>NC_066618.1:199745733-200988233 GCF_025201925.1 Gopherus flavomarginatus
AAAAGGACAACTTAAAGATGATAAAGTCATTGTGGAGAAACTAAATGAATTCTTTGCTTCGATCTTCATGGCTGAGGATGTCAGGGAGATTCCCAAACCTGAGCTGTCCTTTGTGGGTGACAAATCTGAGGAATTGTCACAGATTGAAGCGTCACTAGAGGAGGTTTTGGAATTAATCGATAAACTTAACAGTCACATGTCACCAGGACCAGATGGCATTCACTCAAGAGTTCTGAAAGAACTCCAATGTGAAATTGGGGAAATATTAACTATGGTTTGTAACCTATCCTTTAAATTGGCTTCTGTACTCAGTGACTGGAAGATAGCTAATGTAACGCCAATATTTAAAAAGGGCTCTAGAGGTGATCCTGGCAATTACAGACCAGTAAGTCTAACATCAGTATCCAGCAAATTAGCTGAAACAATAGTAAAGAATAAAATTCTCGGATACATAGAAGAACATAAATTGTTGGGCAAAAGTCATCATGGTTTCTAAAAAGGGAAATCATGTCTTACTAATCTATTAGAATTCTTTGAAAAGGTCAAACATGTTGACAAGGGGGATCCAGTGGATACAGTGTACTTAGATTTTCAAAAAGCCTTTGACAAGATCCCTCACCAAAGGCTCTTACGTAAATTAAGTTGTCATGGGATAAGAGGGAAGGTCCATTCATTGACTGAGAACTGGTTAAAAGACAGGGAACAAAGGGTAGGAATAAATGATAAATTTTCAGAATGGAGAGGGGTAACTAGTGGTGTTCCCCAAGGGTCAGTCCTAGGACCAATCCTTTTCTACCTATTCATAAATGATCTAGAGAAAGGTGTAAACAGTGAGGTGGCAAAGTTTGCAGACGATACTAAACTGCTCAAGATAGTGAAGACCAAAGTAGACTGTTGTCAAACCTTAGTCCCAGATTTGGACCTTAGCGTCCAAAATATGGGGGTTAGCATGAAAACCTCCAAGCTTAGTTACCAGCTTGGACCTGGTACTTGCTGCCACCACCCAAAAAATTAGAGTGTTTTGGGGCACTCTGGTCCCCCTGAAAACCTTCCCTGGGGACCCCAAGACTCAAATCCCTTGAGTCTCACAACAAAGGGAAATAATCCTTTTTTCCCTTCCCCCTTCCAGGTGCTCCTGGAGAGATACACAGACACAAGCTCTGTGAATCCAAACAGAGTGACTCCCCCTCTCCGTTCCCAGTCCTGGAAACAAAAGCTCTTTCCTCTTCACCCAGAGGAAATGCAAAATCAGGCTAGCAAATTCAACACACACAGATCTCCCCTGATTTCTTCCTCCCACCAATTCCCTGGTGAGTACAGACTCAATTTCCCTGAAATTTCCCAGAAAAGAAAACTCCAACAGGTCCTCAAAAAGAAAGCTTTATATAAAAAGAAGAAAAAATACATACAAATGGTCTCTCTGTATTAAGGTGACAAAATACAGGGTCAATTGCTTAAAAGAATATTGAATAAACAGCCTTATTCAAAAGAATACCAAATCAAAGCACTCCAGCACTTATATTCATGCAAATACCAAAGAAAAGAAACCATATAACTTACTATCTGATCTCTTTGTCCTTACACTTAGAAACAGAAGACTAGAAAGTAGAAACTACTTCTCCAAAGCTCAGAGAAAGCAGGCAGACAAAAGACTCAGACACAAAATTCCCTCCACCCAAAGTTGAAAAAATCCGGTTTCCTGATTGGTCGTCTGGTCAGGTGCTTCAGGTGAAAGAGACATTAACCCTTAGCTATCTGTTTATGACAACTGTGAAGAACTTCGAAAAGATCTTACAAAACTAAGTGATTGGGCAACAAAATGGCAAAAGAAATGTAATGTGGGTACATGTAAAGTAATGCACATTGGAAAAAATAACCCCAACTATACATACAATACGATGGGGGCTAATTTAGCTACAACTCACAGTATGTTAAGTATGTGCATATGGCTTTACAGGGGAAAGGCCTGAATGAGGGTGCCAGAATCTGGCCCTGTGAATGTGACTTGAACATCCAACCCCATGAACATCGACGAATGAATCAGGTACCAGGAGCAGGATGACAATCGAGGAGAAAACTTTCTATAAATCAGTTAAAGCGAGGTTGTACCTTTACAATATGTTCTGAGTAAGAAGCTGCTCATACTCGCACGATCCCAGGAGCAGGAGATTTATTGTAACCAAGCTCCACAATTCATCCTCTCCTTACCACTTGCTCTGGGGAAGAAGTAAACTATTTCACTCCTTTATTTTAAACAGTTTATTCCCTATTATGTGTGTGCCCAGCTACACTGAGAAGTGATGCGGAACAGTGGGGTGCAGCTCTAAGTTTCTGCATACCTCTCACCTACTTGCTTGCAGTGGGGAGTTTTGAGTCAGGAGCTCCTGCTCTGCACACTCTAATAAGTGTCACAATTTGATCAGGACTGAGCAGGAGAGTAAGGTGTGGGAGGGACCACTTACTCCCCTGCACAGCACAAGAAAGGTGGTGACAATCTCACCTTTGGTAAACTAGGGAGAAGGGAAAGGAGCTAATGCAGTACCTGACTGTTCAACAACCATTTGCCAAAATATATACACCGCTACCTCGATACAACGCCACCCGATATAACACAAATTTGGATATAATGCAGTAAAGCAGTGCTCAGGGGCTGTGCACTCCAGTGGATCAAAGCAAGTTCAGTATACCACGGTTTCACCTATAACAGTAAGATTTTTTGGCTCCCAAGGACAGTGTTACATTGAGGTACAGGTGTACTGTATGTTGGGGGCTCCTGAATTACTCATTGCTTGAGATAGAGACACACAGAGAGAGACACAAAACCTCTCTTATTTAAAAACTAAATTTACAGTCCTCTACCACGCTTGGAATGAACTTCTCCCACCAAAATCCCTTTCTGCTTTCTACTCATTATTCCTTTTGATTTTACTGGAAACAGAATTGGTACCTTGATGAAGTGACTAGAGACCTCATTCTGCCTGGTGTACTTTCTGTATGTAAAGGTCTAAAAGTAACTAAACACCTTTCCCCCTGTCTTCCTCTCCTTATCCCTGACTCCCTTAATATTGCGCCCCCCTCCCCAATATGATGACAGGTTCAGGCAAAGTTCTATAGTTAAAAAAACAAACAAAACAAACAAACAAAAAGCCCTCTGAACTGAAACTGGCATGCAAAGCGAGCCTGGCACTATTTAATAATAATCCAGCCATCTGAAAGAAACTCATAAAAAGCTGAAAGAGGTGCAAGACTATGTATGTATCACTGTACACAGATAAGTATACAATAGAGAATTAATAACAGGCTATGTTCTGCTTTAAAAATGTCATGATGACCATTTCTCTATATTCTTTTAAAAAGCCAGCTGGGGATGAAATCCACCCATTTAGATATTTCTGTGGCATAAGAAATGTTATCTGTCAGACTGATGAATGTTGACAATGGTTTATGACTCTTTCTGCTACTATTTATAACAGAGGTTACAATTCTGACTTTGTCAACCTATATATTTTTATTCTATTATTACAGATGATGGTGGGTAATATATTACCCAGGGTAGATGCTTGATAAGTATGGTATCATCACTACAGTTTACCCACTCTTGTATCACAGCAAACTGACTGAAGCTATACTAAAGGATGCATGTTCATTGTTCTTAACTTATTCTTATAAGATTTTTGATCTGTTTTGAGAGCTATATTATAATTGATAAGATTTCACAATTATTTTTCAAAAACCTGGAGTCTAATTCTCTGATCCATCCAAAATATTTTCTCATAGCCATATTTCTCTATGATTGGTAGAAAATAACCTAGTAACCTTCTTTAATTCAGAAGTATGGAATCTACAGATAGACTAGATCTAATAGCCTTTTCCTGCAAGTGACAACTATTCCCTATGGATCATTTACTACTGTTATGTCCAATTTCTTTTTAAAAGTGCCAACCAATAGGGTTTTCCAACTCTTACCATGGGAGATTATTCCACAGAGTAATAGATCTCAATTTCAGGACACTGTGTCTGATATTTAGCCTACATTTTCATTGTCTTTTTTTCATCTTTTTTGATACACCTCGTTTTATTATGCTAAATAATTTGCCTTCCTCCTTTATGTTTAAACCTTTCTAAAAACGTGTATACTCAATGCAGTTAGGGACAGAATGTACATAAGTAACTCCTCTAATCCTTCAGATAAATCAGTCCTTTATGAATTAAAAAGAACCATCCTAAATAGATCAGATAAATTATGATAGGCAGCTCTAAGATTCATGAAACCTCTCTCATTTATTGTGTTTGATGGTTTAACACCACCTGAATTTTTAGATAGCCAATAGGCTGAGTTGACATATTATGTTGGCAGGTTAGATGCTTAAAAATATGTTTTAGCTAGAGCAAAGTGAAAATATTCACACTTCTAGCAAAACTGTCAAAAAAGTCTTATTTTTGTCAGATTTGCAAAACAGCAGTTTGACATTTTTTGCCTGAAATGTTCCTGTTCTACTTCTCTGTCTACACAGGATGCTGTACAGTGTCCATCACTATAGTAGCTAAGTACTAATAAAGTTAGACATATTTCTGTTATGGAAGAAGGCATTCTTAAATAACTGAAAATTGCCTTTCGTGTTAGTGAGAGCTGGGAAATAAGGCTCTGATCTAGCACTTAAGCTATTGTGAGTACTACTCCTACTGAAGTCTTTTTACTTAACTATTCACATGGTTTAACTGAAGCATGTGCTTGAGGGATAAGCTGATTGAGAGGCTAAGTGGACTGGGTGGTGTATGCCTGATCCTGAAGGAAACATGGGCTGTGAACCTTTGGAATTAATTTCTCTGTTTTGTGGTACTTTTGATTATTGGGGTACAGAACCCAGGCAAATAATATGTATCAAATAAACTATTCCTCTTACCCAATCAAATGGGTTGAGTCCGCAAACAAAGCTGGAAAGAGTGTGGGAAACAGAAAGACTGTGCCCTGCACCACAGGATGTAGAAGAGATTCTGGGAGTCAGCATGCTGTCAGCAGGGGCAGCTCAAGGTACCAGCACGCCAAGCGCGTGCTTGGGGCGGCAAGCCACTGGCTGCACTCTGCCGGTCGCCGAGAGGGCGGCAGGCAGGCTGCCTTCGACGACTTGCCTCCGGAGGGTCCGCTGGTCCCGCAGCTTCGGCGGCTTGGGGCGGCAAAACGCCTAGAGCCTCCCCTGGCTGTCAGCCAGGTTAGGTCTACACTACAAATTGACATTGGCACAGCTGTACCATCTGGTGAAGATGCTCTAAGCTGACAGTAGAGAGCTCTCTCGTCAGCTTAATAACTCTACCTCTGCGAGAAGCGGTAGCTATGTCAGCAGGAGAGCTTCTGTCTACACAAGAGGTTAAGACCAGTATAATTACATTGCTCAGGGATGTAGATTTTTCACACCTGTGAGCAACTTAGTTACACGGAAGTAAGTATGTAGTGTAGACAAAGCCTCGATATCATACCAAATCAGATTCTGATTCCCACACTCACAGGAAGTGGCTCCTTACACCACAAGTAGTCCCACAGAAATCACTCACTCAGCTATTCACAGAGTCAGGTGTTGTTCAACATGAGTAAAGGGTATCAGAATTTGGCACACACACTTACCCAGACAAACTGACAAAAAAGAAAATACAGACGAAAAGAATAGGGAAACAAAGTACTCAGGTCTATCCATTTTTAAGGAAATCATTTTAAGTGATGGCCTCAACTGCGAATCAATGGGACAATTCACATACGCATAGTTAGCCACATGCATAAGGTTTGCACAATCTGGTCTTCATTTTGTGCCTCCAATACACAAATATGATCTCAGACATTTCAACTGACCCTTAGTTCCCATCTGATCCACTCTATTAGAGGATGTTGCAAAATAAAATGTCGGTTTACCTTACATGTCCGCACACTTGCACTACCTTTATATTATTGTTGCAAAATCTTCAGTTTATGGAAAGTGGATTGAGGAAGGAAATACCATTATTGCTAATAATTCTGATTTAGATTACTAATGTAACATTAAGTTTTCAGCATACAGAAAATACTGTTAAAAGACAATTGTTTTAGAAAAATACTGAGTTTTGTTTATATAGGTATAATAAGGGAGTTAATTAAATTAAAAAAGCTGTTAATGTTACTAGTTAAGAACTATGATTATCTTTTCCGATTGGTTAAATAAAATCCAGTGAGAGGGAGTTTTGTTTACTGATTGTGTTAATCCTGTGAAAAAACAAAAGGAATAAATAGGTATTTAAGGGCTTAAAGGAATGTCAGTTGCAGTTATTATAGAAAAAACAGCTACTTAAATCTTTTATTTAAATAATTTCACTGTAAGGAGTAAAATATGTAGAAGACAAATAGTGTAAAATCTCAACTGTGCTAAAAGAAAAAGAAAAAGTATGTTGTTTCCTAAAGTCCTAACTCTAATAATTGAGTGTGATTTAATCTTTCTTGAAGAAGTATTTTTAAAGTATGCAGTTCTGTATAAAACGGCTTCGGGGAGTTATCAGTTGTCCAGGACAGGTGACAATATGAACATCCAAACTCTCCTGGTAACTAGCCTCTAATAAATCTGTAGAACTTATAATTATCCAATAAAAATATCTGGTTTGAAACTAACAAGCATTATTACCAGCTGTTCCAACAGGATAGCCTAGGCCTGGGGACGTGGGGTAGAGGAAATCTATCTTATGCTAGTCAGAATGGGAGCTTAAAAGCCTCATAATTTACTTGTCTTTAATTATAACTGGCTTATAAATCTATGCTTAGAGGTATAATTTTAAGGAGAAGAATCTCTCTCTCATTATTCAATTTACAACAAGAATAATAAGTATTATTAATGCTGATAATTCGTGTCATCAATATATTCTCAGTCATTTTTCTTTCAAAGAGAAACATGCCCCAGACAGTAGGTGTAATTGCCATTATATTTTTCAAAATGTGAAAAAGGTGTGTCAGCACAGTTCATATCTGCCAACTTTATGGTTATACAGCCCCAGTAGATTGTGCGTGTTTGTAAGCCCACCTGAAGTTTGCCAGCTCATGGAACATTGGACTGAGCCTCTAGAGCATCCTACCCTTTGAACTACAACAACAATGGCTACCAGAGCCCCTTTTACATATTTCCAGCAAGTCTGAAGTCAGGAATGTGGACAAAACGGACTAAAAACTCCTGGTGAAGTCAATTAAGAGGCTTCTGAATGGGCTGATCTGGACAAGCAGTTTGTTGGGCTACAATGCTGCAGTGCGAGGAGACAGCCTGACAGAAACAAAGAGACTAGATTTAGTATCAGTTTTGAGCTTGGGAGATGAGAGAACAGTTGAGGGATTCTCCACTAAACAGTTGAGGGATTCTCCACTCCCCGTCCCGACTAAGGGAATCTTTGAATCTCTATGGTATTTAATGCACACAGGTCAGGCAGTTGCAACCCTATGGAGACCAGCATCCAGAGTGGCAGAAATCTGACCTGATGCCGGCTACTTCAAGCCAGCTGAGATCTCTGCAGGACTCCAGACCCAGAACACCAAGAAAGTACCCTGCCCCACCCAAGGGTGAAGACACTGTAAAGAGAACCTTTGTTTGTGTAAGCTGCCCAACATTTAAAGTGCTGCAGCACTCGTCTCTGGACTCATCCACACCTTACCATCTACCTTGGAAGGTGCCAGGCAGGAAGCTGAGGGCTGAGAAGAGATGTGAGGTGGGGAATTTGTTGGTGCTTTAGTACTATTGGTTAGCCCTAACCCTTTCCTTCTCCAGATTGTATTCTCTGGATTTTAAAAAAAGTCCTTCTTTGTTATGTTATTTGAGGATTGTGATACTCTGTACCTCAAAGTAGCATCCTGGGACCCCCCTGCCATATAACTATGATATGTTTTGTACAAAGTATACCTTATGAGGTATCATTTTAAAAGTCTTGATTTGTTGAACATTAATAGCATGTTGGATTGTATGTACTTTCATTGTATTTGAAAGTATGAAGTATTGCTATATGTGCTATTGAAATATGTTGTGAGGCTGGGAGATGCACTCAGCCAGACTTTCTGAAAGGACAAAGGAACACCAATCACTGGTCAGATGGGCGTTGATGGCCCATCAAAAGAGAATCCACTATCCCAGAGGTCCCTTAGAGAAGATACATATGCAGTGGAGACTGCTTGTCCAATGGGGATTGCCTGACATCCATGTCACAGCCAGGATCTTTCTAGCAGCTGGAAGCAGGGCCAGCTTTAGGAAGTGTGGGGCCCAATTCGAACAGTTTCTACGGGGCCCCGGCAGGGATGACTGAAAAAAAAAAACCAAACCAAAACAACAACAAAAAACACCTGTAGAAAAACAAGTGGGGCTTGTATTCACCGGGCGGTGCTCTGAGTCTTCGGCGGCACTTTGGCGGTGGGTCCTTCACTCGCTCCAGGTCTTTGGCGGCACTGAAGGACTCGCCGCCGAAGTGCCGCCGAAGACCCAGAGCAAGCATAGGACCCACCGCCGAAGTGCCGCTGGAGATCTGAAGCGCCGCCAGGTGAGTAAAAATTAAAAAGGTGCCTCTAGCCAGGGAAGGGATTCTCACTGGGTGCAGGGCCCTCTTAGGCGCGGGGCCCAATTTGGGGGAATTGGTGGAATTGGCCTAAAGCCGGCCCTGGCTGGAAGAAGGTATAAAAAGAGAGAGAGAGAGCAATGGCACAACTTCACTGATAAAACAAGGAGTAATGGCCTCAAGTTGCAGTGGGGGACGTTTAGGTTTGATATTAGGAAAACCTTTTTCACTAGGAGGGTGGTGAAGCACTGGAATGGGTTACCTAGGGAGGTGGTGGAATCTCCTTCCTTAGAGGTTTTTAAGGTCAGGCTTGACAAAGCCCTGGCTGAGATGATTTAGTTGGGGTTTAGGTCTTGCTTTGAGCAGGGGGTTGGACTAGATGACCTCCTGAGGTCCCTTCCAACCCTGATATTCTATGATTCTATGATTCATAGCGCTGGGAGAGAGCTCTTCCAGCGCTCTGAAAAACAAACAAACACCTCCACGAGGGGCATAGCTCCCAGTGCTGGTGCAATGTCTACACTGGCACTTTAAAGCACTGCAACTTGCAGTGCTCAGGGGGATGTTTTTTTCATACCCCTGAGCGAGAAAGTTACAGTGTGCAAAGTGCCAGTGTAGACAGGTCCTAACACCATCACTTGGCCTCCCCCTCCCACCCCCAATCACAACACCTGGAAGAATGTCTGGCAGACAAAGACTTTGAACTGGGGAAGATGGGTCCCGGGCTAGAAGGGGATCCTATCTGTGTACTGAGGAACTTTACACTGTTTGTACCATCTGTTAAGTGGCAGGGTAGACACAGCCACTTTCAGTGCTAAAACTTTCATCATTCAGGGATGTGAAAAAAAGCACCCCCTGAATGACAAAAGTTTCGTGCTGAAAAATTCAGCAGTGGCAAATTCAAAGCTGATAACAATGAAATCCCCTTCCTCCCCGAACACGTAATCAGACTGTGAAACTTATTGCCACATTTAGGCCAAGAAGTCATCAAGATTCAAAAACAGATTGGACATTTCTATGGATAACAAGAATATCAAGAGTTGGCATAGTTAATTATGATACAATTTTTGAAGGGGTTATTAAACCTTTTTCCTTTAGTGCTTAAACCAAACTCTAATTATTAGAGACCAGCATTAGACCTAGTGTGTGGGGCAGATTATCCTACATTTGCCTACTGCAGGGTTCTTGCACTTTCCTTTGAGGAATCTGGGTTGACCACTGTCAGAAACAGGATACAGGACTAGATGGACCTCAAGTCTGATCCAGTATGACAATTCCTATGAATCTATGTACAAGTCTGCACTCCAACAAACCTATTCATGATCTGAGGATTTGACTCTTAGGAACATAAAGTTAAAGGAACAAGAGATAGCATATTCCATAAATATTCTTTTCAAATATGTTTGATTCTCTTATAATTTCACCAAAACTCTTCTTATCAGTTTGGGTTTTGATTTGAAAAAATAAATTTGATGATATTATTCTATAAAGCATTCGAAAGAATATTACAATTCTGTGCATTAATCTGCAGCTGTAGTTTCGGTGTAGATTCCTTTTCTTTTATAGTATCGTTTTTGATTCCTTTGAGTCATGAGTCAAGCACAAGAGGCATGATTCAACTGATGAAGATAAAAAGAAACAGACAACATCTCCCAAGAGCCCATAACTTATATTCAGTTTCAGCCACAGAAATTGAGTCATTACTTTTTCAAAATGAAGACAACTTACTTAGCATTATTATTGACAATTATTTTCCCTTATAAAATCAAACTGACAGTTTTTTGAGATGCACATATATATGATTTTAAATCACTTATTGCCATAGATACAGGATATATTCAGAGTAAAATATTTACATTTTCTTAAATAAAGATTGATTCACTTCTTCCTTTATCACAGTTGCTTTAAATTAATACACTAAGAAAACCAGAGGTTTCTTTATATCACTATCATGGGCAGATTTATTATTTATTTTTAGTGTTTGGTTAAATAAATTCATGTGACTGCTAATGGCCTAATGAATAGTGTTATCAACCCATATGCATGAATATGGGAGCAGCCTTGGGACTGTCAGTCATCATGCCATCTGGAACAGGGACTATCATACAGATAATGTTCTTAGGCCTATGGGAAAATGTATATAGAGTGCACAGTGTCTGTGCGTTTCTCTAACAGCTGCTTACAAAGTGGTAACAGTCTCAGAGGGGGCTGCCTGCCATTTCACTTGTAGGGGGACTGTAAATATCACAGCTGTTTCTCTGAGATAGATAGGGAGGGGTGGGAGAGGCAGCCCTAAATGAAGTAGCAGGCAAAAGATTTAGAACTACTACTTGAAGGCAACTCTCTTGAGTCACTGCCTTAGAAAAGCAAGACCCCTTTAAATATATGCTGTGCAAAGCATTGTCCATTTTGGTGCCTGATGCAGGAAACTGATTTATTGTAAAAAACAAACAAAAAAAACCAAAACCCACAAACCCACTGTGGACTAGATTTACCAGTATCCTTTGGCTGCTAAACACTACTCCAGTGATCCAAAGAAGCCATGACATGCTGGAGATTCCAGCTCTGTATATAAATTGCACTGATTTTTTTTTTAAATCAGTTCTCCCACTTAACACAATTTTGTTCTTAAATTAAGACTGTGTACATCACAAAAATCCTATGTATTTCTAGATATTTCTGCCTTGTTGAATGGGCATCCAGTTAACAGATTCACTCGGACGCTCATGCTAAACAAGTTGTCAACATCTGTTGTTGCCTGCCATAGAGATCTATGTGGGTATGAAAAACACTGTGTTATTAAATCTCTTCACTTAAAACTTCTGCTTAGTTCAGAAAAAATGACCTTCCTAGGTCTATGAGGTTTGATTACTTTCTGTAAGCCTCCTGATGCACTGCCAGGATTATGACCCCAGAAGCAAAAACAATTAAAAACATGTCTCTTAAATTTCTATATGAAAGGGTTCTGATAGTGCCCTAGTTAAAAACACTATGACCCAGCCACAGATTTTGTCTTTTAAAAGAATGCTTGCTATACTTGGTGGAAAATATGTATGTGAAGGGGATCTCATTCAATTTCCTTACAGAAGAGGACTGAACAGTACACCATGCCATGGTGTCCTTGAAGATCATTTTAAATACCTTTGAGTGTCTATAAAAAAACACCCTATTCTGGGAGTTTGCTTCCACCCTCTTTCATCCATCCAGTATAAAAGCGAACAACAACAAATGCTCTGAGGCAGAACCTGTCTGTATTGCCTGTCAAGTAAGTTTTAGGGTAAGCAAACTGGAAAAGGGGCCATGCCATCCTCTGTCTCTTGCAGAGTACTGAGCTCATTGGCAGTAGCTATCTAGTAAATAACAACACGCCCAGAACCAAGAGGAGCTGTTTCTCCCAGACTCACCTCAGCTGACAGGACTACTGCATGCAGTTTCTGGGACAGGCAGGACTACAAAGATTCTTCTTGCTTCACAGTCTTAATTGCCTGTGAGTGAGATAATTCACATGACACTTCAGATAGTTCTTTTCATTGCCTTGACCATGTAAATAACTGCAGAGCTCTGTTAGTAGTGTATTAGTTCACTGTTCCAGAACCAGTGGGCAAATTCTCTGCTGGTCTAAATAGGCACAACTCCATCCACTTCAGAGAATTTGGCCCAGTGCATTTAAAAATCTATTGGAAAACACTGCACTATGGTAAATACCCTGCCACCAGCCAATTACTTTGTATAAAGCCTAAATAATTTTATGTCAGTATTTGCAACATCCCCTGAAGTAAATAGTTAGATGACACTGTGAATATTGCAGAAATTTTTCTAACCCAAGAGAAAATAAGAATGAGAATAAAGTGACTGAGGGCTTGTCTACATCAGAAAGTTGCAGCGCTGGTGAGGGAGTTACAGCGCTGCAACTTAGGAGGTGTACACATCTGCAGGGCACCACCAGCGCTGCAACTCCCTGTTTGCAGCGCTGGACGTACTCCCGTTTTGTCTCGGGTGTAGAGGATCCAGCGCTGGTGATCCAGCGCTGGTAATCAAATATAGACACTTACCAGCGCTTTTCTTGACCTCCGTGGAATAAGCAGGTATCCCAGCATACCTGAGGAAGCCTCTGGTAATCAAGCTGGTCTCCTTCCCCGGTTTGCTCTCGCGTTCCCCGAACCCCGAGCAAGCAGGTCTCCTTCCCTGAGGTTTGCTGGGTGGTTCCGGGAACGCGAGAGCAAACCGGGAAAGGAGACCAGCTTCGCCGCGGTTTGCTCTCGCGTTCCCCGAACCCCGAGCAAGCAGGTCTCCTTCCCTGAGGTTTGCTGGGTGGTTCCGGGAACGCGAGAGCAAACCGGGAAAGGAGACCAGCTTCGCCGCGGTTTGCTCTCGCGTTCCCCGAACCCCGAGCAAGCAGGTCTCCTTCCCTGAGGTTTGCTGGGTGGTTCCGGGAACGCGAGAGCAAACCGGGAAAGGAGACCAGCTTCGCCGCGGTTTGCTCTCGCGTTTCCCGGAACCACCCTGCAAACCGCAGGGAAGGAGACCTGCTTGTTCGGGGAACGCGAGAGCAAACTGCGGCGAAGCTGGTCTCCTTTCCCGGGTTTGCTCTCGCGTTCCCCGAACCACCCAGCAAACCGCAGGGAAGGAGACCTGCTTGTTCGGGAAACGCGAGAGCAAACCGCGGCGAAGCTGGTCTCCTTTCCCGGGTTTGCTCTCGCGTTCCCCGAACCACCCAGCAAACCGCAGGGAAGGAGACCTGCTTGTTCGGGGGTTCGGGGAACGAGAGAGCAAACCGGGAAAGGAGACCAGCTTCGCCGCGGTTTGCTCTCGCGTTCCCCGAACCTCCCTTGAAGCCGCCCAACAGCGCTGCAGTGTGGCCACATCTAACACCACTTGCAGCGCTGGTTGCTGTAAGTGTGGCCACTCTGCAGCGCTGGCCCTATACAGCTGTACTAATACAGCTGTAACAACCAGCGCTGCAAAATTTTAGATGTAGACATGGCCTGAGATGCAAGTTACCTATACATAGTGGTGTACCTATACACAGTGTGTACCTATACATAGTGTCCAGAGACCAGTTAGGGCAGAGGATGAAAAAGAAAATGGTCCACAGATCTGCCCAAAACTGCATAGCCAGTTCTGCCTTCATTGATTTAAGGGATAGATATGGTAGGTTAGATGTGCAATGAGGTGGAATACAGGATCCAACACCATCATCCACCATTAGAACATGCAGAGAGTGAGATGCTATTTTAACGTGTTACTAGTCATAATGAGTGGCAAGAACAGACTGTCTCTATTCCTTCTTATACCTTTTCTGCACTTACAGAAATACAATAATTGTGCAGAATCAGAATTTTGCCATCAACATGTTTCATATCTGGTGCAGTTTGATAAGAGCTTTGTCATCACTCTCCGATATGTTTAAATCAGTACAATTATTCATTATTTTATTACCTATAATTCTTTTTAAAAAAAGACTACTCATTAAATTCAACAGATAATATGGGATTTCCCCCCTGTTCATGTATCCAGCCATGAGAAAACATTTAAGAATGTGTTTTTGAGAGCTTTTCCCATGTTCTTTTTCTCCCTACAGTCTCTTCAGTGTTTAACAAATACTTAAATTAGCTCTTTTCGGTGTCTGGTGTTCAATCTATGCTTTGTCTTTTTTCCTCATTTCTCTCTCATGTCTGCATCACACAGTCACAAATCTAGTTTAAGGCTTGCCCTCCTCTACATCAACTGAACAAAAATGACGATCAACATAGCTTCCCTCTACATCTGATCTACCCTCACCAGATTCATTTTATTTCCTACCAGTTTTACAGGGCAGACATTTACATTTTTATTATTTGGTCCTTCACTGTGATCATGGCGAGATCTGGGTTGGAAATTTTTAAGAAGCCTTCTTGTATGCCTCCCTCCCTCACTGTCCTATCGCCAGCCCCATTCCACCTGAGCACTCCTCTCCAGTCTTCCCTTTTACCCCTTCTCTCCCTCCTCCCCTTTATCCCTCTTACTTCTTGCCTACTGCTCCACTCCTCCTGCATTCCAGCCATTTCCTCTCACCCCAGCCAACACTCCCATATTTACATTTAAAAGAAAAATAAATGCTTCATAACCACAACCTTCTGAGCACAAAGATAACCAGAAAGAGCTTCTTACTTCTACCTCCAACCTCCCTCTAATGTTTGGTAGATTCACCATTTCTTCCACAGCACAATGAAGCACCAATTCTGATTGAAGCCAGTGTGTGTTGCTCCAATTCAGTTTAAAAACAAAATCACCAAGATGTATGAAGCTCTTTTGCAACTTTATTGATTGCCTATATTGTGATGGACTTTGAGCTTCTAAGCTTTGAAAAGCCTGTTCTTCTGGGGGCAAATCTTGCCCCCTGTTCCATGGGTGAATAAGTATATCTAGTAATGGAACCCCTCAGTAGGAGGGGACAGGGTTTTAGAGGAATCATACAAGGTGTTGGTATCCTCTGCACTAAACAGGTCAGCCTTGTCACAGGCCTTTCCTGAGTGCCAGTGTGCTGGGTGTGGGCAGAAAGAGGAACTGATGTTATACAGCTATTCCTGTCCTCCTGGCAGCAAAGGAGATACCTTAAGGCCACAGTTGATGAAAACAATAGCATGTGGCTGTAGATCAGAGCTGTAGCTACTCTGTAGCCTGTGAAGAGAATTCATTCTTCCCATCCCCAAGCCATTACAGAAATCCCCAGTGAACAGTCCTTCTGTTCTGGAAGGTTTGGCCTTAAAGCATGGCTGCAATGGCCACCATCTTGGCCAACACACTAGGGACGGAACTGGGCACCTTCAAACCTAAAAACACGAGTTTTTACAGCTTGAGTTGAAGAACCAACACACTCTAGCTGGGGCTGTAACCGAATCATGTGCCTCACAGATTGGGCACCAAAGGATACATACACTGGCATGCATGTGAATTGTTTGCACATTAAAATAAGACAAAAATAGAATGAATGCTTTTGGCCTGAGTTTTTAAAATTAAAAAAAAGAATGCTAGCATAGAAAAAATGACATTGCCCATATTAACAACTATATGCAGTTCATATTTGCTACTTAGAAACTCAAAAGTCTGCCACATACATAAAGATTGTGAAGCACTCAGATACTGTGGTAATCGTGGCCACACAACTACGTTAGCTGGATGGATAGATCACATTCTTGGTGAAAGGCTGCAATTCTTATACTCTCTAAAAAAGTATTTATGGTACCATTTAAACGCAAAAGACTCTTTGGAATAAGCATTAAAAACATATCTACCCATTTCTAGATGTGGGCTAATGATGACGTTCTATATGCAAATACTTTCCTTGCACCTTGGAAAAGCATAGGTTGGTACATTCACATTTATATGCTCACTGAAAAAGTTAATGCCCAGAAAAAATGTTGCTTGTACAAATTTCTGAGCACAAGACAAGATTTAGACCCATATCTAGCATTATATATATATATAGAGAGAGAGAGAGAGAGAGAGAGAGAGAGAAAGAATTATCTCCAAATTTCATTTTAATATATTGACAGTTTAGATTAACAGATCTTAGTCTATTCTCTAATGTGAGACATTTTGTACCATCTCCAGCATTTTAAAATGCCTATTTCTTTAATAATCACCTGATATTAATTTGTCCATTAAAATTATTTTAAAATCCACTGTTATAAATCATCATCGTAAAGGACCTAACAGTCAGATAGGGCTATAAAGACCCAAATATTTACATGCCAAATTTGAGGCAAACTTTGGAGAATGCATGAAGATTACTGGTACTCATGATGCCAAAAACAGTAGGTCTAAATGCTTTAAAGAATGTGTGGTAAAATTAGTAAAATAAGCCCTCAGATTTAATGGTATTTAACCTAAACCATGTTGAATTCTTCTAAATGCCCTAAGGCAATTATTCCAGAATGTCAGTTCAACCCTGTCTAAAAGCAGCTGCTCAATAAGGACATTTCTCACTAAGAGGTATAATCTGATGAGCTATGGCTAAATGTTGAGTTTGATCAGAACAATTTTAAATTACTTTAAATCTGCCTATACCATAGTGGTTTTCAATGGCAAGATTACTTAGGCTCCTATGCTTCCATCTGATGCACGGTACAGAAGGGAACAAAATCATGCTATGCATATTTAAGTAAACCTGTTTGTTTTTCCAACCCCGGTGAGGAGAGGCTGCAAAACAAAAACAAAACAAAACACGGAGATAGCATCTTCCAGTGCAACAACTTTCCCTTTTTGGGCTATTCTATGGTGCATGATACATGTTATACAGGAGGAAGTGCAGCCACTGGATACAACATGTTCTCCGTGAAAGCTGGTGTAACTTATGTTCAGTGAATGTCCTATAATCAATGCCTCTCTGAGTAGCATTAACTTATAAAATAGCCTATAGAACTAACCATCGCAAATGGCCAAGGGCTGCTATTGACAACATGTCATGGGAGGCAGCCCTATTTTCAGAACATAGGGAAACCCTATGCTGCGTGCAGGAAATGGGGTACCTACAGATGAGAGAATTGTCAAGTTGGGCCCCTCCATTTGTCTGGATCACCAGCTTGTGAGAGATTTGGTATATGTGCCACGTCTGTGAGAGAAGGATTGGCTGAGGCAAGTCAAAGTTCCTCCTGACACCCAAAGCTACAAATGCTTTTTTTGGCAAGGCACCTCTTTCTACATCCTTTAACATGAAAAGGGCACATATGTACCACTTCAAACTATATTCCTCTCCTTCTTAATCTCAGCCAATAAATGAAAGTTACAAGAATATAGATTCAGAAGAGGAAAGGTTGTGGGAAAATGAAAAATTAATTGCATTAAGCCAAACCTACTGATGGGCAAATCAGTACAAACAACAAGGATACATTTCGTCTATGGTAATAGACTTGTATGACCACATGTATTTTTCCAAAGCCAAAACAAAATAGAAATGGATGTATACTGCACAATACAGTATATTTCTTTAGGTGTGTGTGTGGGGGGGGACATTAAAAAGGGGACAAGTCATAAAAATGTCATATAAGAAAGACAGCTTCCAAGAGTATATTAAGACTCTGATCTGAACAGGAACAGATTTATAGCCCAAAGCACCATGGAGATGATATTGCTGTGTCTTGAGCTTTACCCTCACTTATCTAAATAACTAGCCTGTACAGTGGCAATAGTACACGAGCATCTTAACCTGAATTGAGTCAACTGCTTCATATGGAGGGTAACATTTCATATAGTTAGTCCTATTTTCATAAAATATATAGGGTAGATCCTTAGCTGGCATAAATGGAACCATGTTGATTTATACCAGCTGATGATCTGGCTCAGTCTACAGTGCTCATTCTTTAAAAAATAAAATAAAATAAAACCTAGAGTGAATACTGGAAATACTGAGACAACCTAATAAGCTATGTATCTGAAGTAAGCTTGGCAAGTTTAAAA
The DNA here is from genome assembly GCF_025201925.1 of Gopherus flavomarginatus. NCBI lineage: Eukaryota > Metazoa > Chordata > Testudines > Testudinidae > Gopherus > Gopherus flavomarginatus. The sequence goes on from NC_066618.1 coordinate 199,763,713, forward strand.
ACTGTTTTTTATATGTGGAATGAGCAAAAGAATGCATGACATGCCATAGTGGCTCAGACAGGGGATGCTTCTAGGGAAAACATAACTCCCACACATGTACACACACTGCACTTACTTGTTCAAGACTGTACCATGTAAAGATGTTTCCTCCTGAACCCCACTAGTAATCATCTATGTCCTGACGAAAGCTTATGCTCCAATACATCTGTTAGTCTATAAGATGCCACAGGACTCTTTGTTGCTTTTTACATTAGCCCTTGTTATCATTGTAGTTTTATTGCTTAGTCATTACATTTCTATCCATAGTTCAATATTTGCAAGTGTCTACTTTGTTTTCTTTATGCCATATCTTATTTTGTTCTTCCCATTTCCAAACTAAATGGACCCAGTCTTTTTCCATCTCTCAGTCTCATCATATAGAAGCCAGCCCCTCTCCAATCAGGTCTTTTTTGTTCATTGCCCTTCTATGGAATGCTCTTATTTTTGCTATGTATTTACTGAGATGAGGTGACCAAAACAGAATGCACTGGGGGTGATTCCCATTTACATTAAGGCCATTTTATACCACTCTAGCCAGGGCCGGCTCCAGGCACCAGCTTATCAAGCAGGTGCTTGGGGCGGCCACTCCGGAGCAGGGCGGCACTTTCAAGAATTCGGCGGCAATTCGGCAGAGGTCTCTCACTCCCGCTCGGAACAAAGGACCTCCTGCTGAATTGCTGCAAATCACGGCTTTTTTTTTTCTCTCTGCTTGGGGCAGCAAAACCCCTGGAGCTGGCCCTGACTCTAGCAGTGTAGAGGGCCTCAAAGGAGTGTAAATATAATTTGCTCTCAGATATAATTGCTCACAAAAAGCCAATGCTAGACATGAATCAAAAGATAATTTTTTGGTGGGGGGGAGGGAAATCTCCCCGTGTTTTTATCCAGCCTGAATCTGAATTCCAATTAAATCTTTAAAATACTAATACAAACTATTACACCAGATGCCAAATACACCTGTCCACACAGACATGTAGCAAATGTTTTAAGTTGTTTATGATTCATAAGAGCACAAACAAAAAGTCATCTGAAAAACAGCCCACTATAATTTTATCAGGCTCTCCATAAATATTTGCTATGTGGCTGAAAATAACTTCATGTCCAAGGAGTTATTTTTTTAAAAATAAAAAAGTAAGTTAGAAGAGCTTGAAGATAGGCTCAAAATGAAAGTGCCTTCTCAAACATAACCACTGTGTTCTAGAGCAGTGGTTCTCAAACTAGGGCTGCCACTTGTTCAGGGGAAGCCCCTGGCAAGCCGGACTGGTTTGTTTACCTGCTGCATCTGCAGGTTTGGCTGATCATGGCTCCCACTGACTGTGGTTCGCCGCTCCAGGCCAATGGGGGCTGCGGGAAGCAGCGCAGGCCGAGGGACATTCTGGCCATCCTTCCTGCAGCCCCCATTGGCCTGGAGCGGTGAATCATGGCAAGTGGAAGTCATGATTGGTCGAACCTGTGGACACGGTAGGTATACAAACCAGCCCAGTCTGCCACGGGCTTTCCCTAAACAAGCGGCAGCCCTATTTTGAGAACCACTGTTCTAGAGTAACAGTATCATAATATGAGGAGGAAAAAATAGGATTGATGGCTAGTGTGGATGCTTTATTTCTCCAACTTGCAGTGACTACATTACTCATGAATGGCAGAGCTACAAATGAAAAGAGCAGCTACTGTAACAAATGTATAACAACTTAAAAAATGTGTACACAGCCATTCTAAGATATTTTATTTATTTGCTATGTATGAATTGTAATTTTAAGTATAGTTTGGGCTTTTTTTATTTTCTAACTACATTATGCAGCATTTAAACAAAAAAAAAAAAAGGAAGATTTGTGAGGAATGTTGTGTCATGCATGCTAATAACATAAGTATATTTCCTGAATGGGCATCTAGGATATAACAAAAACAAACTGCATACATCAGCTTACTGACTTAATATGAAAAGGTCTGGTAAGTAAAATACATCAAACTATTGGGGCCTCTTTATAGCTTGCTCCCCAAATCTTTAGATATATTCTAGAAAGAAAAGTTAAAACCTTTCTTTATTCAAATTAACATAATTTGGAGGAAATGTTAATGTTGTCTAGAAATTGCAACAGGAGACAATTCTGCTACTGACTAACTATGGCTCCTGGCTAACTTAACATCTCTCTGTAACAGTTTACTCATCTGCAGAATACCACCCCTGCATGTTAGACTTAGTTCTCTGAGATGCTAATTGCCCTAGTGATCAGCATGTTGCAGGTTTGGGTCTTGAAATATGTTTTTCTCCTGTGTGTTTTCTCCTTTCAACTTCTTCTGCAGTCAATGCACTGTGAATGAAGTGATCAGTAGCAGATGTTTCTGATAACAGCTGATTTCTACTGCTGTCACTAGGCACACAGCAGGTGGAAAAATCCAACAGTGAAGTTCAATTGTCTACAACTCTTGCTCTAATGGTCCCTAATTGTCTACTGTGTACATTAGTGTCATCAGCTAGGACAGGGAACCCTCCTGTCCTCCTGGTAGCTGTCAGCTGTAGCCTTTCCCTTCCCTTTACTTAAAGGAAGTGTTACTGTAGAATTTGTCTGTTACCTGTAAAATCTGACAGTTAAATATATTGCCAGGATCCCTGGCATCTTTCTCCATGCAAAAAGGCTTCTTACTATATGCAATTACCAGTATATTTTTTTCATATTACAGTAGCAAATAGAAGAAGGATAGAGACTCAAAGAGTTTGGCTTGTTTAGCCTAACCAAAAGAAGGCTGAGGGAAGATATGATTGCTCTCTATAAATATATCAGAGGAATAAATACCAGGGAAAGAGAGGAATTATTTAAGCTTGGTACCAATGTGGACACAAGAACAAATGGATATAAAACTGGCCATCAGGAATTAGACTTGAAATTAGACAAAGGTTTCTAACCATTAGAGAAGTGAAGTTCTGGAACAGCCTTCTAAGGGGAGCAGTGGGGGCAAAAGACATATCTGGCTTCAAGACTAAGCTTGATAAGTTTATGAAGGGGATGATATGATGGGATAGCCTAATTTTGGCAATTAATTGATCTTTGACTATTAGCGGTAAATATGCCTAATGGCCTTTGATGGCGTGGAATCTTAGTTACTACAGAGAATTCTTCAGAGAATTCTTTCCGGGGTGTCTGGCTGGCGAGTCTTGCCCACATGCTCATGGGTTAGCTGATCACCATATTTGGGGTTGGGAAGGAATTTTCCTCCAGGGCACATTGGCAGAGGCCCTGAGGTTTTTTCGCCTTCCTCTGCAGCGTGGGGCACAGAGGATTCTCTGCACCTTGAAGTCTTTAAACCATGATTTGAGGACTTCAATAGCTCAGACATAGGTTAGGGGTTTATTACAGAAGTGGGTGGGTGAGATCCTGTGGCCTGCGTTGTGCAGGAGGTCAGACTAGGCGATCATAATGGTCCCTTCTGACCTTAAAGTCTATGAGTCTATGAGAAGTCCAAAATGAAATCAGGGCTCCGTTGTGCTAGGCACTGTACAAAAACATAGTAAAAGACAGTCCATGCCCCAAAGATCTTACAGCCCAAATGAATAAAAGAGACAGGAGGAAAAACAGTAGTACCTGGAATTGAATCCAAGAGTTCACTGAACCACAATGCCTCTTTTATACGCATATATATTAAACATACATTGATTGCGTGTGCGCGCACACACACACTCTTATTTTAAAGAATATTACAGTTGCAAACCAAGCACTCAAACACTAGGGACTCCTAGAATTAAGAACACTTAAGCAACTTTAATTTGGCCCTCTTGTGTTTGACACAGTCTAATTATATATTATGTTTTTTCCATAGAGCCCTGCCTCATTCAAGACACAGAATGGATGGTGGTCATTGAATATGTAAATATTAATTTTTATGCCCAATTTGAAACATGTAGGGTTTGATTTTTCAGATTATGCAGCTTTTTATATGGCCACAGCAGAGCTCCTATTGATTTCATTTGCAGCTATGAGTGCTCAACACATCTACAGACCTGATCCCAATTGTCTCATTTGGGACCCAATAGCCAGCTGTGAAAATGTTGGCTTGCCTGATCTCTCAAGCATCACATTGGAACTTCCCTACAGAACCTGAAATTGAACCCATTATTCCAGAGATTCAGTCCTTTTCTATCTAGCAAATAGCTGTGAAAGCCAGTGGCAAAGTATGTGTCTCCACCTCCCTCTAGTGGCACGTCCATATAGAAGATAACAGCCTTCTACTGGCACTAGTTACTCTGTTACTTCAGGTAGAACAGGACCGTGCTGTGGATCTAAAGATTGTAGTCTTGCTGATGACCATTGCAGGGACTCAATATGGTTTCACTGGGTTAAATTTGTGTTTTGTTTTCAAGTTAAGTTTTAAAAACTTAAGAAGTTAACATTAAAAAGTACTAAAAGAATATGAACGTTGCAAAGTGAAACACTCAAAAGTCCCCAGGAGCAGGCAACAGCCACTGTTTGATAAGTGTGGTGCCATACTAAGCAAACATGAGGAACAATTATAAGTGTGTGCAATTATTATTTTTGTAGTGTGTTCCACAGATTTGAATTCTAGCCTTTATTTGCAGGCATTCCAATGGTCATTCACTGTGTTCAGGGCAACTGTACTGAATGGTAGAAGCATTACTTGGAGTAAGTTGGCAGAAATTACATTGTGATAGGAGGAGAGGTATGCGTATATCTTGAAGGGTGAAGTATGCTTTATTTCACCACAGGGTTCTCTAGGTTTTGTTAACTGAATTGCACAAAAGGTGTCTTGTGATGGGGATTGCCAGCAGTCTGGTGATACATAAGACAGGCAGCCTCAAGGCCTTAATAAGCAGCATGTGAAGGCACAGTCTCAAAAGGAAGCCTCAGGTCAAGGGCAGGGTGGGATAGGCTTAGTGTTTGAGTGTCAGCTGATGTAGCTAGCTCCTGTTTGCCATGCCTGACCTAAACCTGGTTTTGCCTGTAGCATCTTTAAAGTTAAAACGCTATTATGTATGTTACTGACCCTCTGAGCAATGTCCCAATGCACAAGCTTAAGGTTGTGTTGTAGGAGGTAGCGTACACACCTTGTATTTTTGGGGTTTCAGAGGATTAAGCTGTAACATTCCCCAGGGCACAATGTGGACTGTTCAACAGCTGTGTCCCCTTAACTCTCTAGCCTAGGATGCCTTTCACACTGCTTTACTGTCACAACAGCACCTCTCGGCCTGCTTACACAGCCTTTAGCATGCAAATTCACACCCAGCTAAACACATGATTACTCTGACCAGTCACTCATGAATTACATAGAGGGTGACACCCACAGATTTTAATTCCTAGCCTTGTCTCCCCAGAAATGTGCATCTTGTACTGTCCAGCAGACTACTGAACAGTGCAAGATCAGAGAAATTCCATCATTTCATCAAAGGAAAATGACATATGCACCAGCCTTGTTTATCCCAAATTGAATCCCCCTCCCCACACATGCACATACTTTAATCCAAACACTCCGATTAAGATAAAACAAAAACTTATCTTGTTAACTAAAGGAAGATAGATTTTAAGCGATTACTGGTATAGATGCATAAAAGTCAGGATTGATTACAAAAGAAAATAAAAGAGTAACATGAAACTTGACAAGCTAAGTGGCCTTAAAAGCAAAGGTTTAATACCACCATACACTGCTATAAATTTTACAGGCTGATCTCCTTCCAGCCTAGGACCACTCTCTCTCTTAGGCCACGTCCAGACTAGGAATTAAAATCGATTTTAGATACGCAACTTCAGCTACGAGAATAACGTAGCTGAAGTCGAATTTCTAAAATCGAGGTACTCACCAGTCTGGACGGCGCGGCATCGATGTCCGCGGCTCTCCGCGTCGATTCCGGAACTCCGTTCGGATTGATGGAGTTCCGGAATCGATGTAAGCGCGCTCGGGGATCGATACACCGCGTCCAGACTAGACGCGATATATCGATCCCCGAGCAATCGATTTTAACCCGCCGATGCCGCGGGTTAGTCTGGACGAGGGCTTAGCTCAGTTCTTTGAGAGTTGTTGATGCAATGAGCAGAGATGAAAGAAGACAAAGTGAGTTGAAGGTCACTGTCTCTCATTTTTATATTCCTCTCCCTACTTCAAAGATTACTCCTCTCCACCCCCCCCCCCCAAAAAAAAGCTGAGGTGTAGGTGACAAGCAGTCACTTGTGGAATTGAGGTTTGAAACATATCTGAGATGCAATGTAAATTTCTTATTTATACCTGCACATTACTGAAGAATGGCTGTGATAGCCCATACGATTTTGTTGATGCCTGTCTGGGGGTGGCCGTGTCTATGTCTCTGAAAAACTTTCTAACTTTGGAACATGTTACAGCAATGTTATACAGTAGAAACTGATAACTTTATATACAATGTGGATACACATTTTACCAGGACAATAATGTTCAGTAGATTATGAGTTTTCCAATGATACCTCTTTTTGTACAAAATTTGTCATAGTCTTGTAAAGGTGGTGAGCATAATAGTATAGCCCATCACATAAGGTTGGCCTTTCTCTAGATTCTGGAAATGCGTGAGGCAATGCTGAGCAAGTTTGACTCTGTGTTAAAATCCTAGGACAGTCAATGAGCTACACATACATTGTTTGCAGCACCCAGTGGGATACATTATGTATCAAAAGTTCTGCTCTGCATGTTTGTATCAATTCACAACACATATGAAAAATATCTTATTTAGGAAGAGTATGCTGGCAGAGATCAGAGGAGCTAAAGTGTTTGTATATGATGCAAGCAGTTGGGATGGATCATATCAGGCCTTTCTCATGCCCTTGTTCTACATCTGTGTTAGTGTTCCCTTCCCAATGGCAAAACTGTATTTACACTGATTAGGGCTCCTCTGGACCAGTAGGTATAAATATGTCAACTGGTGTGAATTGGTGAAGGAGGAATTTATGACCCATTAAATACTGTAGCATCTCAGATCAGAAATGAAGGCTGTGTTTTAGTTCGTGATCAGGGTTTAACTGTGCTACCATGCAAGCAACTTCTCTTTTTTTCCCTCCACTCATGCTGTAGGCATCTTCACAGGTGAATTACAGAGACTTGATGTACTTGATGATCCAACAATGCCAAAGATCTGTATTATCTCCTAATTACTTTGATACATAATTTATGCCCACATAAGTATTTCCATGAGGAACATTCCTGGGTGCAGAATGTGGCCATAGGTCCAGCAATAAGCAATGCACAGAATAGTCTCAGGCACTTTCCTACATCCTTAGCACAGAGAATTGGTATCCAGATAGTTGACCTCCGTCATTGCCAAGCAGGATGCAATTCAATAAGCATGGGAAAAATGTATTGGGACTCCCACTACCAGTAACTGTTAGGAAGCTATTGGATCATGTTTATAACTGATTTCTGCTTTTAACTTTCTTACAGGCCTTCCAGCATCATCAGTTTCTATACAGTGAGGACTGAATGCCATGCAAGTTATGCACATATAGTATAACTATATTTTTTTCAAACTTGTTCCTAATAAAGATATTTGACACCATGTTGTCACTTTCACAGGTTTCAAAGATTGGATCCAAGTAGCCTTTCTGAATACTGATTTTGCTTCTTGTATGCACACATTTCTGCATGTTTTCTTTTGCTTATGCAATTATATGTATCACACTGCAATGTAAATCAAAGTTGCTTGGTGAATTATCAATGAAATTCTAGTTTATAGACTGAAAAAAAATTAAAAATGATTTCTTGGTTATATACCATGTTTACAGTAGGTGGGAAGCCCACTCTGATTGGCTATATTTAAAAACTCACAAGGAGGTAGAATAACTGAACACTGGAAACCTTAAGAAATAGCTCACATAGATTATAATACTTAAATAAAATACTTTAAAACCCCACACAAACAGCCTTCTGTCCTAGCACCCCTTCTGAATGGATTCTTCCTTACTCAAGAGCAAGTTGGAATACAGTGATGGGCTAGAATATGGGGTGCAAAAATGCAGTAGGATAGTTTTGCCAGAAACTACTGATTTACTCTGATTAAAATGCTATCAAACATTACCCCAATCACTCACTAGTTCCTTACTTCTGACTTGGACAGAAACCCAGAGGTTTCTGAGGAGAGCAGAAATCAGGCAGACAGTCTGTCTCTCCTGATAAGTACCTTCACCCTCTCTCTGCAAGGCCTGCCAAACCGAGCGCTCTGGCTGAACCCTTCATTCCTTTCAAATTGCAGCACTGCTTCTCACCAATGCTTTATTCCCCACGGGGTGGGGAGTGAAGACCTTGGCTTTTGATTCCTTAAAAATATCTCATGACCATTACCAGTCTCCCGGGTCGACTTTCTGAAGAGATGGGCTCTCATTGCTATGGCAACTGGAGCCAAAACTCAAAAGCAGCAACCAAAAGACTTTGGGTGCAATTGGAGAGTCTCATTTGCAAGTGGGATTATATTTAGGCTTAGAAGGATTAGCTGGTTATTGGTAAATATCAGTAAACATTGATTTCATCATACACATAAACCAATGAAAAAATATTTCCTTTGATGATTGCTGTAATTTACAGATAGGCAAAGTAAGAAAAATGCTGCTTGAGAACTTTGGTTTGATTTAAAGATATTTACTTTATGCATTTTGGCATGTGATGTTGACAATTTGCATTTTAATAAAAAGCTTCAACTTTTTGAATCTCAGTTTACTGTCATTTAATAATTGTCTGACCCTCCTGCCATAATTGCCCAGAAATGAAAATTTATATTGATATAAACTAAAAATGATGCTTTAAAAAAAACATTGATATCTATCAAAATTATGTAAAAAATAAAGAAAATTCTGCCAAACCTAACTATATTACATAAACCTCTATACTCAGAATTATAATAAAGAATAACTGGGATTTCTGATAAATGAACTCACTGGGTCTCCAGGTGTCACTACCTATTGTTATGGTAAAAGCAGGAAATGGTTGTCATCTATCAGAATTCATTGAAATACCCAAGAAATGTTAAAAAAGTAAATTACAGAAAAGTTACTGAACTTTAGTCTGTTGCAGAAGTCATTATTATCTTTAATTTAAAAAATGGTAGGTATAGTGTGAGCAATTTTGCTCTGGCAGTTAATTATGCCTGTAACATAGGTAGTTGTACATGTAAATGCTAGAATTTCTACCCAGTTTATTCCTTGGAATTACTTGTGAATACAAAATTAGGCCTGCAAATTTGAAAACTGGGCTGACATCATTTAAAAAATGTGGCCGTAAGAACTGTAAGCATCTTGCACTTTCAACCAGCAGAAATCAATGGCCTTTTAATGGGAGATCTGAGGAAAGTGGTGATTGTTTAATATTGTTTTTTGTTTCCCCTTTTTTGCTTCAGAAACTAGCACTTCATTCAGCTTCAGTTCTGTGGGATCACTCTCTTTCTGAATTAAAAAAAAGTGTCCAAATTTTTACCAAAGAGACAGATAGTGTAAGAATCTCGTTTTGTCTCAGATCCTCGGAAAGTTAGCTGCTCTTGAACCTCATCAATATTCAAAATTATTATTATTATTGTATCAGACAATAGAACACATACTTGCGACACATCTTTGAAACAATAAACTAAAGAACTTATGAGTAGAGTAAAAAGAAAGCAAAAGAATAATCAAGAATTTGTTTTGAGAATTTCACTTACCACTTCACACAGTGAATTCTCAGAACAAGTCCTTTTCTGTCCACACAAGGCTCCGTCTTATCTCACACGAGACGTAAGATAATATATTCTTTAGTTCTCAGAGACAGTAAAATCTCTTGTAACACCGTTTGTAACAATTTCAAAGCCAGCCTTTTTGCCCAATGGAGTCACACAAACCTGTCAGCTGAACCAAGAGAAATACAGTAAAAGCTTTGTTATCCAGCATGTTGGGGTGGATGGGGGGTTGCCTGCAAGTCAAAAATTCTGTTTAACTAAGAGTTATATGGAGGGCGTTTCGGTGGAGAAGGGGGCTTGGGGCGAGGGAAGGGTTTTGAGGTGCTGGATCCGGGTGGCACTCACCTCCCTGCAAGTAGTGACCTGTCCCTGCTGGTCCTAGGTGGAGGTGTGGCCAGGCAGCTCAGCATGCTGCCTCTGCCTGCAGATGCTACCCCTGCAGCTCCCATTGGCCGTGGTTCCCTGCCAAACAGCACTCGGGGCGGGGCAGGGCAAAGGCAGAACATGGAGCCCTCCATGGTTGTTCCTCCACCTAGGAGCAGCAGAGACATGTCGCTGGTTCCAGGGAGCCATGTGGAGCCAGGTAGGGAGCCTGCCTGGCTCGCACAAACTGGACTTTTAATGGATATCAGATGCAAGTTTCTAGAGCTTTCCAGTAGGCAGAGTGCCAGATAACACAGCTTTTACTGTACTATTTATGCAGAACACTTAGATACTATTTTAAGTGCCTCACAATTGTAAAATGTAATTAACCTCACATCACCCTGAGGTGATAGGGAACTGCTATTATCCCCTGTTTATAGAGGGGAAATGAGGCATGAAGAGAGTACACAAATTGCCCAAGATCACACAGGAAGTTTGTATCAGAACAGAGAATTAAACCCAGGACTCCTAAGGCCCATCCTAGCAACATTAGTACTGGACCATCCTTCCTTCTCAATAGTGTCCTCCTGAAAACCAGTCCATATACTCAGGAAATGCTGCAACCAACAGGAGGCACCAGCAACTCCATCTATACATTGAGTGAACAATTTAAAAAAAATATGTCTTGACTACATTAACACAATATAGTGAAACTCAACTTATCCAGTCAATATTACTGAACCAGCCAAAATATAAATACAACATATAGTAACGATAATTTTGATTTTTTTTTAAATAAAAATAAATAAAAATTGTTGCTTTAGTTGCTGTCCTGTAATATAATTTGTTGAGGCATGAATACTTTTGCCAGAGGCGGAAAGAAAGGTTTACTTAGATAATATTCTTCTTCCTGTCATGTCTTATTATAGGTACCAATGTACATACTTACAGAAAATATACCCATACCTATAGTATGCACACTTTGTATCTTTCTAATAGTCTCTATACCTAAGTCCTTAAACCATTGAATTGCAAATTAAATCCAAGGCAAAATCTGATACCTCCATTTTCATTTAACAAGATTCCTTTAGTACTCATGAGATTCATAAGAAATTAGATGCTATCTGAAGAGCTAAGATTTGTAATAATGGCCCAGGTATTATGAGGATTAGAGGAATATGAATGAACAATCCCTCAGCTCATAAAAGAAAATGAAAAAGGATAAAAGGTAGCATTAACTGTTCAGCGGTGTTGGCTATGTACTGTATATACAGCTGTGCCAAATTAAAAGTCACTTGATCACTTAACTAAATATGGAAGATATTTCTGCAAAAAGTAAAAGATTATTGAAATCCTCAAAGTATTGTGTCGTTACATTATTCTAGATAAAAATCATTACTGAACAGGTTATATTTCCCTTTATTTTTCAAACCATTTTTAGATTTTTTTTTTAATTAAATGTTCTCATGTAAAACCTGGGATTGCAAAATTAGAGGGAGGGGAAGAAAAAAAAATATTATCTAACACAGTGGCAGGCACGCCTCACTCTTTGGGTACAGAATAGACTCAGCACAGTATGCTATAATGTTTTCCAAAAGTTAATTTAGAGCTAGTGTTGAATTCAGCACAGATTACTACTTCATCCTGGTTGGTCCTATAACAAAGAATTACACAGGTGACACCTCATTGGAAATATGGGGAAATATCACTATACCTAATGGGAGTTGTAACATACTGGAGTACATACTGTAACTCAGCCTAAGCTGTCTGTACTCTGAAAGTAAAAGAAGCTCAGAGATCTACAAAAAAGGTAAGGCCCTGAAGCTCCACTAGGGGGAAAAAAAATCTTATATTAAATTATTTTAATTGTGCTCAGAATAAACTATAATGTCTACAAGGCCCAGGCCTTGCATAGTTTTGCTTAGAGTATTGGGTTGTATGTGCTAAATTCTTTCAAAGGGGGCTCAAGTCACTGGAAAGAGTCTCATTCCCAACCCATTCTTTTGTCTCTCTTCACACTCTAGGTGTAATTCAGGCCCTGTTTCTGCAAAGGGATCCATGTGGATGGACTCCTGAGTGCATGGAGTGAGTCCCACTTACTCTGAGTCACAGTTCCTTCCCAGGGCTCTCCTAAGGCCATGCAGATAGAACAAACTGCTCTTTTCAAATGTTTTCCCCTCCTGAAATGCAATAAATAATCGTAAGGAAAAAAAAAATCAAATGAGTGTTTTTCCTTTCCTCCCCCTCAAGCATTTTCTTCCTTGCTCAAGGGTAGCCTATGTTATGTGTAAGACATAGAAAAACATCCCCCAAAGCCAGCCTACTAGAAAGGGTTGCCCTGAATATGCCATATGGTATAATAATATTTTTTTCTATTCTATCACCTATTTTCTTCAGTCTTTCCCAAGAAACAGATGTTTCAAAAGTTGAACTTTTGACCTCTTAATGTTTAACTAGGTTTAGAATTAGGCAAAATGAGTTTCCTTCACCCTAATTTTAATGTTTTTTTGCTAACAGCATCACTGAACCTGATCTTCCCACCCAAATGAGAGGAGCTTGGTTATAGAGCAGGTGTGTGGGGAATAAATGTGACTTTAGGCAGCACTGACAACCCCGTGGTCTTCAGTCACCTCAGAACTGGGTGGTTCTCCAAAAAAAGAGATTACAATGATCTTAAGGCTTCTAATGGTCCTGGCTGTGAGGAGCCCCCAAGAAGTCACTCCAGCAGCAGAAATCATTGATTTGTAAGGGTCTCCTTGCTAGGTCCCAATTTCCCCAGATATTCCCTCTTCCCTGGGGATGATATGGGGTGGCATATGAGTGGCTACAACAGCTCTATGCTAACTAGAATTTCTCCTATATAAAGGGAATACCCCACTGACAAGGTCAACTGACTTTCTATAAGGAAATAGGTGCTGGCTACCCCAATATTCTGGAGAATCTGGCCCATTGTTCCTATGTCATATGGACAATGAAATCTCCCAGATTCACATAACTGTCTCCATTTAGGACACATGGATAAATGAGAGTTTTGTTGTTTGGAGTTTTATTTTAAAGCTGCCTTTTATGCAGCTGGCTCTTTGTCATTTTAGGACTTTGTAGCACCAACTGCCATTTAGGGAGGAGCATAGCTCCTTATGTTTTTGTAACTTGACATAACATGGATTATTGATGTCCTCCTAGATGGACACTTCTAAAAGAACATTAGATCATTTCTTTCTTCTCCTAGACTTTCCACTGCAAAGTATTACTTTTCTGGACTTAATTTATCATCACACACACTGAATTGGGGGTTGGGGAATGCAAATAAAAGTACAAGTCCCACAGTCATAGCCAGTGCTTCTCAACATGTAACTTTTAAGATATGTATGTAGTATAACAATTCTTTTTGTCACAAAGGAAAGTCTTTCAACAATTCATTTAGTGATAAAGGAAGGTTGTATCTTATAAGATTGTTTTTCTCAAGTTGGGAATCATGACTAATGCTACGCTATTCTTTAGGGGCTGTTCATTTGCGGAACAGTCTCAGTGTCATTAAACAGAAGAGCATCAAAGAGTGCAGGGTAGCATGCTCCACTCACTCAGGTTGTTAACGAACTAGAAGAACCTATGAGAGTTTGCAGGAGTGAGACCCAAAGGATTCTTCATTGCCAGCTCTCTGTTTCCTCATTGCCTTTTCGTTTGTTATGTTGAAAACTAAGGCTATGGCTACACTATGAAATTAGGTCAAATTTATGAAAGTTATTTATTTAGAAATCATTTTTATACAGTCGATTGTGTGTGTCCCCACACAAAATGCTCTAAGTGCATTAAGTCGGCGGACTGTGTCCACAGTACCGAGGCTAGTGTTGACTTCCAGAGCGCTGCATTGTGGGTAGCCGTGGGTAGCTATCCCACAGTTCCTGCAGTCTCCACCACCCATTGGAATTCTGGGTTGAGATCCCAATGCCTGATGGGGCAAAAACATCAGGCAGGTGATTCTGGGTACATGTCGTCAGGCCCCCCTCCTTCCCTCTGTGAAAGCAATGGCAGACAATTGTTTCACACCTTTTTTCCTGGGTTACATGTGCAGATGCCATACCACGGCAAGCATGCAACCCGCTCACCTCACCGTCACTGTATGTCTCCTGGGTGCTGGCAGACGTGGGACTGCATTGCTACACAGCAGCAGCTCATTGCCTTTTGGCAGCAGACGGTGCATTGCAACTGGTAGCCATCGTCGTCGTACTCCTGGGTGCTCTTTTAGCCAACCTTGGTGAAGTCAGTCAGGGGCACTGGGCAGACATGGGAGTGACTTAGCCAGGTCATTCCCATCTTCTTCCAAGCACCCAGGAGATGACGATGGCTAGCAGTCGAATTGCACCATCTGCTGCCTAAAGATGTGCAAGACAGATGGAGTGGATCAAAACAAGAAATAGACCCAATTTGTTTTGTATTCATCTGCTTCGTCCCTCCCTCCCTTCTTCCCTGAAATCAACGGCCTGCTAAACCCAGGGTTTAGAGTTCAATCCTTGAGGGGGGCATTCTGTGTGACAGTTGTGTTTCTCCTTGATGCAAAGCTACCCCTTTTATGGATTTTAATTCCCTGTAAGTCATGTCGTCAGTTGCCCCTTCCTCCATCAGAGCATACAATCGTTTCATGCCTTTTTTCAGCCCAGATGCCATTGCACTGGGATCATGGAGTCCGCTCAGATCATCGCAGCAATTATGAGCACCGTAAACACCACATGCATTATCCTGGAGTATATGTAGAACCAGAACTTGCCAAAGCAAAACCAGGCAAGGAAGCAATGGCAGCGCGATGACGAGAGTGAAGAGGACATAGACTTCTCACAAAGTATGGGCCCCAGCAATGTGCACATCATGGTGTTAATGGGGCAGGTTCATGATGTGGAACGCCGATTCTGGGCTCGGAAACAAGCACAGACTGGTAGAACAGCATAGTGTTGCAGGTCTGGGATGATTCCCAGTGGCTGCAAAACTTTTGCATGCATAAGGGCACTTTCATGGAACAGTGGGACTTGCTTTCCCCTGCCCTGAAGCACCAGAATACCAAGATAAGAACAGCCCTCACAGTTGAGAAGTGAGTGGTGATATCCCTGTGGAAGCTTGCAACTGGTCAGTCTGGCATCAGTTTGAAGTGGGCAAATCTACTGTGGGGGCTGCTGTGATCCAAGTAGCCAACACAATCAAAGAGCTGCTAATATCAAAGGTAGTGACTCTGGGAAATGTTCAGGTCATATTGGATGGCTTTGCTACAATGAGATTCCCTAACTGTGGTGGGGTGATAGACGGAACCCATATCTCTATCTTGGCACCGGAGCACCAAGCAGTGAATATATAAACCAAAAGGGGTACTTTTCAATGGTGCTGCAAGCACTGGTGGATCATGAGGGACATTTCACCAATATCAACGTGGGATGACCGGGAAAGGTACATGATGCTAGCATCTTCAGGAACTCTGGTCTGTTTCAAAAGCTGCAGGAAGGGATTTTCTTCCCAGACCAGAAAATAACCGTTGGGGATGTTGAAATCCCTATAGGTATCCTTGGGGACCCAGCCTACCTCTTAATGCCATGGCTCATGAAACCATACACAGGAAGCCTGGACAGTAGTCAGGAGATGTTCAACTATAGGCTGAGCAAGTGCAGAATGGTGGTAGAATGTGCATTTGGACATTTAAAAGTGCGCTGGCACAGTTTACTGACTCAGATAGACCTCAGTGATACCAATATTCCCATTGTTATTACTGCTTGCTGTGCAACTCCACAATATCTGTGAGAGTAAGGGGGAGACATTTATGACAGGGTGGGAGGTTGAGGTAAATCGCCTGGCCACTGATTACGTGCAGCCAGACACCAGGGTGGTTAGAAGAATACAGGAGGGTGCAGTGCTCATCAGAGGAGCTTTGAAAACCAGTTTCATGATCTCCTGCACAACACAGGCCACAGAATCTCACCCACCCACTCCTGTATCAAACCCCTAATCTATGTTGGAGCTATTGAAGTCCTCAAATTGTGGTTTAAAGACTTCAAGGTACAGAAAATCCTCTAACAAGTGACCCATGCCCCACACTGCAAAGGAAGGCGAAAATCCCCCAGGGCCTCTGCCAATCTGCCCTGAAGGAAAATTCTTTCCCAACCCCAAATATGGCGATCAGCTAAACCCTGAGCATGTGGGCAAGACTCACCAACCAGACACTCAGGAAAGAATTCTCTGCAGTAACTCAGATCCCACCCCCTCTAACATCCCATTGCAGGCCATTAGGCATATTTTCTGCTAATAGTCAAAGATCAATTAATTGCCAAAATTAGGCTATTCCATCATTTTGAGTTGTCAAACAAGTTTTCCCTAAAAACAAGACACATGTTTTGGTATTAAAGATTTGAGCTTGTTACTGACACAGCTTGTGTGTTCTCATGTGTGAGATGAATTATATACCTAATATAATTGGACAACCTTTGGGATGCTTCGGCACGAGAGGTTAGAGAGATCATGTAACAGGAAATCACTTCCAAAACAAAGGAAAGCCTTTCCTTATAAAAAAGATGCTGTCCTGTGTAATGTCTGAGCCTAATCAAACTGCTAATCAGATATACTCACCCAAGCCACTACTGCCATGTTAGTGATACACAGACACCAAGACTCCCCCTTATGGCCACTGTGGCACTATTCCCACTGACTCAGTTTCCTCTTCTGCCTCTCTTCCCTCTCCCTCGCCCCCCAGGAAACTCTCTTGGCACCATCCAGCATGGTGCTAGTAACAGAGAATAGCTGCAAGTGCAACATAAAGAAAACATCTTATTAAGCCCGGCCATACTGGGTCAGATGAATGGTCTATCTACCCCAGTATCCTTTCTTCCAATGTCAGCCAATGCCGGGTGCTTAAGAGACTATGAAACAAACAGGAAAATTTTGAGTGATCTATCCCCAAGCACCTAGTCCCAGCTTCTGGCATTTGGAGGTTTAGGGACACCCAGAGAATGGGGTTGCATCTCTGGCTATCTTGGCTAATATTCCTATCACCTATGGACTTATCTAATTCTATCTTGAACCAAGTTATACTTTTGGCCTTTACAACATCCCCTGCCAACAAGTTCCTGGTTGACTGTACATTGTGTGAAGAAGTACCTCCTTTGGTTTGTTTTAAACCTGCTGCCTACTAGTTTCATTGGGTGACTCATATTTCTCGAGTTATGTGAAGGAGTAAATAACATTTTCCTACATACTAGTCATGATTTTATACAACTATATCATACTCTCCATTTTTTTTGAGATGCGGCAACCAGAACTGCATGCAGTATTCAACGTGTGAGTGACTATGGATTTATATAGTGGCATTACAATATTTGCTGATTTATTATCTATCCTTTTTCTAATGGTTCCTAATTTTCTGTTAGCTTTTCTGACTGCTGCTGCACACTGAGCAAATATTTTCAGAGAACTAAATACAATGATTGCAAGGTGTCTTTCTTGAGTGGTAATAGTTAATTTAGACCCCATCATTTTGCATGTATAGGTTGGATTACTTTTCCACTGTGCACTAGTGTGCACTTATCAACACTGAATTTCATCTGCTATTCAGTGAGATACCTTTGTAACTCTTTGTGGTCAGTTTTGTACTTAACTATCTTGAGTAATTTTGTGTTGTTACCATCTCACTGTTCTCCTTTTCCAGATCATTTATGAATACGATGAACACCGCAGGTCCTACTACAAATCCTTGGGGGACCCCACTAATTACCTGTCTTCATTGTGAAAAAGGACCATTTATTCCTATCCTTTGTTTCCTATGTTTTAGCCAGTTGATCAAACTTCTACTCTGTTTTATTAGTTTATATGAAATATATGTACTCAAAGAGTCAAAAGTGTTAACATGATCCTGAAATTGTCCAACATTAAACAGCATAAACAAGGTTCAATATTTGGTATACAGACACCTCGGCCTGCTTAGTACCATGGCAAACACACCATCAACAGTCCTTTTAGCCCTCTACTAAAAGGTACAGAAAAGAAAGAAAAAACAATTAAAGAATTTGAAATGTAAAGTATTAAGTATGTCTAACATCTCTTATTCCCTTTTCCTTTAGCTGGAGAGAGTTTTAGAAGGAAGAGAATCCTCTTCTGAAAGTTTATTGGATAGTATTAAATGTAATAAGTGTCCTTGGTAGAAAAAAGAGAAGTTAGTTGAGATGAGCTGGAGCTGTTTTGTTGTTATTGTTTTTTAAACTGTTGTTGAAGTCCAATCCCATTTCCTTAAAGAATAAGAAAAAAAATCCAAGACAAACACACACAAAATGAGAGAGAAAAGAACAGCAAAGACAGAAAATGCAGCTTCTGTGTCTGGTGTTGACTCCCCTTTGCAACATCACGGCTAAAATAAAACAACAACCAACCCAAACACAGATTCAGCGCACAGTCTGATTAGTCACTTCAAAACCTGGCAAACTTGTACAAGCATTGGGCTGTTTGGGACATGCTTTCAGCTGCTTTTTTCAGTCTCAGGCTTATAGCAGCATTGTTAAATACACAGTTTTGACCAATTAAGCCAGACTCCTGTCAAAAGAAGAGGAATAGGAAAGAAGAAGTCAGGTAGAAAAGAAAGAGCCAGACAGGAGGAGAGAACAAAGTTTCACATACCAGCTAGAATCTGAGATTCAGTCAGAGCTGGCAGAGGTAGTAATGTCACCTGGGTGCCTCTCTCTGGTCCAGAAAGGTCAGGACACTTCTCAGAAACAGGTTGAGAAAGCCCCAGGATCCAGGAGAGGTAGGGCTAGCAGCCACAATAGTGAAGCTTGTTCAGTAGTCAATATTTGTCCCAAAGTCTCTTTCTTTAAGGACCCTAAATAGGCAATAGGAAGACTAGCCCATCCCCTCATTATTTTGTCGGCCAGTTGGGCCTAATATCTGATACACCAATTTTATTTCATTGATTACCAGTTCCACATTTTTCTGATTAACAAACATGATCTTAATACAGTCCTGGAATATATCAGCAGGCCTTTTTGTTTGTACTAAATTAGTCTGACTCCCCCCTTGCAATTTTCCCATCAACTTTGATTGTAACCTTTGGTTATTGTGACTCTTTATGAACTTTTACTCACTTTTCTCAATTGAGCTCACAATTGGGGTAAATTTGTAGGTCCAATTATCACAACAGCATCTCCTGGGCTCAGCTCTCAATTCTTTTTCACTCACCTTCTGTGTACTAACTCTCAGGACTTTACCCTGCGCAAATCTTCATCTTTCAGGACTCAGTCACAGGAGCAAGCCAGCCAGTGTCATTTCTGCAGGTCCCCTCTCCCAAATGAGCTCTCACAGCATTTTGTTGGAGTTCCATTATCCCTTCCCAGTTGGGCCTAACAATTAGGCAGGGCCATTTGATCCAAGCTGATCAGATTTAGTGGGAGGGTAGCTGATCTGTCACAGATGAGGCTGAGACTATGCTACACCAAAAAAGAGTGTGGGATGTAAAGCAGCATTCTAAGAAGCTCAGTGAAGAGAGGAACTAGATAAGAGAAAAGGGATTTGTATCCAATAGCAAAATGAATAATTTACTTCATGTGGTTTGGTTCTTGAATAGTCAACACTGAACATAAATTAAACTTGTGAGTTTGGTGTGAATTAATGTTTTGCAAATAATTAGTGATGTTTATATTCTCCACATCTGAATTATAGGATAACTGAGATCAGCAACTTTCTATGGGACTTTTTGAAAATGTGCCTTCAGCACTGCACTGCAAGTTTATAAGCTATTATTCAAATACTAAAAATGCTAACAAATAATCTTAATAATAAAATATCAGATATTAAAATATCATTTCTAATATTTGAAAATAATACAGAGCACTAAGGCACTGTGACAAAACAGTGAGCCAGTTATATCTGAAATTATCAGAAATGTTAATTATATGTCTGATGCAAAGACCTTTGAAGTCAGTGGTTTCATTGGGCTTTAGCATCAGGCCCTAATAGCATAGAACACAGTGAAGGGAGGAAAAAAAAGGATAATAAACTGCAAACCCACTCAGAAGGAAATCTCAACAGCAGATACACAATGTTATACAGCAAGAGAGAAACCCTCTGGTAAAATGTGCAATTAGCAGCCTATATTCAAAAAATATATGTTGCCATCCGTTTAATACTAGTGCAATACCCACAACAAATATACATTAAGCAGCTAAAAGTTGTGAATCATGGAAGAGACTGGAGAGAGAATGTAGTGTTACTTCACGTAAAAGTAATGATTTTCAATAAAGTCAGTGCTTTTAAAATGAATATTGAAATAACAGCACTACACTATTGTATCACAAGTAGGACTTGGAGTAAAAGCCGAGGCATCACTAATAGTTTATCAGAAATGTGAAGAGTGGAAGAACAAGGGCTACTTTTACTTCTCCTGATCTATGTGCATAGGAGTAGGTGATTTTAGAATCTTGGGTAAGCAGGTGGCCAAGTAAAGTAAACAGAAGTGCTTTGATTAAAATGTTATTGTGATAAGAGGAGTTTTTCTGAATTGCTTTAAAGATACTTTTCTTTGGAGTCTACTTTGTTTTGCTGCCATATTATTAGCTATGGTCTTCTTAACTTTTTGGCCTTTTCCCCGACACAGTGGTTTTCAACCTTTTTCATTTGTGGGCCTCTACAAAAATGTAAATGGCGGTGTGGACCCCTTTGGAAATTTTAGACATAGTCTGCAAATCCCCAGGGGTCCATGGACAACAGGCTGAAAACCACTCCCTAGATCCTAGGAAGGATCCTAATATATCAGTGTTAAGTTGTTTTTAGCTACCAAATGGTGTAAGCTTCAAAAGAAGCTTAAAAAACCCTACAAATCTTTCAATTACCAATTTCTCTCTTTATCTATCAACCTATCTCAACAAGAGGCCATCAAGCACATTAAAAGGTTGTAGATTTTTCTGTGTCAATTCCTTCTTAACCATAATAAAACTAGAAATATATACGTGAGACTCTTTTTCATCCCTTGTGGCCACTCAATTGCCTATCATTTGCCATCTCACTCACACTCCTGCTTCTTTCACCCACTCCTTTTGTATTATCTCCATACGTTTAGGCCTGGTCCTGCAGATTTATGTGTGTATGTACCTTAGGCCTTGATTCAAGAAAGCACATAAGAATGTCCCTTCATCCATCTCTAGTCAAGACAGGAATCTGAGCATGTGCTTAACGATACACTTTAAATTGACTTCAGTGGGACTGAAGCAGCTGTTTAACTTTAAAGACATGCTTAGGTGCCCTCCCTGATTAGGAATACTTTCTTGAACTGGGACCTTAGTCCCTGATCCTTCAAAGACTTCAATGCAACCCAGAAGTGCAAGTAGGGTGGTAACCTCTGGTACCTTGTACCTGCAAGAGATTTCTAGCTGGTACAGTGTACCAGAAAGACATGGGGCCAGCCCACACCCCCCACCTGTGCCGGAGCACATGGGGGGCAGTGTTGCGCTCTGATCCTCAATGGAGCAATTCGTGGCTAGGGAGGGAAGGCTTTGTTTAAGTTTGTTAGCATATGTATTGCGCTGTTTTACATTGGTCAGGAGTCCTAAAAGGGGATGGGTAGGGGAATGGAAGGTGTTTAAATAAAACAGGGTTTTTTATTATGTTTCTCCCCATTGGTCTGAATTATCCATGACGTTCATAGTGCATCACATCAAGTCCAAATCATTAGAGGAAAGCCTCTGCTTGCACTGACCAGAGGATTTTGATGTCAGCCCAGTTCTGCAGCCTGACAGGAATCAGTGGTGTTGTCTCTAGTGTAATTAAACATAGAATTTTTCTTTACACCCAAACCAGTCTAACATGCATGTTGTTAACTGGAACTGGAGCAGCAAAACAAAGAAAACAAATGCCTTACTTTCCAGTTTTGTTGGCGAGAGAACTGTAAGTGAAGATTATAATGCCCGACAGTGACAGCCTTAAACCAGCTGCCTCAGGAATCTGCCAAGAACTTTGCTCAAAATATGTTCCTCATCTTAGCATTGGAGCTAAGACTTTCAGTTACATCCAGAACAATTTATAAATTTGGAACCTAATCCTGTAAACCCTTAATCATTTGATCAATCCCACTGAAGACAATGGGACTATTTGCATGACTATGGACCACTTTTGTGGACTAGTAAGAGTTTCAGGAGTCTGTTCCTATAAACAAAGTGGAATCCCCCATTGAAATGCAATGTTTGGGTACAATATCATAAAGCAGTTTAGGATACAGTTCTACTTAAAATTTGTCTTTTAATAAGTCATACATATGCTGAAATGGCTCCTCACCCACCTCCCATATTCCATATAAAAAAACTGAATACTACATATTTTGGGGAAAAGTGAGTAGTTGAGCATGTTGATGTCTGTATATACAAAGGGGTATCAGAGGGAGAGCATGGAGGCCCTGGAATAGGGGCAGGGCAGGGAGGAGTCACATGGAGGTTCAGTGGGGAGGTCATGTGCCCCCCCCTTGTGTCCCTCCCATAAGTGCAGTACTGGCAAGACATGATTTCTACTTGCACCACTGATGCAACCACTCACCAAGAGTTAAGTTAACCATGTAATTGTTTGCAGGAACAGGGCTTTAGCCTGTATACTTTGAGACACCGTTGTGTCTTATTATGTATTTATAGAGTGCCTCACACCTTTTTTAGCATTATATAGATAACAATAATATATAGAACATTTGAATTTTACACAGAGAGATACTGTGCAAAAATATGGAAAGTCTGGAGAGAAAGAAAGCTTATTTTCTGTGGCTTTTGCTATGCTGAAACAAGAGCACACTGTTAATTGAAGTTAGGATTTTTTTGTTGTTTATGTGGGGCACTGGCTAATCAAGAAGCAAATGCATGATATTTTACAGTATCAAGCCCAGTCAGTACTCAAAACATCAACTACATGAAAATTATTTTTATATTTCTGCTAGATGTGCTTTTACACCTAATCAAAGCCCAGAACAAGCATTCTGACAGAAAATTCTGTCTTGCATTCATCATCCAATTGCTCTGACTACTTTTTCAATAAATCAAAACTGCACAATTATAAGTGGGGCTGATGGCACCATCTATTATTAAGGTTGCCATTATAAAAGCCTGTTTTCAGTGCCTTATAAGTTTGCCAAACTTTAACTGTTGGGGCTGAAAGTTTATGTTAGGTATTTGCCTCAGGCTGAAAGTTTTGGAAAAGTTCAGCCTTTCTGAGAATAAGGGCTGGTTTGTTCATGCTAAAAAAAAATTCAGGTGGAATTTTCTTTGAACAGCTCTGGGGTCTCTATAATTTGGAGCAGGGAGTTGATATTTTGCAGGAAGACAGCCTTTGCATCAGGGATGTGCCTTTTACCATTCCTGTGAAAATCTGCCCAAATCTGGCCAAGTTTAATGCCTTTGAAAAATCATAGTTCACACACTCTCAGTAGAGACTTCTTACTATTCAGCAGCTAAAGTCTTTGAAGATTCCACTCATTGTATGGGCATGTGCCAGCCTCTCACAGCTCCTAGTGCTGACCAACTTGCATACGTGCCATCCCCACATGGCAACTGAACACGCTTCATCCCCTCATAGCTCTACATATGACTGGACTGCGGAGTAGGGTTGCCAACTTTCTACTCGCACAAAACTGAACACCCTTGCTCCACTCCGCCCCACCGCTTCTCCAAGGCCCCGCCCCTCATTCACTCCATACTCCTTCCTTCTCTTGGTTTCTCTCCCCACCTTCACTCACTCGCTCATTTTCACTGAGCTGCCTCACAGGGTTGGGATACGGTAGGATGTGAGAGGTGGGGCCAGGGATGATGAGTTTGGGATGCAGGAGGGGGCTGCAGGATGGGGTGGTGGAGTCAAAGGTTTGGAGTATTGGAAGGGGCTCCGAGTTGAGTCAGGTGGTTGGGGTGGGGGGGCATGGGCTCTGGGCTGGAGGTGCGGGTTCTGGGGTGGAGCTAGAAATGAGGGGTTCAGGGTGCAGGAGGGTGCTACGGGCTGAAGAAGGGGGTTGGAGTGCAGGGGGTTGAGGGCTCTGGCTGGGGTTGCGGGCTCTGGTGTGGGTCTGGAGATGAGGGATTTGGAGTGCAGGAGGGGGCTCTGGGTGGGACCGAGGGGTTTGGAGGGAAGAAGGGGGATCAGGACTGGGGAAAGAGGTTGGGGCACAAGAGGGCGTCAGGGGTGCAGGCACCAGGCAGCACTTACCTCAAACAGCTCCTGGAAGCAGTAGCATGTCCTCTTTCCAGCTTCTACGCAGAGGTGCAGTCAAGTGCCTCTACACGCTGCCTCATCCACAGGTGTTGCACCACAGCTTCCACTGGCTGCGGTTCCCAGTTAATGGGGACTGCAGGGATGGCATTTGGGGTGAGAGCAGCATGTGGAGCCCCCTGGCTTCCCCTACTTCTGGGAGCCAGAAGGGGGACATGCCGCTGTGTCCAGGAGCTGTGCAGAGCCACAGCAGACAGGGAGCCTGCCTTAGCCTTGCTGTGCTGCCAAATGGACTTTTAACGGCCTGGTCAGCGATGCTGACCAGAGCCACCAGGGTTCCTTTTCAACAGGGTGTTCCAGTCAAAAACCAGACACCTGGGCCTGGCAACCCTACTGCACATGCATCATCCACACAGAATGACTGAGCATACTCCCTCCAGATCAGCACTACAATTATAAAGCCAGACCGTCCCTGTAATGGCTGCTGTGAGCCAGGGTGGAGCCAAGTGCCAGAGCTGAGAGAGGGGAGCCTGACTTTTCTGTGCTCTCAATGACACCCTCTGCTGGCATCCAGACAGCACTAGAGGTGGAAGAGGTCATTCAAATAAAGAGGGGAGAAAAGTAGATAAAGAGCCTGGTGAGTCTGAGTCTAGAGCAAAACGGGACTGAGAGTTGGGGAGGGAAGAGGAAGAGAAACTGGGTCTATGATTGACTGGCCAAGAAGACTGGGACAGGAGGCTGGGATTGAGAGCCAATGAGGAAAACAGTTGCCTGTGCAAGCATAATTCGTCCCCCTTGTGCGCATACATTATGATACATTCTTTCATGACAAGATCACATATTTTTTCCACAAATTCTATTTCCACTGAATGGCATTTATAAAACTTTGCATTTATCTAATACTTTTCAAATATTACGGAGAAACAAAGTAATATAATTAAAATATCACTATTTCCACTTTGCTGATGAGGAAACTTGAGGAACAGAAAGGATATTCAACAGGCCCAGTTATTATGAAAAATCCTATTTCCATTAACAACAGTATATGAAATTTGAAATAGCATCAAAAGAGTAAAAAAGAGCTTTGTTCCACAAACTAGTGTTGTTGATCATGATTCATAGCAATATACATGCTGCTTCTACATCTGTTATGAATGCTTCTTTTGAAGGTGAAGCAGCTCCATCTAATTCTTACCGTTTCTGCTGATTTCTTCCTCAGCTAAATATGATGTCAGCTTCCACAATCAGGTTAAGAAGTGGAAAACCAATGTCATAGTATCAAAAGTTAAACAAGGATATAGATTTTTCTCTACAACTGATGATCTGGAATGGGGTTTTATACTAATTTAAACAGAACCTGAGAAGGGGTTCTCCTGTTCATTTACTTCAATAAGATACCTTATGTTAAGTATGTAGTGCAGTAGCTCAGACAGAATGGAAGGAATCTCTGCCTTGGAGCTAGGTCCAGTGGCCAAACTATAAAGCACATCTGAATCACCATCCATGTCACCTGCAATATCTGCCTCACGGTATCTAAGACATCAGTGTAAGTTTCCACTGAATCTCAAAACAAGTCAAGATATCAATATGTCTAGACCTCCTTCTTTGGTGAAGAAATTTTTTCCCCTTAAAAAACTGACCAAAAGGAATCTCTCTCACCAATAATGAAAAAGCTATGAAGAAATTATCTGTGGGAAAATCAATGAGGCAAACAGCTAAAGGTGTACGCTGGTCCTCATCAGGAACCATTTCTGCAAAAAAAAAGAAATCAGCTAATGTTTAATGACTAGGGTGAGGGGTTCCTGGGGCTGGGAGCTAAGAAGGAGTTGAAGAAAATCAGTATTTAGGGCATTACAATTCAAATAGTATAGAAATAATATATATATATATATTAAAAATATCATGTCTTATGTATATAAAATAATTGTATATGTTTTATTGCCCCCAACCCTTTGATTCTTGCCCAGATTCACAGATTGTAAGCTCTCTGTGTAAGAGATAGTGTCTCCCTCTGTGTTTGCATAACAACTAACAAAATTGACAGGAGCCATTGAGTTTGTTGTCTGAAATCAAGACAAACATAAAAGTCTTCCAGTTCAAAAGCGTATTCATTCAAATAGAGTTCTACCTAGCACATGACTGAATAAATAATTTATCAGAAAGTAGGAAACACTGAATCTATAGCAAAGGATTTTGGAAGGTAATTTAACTCACTTGTATGCATATATTCCTGTGGCCTGAACCTGTGTACAGAAAGTCCTGATACACAAATCAGGGACTTGCACACAGCTATGACCAGTCAGATACATGTTTAATGATCGAAAACGTATGCCGATGGCTAACATTGACATTTAGGCACACAATAAACAATGATATTAGAATGAATGTTATGTTATTCTTCATTTTGTCCAAAGGATGATGCCAACACAGCCCTTTGCCCGCACCGCTTCCCGCATCCCCCATTGGCCCGGAACAGCAAACCCTGGCCAATAGGAGCTGCGAGCGGCTGAACCTGTGGACGCAGGAGGTTAACAAACTGTTCCAGTCGGCCAGTGGGTTTCCCTGATGTGCTGTGTGCCAAAGGTTGCCAACCCCTTTTCTAGAATAACAAAACACTATACCTTTCAGGAAAACAACAACAACAACAACAACTAGCCATATGAGGCTGTTTATTCCTAAAAGAAGTCCATGGGTATCAGCTGTGACAAAGAAGCATATTCATAACATATAGCATAACTTGGTGATAAAATGAATTTTTTAAAAAATCACCCCATTTTTACCCCAAACAGGTAAATATAGAAAAAGAGGAACTAATCCTGTTGGTACAGCAAAAAGAATAAATACTTAAAATTTGGCATGACCTTTTATGTACTATTAGATGCCTACTGTCTGCAGAAAAAAGATGCTGTTTAACTTTCAGAGTCGATTTATGAGGTAGTCTGGGATATGCTTCACTGGGGGAACACCATCACAAAGCCCAAAATAACACATACATAATGTCACTTTCTCAAATTCTTCTACAGTCTCAGAGGATTTCTTATTGCATCTCAGCACATGAAAGATTTAGAAGATTTAGTGGTTTAGAAAATGGCCTTGAAAAATCCCAAATACTAATGGTAGTTTTCAGTGTATAGTTCCACTGTATTGTATTAAGAACTGTATTGTATTAGTCCAATACAATACTAATAAAATCTTATGATAATATAACTTGATGAATGAGTACTACTTCTTCCATATTGTATTAGCACTACATTAGGTTAATAGGATGCAGTCCTAACACGCTATGATGGATGAGATGCATGTTATTGTCTGCAATTATGTATATGAAAAATAAACCTTGCTCCAGTTTTCCCATATTTGATCTCAAAGACAGATTTGGATGTAGATCACAACTTAACTTTTATAGCACTTTTCATCTGTAGAACTCAAAGTGCTTTACAAAAGATGTTAAATATCATTATTCCCACTTTACAGATGGAGAAGACAAATACTCAGTATCTGCTAGTAAATATTAACCTTTTCATTCCTTCCTTTCTGTACATTTAATTCATTTATATGTCAACTATTCTTTAGACTTTTTATGATATTAACAAATAGGATATCTGAAACAGGAATTTTATGCACTAGGCAATATTTTTTGTGGCACCTTCATGTCTATAAAACACCAATATTTTCTGTTGGGGAATCAATAGGGAAAAATGATTGTGGGTAAGAAGGACCCTCAGAGATATTATCTTGAAAAATTGTTAGTCCTCTCAATTGTAAATAATTATGCCTTCACATCTAAATCAGATAAATTGAGAAGGTATAGAAATGACATCAGGACATATGTTTCTTTCGCAAAGAGATATCCTTTATTTGGAAACCCTGTATGACGATACTGGTATGGAAACTTTGTGGGATAATGAAACTGCGTGTCTCTCCAGATACAGTGAAGGGGAGAGACAGTGTCAGCTTTGATCTGACAACAAAGAGTGGTAACATGTCCATGGGTGGTGCGTGAATCACCAGCTCGGGGAGGTTAGCCCCCAGCCCTGCCCCTTCCACCCAAGGCCCCTCCCGTTCTGCCTCCCCGCTGCAGCTACTGGCCCAGTCACACTCCAGGCTAGCCTCCCAGCTCCAGTGCGCAGGAGGGCTGACTGGAGCCGATGCATGCAAGCAGTGGGTGGAGCCACACATGTTTGGGGAGGCACAGACCTTGAATCTGTCTGTGCTTTCTATATATTGCTGTACCAATCTTTGATTGATAATCTTTGATTAAATAATTCCAATTGAACCTGTTATTTGACAATCTTGAGTCATCATTAACTCAGACATGTAACAAAACAGAGAGGTGAAGTGACTTGTTCATGGTCACAAAGCAGGTACATGGCAGTAATGGGAAAAGAAATACTAATTCTTAACTTCCTTGACCGTGCCATGGTCTGTGGAACCATGATACTTCTAAACAGGGGCGGCTCCAGGCCTCAGCACGCCAAGTGCATGCTTGGGGATGCAAGCCGCAGGGGGCGCTCTGCCGGCGCCACAGGGGTGGCAGGCAGGCTGCCTCCGGTGGTTTGCCTGTGGAGGGTGCGCTGATCCTGCGGCTTTGGTGGACCTCCTGCAGGCACGCTTGCAGCAGGTCCGCCAAAGCCGTGGGATCAGCGGACCCTTCGCAGGCAAATCGCCGGAGGCAGCCTGCCTGCAGTGCTTGGGGCGGCAAAATCTCTTGAGCCGCCCCTGTTTCTAAATATATCACACTCCCTATGGAAGTCAACTCACACCCCCTATGGAAGTTATTGAAGTAGTGAATGAGAGAGATGATTTGGTTATTCCATCCTCTTTTGTAATTTTCCACTCTGTTGTTTGTTGTTATTAATTAATTCTGTTTATGCACCATTTTCTCCTAATCATATCCTATCCTAAATTCCATGGCCGGATCACTCCACTTCATAAATGCTTTCCAACTGAAGTAAACAGAACTAGCCACATGCTTAAACTTGGGCACATGCTGAAGTATCTTGGTGATTCAGAGTATAAAGCAACACATGTATACAATAGGCTATTCATGAACTCATGATCCTCTAGACTTAATTTTCATGTAGCTGTTCAATACATAACACATGTAATATGGACTATGCTGGGTTCTGATTTGGGAGAAATGATGTGTCAAACCAGAGGGAAAAATAGCAAAAATATAAGTGAAAATATTTCATACAACTTTTCCAAATGTCAATAAAATTAGCATCTATGGGAATTTTAAATGCTCACATTGTCTCACAGCTGGAGAGTCAGAGTTTTGAAAGCCTAAGTCTTTTGCAAAGGTATCTAGGCTTTATGTGGGCTCATATCTAACTTTAAGCACATGACCTCAGTGGGACTGCTCATGTGCTTCAGGTTAGTTAGGTTTAAATACCTTGCTGAATCAGGGGCATAGTGAGTAGAGCTGGTAAGCTATGAAAAAAAAAATCCACAATATCTGCTTTCATATTTAAATGGATTCACTTTGGCCTTACTTCTACTCCTTTTTGTATTCACATGTCACAAACATTTGTTCCATTGCTCGACTGAATTTCAAAATTACTCTTGCAAGTACTCATGGAAAATAGACTTAATTTTACATATCTGAATATTTGGATCTCAATCAATGCACATTCATACTAAAGGGAAAAACAATATTATGTGACTTATCTGACTAATCAGCTTCTGAACTAACTTACCTGACTGATCAAGACTAACCAACGGAGCTTGAGTAACAATTAATAAACAGTAATAAATAACTTATACTTAGTATGTACATAGCTCTTTTCACAAACATAGGTCTTGTTCAGTAAAGCATAAAAGCATGTGCAGGAACTATAAGCAAGCTTAAGTCCTTTTTAAAATTGACCAACTTCTGCTGGTGAGAAAAGTTTCCAGCTCTTTTTCAGGTCTGGGAAATGTACTTAAGAGTGTTACAGCTAAATGCAAGGAGGAACAGATTGTTTAGCATAAGTAGTTAATACATATTTCAAGGTAGTGTTGTTGTAGCCATGTTCGTCCCAGGATATTAGAAAGACAAAGTGGGTGAAGTTTTATTGGACCAGCTTCAGCTGGTAAGAGAGACAAGCTTTTGAGCTTACAGAGAGCTCTCCCTCAGGTCTAGATATTACCTCACCCACCTTGTTTCACATATTTCAAGGGACCAATGAAGGTGAAGTGGCCCATTAACACCTTTTAGTCATGGGTAAGGGAGAAAGCTGGAGGGGGGGGGGAAAAGAAGGGATAGGGGTGTTAAGTCGGTTACAGATTGTTATAACAGGCCATTTCACCTTGAATGGACCCTTGAAATGTGTTAACTTCTTATGCTAAACAATCTTTTCCACCTTGTATTTAACTAGGACACACTGAATACATTTCCCAGACCTGAGAAAGATCTCTGTGTAAACTTGAGAGCTTGTCTCTCTCAGCAACAGAAGTTGGTCCAATAAAATATATTACCTCACTCACCGTGTCTCTCTAATATCCCGAGATAAACACACTTACAACAACACTGCATATAACATACACTAGATCAGCATTTTAAAGCCTTTTTGAAAATTTTATTGCGTGAATGTTACTTCCTCCTGTGTAATTATTCAGCTAATTGTGCTTCCTATAAATTTTCAGTGGATTCATTGCAAGTTGACACCTTTAATATCTGCACTTGATGTGAGAATATTCCTCTTGCTTTACAGCTTCTCAGGTTAGGAGGAATGATGATGTAGTAGGATATTAACTATCTTATCACATTATTTATTGCTATTTTTAAACCCAGGCATGTCACACTTTTTAATAGCTTTTCCATATTAAATCAAAAAGTAATGCATTAATGTCCTATGTTTTACACCCATCAGAATATGCTGATGAATCATTATAACTCAATATAAAAATGTGTCTAAATACGTAAAACTAATTTGGATGATGGGCAAATGTAAGCTGATGGACTGCAGATATTTTTACTGTTTACTATTCATAAAAGTTAAAGATATTTCTTATTCTAGTCATAGAAAGCTTTCCTTAGCATATGACATAAGTCACGAATCTGTAAGTAAGTGAAAGTTTATCATCATATCTCTTTGAGGCTGTATAAACAAAATTGTCCCACTGCTTCCCATGAACATGGAAATACATATGCATCTGTCCACTTTTCACATTCTTATTAAACTGCACTGCCAGTACAGATAGTCTGTAGACAGGACAAAGCCATTTTACCCAGTGTGTGTGTTTCTTGTATTAAAATATTGAGAAATATATTGTGTATGTTC
The DNA here is from genome assembly GCF_025201925.1 of Gopherus flavomarginatus. Classification (NCBI taxonomy): domain Eukaryota; kingdom Metazoa; phylum Chordata; order Testudines; family Testudinidae; genus Gopherus; species Gopherus flavomarginatus. The sequence continues at coordinate 199,795,228 of NC_066618.1, forward strand.
TATGACATTTTAGAATGCTCCTCTTAAGACATTCTGAATGGTCCTGATTTTCAGATGGTATGCATTCAGCACTCTCTGAAAATCAGATCCTTTAAGGTGTCACCAGCTAGGCACCCGAAAATCATTTCACTTTTGAAAACTGTTTTCCTGTGGCAGAGCTTTTATCAACATCAATAAATGTAGTATGCACTCATTAACGGCACTATATAACTCCTATAGTTGTAGCTTATAAAACTTAGAGTTCTTCAGTGGTTCATTTAGAGGGGGGAAAGGACAAATCCTGGGCTTTTATATGCATAGGTTTACTTCAGAAGAGAGAAACATCTGCACCCTTTGGCAGTTCATGAAATTGACTAGGTGCAAATGAGAAGTACAGAAATCCTACTTGACCTGGAAAAGGTGTAAAAATGTTGAGCAGTGCACAGGCTGCTCATAAGTAAGCACAGCTAACAAAAATTTGGCCTGCCAACTGTGAACTGGGTTTTCTGTGTTTATACAAAGATAGGCACATAAACTGTATCCATATAGAGGCAAAGGAAGAAGTTTACAATCATGATTCTCAATTGCTTGTGTTGGGACTAGTAAAAATTAATGTGTCTTTCATAAACAGATAGCTAAGGGTTAATGTCTCTTTCACCTGAAGCACCTGACCAGAGGACCAATCAGAAAACCGGATTTTTTTCAACTCTGGGTGGAGGGAAGTTTGTGTCTGAGTCTTTGTTTTCTGCCTGCCTGCTTTCTCTGAGCTTTGGAGAAGTAGTTTCTACTTTCTAGTCTTCTGTTTCTAAGTGTAAGGACAAAGAGATCAGCTAGTAAGTTATATGGTTTCTTTTCTTTGATATTTGCATGAATATAAGTGCTGGAGTGCTTTGATTTGTATTCTTTTTGAATAAGGCTGTTTATTCAATATTCTTTTAAGCAATCGACCCTGTATTATATCATCTTAATACAGAGAGAACATTTGTATGTATTTTTCTTTCTTTTTATATAAAGCTTTCTTTTAAGACCTGTTGGAGTTTTTCTTTACTTCAGGGAAATTGAGTCTGTACTCACCAGGGAATTGGTGGGAGGAAGAAATCAAGGGGAGATCTGTGTGTTGGATTGCTAGCCTGATTTTGCATTCCCTCTGGGGGAATAGGAAAGTACTTTTGTTTCCAGGATTGGGAACAGAGAGGGGGGAGTCTCTCTGTGTAGTTTCACAGAGCTTGTGTCTGTGTATCTCTCCAGGAGCACCTGGAGGGGGGAAGGGAAAAAGGATTATTTCCCTTTGTTGTGAGACTCAAGGGATTTGGGTCTTGGGGTCCCAGGGAAGGTTTTTCAGGGGGACCAGAGTGCCCCAAAACACTCTAATTTTTTGGGTGGTGGCAGCAGGTACCAGGTCCAAGCTGGTAACTAAGCTTGGAGGTTTTCATGCTAACCCCCATATTTTGGACGCTAAGGTCCAAATCTGGGACTAAGGTTATGATATGGTGTAGCAGCGGGTGGGATATAGACAGAATCCAGAAGCCAGTAGGAATATTATATTTTTCTCTTCTCTGCTAAGGGCTTTTTAGCAGAGAGAAACAGTTTGGTTTTAAAAGGGAACTAGAGAGAATTTTTTTTTTTCTGCTCTCTGGCAGTTTGTGGCTTTTATGTTAAGCAAGAAGCCATTACCAGACTGTTAAGGGTCTTTTGTCACACAATAGCACTCCCATTGAGAGTCATTACCAGCACTATATGAATGCAAATAAAGTGGTTTTTCAGGTTTACTTAACATTGAAAATTAGCTAAAGGCACTGTTGCTAGGCAGACTTCAGGAGGCAACAGAGAACCTGCAGTTCAGAAGATAAACACCGGAGGGCACCCCAACACAAGAAAACAGGAACCATGACTTCTAAGGCAAAAATTGAGGCCGAAGAACAAATCGAAGAAGCTGAACACAGGCGAGAGATGGAAAAACACAAACAGGAACTAGAAATAAAACAAAAAGAGATGGAGCTGAAAGAAAAGGAAGAAAGCATCAAACTGGCAGCCTTCCAAAGAGAACAGGCAGCCAAAGAGGCAGCACACAAAAGAAAACTAGAAGAAGAAGAGGTGGCCCACCGCCGAGAAATGGAAAAACAACAAAAAGAGAATGAAGAGAAGGAAAAACAGAGAAAACATGAACTGGAGTTGGCAAAAGCTGGGCTGCATGTGCCAGCCAACCCTAACAACCCGGCGCCAATTATTGCTACACAGCACAGGAAATTTCCCACCTACAAGGCAGGTGATGACACCGAGGCCTTCTTGGAAAATTTTGAAAGAGCCTGTCTTGGGTACAGCATTCCCGAAGACCAGTACATGGTAGAATTGAGGTCACAGCTCAGTGGACCTTTAGCAGAGGTGGCAGCTGAAATGCCTAAGCAGCAAATGAATGACTATAAACTTTTTCAAACCAAGGCCAGATACAGAATGGGGATAACCCCAGATCATGCCCGTCGGCATTTCAGAACCCAAAAGTGGAAACCAGAGGTGTCATTTCCCAAACACGCCTACTACATTTCAAAAAACTATGAGGCCTGGATAACAGGAAACAACATTCAAACCTTGGAAGAACTGCACCTCCTCATACAAATGGAGCAGTTCTTGGATGGTGTTCCTGAAGACATCACACGGTACATACAAGATGGAAATCCCAAAGATATCGCTGAGGCGGGGGAAATTGGAGCCAAATGGATGGAACTGGCAGAAAGCAAGAAAGCTACTGTCAAGGGGAACGATTACCCCAGGGGGCACACAGACCATAAACCCTACAACCGAGGACAGCCAAAGACCCCACATACCCCCCAAGTAAAGCCACAGATACCCCACCCTTCAACCTCACCAGTCTCCAGTAACTCACCTCGGCCCAGTGACCCATCAGATGGAAGATGCTTTAAGTGTAATGAACTGGGACATATCAAGGCCAACTGTCCCAAGAACACCATGCGAGTGCAATTCATTACACCACCATCACCCCAAAGATCCCCAGGCCCGGATGCCTCTCAAATACCCTTGGAGCGAAGGGAAAATTTGAGAGTGGGCGGAAAGAAGGTTACTGCGTGGAGAGACACGGGGGCACAAGTGTCAGCTATCCACCAATCCTTCGTTGACCCCAAATTCATCAACCCAAAGGCCAAAGTTACAATTTACCCCTTCATGTCACAAGCTGTAGACTTGCCTACAGCTCAACTGCCTGTCCAGTACAAAGGCTGGTCAGGAATGTGGACTTTTGCAGTCTATGACAATTATCCTATCCCCATGCTACTGGGGGAAGACTTGGCCAACCAGGTGAGGCGGGCCAAGAGAGTGGGAATGGTTACACGTAGCCAAACCAGGCAAGCTTCCAGACCCATTCCTGTTCCTGAGCCGTCCACAGAGGCCCCGTCTGTGTTACCAGAGACCCAGACAGAGGTAGTGGACCCGGATTCCATGCCTACCACTGAAACAGCCACAGCATCTCCAGTCCCAGGCCCGGAACTGGAACAGCAACCAGCAGAAGCAACAGACAGCCATACCCAAAAGGCTCAGCCAGAGCCTGAAATACCCTCAGGTGCACCAGCGGAGAGCGGTTCACCAGCAACGGAAACAACCCCATCACCTACATCGCTTCCAGAGGGACCAAGCCCAAGTCCACAGTCTGAGGAAGAACTGGTGACCCCAGCCTCAAGGGAACAGTTCCAGACTGAGCAGGAAGCAGATGACAGCCTTCAGAAAGCATGGGCGGCGGCACGGAGCACCCCACCGCCTCTCAGCTCTTCTAATCGATCCCGGTTTGTTATAGACCAAGGACTTTTATACAAGGAAATTCTTTCTGGTGGACACCGGGAAGAATGGCAGCCGCAAAAACAGTTGGTGGTTCCAACTAAGTACCGGGGGAAGCTCTTAAGCTTAGCCCATGATCATCCCAGTGGCCATGCTGGGGTGAACAGAACCAAAGACCGGTTGGGGAAGTCCTTCCACTGGGAGGGGATGGGCAAGGACGTTGCCAAGTATGTCCGGTCTTGTGAGGTATGCCAAAGAGTGGGAAAGCCTCAAGACCAGGTCAAGGCCCCTCTCCAGCCACTCCCCATAATTGAGGTCCCATTTCAGCGAGTAGCTGTGGATATTCTGGGCCCTTTCCCAAAAAAGACGCCCAGAGGAAAGCAGTACGTACTGACTTTAGTGGACTTTGCTACCCGATGGCCAGAAGCAGTAGCTCTAGGCAACACCAGGGCTAACACTGTGTGCCTGGCCTTAACAGACATCTTTGCCAGGGTAGGTTGGCCCTGCGACATCCTTACAGATTCAGGGTCTAATTTCCTGGCAGGGACCATGGAAAAACTGTGGGAAACTCATGGGGTGAATCACTTGGTTGCCACCCCATACCACCATCAAACCAATGGCCTGGTGGAAAGGTTCAATGGAACTTTGGGGGCCATGATACGAAAATTCATCAATGAATTCTCCAATAATTGGGACCTAGTGTTGCAGCAGTTGCTGTTTGCCTACAGGGCTGTACCACATCCCAGTTTAGGGTTTTCACCATTTGAACTGGTTTATGGTCACGAGGTTAAGGGGCCATTACAGTTGGTGAAGCAGCAATGGGAGGGGTTTACGCCTTCTCCAGGAACTAACATTCTGGACTTTGTAAGCAACCTACAAAGCACCCTCCGACACTCTTTAGCCCTTGCTAGAGAGAACCTAAAGGATGCTCAAGAAGAGCAAAAGGCCTGGTATGACAGACATGCCAGAGAACGTTCCTTCAAGGTAGGAGACCAGGTTATGGTCTTGAAGGCGCAACAGGCCCATAAGATGGAAGCATCATGGGAAGGGCCATTCACGGTCCAAGAGCGCCTGGGAGCTGTAAACTACCTCATAGCATTTCCCAATTCCTCACTAAAGCCTAAAGTGTACCATGTTAATTCTCTCAAGCCTTTCTATTCCAGAGATTTACAGGTTTGTCAGTTTACAGTCCAGGGAGATGATGCTGAGTGGCCTGACGGTGTCTACTATGACGGGAAAAAAGACGGTGGCGTGGAAGAGGTCAACCTCTCAACCACCCTGGAACGTCTGCAGCGGCAACAAATCAAGGAGCTGTGCACTAGCTTCGCCCCATTGTTCTCAGCCACCCCAGGATGGACTGAACGGGCATACCACTCCATTGATACAGGTAATGCTCACCCAATCAGAACCCCACCCTACCGAGTGTCTCCTCATGCCCAAGCTGCTATAGAACGGGAGATCCAGAACATGCTACAGATGGGTATAATCCGCCCATCTACCAGTGCATGGGCATCTCCAGTGGTTCTGGTACCCCAAACCAGATGGGGAAATACGCTTTTGCGTGGACTACCGTAAGCTAAATGCTGTAACTCGTCCGGACAACTATCCAATGCCACGTACCGATGAGCTATTGGAAAAGTTGGGACGTGCCCAGTTCATCTCTACAATAGACTTAACCAAGGGGTACTGGCAAGTACCGCTAGATGAACCTGCCAAGGAGAGGTCAGCATTCGTCACCCATGCGGGGGTGTATGAATTCAATGTCCTTCCTTTCGGCCTTCGAAATACACCCGCCACCTTCCAGAGGCTGGTAGATGGTCTGCTAGCTGGAGTGGGAGAATTTGCAGTTGCCTACCTCGATGATGTGGCCATTTTTTCAGACTCCTGGCCCGAACACCTACTACACTTGGAAAAGATCTTTGAGCGCATCAGGCAGGCCGGACTAACTGTTAAGGCCAAAAAGTGTCAAATAGGCCAAAACAGAGTGACTTACCTGGGGCACCAGGTGGGTCGAGGAACCATAAACCCCCTACAGGCCAAGGTGGATGCTATCCAAAAGTGGCCTGTCCCAAAGTCAAAGAAGCAGGTCCAATCCTTCTTAGGCTTGGCCGGATACTACAGGCGATTTGTACCACACTACAGCCAAATCGCTGCCCCATTGACCGACCTGACCAAAAAGACCCAGCCAAATGCCGTTAAGTGGACTGATGAGTGTCAAAAGGCCTTTACCCAACTTAAGGCAATGCTCATGTCTGACCCTGTGCTCAGGGCCCCGGATTTTGACAAACCATTCCTAGTAACCACAGATGCATCTGAGCGTGGTATAGGAGCAGTGCTCATGCAGGAAGCAACAGATCACAACTTCCATCCTGTCGTGTTTCTCAGCAAGAAACTGTCTGAGAGGGAAAGTCACTGGTCAGTCAGTGAAAAGGAATGCTATGCCATTGTGCACGCCCTGGAAAAGCTACGCCCATATGTTTGGGGACGGCGGTTCCAACTACAAACTGATCATGCTGCACTAAAGTGGCTTCATACTGCCAAGGGGAACAACAAGAAACTTCTTCGTTGGAGTTTAGCTCTCCAAGATTTTGATTTTGAAATTCAACACATCACAGGAGCTTCTAATAAAGTTGCTGATGCACTCTCCCGTGAGAGTTTCCCAGAATTCAGTAGTTAAAAAGTGTTCTTAAAATGTAGAAGTCTGTTAGTTATATACTTAGTAGTATATGTAAAGGTCTATGTGTTGTAGTAATCTGTTTATTTTAAAGTTCTAGATGGAAATCGCCGCCAGTGAGCTTCCCCACTGTCTGCAATTTGGGGGGCGTGTCATAAACAGATAGCTAAGGGTTAATGTCTCTTTCACCTGAAGCACCTGACCAGAGGACCAATCAGAAAACCGGATTTTTTCAACTCTGGGTGGAGGGAAGTTTGTGTCTGAGTCTTTGTTTTCTGCCTGCCTGCTTTCTCTGAGCTTTGGAGAAGTAGTTTCTACTTTCTAGTCTTCTGTTTCTAAGTGTAAGGACAAAGAGATCAGCTAGTAAGTTATATGGTTTCTTTTCTTTGATATTTGCATGAATATAAGTGCTGGAGTGCTTTGATTTGTATTCTTTTTGAATAAGGCTGTTTATTCAATATTCTTTTAAGCAATCGACCCTGTATTATATCATCTTAATACAGAGAGAACATTTGTATGTATTTTTCTTTCTTTTTATATAAAGCTTTCTTTTAAGACCTGTTGGAGTTTTTCTTTACTTCAGGGAAATTGAGTCTGTACTCACCAGGGAATTGGTGGGAGGAAGAAATCAAGGGGAGATCTGTGTGTTGGATTGCTAGCCTGATTTTGCATTCCCTCTGGGGGAATAGGAAAGTACTTTTTGTTTCCAGGATTGGGAACAGAGAGGGGGGAGTCTCTCTGTGTAGTTTCACAGAGCTTGTGTCTGTGTATCTCTCCAGGAGCACCTGGAGGGGGGAAGGGAAAAAGGATTATTTCCCTTTGTTGTGAGACTCAACGGATTTGGGTCTTGGGGTCCCAGGGAAGGTTTTTCAGGGGGACCAGAGTGCCCCAAAACACTCTAATTTTTTGGGTGGTGGCAGCAGGTACCAGGTCCAAGCTGGTAACTAAGCTTGGAGGTTTTCATGCTAACCCCCATATTTTGGACGCTAAGGTCCAAATCTGGGACTAAGGTTATGATAGTGTCAAAGTCACAAACAGCACAACCGGCAGACCAGAATATCTCTGGTGCCATATTGCTCATCTGTTTCTAGTTATCTTTCCAACTGACCAATTGTGGAGATGTAATAGAAGTTTCGATATCACATAAGTAAAGTTCTTTGTGCTACTGTTGGGCATTCTGATAATACTTTGATGATTCATTCACGCTATCTTTGTCTCTCCAGTGTGATGATGATGCATAGGGACAACTCACAGACAAAGCTTTATGTGTTAATTCCTCCCATTTTCCATTAGTGCAAGGACTCATGCTATGCAAGAACCCAGTGTGCATACTGGTGCCATGTGAACATTTACCAAGTGCTTCATCCATTCTCAGACCATTTACATTGGTGACTTTCAGAAGCATAGCTGGAAGTTGCATAGAGACACTTGTTCATAGTTTACACACATATCTCAAAGATGTCTGCGTTTTTGCCAGAATGGAATTTTCTTTCTTGTGCACTCTTTGCAGCAATACTTCTGATCACATACAGGCTTTGAAAGCTTTGTGATCTATTACCCAGGATTTTGGGAGCCTACACTCCTTTACCATGGAGCAGGGATAAGTTTCTCTTTGTTCTATTTTTTTTTTATTTTGCTCACTCAAAGCCTAAGTGATTTTTGTCTGAACCCTCCAACTGGTTAATCAGAATCTCCACCTGAGAGATTCTCTTTACTTCTTTTTAAAACACAGTTAATTTTCCCTAAATGCACTTCCATTTATATATTTTTTAAAAATTTTCCTTCATTTGAATTAAACAGTAATTAATGAAGGATAAGATTTGCTTTAGTATTCTATGCACATCACAGACAGCACAGGGAAATATTAAAAGGATGTCCTTCAACTGCAAAGGTTTCATAAAAATGGTGTTCCTAAAAATTATAGTATGAGTTGGTTATGTCATCTGGATTAAAATTTGTCCAAGACTGATTTGTTCTCTGTGAGAAATATATGGATTGTGTCTTTTAGTGGCATGTTGGGGAAAACTGGCTGGAGCTAGCACAGAGATGGCTACACTGCACCCTCTGCACCTGCTTAGCTCTTTGCATCTTGAGTGTTATTCGTCCTGAAGGAGGGGAATTGGTTATGCTGTTGCCTTCCCTCTTTCAGGATTTCTGCTATGGGGAAGCAGCTATGAAATCTATTAAGAGGTCTACAGGAGCACTCCAAGTGAGACTGTTGAGTGGATACACTAGATTAGCACATCTGTAAACTGCCTTTGTTGAGCCCCTTACCTAGACAGCACCACCTGTTTTGAGGCCAGCACTAGCCTCTGAGCTGTAAAGCAGATTGTGGCCTCCTTCTGCATTTGAAACTTGTCTCTCGGAAGGGAGTTGGCCTGGGGCTAAATCTAGCTAATTCTGTTCCTGATATGTCAGACAATATAATAATGTATTGCAATAATATGGAAGATAAAAATTATGCTTCATTCTTGGTACCTTGGCTCCTAGAGGACTACGCTCAGAAACCAGGCAAGGAGGATTTGGCACTAGAAATATAGCACCATTCTCTTTGTTAAATTCTGGGTTGAATGTATCTCTCTTAATATGCACTTGTAATCATTTTGAGGCATATCAATCTATTTGGCTCATTCTCTGTAATTGTTCTTATGAAACTGTTTTCAATCTGAAATTTATACTATCAGGACTTTTTCCAGTGAATACTGTATATGGAGTTAATTGTTGGTAACAGGTATTTTAAAGACCCACTGATTTCTAATAAAAACTTTGAAAGTCATTCAATTTTGAGTCACTCTGGAGCCTATACATTACATTTCCTGCAACCTTGTCCCCTTGTTTATTTCAAGGAACATTTGCATGTAAACAAAATCTCTGTTCATCTGCTCCTGTGGCTTCTTCCTCACCTAATGACATAATCCTCTGTTTGGAGCATCACAATTAGTTGCTATGGACATGTTTATGATGTCACAAACAGGAGTTTATATCTCCAAATTGGGAATAAACAAAAAAAAAAAGCAGATGAATCGCAAAGATCCTGTTATGCAAATGTGCCTCGTAATAAAAAAAAGATGGATTTTTTTGTGGGAGGGTAAGAAACATGAGCAGAAATGTTCTTAAACAGAATGTTATTCTAAGTTTTCCATGAGATATTGTCAAGTTTTTAAAAGTTGGTAGATTAGGACAATAGATTGTATTCTTGAGCTAGCCTCATCAATATTATATTCATATAGTGCCTTTCATCCCAAGAATCCCTAAGTGATTTTCAAACTACATGTAGAATAAACATTTCCCATCACTGAAATGCAGTCATTTCTGCAGGGATGCAACATGGCAGCATTTTAAACCACATCCCAACACAACACAGCAACATTTTAGGGCAAAAAAATGAAGTAGAATGAAATTAATTAAATTAAAATGTGACCAAGTCACTTTGACTGGGGCATTTCAGTAAAGAATAACTGGACCATGATGCACAGAAAGCTGAAAACAACCTGGCCACTTTGGTATGGGATTTTTGTTGTTGTTTTTTTACAACTACCACTACTACAAGCCCAGAACCAATGCTGCAAGCCATCTGAAATCTCAGAATTTTAGGTTTAGTACACTTATTGTATTTGTATTACAAGAGGGCCCCCATTACGGATCAGAGCCCCATTTCTCTAGGCATTGTACATACACGTAAGACAAAGATGGCCTCTACCCCAAAGAACTTGCTTAAAATAATGCTCTAATTCTAGAGTTCAGAAGAATATTGCCTTTTGAAATCATGCTGACCTGAGACCATGGTGCATTCTTAGAATTAAAATATAGGGAATGAGAACAGCAGTAATTAAAAAAAAAAAGTAGGGGGACACTGACTAGGAGGAAGAAGGTATGGGTGAATATTTCTGGAAAGGCATTGGAAAGTAGGGTAAAGGGGGGTGAGAAGCAGCAGCAGACTCTTAATAGGTGTAGGAGAAAGAGAAGGCTTAAGGAAACTGGTATCCTCTAACTCAGGTACTGTGTTAATGTGAAATGCACATCTGTGCAGAATTTGCACAAGGCATAGCAATGATAAGTCTCTCTTAGGCCATATTTTGAGAGTTTAAGTTGGACTTCAGTGGGGTCAGCTAATGGCCTTCTGCACAGGGGTGCATTTACAAGTTGGAGGCAGATTGTGAATTCTTTACTCTCACTGCTGAGCCCCTTTGATTTCATGGAATTACTTGTGTGAATAACTGGTCATGAATGGGAGTGAAGGGTTCACAATGCGCCCCTTAATATCTTAAGATCTTTTGAAATGTATCCATTTTTTAAAAAAAATGGTTCATGTTTATGTACTTTTGGGAATCTCAAACTATGACTGGTCAAGAATATTACCAGGAAGGCTGCAGTCTCATTTGTGCCTTCCTCTGGACAGGTAATTTTTTAACCTGTGTAAAAAAGAAAGGTGTAATATAATCTATCTATAAATAAATAAATTGTTCCTTATAATATATATTTAAGAAATCTATGCAAAATTTAATGAGCCTTCTCCCACTGCCTTGAGATCTGAAAGATCTAAGAGAAAAGAAGTCAAATTCAAGAAAATAAGTTGTATTTGTTTTCATTAAAATATAATGATTCCCTTAGTATTTGATTCTTTTCACAATTCAAACATTAGCACAGCATGAGGATAAAAGTAGATTTTGAAACACTAAGCAAATTTTGTTCAGGAACACTACACCCTAAATAAAGAGCAAGTTCAATTGTTATAATATTTGATATTAGACAACAGAAGGCACCATGTTTTGAGTGCTAGAAATAAAAAACAACAACACTTTTTGGTAGCCTTGTGAAGGTCACCAAAAACCATAATGTAACTGTGGATGTAAGTGACAGACCGATACTTGAATTGTCTTCAATTATTCTTCCCAAAAAGGGGAAAAAAATCCATAAGATGCTTTAAATTAATGGATCTAACCTCTTGCTTAAAGTTCAGCATATAGTTATGTACCTTCTTAAAATGAGGCATAGATTATAAACTAGGGTTTTAGAATGTAAAAGAGACCATCATTTTGTATAGCACAGTGGGATTGTGGACCATCACTGGGATTCCCAGGCAATCATGCAACGCAAATGAATGATAAATAATAAGTAAATAATAAATAGTAATAATAGTAATAACGGAACAGTGAATGAGATGAGTACTTATTCTCTATGATATTTGCTTTTTGTCACTATCAATTTTTTTTTATAAAATTATTTTAATGAATGTTCTCTAGAAATGTCTCAGGGCTGTTACCTGGACTCATAGGTGCTGAGTTCCTACAGTCCCTAGGTGATGCTCAATCCCCGCTCTACCCCAGGCCCTGCCCCCACCTTATTCCTTTCCCCAAGCCTCCAACCCGTATTACACCCTTCCAGAGCGCGCCCCATCCTCACTCCTCCCCAGCACCTCCTGCATGCTGCTAAACAGCAGATCTGTGGCAAGCAAGGGACACTGGAAGGGAGGGAGAGGTGCTGGGAGAGAGGGGGGATAGGTGCTGATTGGTGGGGCCACCTGGGGGTAGGAGATGCTGTGGGGGAGGGAGAGGATCTGATCAGTGGGGCTGCCAGAGGATGCGGAGCACCCACTGAGTCGGCACCTGTGCCTGGACTCTTCTGTTTATCTACACAATAGGCACACCACAGGCAGTGGCAGTGCAAGCTCCTTTTCACTGTTGCACAATTGTGTTTTAACCCTTCTTGTTAGAGGGGACACTTCCTGAGGTGAGAGAATAATTCAGTTCCCAGGTTTATTCATCCTCTGTGCAAAGACTGCCAAGAGGGCTAATTAGCACTAGCTGAACACAATTTCTAATTATTGTATTAAGAATTAGAAAATGTGCAACTTCATTAGAAATCAATACACTGACACTTAGTAACTTTTGCTTGGAGCTAGATACATAGCATGGTGATTGAGTGTTTTATAATCACCTACATAGTTAGATTTGAGAGAGAAAATATTTGATATTTGCCAGTTTAAAAAACCTGAAACCAAGCCCTATTCAGAAGGAAAAGCAACATAGTGTATGCACCATACTTACTTAATTCTAAAACACTTCAACACACCTCAAGCAGAAAGTAATAAAAAAGAGAGAAGAATGTAAGAAGTGTGGAGCTGCAGGGAAAAGGAACAATGACTGAAATCGATAAGTACTCACCACATTGTAACAAGGATAATGCATTGATTTCTCAAAATGAAGCTTGTTGCCATTTTGGAAAAAGATTACATTGTGTGGAGCTGAATACATTCATATAAATATGCAGCATCCTCACTCTTGTGTTAAGCCATCAGTACTGTCCAATTATTTAAACTAAGAAGTTTCTGATTTTTAAGATGATATAAAAGTTGTGTATTATCCACGCATTCTTCTCACATGGGAAAACAATGAGATCTGGAAGTGAAGGTAGACTTGAGAGTCAAAACTCTTGCAATCTACTTGGCACGCAAACCTCATACTCTTCCTGGTCTTGCTATTTTCCTCATACTCCTGCTGACTGCAGTCAGACCCCTTATAGAGCCTTCTGGGGAGAGGACTTTCAGTACTCTCACTTTGACTGAGTGCCTAGACAATAATATGTCTCCTGTTTCCTATTATTTTTCATAGTATGAAACAGCTTCTTTTTTCTTTGAAGGCTTCCAATAGTGAATAATTCCATAACCATGTGGTTGCAATTTTTTTTAAATTTTCCAAAATTTAAATTAAAAGCAAATGCATTAGGTGCTGGGGTGAAGGAGAGGGAGACCTCTGAAGAGACCACTAAAATAAAAATCAAGTAAAAATAAACATGCCTCAGACTAATACTTGAAAAATACCACTAGATGAGCTACAGCCATGTGTTACAAAGTTTACCCATGATTTAACACAATATTAAACAGTTATTTAACTATTAACATGGTCAACTATTAACACAATATTAAATAGTTATTTGCCCTAACATGGTTGCATGACCAACATCTTCAGGCAAGACGGTTAAAGCTCATCTCTAATTATTATATCTGTTTGCCCTTTAGTCCCTTTCCATGATCTCCAACATGAGCTTCATAGGCTGCAGGAACCTGTAGGACGTCTTATGCTCTGAACTGCTCCGGTGCACTGAAAGCCAAAAGAAGGTAAAATGGAGGGCTCTCACACTATGGACAGGAATACAGAAGATCAACTGCCATAGACATTCTGGTGATATGGGTGTGACATTCTGTACCTTGGGGAAGCACCCTGTAACCCCCATATTCTTCATTTATAATTATGATCTTGCTTATAAAGCATGCCATGTGTGTATCAGGGAAAAGGTTATGGTCGGCTGAAAGTTATTGTTCTATCTAAATAGTCCACTTTAGTGCACATGAAGTTATGAGATTGTGTTGTATGGTTGTCACTAAAATAATGCTGGAATGAGCCAGATATTAGCTCTCCAAAGAGAACAGCAAGGAAAGTCACCAGCACCTGGGTGGGGTGTCAAGTCAAACAACCCATCAACAGTCATTGTCCAGCAAAGGAACTACAATTCAATGACTCACCTGCATAAGGTCACACCAGGGGAATTGCTCAGCCTTGCCTGGGGACTCAGCAATGCCCATCAGACATGCCTGGATTTGTCTTCTCCAAGCACATTGGACTGAGGTTATAAAACAGAACACAGGGGCCCTATGCTTCATCTTTCTCCTGCCCCTTCCTATGCTGCAAGCAACAAGGACACACATTAAGAAGACTTAAGACTCCAATAGAAGAGACTGGCCCAGGTTTCAAGGGTGAAATCTGTGTACTATAAACTGCAGTATCCAGTGGGGTGAGAAAAACTGCTTAATCTAGAAGTTGCCCAGTCTACTAGGGTTGAGAGTTTAGAAACAAGTAGCACAATAAAAATGTATCTTTTTTCACCATAATGGCAGCTAAACACACACCTTTCATTGATCTGTTTTTCTTGGCAGGTGTGAGAATGAGGATTTGTCTGTGGGTGCTGTGTGTATATGTCAAAAACATTCAATATTACAGCCGGATGACATTTTTTTCAGCAAATACTTTATACTCCTTATCACCATCCCCTCCACCCCCTGAATGTTCATGGGCCAATGGAAAAGAGTGAGAATGACTCTACAACCTGGTGGGTAGGTACTCACCTATGTAGGAGACCCAAGTTGAAGGCTCTGTCCCAAGAGGCAACCATTATCATAAAATTTTGTAGTTCCCTCACATTTTTTAAAGCAATTTCCATTCTATTGTTTTACTTCAGACACAATATAATAAAACAGCTAAATAACTCAAGGATGTTTACAATGTATATTAGTAACTTGCAGTGAAGTACACTTTAACTTCTTAAAAAGGAATATTATCAATGGTGAATCTATCTCATAGGGTGGGTCTTCCTGAAAACTTTAGTCTGAACACCCTGTACTTGGGCAGAAATGTGGATCTGTATTTTGCAGCTTTATTCCATCTTTAATGCGGAAGAAAATAAACCATGCATTGTTTTGTGGATTTAAACTCCACTGAAGAGATGGTTAGAAATCCACATACTGTCCCTCAAGTACTATAGTCTGTATACAGTTTTTACATTTAGAAGAAAGCTGTGTAAAATCACATGTAGGTGGACAGTTTTGCATAGATTACATCTCTGAGAAGACCCCGGTGCATTGTTTATTTACCAAACAAAATAATAATAACAACAATAACATATGAAATATCTTTCATTATTGAAAAAAAACACAGCTACACCAGTTTTCAATGGGAAATCACAACTGACACATTGGCCTAAAATCCCCATTTTAGGATATTTGAGCACAATAATGTAATATTGGACACACACAACAATCCCTATAGGTCTTTGAGAGTACAAAAAAATGTCTTAATTATTCCTTCAGGTGTACCCTGTACATTATTCCATTTTTTGGAAGCCACTTCTTGGAAGATTTTACCTCACAACCAAGCAGAAAGGGTGCCAAAAGAACAAACAAAGTACTAAATCAACCTTTTCTTAATTTAAATGAAAAAAACCTGGACAATTTCAATCAATCTTTCACATTAAGATCAAGCTAAAGTACTGATACATGAAGTAGCAACTATATAAAATATAGTTTGAGGGACCCGGTTATGACCATCAAAGAATCCTGTGGCACCTTATAGACTAACAGACGTTTTGACTATATTGAGCTGATAGGGTAAAATGTTGACACATAAAAAACACTTCCAACAATAAGAACCTCAATCACATTTTATGACCTGAAGAAGAGAATTCCTATGGGAGCCGCATACTTCATGAAGAACTATGTAGTAGACACTCAAAACAATTATATAACACAGGTAAGTTAACACTGTTAACAACTGGGTTAGTGGAAGGCAACTGGCATACTACATTGTCCTTTTACATAAAAATCTGAAGGAGCTGTACTTTAACTTTAAGTTCTTAGCAGTAAGTCTGGTAAATCCAGACCCCTGAGCAACACAGTTATACTGACTTAACTCCTGGTGTAGACAGCGCAATGTTAATGGAGGGCTTCTCAGGGAGATGGAGTACCTATGCCAATAGGAGAAGCTCCCCTATCAGCCTAGGTAGCATCTTCACTGAAGCATTACATGCTGCAACTTCGCCGCTGCAGCCTTTTTAGACAAGCCCTCAGCCAGGATACTACCTAGGGTGACCAGACAGCAAATGTGAAAAATCGAGACAGGGGTGGGGGTAATAGGAGCCTATATAAGAAAAAGACCAAAAAATTGGGACTGGCCCTATAAAATTGGGACAGCTGGTCACCCTAATACTATTGTGATGTAAATATCAACTCTCACCCTGTCTATATCCCGAGTCATACTTTGTGTGGACCATTTTAACTTTGGCTGTCCCTTGGAAGTAAGGATGGTCATGGTTTAAGGTTATGGATTGGGACTTTGCAGACCTGCATGCCATTCACTCTCTCCCACAGATATCCTTTGTGACCTTGGGCAAACCGATTAGTATCTGTCTATGCTTCAGTGTCTGGTCAGTACGAATATCGGGGAACTTCCCTACCTCACACGCTATGTAAGTGCCATAGATAGATCACAAACTTTGATTGATGGAAGCATGTGGCTATACGACTGATGTGATTATGAACATTAGTGTAAATTCTTACATATTATAGGGATATTTACTCAAAAGTATTTTCAGTTAGATTTAAAGCAACTAATTTGAGCATTTCTAATAGTCTTCATCTTTTAACAATGAGATTAAAAAGAGAGATTCCTTACTGTTTTTCTCTTCTCCTTTAATTGTGTTCATATTTACCTATTTATTTATGATATTTTGGCAATGAGCGTAAAGCAACTGATAGTTCCCTAGTTACATATTGCTAGCTTGTTGGCATTCACATCTGTGTATTTATTTATGTCATTAATTAAAATATTTTATTTGGTACCAATGAATTGAAATGTCTCATTTTCAATGGGTCTCCATGGGCACATCACAACGGGAATACTAGCATACACTAAAGTATATTATACAATTAATACTAAATGACACTAAGCTACCAAGAAAAAAATCAATTACAATTTCAAACCTGAGCTGTGTGTGCAACGAGAGTCTGACTAGTTAATTGTCAGCAAGATATTTCTAAAATGTCTCAGTACTAACAAAAAATGAAATACATTTGGACCAAAATGTTGTTGAAAAGAGTGAATGTCTCTCCATAGAATCTGTTTTTATGTAATTTTCTTGGTATTAATGAACCTTGTAAATGTCAACTCACCATTACCAGGAGGTTTAAGTTTAGTTCAGTTATCTATTAATTTCACTCCTAAAGCTTCTCTCAGGCAGGCATCTTGGAGCATTTTGAAATGATCATTCAATTAAACAACTGCAACACTAAACAAGTATGCTTAATCTACAATAGTTTTCAGGATTTACCTATAGTATGGAAAAAAAGGGAAGGTATTTCTATTGTAGTCTCTGGTTACATGGATAAAATTGGCAGTTGTGTGACTAGCTGAATACAAACATAAACTTGTTGAATGAGTATAAAATGAGTATAAAATAATTAATATAAAAATTAATGCACAGTTAGGGCTTAAGAAGTCAACAGAAAGATTCCTATTAGCTTTACTGGGCTTCATTAGGCACCAAGTGAGAGCTCAAATTATCAAGACCATAAATGCATTGGACTGAGTGTTACATGCATCTCTAATTACAAGAGCAAAGTTATTTTGAAATAACAAAGCACATAAGCAAGGGTTTCTATTTATTTAATGTATTTATATCTGAAAGCAATTTTAATTTCTTCAAATGCTAACAGCAAAAATCAGCTATTATTTACATTCAGGATTTGTCAAGAGAATATGACTTCAATACAACAAATCACTCAAGCATGTTTGTGCCTTTAGGTAGATGAGGAGTCCACTGAAGTTATGCATGTGCTTAAATGGTTGGCTGAATCTGGATTGATGAAAGCAAACTTTGTTACACTGTATCCATATTTCCCCCTCAATTTCCTACAAATTCACATTATTGAATAATGCATTTGATTTTTAATTGTTTTGGTACCAGTATATCAGTCTAAATACCCCTATAGCTAAACAAACAAACTAACAAACAAACAAAAAGACATGCTCTTTCATGCCCTTAAAATGTGAGGACCTAATTTTTCACCCCTGAGATAACACCTCCTTTATCCAGTAGCATCAGGCTGAGGGATTTGTTCATTAATAGAGCTGGTCAAACTAATCACTGCAAACAATTTACCTGACAAACTTAAAACATTTTCTGGTCATGAATTGTGATTGAACAAAGCACTTTTTAAAATAAATAAATTATATTTTAAAAAAACTTGGCAGTTTTTATGTGAATAAATTTGAACTATGGATTTTTTCCACTCACAGTTTGTAGTGAGCATGCATTCAATTAAAGATATCCAAACTCACCATTTGAAAATTTTTTCTGGTATTGTTTCTGTTCCCTGATAGACAACTTCATCTTTATAGGTATAAACTACTTCTGTCTCAAAGACTTTTCAGTTAATCAGGAAATTAATTTAAATTTCCTGATGAAACAAGCTTCTGCTTGAAATTCACTGTCTGAACATTCCTACGAAAAAATTTCAGTCAGTCAAATATTTGTGAACTGCAAATATTAAAGGGAATCAGCATGCAAAGTCAAAACCCAATTTCTAAATTAGCAGACTCTTTGCAAGCAGGTTGTTAACATATTCAGCCTCTTCTTTTCAGAACTGACTCAGACATGCCTGACTGACTGACTCTTGAAGGATCAGCCCCACTACTTGCAATACTATGAGTTTTCTCTTAAGGCGTTCTGAGGTCACCTGAGCCCGCTTAATTTATAAGATCTGACAAAAATCACAGTCAGAAGTGACTTGGCTACTTGTGTAAAAAGAGGACAAAGGTATTGAACCTAGACCTGAAGGACATCATTAACACAGGCCAGGTCTACACTACAGACCTATATTGGTCAAACTACATCACTCATAGTTACTGCCTCTCAGGGACATGGATTACCTACACCAATGGGAGAATCTCTCCCATTGGCATAGGAGCATCTTCATGTAAGCGCAGCAGCTGCACCAATGCAACATTTTAACTGTAGACCTTCACATAGAAAAAAGGTTTAAAATGAGAAGACATGAGACTAGTAAAATTAGAAAGGCAACATGACCGAAAAGTAACTGGTTGGCTGAGAAATCGATAAAGATAAAACTGATGACAATGAAATAAAGTTCTGCACAAGTAAGTGTAGACCCATTTAACATTGAGGTATTAATTGTGAGTAAAGGATATTTAACATCAAAAAACTGTACATTTCAACTGAAAGACTAAAACAACTAGAGTACAATTACATGCATAATAGGTCATGAAATGCATAAACATATAAACGTATTCTGTTTAAGATTATCAATGTACATAACTCCATAAACAACACAAAATACAGGTTGTAAAAACTTATTCACCCGTATCCTGGAAATGTATCCACATATTATTCCTACTCATTCAATCATATTTGAAATTTCATTTTAATTTCTCATGCCCAGGATAACACAACACAGACCACAAATCAAAATAAATATCTAATATGACAAGAGAACCATCTATCTGGTGGGGGGGGGGGGGGAGAAGAGAGGAGGAAAAGCTTGTGGGGGGGGACGACAAAACAGATTTAAATAATTTTGATTTAGAATAAAATGCTTTTGTTGTTATACCAGGGCACCAGCCGCTGCTAGTTAGGGTTAAGATCACTTTTTAAATTCAATATTCTTATTTGAAATCAAACATGTAAAAAGAGAAAATAGGCCTTAAAATCTATGCATCTATGACTTTGAGCCACCTATTTAAAGAAATGCTTTACTAAAGAGAATAACACTGCATGGTAAATACAGTAATCTGCCTATTTCTTTGTACTTTCTGGTGGGGTCATGTGTTTTTCAAGAAAATAGGTGGAAGGAACTGTCATTACCTGCACAATGCACACCTTGAAATGTCACATCATTTACCGAAGAATATCAGTTATATAATTGATGTATAACTTATGAGAAAATAGTGTTCTTTCTTTCAAAGTGGCACACATTTCAATTGTCTTCACAGAAAATGATTAAAATGCTCATCTTAAAAGGATGTCAAGGAACACACAAGAATGGAAACAATTGGATAGTCTAAACAAATTACACATATTAACCTCATAAGAGCCGATTGATAATTATGCACATTAGCCTCTTCTACAAAGTGACCTAGCAGTAAAGAGAAAACTAAACTGCATACTTAAAAATAATGGAAATAGATAGTTAGTATCCAGAGGATCTAATCTTTAAAATATAATGTAGACCAAATATGGGGCTCACACTTCATTACAGTATGTCTTTATGCATCAAACCAGAGTGTTTATATTGTTTATTCATTTTTTGAGCAGTAACTAGTCTTACTGCCCAATGTTTCATTCTGCACTAATATATCACACACAACTTTATTTAGGAGTTTTATATTTCCACTCATCACCCTTGTATTTGAACACCTTCCATATAAAATCAATATCAATACCAAAGTCCCTAGGGGATTTCGTGGACACTGATACTTCTCCCTTTACAGGGTCAAAACTCTCTGTGGTATAAGGTGGGTTTTTTGTTTTCAATAATCCATAGTATTTTCAGGTACTCTCTATGATACCTAATCCATCAGACAAAAATTGGCTTCAATCCCTTTTTACAAAATTTCTAACATGTTATATAGATTTGCATTCAACACTTTGGTAATACATACTGTGTGTCACTCAGCATTCCCAAAGGCATCCATGGATCTGTATTAAAGTGCTTTAATATTAGACCAAAGTACTTCAACAGATGATGTTGATGAAGAAAAAGAAATAAATTAAAGGAGCCATAAATGTGAAAGTGATGCATCAGTCTAATATGAAAGATGTTTTACCATCTTTTCTTTTAAAATCAATAATCTACTAAGTAGGTGCAGTATTCTGTACTGCTGTATGTCTGGATACTTCAACGGGATAGAAATGTTTCATGCATGAGTCTTTATTTGGAACTATGTATTGCTTTTTAAATCCATATAATTGTCCTTTTTTTGTAAACTTTCAGTTTATTTGTTACTTGATCAGTTTTATTCTCCTTTCTTCTACTAAGATGGGAACATCTCAGTATTTCTTGCATCATCCATTATTCTATATTGTTGCTAAATAGGTCACTCTCACATCTCCAGTTTAGGCTCAGTAATTACAAGAACTCAGAAAATACTGAGCTTGAGCTTTCAGCAAAGCAGAAAAGTGGATTGTTCCCCAAGTGGTTTCTGCTAGAAGTAAGGAAGGAAATTGAGGAAACCAGACAATTAAATTTTACACCACTATGCCATATTTTGCTAAGTCATATTTTGTTCAGTGTGACCAGAGACTATTTTGCTAGCTCCCTACTGTGGAGAAATTTATGTTGATTTATTTACGGTCCAGTTTCTACTTTCAAATTGCAAAAATAAGATTTTTTTTTTAAAAAAAGAATTGCTTTGGAAAAATTGGCTTTAAAAGTCTGTTCAAGTAGCCTGTAGTCACATTATTTAAGTTTAAGATAGTCTCTGAATTCAAATGCTAAAGTAGGTCATGAATGGTAACTGCTTGAACAAGATACTCGAGAAAAACACAACCTCCTAGCACTTCAATGGATGTCATTCTTCCTTCCTTAAACCCTGATCCTGTAAACCCTTATGTATGTGATCAAGTTTCTGCTTGGGAATAATCCCGTCGAGTTCAAAATATAACTTCAGAAAGAACTGAAATCAAATTCCTAATAAGATGCTAAACATGCCTATTCTCTGGGTTCTTGCTTTGGTCACACAACTAAGGATAGATTAATAAGAATACAGACTGTAACATTTTTTTTCCATTTCATATATTTCAGTCTGCATTGGACAGACAGTGTTAAATTTACAAAGACTATGATAAACTGCTTCATTTTAAGTGTTAAAGTGATGAGACCTGCAAACTTCTGAATTCACTTCAGTGGAACTACAGGTCTGGGTCAAGTTAAGCATTTACGTAACTGTTGTAGGATAGCGGCCTTAATATGGAACCAATACCACAGCCTGGTATCTTTTGAACAAGACATTTAAACAAGATAATTAAAAATTCCATTGCACTTTCCATAAAATTAGCTCTGGCACCCTTGCCAAATTCCTTTCTGGATTATTACATTTTGCCTTCCTAAATTTCTAATGCAATTTGAATTTGATATGATATTCTTCTTGACCGCCTAGCCTAAACTATTATGTAGCATCGCTCTGTGCCACTATGCAGCTGCCACATCCCATCCCTGTGGAGAGTGAAGCAATTCTGATAATTTGTAAAGTGCTTTGGGATGAAAATAATTACTGTATATCAATTTTATTACTATGTACAAGACAAAGGTGAGAATATTTGCCTTCCAACTTGCTTTATGCCATATCACAATGGATATTCTTGAGAAATAAAATGTAGTGATCAAATTGTGTGAAAAAGCATTAACATATGGCTTATGTGATACAGAACAAAAGCCAGAAGTTTACTTGTGTCACAACTTTAGTCTTTAATGTCTAAATTGTGTAGTTTATCATAGACCTTGGTAATTGCTACATTATCTGTCCTATGCAGACTATAATATAAGATGAAAAAGTGGTAAGTGGCCATCTGTACTATGATTAATCTATTCTCACTTGTGCAACCAAAGCAAGAACCCAGCTAACAAGAATGTTTTCCCTCTTAATAGATTTTTTATTTCAGTTCTCTCTGACATCAATTTTTCATGAACTTTGCTCATATTAAGTGATTGGGAGTTTACTCCTCCCATAGAGAGGACTTAATACTCTAGTGAAGAATGCAAACACAAGAAGGGCCATCAGAAGCAGCATTTAAAGACAACATTTTTTGCCTGTGGTAAATTCTCTGTGTGCAGTTTAAAGGTGTTTTGCTTTAAAATATGAAAAAAGAGACATGAATTTCTAAAATGAAAAGGACATCACACTATTTTTTATACAGTATCTGTGTAATGAGGACAATGCAAATAATGGAACTCAGCAAAATATACTAAGATACTTTATTAAAACCAGTTGAATGCTTTTAAAAATTGCTAATATTTTAATGAATATATGACAGGTTTCCTCTATTGTTATTCCAGAGGTAATTTTTGTTGGTTGTGGGTGTTCTGATGACTACTGTTTTATTCATGAAAGAGACAAGGACAATCAGAAATTTGAAGGAAGACATAAAAAAGAGGAAAATAAATTGAAGTACACAGAGAAAAGAAAAGAGAAAATGGAATACTATGGAGGAAATGAGGAAAAGACACAAACAGGCCTATCACCTTTAGGATTACACATTTTAAAAAGTATACTAAAAAATTTCTAAGGCAGATCAGAAAACATTTTCTATGATTTTTTTGGAACAAAATGAAAAACATACATTGCTTGAGAATTCACTGTTTTTTTTTTATTTTCCATTTGTCAATTACATGAATAGAACAAAAAAATGTTTCACTTAGTTTTAAATTTAAAATATTCATTTCCTTTTGATTTCTCTCTCTCCAGTTTTTATTCCCTCTTTTCCCCCTCTCCCTGGAAAAAGAACGGGGGAAGGGAAGGAACAAACAAAAATACAAAAATAATCGAAAGGAAAAAACATTTCACTAAAATTGTTTCACTGGGGAATATTTTTTTTTCCCAAAAAGAGCAATTTCCCTTGAAAAGCTGGGTTTTTGTTTGTTTGTTAACTGCTCTATTTCTTGGATATTATTTTATGACCCTGGAAGTAAAGGCAAGTGAAAGGAAGAGGAAGAAACTATTTGGGGGTATGTGGGTGTGGAATATTCAAGTTGATTGTAACCAAAGAGAACAGGGATTGAACTAGCATTCCTATTTCTCCAGTTCAGTCAATGCGTATAGATGACTAGAATATCACAGAGGAATAAACTGACTTTATGTAGAGAATAAAAGAAGTCAACAGCTAAACAACTCCTAAAGAACCAACATACCCTTTCCCTAAAATAAAAAAATATATTTCCTAAAAGTAATAACAATGAGGGATGGGATGAAAAATCCAGAAAAATAAAAAAGGAGGAAGTATTGTCTTGTGGTTTAGAACAGAGGACTGAGCATCAGCAACTCCTGGATCTATTACTAGCTTTGCAACTGTCCTACTGAGTGACCTTGGGAGAGGTACCTATCCCCTCCATGCTTCTATTTCCCCATCTGCAAAGAGTGAGCATTAATATTTACCACCGACTTCTCAGCGCTGTTTTGAGGCTTGCTTAATGTCTGTAAAGTGCTTTGATATTCTTAGACAAAAGACTTCATGGCCTTGATCCTCCACTGCAGCTGAGGAACACTGGTTCAGCTGAGAAAGCAGGTTTTAAGTCAGTTTTACACTTTCCCAGTCATGGGGCATTCCAGGTCCTGGTTCAGTCTGTCGTAAACTAGACCCAAAAGAGACCAGCAGAGCATAAGGCAACACTGGCCGTGCTCCCATTTTCCCAGCCACACCACCAACACTACCCTAGAATTCCTGTGTGCAGTGAAAATCCTGCAAAATGTCTTGAGTAAGTACAAATGAGTACATAAAGCCACCTTAATGTACCAGAGAAACTGGTGCCATGCTTACAAAATAATACATTATTACTGTTGCTATTATTAGAGACAGAGACTTATCCCACTTCATGTAGAACATGACGTGAATGTATGGTACATTTTGCAATGAATCACGTACTTTGTACAGCAGCTAATAGTTCTGAAACAGGTATTATTAACATTTGCTTGAAGTTCTTGCTGAGCAGGGCAGGTATTCAATCTGGAATTTCTAACGGAGTTTAAGAGAGTTCAGCACCCAAATACTATTGAACTCCAGTGTTAGTTGGGTGCCTATGCCTATCCCAGCCTTAAATTTTAGGTTTACTGTGTGTATTTGGAAATTAAAAAAACAAACAAACAAACAAAAAAACCTCTGTACCTGAGACAGCTGATCCAACAATGGATGTTTTGAGACACTAGTTCCTCAGGAAACATATATTCAGTATTATACTGGCCCTGCATTTGTTTCAATTTCCCTTTTCTTTTTCACTTTTCCTCTCCAACTATAATATATTTTAATATATTATTATATGATCAGAACATATAAAATCTCATGACAGTTTGATTTACAAATTTTTAAACAATTTATAAATATGTATGAAACGGATATGGAAAATTAGCTGCATCTACTAAGTTTGTTTTCCTATATTTTAGTTTCTCCTCTCTATCTATAACCATATAAAAAAGAGAGAAAAAATACCTTTCTATATATATATGCAAATGAATCTAATCAATATACTTAATATGCATTCATATTCATGCTACATACTTAAGACAAATAGCAAACAGCTTATGTAAATAGCAATCAAAATAGAAGTTACTGTGTATGTTCTGACCCACCATTCCCATACAAATCCCACCTCATTTAGAGCCAAATTCTGATACCCTCTCATGTACATGTGGTATTTTTCTTTGTGATTATTTCAATGGACGTATTGAAAACAACCAGACTACTCACCTAGTTAAAGTTAAGCGCTTTGCTGAATCAAAGTCAGAGTAAGTACTATTCAGTTGGTGACTTTTTGGCTTCATTAAAGTCAATGATTTACTTTCCATGGACTTCCATGGGGCCAGGATCTTATCCAACAAGAGTAATGGTATCAGAATCTGGCCATGAGAAGTTGTTGCAGGATCAGACCAAAAAAATGGATACTTTAGGCCAAATTGTGTTTTAAAAAAAATCCCACCAAATTCATTTTCCTATAATGTCATGGAAACCACAAAAGTGATTTTTCATGTAATGTAAGATGCTCAGTACATATAGGTAGATTTCTCTCCCCACCTCCAACTCACCAGAATACCAAAAGCTATTGAACTCTAATATGGACCAATAGATAGTGAATCTTTATGATTAAAAAAAAAAAGATGCAGAAATGACTTCCTATTTTCTATCACCCTTAGATAATAAGAAAGAAAGAAAGAAAGAAAGAAAGAAAGAAAGAAAGAAAGAAAGAAAGAAAAATATTTTTCCCCGTCTGACAATCTACAGCTTCATGTTTCAACCAAGCATGTATTTTTTATGGATGAATTTTAAACTTCTTGTAATACAAGTTTTCAATTGTAACACAAATATACTGTTATATTGGAAATAATATCACCAGGACAACAACTGCTATTCTTCTCATTAGCTGTTTGATCCCAACTATATTGATTCAGTGAGATCAGCCTGACAAATTAGGATGTACTAGCTGAAGAAACTAAAAAGTGTGTGCTTAAAAATGCACATCTTATTGAATTACTGTTAGAGCGGTAGCCCTCACTAACACTTACTTATAATAATGAATCAAGAATAAGGAAAACTGTTTGAACAAGGGGATAACTGCCAGCTAAACATACAGACAAAACTACTTTGCATTAAACAGCGACGATTAGCTGTATAATTGGATAGTCTAATTTGACAGCATGTGTACTGCAGTGAGCTTGAAAGAGCTATCAAGTGTTAATTCTGTCTTGAAAAGTAATCCTTATGAATAGCCCTTCAAGTTTGGGTATTTTTTTAGAAGGAAAATTGATCATGGCATTTACAGTCCTAGCTATTGGCATTGTGTCATAAAAAAGCAAGCCAACTTGAAAGATGAATCATATGCAATTTTTCTGTCATGACTATTGATTATCTTTCAACCTATAAAGAGCATGTAAGGTTAAAAAGCACTTAAAGATTTATTACTTCTATTGATCCATTTTTTCTGTAGTGATGAAAGCAAACATAAATCCTTGTTCTACTGAATGATACAGTAAATGTGATTGCTTAAAGGAATTAAAAGCAAGTTAAACATACGAAATTAACACACTAAACTTTTTAGTGTAAAAGAATTGAATGAGTGTCATTAATTTGTTATGCTCATATGAAAAGGTTTAATAAATATTTTGATGTGGAGACTTTATGCAAATACAACATTAAACCCCATTTCATGTAGAAGAATGAAAAAAAACAGGGGTACCTGCATTCAAATCAACCTCAGGAAAAAAAACATCTATACACTATTCTTGCTGAATTTTGTTGGTGTGTTTCAGTATTTGCTAACACTGTGTACATAAGTAAGGCTACTAAAAAGTGTAAAAGAACTGGAAAAGTCTAATTATGTGACAACAAATTTGGGTTAACTACTTTAAGAGGTTTCATATTTTGGAAACTATTCTTCAAGAAAATAGGCAGAATCCATTTTAGGATACAATGGATTTTAAATACAGGGCGTGAAAACTGAGCTTTCTTCATGCTTACGTCTTATATACACACAAAACTTTTATCTTATACCAGTATAGCTACTCCCTTATGGAAAGGGGAATAAGCTGCATCAGCATAAGGCATAATAATAGAATTATCTCATCTACACTATGGATCATACTGATATAACTATTTAATTAAACAAACAAAACAAAAAGCACTCTTTACCAAAGTAGTTATACTGGCACAAAATCTGTGTGTAGACCAGGCTTTCATGAAAGCCAAATTTTTTTAAATGCAGAAAATTGAACCTGGTATTCAACGTTTAAAAAAAAAAGAGAACTTCAGAGAACCCTATTTATATTAATTAATTATGAATTATATTATATTATTATTATTATTATTATTATTGACTCTTCATGGTACCCACACCTAAAGGTCTGCCAGTACCTAATCAATTTAACCCCTTTTTCTTTACACCATCTTCTAATTCACACATTAATTCCCTGTGATAGAGTTACAGTTATAGAGTGTTCCCTTCTAGCATGGGGTGGCCCTGCAGATGGGAAACTGAGGCTAGCCTTTTCTCCAACACAGAATGGAACAGGGGGGGCTCTAGCGTTTTTGCTGCCTCAAGCATGGTAGTCATGCAGCCTTCAGCAGCGTGCCTGTAGGCGGTCCGCTGGTCCCGCGGCTTCAGCGTACCTGCTGCCGAATTGCTGCTGAATCCATGGGACTGGTGGAAACTCCCGCAGGCAAGCCATGGAAGAAAGCCTGACTGCCGCCCTCGCAGGGACAGGCAGGGTGTCCCCTGTGGCTTGCCGCCCCGGGCACGCGCTTGGAACGCTGGTGCCTGGAGCTGCCACTGGACTGGAATATGTGACAGGTTAATTAATTAATATTGGCACCTCAAATAACAAAATACATTTCAATACAATAACTCAAAAGGTTTAGGCTGCACTGCCTTTTGTGACTCCCAGGTTTTTTATCAGTCTTAATCAGCCTCTTCAGATTGGAGGGCTCTTTTCAGGCTTACTCCTGGAGTCCTCTGTTAGAGTAGCTGAGGAATTATCACCCTTCTCTATTTTTATCAGAAAGTAGGTCCCATCTACGTAGTTTCTCTCCCCATTTCACCTTCATCTCTTTCTATTACAACATTGGCTTCCTCAACAGGAGTATTAGACATCCAGTTCTGAATTATAGAATGCTCTACAGAGCTCTTGTATATAACTCAGCACCTCTGGCCTCAATTTAATGTACTTAGGCTCTGACAGCCACGAGCTGCTTGCACCAGGTACGCACATAGGCCCCTCGGCACAATGTAATTAGTTGTACATTATGGACTCTGTGCTATAAATTGGATATCACCCACCCGGATTGATCTGGTTTTTTTTCCCTCTCCACAGTCAAACGCAAGTTATTATTTTATGACTGGATTCTTGACTGTCCTAGGTTTTAAGATAAAAGCTAGAGTTTATTTGCCTTTTTATATATTTCATTTTAGTTCATTAATAACTGATCAGATTAATCTCCTGCACAATTTGTGTTCTGCCATTAACTTTTAAACAGTATTATTTAATGTAGTAAAGCATTTTAGCATACAGTTTGCATTATGGATGCTATATAATAATAATGCAATTGTGTATGTCATTGTCCTTTTCTTCTCTTACTAGAGTTCAAGAGCTCAAAAGAAGCAACATGTAAACAATATCCACCCAACCTGGGCCTAATAAAAGTCTCACATCCCTGCTGTGTCTTTCCCAGCTTCCTGCACCAAAGGATGTTCTTTATATACACAAAGGAAAGAGTTTAATCTTGGATAATTGGTAATGGCTAAGAATACAATTCTGTCATGGAGATCACAGATTCTGTGACTTTCCAGGATCTCCATAACTTCTTCTGGGGCTGGTCTGGAACAACTTCCAGCTCCGGGGCCACTGAAACAGCAGTCAACAGCCCACCAGAGCAGAGGCGGGGTTGGGTCAGCCCCTCTGGGGCTGGAGCAAAGATGATCAGCCCCTGCCCCAGAAGCAGTGGTGGAGCTGGAGCAGTTGCAAGTCCCCAGCAGCACTCTATTTGTCCCCTCACACCCAGGGTAAAAGTCAGAGAAAGGTCATAGGCTTCCTTGAATTTTTGTTTATTGCCCATGACCCTGTCCCTGACTTTTACTAAAAATACCCGTGACAGAATCTTAACCTTAGGAATGGCATATAAAACCTTACCCTGTCCTATTAGTCAAAGGTATAAATTCCACTTAGGCTATTAAGCATCAACTGTTGATAGGAATGGCTGTGACAGTCTGTACCCTTATGTTCACCCTTTTTACAAGGCTATGATGAATTTTGTATAAAGTATGCTTTGTGAGGTATCATTTGAAAACTCAAGTCACTGGTCATTATTTTCCTGGTAAAATATGTGTGCCAACATTGTATGTAAAGTTATACGTTTCAACTATATGACATCACTAAGAATGCTCCAAGTTTAGAAAAACAGGCATAAACTAGTTCCTCGAAGACAAAATGCAGTCCCAGGTGTCAAAAAAATCAAATGGACCAGCACCCAGCTAAGCGGCCATTCCTTCGGAGGAAGAAGGGTGTGAGCAAGACATATATATGTTGGCAAAAAATCAGCTGGAAGTTCTCGTCTTCTAGACTGCTGTGTCCGGAACCATAGCTGGAAATGATTCTCAAAGAGGAGGAAAAGATATAAAAATGAGGAACAGAGGCACCAGATCATCTCTCCTCTCTTTATATAAACATGTATATATAAAACAGAGCACAGCATGAAAAGGAAGCAGGTAAGCTTCCTACGCTATGCTTCCTTTTCATGCTGCACCCTGTTCTATAGATGCATACATATTAATATAAAGTATCATGCTTCAGCAACTTCTGTATGCATGGACTGCTAATCTGGCATGTTTTACAAGCTCTGAATTCACTTTATAACACTATAACTAAGTTTACATACAACACTATCAAATTGCCTGCCCTGGGATATGTTTGTTTAATTATTAGTCCTCAATTATTTTTCTTTGTAAGTGTGACCCTGGGAGCCCCTCAATGCCAACTGGACCCTCTATCCTGTACTCACATCAGGCATGTCACCCTCACTGCCTCCAACACACCGTTGTCATAATATGTATCTCAAAGGTACCATGTAAGGTATCATATGTAAACTGGTGACACGCTGGTCACAAAAATCATGGTGTGATGCATGTACAGGTTGTGTACAAGGAGTTATAGAGATGTGCTGGAAATACATTCTTAAAATGTATTTGGAAGACAGTGCATAAACCCAGTGTGCCCTAGACAAAGGAATGCATATTTATCTGACTGGCTTGGTTACAGGCAGGGAATAATGAAAGTATATTTACCTATAAAGTAAACAAAGCTATCAACTAAACAAGCTGGGGAGAAGACCATTTCATCAAACAGGGCAGGGAACAGAATCTGTACCTCAGGAATCCTTCATGACTCTTGAGACAATGGACATTGGGAAACATAAAGGAAGCAAAAAGATCTTTTTTAGGGATCCATAATCAAAGGGACAGAGGGTACAGCACTCTTTGAGCCTGTGAATGTTGGATCCCCTAGTCTGGGGATGCTGGGGGTCTGGGGATGCTGGTAACTTGAAGAAAGAAAGAAAACTGCTTAGGTAAACATTGTGAATTGCTAAGATTAAGCTTTAGTTACGAGAAATCATGTTTTTGTTCTGTTTAATCAAACCTGTCTCTCTTTCTCTTTCTTAGTATCTCTTACATCTGTGTTCTTTGTTAATTAACTGCCTCTTTGGAGGCAGCAAACTTAATTTCTATGAATGTCCAGTGAGGAGGAGTAGACACTGTCAGCAGTTGTCTCTGGGGATCTTGAGAAATGTAGTTCACAGGTTGTTATCATCAAGGAAAAGTTTCGAATGGCAGAATCCTGAGGAGTTTGCTGGCAAGACAGGCTGGGGAGCTGACAGTGAGAGCTTTGCTGATGCTAAGATCTCACTCTTGTTAAGGCAGAAAGATAAAACTTGCAGTTCTGGGTGTCATAAGCATTATGGCACAGTAAGCAACAAACTACGCAAAAAGGTAAAGTATGAAAAAAGCTAAAAGGGATTCATATCTAGTAGGGATATGTCTTTTCTATCCAAGTCTGTCAAATTCTTTTAACTGTCTGAATGCTCACTTATTGAATTTCTGAAACTCATTGAATTTGTACAGAATAACTGCCTGCAGAGAAATTAGTTTTTGCTTAGGAAAAAGAAAATCACCACACATTAATGTTCATCTATCCACTTCACCAGCTACCTATCAGTATTCAAAGGCCTGACCTTCATCTAACCAATAGGAAAAAAAAGAAACAAATTGAAGATGCTTGTTTCCTCAAGACCTGTACAGCAAAGTGACATTCAACACACTCTTTTTTTGTTTTGTTTTGCCAAGTAAATAGGTATTGTAATTATCCCTTCTATGCTACCAGACTCCTTAGACATTCTGTAGGCATTTAGTTGCACTGCACTGTAGGGAACATTAATTCTGCAAAGCCAAGAATGAGACTTATAATGATGGTTAACCTTAAAGTTTAACCTACAGTAGTGGCAGAAAACCTTGTCCAGTCCAGTTTGACTTGACTCTCTATATTCAGATTATCTTGGCTCTAAGAATCAAAGCATGCGCTAAGCCATGGCAATCCATATATTTACTAAATGACTGCTAGGATTTATATTACTACATTCTCCCTACCTTGGATCTTCACAGTATAGAAAGCTGTTAGAGCTAGGCACTCATGCGAAGCTTGAGATATCACTGATTGACTTACCGAAGGTGGACAGAAAGAGCAAAAGAAGTAACATTTCATCTTAAATAGATTTAACATAAGGCCACAGAATAGGCACTCAAGTCTTTTTTTACTATTCTCATGTTAAAGAGTTGCTTTAATACTGGCTGTCACTCTTTGAATATCAGAGCTGATAAAGCACTCAATTGAGTTTCTGTCCCACTATGTTTCTAGCTAATCTGTTCTAGTACTAACTGTGAATGAACAAAATAGCCACTAGGGGTTATGAACAAAGAACATTCATTAGTTACTGTGCTGGATTAGACTTGTTTTGCTGTAAATGGAGTATGATCTCAGTTAGTAAAGAGACCAGTAATCTTTATCTTTACACTTTCTAAATACACCTAATAAAAAAAAAATCCTCATATTTCCTTAATTCAAGTAGTTCAAGAAGTGCCATGCCAAATCTGCAAAACAGTTGTACAGTATTTGCATTCTTAATTTAATTTCATAGTTATCTGGATGTATTATTTAGTTATTCTTTTTCAAAGTTTTCCACACATTTGTAGTAACTGTTTATAGATAATTGGCCAGATTTTCTCCTGCACCATAATCCACTTGGTTCAGGGGAGAGGGAGGGCAATCAGGAAGCCAGTTATTACCTCCCCTGATTTACTGAGATATTTTGGCCCTGGCATGAACTGGCACAGCCTAACAGCAGCTGTAACTCAGCCAGTCTATGGAGTGGGATTTTCAAAATCAGTCAGAATAGGCATATCTCTGCTCCCACTGCAGTTACAGTGGAACTCTCATTGACTTAAGTAAGAGCAGAGATAGGCCAACAGTAAGTATAACTGAAAATCCCATTCAAGAGCCCAAGGAAACATAGGCTAGCAAAAAATTGTTAGGGTGGAGCTGCGCTCTGCTCTACCCCCTTCCTGCCCTTCCTCAAAGAATCATAAATATAGGGTTAGAAGGCATTGTGAGGCAGGACCAAGTATAACTGGATCATCCTTGACTGGTGTTTGTCTAACCTGTTCTTAAATTTGAAAACCTCCATACAACTTCCCTTGGAAGCCTATTCCAGTGCTAAACTATCCTTATAGTTAGAAAGCTTTTCCCCACATTCAGCCTAAATCTCCCTTGCTGCAGATTAATCTAATTCCTTCTAGTCCTACCTTCAGTGGATATGAAGAACAATTGATCACCATCTTCTTTATAACAGTCTTAACATATTTGAAGATTCTTATAAGGTCCTCCCCTTTGTTTTAGTTTTTTTCCTCAAGACTAAACATGCCCAATTCTGTAACTTTTTCCTCACAAGTCAGATTTTCCAAACGTTTAGTCATTTTTGTTGCTCTCCTCTGGACTTTCTCCTATGTATTCATATCTTTCTAAGGCCTTGTCTGCACTTACCAAGGGTTCAATGCGCAGGGATCAATGCATTAGCGGTCAATTTATCGGGTCTACTGAAGACCCGCTAAATCGACTGGAGATCGCACTCCCATTGACTCCTGTACTTCTGAACGAGAAGTGCAAGGGGAGTCAATGGGAGAGCGTCTCCAGTCAACATTGCATAGTGTAGTCCCTGCGGTAAGTAGATCTAAGTATGCTGACTTCAGCTACGTTATTCACGTAGCCGAAGTTGCATAACTTAGATCGATCTCCCCCTGTAGCATAGACAAGGCCTAAGTGCGGTGCCCAGAACTAGACAGTACTCCAGCTGGGGCCTCACCAGTACTGAGTAGAATGTGTTCTCCTGCATCTTACATAAGACACTCCTGTTAATAAACTGCAGAATATTAGCCTTTTTTTTGCAGCTGCATCTCATGGTTGACTTATATATAATTTGTGATTCACTATAACCTCTAGATACTTTTCTGCAATAACATTACTGACCCAGTTATTCCCCATGTTGTAGCTGTGCATTTGATTCATCTTAGTGTACTACTTTGCACTTATCTTTATTATCTTGTTCTTCAATTTATTAGGGTCATTTTGATTTCTAATCCTGTCATCCAAAGTGCTAGTATCCCTTCCCAGTTTGGTGTTATTGGCACATTGTATAAGCATATTCCTCACCTCCATTATCCAAGTAATTAATGAAAATACTGAACTGTTCCGGACCCAGGAGAGACCCCTGTGGCATTCCAATAAATATACCGTACTCTTCACCTCTCTTTGACAGTGAACTATTAATAACTCTTGTTTCTTTCAGTTTCACAACCATCTTACAGAAATTTTATCTAGACAATATTTCTCTAGATGCCTTATGAGACTTATGTGGGACGGTGGCAAGAGCCTTAACAAAAATCAAGATCTGTTATGTGTACAGTTTTCTCCCTGCCCACTAGATCAATAACTCTGTCAAGGAAGGAAATTAGGTTAGGTCATTTTTGACAAATCCATGTGTGCTGTTATTTATAACATTATTATCTTCTACGTGCTTGCAAACTGATTGCTTAATAATTTGTTCCAGTATCTTTTCAGCTATGAAAGTTAAGATCACTATAATTTCCTGGATCCTTTGTTCCTCTTTTTAAAGATAGGTGCCATCTTAGCCCTTCGCCAGTTCTCTGGGACTTTATCTATTCTCCATGAGTTCTCAAAGGTAACTGCAAAATGGTTCTAAGATTGCTTCAGCTAGTTTCTTTAGTACCCTATTGTGAATTTCAATACATCTTGCCAACCTGAATACATCTAACTTATCTAAATATTCTTTAAGCTGTTTTTCCTCCTATTTTCACTTGCATTGCTTCTTTTGGGTTGTTAATATTAATTGTGTTAATTACCTGGTCCAAATTTACCTTTTTACTGAAAACTGAAGTAAACTAGGCATTTAGCCTTCAGACATCTTGTTGCTGGCCATTATTAGCTTTCCTTCCTTCCTCGCTAAGTAGACTAAATTCCCTAACTATTACACCTGCATCGCTGATCTCATTTCCTCTTTCTGTCCCTTAAGCTCCCTGAACTTCTCCCAAGCTCATTTTTCACCTGCATTCCCCCCTCTCAAGTATTTTCTCATACTTTGACAGCGTTCCTCTCTTTCTTTACCAAATGTCCTCTCTTTTTTCCTTCATATAACTTCTCCAAACACACTTCATCCATCAATACTCCCTTCCACCTTTTCTTCCCTCAAAATCTCCCAACATCCTCCCATTCCTGAAACATTAAACCATGTCCTGTCTGGCCTTTTGTCCATTTACGGTGAATGGTCCTTGGCATAACTGGATCTTTCTATCCTTTGTAAAGCACCATGTAAAATTCATACTGCTAAATTCTTGGTATTTAATAAAGAAAATATATAATACCACTAAAGAATAATGGACCAAATCTTTGTCCAGGTGGTCAGTTGGCAACATGACTAGGCACAACTACAACTAGGCTCTAAATTTTTGGACTGTTGCTCATATCTTGATAAGGGAGGTAAGACTTCATATCTTCACCCTTCTGTTATATATGGCAACAGGAACTCCAGGAGGTGATATTGGTAGAGATATGCCTCTGTTTTCTCAGTGACAGATGGTGAAACAATAAGGGGTCAAGTTATCACCCTAACCTCTTTCCCTCAGAGAGATATTTCTGCCAACTATTTATTTTTGTTAATAAAAATGTAAAAAATAAAAGTAGAAAAATAAAATTCCCAAGAGACAGAATTTTGAACAATATGAGACTAGCTGTCTGGCTTTTCACTAGGGTATTTCCCTAAAAAGAGAGCTTGTTTTTATAACTTTTAGAATGTTACTGTTCTGTAGTTTGTTCAAAACAGAAAACAAAACCAAGAATTTTGTCTATTAAAGGAGTTTTGACTTACAAGTTTTTTGCTTTAGTCTCTTGACAGTGCTTCCCTTGCCTATACTTTATGATCTTCTAGTCAGCTGCATCAACAAAATACATTTGGAGTTTGCGTACTGGCTGTATTCCTGTATGAAGTACATTTCTTGAGTGAGTAAAAACTCTTATGTACTTGCAGAAATTCAGCAATAATGAGTTAACAGGTTTTTCCTCTCCACGGGATGATTTAGTCAGTTCCATTATAAATCTATCTATACAACTCAGTGAAACCCATTATGACTGTGCCAAGATGTGATAAAGTAGACTAGGCAGAATTTCTAAAAGTGACATGGAGTAAATTTCTGAATAGAATTGAAAATATAATGTAAAACCTGGATATACGGTGGAGATTTGAAGTTCAAAGAAAATTCCTTTCAACTTTAGTGTACTTTTCCATAATACACTTGTGCCATGCACGTATGATAAACTGAACCATATCTGTTGAATTACAACTACATTGACACACTGTGTGGTAATTAAAATTTCTCTTGAGTGTCTATTTGTACATGAATCCAGAGAGTTAAAGTCCATACAATGCTCTGAAGATGTACAATTTCACTTAAAAATTAAAAACTATTATTTTTATCTATACTTTAAACAATGGTAGGACCCTCTACCAGTAAACAAATATCTTGATACAATTATATTTTCAGAACACTTGAAAATTATTTTTGAAATATCCTGGACTGCTGAGAAGGTAATGAAGGAACAGGAAAAAACAAATGTAATATTGAGTTACAAAAGACGGAAATAGAGGAATCCTAACAATTAAAAACTAAAAATTTAATTTCTAGGCCTGATAAAGAAATGGAAAATTATTGAGGCAAAAGTAACTACCCTTTAGAAGGTAACGATAATTATCAATAAGCATAAAAGAGTTTATAAACAATGTCTTGACAGACAAACTTGATTCCTTTTAAATATATATGCATAAGATTTGTGTGTGTGTGTATATAATTACAAAATCTGCAGATGAAAAGAATTTAATAGGTGAAATATAGTTGCACTTTAACTAAGCATTTGATACCTTCACATTGAAATATTAATTTGCATTAGCTGGGATAAGAACAGTGTTATGTGAAAATTGACTAGAAAACCATAAAGAAAGGTTAATGAAAAGTAGCAATATAATGAGTTATGTGGAAAAAAATGGGGCATGTCAGGGATTTGTGTAAGGTATGGACTTTATTTACATCTATGGGGAAAAATGAACAACCTGTTAAACAAAATCTTTAATTTCATTAAAGTTCTGACAGTGTTCGAAGTGTTATAACAAGACAAATAAAAGACGTGTTTTTTTGCACAGAGCACCTTAAAATGGAAAAGACAAAGATCATGTAAGTATACACTTGAGAGATCCAAAGGATAATGATAACATACAACTTATTGTTACTAGAAGAGAGTAGTGATAATGTTATGTTGACAGTTGGAATTTGCAGACTTTGTGGAAGAAGTGGTTTTACAGGGAGGATTTAAATTAAGTGATATTTAAATAAGTCTAGTATAATTGCTTAGGAAGGCTATTCTAGAAATTGGGCAACATGTAAGAATGCATGAAGAGAAGAATGAAAGAATGAACTGCAGGCAGTGGGAAGGCTGCCATGACTGGTGCAATGAAGAGAAATGTGATAAGAAACAACATGAGAGATGAAAATAAGAATAGCATTGAAGCCACCCCTTAAAGGTAAAGACGTGAATGGGTAGGCGTTTGACAGGAGTATGACATTGTCTGAACAGTTTCTGAGGAATATGAACTAGAGGTAGATGTACTGAAAGGGAAATAGAGAGATCAGAAAAGAGGAGGTTGCAGTAATCAATTAAAGAGATAACTAGCACATGACCGAGGTTTTAACTGAAGGAACAGTGAGTAAGAGACATTTTTAGTATATTGTATGTTTTAACAAAGAAGATGACAGAAAGTGAAGGAAGCAAAGATGGGATGCAGTGAATATTATTTTTACTTCTTATAATATTTTATTTTATGTCCTTTCAAGTTATTTTTATGATACCCTCTTTTCTTAATTTGGAAAGCCACTGCGTATTCAACCACCAGGGTGTTTTAATTAAGAGGATGCATAAAATAGGTGAGTATTACACAAGGACCAGTATTTACATGATGAAAGGGACAAATTTTTCAGTGTAAATGTGTTTAAATGTTAAACAAGAAAACAATATTTTATAATTTTACTCATCTGGAGGTATATACAGTATAGCAAGTTGGCTTAAAGTCTTGTGTTACATATTGATCATTATTGGTACTTTGGTGGCATTAAGTCTCTTGCAAGCATTTCAACATTCTAATGTTGATCACTGGGAAACATTTTAAAGTTGTTTTTTTTTTTACTGTAAGTTTACCAAGTATGCATAGTAAACAATCAGTAACTTCAGGATATTTATATATCCAAATATACCCAGCCATATTTTGTGCTGTATTTTGAAGTGAAGTGTAATGAACATCACCTATAAACTTTCACTGCACATATCAGTCTGATGAATAAAATATGTATTTAGAATTAGCATAACTGACGATGGGTGCTGCTCTCAACTTCACTTTCAAAATATCAAAAAAGACATGATATTCATTTGTCCATTAACAAATGAGAAACATTTTATTTTGGATGCTTCTTTGTCTGCATAGGTAGACATGATAGAAGCAGCAGAGTGATGAAAGATGGGGTGGTTTGCTCATAAAGCCACATGATTAGTTTGTTTTGGAGAATCTATGGGATTTAAAGATAACGTTGCTATAAGCCTCCCTTGTTCTTCTCAAGATTCTAGTGCTCTCATTAGAATCCTTTAATTTCATAATGAAAATGATGAGAACCATTCCTACTCCATTAGCTGAACTCCTTTGGATGCTCCAATGGCAAATCTAAATGCTTCAAAACGGAAAATTAATTCCCTAAGTCAATGACTACAAAGTTACCCATCATTATACCTGACTGAGTTTCATAACACTTTGTTTTAAGATGAAATGTATAAATACTTAATTATGAAATGTAGTCATTCATAATATATACATATGAATTATATGTATTATGTGTCATAGTAAACAATACAATAATACTGCTCTACTTACCTTCATATGTAAGGAAAATAAAGGTAAATTTGGAGAAGCAAAACCAAATTTCATGTTCAGACAACAAATTATGCAAGCCTTTTTCCTCCATTAACAGCCATTTGTTAGTAAAGGTAGGAAAAACAGGAGAATTAGCCATTGACAGAGCCGGATCCATATATGGCAGAAATCAACATAGCTCCAACCAAGTCAATACCAGACTAGCTCAGCTGAAGATCAAGCCCATAACTGTTCCCTAGCAGGACTGATTCTCTCAGACTGGCTGCTAGTATTGAAGCCAGAGTTTTCTTTAGTAGATTGCACCCCAATCATCCTGTTCAGAAAAGCAGCAGCAATGGTGGCAGCATGCATTTCTCATTCTGATTTGTGATTCGTGAACTAATATCAGCAACATTTGCACTGGTAGGTCCTGAATGAGGACTATGCATATTAATTTATGTTTACACTTAAAAAAATTAAATTGAGACAACAGATGCTTCCAATACTGTAAATATTGCTATGGTTGTATGGCAAGTACAAAGTGGAAAAATCAACACAAATATAAGTGAAAGCTTTGTGAAGTACTAACTTAATTTCATGCTGATGCATCATTTTCATAATCATGGGCCCATCCTGCTTCCACTGAAATAAGTAGTCTTGATTCTTCTCTCAGAAATAACTCCACTGACATCAGTGGAGCCATATGGGTCTAAAACACCTTTAACACAGGAGTATCAAGCCTGATGTATGTTTTGCATTGATTTCAATGAGAGCAAGGCAGAGATGCTACTGAATTAAGGATGAAGTGCATTGTGATTATGTAATAGGCATGCTACCCTCAGCTCAAAACAGGCATTTACTTGATATCACACCCAAATTTGATTGAATAAAGCAAGTGAAAGTTAAAAATAGAATCTAAATAGGAAACTACATCTAAATTATGGGAGGACTTGGTAAGTCTGAGCCTTCAAGGCAAATTATAAACCAGGAGAAAAGTCTTGTACCGCTGCACTGGATCCCCTACCTTCACTTAATCCACCAGTTCCCTGTTGTTCTTGTGAAGACTTAACTGCATACACATGAAAGGTAGGATTTCCAGAGTTTTAAAAGTACCTAAGGGATTTAGGAGCACACATTCCATTGATTTTCAGACCTTAGGTACTTTTGAGAGTCTCCTCCTAAAAAGTAAAGAAAATTATGAGTCTGTGCCCCTCAGGTATCATTCTGCTGCAAAAAGAGTGCACAGAGTAGTGCAAATATTGGATATTGTGAACTCTAATACTTAGGTTCTAAAACAAGGAATTTGGACCAAAAAAAAAGATTCGTTATCAGCACCTCTAGATTGGATTACTACATCCTCTCAGGCAAGCTACTAGCTGGAACGATGCTAAAGAACATATCAATATCCACCTAGAAAGTCGAACATCTGAAATAAGCAAGGTATGTTCGAGACTTAGTAAAATGACATCCTGACAGTCATCCCTCTAAAAAGGCAGTAAATGGGTTCTACCTGGATTATTGTTTGAGAAGACATTAGATAGTCCAATGCAAGTCAGTTTATTAATCAAAGATTAGACCCTAGGATTAAGCAGCACAAACACAAAAGGTAACACTCACCAATGCTGGGGGTCTAGTCTGTAGCTTACCCTGTTCTGAGCTGTGACAGTTTCAATGGACCTTTATAGACAAGATGTTTATCTCCTATTGCAATTTGTGATTAGTGATGTGACTGATACCACTGAATTATCAATAACGCCAATCTTGATGACAACACGGCTTACACATTATGCTTCAAACTTCCCTCACATGAACTTTAACCTATATACCTGAACACAAGTTGAAAAACATGTTTTTTTGACAATTACTTCATTTTGGCCTTTGCAGTTGAAAAAAAATAATGTGCCTATGGGACTTATTCCTTTCTTATGGTTTCAGTTACAGCTCAGCATAGCAGAAAGGTTCTTTAAAAATAGACTGTGAAAGTATGTTATGATCATTTGCCTCAGAAACAATTTAACTGCTAATTCCTAGTAAATGTTCATTGCTTCTTTCTTAGCCTTACTTTCAGGCTTCATGGAAATCCTTCTAATAATTATTTAGTATAGTCATAATAAAAGTTTAGTTTTTAGGCCTCATGTGTCAACACATTTTACGAGGCTAATGCCCAGTGGCACTTTGTTCAGCTGATTTTAAGGACAGAAGGCAGCTTTTTACATCACCTGCCTTCCATGTCAGACAAAGAGAAACATGAGCAAAAATATCAAGCAATTTTCTTTTAAACAAATCTCATGAGAATATAATGTTTCACTATTACTTCTAGTGATGTGAAACTGCTTCCGAGTTCTAATGTAAATGTTCTGTGCTTTGATGGAACAAGGCAGTCTTTGGGGTGGAATTCTGGGATCAGATGTCAACCTTGGTGTTAAATAAAATAACAATATGTGCTAAGAAAATTAAAATGCTTTTAATATCCTAGTCCTTAAAATCTAAGATTCCTGGAACACATAAGGCCACCTGGCCCACATCAGAAAATGCACACAGTTATGCACACAGTTACTCCTACAACGCCTACTGA
Organism: Gopherus flavomarginatus; assembly: GCF_025201925.1. Lineage (NCBI taxonomy): Eukaryota > Metazoa > Chordata > Testudines > Testudinidae > Gopherus > Gopherus flavomarginatus. The sequence goes on from NC_066618.1 coordinate 199,836,624, forward strand.
ATTGTCAGGCCATGGCTACACTTACATTTCTGCAGCACTGGTAGTTACAGCTGTCTTCGTACAGCTGTGTAGGGCCAGCGCTGCAGTGTGGCCTCACTGACAGCTACCAGCGCTGCAGTGTGGCCACATTTGCAGCATTTGCAGCACTGTTGGGAGTGGTGCATTGTGGGCAGCTATCCCAGCATTCAAGTGGCTGCAACGTGCTTTTCAAAAGAGGGGGTGGGGTGGAATGTGACAGGGAGCGTGGGGGAGACAGAGAGAGTGGATTTTTGGAGCTGATACTGTTCTCAGCTCCCTGCCTTGCAAGTTCTAAGGACTGGAAGACACACAGTGCCTACCTTCAATCATTTTAAAAGTTCTGACCCCTTCCCCTAGCCCTCTCTTATTCACTAAATGCAAATTATGCACTCCTAAATAGCCGTCAGACCAGATAAGCATCTGCTCAACACGGACTTCCCCCTCCCCCTCTGCCGTGTGAGCGTGCTGTTTCTCTCTTCAACCAAACAGCTGTGAACATTCCAAAGTAATTCCCCTGCCTGCCTCCGCTCGCTCAGCAAACAGGAGCTGTGTTTGTTTTTTAAATAAGCAGTTTGGCTAAACTCTGAGCTCCCCCTTTCTTCCGGTTTGTTGTGGAGGCCAATAAAAGCCAATAAAAGTGCTGGTGGTGTCCACACTTGCTGACCAGCGCTGCATCACCAGTGCTGGAATCGCTACACCCGAGGCATGACCGGGTGTACAGCCAGCGCTGCAACCAAGGAGTTGCAGCGCTGGCTGTGCTTTGCAAGTGTGGCCACATCCTGAGTTGCAGCGCTGTAACCCCCTCACCAGCGCTGCAACTCTCCAGTGTAGCCAAGCCCTCAGTCTGTGTATCAGCATTTTATAGTATCATTTAGTAAGCATTTACTCTACATATGTGCATACTTTATAATGAAGAATCTAACTTTATTTATCATTCTGTTACTATGAATACATCAAATGTCATCTTAATAAATTGCTACGATAATTTTCAATACTGTAGCTATGAATGTCTATTTTCCTTATTTTAATTAGTTGGCACTTCCAATTCTGTGGTGCATTAGAAATGTAGTTAACAATTAATATCCTTCATAAGATTTTCTCTAATGTGGTGTTTGTTTTCTTCACTTTCCCCTTTCTCTTCTTTCTCCTCCCCAGTGAAACACTGAATTCTAAATGGCCATCTGTCTAATGTATTTGTGTTTGTAGATAGAGCTGATTTATTTACAAGACATATCTTGGCATGCATTCTTAGATCTCACCTAGGGTCTCAGGAAAACTGGGAGCTGTTTCATAATTCACAGCCATCAATTGAAAGTACTTTATATTGCTTGTGTTGTCTGCACAGGGTATATAAAATATTTAGACTCTACAGAGGGATTTGAAGAGAGTTTTGTCACATCAATTTTGGAACTTTGCATCGCACTTGGCCAAGGAAAATGGTCGAAATTTTCTCCTTGCCTGTCAAATCCCACTGAAGCAAGATGTCCATGAAGTCCCTTAAATAAAATTGTTACATTAAATCTACATTTAAAGAACAAAAATTGGAGTGTGTGTGGCAGCACAGTCCAAAGGAATAATGTACTGAATCTAATTAGGACACTATAAAATATTGAAAAGGAGCAGTGCAGTTAATAAGGTTTTGGCTTTAGAGGTACCAGATGAGCCATAGAATAAAACTGGTTGAAGATTCCCCTCCACAATGCAGAGGAAGAGTGAAGTGAAAAGGGAGGGGCGTGAGAAGTTAAGAATGACTGGAATGAGGTTCTGTGCCAAAGAATAAGCCATCAATACTAAAGGTCGAAATCTTATTGTCATCTCTATTCCTTTAAAAATAAAACAAAATATTATCCAACTGCTTCTTGGACCACCTTTGGCACATCTATGCACCACACACTGTGGGAACACATAATTGAGATATGCACCATTGCTCCAATAAGGCACATCCTATTATCTTATTGTTTAATTGTATTTTCTGAGATGCCTTCTTGCTGGAAACCAGTTTTTCCTAGAAAAATGCCCTTTTGCTGATAATGAATACACTAAAACTGGCAGTGCCAAGGAGTTGAGACATTCAGGAGAGTGCAGTGAGTGGTTGAAAATTATATTCTACTTTCATTTTTCCTTTTCTTTTGTGTCATGAATTGTAAAATATCAGCACTTTATTTTGAGGCCATACAAGTCAAAGCTAACAGAAAGGCAAAGGCTTCCAGCAGGGATGATGGGTCAATCAGACACCTCTAGTCTCAGCATGGGGCTTCTCCTGCAGCAAAGGTAAAATGGGTCTGCCTTGGAATTTTCCCAACAAGCTAATGGTTTTTACTGTAGAGACAGGCTATTATTTTTCTCTATGATCTTTTGCAAGTGCAAGTAACTTTGTCTAACATGAAATTGTTTAAGGTTCCACAACTAAGTAACCTCTCTGAGGTAAGCTACATAATGCTCTGCATTTTTGAAATGAACACTAATTTATAAGTTTAATAAACTTCATTTTTATTTTCCAATGACTCTTTATTAATTAATTATATTTGCCACTGAAAGACCTGTTTTTGTGTGTGAGATTTATTTTGTATTATTACACAGTTTCAGAAACAGGATCCAAAGATGATGACAACACATAGGTTTCAGGTAGCAATAATAATGTAAGGCAGGTTGAATGAAGAGATTCTTCCACCACTAAGCATTTTCCCTGTACACTAGGGATATTTGAACTCTCCAGTGTAAAGTTATGGAGCCAACATCATCTTAGTATGACCACCAAGTTCAGGAGTTATTCAAACTGTATCCTTTCCATGATGTTGTACAGCTGTGAAACATGGACACTACGCTGTTCAGACTAGATAAAACAGGAGGCTTTCCACACAAAATGTCAACATTGTATTTTGGGCATAAAGTAGAATGATTTCATCTGTAATGCAGATGTTTATGGTCGCTCGAATCTAGAGACTACTGGGGCCATTGTCCGCAGGCGGCACCTTACGCTTTTTGGAAATGTCACAAAGATGCCACAAGATGTTCCAGCCAATGTCGTTTTCCAGGTTAACATCTGGGATAAAATTCCACCAACTAGGGGTGGAAGCGGCCCAGAAGCAGACTCCTGATTGCATGGGTTCATCAAGTCTGTTCTGATGTTGGACTCTCGGGCCGTCAAGTCTTTGCGGCTGTGCCAGAATGGACCAAATGATGAACGATTGCTATGGCCTGGCTAAGTGTTGAAGAAGAATGTAAAGTGACCACCTTAGACTCCTTCAACTCTTTTCTCAAAACAAACCGGTTCCATAAAGCAAACAGCAATGCATATGTAAACTGCATACATTTATGCCGCAATCTGATAATGGCTAGGCAAGAGACAAGTTGTGATTTCTACCCATCAACATGTACCTTCCACCCAGATACCTCTAGTGGCATCAGAGAAGCCCTGCAAGTGTCCCCTGGCCTCAGTTTCCTCTTGTTTCCTTAATAAACCCACAGACAGGCTTTTATGTCCAATAATGTTCTTTTTCCCAGGGTCTAATTTCTTTATATACAACATAAAACAAAACTCAGTCCTGGGGCTTCCTTTCTTATCCAAACTGGGTCTCTGCAGCAATTCCCTGCCTTAGCAGGTCACTCTCAGCCTTACCTTGCTAGTGTCTTTCCTTACTCCTGTGGAGTCTGCTCTCTTTCTATCCAAAACAGTTCATAATAGTCTCCTTGAGTTCATGCATTTACCCTCTTGTCAATACTCCGGCCAGGCTTTCCTACCTGTAGTCTCAGTCCCAAGTTCCAGGACTCTCTGCTGGACCCTACTCACTCCTGAGCATGCCCCTCACTCTGCAGTTTCCTGTTGCTCTTTACAGGGGAACCAGGTGAAACCTTTTTATGTGTGCCTGTTATAAACAGATAGCTAAGGGTTAATGTCTCTTTCACCTGAAGCACCTGACCAGAGGACCAATCAGGAAACCGGATTTTTTCAACTTTGGGTGGAGGGATTTGAGTGTCTGAGTCTTTGTTTTCTGGCTGCCTGCTTTCTCTGAGCTTTGGAGAAGTAGTTTCTTTTTTCTAGTCTTCTGTTTCCAAGTGTAAGGACAAAGAGATCAGATAGTAAGTTATATGGTTTCTTTTCTTTGGTATTTGCATGAATATAAGTGCTGGAGTGCTTTGATTTGTATTCTTTTGGAATAAGGCTGTTTATTCAATATTTTTTAAGCAATTGACCCTGTGTTGTATCATCTTAATACAGAGAGAACATTTGTACTTATTTTTCTTCCTTTTTATATAAAGCTTTCTTTTAAGACCTGTTGGAGTTTTTCTTTACTTCAGGGAAATTGAGTCTGTACTCACCAGGGAATTGGTGGGAGGAAGGAATCGGGGAGATTTGTGTGTTGGATCGCTAGCCTAATTTTGCATTCCCTCTGGGGGAATAGGAAAGTACTTTTTGTTTCCAGGATTGGGAACAGAGAGGGAGATTCACTCTGTTTGGGTTCACAGAGCTTGTGTCTGTGTATCTCTCCAGGAGCACCTGGAGGGGGGAAGGGAAAAAGGATTATTTCCCTTTGTTGTGAGACTCAAGGGATTTGGGTCTTGGGGTCCCCAGGGAAGGTTTTTCAGAGGGACCAGAGTGCCCCAAAACACTCTAATTTTTTGGGTGGTGGCAGCAGGTACCAGGTCCAGGCTGGTGGCTAAGCTTGGAGGTTTTCATGCTAACCCCCATATTTTGGACGCTAAGGTCCAAAACTGGGACTAAGGTTATTACAGTGCCTCCTTAGAATTCAGGGTTGGCTGGTCTCAGGACTCTAGCCCTTAATGGACAAGTCATCCTGTTACACTGCCCTTAATTGGCTAAAATTTGTACACACCATATTTTTGTTATCCTGCCTTCCCATCCTACATCCCCTGCCGCACTTTGTTTCATCTACCTGGTATATCTCATCTTTGAGACTGCAATCGGGGATGCCACCCTGGTGCCCAGTCTAACAATGGTAGAACTGTGGGGTTCGACCCAGAGGGAGTTGAACAAAATTGGCACCTGAGGGTACACTCATCAGGGACTGTAAGGAGGCATAACAAGCCATTCATCCTGTAACAGTGGCACAAGGGTGGAACAGAGGGCATGGTAGCCTGGTAATCCAATCTAAAGAGGATGCAGTAAAAGTCAAGGCCTATCACCTGAAGGGAGGGCTTACAGAAACATTGATGGATCAAAAGTGAAACTCATCCATGAGTTGTCCAAGTGCCTGACATTGCAGGCCAGGTTGGACTGTTGGTTTTATGGCTGCTATTTTTGTAATGTGATTTTGAAGGAATAACTAAAATGGCGGCTTCACAGTTCACTGTCCAGAAAGGTTGCCGAATAGACCCAAGCAAATAACTGATAATATTTCATTTTGTCAGCCAATCGAAAAATCAGAAAAAGATATTAAGTTTTCTGAAACTGGTTTTTCTTCACACACAAAAAATCATTTGGGTTGAATTTAACATTTTGAATGTAATTTCAAAATATTTTAAATGAAATTTCAAAATGATTCATTTATAAATAATCAAAACAAATTATTTCAATACTTTCAAAAACATTTTCACGGTTTTGTCCAGGGGTGGACAAAATATTAACTACATAAACTGAATTTGTGAATAGTTTTAGTGCCCAGAAAAATGCATTTGAGGCAAATTTATTATTCAACAACAACCAAAAAATATTGCCCATCTCTAGTGCTATATACATTTCTACTGAAGTGACGGTTGAGTTTCTTAACCACAAGCAAATATCAAGTGCCTCAAAAATATCTACTACAAATCTAAATCGAGTTAATATTTGCAAAATTTGCAGGTATATCTCCCACTATTTTATCTTTTTGATTTAGTCATTTCCTGCATTGCAAAAACTTCATGTCACGGAGTCACTGGGCCAATGCTCTGGAATTACTCCATATGAAGCCAGTCAGGACTCTGGGGGAGCATGCCTCCTCACTCTGAGTATACTGCCTCCAGGGCAAGAAGCTTATACAACTTCCATCTTCCCAGCTCTGATCTCGGAGAATTCAGCATCCCCTTCCACACCATGCACTTCTGCCGCGAGTCCTGCAGCTTTCCCAGAGGACCCTACACCTCAACTCCTCAGTCAGCAGTGACACTCAGCCAGCATGTAGAACACAACTTGTTAGCACACAAATCAGTGATTTTCAGCCAAGTCCATCTTGGAGAATCTTGGGCCAGAAGCCCTGGAATCCCCTTCTTCCAGTCCCCCCCAAGCAGACTGCCAGCTTCCAGCGACCCAATCTCAGACACTCCTGTGCCCCTCCGCCTTCTCTTTGTCTCACTTCCCGGGCAAAGAGTCACCTGGTCGCATCCCTCTCCTGGGTCTCATGTTACAAAGGGCACTGGTCATAGCATATGTGCAGGCAGCTGGAGCAGCCTCACCTGCCCCAGGAGTCTCAGTCAAAGTCACACACTCCTATTCCCACCACCAAGGTATTGGTGCAGCGCACAGGGAAACTGAGGCACACACAGTATTAAAGCAAAACAGTAAAACTCACATAGGCTCAACAGAAAGACTCACATACAACATAACGGGAAAATCCCCACTTCGTCACATCTCATTGTTAGGTAGGATCCATTGTTAACCCAATAAAGAGATGGCACAGAATGGAAAGAAAATCTTACTATATAGAAGGAATATTGATTAAAGAACTTTCAAGCTTTCACATTGAAATGTTGATTCTAACAGTAGCATATAGAAGGTGAGGATTTAGCTTATCTAATAGACAAATGGAAAAATGAGAAGGATTCCAATGATATTCCATTTCTGATGCTGCTACCATATGTCAAATTTCCTATCCTGCTTTTCTTTCCATAAAAGATATAGAATATAATATTAGGCTGCTGGGAGCACTTTTCATACCAAGCTTCAGAAATCTAATTAAATCAGTACAACATTTAGCTAGTAAAGTTTTGATATGTGTACCGAGATATTGTAAAACACAGGATGTAAGAGCATCAATCTGTCTTTACCATCATCCATTCACATGTCATACTTGCTAGGTTTTAGTGTATAGCCTCTTTCTAATAGCATCAGTGAGTGCTTCACAGAATAGGGCCTTTCACTAGTACACCCTATCAATTGCAAAATGATCGTGTCCCTTTTGGGGGCTCTTCAGCAGCTGAGCTGACCAGATGAGCTCCCAATTAACAAGTTATATGGAAAATGTGTTTCCACAGATTTGAATATCAAAGGCATTAAGTTAAAACTTCTTTGAGAATACTTTTTCTTCTATTGGGGGTGGAGGAGGCACATGCAGGGGAAATCTACAATTTGCTTTTGTTCATTAAAATGAGGAGACTAAGGGACACAGTGCATGCGCGCACATACACATAAACATGCAGAATCACAAATATATTTTTTCACATGGACAGGGTGAAGAGATCATCTGGGACCCACAGAATACTCAGATATCTGAGTTAAACTGGTCACATCAGAGTCACTACCTAATTTAGTGGCATTTCTCAGAACTAAACACTCTGAATGGCAGATGAGAGGTGAAAAAAATTATTATGGTAAGTAGACGCTGCTCTAATCACCTCCCCTTATTGGGGTGCTGGAACAATTTGTATAGTGGAGGTGCTGACAGCCACTGAACCAAACTGTAAACCCTGGATATAACGGAAACCACTTCAAGCAGAGGGTGCGGCAGCACCTCCAGAACCCCTAGTTCCAGCACATATGTCCCTCATCTCAGCATATTAAAACACTAATGATGAATTCTCTGAGTTCATCATCCCCTGAATTACTACATGAATATGGATAATAGGAACATGGATACTGTATCTCTACAGTACTTCAGTTATATGGAGTGGCAACTAGAATGGTAGGATTCTGCCATGGGGGCAAGTTCTATTCAACTCCATTAGACATGCCCCTTGCCTCAGTGTTTTCTCAAAGGTTAAAAATAGTTGTCTTTGAACTGCCAGCTATTGCAGGCCCAATGAATTACAAATGTCTTGCCTTAAGGATGGCTAGGGGCAGCATACTTCTCCTGTGATAAAGGGAACAATGGTGGCATGAACTTTGCATTGCAAAATCCCATTGCATATCTATATTTTAATGGCAACTCTAAAAATGAAATACAAAGTAGTAGTTTTATTGGGGTTTGTGTTTTTAAAGGACATGTCAATTACTAGTTGTTTTAAAAAATCCATTTCAATATCAGAAATAACAATTAATTCTAAAAAGCATCTAAAATAATATTTTAAAACACTTTTTCTTATTTTACAATGATTTCTCTGCAAGCTACAACTTTACTGCATTTACGTGTCAGGAAGAGCCAGTTTCATTCTTAAGAGAGACTGAAGACTATGACAGCTAAATGTTTCCTTTATTAAAATTTATATCTCTGCAGTACTTCTAAGACTATTCAATTTTCTATTAGACATAAAGAAATAATTTCACAGGCAAACAAACTGCGGAAGAAAAGAGCTGTAAGAAAAGTCTGTTAGAATGAACTTGGAGTAACTTGTCTTATGTTTTAAAAAAACCAGATGGATGAAAAGCTGAGTAAGGTAGATTTTTTTATTTTTTAAAAATAGGAGATGGTCTGTATCATGATCCCATCTTGTCCAAACCTTGGAAGTTTAAGTTGGGATGGAGAGATTTGGATATTTCTTTGATAGGATAACGAGACTTGTGGATAAGGGAGAAGCGGTGACTGTGATATACCTAGACTTTAGTAAGGCATTTGATACGGTCTCGCATGATATTCTTATAGATAAACTAGGAAAGTACAATTTAGATGGGGCTACTATAAGGTGGGTGCATAACTGGCTGGATAACCGTACTCAGAGAGTAGTTATTAATGGCTCCCAATCCTGCTGGAAAGGTATAACAAGTGGGGTTCCACAGAGGTCTGTTTTGGGACCAGCTCTGTTCAATATCTTCATCAACAATTTAGATGTTGGCATAGAAAGTACGCTTATTAAGTTTGCGGACGATACCAAACTGGGAGGGATTGCAACTGCTTTGGAGGACAGGGTCAAAATTCAATATGATCTGGACAAATTGGAGAAATGGTCTGAGGTAAACAGGATGAAGTTCAATAAAGATAAATGCAAAGTTCTCCACTTAGGAAGGAACAATCAGTTTCACACATACAGAATGGGAAGAGACTGTCTAGGAAGGAGTATGGCAAAAAGAGATCTAGGGGTCATAGTGGACCACAAGCTTAATATGAGTCAACAGTGTGATACTGTTGCAAAAAAAGGAAACGTGATTCTGGGATGCATTAACAGGTGTGTTGTAAACAAGACACGAGAAGTCATTCTTCCGCTTTACTCTACGCTGGTTAGGCCTCAACTGGAGTATTGTGTCCAGTTCTGGGCACTGCATTTCAAGAAAGATGTGGAGAAATTGGAGAGGGTCCAGAGAAGAGCAACAAGAATGATTAAAGGTCTTGAGAACATGACCTATGAAGGAGGGCTGAAGGAATTTAGTTTGGAAAAGAGAAGACTGAGAGGGGACTTGATAGCAGTTTTCAGGTATCTAAAAGGGTGTCATCTGGAGGAGGGAGAAAACTTGTTCACCTTAGCCTCCAATGATAGAACAAGAAGCAATGGGCTTAAACTGCAGCAAGGGAGATTTAGGTTGGACATTAGGAAAAAGTTCCTAACTGTCAGGGTAGTTAAACACTGGAATAGATTGCCTAGGGAAGTTGTGGAATCTCCATCTCTGGAGATATTTAAGAGTAGGTTAGATAAATGTCTATTAGGGATGATCTAGACAGTATTTGGTCCTGCCATGAGGGCAGGGGACTGGACTCGATGACCTCTCGAGGTCCCTTCCAGTCCTAGAGTCTATGAGTCTATGAGTCTATATATGGTTCCAGTATTGGCACAATTTCTTAAACGGAACAAAGAAAAAATAATGGAGATATACCTATCACCTAGAACGGACCCTGAAGGGTCATTGAGTCCAGTCCCCTGCCTTCACTAGCAGGACCAAATACTGATTTTGCCCCAGATCACTTATTGACCCCTTCAAGGATTGAACTCACAATCCTGGGTTGAGGAGACCAATGCTCAAACCACTGAGCTATCCTTCATAATAAGATAGAATGTTTTGCAAATTTAGTTTCGTTCCTTTGGCTCCTATCTGAAAACTGTATCAGCTGCATGTCATGGTCACAAAAAGAATGGCTCTGTTGATGTTCCAATGAAAGTTTCTTTTTCACCCCTGTACAAGGATGGTATTAACAAAGAGGCAGTAGTAGCACATGCAAATGGCTCATAGGCTGGTACTCGCTTCTGCAGAAGGAACTCAAATATGGCAGATCGAGCTTTTAGTCTGCGCTCTAAGGGTATGCCTACACTACAAAATTAGGTCTATTTTATTTAAGTTGACATTAAGCCTCCAATTTAAGCAAGTCAATTTTTCATGTCCCTACTATGCTCATTGAGTCGGCGGACTGCATTCTCACTAGCAGGGCTTTCATTGACTCACGGAGCACTTCACTGTGTGGGTAGCTATCCCACAGTGCATGGAGCTGAGTAGAATGTTGGGTTGGGCTTGCAACGCCTCATGGGACCAAAACATTTGCGTGGGTGGTTGAGGGAACATGGCATTAGCCGCCCATGATGCACATACTTCCCATCTTCCCTGAAATCAACAGCAAACCAAACAAGCTTTTTCGCACCTTTTCTCCTAAGCCTGAGTTATCCATGTAGACACCATAGCGCAACAAGCGTGGACCCCACCATACATTGTTGTTGTGAGCATTACAAACAACTTGTGCCATTTCCTGCAGTATTTGCTCAGCTGAAGCAGGAGTCGCTGCATGGAACAAGGTGATGCCATGCAAGCAGCCCTGCTGGAAGCCATGGAATGGAGCAATTCGCAGATGCTGACGACTGTAGTGCATCACCTTGACATGGTGGAGTGCCACTCCTGGGCCCAGGAAACAAGCACTGACTGGTGGGACCGCATAGTTATGCAGCTATGGGATGACGAGCAGGGGCTGTAAAACTTTCAAATGCAGAAAGCCACTTTCCAAGAACTGTGTGAAATGCTTTCCCCAGCCCTGAAGCACAGCAATACTAAAATGAGAGCTGCTCCAACAGTTGAGAAGCGAGTGGCGATAGGTCTTTGAAAGCTTGCAATGCCAGACTGCTACCGGTCACTGGGGAATTAATTCAGAGTCGGTAAATCTACCATGGGGTCTATTGTGATCTAAGTTGCCAGGGCAATCAATAGACTTCTGCTAAGAATGGTAGTGACTCTGGGAAACATGCAGGACATAGTGAATGGCTTTGCCACGATGGGGTTCCCTAACTGCAGTGGGGCAATAGACACAACGCATACACTTATCTTGGCACCAGATCACCTTGCCAAACAGGGCTGGTGTAACCACTAGGTGAACTAGGTGGCCACCTAGGGCACCAAGATTTGGGGTTGCCAAAAAGTGGCTGCCACTCACCTCTCCCCCCTGCCCACAGCTGCTTCCGCTCTACTCGGCGCGTAGCATGCTGGGCAGGGGAGGAGACAGCAGCTTCTTCCCCCTGTGGCCAGGCAGGCCGAGCTGGACAGACTTGGGAGACTACAAGCGGCTTGTCCTGCTGGAGGCTTCTCGGTCTCCGCGCAGGCCAGGTCAGGTTGAGACACTTGCTTATGCACCAGGAGTCCTGGCATGGAGTGCTGGGGGCCGGGGCTGGGTCTTAGCAGGAAGCTGGAGGGAAGGGGGGCAGGGCTTTGGTGTTGGGAGATGAAAAGGTGCTGTGGGGGGCGGGGTCCCTGCCTCACAGAGTCAGAGGGGGCTGGATGAGCTCCAACAGCTCTGGTTGGACTTCACACGTGTGTTGGAGGCACTGGTGGCATGTCTGGCTCCCCAGCCTGGCTCCCTTGGGTGCTCTGTAGCCTCCATCGCCCTGGCACTGGCTGTCCCCTGGGCTGCTCCTCTTCTGCTGTTTAATTTTCAATATACAGATGAGACACTAAAGCCCTGATCCTGCAAACGCTTGAGCAAAGCCTGCTTTATTTTAGACAGTAGAGTAAATTTCCTGCCCTTGCCGTCCATCACGGCACTGTTTGGGCTTTAAGTTAAGCATTAACATGTTTGCAGCATCAGAGACCAGGTGAGGGGTGGAGAAATTGCATTGTTCTAAGGCATTAAAGGAGAGTGGAGTGCTTCAGAGGAGCCAAATTAACTGATTGTGTAACCTCATAGTCTCGTAGTGCTGTACAATACACAGTTTCTCAGCTCAAAGTTTCTTCTCCTTCACCCCCTGTTTTGTTTTATTTTATTTCTGTTCTTTTTTGACTATTTATTTCCTTGGATGCTGCCCCCACCCTTACCCCAGAAAAAAAGTACATTCATGAAATTGCTAACTGAAATAAAAGTAAAAAAAAAATTACTAGTAAATTTCCCATTGTGAGATGGTCACTTGCTCACATGTGGTATTTTGGATCACTCTTTGGGTAATTAATTATTTAACTTCTTGTTTACAAGATAGTTCTAGATCATACCAATCATTTGCTGTTCAGTAGGTTTTTTTTCCAGGTAAAACCAAAACTGATTTTTTCCTTTTCACTAAAAAGTAATTTAAAATGAGATGAATTATTTTTTTCTGAATCTTTGTTACTAACTTTATGGCCTTCGTATATTTTAAGCTTGTAACATTAATATTATATTAAATATGATTTTGCATGTTAATTTATGCTCCGGGGGGAGGGAAGGGGAAGAAGAAGAGGGGGGGCACAAGGTGGAAGTTTCACCTAGGGCGCAAAATATCCTTGCACGGGCCCTGTTGCCAAAGAGTACATAAACTGAAAGGAGTACTTCTCAATGTTGCAAGTGCTGGTGGATCACAGGGGCCGTTCCACTGACATCAGCATGGGATGGTCAGGAAAGGTGCATGACACACACATCTTTAGGAAGTCCGGTCTGTTCAGAAAGCTGCAAGCAGGAACTTTCTTTCCAAACTGCAAAATAACCTTTGGTGATGTTGAAATGCCAGTCGTAATCCTGGAAGACCCAGCCTACCCCTTGCTCCCATGGCTCATGAAGCCGTACACAGGCAACCTGGACAGCAGTAAGGACCGGTTCAACCATAGGCTGAGCAAGTGCAGAACGGTGGTGGAATGTACCTTTTGACATTTAAAAGCCTGCTGGTGCTGTTTGCTTATTAGGTTAGACCTCAGTGAAAGCAATACCCCCATTGCTGATGCTGCATGCTCCATAATATCTGTGAAACAAAGGCGCAGTGGGGTTGAGGTAGATTGCCTGGAAGCTGATTTTGAGCAGCCATATGCCAGGGCAATAAGAAGAGCACATCGAGGGGCACTGAGTCTCCATGAGGCTTTGAAAACTAGTTTAATCAATGATCCAGAGTAATGTGACACTTATGTGTGTTGCTCCTTACTAAGCTGTCCTCTTCATTGCATGTACTCCCCTGTAAACTACACCTCCACTAAGCACAGTGTGCTGGCTGAATAAAGAATCTTTTCTCCTCAATCCATTAAGTTTTATTATGCTCACAAATACAGAGACAGCAAAGAAAAGTATGATAACCTAGGGCAAAAGGGCAGATAACACTGAGGGGGGTAGGGCCCAGAAACAAGGACAGCTTGTTTGCTTACAGTTGCACTGCAGTAACAATCAAAGGTGTGGGAATGGGCGCTTTCTGGTCCTTGTACTCTCCCCTGGAGTTGAGTGCAAGGGATACCAGACTGCTCCTTCCCCTGCATCCTAGGATGTCTGGGTGAGGAAGATGTGGAAGTTTGTGACGATAGCAGCAGGATCAGCATAGGCTGCAGTGGGACTCTAGCGTTCAGGTGCCTTTCTTGAACCACAACCAGATGCCCCAACATGTCTGTTTTCTCCCTCAAACTGCACCATCTCTTTCTGTGTGTCATGCTCATGTTTCCGGCATGCTCGTCTGTTCTCACAGTCATTGAGCAGGCTTTCCGACAGTGCAATCCTCCATGGGCTGAGCTCGGTCTCAGAGGCACGCATTAACTCATTGAGCATGTCCTCCTGAGTCTCCTTTTTCTGCCTTCTAATCTGGGAAAGTCTCTGTCCCTGTGTGGAGGATGTGCTGATGGACAAGGTTTTAGCTGCAAAGAATACAAAGCACAATAGTAGCACTGAGAGTGCATACATTGTTTCTGGTGCAAGGTTAAATTTTTTTATACACACCCCTCAATGCACTTCCCTGCAAGCCAAAAAGTAATCACAAATGCTGACAACTGCAAGAGTTGGTTTGCTGCTCTAGCCATGGTGAGTAAGGCTATGAGGTGTGGATGAGAGGTCTTGTGCTGCAGCTCTTCTGAAGACATCCTTGGGATCACTGATTGCAATCTCAGACTAGTCTTCTTTCCCATAGTAACCTGGATGGACAGGCATCAGTGTAAAGCCCTGCAAATAGTTTGACTGTTACAAAAGTGGCACTGGGGCGTGTGGGGGGGGGGGAGATGAACAGGAAGCATCCTCACCCCCCTTTTTTTTTAAATGCTGGCTGCAATACACCATGATTGTGGTGTCTCAATGCGGAGCACAGAAAATTCTCACACAACACAGCTGTAAGCAAGTAAAAATCTTCTTCTTTATTTTTACTTCTACTTCCTTATATAGTTGATTTCAGTTACATAAGGACTAGCCATGCATACTGACGTTGTACATACTAATCATATAATTGGACAAAAGCATACTATCACGACGCGCGCAGCATGCACAAAGCAACAATCCTGTAGGCCACCATAAAAGGCCCTGTTTACTGTACTATGCAAGGTCAGATAAAACTCAGACAGTCACATGATTATAGCAAGGGTCCCAGTATTTTTCCAGACTGACTTGACAAATTGCGGCCTAAAATACACGATAGTTGCCCACAATTCCCCCCTTTTTATTAAATGCAGAGTCTACAAGGCGCTGCAAGCTGCGCTGAATACACTGAATTATGCAAGGAATGAAAAGTATCAATAACAGGATGCCCAGCAAAACAATAATAAATGTATGAGCCAAAGACACAAGCCAGCTGGGCCAACCAAAACCTGCGAGCCAAGCCCACAGGGGATCATTATTTTGTTTTATGCTTAGCGCATAAGCTTTAAGCATAGCGATTTGCTGTTGAATACGATTACTATTATCAGTCAAATTAAAACAACACATTTCCTTTACAGCTTCACATCCCAAATGTTCTTGCAACAACAAAAAGTCAATAGCCGCTCGATTATCCAAGACAGCGTGCCGCAATTCCTGCTGTTCCTGGTTCAATAATCCAATAGCACTAGATGTGGTATTAATGGTTTTAGCCAATAAACAGGCAAGCTCGGCCAAATTTCTCCCATATCCTACTGCCAAGCCCGGAAGACCCACCAATGAAGCAGCTAAAGAAACATATTCAGCCTTACTAAGCAGGGTCACATTCCCATTACATTCAGGGGTCAAAGGGGAAGCACTTCGTTTAACTTGTGAGTGGGTTGTTCGATCAAGCAAAGTTGCTGAAGGCATTATAGGGACCAGGCGGCTAAGACAACACTGAGCGGTAGATAAATTGGCAGGAACATAATTAAACGTACGACTTCCACAGGTAAAGAACCACCCACTAGGCAAAGGGACATGAGCATAGTTACTGGTTACATTTTGAAGGGTTGTACAATTCCATCGTGCTGGCCCAGTAGATAGACAGCCTTTTGCTGGGCGGTGGTTGGAGCAATTTACCATACGTGCACACGTATTATTGGGGTGATTAGCAACAAAGGGGGTATAAAGTTGCACAGCGTCCGGGCGAAGAGAATAACTGGGGGTACCCCAGTCTATAAGCGTGGTATATTGTATCATTGATTTATTAGACGCTGTCCGATACCACTGCAAATTACACAAACCAGAAGATCTCGATATAGGTAAATCCTCAGGGGCTTTGCAAACAGGCACAAGGCATGTGCCCAACAAGCCATGCATATCGGGTGCAACAGTTAAGCAGAATTCAGATTGATTAAGCACATTAGCCAGCCGCACCCAAATATTATAGCGCAAGCGCTGCTCTAAATCCGGCACAGCTGCAGCAGGCACTAAAATCACACAAAACAATAGTCCAATTATCCAACACATCTTGATCTCAAATAAAAAGAAAACAAAGTTCTGGAATATCGTCGTCCTGGTTTGCGTCCTCCGGGTCACTCGGCGGGTCACTCGGTGGTTGCTCCGGGTTACTGCGGGCAAGCCACGGTCGAACCCACTTCGCGGGCAGCCATCTAGGACCTGTAACAGTAGAGACACAAGCATAACCCCTTCCCCATGTTAATAAATCCGCGGGACCTTGCCACTTTTGATCTGTATAATCAAACCATCGGACTTGTGGACGGGGCAACTGACAATCTTGGCCCGTGGCACCAGCAAGGTGCCGCATAACTGGTGGGACATTATGGGGTCCCACCTGTAGCCAATTAAGCACATATAAAGCCTTTAAAAGGCGAGCATGGGGTGTACGGGACAATGGATCAGCATCGGGGGGCAACTCCCCCCTTTTTGTTTTAACAAAAGAAGTTTTAGGGAGAGCATGAGAGCGTTTCCACAATAGCTTGGCCGGTGGAGTTGCCAGGCAGCAACCGGTAACATGGGAAATTCCCCATAGAGAAAGAAAGTGAGCTGTACGACGAGAAATGTATCCAGCACCATTGTCAGTCTTAATGGACGCGGGAATGCCCATAACAGCAAAGCAAACCTGCCAATGTTTGATAACATCTCGGGAGCCAGTACTGGCCAATGCTGTTGCCCATATAAATCCTGAAAAGGTATCCACTGTAACATGAACATATTTGAGGGAGCCAAACTCAGAAAAAAGGGTAACATCAGTTTGCCAAATTTGTAAGGAGGACAAACCGCGAGGGTTAACACCGGAGGCAAGAGAAGGGGGTAAAACATGTTGCTGGCAACTAGGGCAAGAGGCCACAAGGGCACGGGTAGTGGATAATGGAAGCTTAAATTGTCTGGCTAAGGCACGGGCGGACTGGTGAAAAAAGTCATGTGAAAGACGAGCCTGAGCAAAAGAATCAGGGACATGGACCGAACCAACCAATTGGTCAACAATGGCGTTGCCCTGGGCCAGACCATCCACAATACCAGAATGACTGCGAATATGAGTAATAAAATAAGGACAGGAACGGGCATCAAGTAAATGCCAAAGTTTTAAAAGGGCCTGCCACAGGACAGGATTAGGCACTTGTTTCAAAAGAGAACGTTCCAAGCGGCTTGTAACACCCACAGCATAAAGGGAGTCACTGACAATATTAAGGGGGGTGGTAGGCCACTTAGCAAAGGCACGAATAATGGCTTGAAATTCCAAAACTTGCAGAGATCCTTCAGCGACCACCATTTCATGATGCCAGGCACAGGCGGTATACCACAAAATGGCGGCGCGAGCCATTTTGCCGCTTGCATCAGTAAACACAGTAAGTCCCTGGACAGGGGAAGATTGTCGCATGACTGCCTTTTCCAAAGGGATGGTCACTGATAAAAGGCGGTGAGAGGGATAGTGATTGGTAAGTCGACCAGTATAACTCAATAAGGCAACAGCAAAAGAAACATCAGTGGCAAAAATGTGAGACAATAACGGAGCATTAAAAGGCACATAAATAACATCAGGATCAGCTCCCGTGATTGCAACGGTACGGGAGCGAGCGGTCGTAAGAAGCGATGCAATAGCCTCTAGTCGAGTGGTAACCGTTTTGGAAAGTTGGGAAGAGGGAAAAATCCATTCAAGGCAAACAAGGGGATCAGGAAGATCAGGAAGCCATTGAAAAAGTAGCGCCTCCAGGGAGGTATCTCTGGAGAGTATTGCCAGGGACACAGGCGATCCCGGAAGAATACGACCGGAATACCGAAGGGTGATTTTATCGGCAATAGTACGAAGAGCAGCTTCATGGTGCGGTTGCAAGGATCGAGGTTCAGCTGGATCACGGCCTCCTTTAAGAAGTTGAAGAAGGGGAGCAAGGTCCTCATTAGAAATGCCGCAAAGTCCACGGACCCACTGTAAGTCACCGACCAGACGTTGGACATCATGCAGATTGTGAACGGTGAGATTAAAAGTCAGTTTTTGAGGTCGTACAATGGAGTCCGTAATGCGCATGCCTAAATAAAAATAAGGCGCTTGTCGCTGAACTTTGTCCGGAGCTATAGTGAGGCCAGCAGACTGCAGCGCGGAAGTAATTTCCGAAATAGCTGTTTCAGGATTAAGAGTTGCTGCAGCAAAAAGGATATCATCCATATAATGATAAATAAGCCAATCGGGATGTGCACAACGAAGGGGCCGTAATGCCCAGGCCACGTAAAACTGGCAGATGGTGGGTGAGTTTTTCATGCCTTGCGGAAGCACTGTCCATTGATATCGTTGAGCAGGTTCAGCTTTATTTACGGAAGGAACTGAGAAGGCAAATTTATCCCTGTCGTCAGGGTGAAGAGGGATTGTAAAGAAACAGTCTTTTAAATCAATTATGAGTAAAGGCCAGCCGCGCGGAAGCATCGTAGGGGTGGGTAAGCCTGGCTGGAGGGCTCCCATATCCTTCATAACTGCATTTATCGCTCGCAAATCATGCAGCAGACGCCATTTTCCCGACTTTTTGGGGATAGTAAAAATTGGAGTATTCCAGGGGCTCAGAGAGGGCTCAAGGTGACCCTTTTCAAGTTGTTCTTGAACCAGTTCGTGTACATGGGCGAGCTTATGAGCTGGTAACGGCCATTGAGCGACCCACACTGGAGTAGAGGTTAACCATTCCAACCGTAGGATCGGCCGCCCCTCAATGGCCGCTAAGCAAAAGGTGAGTTTTGTAAAACGACTCCCCACTGACTCAAACAGTCACGGCCTAAAAGCCAGACGGGAGCAGAAAGAACATAAGGACGCACCTTTGCGGTTGTAGTAGGGTCCTCATCGTCGCAAATTGTGATATAATACGTACTGATGTGAGTGGGTTGGGTTCCACCAATGCCCCTAACCGAGGTTGCGGCATCTTGTAAGGGCCAGGAGTCGGGCCAAAACTGAATCGGGACAACAGTCACATCAGCTCCAGTGTCCAAAAGGGCATCATGTCGGATCTGGCGGCCATCAGGGCCATGTAGACACACCATCCGGGAAGGTTTACGTTGAGTTACTGTCATGGCAAAAGCTACCTGTGGAGAATCTGTAGAGCCAAATCCATGAGGGCCACGTTCCGTTGATTTAGTCTTTGGCACGGAACTGCGAAATGGAATCAGCTGAGCGATACGAGTGCCAGCTGCAATATTAACTGGAGGAAAGAGGGCCCGGACCATTATTCCGATGTTTCCAGTATAGTCCGCATCAATAAGGCCAGGTAGCACAAAGATTCCTTGTTTAGACATAGAGGAACGGCCGATTAGAAGAGCACTAAGTCCGTATCCCAGGGGGCCATTCACTACCGAGGGAACGACTTGCACCTTATCGTTATCCAACGTTACATCTGCGGCTGTGGCCAAGTCCACTCCGGCACTTCCTCGGGTGGCTCCTGTGAGGTATTCCAAACAACCGGCTTGGGGTTGGGACATACTTGTATCTTCGCGCCCCCCCGGCGGGCGCTCCGCGTCCCGTTTCCCTGAAGCGGTGTACCGTCCTTCTTGAAACGAGACCGACACTCAGACGCACGGTGTCCAAATTTGTCACAGCGATTACAGGTTCCCGCAAAAGCCTTTGTCGTGTTTTCGGTCCCCGCCCGCGCACTCTTATTTGGGCAATCCTTTTTCATATGCCCCGGCTTTCCGCATGCAAAACAAACTCCGGGACGGGCTGGGAAGGCTTACCGGTCTCACCAAAGGCTTAAGGGCTACCGCCAACGCGGATGCATGGGCCTTTGCATGTATTTCTGCTTTATCTGTTTCTTCATATATTGACGCTCTGCTGCAGGCCTCCACCATCTCAGTCAAGGAAGCAGTTGTTGGCAGGGTGGCTAGGATACGACGACAAATGGCGTTGGCATTCTGCGTGGCAAGATCGAGCCCAACGGCTGTTTTCGCCTCGGCTGTCAAGTTTGGGGAGCGATCTATTGCTTCTCGAAGTCGGTCAAGGAATGTGGAATAAGACTCTGAAGGGCCTTGGACAATTTTTGCATACGGTGGAATCGGTTTACCAATTTGAGGCACATCTTTAAAAGCGGCCAAAGCCAGTTCTTTGTGATTGCTGTAATACTCCGAGGATCAAGGCGGGCTTGTCGTTGTGGATCTGCATAAGCACCAAGTTCCCATAAGCATATCCTGGAGTAGCAAAACGTAACGGATTATTTATATCCAATTCACTATTCTGTAGCATAGCCAGCTCCACACGCTTGACCAATTATCCTTCCACAACAAACCGTTTGAGTGGGTGTTAAAAGCATATCTGCAAACTTTGACGAATCGTAAGGGCACATAGCTTGTCCAACAAATACCTGCTCCACGAGAGACTGCACATATGGATTATTCATGCCATAAGACATTATAGCCTTCTGTGCCTCACGAATGAGTTTCCAATCCAATGGTGCCCATTGTCGCCGGGCAGGATTGTTTGGGTCCGGCATAATAACCGGAAAGGCACTGGGTAAAAATTCCCCTTCTATGCGTGCTTCTTTTATAAGTCCATGCCATCGTCGGACCGGATCAGGCGAGCCCGCTCCAGCGCCTGCAGAGGAATACACCGGTTGGGTCGTTGGACGCGGCGGAACCGCGGGTCGCGAGCCCGCTCCAGCGCCTACAGAGGAATACACCGGTTGGGCGGTTGGCGGGGCTGCAGGTGCAGTCGCTGGACGCGGCGGAGCCGCGGGTGGCTGGGTACGAAAAGGATTGCCGTGGCTCGGATATTGCAAGGATCTCGGGGGCGCGGTCAAAGGTCGACCTTGTGGTTGCCCACATTCTCCACGGCACCCCAAACGAAAGCAACGAGGACAAGGAGCATCCAGCGATGGAGTTCCATGGATACCACACGCCCAATCTCCACAGGTGCGACAGGGAACGGCGACACCGCCCGTACGCAAGGTGGGGTCCGGTGGCTTAGTTTTATGGGCCTTATATTTCTCATAGTCCTGCAAAGTCTTTAAAAGATGAGATTGAGGAGGGACAGGCTCTCCCGCCATACGGGACAAGTGATTCAACATCTCCTGCAACTGGTATCCTTGCCGCCTCATCTCCTCACGAAATTCCGCAGATTCCAAATAGGGAGGGTGATCGATATCCATCTTGCCAAGAGAATTGTCCGAATCCGGAGGAAGAGGGACCGTGCAAGGATCAATGTCAGTCCCATCAGGGTCAAAACCAGGTGCGGTAGGGATAACTGTGTCCTCTCCTGGTGCAAAAAATTCTTTAGCTCCGACCGGGAACACGACGGGTGACTCGGGCAGCACCACAGACGACTTATCCTTATCCCCAGCCGGGGACACAGCGGGCGGCTCAGGCGGCACCACAGGCGGCTCGTCCGTCTTCTTCGATCGGAAAATCTCCTCCACGGCGGCCTGAACTCCTGCTTCGGCAGCGAGTGTCTCCACTATTTTCTTTGCCTTGCACCATATTTGACTAAGGAAGACAGCCTCCTTATTACCGTGGGCAACCGACTCCCACAGATCTGATCCGAGTCGCTCCCAAACAGTCTTGTCGAAGACAGTGTTCGGGGTGATAAAAAATCCTCGTCGCTGCCCCCATTTAAGCAGACGGGACAGTGGTTCAGGGGAAATCTTTTCTCCCTGCCTTTCTGCTGTACGCAGCAGAAATTCGTGCACTGTCTTTTCCTCTACTGACAATGCAGAACCCATATTTTCTTTATAATATGCGGCCGCTCACCTGTGAGCTCACGAACGTCACTCTCGGACGACCAGGAGCCGATATCCCCTTGGTACCTCCTGCCACGGCCACCACCTCCGCTTTTCTTCTCTCGAACACTCCGACCAGGTCCTGCCGGATCGGATCACGTCGGGGTCACCAATTGTGGTGTCTCAATGCGGAGCACAGAAAATTCTCACACAACACAGCTGTAAGCAAGTAAAAAATCTTCTTCTTTATTTTTACTTCTACTTCCTTATATAGTTGATTTCAGTTACATAAGGACTAGCCATGCATACTGACGTTGTACATACTAATCATATAATTGGACAAAAGCATACTATCACGCGCGCAGCATGCACAAAGCAACAATCCTGTAGGCACCATAAAAGGCCCTGTTTACTGTACTATGCAAGGTCAGATAAAACTCAGACAGTCACATGATTATAGCAAGGGTCCCAGTATTTTTCCAGACTGACTTGACAAATTGCGGCCTAAAATACACGATAGTTGCCCACACATGATCCCTTCCCACCACAGCCAGGGCACACTTGGGAAAGCGTTGTTGTATGACCCAGAATTCACATAACAGGAGCGGATTACTTATTGAATTGCTTGCAGTTTAAGGGCTAGAATTTAAAACTTCCCGTTTCCTCTAGGTGACCATATGCAATATCACTCTCCTGAGGGTAACAGAGGTGGAAAGAGAGGAGATGCTGCAACCTTCTGATTACAACCCTGGTCCTTGTGCCGCAATGGTGCCAGAAGAGTTAATACTGGAGTGGTGCGGGAAAGTGTCCTTCTGCGGTGGATGAAATAAGGGAGCCCTTCCCAGAAACCTTCTGCAAAGGATTGCAGAGTACCTCAATGGAAGCTTCCTAGAGATCTCCATGGAGGATTCCAGGGCCAACCCTGTGCACGTAAACAGTTTTTTTCTGAAGTGGTCATTGACAAGCACTATCCTAATTTTTTAATTCAGATTCAACATTTAAAATAATAGCATGTAGCCCCTACAGTTTGACTGAAAATGTGTACACATCAGAGGTGTCTTCCCAGGCACCATGCTCTGTTGACAATTGGTCTGGTGAGAGGATGGGCTCAAGAGTTTAAAAAAAAAAAGTTCTTGGCTGTCAGGGAGAATGGATCTTCCACTTGCCTGCCTCACATTCTCCCCCTCCTCCTCATTAACATTGTTCTCATTGTTGCTTGAGATTGCCCGGGACTCCTGGGAGGTATCCATGAAGCATTTGGGGGTAGTGCTGGGGTCATGAAGCATCTCATAGAAGCGGCATGTCTGTGGCTCAGAACCAGAGTGACAGTTCACTTCTGTTGTCTTCTGGTATGCTTGCTGAAGCTCTTTTATTTTCATGCAGCACTTCTGTGTGTCCCTGACGTAGCCCTTCTCCCCCATTCCCCATGCAATTTTGACATAGATGTTAGCGTTTCTTCTGCTGGATCGGAGCTCTGCCTGGACAGACTCTTCTCCCTACACAGCAATAAGATCCACCACTTCCTGCGTGCTCTGTGCTGGAGCGTGTTTGCGACCTTGAGCATCCATGATCAACTGTGCTGACGAGGTCTCCATGCTGATCAAACAGGAAATGAAAATTCAAAAGTTCCCGGGGCTTTAACAGGGGATGGCTGTTTCCTGGGTGCCTGGCTGAATTGCAGTGGAGTTGAAAGTGCTCTTCCGAGCAGTCAGAGCAGAGCATTGTGGCACACCTCCTGGAGGCCAATTGATTCAAATTACACAATGCAGTGTCTACACTAGCCCCATGTCGACACGTGGATGTCGACTCAAGCGCTAAGTCTCTCGCAGAGGTGGAATACAGAAGTCGACTTTAAAAGCCCTTTAGGTTGACAGAAGAGATGTGGTAGTGTAGACACATACATTAATAACTTGACCTAACGGGGCTTATGTCGACTTAAATTTTGTAGTGTAGACAAGTGAAAAACTGGACAAAATACAAGCAATGGAACTGCAGTTCTTTTCACCTTTTAAAAAAAACACAGACAAATTCTGGTCCAGTGCACTGCCCAAATAATGGGTCAAGTGCAAGAGATGTCTTTAGGGACAGAGGAAAGGAATCCTTCCCCAAAATATGGAATGGCAGAAGAGCTTCTGACTCTCCTGCATTTCCATTTCTTGGTGGGGAATAGCCAGTAGACTCACCTAGTAGCAAATCCAAAACCCTTTCCTTCACAAAATATAGTATAAATGACAATCATGTCCCTAGAGTTTTGGGGCACACTGATCCCTGTTCTATGGCATACAGCACATGTGACCACCTCCATAAAATCCTGTTCACATTTTCCTAGCATATTCTTTGAGTCAGGGCTCTCTTTGGCTGTGGAAGGGGATCAGGACTAGGATTTGTCCCATAGAGTTTTCACAAATACATAGAAGACATAATTCCAAAGTGCAAAATATCCACTAGAACCTACTGCATGTTTCCATGCTATGATTCTAGAGATTTTAACAACTGTAATAGCATGAAAGTAACCAGAGTTGGAGACCTAAAAGACACTTGTAATGACTGAAGTATGACGTTTTCTGCCACTGCACAGTCTCCATCAGTATCAACCAGCACTGGATGAGCAGCTGTGAAAAAACTACATTCTGTGGATTTCCCATCTTCCTCTCACCCCTCCACCCCCATTAATGGATCAAATGCAATGTGTCTTAAAACATGGTCAGATAAGCATGTGCCATACTTTGCATACTTAAATGTATTGTCTTTTAATTTCTGTAAAGTCTGGGGAGATTCAATATGGAGAATTGGAAATACATGAAACTCCATGTTAATCTACAAATCATTTCTTTTTTATTTGGGTTTACGCCCTCCAAACTTCATTTTCAAGTTCAAATTAAGCTCAAAAGTCAGCCAAAACTACTGTGATTCACACTGCTTCCAGCTGAAATAATATTCTTTTTGGGTACTTCTGAATAGGAAATGGATTTATAAATTTGACCCAGATTGACTCAATTTTTTTTTTACAAACTCTTTTAGGGCATCCTGACCAAATGTTAGGTTGGTAATGAAGACCCAACCAGGATACAATTTTACATAGTTTATACAACTCTGTAGAATATACCAGTACTGCACAGAAAGTGTTTGGTCACTTCCAAGTTTTCCTTTCAAGCCAATATTCAAAAAGTGGCTTCCATTAGTGCACCTGCAATGTCACGTGTGCACTTTTCAAACCATAGCATGCACAAACACTGGTGATAAATTAACATGTGCACAACTTACTTGTATAAATGGTGTGTGTGTGCTTTGCCAGAATGTCTCATGGCCAGAGTAGCACTCCATCCACCTAACAGAGAGATGAGGACATAGGTAGTTCTCCATCACCTTTCTGCCTTCCCACTCCTGGAAACAATGAGGGGCCAGTTCTGTCCCTGTCACAAATTAAAACATCCTCTGGGCTGCTCTAACCTTTGCTGGCAGACATGGTTCAGAGAGGCTAATTCCACCATAATTCATTCCTGATTCAGGGGACAGGGCCAAAAGCAGATGGCGAAGAGGAAGCTCAATGTCCCTTCTCTTACTGAGAGAATTCCCATCTGTTTCCTTAAGCTAGCTTTCTGTTTTCTTTGCACTGCTGCGGGGGGAGGGGAAGATGAGGATGGATCAAGGATTTGGCCTGAAAATTTCAACAATTTCACTCAGAGGTATTCAAATAATTATGCATCCTGGTCCCACTTCTTGAAAAGAGCACGCACATGAGGACTGAATGCCAAATTGGGTGGTAAGAGATGGAGACTGGCATAAAACACCACTGAAAATATAGCCCTTTTCAACAAGCATGTCTTACCTCATGAGAGCTATAGAAGTAAATCCATCTTAGGTTATAATAGGAGGCAGTGGGCAGGTGGAATTCCATTTAATAGTTACTTAAATGGCTCTGAGAGATGCAAATTCATCAGTCATTTTGCAAGATCCACAGAAAGTTGCATGGAGACAAATGTGTACTTAACCCTGCCCCAGTAGAATCCTCTGAAAAGCTTCGACCCATGGTTGGATGCCCAAGAATGTCAGTACACACTAGCTCATCTGTCTTGTTTGACTGATGAAGAAGAAAAACATAGGCTGACAGCCAGAGCACTTTGAAGCAGTTGGTGATGCTGCTGCAATTCATTTGCTGGACATCTTGTTAGAGACACTGCAGAAGCACTTACAGAAAATTATTTCTGTGATTTATTAAAATTGAAAAACAGATACATAAAAATGCCACTTATACATTACAATTAGATTGCCAACCATCATCCCTTGGGGAAATGCTTTCCTAGTCACACTACCTGGATTTTTATATACAATACCAAAATCTGAAGTTAAAACCCTCTGGTTTGGGAGGGTCAGTTAAACTGTTTTGGGGAAAAAAAAATCAAATTCCTGCAAATCTAACCAAATGTGGCTTGATGTATCTACTGACTCACTTTATTCCAAGCAGATACTGTCTTTTGGCAGAGATCTACATCACTGTAATATTGGATACAGCATCTCTTTGGATGGACTATCGCTTGCCCTTCCAGAAGGATTGAGACCTGATGATCTGCTGGGTGTTTTCTATCTCTTAGTACTAAAATCCACCATCAGCACATGGGGACAAATCAGGTATTGGCACCTGCCTGTACCAGAGCTGTTTGGGGCTCTGTAAATCTGTGGTTATTTTCTTGTTAGTCGAATTTAAAAAGAGTTGGGGTTTTTGGTTTCTATTTAATTCTCAAATAGTGAAATCCTGAGCCACTCTCCACATCCCTCGGCACAGAAAACCCCAGAATCACACCATTTCCAAAGTGGATGCTAGAGGCATGTTGTGGACAGGTACCACAAAGATGTCTATACCCCTACATGCTATGGGCCAGTGCCTCCTGTCTTGTGATTTCACTCTCCCTTCCCTAATACGTATCCACTATCTTTGTGTTATTTAACTCTGGACATCTACTAGGATACAGATTGATTATGCATAAAATAAAATGGGATTGTATTTAATTATGCCAATTGCTGGTATCCCCAGTTAAATTTCATTTTCACTACATAAAATAGAAGAAAATGTTAGATGAACACAATTTTTTGATAAAATTCGATATAATGGTTCCAACTAGGGTGAGCTTTTTTTGCAGTTTCCTGTCATTTGACCTCTCACTGAGAGATGAAGAATCAGAGGCAGGAGAATAATCAGATTCGCTAAACATCTGAGGAAGCACAGGGTTTCCTGCAGAAAATATATAAATATAGTTGCAGTCCCTGAAAGTAATGAAGAAAGCATCACAACCATTCAGTTTATTGTACATATTACCATGCAATCCTAAACAGATGTCAAATGAATGTTGCTAGCTCCAAGTATCAGTGATTTAGAATTATAATTAAATTATTTGTCTTTCAATACTTATCCAGACTGGTAAGTGCTTTCAGGATGCATAAGGGACAAGTGGGATAGAAGTGTCTTCCCCTCTGCATATAATAGTATGGAAACTGCAACATTCCCAATCACTAGGGAGTTGAAAACCATTCTCCTAAAAAGCATTACCCAAGTCATAAATTTAAACATATAAAATGAAGGGGACAAAATACACCAGATAGCTAGTAGGGAGGTTTAAGAAGGAAAACAATAGTGTAAAGCTGGAGAGAATAGTGAGGAGGCCTAGAATTCCCTAGCTGGTGCTTGTCTTTTACTCAAGTTTTCTGAGATTGCACAAGGGCTCATGGTCTAATTAGAATACTGAAGGTGTCAAGCAATATGACCCCCATTCAGGAAGACATTTAAGCAACACATATTAAGTATTTGACTAATCCTACTGAGGTCAATGAGGCACTCCTGCAGTGCTGCCATAATGTGCTGTTAAATGTTACATGATTTCATTGTATGTAACACAGTTATGATCGTTGCTGCAAACAGTCCCATGATGATGCAGAAAGTTCTGGCTGATTTCAAGGACAAAGGCTCTTCCTACAATGCCATGTAACCCAGAGCCCAGGTAGTCTAGTCCCAGTTCTTCCACTGACAACTGTTAATATTTCTGTGCCCTTCATAGCCCTTATTACTAAATGTGGATTCACATTGATACCTTGGGGAGATAACCACCACTAACCTAGTTCACAGATAAAATAACTGAACTTCCACAAGGCCATTTCAGGCACATCTGGCATTAGAACCCGTCTCTAAAGTAATAGAGACTAGTCTCAGACACTTTGCCACTGTCATAAACAGATAGTTAAGGGTTAATGTCTCTTTTACCTGTAAAGGGTTAACAAGGTCAGTGAACCTGGCTGACACTTGACCAAAGGACCAATCGGCGGACAAGATACTTTCAAATCTTGGTGGAGGGAAGTCTTTGTTTGTGCTGTTTGTGTTGTTCTTTGTTCGCTCTTGGGGCTAAGAGGGACCAGACGTGCAACCAGCTTTCTCTAATCTTTCTGAAACAGTCTCTTATGTTCAAAATAGTAAGTACTAGTTAGGAGGCGGATTAGTCTTTTGTTTGTTTTCTTTATTTGCAAATGTGTATTTTGCTGGAAGGATATTTTACCTCTGTTTGCTGTAACTTGTAACTTAGGCTAGGGGGAAAGGAGTCCCTCTAGTCTATGTATAGCTGAAGACCCTGTAAACATTTTCCATCCTAATTTTACAGAGATAATTTTTACTTTTTCTTTCTTTAATTAAAAGCTTTATTTTTTTAAGAACCTGATCGATTTTTTCCTTGTGTAAGACCCAAGGGGATTGGGTCTGAATTCACCAGGGGATTGGTGGGGGCAAAGGAGGTGGGGGGAAGGTTATTTCCTCTCCGTTTTAGGATCCAAGGAGTTTGGATCAGTGTAACTCTTAGGGTAACCCAAAGAGGGGAAATCTGGGAGGGGGAAAGGAGGGGGAATGGTTTATTTCCCCTTGTTTTTAGACCCAAGGGGTTTGCGGTTTGGATCCCCCAGGGAAGGTTTTGGGGGATAGGGAGTGTACCAGACACTGGAATTTCTGGTTGGTGGCAGCGCTATCAGATCTAAGCTAGGAATTAAGCTTAGAAGGATACATGCAGGTCCCCACTTTCCGGATGCTAAAGTTCAAAGTGAGAATGATACCTTGACAGCCACATAGTCTTTCAGAGACAAATTAGATGCCTCAGTAACCCTGTAACCATGTCTGCATGGGTCACAACTGAGAATACCAAATTTTTTGAGAAATAGGGCAGATACACCCCAAAACTGGTGGTTATTCTCCCCTAAAATATACCAAACCACCAACAAAAGTAAACTTCTGTTTCACCACATTGGCTAACAAAAAGTCAGAACAGCAGTTTCTTTAGACATTCCAGTCCTTGTATCACCACCAAAAACACTAGACTTTAAGATGAGTGGTTCTTTATAACCAATTTCATCAAATAAAAGGTTCTTCTGATCCCAAAGGGCCAACCAAACATCCAGGTCAATAACAACTCAGATCTTACCCAGCAATCATGCTGTTGTCAATCCTTTAGTATCTAAAATCTAAAGTATCAGAGGGGTAGCCATGTTAGTCTGGATCTGTAAAAGCAGCAAAGAGTCCTGTGGCACCTTATAGACCAATAGACATATTGGAGCATGAGCTTTCATGGGTGAATACTCACTTCGTTGGATGCATCTGACTAAGTGGGTATTCATTCATGAAAGCTCATGCTCCAATACGTCTGTTAGTCTAGAAGGTGCCACAAGACTCTTTGCTACTAAGATATAAAGGTTTATTTATAAGAAAGAAAGAAAGAAAGAAAGAAAGAAAGAAAGAAAGGCGAGAGTTAAAATTGGTTAGAGGAATCAAATACATACAACAATTGCAAAGTTCTTGGATCAGACTTTGTAGCGGGGTGGTCACCCGCTCCTGCCCTGAAGGGTTTAAAACAGCTGTGGGAGAGGGCTGATGCGGGAGAAAGCAGCTACAAGGCTGATTGGGGAAGCAGCTGCGTCAGGGCCACGCCCCAATCAGACCTTAGCTGGCCCTATATAAAAGGCTGGGAGCCAGGAGCTCATCTAGCTTCTGAGAAGGCGGGACCTGAGCAGAGCACCTAAGTAGAGCAGGGCTGTGGCCTAGCATAAGGCCAACGGCTACTGGGGGTTGCAGAGGGCAGCCTGGGGTAGGCAAAGGCAGCAGGTCCAAACCTAACCTTGCTGGTGATACTGAAGTCCGCCCCAGGGCGCAGGAGCTAGACAATGACTGGCAGTGGCCTTATACTGACGCGAGGTGGGGATAGTGGGTGGGGGTTCCCTGGGGAGGGGAGACCCTGAGAGAAAGGGGTTACTGTCAGGGTGCAGCACCTCAGATAACAAGGCACTGGGTCCAGGAGGGACATGGGGGCCAAGTGGCAGGGGACATTGACCTGCAGAGGGTGCTCCAGAGGCTGGACAAGCTAATTCCCAGAAGCAACTAGCAGGAGGCACTGCAGGGGTGAGTCCCACATTGCTACAAGCTTGATGATGAAATAATCTGCTGTTTTAAAATCAATTCTTTGGTTGCTTCCAAATCATTGGAAGGTCCTCAGTCCCTTGGATAGAATACTCTCATTATTGTAAGTCTATAGTCTAGAGGTTTGAGCAGGAAAGAGGCTAAATGGAGATATTTCCAGCACCTTTTTTAGTTTCTGTCATTTGGAGGTGAAATCCATTGTTTCAAACAAAGCCCTCAGTACAGCTAGTGGGAAATTACAGGTAAAAGATGGGGTATGGAGTCACATGGGCAAGGCACATGTCTCTGCATGATTCCGCTTAGTCACAGAAGAATACCTATACTCCAGGCAGAGTGTTCACAGGACAGTCCATTCAGTGCAGATGGGCATCTTTCATTGTGAGTTAAATGTCCTTTTGATGAACCGCCTAACTTGAATAGTGTTCTGGCTAAATATCTTGTGATGTTTCCCAGAAGCAAACTAATTAGAAATATAGGTATAAAGCCAATACTCATAACTTCAGATACAAAAATGATGCATGTATTCAAATAGCATAATCATTCACAGAATCATAACTTTTCCATGGACATCTTACATGCCACATTTTGTATAAGATTTGTTACAATTATATAACAGTGGTAGCAACAATGATCTACATGGTCATAGTTTAATCATATGATATCACAATCCCCTCTTCCCCCGCCCTCCACACAGAGTGATCTGTGCCACCTTCTAGGAAGTAGATCACATACAGAGGTTCATGATTCTGCTACTGCCTTCATACTGCAGAGATCTGGCTCCTTTATTCAAGGGGTAAAGACTTGTACTTCGTTACACACAGAGGTTCCAAAGCTCAGCCCCCACAGATGACCCAGAAGGGGAGGGAGATTGTTTAATTTGGATATGCAATCTGTAACTATTAAAACACAACCTAATTGTTGAGGTCAAAGTAGGTGGTGGGATTTGGGTTTTTTTTTGTTGTTTCTTTGGTTTTTAAGGGATAATGGGGGGAAATTGTGATTCTGAAAATCTTAATCTTGCAGCAAGCAGGTGATGTCTTGTGGGGCAGCGGAGTGTTGTCCCCCAAGTCTGTGGGCAAAATACTACACCTTTCTCTGTCCCAGTTGAGAGGTGTTCAGGATCATCACTATATTTAAAATATATATAAGTAGAGGGATCCTAAAAATGAAAACAGTGAGATATTGAGAACAGTAATTTGACACTTTCAAACCTACAGAGGCTAAGCAGAAGCTCCATCTCTGTACAGCTTTACTGAACAAATCAAATCTATAAAGCCCTAGGTTGGCAGTGCTGGTAATAACATTCTTCCAACCCTCTAATTGCTGCTTCTCACTTTCAAAACAATTACACACATTCCACAGTCTAGAACATGTAATCCCAACAGAATATATCCTACCCAAAAGTGCTTTGTATTCTTTTCTCTGAATGTTCATTTCCTACATAGTTTACTGTAATTGAAATATACTACCAATATGCTTGAACACCAAACAAACTGCAAAACAAACAGGCTACTCTCTTATTGATTACTTCTTCACTTCTCAGGTCATAAGGTCTGTCAAAATAAATGTTTCAATCTAAAAAGGTTTTTTCCCCCTGCATTTACAGATTAACAGCATATAATGGCATCAAAACAGAGAAACTACTGTAACTGGAAACAGAGTTCCCAAAGCAGCATTCCACACAAGTGTGTGGTGCTCAATACTCCAAACATTTAATGAGTGAGGAATCATTTCCAACTTCAATCCATAGCAGGCTGCAGGGCCTACTTAATCTGATAATTCACTTTGTGAAGGAGGAACAATTGGGCAAAAGGTCTACCTGGTACTTTCATCTTTAAGGCGTGATCCTTACAGGACTGTTTGTTCTGTTTCCACATGAATGTCAGGTTCTTTACTCAAGAGTTATTACAGGGATTTCCACTCCTTTCCTCATATGCACAAGGTGACAGATTTCTCTTTTATACCCCAACCTGAGTAACTCACAACGTTGAAAAGAGCAGATTCAGAGAAGCTAGAAGATGCCTAAGTATAATAAAGTCTTGTTAACATCTTACTTCTTTTAGAATACAAATTATTGCAGTCCAGGATTATAAGTGATATAAAAATACCAGATGTTATTACTTGAATGGTGGAATAAATTCCTGCATATGACAAGCAACAATGTCACAGATTTAATAATGTCTCTTGTCAGTCTTTGTAAACAAAATACTAAAAAGAGATTTGTTTTGTTACAATTTACTCTTTTTCCCCTCTCTGGGAAATTATTTTAACCGAAAAAGGAAAGATATAAGTAATAAATGCAGATTAATAAAGTCTAAATGGCTGAAAGAGAAAAGCAAAGAAATTGAACAAACAAAGTGAGATGTATCAAAAGATAAGAACCTTCAGTTACAGAAGAAAAGTGTCTAATGCAACCCTTATGGACAAAAATGGACAATACTTGACAGACCCCAAAGACAAGAGTGAGAGATGGCAAAAATATATCAAGGAACTATATGGTGATGATAGGCCTGAAAAAGATCAACTGGAGATTAATCAAGTAAGCCCATCAATAATGGATGAAGAAATCATAGCATCAAGAAAAAGACTTCTGAATGGAAAAGTACTAGGTTGTGATGGAATACCAGCTGCATTGTTAAAAAGCATAGGGATGAAAGCCCTGTCAAAGACGATAAAGAATATGTTTGAGACAGGAAAATTGCCAGAAGACTTTTCAGCCTCACCATGTATCCAAATCCCGCCCCTCCCTAATAATAATGCTATGGATTGTAAAGACTATAAAACAATCAGCCTAGTATCTTATGTCTCCAAGATACTTTTGCAAGCTGTTCAAGATAAAATATGAGACCAGACTGATAAGGAAATAAGTGAACAACAATATGGTTTAAAACATGGAAAGGGCATGATAAACACTATTGTGAACTTGAATCTCATAATAGAGTGATAAATTAAAATAGGGAAAGTGGTGTACTTGTTTCATTAGCTTCCAAAAATCATAGGACAGAATCTACCCCCTATAAATCGTTTATCAAATTAAGATCTGTAAGCCCTGACGGATACAAATTCCAAATAGCATAACAATTGTAGCGGAATCAGAAGCTTGTTGTAATGGGAAATGAAAATCTAACAGATTAAGAGAAGAGTGAGATAATATAGCATAATGTTACCAACTTTTACCATTTATAGAAAGTGTTTGATTAAATTAATTTAAAAAACAGAAGGTATTAAGATGAATGGAAAATAACATTCACTGTGCAAATGACAGTGCTATTGGCTGATTCAGAAAAATGTTTGATGTTGGTGGAGATCATATATGAATATGGAGAACATGGTCTATATTGAATGTGTACAAGACAAAAATCTATAGTGGTATGCAAGGATCCTGGTAACACATACAAGATTCCAGTGAATAATACAGCTGTAACCAAGCGAGAAATTTTTGCTACATAGAGAATATAATTCCAGAAGATGGAAGATCAGATGCTGGAGTCAGAATAGCATGGGTGAAAGAGATGTTCAGGAATATTAAACATCTGATGAGAACAGACATAACGCTGAAGGCAAAATTCAGGCCTTGTCTACACCACAAAGTTGCAGCGCTGGTGAGGGGGTTACAGCGCTGCAACTTAGGAGGTGTACACATCTGCAGGGCATTACCAGCACTGCAACTCCCTGTTTGCAGCGCTGGCCGTACACCCGGTCGAACCTCGGGTGTAGAGGATCCAGCGCTGGTGATCCAGCACTGGTCATCAGGTGTAGACACTCACCAGCGTTTTTCTTGACCTCCGTGGAATAAGCAGGTATCCCAGCATACCTGAGGACGCCTCTCTGGTAATCAAGCAGGTATCCTTCCCCGCGGTTTGCTCTCGCATTCCCCGTACCCCCCCGCAAGCAGGTCTCCTTCCCCGCGGTTTGCTCTCGCGTTCCCCGAACCCCCCTGCAAGCCGCCCAACAGCGCTGCAGTGTGGCCACATCTAACACCACTTGCAGCACTGGTTGCTGTAAGTGTGGCCACTCTGCAGCACTGGCCCTATACAGCTGTACTAATACAGCTGTAACAACCAGCCCTGCAAAATTGTACATGTAGACATACCCTCAGACTCTAAAAAGAAACTTACATTAAGTCTGTGTTAAATTATGACTGCTAACCATGGAATTCAAAAGGTGTAAATAAAGAAATTAAAATCCTTCTTAATTATGGTGTTATAGAAGAAGTCTAAATAATAGCTGGGTAGACTGAATAACTAATGAAAAAGTATTGGAACTCAGCAAATGTAAGTCAGAGAGCTAATTAAAATTTTCCTCAGAAATCAATTTTTTTAAGAGGTTCAGCAGGCAATGCATGTTTAGGGGCACTTGAAGGGAAGGTTGATGGCTCAATAACATGAGGCAGAAAAAAGATGATCTTGGATGGATGATGTATCACAAGAATTACTGATTTGCAAAGATTAGCAGAGGTTCATACAAAATGGGCCACCATTGTTGCAAACCTACAGTAATGGAGAAGCCACATCTATGCTACATAAACAGGCTACCAACTCTGTGACAGACCACCTGAAATCAGAGCAGTGGGGCAATGAACTGATGTATGGATATCAAAGAAATACTAAAAGGTCAATGTGTTCGAGCCAATTCATATGTAAGATGTAACTGTATTGTCAAACTTGACAATCCTGTTTGCTCTAATGCATGCCCTGTAGTAATTAACCCTAGATCAAAAAGATGGAAATTTAGTGTGCAGAACTTCACAGATACTAATGAAGGATACCTAAATTGTTCACATTTATCCATCCTATTGTAATGAATGGCTGGCAATTACTTTGTCTGTCACTGTGACTGGATTATTTGTGTATGAAGAGGAAGTAGAATGTTAATTTGAAGCAAGGGTCCTTTCTTGTTCAACAATAGACACTCACAGCCCAATCAGCAGCTTCTACTCATCAAAACCCACCTGGGAGGAGACACCTGACAGCTTGTTTGCTGTGAGCAAGATATATAAATGCTGGTTTAAGGGAATCATCCTGCATCTCTGGACTGAAATTCTGATAGGGTGGAATTCTGAGCAATTGGACCAAGATCCCTAGAGTCATTCTAGGTAACGCTGAGACACTATTGGAAACCAGCAAATTACTACACCTCTGCTATCATATTGGACCACAAACTTTGATTCACCTGTAATGTATTTTATTTGCTTTAACCTCTCAATAACTCTAATTTATTTTTCTTAGCTAATAAATCTTTAGCTTAGTTCACTAAAGAAATTGGCTTCAGCTTTGTCCTGTATACCCTGA
The DNA here is from genome assembly GCF_025201925.1 of Gopherus flavomarginatus. Lineage (NCBI taxonomy): Eukaryota > Metazoa > Chordata > Testudines > Testudinidae > Gopherus > Gopherus flavomarginatus. The sequence goes on from NC_066618.1 coordinate 199,872,112, forward strand.
CCCTGGGTAAGTGACTGGCCCTTTCGGGCTGGGAGTATGAAATGTGTGATGATTTGGGAGTTTAATAACCTTTCATCGTTAAGTCCAGTTTGTCTGGAGAGCAATACATGTTTTAGGGGTCCAAAAATGAACAATGGTTAAAAAACTACTGCTCTAGGTGCATTCTTTGAGGTAGAATGTGACAGGATTGTAATACTTCAATGACAGTTAAGTGAAAGTGTAGCTTGAGATGGCATCATGCAAGTAAGTGAAAGGGAGCTGTAAAGAGATCTGAAATGGTTCTTAAATTGCACATGGGGTATTCTTTCTTGGGAGTAGGGTAAGTGTGTGAGTGCATGCCAGCATCTGGAATCTTCTGAATTTTATAGTGCCAAGAGCCAGTGTGAGTATGTACTATGCACATCTTCAGGCATATTTGAAAAGGTTAAAAGTAAGATGCTATGGGCAACCTCCCATTTTCTCCAATACTTTTGTCCTTTAACAATGTTAGATGGATTCCCATGGGAGCGAATGTTGAACCAAGAGGTAAAGAGCTTGTGTATTTCATCAACTGTGCAGTTGGCAGAATAAAGATGTATGTGTAAACAGGGCATATAGGGGGAATCGCTGAAAGAGGGCAGAGTTAAGGGTGGCATAGGAACCTTAACTCTGCATTTCCTGGTTTTCCAAAATTTATGAGTTTTGCTCAACTTAGTGTTCTGCAAGGGGTGCCTAGCAGCCTTACCTCTGTGTTAATGGAGTTTTTTTTGCCATTGAATCTTTTTTTAATTTTTAAAAGGAAAGGATGTTGCTGGCAGGAATTATTAGTCATTTAAGCAGTTGTACATATCATGTCTTGCCATTTGCAAACCAAGCCATTCAGCCTCTCTCCCCCTCCTGCCCACCTCATCAGCTGGACCCTATCAGCCCTTCTTCAGTACACCTACACAGCTATTCCCCTGACCCATTTACTGTGTTCCCTCTTCCAACCTCGCCACCTCCCCACTATTGTACCCAACTACCCACCTTGACCACAAGCAGGGAAAGAATCTGGTCTCAGGAAAGTGAATGGGACTACTGACTGACTACTAACATGATCAGGTGCAATACATTAAACTTTATGAAAGGGAAGTGATTTTTAAAGAGAATGAACATACCTGCTTGCACTACATCACAGGATATTTGTAAATCCACAGGATTATATCTGTATAAACCTCATTTTATGTGTGTGTATTAAAGACTTATGCATGTTGCATACAACTATCTCTTGTACTTCAATTGATTAAATTAACCACTAGCTAACCTATCATCTGAAGCTTTCAAACTATGCACATAGAAGAAAAATTGCTCTTCACCCCCCCAGAGTATATTTTTTCTGGTCTCACAGGCCCCCCTGTGACAAAGCAATTGATATAGAAATTTTAAGATATGATTGTTAAGGAATTCTTTGATAGTAAAGTCTGGAGCTCTGAGAGCTGAAGAGTTTTGTGATGACAAAGAAACCAATTGAAGTGAAAGCTCTGCCTAGAACCAACAAACATGTAATTTAATATTTTATATACAAACTCGCCCTCACCCACCTTAGTGCATAGCTGTGCAATTATTTCAGTAGGAAATCAGTAATTCTAAGTGATACTCTGACTTATAAGTGGTCTAAATAGGGAACACATAACAAATACATTTGAGTACTCCAGACATATCCACCCCAGCCTGTCAGAATTACAGGAAGTGAATACCATAAATAGTTTTACTTTTCATTAGGATATTAAGCCATCTAAGCATTTTGATTTAATCTGCACTAAAGTCAGCCACTACTTTGGTCTGTCTCTTTAAGCTAGAGTTCACGTCTTTTATTCTGTGACACTTCTCAGCTGGGTGTCATACTCTTGGAGCACATATTTTAACATGGAAGCACTACAGAGAGAGAGATGACTAAACTCAGAGAAAAGTAGCAGCCAGATTGAAAGACTGACTGAAAGGAAATATTTTATTTTAACATGGCAATGGTAGCTCTAGATCAAGGTTTTAATTAGCTGGGTTTTTGAATATGTTCATTAAGAACTTTATCCAAAAGGTCATCGAGTCTTCCAATTGACTTCAAAGGGCTTTAGATCAAATCCGCTTTGCTATGTCACTTTTAAGAACTATATTGGGGGTTACATAGCTAGTTAGTCCTCAGCTTCTGATGCTCCAGAGTTTCCCTGCTAGAATGGGCACAAGCCCACTCGCTAGACAATCGACAACAGGATACACCTGCGTGAATCCTGGCTCTGAAGAGTAATTTCATGATATTAGCTATTGAGCATGAGAACACTGGAATGGCTGTACATTAATTGCATTCTACTTTGCGCCTTATTCTGAATAGGGTAGTGCCTCAGGCATCATAATGTTAAAGTCTTCACTTCTTCAGATAGGGAAGAAGAGAGAGATTGAGACAGTGGGGCTGTTTTATAGAGCAAGAAAATCCTTTGGGACAGGCACTTGTTGGATTTTTTTATCATTATAATCTCAGTCTTTGGGATATCAGCATTGGGATATACTTCAAGGACAAGGATTGGACTGTTATTATATAATGTTTGATGAATATCTTAATCCATTTCCAAGCAGTATATTCAGGCCTGATCCCTGCTTATGGAGCCCATGTCTGGCACAACCGTCTAATCCTCTGATGGTAGCACTGACATTAAATTTCCACCCAGAAGTTAGTGGTAAGCCAGTGTTCAATTCTGAAAGAACTAGAATATTTTAAAAGGAGGGATCAGCATTTAACAAGTATACAGTTTTTTTTGTTTTGTTGTCAGCTGTGGTTTGTGATTTTTCAGAGTGGCTTCACATGGAGCACATTTCAATAATCCAGGGAGGAAGTCATAATGGCCTGATTATTCTGGTGAAGTCCATAGACAAGAGGAAAGGTGATAAACATCTATCCAGATAAAAGTAGATATTGTTGGTCACTAATGCCATTTTTTTCAAGCGTATCTTTGCCACTTTCACCTCAAATAGCAAATGTCTTCGTAAAGAGCAGGCATACCCCTTCAGAAGGTGTTTGTTTAGACAGAACATCAACCAGCCCACTCTTATCTAGATTCCAGTCTTGGCTACACAATGACAAAACCAAGATACCACTATTTAAATCTGATGAAGTTGCGACACAGCACTGCACACCACCCATGTACCGATTATTTTACAGCTCAGCACATATTGCCTTCTCCTTCAAAGGTCTCACATAAAGGAAAGGTGAAAAGACAGAACCTTTGAGGAATATTTTGTTCAGTTTCACAAGACAGATGAACAGTTGCCTTAATTCACCATCTGGATCCTTTTCTGAAGTGATTCCATCTATCCTCACTGTAAGGGTGCAAGACTCACCCCTGCGGCACCTCGAGCTGGTTGTCCTTGGGAATTAGCTCACCAGCCCTCTGGAGCACCCTCTGCCAGCCAGTGATCCACTACCGCTGGGCCACCATGTCCCTCCCAGGACCCCGGTGCCACTTTAACTGGGTGCTGTCCCTGGCAGAACCCCCACAGCTCTGGGTCTCACCCTCCCAGTGGAACCCCCCTCACTATCCCCACTTCACCTCAGTCTCCATCTAGTTCCCGCTCATTGGGGCAGACTATAGTATAAGCTACTCATCACAGGCAAAGGGGTTTAGATCTGCTGCCTCTGGCTACCTGTGGGTTGACCCTACAACCCAGTATCTAATAGGCCTTACCAGGGGCTTTCCTAGGCCAGAGCTCCTAAGCTCCCTTGGCCTTTCCCCAGCCCTGCTCCAATCCAGATACCTGGTTAAGCTCCCTGCAGCCAGGCCCTTCTGTCTCTGAACACAGAGAAAGACTGAGCTCCTGGCTCTCAGCCTTTTTATACAGGCCAGCTGTAGTCTGATTGAGGTGTGGCCCAGCCTCAGCCACTTCCCCAATTAGCCCAGCTTTTAGAGCTGCAGCCCTCGCCAGGGCTGCTTTAAGCCCTTCAGGGCAGGAGCGGGGTAAGCACCCCACTACATTCACCAAATAGTTAAAAATCTCATGATCTGTTACTGTTACTCACAGGCCTTGTCTACACCACAAAGTTGCAGTGCTGGTGAGGGGGTTACAGCGCTGCAACTTAGGAGGTGTACACATCTGCAGGGCATTACCAGCGCTGCAACTTCCACATAAAAGACCCAAAGAAAGACAAACTAAGAAAAAAAATGAGCGGTTGTTTATATAGAATAAGTAGAACAAACGGTTGGCAACTGTGAATTAGAAGTCTATGTTATACCTTTCAGAGGCTCTGGGGAGGTCATTCACCATTAATGAAGCTTTGGGAGGTTATCAAAACTTGTACATGGAATAATAGCGTCATAATTAAATATTTATCTTATTTTATCTTGAGGATTTAATTCTGCCTTGAGATTTCTGAGTCTGAAGTCTTACCATAGCAAATGGTTCTAGCACTGTTTGAACAGTCAAGTCTCAGCGAGGCAGCTATTTGAGTAGAAGCAGATCAAGGGTACATTTTGATTGGGATATTCTTGTAATTCAGTGGTCTTATTTCACTTGCCTGATTGCTTTCAGTGGATGTTTGCAACGAATCACAACACTAGCTGTATTGTGTTTAACTATGTAATCCATGTATCGCAGTCTTGTTTTTAATGACTCCCTTTGTGGGAATCAGTCTTTCCTTTTTTTAAAAAAGTATTTCATATTTTATCCTTGTCAAGGTCTGTGTAAAATGAATGAATGTGTCCCATCTGTCTTGGTAGGAGAGATGGCCTAGCCAACTTCTCAATAGAGTTGGATTCCCATTAAAAGTTTTCAGTTGTCTACTTTCCTTTTAGCTACTGCATGTAATGTATTCTTTGCAGATATCTTCCAGCATCTAAACTACTGAGACAGAACTGCAGGAGATTCTGCCAGCAAACTTTAAAAGGATAACCCAGTGATAGAACTAGATTAAGGTTTATATTAAATAAGGTCAACTTATTTGGACAAAACGCAAGTTGGTTCCTAGCGCTTACACAGAATCTAAACCTTAGAGGTTCAAAGTAGTTTGGTTAACAAGCTTAGAAAAGGAGAAAGTAGGTAGGATCTCAGGATGGATGCTAATATCCTGAACCTGGCAATAGGTCTTGTCATGCTAATACACTGTACCCTTTTCCTACATCCCTATGACCACCCATAACAACAACTTTGTTGTGGAGCTAGCAGCTCTGGTAACATCTTGACCTTCATGAAATTAAAGTCTCATGTACATAGAAATTACACCAAAACTCTGCAAACATGCCCCCAAAGAATACAAAATTTTAATTGAGCAACAGTGAAGACTAATAGAATAGCTAATGAAAAAAAAAAAGCACCATGCAGGCTGGCCAGCCAACCATCACCTCTTACTGCAGTTGCTGCATCCAGAGAGACAATGTATAATGCTAGGACAGGAGTTGATAGATAGCGCTTACAGTGTCTTACAAGTTCTTTTTCTGAACGTGCAAGTAAGATTTTTTTTTTACGTCCTGGGAGAAACCTGTGGTGATGGTGGTGGGGTTTTGATGTGTTTTTTGGGGAAAGCTGTGGTAGGCAGAAAGGGATTTTCCTCTCTGCCTTATTATCCTTAACATGCATGAATCAATGTCTTGAGACTGATTTGCTATCTAGAAGCAGACATTGGTATCTGAAAAGAGATCCCTGAAAAAGGTGTTTGCCTGTCAGCCATTTAAGACCACTACGACTGGTGTATATATGTAAATAAAACAAACTGTATTAAACTGTGTCATTTATTTTCCCTCCAACAGGAAGCTGACCTGCAGTGCCCTAACATCTGCCATCATTCAGCAGAGGAACAACAATATTAAACAATCCTAGTCCAGAACTTTGAGACATCCTACTGTTCAATTTTTGCCAAAATCCCTGCCATGGTGACTGCATCAGAGCTGTGGACTCCAGGGCTTCCAAACTACTAGTCCAGCTGATTTCCTGAGGCTTCCAAGTTCCTGTGTTCACAGAAAGGATCTTGGAATTCATGAGAGCCCCCAGTGCTTACATGCCCTCTGCTGTGGAGCCAGGAGCCTAGCCTTCAACAGACAGCCTGGAAGCTCTGCATTCCAGGGCTTCCCCAGAGCTGCAGACCCTGGAAGCCCTGGTGTCCCCAGCAGCCTGCTAGGCAGGTTTCTGATGGAATCCTGCCTGTGAGTCAATGAAGGTTCATCGGACCCAAACTATTTCCACAATACATTTCAAGTTTGATGAACTGGCATTTCCCAGTGAAGCAGAGTTTCTGACCAGCTCTCCTTCTGACATACTTTAAATATTCTTGTTACTTGTTCTTTATGTTTAGCTATTTAATTTTTATTTTCATCTTAGCTTTCTTCATTTCCTTCTTTCACTGAGTGCCGGGGGCAAGACTCAATTGCACTGTGGTCTGGTGTAATGGCTTTTACATGCCAGAAGATTTTAGAACATCCCTGAGGCTGTTCTAAATTATGCCAGGGGCTGAATTGATGCCAAATTTATCAGGGCAGCATAGAGATGACTGAAACCTATATCTTTGTCTCCCCCACTCCTCAGCTACTATGCAGAGTTCTAGAACAGACGAAAATTTAGCCACTACTACTATACATCTAAATCAATATGTATAACAGACTTTTCATACTTCCATAAGATCCACAAAATCAAGCCAGTATTAACAAATACACATTTCATCATTCTGACTCATCACTTCTAGATTTCCCTGTGTCTCATCATCTTGAGTGTGTATGCTTGTCTTGCAGATCATAAGTTCCTCAAGGCAGGGGCTTTCTTTATCTGTGACTTTTACAGCTCCAAGCAGATTATTGGTGCATAACAAGCAACAACATACAAGTGAATAGGTTTTTAAATTAGTGTTATAAAATGAAAGTTATGAAGAGGGATTAAAAAATACAGGTTTGCTCTGAAAAGTGACTACATAGAAATTACATCTGCCAACAGATCTGTTCTTGTGTGCATTCAGAATTACAAAAAATAAATAAATATTATTATATCTCTCTTGATTCCTTTGAGCTTTGCAGAGCCAACAAAACTAAAAAAGAATGAGCTGAATTCTATCCCTTCTTTTGTATCAACAGAATTGTTTGGCTAGAAACTAGAATTCAGTATTCAGTAGCATTTGTAAACTCCATAAAAGGCAGTGAGATTGCACAAGTATCACCAGCAGCACAAGCTTGATCTACAGAACATTTACTAATGGTGATGATGTGCTAGAAGGAAAGAACCCAGTGTGGCTCTCAGGTCCCAGGCAGTTTACATTAAACTGAGCACATTTGTTTGAGAAATCACTGAGATACAAAAATGGAAATCCACAAGACCATATTCAAAATCATTATACCATATATCAGAGTCACTTTCAGAGATGAATTAAATACATTATATACATTTTTGTTTTCTATATATCTTTTGCCAATATATCTTTGCCACTTAGCATAGAAGAATGTACAAACGTAAATCCTTATGAATTATAGGTGGAAGAAAATAAGTAGTAAGCAGAGAATCTACTGATATTCCACAATGTTTTAACTTACAACTGTGTTTTTTTAAAACTATATTTTATTTTAGGCAGAAGAGAAAGGATGGTAGATGGAAGAAAAGAACTTTTGTAGTTTAGATCTCAAGTTTGAGAAACACTCTAAATATACAAAGGATGTAACAGAGAACATACAAACAGAAAAATTCTTCAGAATTCCAGTACCTGCGAGTTTTACACTTTATAAACATGTACTCTACTTTTTAAGTTCCTGCAGTTTCTGAAAATCTTGAATTTTCCTGTCACAGTGTTTCACTGTTCAGCCTTTGCTTGCATGTCCTGTGTGTCTTTCAGACTTTAGATGAACAATGAGGGTTTGCTGCTTTAGTATTAGCTCCATTCATATATTTATGAAAGCAAAAAATAAGAAATATAATCACAGAATCATAAAACTGGAAGGGACCTGAAGAGGTCATCTAGTCCAGTGCCCTGTACTCAAAGCAAGACTAAGTATTATCTAGACCATCCCTGACAGGTGTTAGTTCAACCTGCTCTTAAAAATTCCCAGTGATGGAGATTCCACAACCTCCCTAGGCAATTTATTTCAATTCTTAGATACTCTGACAGTTAGGAAGTTTTTCCTAATGTTCAACCTAAACTGCCATTGCTGCAATTCAAGCCCATTGCTTCTTGTCCTATCCTCAGAGGTTAAGAAGAACGATTTTTCTCCCACCTCCTTGTAACAACCTTTTGTGTACTTAAAAACTGTTATGTCCCCTCTCAGTCTTATGTCTAATTATGGTGATGTTTCTAATGTTCAAAAAAACAGCAATAGAATAATAAGCAAAGCTCAAGCAAGCATCTGTAACTCTTTCTGTTGTCAAGTATCAGAGGGGTAACCGTGTTAGTCTGGATCTGTAATAAGTAACAAAGAGTCCTGTGGCACTTTATAGACTAACAGACGTATTGGAGCATAAGCTTTCATGGGTGAATACCCACTTCATCAGACGCATGTGTTGGTGTGCTTGCTGCAGGTATTTTAACATAAAAAGGGGCACATATCAACATTTAAGAATCGATGAATTCTGTGAAATTAGCTTAAAGCGATGACTTAAGACAGAAGCGTTACTTAACTTTCTTTTTAAAATTTTCATATGGTTATTTAAGGCTACCTTTTTATAACAGCTTTTTGCCCAAGATAACATCAGAATGCCCATACTGGGTCAGACCAATGGTCTATTTAGCCTAGTATATTGTCTGTGACAGTGACCAATCCAGATGCTTCTGGCAATTGCAGATTTAGAGACACCTGGTCCCTGGATTTATCTTATCTATACTGAATTTCATCTGTCATTTTGCTGTTAAGTCATCCAGTTTTGTGAGATCCTTTTGAAACCCTTTGTAGTCAGTTCTAGAGTTAATTGTCTTGAGTCATTTTGTATCAGCTATGAATTTTGCCACCTCACTGCTCACCCCATTCTCTCCCCCCCACCCCGAAAAGTCATACTTATTGATTATTGAGAATTAATAAAACAATTAGGCCAAGATTTTCAAGACTGAGTGCCCTAAACTTAGGCTTTAAAATCCATATTGAGGGACCCAGCAGCTGCCACAATAGTTTCTGGAAGCTAATAGGTGTTTATCACTTTTGAAAAATTACATCATTAAAATAGAGACCTAAATATGGATTTAAGAACCCAGAGGGACTTAAGCATCTAATTTTTAAAATTGTGGCCTAAACTTTATTTTAGACTTTTAAAAAGCTGATTTGTGACTATATTTAGGTTTTCTAAATTCATGCCCAGATTCCATTCTGGGTCAACACTGGCTCGTATTGGCATAGGTACCGGCAGAGTGATCCAGCAGTTCAATATATGGAAAGAGGTTGCAGCAGAGGAAAACATCAGCGACCGTCTGTCTGTGGGTGCAGCTTGAAAGCTGGGAAGGGGCATTTCTAGGTCAATAGATGGATGTGGTGACTCAGTGCACTATGAGAAGAGGCTGGTTAAACTGACTTTTTCCCCCAATATACAAAAAATTACAAAAGCCCCAAACTCAGCTTTTGCTCCAATATTCCCCACTGAATAAATCCCCATTCTTCATGAGCTAGTTCCCAAAAGACAGTAGGGTGAGCTAAAAATGCTGACGATTCCGAGTTCACTGAACTGGCTTAAAACCAGTGTCCAGTATCTGTGTACCCAGAATTGTGCTCAATTATATCATGAGTTACTGAACAGCTAGCTGTGCAGAGTACTATTTGATCTGTCCATGTGCTGAAGTATTTCTCCGAGTGTCAGTGGGCCTCTATGAACAGGAGCAGTTCTATATTTCCTAATAGGATTGCCAGGGGCCTGGTTTTCAACCGGAACATCCAGTCAAAAAGGGAATCTGGCAGCAGCTGGTCAGCACAGCTGACTAGACACTAAAATTCTTGTTGGCCACAGTAACTGGCCTCTGCCAATGGGGAGCAGGAAGAGCAGCAGCTTCTCTCGGTCAGCTGCTGATGTTTGACAGAGAGCAGTGGCCGGCTTCTGGACTGGGCTCCAAGAGGTAGGTGCCACTGCCTTGGAGAGGGAGAGGGGAATCCTGTCCACACCCTCTTCTGCCCCACTGTGCCTCAATTGCCCTGGCCCTAACCCCTCACTATTGGGACCAATGCCTATCTGCCCCATCCCCTTGCTCTGGGAACCAACACTTCCCATCCCACTATGCCACGATTGGGCAGACGGGCAGGATCCATGTCAGCAACTCCCAGCCGGGCTCTGCAGGCAGCAGGTGAGTCCCAGAGAGGGGAGAGTGAGCAAGTGGGGGATGAAGAGCGAGCAACAGAAGGATGGGGGAGAGGAGTGAGCAGGGGCAGGGCCTCAGAGAAGAAGGAGGGCAAGGATGTTCAGTTTTCAGCAATAAGAAAGTTGTCAGTCCTCTCTCATAAGGCAGTTTAGGGGTGACTGAAAAATTAGCCACAGCTTACATCCTATAAATTCACAGATTGCCCATAAGCACTACTGATCGGAACTCATGTCTTCATCCATTCTTACTTCTCACTAGTGCCCATTTCCAATGCAATCAGATGTTTGCTCATATTCTGAATCTCTTTATGCAGAACAGCAACTAAGCAAAACAATGGGCTTGACCTAGTGAAGTCAACTGAAGGACTCCCCTTGACCTCAATGGCTTTTGGATTAGCCCCAAGGAGTGCTATCACTGTCATCTCACACTTTTCAGAAATCGGCAGGAATAAGTCATATGTAAGTGATAAAAACTATTTGTAAATGGTTTACAAAATGAATCCACATACCAACAATAGCACAAAATGTTGCAAGGATATCTATTTTACTCTCATACATTTATAACTGAAAATAGCCAATCAGACATATTGTCATAATTTTATTTACTTTATACAGTATTTGTCACTAAACAGTATAAACTTTACAGATGAGCACATGTTTTTGTTTTTTCTGGACAAAAGGGAAGGCATTTATATTAAACATTAACTAAGAATATGTATAATTTCAGGTACATAGCTAACAGTTACCATTGTCTTCTGGAGCCTCTACAATGGTGTCAAATTCCCTTCTTTTAAAAGAAAGTTTTAACCACAAAATAAAGTTCATTTGCTAAAATACATGAGAATATTTAACTTCATGTATTCTGTGTGTGTATTTCAGGATTTCTCATGTGTAGAGATAAGTGAAAAAAATAAAATCAAATAAAAGTAAGTGATCGTACATTAATTTGAAGCATGGGCATTTTGATTATACGCTTCAGATTTTATTAGTATGTCACAAAAAGTTCAAGAGTGACCTTCACTGTCATACATACTTGTATTTAATATAAAATATGATTAAACATGCCTGCTTTCTTTGGAATAATTAGCATATAATTTTGCTTCCTTGGCATACTCCAACTATATCATTACTTTTGACTACAATTAACACAGCAAGCATGACACAAATGAGTAGTCTCAGTGCAAGATTAATTATATGTTTAGGTTCCTATCCTGCCTTTACATACTGGATGTAGAAAGTGATTTCCTTCCCATCAAATAGAACAAAAAGGTACTTTGTGAAAAGGAAAGCAGAGCACACAGATTCAGTATGAAAGGCGATCAGTACATAGTAGATCATAATAATGTGAACTGCACTCTCTAAATAGGAAGAGCTGTTAGTTAAAATATAGGGTGAGGGTCTGACACTATTGAAGTCAATGTGAGTTTTGTCATGGACTTCCACTGGGCCAGGATTTCACCTGTAATGTCTGACACTAAGAAAGGAGACATATAGGCTAACAATAAGAACTACTGAGTAGCAGAACAGACTATGGAAACAGAATACCATTACTGCAAATATTCAAAAAACGATTAGACACTGCATCCTGCTACTGGGATCTTCAGAACAGTCCACCTGACCCTTGTGATCTTTTCTAGCTTAATATGGCAATTTCAAACCAACAGTACTGAAAAGAGAATTCACTATTAACTTCAAAGAGTAACAATACAATATAGTTCTACGACTAACTGTGGCAGTTATATTGTGAAACATGGTTAAGTTAAATCAAACATATGAGATTGTGTCTTTAAATATAAAACTGGTTTGCCATTCATGTTACCTTCTCTTTAACTAGACAGTGCTTTAGGAGCAGTTTGAATAAGCTGTTCTTTAACAGAGCTGGGCCAATACTGCACCACATTCTTCAATAACCATTTGACTGAATTTGCATTGGCAATACACATAGCCTTTTGATCTCTTTCCAGTGTTTGAAGGGTTGAGTTTTACTAGCATGAATGTAAGCAGAAAGCAAATGTCAGAGATACAAGTAACTACTAATGGAGGCAGAATTTTAAATTAACATGTATAAATACTAATCCTGGTACTGCTTTATGTACAACCAATCAAGGAAAAGAATATATGAGTTATCTGACCAGTAAAGACTAAAGTGTCAATTTTAAATGTTCCAAGTGAATGTTTATGATGAATCTATTGAGTAAAAGAAATAACCTTCAGAAACTGTAAAACAGATCAGTTGTATACATTAAAGAATGCTGTGCTTTACAGATATTCCAAAAGCAGATGAAGAAGCTAAATTTGTTGAAAAAATCCTTTGTTGCAAATTGTTCACTAAGACCTAATTAATAATGCTCTTGTGGTAGATTCACTTTGTCGCAGGTAATGTTAGTATGGATAATGGCTTGTAACAATGTAGTATAACATGTAAGTTCATGAGCAGCTGGGAGGAGGCGTGTCCGTGTGCTGGGAAAACCATACACATCATCATTAGCCAGGGATGCTGGCACAACTTTTATAGTGGGGGTGCTGAGGGCCATTGAACCAAACTGTAAACCCCATATATGATGGAAACCACTTCAAGCCAAGGTGTGCTGTACCACCCCCAGAATCCCTAGTTCAACCCCCCACGCTATTATCTACTAGTCCCTGTCATCTCATATGAGCAAGGAATGTGATCCAATTAAGTAATCACATTTCTAAATGCTCTAGAATGTTCAACATATATATCTTATTGCCAGCTGGCCTCAGTTAAAAAAAATCTTCAAAACAACATCATTCTGATGATGTATTATGTTAATACATCATTAGAGTCATGTTGATCTGATGATGTACACCACTAACGATAAGACAGCTGGTGGGAAGAAATTCATTTTTCAGCTGTAACCTGTGTTGCATTTGCCAACAGCTTAAGGAAGAGATATTTATAAGAATAAAATAATATTAAACAACTTTGTAAAATGTCACTTTAAAAATACTTTTAAGGGCTAGAAGGGCAGGAAATCTACAAGGTTATAATGCAACTGACAAAATTATTGCAAGTCTATCTGTGAATCACTTTTCAAGGCTTACTTCAGTCAGTCTTCCAGTGCTGACTTCCATTCCACTATTCCTGCCCTTTCAAATATGTGTTACTATATGTATAGTGGTAGGGAGCATTTATTTTAATCACAAATTAAGTATATAAGAAGTAAAAATAGAGGAATCAAAATATGAATATAAAATAAAGTATCTCATGATTAAAGCTAGTTGGAAATACTCCAATGGAACATTTTCCCACCAGAGAATTCCAATTCATCAAAATGTCTCATGGAGGTGATTCAATTTTGACAAAGTTCAGCAGCAAACCAGGCAAGAGTCCAAACCTGGCTGTCATCTATTTCCATCTTAAACCTGCCTGGTTGCCTGCCAGCTTTCCCATGCACCAATCGGGCTGTTGGGGAACCCAGGCTCCTAGCTTTTCAGCAGCCTGCCTGATGCGTGACAGGGAGATGAGAGCCTGGAGACCCTGGATACGATCAAGTTTTCTTAGTGGACAGCAGCAAAAGGGGGCTTCCAGGCTCTCAGTTTGCCAGGCCAGGGGGCCTGACAGGGAGCTGGAAGCCATGGCTCTCAAGTGTCAAGGCTCCCAGCTGAACTGAGGCTCCTAGAGCTTCTAGACTGTCCTTCCGCCCACCAAATGGGATGATTGGTAGTTAAGAACTTGGAAGTGCTGGCCCCCATGCTAATGGCTTCTCAGCAGTCCATGACTGAGGCAGTCCATGACATGGACTTCCTCTGAATTGGTGACCCCAGGGTTTCTAGGATCCATGGCCGCATGGCAGCCAGCCATGCAGACCCTAATCCCTTCCACAGAGAATTTCAACATTTTTCATTTTGTTCCAAATCAGAATGAAACCAAATAAATATTGAAATCCACTGTGAAATGGATTTCTCTGAAAAGCTCTACTCAATAACTTTTACACCTGCAATTGCTGGTCTTTCCCTCCATCACTTCTGCCTCTGTTATCTTATACTGGAAGTCCTACAAAGTCTTGCATTTCATCTTAGTCTCTCTGAAGTGATGATCCTGGTTATGACTGTCACCTTCCTGTGGTCTCCATTGTGTTGCATTAGAACACGACCATCTTTCCCAATTGGTTCTAGTAGCCCATTGTTTTCTATACTATTTCAGGTGTCATTCAATGTTCCTTAATTTGGAATCTACTTTAAAAAAAATCCCTGCCTCTCTTTCTGCCCATGTGGTACCAAAGATACAGCTCTCTCAAATGACAAAATGGCTATTTTTATTTCCACTCCAGTTTCTCAGAAACTGCCTATATAATGGCACACAACAAACTTTTTTAAAAGGAAAATATAATGGGCACATGGCCTGGTCAAAGCATGTGCACTATAAGCTAAAACCTACAGGCCATGCTCCATGACATCTAAAGCCCCGCCATACAATATCAATCTGGGAATGTCTAGACAAGCCAGTTCAAAAGACTTGGGCTAGCGAGGTCATGCTAATTCTCTACAAATAACTATATAGACAGCAATTTGAAATTGCAGCTCTCACTGGAGCTAAGGCTCCAACATCTAGGGAAGGGAACAGGTTTCAGAGCCCAATCTCCAGTCTGAGCCACAACTTTAAAAACTGCTGTGTAAGCAGCACTTTGGAATGCTAGCACAAGCCCCGCTAACTCAAATCTGTTGATCCGGACTAGAAGACTCACTCCTGCAGGCCATGTAGATGTACCTTACATAGCTTCTCTTATGGGGACAACTGCAGATGGTCTATGGAGCATTTTCTGAAACTTTCCAGGGAGACAGATTCAAAATGAAATATGCCACCCCACACTTTTCTCCCAGTTAGAGCTGTTCTTCATTGAAACCTAAAGACAGAGAATTAATTTATATATATATTATATGCACACACACACACACAGGTCCCCATGCTGATCTTGTGCTAGTGCTTTAACCTCACTATTCATGCCACTACATATTGTAAGCAAGAATTACTGCACAATTCCTCAAATGGAAAAATCTGTGTCATGGTTACAGAGCTAGCTGTACCTTTGTCCCCTCTCTGGTCTCTCTGACTGTACCATCTAGGCCTTATGTTTACTCATCCCACAGCAGTATTCTGCAATTCTCCCACTCTTAAGCTATATCTGCATTTGGAGTTGGGGGTGTAACTTCCAGCTCAAGTAGAGATACTAGCACTAGTTCCCATTGAGTTGCATACTAAAGATAGTAGGTAGCCAAGGTAGAATGGGCAGGTGCAGGTGGCTGCTCAGGCTAGTTGCTCTGAATACACACCCCTGAATCTTGGACTACCACTATTTTAAGCTAGCTACTCAAAGAGAGCTAGTGCAAATATGTCTGTTCATGCTGTGAATCACACCCCTAGCTCCAAGAGTACATGCAGACTTAGACTGGACCCTAAGCTATAGTGCCCTCTCTTACCCTGCAGGTCTGACTGAGTTCAGACACCATTCAGGAGTTTGTGACTAGTGACTATTATAATGATCAGCTATCAGAATTGTTTATTTTAACAGTAGGGACAAAGCTTTTAGATAAGAAAGGATTATGAAACAAACCACCTATACTGTTTCATTCATTAAGTGAAAAGCTGAATTGGCCTTTTAAATACAGTTCCACTGATCATGATAAAATGTTCCTAAACTAGAGAAGATGTAATATAAACATTACAAATAATTGATACCTAGATTCCCACCCTGTGTCTCTTCAGCCAGAAGTTGCTAGTACATAGCCAAGTTGGAATCTTGTCTACCACAGACTCAGCTGGTTACATAGACTGTTTGGTATCCTCAACGGGTGGCTACAACTGGAGTGACATGAGTCTCTCAGTCACCTGCCTGTGTCCAGCAAACTTTCTCCCTCTTTCTCCTTCTTCCCTATGGAGTTAGTCTCCAGATGGTTTTTGGTTTCTCTGATCTGTGATGTTCTCTAATACATTGAACAAAACATGGAACTGTATACTGCCTTCACTGATCTAAAACAAACCCAAAAAACTGTTAAAAACTGTAAAAGCAGCAAAGAGTCCTGTGGCACCTTATAGACTAACAGACTCATAGACTCATAGACTCTAGGACTGGAAGGGACCTCGAGAGGTCATAAAGTCCAATCCCTTGCCCTCATGGCAGGACTAAACACTGTCTAGACCATCCCTGATAGACATTTATCTAACCTACTCTTAAATATCTCCAGAGATGGAGATTCCACAACCTCCCTAGGCAATTGATTCCAGTGTTTAACTACTCTGACAATTAGGAACTTTTTTCTAACGTTCAACCTAAATCTCCCTTGCTGCAGTTTAAGCCCATTGCTTCTTGTTCTATCATTAAAGGCTAAGGTGAACAAGTTTTCTCCCTCCTCCTGATGACACCCTTTTAGATACCTGAAAACTGCTATCATTCTCCCTCTCAGTCTTCTCTTTTCCAAACTAAATAAACTCAATTCTTTCAGCCTTCCTTCATAGGTCATGTTCTCAAGACCTTTAATCATTCTTGTTGCTCTTCTCTGGACCCTCTCCAATTTCTCCACATCTTTCTTGAAATGCAGTGCCCAGAACTGGACACAATACTCCAGTTGAGGCCTAACCAGCGCAGAGTAGAGTGGAAGAATGACTTATCGTGTCTTGTTTACAACACACCTATTAATGCATCCCAGAATCACGTTTGTTTTTTTTGCAACAGTATCACACTGTTGACTCATATTTAGCTTGTGGTCCACTATGACCCCTACATCTCTTTCTGCCATACTCCTTCCTAGACAGTCTCTTCCCATTCTGTATGTGTGAAACTGATTGTTCCTTCCTAAGTGGAGCACTTTGCATTTGTCTTTATTGAACTTCATCCGGTTTACCTCAGACCATTTCTCCAATTTGTTCAGATCATTCTGAATTTTGACCCTGTCCTCCAAAGCAGTTGCAATCCCTCCCAGTTTGGTATCGTCTGCAAACTTAATAAGCGTACTTTCTATGCCAACATCTAAGTCGTTGATGAAGATATTGAACAGAGCCAGTCCCAAAACAGACCCCTGCGGAACCCCACTTGTTATACCTTTCCAGCAGGATTGGGAGCCATTAATAACTACTCTCTGAGTACGGTTATCCAGCCAGTTATGCACCCACCTTATAGTAGCCCCATCTAAATTGTATTTTCCTAGTTTATCTATAAGAATATCATGCGAGACCGTATCAAATGCCTTACTAAAGTCTAGGTATACCACATCCACTGCTTCTCCTTTATCCACAAGACGCGTTATCCTATCAAAGAAAGCTATCAGATTGGTTTGACATGATTTGTTCTTTACAAATCCATGCTGGCTATTCCCTATCACTTTACCACCTTCCAAGTGTTTGCAGATGATTTCTTTAATTACTTGCTCCATTATCTTCCCTGGCACAGAAGTTAAACTAACTGGTCTGTAGTTTCCTGGGTTGTTTTTATTTCCCTTTTTATAGATGGGCGCTATATTTGCCTTTTTCCAGTCTTCTGGAATCTCTCCCATCTCCCATGACTTTCCAAAGATAATAGCTAGAGGCTCAGATACCTCCTCTAATAACTCCTTGAGTATTCTAGGATGCATTTCATTAGGCCCTGGTGACTTGCAGGCATCTAACTTTTCTAAGTGATTTTTAACTTGCTCTTCTTTTATTTTATCTTCTAAACCTACCCCCTTCCCATAAGCATTCACTATGTTAGACATTCCTTCAGACTTCTCAGTGAAGACCGAAACAAAGAAATCATTAAGCATCTTTGCCATTTCCAAGTTTCCTGTTACTGTTTCTCCCTCCTCACTGAGCAGTGGGCCTACCCTGTCCTTTGTCTTTCTCTTGCTTCTAATGTATTGATAAAAAGTCTTCTTATTTCCCTTTATTCCCATAGCTAGTTCGAGCTCATTTTGTGCCTTTGCCTTTCTAATCTTGCCCCTACATTCCTGTGTTGTTTGCCTATATTCATCCTTTGTAATCTGATGAAGTTTCCATTTTTTATATGACTCCTTTGTATTTTGTAGGTCATGCAAGATCTCGTGGTTAAGCCAAGGTGGTCTTTTGCCACATTTTCTATCTTTCCTACCCATCGGAATAGCTTGCTTTTGGGCCCTTAATAGTGTCCCTTTGAAAAACTGCCAACTCTCCTCAGTTGTTTTTCCCCTCAGTCTTGATTCCCATGGGACCTCTCTGAGCTTACCAAAATCCGTCTTCCTGAAATCCATTGTCTCTATTTTGCTGTACTCCCTTCTATCCTTCCTTAGAATTGCAAACTCTATGATTTCATGATCACTTTCACCCAAGCTTCCTTCTACTTTCAAATTCTCGAGTTCCTCCCTATTTGTTAAAATCAAGTCTAGAACAGCTACCCCCCAGTAGCTTTTTCAACCTTCTGAAATAAAAAGTTGTCTGCAATGCAGTCCAGGAACTTATTGGATAGTCTGTGCCCTGCAGTGTTATTTTCCCAACATATATCTGGATAGTTGAAGTCCCCCATCACCACTAACTTTGGGCTTTGGATGATTTTGTTAGTTGTTTAAAAAAAGCCTCATCCACCTCTTCCACCTGGTTAGGTGGCCTGTAGTAGACTCCTAGCATGACATCACCCTTGTTTTTTACCCCTTTTATCCTAACTCAGAGATGTATTGGAGCATGAGCTTTTCGTGGGTGAATACCCACTTCGTCAGATGCATGTAGCAATAGCCTTTGGAAAATTCTAGAAATGTTTGGTTGCCCCACCAAGTTTATTAACATCGTACATCAATTCCACAAAGACAGACTGATGAAGTACTCTCAGATGTTGCTGTCTCTAAATCGTTCCCCATATCTAATGAGGTGAAACAAGGTTGCATGCTGGCACCCATCCTCTTTGTCTTTTCTTCACAGCCATTGTGAATTACACAACTGTTCATGACCTCTCCAACAGGGTATCTACATAAGGTAGAAAACTGGTGGAAAACTCTTCAATCTCAAAAGGTTTTGTGAAAAGACAGAAGTCCTTGAGACACTTAAGAAGCCCTTTTTGTGGATGATTGTGCTCTACTTTGTCATAATTAAATTGACCTATAGCTCATCCTTGGTTCTCAGAGGCAACTAAACAGCTTGGAAGAGGACTTGTTTTTTCCAGGCTAATGGGGAGTCCAGCCAGTCTCATCAGCTACAACCACTGAGCCAAATATCACCTCTGATTGTACTAAACTAAAGAATATCAATAATTTTACATATTTTGCCAGTATGATCTCATGTGACAGCTCCCTGGATCAAATATATATAAATAAATCAAGGCAACACAGTCTTTTGGAAGACTTTTCCATTTGATACTCACCCAGCATAGCATCAAGCAGTCAAAAAAATTATACACAATGCAGCCATAAGAGCATCCCTTCTTTATGGGTGGGAAATATGGACAGTTTACCTCAGACATATAAAGAAATTTGAAAAAAAATCACATGGGCTAACTTTTCTATTCTGAAAGTCTGCTGGAAAAGCAAACATTAACATTTTTGAAAGAGCAATATCAACCAGCATTGAGGCAATGATTATCAAATCTCAGCTTAGGTGGACAGGTCATGTTATCCGAATGGGTAATGATAGACTCGTGGAAAAAAAAAAAAAACAACTCCTCCATGGTGAGCTGAAACTTGGATAGCGCAGGAAGGGCATTCATTGCTAAGACTTCAGAAACATTCTTAAGCAAAATCTCAACTTGTGCAGCATAATATTGGTAACTTCAAAGATACAGCCAAGGACAAACCTGAATGGAGAGTAATCAATACAGGTTGTAAACATTCTGAGACAGATAGATAAAGAAAAGGGCTAATCATCATGCCATGTGTTCAGTGAGAACCTATACATTCCTGCGCAACCTCCTTTCTCACAGATTGGATTATATAGCCACAAGAGAATAAATGAGCTGTCATGACATTATTGTTGCTTTTGACAGCTAGCCATATAATCTCTATAGGTTCTCTCTGGGGGTTGTGTCTGCTGGTTCATAGGTGCATCCTGTTCCTTCAGCTCACTTGTCCCTCTTGCTAGTCACCTCATATGACCTGATGACCACTGCCCATCATGACTTCTTTAATCCACTCTATGGCTCTCTAGTGGATAGATCCCCACAGGAATGCCTCTTTCCAGGGCCAGTATGTCCTTGGCTGACCTATTGCATTAGTGTGCCTGCTTTCTCGAAATGTTGGTGGTCAGGTGGGCAGCTCATGTGATAACAGCCTTTCTGCTAGTGGTTGCCACACAACCGGCAGGTGTGACACCCTTCTATCAAAAGTGTGGAGTTGAGAATTCATTCCCTACCAGTTAGCTTTCTCAAGCCTATTTAAAGACAGCTGTGAATGTCCAGGTATGAGGCTTGTATTTATTGCATGACTTCCTTACATAATGGGGTTAGAATGACATTCTGTCCCCTAACTATAGTTCCATCCTGCACACTTAGCTCCTCGTTAAATTTGAAAATATGGTTCTGCTCCTCCTTGTACTTGACTTTTTTCTTCTGGCCACTCTGCTTGTATTGTATTGTCCTTTTCTACAGCCTGGTCGATGTCCATCAGCTTTTGTCACCATTGTTGCACACAGCCGAGGTGCACAGGGGACAGGGTGGAAGCCACAGGCTTGGAGCAGACCCTACCTTGATTCCCTGCTCACCCTCAGCAGCAAGATATCTTCCATAATGATCACCTCCTATGGAAAATGTGAGGACAGGAATGATTATCATGCCCCGCGTAGAGTGCTGGCTCTCCCCAAGAGCCACATGCCCAGTGTACAGCAGGGTCCGGAAAGAGTGATTCACCCTTGCCCCTGCAGCTACTCACCATTTTGGGAATCTTGTGGCTCATGTGTGCTTGCCTGGGGTCAGCCAGTTAGTGACAGGTGTGAGAGAGTACTGACTGTTTTAAAGCACTGAATCAGTCTTGTCTGTGTGGCAAACAATACTGCTTCTTTAAAATGCTGCATTTAAACTTCACAGAGATTACTTTGGGAGCCCAGTCTCCCTCTTTGTTATCAGCGGCAGAACGGCTGCTCAAAATTAGAAAGTAGCCAAGAAGAACTAAGGAGGACTTTCTCCACAAGGTTATGATGCACTCCGCTGCAGAGAAACAGAAATTGAAGGAAGGAATTGAGTGCACTACTCACTGCACTCAACATCCATCCCTTTGAAGTTTGGCCCTGCTGAAGCACAGTACCCGCTGCATTGTACTCCAGAGAAGAAGGCTGGATATGATCCTTGGAGATACACAAATCTTTAGCCATCCCCAGACCCCTCCTCCTCCTGGGACCTTCTCTCCCCTCATCCCCCTCTTTGCTGATGTATTTTTTCATTTGATTCTCTCCTCCGGTTCTTGTCTTTTAATAAAAGAATTGTATTGGTTTGAAAGCAATCTTTATTGTATTAATTGAAACAAAAAGATCACTGCAAAGCAACATACAATTATGTTAAACCCCCTTATTGCCTCATGTGCACCAATCACCTCTAGAATTACAAGCACTGCAATCCCTGCATAGCAACAAATATTAGTGGCTTTCAGTTTCAAATTGCTGCCTCAAGTCATCCCTGATCCTTATAGCTCCACGCTGTGCCCTTCTAATAACCCTGTCTCTGGCTGTTCAAACTCAGCCTCCAGGCGCTGAGCCTCTGCGGTCTAGCCTGAGTGAAGCTTTCACCCTTCTCTTCATAAATATTATGGAGCGTACAGCACACATCTATAAGCACAGTAATATTGTCATCGTCCAGGTCCAGCTTCCCAGAGAGGCATTGCCAGCAGGCTTTTAAAAAGCCAAAAGCACACTCAACAGTCATTCTGCACATGCTCAGCTTGTTGTTGAACCACTCCTTGCTACTGTCAAGTTGTCCCGTGTACGGCTTCATAAGCCAGGGCATTAAGGGGTAACCCAGGATCACAATGGGCCTTTCAACTACCCCTACTGTGATCTTCTGGTCCGGGAAGAAAGTCCCTGCTTTCGGCTTCCCGAGCATGCCAGTGTTCAGAAAGATGCATGCGTCATGCAGCTTTTGGGACCAGCCTACGTTAATGTCTGTAAAACGCCCATGGTGATCCACAAGCACCTTGAGAATCATTGGGAAATATCCCTTGCGATTAATGTACTCAGTGGCTAGGTGGTCTGGTGCCAGAATTGGAATGTGCATGCTATCTATCACCCCTTCGCAGTTAGGGAAGTCTCTTTGTGCAAAGCCAACCACAAAGTCACGCACGTTGCCCAGAGTCACGGTCTTCTGGAGCATGATGTGATTAATGACCCTGCACACTTCCATCAACAAGAGTCCAACGGTCAACTTTCCCATTCTGAATTGATTAGCAACCGATCGGTAGCAGTCCGGAGTAGCCAGCTTCTACAGTGCAATCACCACGCAATTCTCCAATGACAGGGCAGCTTTCATTCTCGTGTCCTTGTTCCACAGTGCTGTGGCGATCTCATCACACAGTCCCATAAATGTGGCTTTCCTCATTCAAAAGTTCTGTAGCCACTGCTCATCATCCCAGACATGCATGACGATGTGATCCCACCACTCAGTGCTTGTTTCCTGAACCCAAAAGCAGTGTTCCACTGTGGTGAACACCTCCATGAATGCCACAAGCAATCCCGTGTCATAGCTACTACATGTGGCGAGATCAGTGTCACACTCCTCTTGCCTTTGTAGTTTAAGGAATAACTCCACTGCCACTCATGGTGTGTTGGTCAGAGCGAGCAGCATACTGGTCAGCAGTTCAGGATCCATTCCTGCAGCCCAAAGAGAAAGGCTGTTGAAAGATGGCGCCAAATGCAGACAGAAGCAGAGGGATTTCTGGGATGTGAAACAATGCATCATGGGTCATTGGGACAGGACCCAGGATGCCGTGTGACCCCCTCCACCTTCCCACAAGTCTTAGCAGCAGAAAAGAAAGAGGTGCTCTGTGGGAAGTAGCCCAGAGTGCACTGCTCCGAATACCTTTGCAAGTACCACAAGTGTGAACATGCTATTGCACAGGCAGCTGACAGTGTGAACACACAACAGCAGTTTCTCTTCAGTGCTCTCTGAGCGGTGCTGTAACTTTGCCAGTATAGACGTACCCTCTGATAGATCTCTGCTGGCATTAGTGACCAGCTGTTCCTGCAAGAAAGCTACATTGAATCCTTTCTTCAATGCATCATGTGAAGAGTCAGTGGCTCTTCTGGCTGGTTGTACTTGATGACAAGAGTAACCATTATCCTTTGTTTCAGCATATCAAACACTTGCTTTTTGGGACCTGCCCAGTTCCACTCAATATCTTGCCTTGTGAGCTGATGTACGAGTTCTGCTACTGCAGTTGTGGACAGAACTTGGACAGAAAATGTCTCATTCCTATTAACTGCTGTACCTATTTCACATCCACTGAAGCTGACATATCTCAGACTGCCTTGATCTTGTTTGGATCTGCTTTCAGTCCCTCTGCAGTGAGCATATATCCAATGTGTGTCACTTCAGGCTGTCTGAGTCAACATTTTTTCTGGGTTGAGTTTTATGTTCTTGTCCCTGCACTGCTGTAAAAAAGTTTATAGTTTTCTGTCATGGTCTCACTAAGCTTTTGTATGATTGCTCCCCTCACCTGCAATGAGGATATCATCTTCATTATTTTCACCTCAGGCATTCCTTCCAGCACTTTGGTGAGTCTTCTCTGGAACACCTCTGGTGCTTGACTTACACTTATCTATATGGACAGCCATCTGTAGTGAACAAATGGTGTTTCAAAGGTTGTCATAATACTGGACTCTTTATACAGACCTTTATGTCAAAACATATCTCAGACTGTAAAGATTCTGGGGTTGGAGAGTTCAGAGACAGTAGCATCTTTCAGATGCCCTGTTCAGTGGCTTTGGGTCTACACAGATGTGAAGTTGGCCAGATGGCTTCTTTAGCACAACAATGCTGCTTACTCAGACTGTACTGGCTTATACAGGTACTAGGATACCCCTTTCTCAACACTTTGGAGCTCCTTGTGTACTGGATTATGTAGCGTCTCTGGAATTTTCCTTCATGGTAAACAGTACCCAGGTTTTGCTGTGGGATCTTCTTCCAGTCACAACTTTCTTTAAGGCACCCTTTGGCCTTGAAAACATCCTAATATGATTTTAAAATTGTCTCCATTGTTCATGGGCCTCCCCCTTTTGCTTCTTATATGGCAGCTATAAAATTCTTATTCTGCACTCTGATCAGATTCATGGCTCGTATGACTGCATTCCCCAAGAGGGATTTGTGGCTTTACCATTCACTACCACAAACTTCAGTTGGTCCTCTGTGATTTTTCAGGTAAGTTACTATGAGATCATATTTTCCTGCAGCTGCATTATGCTCTCATCATGCACTATTTGATTGCAACTTCTCTTTGCAATGGGTGTGTCAATTCCCTGAGGTATTACATTGTGGAAGGTCCTGTTAACCAGCTGAAATCGCACAGGGCATATCCCTATTAATATTGTTGCATGCAGAGAGGTCGACATTGTTTCTTGTTGCTTTCTTGTCCCAGCAGCCTGGAATTGATATTCTCTCAGACTCAAGAACAGAATCAAGAGGTCATCAACCCTGTCTGATGTGCTAACCCCCTCTTGTACAATTCTGACTGAGTCTTCCTGGGACATTTCTCTACTTTTGCACACACTGCTAAAATGGGTGAACTTGCCACATTCCTTGAAATGCTGCCCTAGTGCAGGGCACTTCTCATGTTTTCTGCTACAGTAAATGCATCTCACTCTGGCAACCTGCTCTCCTTTGCTGTTGTTTCACAACATGTACTTCTTGGGGAATTGTGTCTCCTATGGCTTGCAGACTTTCTGTGAGGCTACCACAGCATGCCCCATGTCTAAGCATCTCTCTAGATTGAGACTGCCCTCCAAGAGCAGCAGCTCCCACAAGTGGTGATCCCAAGTGCTGCAAACTATCCTGTCCCAAATTATGGAGTCTGTCAAGTTCCCCAAATTGCATATAGCAGCCAGTCTGTGTAAGGCTGTAACATAGGGGCCTATTCCACCCCCTTTGGATTGGTCTCTATAGAAAAAATGTGCATCTTCATAACTTTGTTCCACTCTGGGGAGTAGTGATTATCCAGGGCTCCTAGGACTGCTGTGAGGCTTGACGCAGTGGGGAGTTTCAGAATACTACAGATCTCTGTGCCGCCTTCTCCAATAAGGTAAAATAATAGTTTTACTTTCCAGCTGTGTACAGCTTAAACCCCTCCTTTCACCAGGCCCATTGCTGGGCTAGGTTTGTGTCTGAAAAAATCTAGGGCTCTGGGGAGCTTCCGATTGAATTCTAGGACTTGCACTGCAAGCAGCTGCTCTTTAGAGAACTCATTACTCAGGCACTGCCACCATGTTTCATTCACAAAGTGTGAAGCAGATTTCAGGTTAAGTTGAACAAGTGAAACTTCATTAAGCCCTGTGCATTGCTCTGTCAATATGGTTGAGTTCCAGCCTAACTCCTCCACTTCCCTGTTTTCTTGGCATTCCATCAATAACACTCTCTCCAGAAAACATCAGCCTTCTGACTCCAGTTCCACCGATCAGGATGCATATACACATCTACTTTACGCAAAGGTCTACCATTCCCTGATGGCAGGGCTGTGTGTCGCTCTGGCATTTGGGTAGCCTGGCCCAAGCGCCAGAAGCTTCCACGGCACCCAGACTGTGGCCCTGCCCGTGCTTCACACCAAGCCCCACATGGCCTCCTCCGCATGAGGTCCTGCCTATGCTCCACTCCCACTCCCCTGAGTGGCAGGGGGCCATGGGAAATGCTGAGTCCCTCCACCTCCCCTCCTCAGAGACCCCTCTGTCTACCACTTGCCAAATCTCTCCTCTCCTCCACACCCCACATGGCTCCTGCCACCCACTGAGTCCCTCTGTCTCCTCTCCCCCATCTGACAGGGGGCTATATTTCAAAAGACACCCTCCTCTAAAACCTGCCCACGCATTTTTGATCTCCTGTGTTCACAGGCCTTTCCTGATCTGACCTGACATTATATTTTAATAACTCAAGTATTTGCTGAGAAGTGGCTTATCCTGAACCCTTCTTTTTCTTTCCTGCTTGTTTTTACTCACAGGCTCCTGTTAAACATTTCAATAAACAGACCAATATATATTATTCCTACATTTTTGCAGAACAGTTCAATATTAATCATAATATCATTTAAGATAGTCCAAAGCAACTAAAGAGATTTTGTCTACTTTCATCCGAGGATAACAAAGCAAGCTAGACTTACTATAAAAAGGGCATGTATTATAATAGAGTCTGCATTGTACCTTTGGGATCTTACATTTCAACCAACATTAAGTACAAAAGTAACTAAAATCTAAAATTACTAAATCCTTCAGCGCTCCCAATGAACAAAACAGACATGTAAAAAGACCCCTTTTTTAGGAACTCAGAATATTTCATAATGGAGGCTTTGTGCTAGGCATTAGGCCACTGATTAAATTTGGTGAAATTATCTCAGGCCTTGGCTACGCTTGCGAATTACAGTGCAATAAAGCGGCCCGCCTCACTCCCCGTCCACAATGGCAAGGCACGTACAGCGTTGTGTCTCTACAGCTACAGCACTGCTGGTACCCCACCTCCCAAAGAGGAATAAAGTTTACTGTGCTGCCGCTGCGGCTCCAGTGTGGCAGCCCAATGCGCTCTGATTGTCCTCCAGAAGTATTCGGCAGTATCCCACAATGCCTGTTCTAGCCACTCTGGTCACCAGTTAAAACGCTACTGCCCTGGCCTCAGGTGACCAACCATCAGACCCGCCATTTATATTTTAAAAATCCCCTTCCTGTTTGCTCAGCCAGACGTGGAGTGCTATTAGCGAATCTTTCCAGGTGACCATGTCTCCACACGCCAAGCGATCCACAGTATGGAGCAATGGCGAGGTGCTGGACCTCAGTGTTTGGGGGGAGGAAGCTGTCCAGTCCCAGCTGCGTTCCAGCAGTAGGAATTATGATACCTTCAGGCAGATATCAAGGGACATGATGGAAAGGAGCCATGACCGGGACGCACTGCAATGCAGAATTAAAGTGAAGGAGCTACAGAGTGCCTACCGCAAAGCCTGCGAAGCAAACAGTCACTCAGGCACTCCCCCCGCGACCTGCTGATTCTACAAAGAGTTGGATGTGATACTTGGGGGTGACCCCACCTCCACTCCGAGCACCACCATGGACACTCTAGAGTGGGAGGAGGAGGAAAGCAGGAGTGAGGGTGTGGGGCTGGGGGAGACACCCCAGAATCCCTGGAGGCATGCAGCCAGGAGCTCTTCTTGAGCCAGAAGGAAGGTAGCCAGTCGCCGTGGCCAGTACTTGGTGGAGGACAAACAGAAGAGCAGGTTCCCAGTAAGTGCAGGCTCTTTGGGAGAGGAGGGTTAGGGCTGCATGCATGACTAGATGTGGAATAGCACACTGATATGGTCTATCACATCACGGTAATCGGCTTCGATAATCTTTTTGAAAGTCTCATCCAGAATGTTGGCAATGAGCTTGTGCAGGTTTCTTGTGAGAGCCACTATGGTCTGTGAAAATAGAATGAATTATATAGTAAGAATAGAAAGGATTAAAGAAATGTTGTCTGTACCTTTAAGCAAAGTTGTTGGAATGTTGCAACCAGGTGTCAGGAATACAGACATTAACATAGAACAATTGCACCGTTTAAGGGCAATTGGTGAAGTATTAGCCTTAAATCGATAACAGTTAGTAAGGAAATAGGATATGCATGCTGTGCCCCAGGTGAATTTTACTGTTTTGATTTCTTTGTCCCTTTGTCTAATTCCCGCTCTTTTAGCTGTATAAATAAGACTGTTTGGGCCTTGCATGGCCACTCACATATTCTGAATGTTATTGGCGGAGCGCTGCGCTAATAAACAGAGTGGTCTGACAAATTGTGAGTCCTGATTCTAACTTTGACAGGTCCTTGTCCCAGGCAGGCTAATGTGTCCACGCCACTGTTCTGCGAGGGGCAGGGGGACCATTGCTGCACACAGGCAACCTGCATATGGGCCAGGGCAGAAGCCACATTGCAGCAGGTCACCCTTGCAGCAAGATATCCCTTGCTTCCCACGTCACCCCCAGCAGCAAGATATCTTCCAGGACAAATTCCTGTGGAAAATGTTGGGAGAGTGTTCAGTGTAGGTGTCCCCTGCAGCTGTTGGCTCTCCCCAAGGCACAGAAACCCAGTGAACAGTACAGCCGTGAAACAATCAGTCCCCCTTACTCACCATTTTGGGGCTCCCATGGGTTATGTGCACTCTCTTTGGAACGGGAAAATTATGCTGTTGTGTAGACTGTGTGTGCCCTCCTTAAGTGCGTGGGAATCATTACTCTGTCTGGTATAAACAATGCTGCCTCTGTTAAGTGTTGCATTTTGCCTTTATAGATGCAACCTTGAGATCTCAGCTGTCCATGTTATCACCGGCTGAGAGACTGCAAAGACTCAGGAAGAGGCCGTGAAAAAGCAAAAAAGACATGCTGCAAGAAGTGATGCAGCAATCTCTTAAAGATAATCAAAAAGTGCAGGAATGGAGGGAGAGCGAAAGCAAGATCTGCCAGGAAAATGCAGCGTGCCGGCGGTAAAGCACAGAGCACCTGCAGCAAAGCACAGATCAGCTGATAAGCATCATGGAGCGCCAAGGGGGCTCTATCCAGGTGCTTGTAGCCATGCAAGCAGAGAACTACTGCCTCCCACTGCAGTCCTTGTCCTAAAACTCTCCATTGTGCCCCCATGTCACCTCCAACCCACTTTCCCCAACATCCGGGTTTTTATTACCACCAGCTGCCTCCTACACCTGTATCCTCTGCACTCATCTCCCATGACCATGCAGTATAGCCATCCTGAAGTGCAGCACTCATTGCATAGCACTCCAGACAGGATATACACAAATCTGTGATTGTACCGTTCCTCACCCCACCCCCTTGCCTTTTCTGATTCCCAAGTAGTTATGTTTCTTTTCAATAAATGAATTTTCTTTTCAATAAATGGATTTTTTGGCTTTGAAAACATTCTTTATTATTGCATAAAGTAAAAGATACCTTAGCCTAGGAAAGAAACAGCCACTGCAAGTCAGCTTAGCAAACACAGATTCCTACTAACGTTGGAACCACTGCACTTAACTCCCGTATAGGGCACCAGACATTACTGGTGGCTTTTAGCCTCAAATTGCTCCCTCAAGGCATCCCTAATCCTTGAAGCCCTGTTCTCTGACTGTGCAAATTCAGTCTCCAGGTGTTGAACCTCCAAGGTCCATGCCCGTGTGAAGCTTTCACCCTTTCCTTCACAAATATTATGGAGGGGACAGCACGTGGATATAACCGCAGGGATGCTGTGTTTGGTCAAGTCCAGTTTCCCATACAGAGATCGCCAGCGACCCTTTAAATGGCCAAAAGCACACTCCACAGTCATTCGGTACCGGCTCAGCCTGCTGTTGAACCGTTCCTTGCTGTTGTCAAGACTCCCTGTGTAGGATTTCATGAGCCATGGCACTAACAGATAAGCAGGGTCTCCAAGGATCACAATGCGCATTTCGACTTCCCTTACTGTGATCTTTTGCTCTGGGAAAAGAGTCCCGGCCTGCAGCTTCCTGAACAGGGCCGTGATCCGAAAGATGAGTGTGTCAAGCACCTTTCTGGGCCAGCCTGCGCTAATGTCAATGAAACACCCACAGTGATCCACAAGCGCCTGGAGAACCATAGACAAATACTCCTTCTGATTAACGTACTTGGATGCTGGGTGGAGTGGTGCCCGAATAGGAATATGTGTCCCATCTATCACCCCTCCACAGTTAGGGAAACCCATTTGTGCAAAGCCATCCACAATGTCCTGCATGTTACCCAGGGTCATGGTTCTTCTGAGCAGGATGCGATTAATGGCCTTGAAAACTTGCATCAACACAATTCCAACAGTGAATTTTCCCACTCCAAACTGGTTTGCGACTGATTGGTAGCTGTCTGGAGTTGCCAGCTTCCAGATTGCAATAGCCACTTGCTTCTCCACCAGCAGGGAAGCTCTCAATCTGGTGTCCTTGTGCTGCAGGGTGGGGGTGAACTCCTCACACAATGAAAGTGGCTTTTCTCATCCAAAAGTTCCACAGCCACTGCTCAGCATCCCAGACTTGCATGACAATGTGATCCCACCATTCAGTGCTTGTTTCCCGAGCCCAAAAGCGGCATTCCACGGTGCTGAGCATGTCCGTGAATGCCACAAGCAATTTTGTGTCGTATGCGTTCCATGACTCTAAATCACGTCAGACTCTTCACTGTAACTTTGGATCTTAAGGAATAGCTCGACTGCCAAAAGTGATGTGCTAGCGAGACTCATCAGCATACTTCTCAGCAGTCTGGCCTCCATTTCCTGCAGACCAAAAAGGAAAACAGATGCGCTGCACAGAAATTGTTGAAAGATGGCGCCAAATGTAATTGGAAACACAGGGATTGCTGGGATGCGAAGCAATGCATCATGGGGCGTTGGGACAGGACCCAGAATGCCCCACACCAACACCCCCTTCCCACAACCCATGGTGCCAGAATGGGAAGAGGTGCTCTGTGGGATACCTGTGGGAGAGCTGCTCATAATGCACCTCTCCCAATGCCGCTGCAAGTGTGGCGAATGTGGCGACGACAGTGCGCTGGCAGCTGTCAGTGTGGACAGACTGCCGTGCTTTTCCTACTCAGCTATACGAAGGCAGGTTTAACTCACAGCACTGTACATCTGCAAGCTTAGTCATGGCCTCAGAGGAAAGATTTGATTCAGGGATTTTCCTCCCCATGTAGCAGTTTATTTGAAGTACTGTAGAACATCAGCACCACAAGCCGACATATTGTCTTTTAAAATTCGTATGTAAATTGATCATCTATGTCATGATAAATAATGAGTGAAACTTAGAAATGTGACACAAACATATGACAATCTAAAGAAGTATGAGCTAGTGGTTGAAGCACAAGACTGAAAGTAAAGAGATCTGAAAATAAATCCCCCCCCTCCCACCCCACCATCTGCCAGAGACTTTTTTTGGTAAGACCTGGGCCAAAATTTTCAGATATGTCTGCTATTTTGGGGAACCAATTTCAGACACTTAGGGCCTGATTATTCAAAGGTGTTGAGCAGCCACTGCTCCCATTGATGCCAGTGAGAACTATCAGTCCACAGTTGGCGGGGAGGGGAATAAATCAATAAAACCACCAATCAACCTGATGGTATTCATTATTCAGAAGGAATAGAAGGCCCAGTTCTGTAGATTCAGTCCATTGCTTTAGTGAAAAAAGTTAGCTGGCAGATCTTTGCCAGCTAATCCAGCTGGCTATTCATTTTGTGCACATCAAACAATTGGTGTGCAAAATTGAATATATAAATAACTGGAAATAAAATTAATTGTAGCAAACACTGAAATCTAGAGTAGGCTTTTATTTGTGGGGCTCAATGGTTACAATCTAAGTCTAAGATATTTTTCAAAAGCCATGCGTGTCAAATTAATATTAATCAGGTTAAGTTATGCCTCATAAATATGTAATATATTTATTTGTTCATCATCACGGATTACAATTATGTTGATAGATAACAATCTGGTTTTATTGTAACCATAGATAAAATTAGAGACAATTTAAATAGCAATTTTATTTGTAACATTTTGCCTACTCCTCACCCCACTCCCACAAACCACAGATTTTTATGTCTTTTTTTTTCCCCTCATGCATTTCTTTTTCTTTCATACTTAAGGATATATGTCCATGCACATACATATGAGGAGAGAGAGAGAGAGAGAGATTTAAAAAAAAAACATGCTTATATCATGGAAAAATAAGCATGCATTGTGAAGGAGCTTACCTTTAAATAAATGGCTTTAAAATCATAACAAATCCATTCTGCATTTTTAAATCTCCAGATAGAAGTTCCACTCCATGAATGCTTCAAATAATGCTTCAAATGACTTCTATTGCCAACATTAGAGGAGAATTGCTATTTAGCTATTCAAAACCAATCATAATCTAATAGTTCTCTTGGTTTGATGCAGGTAGGCAGAGAGAGCACGCATGCACCTTTGGCTTTGGTCATTCATATGAAGGCTTTAAAGTAACAGCCCTTAAATAATTAACCACAAACACTGTTAAAATGCCATTAAGGTTGAAACAAACTCACAAAAGCTAAGAAATTCTGAAGTAAGCCTTCCAAAGTCTCTTTAACCCTTTCATGAAGGAAGCAGGGTTATCTGTTCTACATCTCTCGCTAGTTCTACATCTCTCGCTAGATGTGCTGCAGCTACAATTAAAGGGGCAAAGGTTTAAGCTCAGCCTTGTATTTTATTATTAAATCACATAGGGTGACAGTCTTTCTTGTATGGACTGATAATACTGGGAAATGTGAATTGTTTTCCCTATGGGTATTTAAGAAGCATGCACAGATTGACTGAGTTTAGGGATTCCCCAGGATTTATATTCTTCTGTGAGAATGCTTTGGGGTCCATAGCACTGCAGAGCCCTGAAACAGCTACTACTGACAGTAGGAAGAGCTCAGTTCAAAAGCAGTTCGGCAGGGCTGGTGCAACTATTTAGGAGACCTAGGCGGTCGCCTAGGGCACTAGGATTTGGAGGGCGGCATTTTCTTTGGCAGCGACTGCGGCGGCTGGATCTTCGGCCGCTCCGGTCGCCACTGGCATTTAGATGGAGAGAGCTAGGGCAAGGGAGCATAGGGAGGGCCGCTTGCAGCAAGTAAGGTGGGGGCGGCATGCAGGGGAACTCCCCGCCCCAGTGCACCCCTGCCCCGACTCCTCCCCGAGCACGCTGTGGCTGCTTCACTTCTCTCGCCTCCCAGGCTTGCGGTGCCTAAGCTGATTGGCACCACAAGCCTGGGAAGGTGGGAGAAGTGAAGCAGCAACAGCGTGCTTGGGGTAGAGGCGGGGCAGGGGTGAGCTGGGGCGGGGGAGGTGCCTCAGGGTGGGGGGTGGGGAGCTGCCTCAGGGGGTGCACCTCAGGGCGGAGGGGGGGAGTTGCCACAGGGGGGCGGCTCCGGGGGGGGGCTCGGGGACGGGGGAGGGCGCAAGTTGGAAGTTTCGCCTAGAGTGCGAAACATCCTTGCACTCGGCCCTGCAGCTCTCACTGCGGTGACAAGCAGCAGAGGGAAACAGAAGCAGAGAGAGAGAATAAGTAGAGATGGAAATGCTACCAAAATCCACACTTCATTACATGCTGCTGGAGATCAGGGATAGGGCGGGGTACTGTTAAGTGATATTTATTGTTTATACCCCATTAGCACCTAGAAGTCCCAGCTGAGATCCAAGCCCCATTGATCCAGGCACTGTTCCAAAGACTTCACAATCTCAATAGACAGTACAGAGAAAGAGTAAGGAGAAAGGATACACCACACAAACAGAGTGAGCACCATGGTGGAGAGCATACATGATGTCATTTCCATTTTTTTAAATAAAACATTGTTTTTGTGCTTTTTTAATGTACTAGGGATGCCAGGGTTGGGGTGAAAAGCAGGAGAGGATGAGTGGACAGTGGCATAGGAGTGGGAGATGTTAAAAGAAGGGGATGAGGGACATGAAAGAGGGCAAGAAGAGCACATCAGGAAAGCAAACAAGAAGGAGAAAAGGAAGGAAGGAAGGAAGAAAGGAAGGAGAAGAGCATGGATCTCATAGAGGTCATGTGCACGATATATTACAAACCTTGAGATTGTATGGAAATGTGATAGCACCACACTCCTAAGAATAGAGTGGTCATTTGTG
This sequence comes from Gopherus flavomarginatus, assembly GCF_025201925.1. Lineage (NCBI taxonomy): Eukaryota > Metazoa > Chordata > Testudines > Testudinidae > Gopherus > Gopherus flavomarginatus. The sequence continues at coordinate 199,906,075 of NC_066618.1, forward strand.
ATTTGTCTGATCATTCTGATGGTAAAAGTGCACAGCCTAACTGGCGAAACAAAACTAAACATTCATAATACCCCCTTCCTGCTCCCAAACTGCTTTCCACTGATAGTGACAAATTGCTTAAACAGAATATGCACTGTGGTTCTATCTCTGCACTAGCACTGGTGGCGATCAGGATATACCTGTTACAATTCTGTCACAATCAACTAGCAAATTTCCTGATTGTGCCAGGTGCCCCTGGACATTACATTAATTTGATGTGGATTTAACATTAAGATAGATAGGTGAAGAAATTACTGTTCTGCCTTATAAACAAAAAAAAATTTAGACCGTGGCAATCAAAAGGTTTTATATATAATGCACAACGGAATACAGTCCAGTGAATTACAATAAAAGGCAACAAATCATTCTGCAAACCAATCTGAAAAAGCTTTAGCAAAACTAAAAAAGTACCGAAGGCTCCAATGTGTGGTTTGCAAGCCTGATTTAACTGCAAGTTATATTACCTAAGTGCCTTGCTTTAGGTCCCCAAGTGTCACATAGATCAAAACAAATGTTTAGGTTTAAGTGCTGCATTTCCTTTTTCAAGAGCATCTGCAAAAATGTAAATGACAATATCTCTACATTGACCTTAAAACAGAAACAATCAATGAAAGAAATTAGTTTTCTGTTTTTATATTAACTTCCTTTTCTGTCTTAGAAAATAATCATTAATTGGTAGAAACCTTCTCAAGACCATATTTTTCTTCTACCGAGGTGAGATTTTTGTTTAGTGAAACTTGCAAATTATTTACCCTTTTGTGAATCAAAACAACCTTGATTAAAATTGCTTAAATGTGAAATATTTACTTTTCCTCCTTTATCTGTAACTTTTATCTAATTCTGTAGGAGAGTTATAGGTCTGTTTCCTGTGGTCCGAGCTGCCACTGGGGCAGAGGGCAGGGTTTAGTACCTCTAGCAAACTCAGAAAGGAAGTAGCTATACACTATAGCATTTTTAAAAAAACCTGAGGTGACCTTGTGGCACCTTAGAGACTAACAAATTTATTTGGGCATAAGTTTTCATGGGCTAGAACCCACTTCATCAGATGAATGAAGTAAAAAAATACAGGAGCAGGTGTAAATACGTGAAAGGATGGGGGTTGCCTTACCAAGCGTTAGGTCAGTCTAACGAGATAAATCAATTAACAGCAGGATATCATGGGAGGAAAAATAACTTTTGAAGTGGCAAGAGAATGGCCCATTACAGATAGTTGACATGAAGGTGTGAGTAACAGTAGGGAGAAATTAGTATTGGGGAAATTTAGTTTAGGTTTTGCAATGACCCAACCACTCCCAGTCTTTATTCAGGCCTAACCTGATGGTATCCAGTTTGCAAATTAATTCCAGTTCTGCAGCTTCACGTTGGAGTCTGTTTTTGAAGTTTTTGTTGAAGAATTGCCACTTTGAGGTCTGTTATTCAGTGACCAGAGAGGTTGAAATGTTCTCCTACTGGTTTTTGAATGTTATAGTTCCTGATGTCAGATTTGTGTCCATTTATTCTTTTGCGTAGAGACTGTTCAATTTGGCCAATGTACATGGCAGAGGGGCATTGCTGGCACATGATGGCATATATCACTGCAGCAGTCCTTGGGAACTCTTCCTTTCACTTCAGTCATGTGCATCTATAGTGCATATGGGCTCAACTATTCTAAATACTTTTTGTGATGTCCTGAGCACCTCTGTGGATGTCTGTACTGATGTCAGGTAAATCTTTTCATGGGCATAAAAAAACCCCCACCTGTTTTTACTCTGATATTATTGCCTGTATTTGTAAAATTGAGGCAAATAGCAGCAGCCCTGGTGTGAAATGCAACTCTTGTTTAAAACCACTGATTTTGGTGGAGTTGCTCACATATCAGAGAGCAGAACTTGGGAAGATAAAGTGTAGGTAACTACACTCAAACTTTCCCATGCTGTTCTAATTAATAGGATAATTATGCCAGCTATCAACACCACAGAAGGTGAGGAGGGTCAGGTCATTAATGCTTATAAAGCACTTGGTGCTTCAGGTAGAAGTTCATAAAAAGGGGAAAACATTATTTTTAGTAATTGATAATTTATCTCTGTCTTAGAAGGAGCTCTTTAGGAGACAGAGGGTAGTTCATGCTCCATGCCCATGCAGTCCTGAGTCACTCTAATGAGTGTGCCAACAAAAAAATAAATCATGAAGGTGACTTTTGGGGTGTGGACATCTGTTCAGCGGGAATTGGATAGAGATCAACAATCATTTTACAAAGGTCACCAAACTGGCAACAGTGAAAAAACCATCTGAGAAGCTACTGGGCAGGGTTTCCTTCAAATCAGAAATGTAAATATTCCCGGTCCCAGACATTATTATTCCTTTAAGCCCTTCAGTCACAAATCAAAGTAAAGTTTACAATGCGTAATATGCAGAATATTATTCTGTATGTAGGTTAGAAATTCCAGTGTACAGTTACCATTCAAAAGTCAACATGGTATTGCGCATGATACATTATGATTATTTCCTTTTCTAAGGTCAGGGTAATACTACGATATGTCCAATACCACCCTGTGGTAACGGTTAGTAAATGCTGCTTGCAAATGGATCAGAAATAGAACATCTCAAAAAGGTATATTCATTATCATTTTAAATAAAAGAATGTATAATACACAGTTTATAAATACTGACTGATATATAGGAATGACTCCTTCAGAGAAGTTCTAATGCATCGGCGACAATACTCATTTAAACAAAAAATTGCCTCATTACTACACATACGTCTCCATTAGACTACAGTGGTCTCTTTGATACATTATTAATATGAATTCCAAAAAAGGACTAATTACAGTTTTACCCACGAGATAACTTTTCTAGTCTCTGTCATAAATAGAATGCATTTTAAAACTTACTCATTTATTCTTCACCTGAGTTTCCTAGTCTGATATAAATTGAAAAATAAATGAATACATTCTCCATCTCTCTCATTCACGGTCACCCAAACACACTCTGAAAGCACATGCTTCTCTATTGCGTGGCCTTTATCATAGGCCTTTATTATGTGTGTGTCAGACAAAAACCGAAAATATTGTCAGCACAACATTGACCTAGCATTCTTTCCACGCTGCACTGCTTAGATGCACATGGTAGAAGTAGTTTTAAATACGTTTCACCTTTGTGTTATATTAGTCAATTACACTGGTCTACAATTTTTGAGAAGTTGTCTGCTTCAGAGATAAAATGTGATATTTATTATGTATTTTGATGTGCTGAATTCAAATATGACAATTAAAACAACTGATTGGCTACTGTTTCTAAGATATTTAAGTTTTTACATTTTATGTCTATGTATATTGTGTAGATCGTAGAGTTTTAATCATAAATTGTAAACTTAGGTCTTTTCATGCGTTTATGGTTGCTTTACATGATAATATTTCACCTGTCCTGTTTATGTAACACTTTAAAAATCAGCAAAAGGGTTATATAAATAAAATTTATTATGAAACAAAAGGCAAAAAACTATTATGTAGATAGTTTAGTCTTATTCAGTGTCTACTCGGCGCTTCTTGGCTTGTCTCTTGTATTCATTCAATGGAGCATCTCTTGTCACTGTCCAGCAATAGTCTGCAAGCGTTGATGGGCTCCATTTGCCCTGATAGCCTGCCAGGAGATTCCACTGCTGTAGTCTGGAGCCCAACAGCTCTGCCTTACTCTTGGGGAGTTCCAAATCCCTGACAAGGTCATTCAGTTCACCTTGTGTTATGCGGTGTGGTTCAGAGGAGGAGGATGGGAGAAAATGTGGGTCCTGTGACATTGATGGTTCGGGACCAGAAGTTTCATCCTCTTCCTCTTCCTCGTCTGACTCAAGTGAGAATGATTCTGGTGCATCAGGAACCAGCAGTCCTTCTCCATGGGGTACTGGGTGTATAGCTGATGGAATGTTTGGATAATGCACAGTCTACTTTTTCTTCTTTGACACACCTTTCCCAAGTGGAGGCACCATGCAGAAGTAACAATTGCTGGTATGATCTGTTGGCTCTCTCCAAATCATTGGCACTGCAAAAGGCATAGATTTCCTTTTCCTGTTCAACCACTGGCCAAGATTTGTTGCACAAGTCTTGCAGCATATGTGTGGGGCCCACCTCTTGCCTGATCTCCAATTTTGCAGCCAAAAGAAAGGTGATAGGCTTTCTTAACCAGAGTGGTTAGACTGCGCTTTTGTGATGCAAAAGTCACTTCACCACAAACATAGCAGAAGTTATCTGCACTCTTCACACAAGTACGAGGCATCTCTGCTCACTTTGGCTAAACAGAAATGTGTCCCTTTGCAAAATCAAACACTGACAAAGAAGAGAGCATGACACTGTATGATTTCTAGAGCTGATATAGGGCAATTTGTTCAGCAGAGTGATGTAAGCTTCGTTATGATTGCATCATCCATGACTTCTAGGAATAACATGATGCAATTCACATCATGTATGATGCAATACCAGCTTCAGATTGCATCATTCATTGTTTTGCCTAAAAAGCAAGTACTGTCCAAACCCAGTCATAGATTTATTTATAGATCCAGTCAAAGATGTATTTTAGTCATTTCTGGTTTAAATTGAGATCCCTTCCCTTTATAACTCACTTATCCTTCGCCATTCCCTAGTCAAGGATAGTATATACTGACCCAATAGCATATCTTGAAAACTAGAGCCAATCAACAATTTTAAGCATCATTTTCGTTCTCAGTGACCCAGAATTAGTAAAGTTGGACTACATTTATTTCAGAAGCATTTTGGCTGTAAAGCAGTGTTACTAAACTGATACCATGAGGGGAGAACACAATGTGAACAGGAAGTAATTAATAAGAAATCCTGGAATTTGCAGAAACTTTTGCTGAATGTTCCTGTAGGGTTGATCTCATGTAATGTGAGATCAACATCAAAGAATCCATTGGAAAGAAGAATAAATCCTCTCTTAGAATGGAGCCAACATTTCAAAGAAGATTTGAAATAAGTCTGTTTCCATTTAAGATTACTTTGGTGAAAATGTTATTTAACTAACATGTTTTGTTGTTTCCAACACTGCAGAGACAAATACTAGAAAAATCTGATTCCAGGCTGTAGTTCATTTAAGCAGGTAGTGGATGGAAAAGGCTGGTTAAATTGCGCACAGAAAACAAAACCTTTGAATAATATGTAATGCTAAAAGCACTTTATTATGGGTACTCCACATCCATGCTTTGCTACCATAACAGCAAAGGGCCTAATCCCTTTTGATAAACAGCAGTGAGGTGTTCAAAAACAAAACAAAAAACAGAATTTCTGCTGGAGAGCCCAAAAATTAGCAAGTGGAAAGGAACTGAACCAAGCCCACAATCATCCGACACCCTTCCTGGCTCCCAAGAGCCTTTCTTTGCAAACAGTGTGTGTTTAAAGATCTGTAGGAGCAGGCAGTACTCAGTGTTAATCCCTAAGAAATTCATAATATGGCTTCAATCCTGCAAATCTAGATTTACGTTACCGTATGTGTGATTTGTCCCACTGAGTTAATGGGGCTTTTCATTCAAACAGTTGCATGACAGGGACTTATATTTACTCGACTTTTCCATCTGAGATTAATGTTCCAACACTAACTCCAGTTAAGTGGCTTCACAGCCCTTCCAAAAAGGGGTGAGAGTGCAGACATGAGCTTCCAAAATGGCATTTTACCCTGGGCAGAGGAAGAGAGAGAACAGCTGCCATCCTTAAAAAGTTAGCCTTGAAGTCATCATAAACAGAGTCTACATACCACCATCTCAAACATGTAAATTATATTATATTCTAAGCACAGGGAAACACTTGACTATCTCATACCAAGTACTAAAACAGAGCAGCAAGTGTAGACTTTATGATAGTGAAAAGTTTAGGTCAAGCAAACTCCCCACCTCCAAAATTCAGTTTTCACTTTTCTCTACTCTTCTGCCTCTTATTTCCTTAAATCCTCCTAATCCTACCTGTGCTGACAAAGAAACATCCCAGTGCCATCCCCCTCATTTCACAGTCACTGCTAGTGCAACCACCCGCCTTGCTTTTGCTATTGCCCTGCGATAGACTAGGGGAAGGGGGTAATGATGTGTGTATCTACAGAGAGAGCAACAGAGAGAGAATATTTGCACTAACATGATTCTTCTTAAACTATCCTCAAGTACAAATGGAATGAGAAGCCTTTCCAGATATATTATGCAGGAGTTTAAGGCTGAGAGTTGATGAATTTGTTTTCTCCCCAGTTTCGGACAAATTGTCAGAGTATTATCAGAATAATGGAGAATTTGCTATTCAAGTGACAGTACCTTCTCCACAGAGATATGAAGTCCATGGAGTAAAATGTCAACATTATCTTGAAGGCAAAGGAAAAACAAGGCACACAAGTGTCCACATAGACACAATTGAATCAAAAGAATAGATTGTTGTATCCCCATGTCCCTACATTCTCAGAACAACTGTGTGAAACAATGGTGCCTTCTGGAACAGATGGTGGCTGTAAACACAAATCAGGCATTGCATACTGCTTACATTTGTTCCTGACTGATTTCCTATTTAAAACTGAACACACCGGGATTAAAAAAAAAATAAAGAGATAGAAGATTTCTTTTTAAGGTGTAACAAATATTTTGAGAAAATGATGCTCATGCTGGGTTTTTATAGTGTTGTTATTTTAAATAATGCTTTGGACTTTTCCTTTATTGCATCTCTTTCCCAACCTTTACCATAAGTAAAGTTACTGATATGTAGTATTCACTGCTGGTATAAGTAATTCAGAATCTCAATCAGCTGTGAAAATCTGGAATGCACATATTTTAGTGTTAATTTCCTATCTGCTTAGATTTATTTTCTTAAAGGAAAGGGTGAAGGGGAGAGCTAGAAACAAAGACCAAAGAGAAAAACTGAAGAATATCCATCCATACAATTTTTTATTCTGTTTAATAAAAGATTCCTGCTAGTGTAAACAACAATAACAAGAAGAAAAAACCCCGGTTTGTTTTGAGGCTCACATAGCTTTGTAAGAAGGGATTTTTTTTTTGTTTTTTTTTTAATTGAATCTGACCGTTATTGCTTAAATAAGTAGCCAGTTCCTTTATAATTAGATTCTCAATGCCAAATCACATGTATATTTAACAAGTAATATTGTATTTCCTTTCTTATAGAGCTTCCAGTGATCAGTCATAGGTTTGGGGACACATTAGTTAGAAACTAGACTTAGTTATTTGCCACCTGCTTCCACCCAGGGGAACTAAAGAGTGCCTGTTTGTGAGTTAATATGTCAAGAAATATTTATGAAACTTGAGCATTTTCTTAACTAAATGAATTAATTACCTGGTGAGGACAGAGCAGGGGTTGCTAGACAGAAAAACTTGTAAAATATTTTTCTCAATGTTTCAAATCACCCACAATTATTCAAATGATTTCAACTTTTTTTTCATGTTTTTTGTTTTCATGTTTTGTTTTATTTTTCAACTTTTTTCTTTATTGTTAGGTTTTGGGGCTTTTATAAATTAGTAGAAATGCAGGGAAATTTCTCAAATCATGCATGCATCTTCACAGTCCTGATCCAGAGACCACTGAAAGACAATGGAAAGATGCCTGTTGACATTTTTTTCTTTTTAAAGCAGCTGGTCAGAGGATGTCAGTCTACGAAAACACACACGTTGGAAAAGTATTAGCTCCTTCAAATGACCAAGTTAAATAATCCACACTTAAAGCTAACTCCCTGTCCATATTTCTCCAGGTTCATAAACCCAAACATGGGACCCCCAAGGATCAATTTAGCTTCAAATTGTACCTTATTATATTTGACCATTTATACAACTAGGGGTTTGGGTTTTTTACTAATAGTTTGCTATAGACATCAATTATATATGGCCAAACTAGTGTTTGTTCTATCTGTCCTGCGTCATTGTGGTGGTAGCTCTCAGACCCAAAAATAGTTAGGGATGATGCTGTTAACTGCTGATGTTAAAGTATAGTGCTTGGTATCCTGTGAGCTGTATATTGCAAGCACCTGAGCCCACAGAGGAATTCAGCAGCATGTGAATGAATCAATGAATTTTGCACAGAAATTTAATTGGGAGATGTCTAAGAGACTGACAGTGGATAACTGAAGTAGAATATGGTATGATCGATATTGAGCATTAGTTTGTGAAGTCGGTAGCATTAAGTGAAGGTTTCTTAAATAGTGGCTGAATTATTGTATACTGAGGGATGAGAGGTAGATTGCACATAAATTCTCAAGATTGTTAACATAATTAGCTATTATTATTTCTACATTTGTCTGCACTCCATTTTATAGAGATACTAAAAGCACAATCTTTGTTTCTTATAATCTTATGTGTTTATTCCCACCTGAAATCAGAAGTCTCTGTTTGTGGCATCAATCACAGCAAAATAATTGACTGTGATATCACAGAAGATTATGATTCGGGTGAGAGATAGCAGCAAGAGCAGATTAATTTTTCTGAAATAAAAAAATGGGTTTTCATACAAATATTCTTCATAATGCAGAACAATGGAAGAGAAAGACAGACAACATATATTCTGGCACGCACCTTATTTGCTTCTAAAAATAGAAGATTTTCAAAACTTTCTTTTGAACTCACCCTCCTTCCTTTAAAGGAAACCTAAAAGGAAATTTTAAAAAATATGGTTTTCTTCATTATGATGAATAAAACCAAGGAGAGTAAAACCTCTTCTCTTGACCCCTCCCTCATCCCCCTATTTTTTTATCATTTTTTTCCTGCTTGTTTCTACATGAGAAGTGTCTGTGTGGTGTCTCTGAACAACTGGTGAAGTCATGAAATCATGTAGTTAAACCTGATATAGTTAGATGGTATATTTGTAGTAAGTTACAATTCTCGGTTAACACCTAGTTAATTCAACTGTCTAAATGAAAAAAGATCTTTACATTTATAATATACCTTTGAGACCTATAATTCTTCCAGCAATATAAGTAAAGATCAGATTTGGCATATATAACTCCTCTTTAAAATAACAAAACAACCCCACACACAATGTTACATAAATGTTTTCAAGGTCATCTTTATATACCAAAGAAGCTAGGAAAAGGGTGAACCCCTTCTTTTCCCTTTCACAGACCAGCTTTAAAGTGAAACACATGTGGTTGTGCCTTGTAGCAGTATGAAGCTCTGCTACTATTAAAGTTTTTGATTATGTGCCTGTTTTGCAACTACGTGTAAAAATCAGTAAATAGGCATCTATTTATCAGTGGTTCAATTCCGACAACAAATCTTCCATTGACTTCAGTCGGGCAGGATTTCATCCCAAACTGATGCTCCCAGTACTTTTTCTGAAGAACTCTTGATTAAAGATGCTATCCATTCTCTCTTTATACAGAAACCCTGCTCTTTCAAGGGGAGTCATTATTCAACTTCCCTTCCCCTAAAACAAACAAACAAACAAACAAACAAACAAACAAACAAACAAACAAACAAACAAAGGCAGCTCCAGGCACCAGCACGCCAAGCACGTGCCTGGGGCGGCAAGCCATGGAGCACGCTTTGCCGGTCGCCGCGAGGATGGCAGGCAGGTTGCCTTTGGCGGCATGCCTGCGGAGGGTCCCTTGTCCCGCGGCTTCGGTGGACCTCCCGCAGGCGTGCCACTGAATCCGCAGGACCGGGGACCTCTTGCAGGCAAGCCACTGAAGGCAGCCTGCCTGCCGTGCTTGGAGCATCAAAATACCTAGAGCCGCACAAACAAACAAACAAACAAGGCAGCACTCACTCACTCCAGGTATCATCCTGGAAGAATAGCTCTGTTATGCAAAGAACCTGCTAACATTTATTGAGCAACTGGTTGGATTATAGTTAAATTCAGTTGAATACATGCACATTAGACATTTATATTGTGCTGAATGCTATCAACCATCTCTCCAACACACTCTGGCCTCTTTGCAGCATGGTTCCAGTCCTGAAGGAGCCATTGTCTCCAACTGGCCCCATGCAATTGCAGGATTGGGTCTGATCCTGTTCTTGATTCAATCAATTGACTTTCAAATAGACAAGGATCATGCCCCAAAATGTGTTTAATTGAATTTGATTTTAGGTTTTATAATGCAAGTTCTGGAGGATGAACAGAGCCCTAAGACTGACCATCAGATTGGAAACTGCAAACATTGTTTTGCAGAATATTTTCTAACAAGTTCTTTAAAAAAAATGTAAGGTAAAATCTTTCACAATAAATTCATAGAAAGATCTGAGACACACATCCTCCTCCCGCCAAACCAAATCTAAAATGTCATCTCTCTCTCTCTTGTTTGGCATAATTCTTCCACATTCCATGAAATGCGTGGATATTCAAAAATTTGCTGGATTTGTTTCATACCAGCGTAACATGGAGACATACATGAAAAGCTTTTCCACGGTAGTAAAGAACACAAATAATTGCAGGAGAATGTGGCAACAGTTTCCATAAGTTTATAACTAGTTATTGACGCTGCTTTTATGGTAGCAACATTGTTCTCTGTAAGCTGCCCTTAAAATAGAACTAATATAAAAGCTGATTTCTTATGCACTACTGCTATAGTCCAAAAACTCAATTAAAAATGTATCTTTGTATTCTATACTCAAATCTCCCTTCATGACCTCAGTCATCAAATTTCTGAAATTTAAAGGAAAAAACAAAACAAAACTTGTTCTGACTTGTAATCATTTATCATTTTATGATTATTGATGTCTTTCTTAGCAACAGAGAGTGGCTTTATTATTTCTGGAAGCATAGGATGACCTAGTCCCACTCTGAAATCCACTGACAGACACTGTCCTATTGGGATGCTAGTTACCTTTGTGAGTTTTGTTCAACCAAAGATAAAACAGCATAAACAAAGGAATGGGTAAATACTTCGAGTTAGATGGTGCCCCTCTCCTAGTAGGCTGAGCAGGGGAGTAGGCGAGGGTAAACTGATCCCTCAGCCCTTATTCAGCCTACCCAGATCTTGATGCAGAAGGGAGGCCTTGGTTCCCCAGATACTCCTCCTGTGAAAAAATGTGTGGGAAGGGATGAATTGTGAGCCAAACCTTTACACGGCCTACCCCTACTCACTGGCCTGAGAAGCTGGTCAGGGACAAAGGGGAGAAGGAGTACACTATACCCTTTCAAAGGCTGCAATTACTGAATTCTCTCTCTACAACACAAAGGAAACATGGAAGGAATTGTAACACAATCAGTACAGCCAACCTGAAAACATTGAAAATCGTCAGTTAGACCTCAAAGTTATGAGACTGACCCTCCAAAAACATGGGATTTTAAGGAAACATCATGTTGTTAGTCAGTCTTGACTTTTTAACTACACTCTATTCCTCTGCTCACATGTGTGAGAAAATTTTAGATTGAAGAGTCAACCTTTATGACACACAAAAATGCATTGGAGCATGGGCTTTCGTGGGTGAATACCCACTTCGCTGGATGCAACCGACGAAGTGGGTATTCACCCACGAAAGCTCATGCTCCAATACGTCTGTTAGTCTATAAGGTGCCACAGAACCCTTTGCCGCTTTTACAGATCCAGACTCACACGGCTACCCTCTGATACTTGACAAAAATGCATGTTTCTCCCTGGCTGCTCAGATGGAGACTCCAATTACCCTCTTACCTCCGCTTATCCTCACCGCTAATATGAGGGAACTGGCCCTCCAGCTCCCATTACCGTCTTGATTCTCTCATCTCTTAATTTCTCACCTGCCCCCTATATTCCCCTCCTGGGTGAAAACTATAAAATGAAGCTGGATAATGAACAAACATCCAAGAAACACAAAACACTCTCCCTATGTGTCAAGATTTCCTAATATTTTTTAATAAAGATTCATGGGAGCTGTAAAAATGTCTTGACAACATCAAGCACTTTGGTAACTGCTGGAAAAACCCTAACTCAAGCAGAGATCTAACTCAGTACAGTAATTATATATATAATTTGTGCATAAAACATTCCCAAACATTTCCAAAATAATTTTAAATCCTTCCACTTCTCTATAATTTTGATCAACATCGATATGCAAATTATCTAATTACAAACAAATTCTGTTGTTGTTTTTTTAAATTCAATTTTCCAAATGGCTAAAAGTTATTTTTTTAAACTATATTTTCCTTCCACTGACCTAGGAAGAGCAGAAGTCCCATGTCAGTGGAAGGCAGGGAAAAGAGGTGGGGTGGGTTGTGAAAAGCTGCTGTTGGGACTGGGGCAGAGAAGTATTGGGCTCTGATTGTTGCAGCAGCAGACTGTTTCCCACCCCCCTAACTCCACCCTTCCCAGGCCTCCCACTGCCCCAGGACACTCTCTTCCTACTGAGACAGAGTTAATCCATGAATGAAAGCAGGGCTCCATGGCAAGGGGCTATCTGTGTCCTCAGACCCATAAATCTCACAGAGAGTTCTGTCTACATGCCCAGCCTTGAATATCATGGGAATAAGGAGCTTCCTGCATCATTGCAAGAGCTCTTCCAGCATCCGCCTCCAAAATCCCATGACTCACCATTAACTCACAAGGCCTGGTCTACATTAGAAAATTAAGTCCGTTTAAGTACATCACTCAAGGGTGTAAAAAATCCACCCCTCTGAGCGGTGTAATTAAGCCAACCTAACCCGCAATGGAAGAATTCTTCTGTTGACCCTGCGACAACCTCCTGGGAGGTGGATTAATTACGCCAACAGAAGGAGTTCTCCCATTGGTGTAGGTAGTGTCTACACTGAAGGATTACAGCAGCACAGTTGCAGCAGTGCTGCTGTAGCATTTGAAGTGTAGACAAGCCCTGAGAGTTCACAATGCTGCTGAATCTCAATTTCTTCCCTGAGCTAGTCCTGAAAGAGCAGTTACATGCTACATGGGTAGCTGTTCTTATGTAAGGATGTTGGTGCATCTGCAGAGACTGAAGGACACCCTAACCCTCCATTTTGCAAGGCAGTGAAATTGACTGCAGAGGGCAGAAGTAGAATAACTATTCATATCATTTTGGCTGGGATAGTCCCTTTTTTAAACCCTGTCCTGGCTGCCCTGACTTTTTTTTTTTTTAAAGTGGAGTGTAGTGCAGAGGAATGTGCAGGGAGTGAGGTTGTGGAGATGCTGAGGCAGGAGAGTGCTCAGGCAAGCAGCTGGGCCAAGGCCCACAGAGGGGTGGACAAGCTCTTGGGTGAGTGGCTGGGGTGTCCCATTTTCCTTTTGGGAAATATGATCACCTTAGGCAGAAGACACTGTGGCAGGTGGAAGCTTACAGTAGGCTCTTGTTGCTATGCAAGAGAGAGTACATAACTGGAAAGAATGTAGCTGTCAAATACAACTCTCCTTAGCTTAAAAGGACCCCAACCACACATCCAACCCCTTGCTCCAAGTTGAGCCTAAAGGAGCCATCTAACCTTCTGTGGAGGGACATCAGTTCTTTGTTATTTTTCCATTCCCTAATTCACAACCAGAGGAGTTGTAGATAGGTAGCCTCAATGACTAAATGAAAATGAGACCATGAGAAATGGAACAAAGAAAACAATTTCAAGATTTCAGAATTTCTTAGGTAATATCAACCAAGCCAGCTGGTAGAGGAAGGAAGAAATCTTGAGGTACCTAGGGGCAGAGGTTGTAGGGGGGAATAATAATATTAATAGGAGATATACTTATCTCCTAGAATGGGAAAGGATCCTGAAAAATCATTGAGTCCAGCCCCCTGCCTTTACTAGAAGAACAAAGTACTGATTTTTGCCCCAGATCCCCAAGTGGCCCCCTCAGGGATTGAACTCATAATGCTAGGTTTAGTAGGCTAATGCTCAAACCATTGAGCTATTCCTCCTCCAAATGAAGGATGGGAAATAATTATATCAAGAACAATCATTAAAATACATCCTATCAATAAAATTATCTCCAGAAGAAGGCGCAGACCCTTCACATTCACAAATCTTCAGAGGAGTATTGGTCTACAAGTGGATAAAAAGCTCAGTCAGTGTAGTTTACTGGGTTTTTTAAAGTTAATCTTTAGTATCAAAACTTTGATTTAAATATATATGCATCTGTTTATTCAAATTAGTTAGTTTACTATTCAGCACCTTTTATTTCCTGTTGTTGTTGCAGCAGCACCTTACCTAATATTAAAGTCTATTTGGTTAACTGACAACAGTAGTCAATTTACTCAAGAGGCTCTTGTCTCAGTCTTTGAGAATGATACCCCAGGCTTCTTGCCAAAGATGCAAAGTGCTGTGGATGATATTTTGGCTATCTGCTCATGAATAAGGAGAGAGAGATTGCAGGCTCTGTTCTTAAAAAGGTGCCACTGAGACTCTTTAGGTACAATGGTCAAAATGTCTGGAAGGTAATAGAAACCAACACAATTTGAAAAAAATCAAATGTTGTCTTCCTGTAAGCTTCATATATGAGTAAAAGTAAAGAGTCTAGACTCACAGTTTAGCGGCTATCTTTGTTGGCGTTTGAGGTAAAGCAGAATACACACTTACATTTTGCCTCTATATTGGTTCTCTATTGATAATGTTAGTAAAGGCATTGTGTAGTCAGCTAAGTTGAGTAGAGATGATTGTTTTGAAAGATGCCTCTCTCTAAATTTTTGGCACTATACAATGTATTTGCTTAACAGTTCCCATTATAGGTCAGCAGAAATTGCTTGACAAAACCAACATAATGTTGTGAAAATGTTTCTCACAGGGAACAGAGAAGCTGCCAGACATAAATTCCTTTTTTGGCTTTGAACACACAAATACACTGCTTTTTCATACGGGTTAAAAGTTATTTAATGTATTTGAGAGCTGGGCACCTAATTCCCATTTGTGCATTTGAAAATCCTAAAAATGCAGTACATATCTGAAATAGAACAATGTATATAGAACTTGATGATTTAAATTCACTACAGTTTTTGTGCAAACTGTTATACTGTTTCAGTTCACACAAGCTCTTATTACTCTCCACCTTTTCTTTGAGGTTTTGATTAAAATGAACTCTAAGATCTCAAAACAAAACTCAGCTGAAACTTCAAAGTTTTGCCTGGTTTTGCGTCAGTTGAGGCCACTGAGATTAGCTTGATTTTCTGTCTAAAGCCATAAATACCTTCCAAGTTTTCACAAAACTTGCCTGCTAGCTCACCATTTCTCATGGTCTCATTTGTTCAATTTCTCATGGTCTCATTTTTACTTAGTCATCGAGGCTACCTAGCCACAACTCACTAAACTCGTAGTGAATCTGGCTACAAACCAGGCAAGTCTCAAGGGGTTCATTCCCAGGATTCTCTTTAGCACTAAAAGATTATGGGGGATCTCAACCTCACAAATGAGAAGACAGCAGCAATGTCCAAATGGTCCTTTGGGGTTCTACTATGGATAAAGGAGTATCGGAAAGAGATGCAGTAAAGACACCTACCTTCTCCCACTCCAGAAAAAAGGATGATGTGGCTGGATACCTGATGTACAAGGTGCCTTGTTAAAAACAGCTAACACTGCATATCTACTGGTTTATACACACACACGAAGTCTGATCAACTGCACAAAATCGAGAAAATTAAGAGGAAGGACACATTTTCAAGAACAGCCTAAATTGTGCCTACAGCTGAAAATATGACCCATAGTATGTGATCTTATCTTTGGTCTTAAGATTTCCTATTCTCATCTGACTTTATGCACTCCAATACTCATGGCACGACAACAAATAGACTAGCAACCTTAAACAAAAATTATCAAGGATGGTACAACCAACATTTGGTCTTCCCTTTTTTACTTTGTCTGTGTACTCAAAACAAAATAAGCCACTATTTTTCTTTTTAGAGAGAAAAAACAGAACTCCCAAAGATCAGAATTTGAGATATCCTAAAACCCTTGTATAGGCACATATAAGAAAGTTTACTAACGTTCTAGTTTCTGTTCCATCTTTCCATGAGTGCATTTATGGAGGTTTTTATTGAGGTTTTTTTCTTTGTTTTTTGTTTGTTTTTAAATAATAAATAATTATATATATAATAAAAATACCTTCATAGTGTCTTTTCAACTCAGACTGTATTTGGTCTCGCACATTTTAAACAAATTCTTAGTGTTATTTTAATGCATCTTTTTGTATATAATTAATTCCTATTGCCAGGAGAATTCTCATATGGACATCTTCATTCTTTGTTTAGGCTGTCCTTGACCTTTGCTTAGACATTTTTTAGTTAGAGCTGTTCTTGACTGAATTTTAATTAACAGTATGAAGGAAAATATAGAAAAAAAATAATCCTACCTCTAGATAGAAGCACTGCATAATTATTCTGTGGCTTTAGCTTTTAGTTTTATAAAAATGATTGATAGCTTGCAAACATAAACAACAGTTGTCTCTAACTCAGGCATAGTTCTGATTGTTGTATACATGAAAACTTGTTGAATAAAAGTTAATTAATTCAGCTACAGTTCGACATAGCAGCTTTAGCTCCCCCTGAAAGACTGGATTCCAATCAGATCCACCACAAGGGTACTAAACAACTTCAGTGACTTTTTAATAATATTTGAAATTATATGGCACCTGTTAGTTGAGACATTCAAAGCATTTTCAAAATGCTGCACTCCTACTCAGACAAAATACCCACTGAGTCCAACAGAAATCTACAACAGGAATTTTCCCTGAATACAAAGTATAGGACCGGCACATTATTTAAATTTCACAATGCCCCTATGATACATAAGCTTATTATACTTACTTTGTAGATGGATGAACTAAAGCAGAAAGAGGTTGTGACTAGAGGTATTTCAGATGGAATGGACCAAAAATGCCCTTTGAAAAATTGACATTGTCCCCACAGAAAATTTCAATTTTGACAGAAAATTTAGACTTTCTGTGGGGAAAATTAAAATGACAATTCTCTGCTTGCCTGCTTCTAAGACTCTAAGGAGCTGCGGGGAGTGGGGAAGGACCTTCTGGAGCACCATATTTTAACTAGGAGTTGGAGGACGAAGTGAAGGAGGAGAAAGCCTTAACCCCTGAGCACCATCAGCTCCAAAGAGAAACCATGAGAATATCCCAGTGCTGTGTCACTATCACACATGGATGAAAAGGGAAAGATCTCCAACAAGTTCCATAATTCTTCCAGATCCCATCTCCCCTTCCCTCTCTTTGGTGTGTGGTGGTCAAATGCTAATTCTGTTCTACTGAGGAGAAACGTTTTACCTGCTCAGTATGGCTTTTAGCACAAGGCCATGCAGCTCACTGCCCCCTCCTGGTGTGTTGAAGGAAGAGCTGATGGAGTATGCTCATAACAGCATACTCACTCCCTCATTCTGTATAGATCCCTTTCCCAACCCAGGGTCCTCTGCAGAGTACAGTTTGGCCCTGAATCTATAACCAAGCGCTATGTCTGTGGTTTTATAAGACATGCTATACTTACTGTCAAATCAGTATGGTTCCCTCCACAGAACTATAATGAGGTATGGAAAAGCAACTGCTTTCAGCCCTACTGAGAGTCAGTATTTAAAAAGAAAAAAAAAAGTCTCCAAAAGGCAAAGGTGAACTCTCTCATCTCTTAAGTAAAATTAGGGTAGCAAATCAACTTTTACAGTACTTAATTTAAGTTAGTGTCCATTCAAGCATGACAGCATTTGACAGAAAATATTGGGCAGTAAGCCACATTGTCGTGTCTCAGAAAAGCATAAACATAAATGTGAAACTGAATAGCCACATTGTATTACACCTCATAGAAATACTTGCACTTCTCTACTAAAGAGAAAAAAGCCAAATGTTCTCTTTCATTTCATTCTGATGTTCATGGGTCAGGAGACTTTCACCGAATCTTCAAGCTTTTGTTACCTAAAGATCAAAGCTTCATGCTGAGTCTGAGTCATTCTCTTGCAGAATGAGTTACCACAAACAATATTCAGAGCAGCAAAAGTAATTGAAATACATTTAAAGGACAGAATCTATGCACTGTACAAGGCTACCTAATACTTTCACAATACTCACCAGCCTTCTCAAAACACTTTAAGATGTGTTTTTCTGCCCTGCTCCACCTCCCCTGGCCCCTGAGTCCAACTAGAGCTGTAATTTAGATTAGGGTTATCCACTGTCCTGAAGTTCTAAACATTATTCTACACTCAGGTCCAATCCTCTTTACCTCAACTTGATCTTTTCAGGGCACACAAAAGTGTCCCCAAATTTGTGACAATTTACTTTTTCCACAAGAAGTGGTGACAAGGTTATGTTCCATCTTTTAAATTATTTTCATTGGGATGAAAAAACTTGCCCAGATCTAAACTAATCCCCCTCTTGCATAGTACAAGATGTACCCAGAGGCACATTTAAGCTCAAAGGAAGCCTATAAACATATCTGATGGTTCTCTAGTCATCTTCAACTCTGAGTCCTCACAGGCAGAAAGGAAGGGAAATACACAGGTGACCAGCCAATCCCTCACTCAGAACAGGTAGATAGAGGCCACATTTACAGGCTTCCTGGCTATACTGAACAGACATAGCAGCAGAGAAAGGGTGTGCATGGAGCAAGATTATGCTTTATACAGTTGCATAGGTTAAGGGTCCCCTGTTTGAGACCCTCCTGCTCTCTAGCATACTAGTCCTTTACAGAGAGTTTGAAACTTAGGCCTGGTCTACACTACGCATTTAAACCGATTTTAGTAGCGTTAAACAGATTTAACTTTGCACCCGTCCACACAATATATAAAGGGGTCTTTAAACCAGTTTCTGTACTCCTCCCCGACGAGACGAGTAGCGCTGAAATCAGTATTGCCATATCGGATTAGGGTTAGTGTGGCCTCAAATCGACAGTATTGGCCTCCGGGCGGTATCCCACAGTGCACCACTATGACCGCTCTGGAAAGCAATCTGAACTCGGATGCACTGGCCAGGTAGACAGGAAAAGCCCCGCGAACTTTTGAATTTCATTTCCTGTTTGGCTAGCGTGGAGAGCTCATCAGCACAGGTGACCACGCAGAGCTTATCAGCACAGGTAACAATGCAGTCTCCTGAGAATCGAAAAAGAGCTCCAGCATGGACAGCACAGGAGGTACTAGATCTGATCGCTTTATAGGGAGAGGATTCCGTGCTAACAGAACTCGGTTCCAAAAGACAAAATGAAAAAACATTTGAAAAATTTCCAAGGCCATGATGGAGAAAGGCCACACCAGGGACTCAGTGCAGCGCTGTATGAAAGTTAAGAAGCTCAGACAAGCCTAACAGAAAACCAAGCGGAAGGTCTGGGGCAGGGCTGAAAACATGCCGCTCCTATGCTGAGCTGCATGCAATTCTAGGGGGGTCCGCCACCACTACCCCACCCCTGTCTGTGGATTCCGAGGTGGGGGTGGTACTCTCAGCCATGGCTGAGGATTCTGAGGACAGGGAAGATGAGGAGGAAGAGGAGGACGAGCTTGCAGAGAGCACACAGCTCCCCAACAGCCAGGAGCTTTTTCTCACCCATATGGAATTACCCTCCCAGCCCTCTCAAGCCACTAGACCAGACAATGAAGCCATGGAAGCGACCTCTGGTGAGTGTACCTTTGTAAATATAAAACATGGTTTAAAAGCAAGCGTTTTTTAATGATTAATCTGCCCTGAGGACTTGGGATGCATTCGCGGCCATTACAGTTATTGGAAAAGTCTGTTAACATGTCTGGGATGGAGCGGAAATCCTCCAGGGACATCTCCATGAAGCTCTCCTGGAGGTACTCCAAAAGCCTTTGCAGAAGGTTTCTGGGCAGGGCAGCCTTATTCCGTCCTCCATGGTAGGACACTTGACCATGCCATGCATGTAGCAAGTAATTTGGTATCATTGCATGACAAAGCCTAGCTGCGTATGGTCCCGGTGATTGCAGGCATTCAAGCAACATCCGTTCTTTATCTTGCTGTGTTATCCTCAGGAGAGTGATATTGTTCATGGTAACCTGGTTGAAATTCAGGAATTTAATTAAGGGGACAGAGATGGCCAGTCCTACTGGGCTGTTTGCTTGTTGCTTAAAAGAAATCCTTCCTTGCAGGTAGCCAAGCAAGGGGAGAGGGGAGGGGGGAGGGGGGAATGGCTCTGGGCTTTTTCGCGTTTGGCTAGCAGGGATCTTCCCTGCTACCAGCCATGCGATGGAAGGGAGGAAGGGGGGTGTTTAGCCGTGATCTTCCATGATACCTGCCATGCGGTGGGGGGAGGGGTAAAGCGATCATCCCAGAGAATTGGATGGGGGGATCGTTTCTGCTGCTGCATGTTAACAAGAAAGAAGCAGCATTGAACGGGATTTGCTTGGTATTCGGGAAAGGAGGACACTGTGTATATGAAGGCTGCAGAAGCTGAAAGACAATGGCTTACTATGGACGCATGCAAGCTGAATTCTGCTGCCCGGACCTGCGTCTGTGAGATCTCTAACACCAGAGCCGCAGGCACTCAATATTAAGTTGCAAAATGCGACCTTGTAGAGAAATCACATGTGCTATGTAAGGTGAATAGCGTTGTTCACTGTGAAAGAGTATAAGCTTTGTTTTGTAAAATGTATCTTTTTAAATACTTGTCTCCCTTTTTTCCCTCCCTCACGCAGCTGCAAATTTTTCAAGCCTCCCTACTTCATCCCAAAGGCTATCTCAAATAAGGCGGCTGAATAAAAAGAAGCGAGACGAAATGTTCTTGGAAATCATGGAAGTGACCCGCAATGAAAGAGCTCATCTGAATGAGTGGAAGGACTTGGTATCAAATTACGGGAAAGATGCCAGTGAAAGTGAGGACAGGAGGGATCAACGTGAGGATAAAAGGGACAAATGTTAAGACAGGAGGGATGCTCGAGATGAGAGGTGGCGGCAGGAAGATCAGCGGTGGCGGGATGCAACGCTGGGGCTGCTGTGTGATCAAACTGACATCCTCCGATGTCTGGTGGAGCTTCAGGAACAGCAGTAGGGTCACAGAGTGCCGCTGCAGCCCCTGTGTAACCACCCTCACCCCTCACCATGTTCCATATCTTCCTCACCCAGATGTGTAAGAACGCGTGGGGGAAGGCTTCATGCACCCGCCCAATCCACCCCCGTGGACAGCCCAACCAAAAGGCTGTCATTACTTTGAAATTTTTTTAGTGGCCTTTTCCTTCCCTCCTATCCTCCCAAACCACACCCGGGCTACCTTGTCAGTTCTCTCTCTCTTTTTATAATGACTTAATAAAGAATACATGATTTTTAAACGATAGTGACTTTATTTCCTTAAGCAAGCTGTAATCGAAGGGGGAGGGTGGGTTGCTTACAGAGAATGAGTCAATCAAGGGGCAGGGGGTTCATCAAGGGGAAACAAACACAGCAGTCACACCGTACCCTGGCCCATGATGAAACTCGTTTTCAAAGCTTCTCTGATGCGCACCACTTCCTGGTGTGCTCTTCTAATCGGCCTGGTGTCTGGCTGAGCTTAATCAGCGGCCAAGTGATTAGCCTCAGCCTCCCACCCCTCCATAAAAGTCTCCCCTTTACTCTCACAGAGATTGTGGAGCACACAACAAGCAGCAATAACAATGGGGACATTGGTTTGGCTGAGGTCTGAGCGAGTCAGTAATGTGTGCCAGCTCGCCTTTAAACGGCCAAATGCACATTCTACCACCATTCTGCACTTGCTCAGCCTGTAGTTGAACAGCTTCTGACTACTGTCCAGGCTGCCTGTGTACGGCTTAATGAGCCATGGCATCAAGGGGTAGGTTGGGTCCCCCAGGAGAACTACAGACATTTCAACATCCCCAACTGTTATTTTCTGGTCTGGGAAGTAATTCCCTTGCTGCAGCTGTTTAAACAGAGTAGTGTTCCTGAAGACGCAAGGGTCATGAACCCTTCCTGGCCATTCCACGTGGATGTTGGTGAAACGTCCCTTGTGATCCACCAGAGCTTGCAGCACCACTGAAAAGTACCCCTTGCGGTTTACGTACTGGGTGCCCTGGTGCTTCATTGCCAAGATAGAGATATGGGTTCCATCTATCGCCCCACCACAGTTAGGGAATCTCATTGCAGCAAAGCCATCCACTATGACCTGCACATTTCCCAGTCACCACCTTTCGTAGCAGCAGCTTAATGATTGCTTTGGCTACTTGCATTACAGCAGCCCCCACAGTAGATTTTCCCACTCCAAATTGATTCCCGACTGACCGGTACTGTCTGGCGTTGCAAGCTTCCAGAGGGCTATTGCCACTCGCTTATCAACTGTGAGGGCTGCTCTCATCTTGGTATTCTGGCGTTTCACGGCTGGGGAAAGTAAGTCACAAAATTCCATGAAAGTGCCCTTACGCATGCAAAAGTTTCGCAGCCACTGCGAATCGTCCCAAACCTGCAAAACTATGCGGTCCCACCAGTCTGTGCTTGTTTCCCGGGCCCAAAAATCGGCGTTCAATGGCTAGAACCTGCCCCATTACCAGCAGGATCTCCAAAGCGCAGAGGCCTGCAGTTTGAGACAATTCTGTGTGCATGTCCTCATCACTCTCGTCGCCGCGCTGCCATAGCCACCTCATCTTCGCCTGGCTTTGCAGGTCCTGGTTCAGCATAGACTGCACAAGAATGCTCGAGGTGTTTACAATGTCCACGATTGCGGTCTTGATCTGAGCAGGGTCCATGCTTGCTGTGCTATGGCGTTTACACAGTTCACCCAGGAAAAAAGGCGCGAAACGGTTGTCTGCTGCTTTCATGGAGGGAGGGGTGAGGCTGTACCCAGAATCACCCGCGACAACATTTTTTGCCCCATCAGGCACTGGGTTCTCAACCCAGAATTCCAAGGGGCGGGGGACACTGCAGGAACTATGGGATAGCTACAGGATAGCTACCCACAGTGCAACACTCCAGAAATTGACGCTAGCCTCGGACCATGGACGTACACCACCGAATTAATGTGCTTATTGTGGCAGCGTGCACTCGACTTTATACAATCTGTTTTACAAAACCGGTTTATGTAAAATTGGACTAATCCCATTGTGTAGATGTACCCTTAGACATTTCACCCTCAAGAAAGAAAAATGAGCTGAACTTACCTACTCAGAGAATCTGTAATGTTCCTGTAACCACGTTGGCCCTCAGGATATTTGGGAGATAAGGTGGATGAGGTAATCTTTTATTTGACCAACTTCTGTTGTCGCTTTGCTACAACTTTGTTAGCACTACAAAAGTAATCAACTGTTGAGAATAGGCCACTTCCACCTTAATTGAATTGGCCTCATTAGCACTGACCGTCCACTTGGTAAGGCAACTCCCATCTTTTCATATATATATATATATACATATATATATATATATACACACACACACTGCTTACTGTATTTTTCATTCCATGCATCTGATGAAGTGAGTTTTAGCCCACAAAAGCTTATGCCCAAATAAATTTGTTAGTCTCTAAGGTGCCACAAGGACTTCTCATTGTTTTTGCAAATATTATACCGTTCTTCTCTATTAAACACTCCACTGATGATGACAAAATACCAGCAGCCGACAATGGTCTATGATGACACTTCTAAGCATCACTGTTATTTGTCAATGGACTGTGATGTGAACCTTTATTTTAAAGTGCATGATGACTCAAAAATCTGTTAGAATATTTACTATAGGAGCATAAAACATGACAGTATTGTGCAAAGTTCTTCTGATTTATACCTAGAAAAACAAAACAATAACAAGCCACTTTCAGTGCTACTGGTGTGTCAACTAAAAATGTTCTCTTTTGTGGTAAGATACTTTACAGAAGACAGCATGTAAAATAGTTTCTTCACTTCTATGAAGATTAAAATGTAGAGGAAATGTCTGCAGAGATTCACATTTTTCTTGATTTTTGAAGAGGGACAGATGTAGTAGTAGGATTTTATGTTTGTATTTTAAATAATTTAGAATGAAGGATAAAGAATAATAATGTAGCATGTATTAAATGCATTGGTGTATGATGTGATCATATCCTGTCAGCCATCCGTTCTGAATAACAGAAAGGAATGGCTTAATGGGCCAATGGATAGAGATACATTAGCCAGAATCTGTGTCTGGACTGATTTCAAAGCAATAACAGACTTTTGAGTGTCACCAATTTGTTGTAGGTTTAGCATTTAAAAATAAGTAAGAGAATGCCAAGATTGTTTTCTTTTGCATTGAAATTTGACATATGTAAATTAATTGTTTGGTGTGTGAATGAGGAATGTATGTGTTAAGAGATAGGTGTGAAGGCCATTGCTAAACTAGATGTATGAGGGAGGAACCGGAGACAGACACAAGGGCGCCAGGAGGCTGCAACACGTCTCTTTGAAGCATCAGAGGAGAGATTGATGACTCTAACAATGAGACAGGCACCTATCAAGGGGGACAAGATAGCGGTGATCAAAACTAGCATGGAATAACTCCCTGAGGAACTTGATGTAAAGAATAAGAAGTACAATTTAAGAAAACAAGCACTCGTCAAACAATTGATTACAGCATGACAGCGCAAAACTCATTGGTCCCAATGAAGGAAAAATCACTATATAAACAGGTTGCCTTGCCACGGAACTTTGGGTTTGTCCTGCCAAGACTTCCCCGGAGCATCATGTTGCAACTGATGGAACCCGGCTCCTGCCTACTAGTGATCAACCTAGCTGGCCACTAGGTTGATCTGGATTCTGGACTGGTAACTATAACATCGATTGGTGAAATTGTGTGTGTGTGTGGTTTGACTGAATGCTTATGCTAATTGTTGTATCTTCAATAAACGCAGCGTATTGCCTTTTCCCCTAAAAAAGATTCTGTGTGCTTCTTATAAGCATAACAGACAACTGTATATACTGTTGACTGTGCATCAGAAAGCATTAATCCATGTACTGCTATTATTAAAGCTACTTTCCCCAAATTAGCTGTTATTGTCATGCGTCGCAAAAGTGTGGCCAAAAATGCATGAAAAGTTCTCAAGTAAAATGAAGGGCTATCAAATGTTTCACTGAGTTTTCTACCTCAGTAAAGATGGTTTGATTCAAATATTGAAGAAATGCTTTTATTTTATAGAACAAGGTACAGTATCCTGCTGGGTGACATTCCAGGCTGAAGGCTGTCATTTGTTCTCCATTTTATATCCAGAGATTGCCTGATGGCTAGGCTACTTACCAGTAATTGGAGTTTCTTTGAGATCTGTGCTCCTTATCTGAATTCCACACTTGGGCTCTTGAGACCAGAGATTTCTATCAAGTTGCATGTGTTAGTCCATTCCTGCACTGTTGTTCCCCTAATGTTTCTAATCAAAAGTATAAGGGGTGGTGTGAATTGATGCCCTTCCATTCCTCTTCTCACTGCAAATCAGAGAGAACCTGAAGCAGAGTGGAAGGAGGACAGGTAGTGGACAACACATCCCAAAGAGTCTTCAGTTACATGTAAGTAACCTCAATTTCATCTTCGAATACTGGTCCTTATGTATATTCTGCATGTCGGTGACTGGCAAGTAGTAGTCAAATAAGAAGAGGAATGTAAAAATCCAGTTGGTATAAACATCTACAATACCGATGTCATAACTGCGGCATCTGCAGAAGACTTGGACTAAGGCATAAAGCTTTGTTAATTCTAAACTGGAGACTGGTGAATGAAAATAACTTCCTCAGTAGAAAGTCAAGGTATTTAGTACTCTAAGGCTATGCCTGCAGACAAGAGTGTTGTAGCCTGGATCCTTTTAGGACTGCTTGTACTACTAGGGAGTTGGGGGTAGGATGGGTAAACAGAAATTCTGCCCCTTTATCCAGTACAAAGTAAGACCTCTCAGTCCTTTTCAGGGTAGGGGTGCAAGATGCAAGAATATGTCATACTATTCTGGCTGGTTCTCTGATGGACTCATTCACTGAGAGAGCCACTCAACCGGGACCAGTAGACTGTAAGATTTCCATAAGTTCATGCTGCATATCATGGACGTCTTTGAGTAAGACCTAGCAAAGGGATCCCATGGACCCCAATAAGGCAAGTATGACGGATCAACCAGTGGGAAGGGGAGTTGGAGATAGGTCCAAAACATCTTAGAGCCTATGTCCAGGCTAACCTTCCCATGTGGAGGTGACAGCTTGTTGGATTCATCCAATGAGAAGGTAGGTTCTGGCTTCACCAGTAGTGCCATCAGTTCTAGTAGATGAAGGCTGCGACTCATGGCAGACACCTTCTCCTTGAGACAGATTCATCTTCTGTGCTCTGTTTGGTCCTCTGATACCGCGAATATGTTGACTTGATTGGATGGCAATGACTAAATATTCTAGACCTAAATCAAACAGAAGAGGAGAAAAGGGGGCAGCCCTGCCTTGTATCTCTCTCTAATGTAAATGGGGCAGAAATAGTATCATTGGTAACAACCCTCGAAGTCGAGTTAGAGTGTAAAAAGCTTAATCCAAGCAATACATTATTTACTAAGTCCAAATTTTGCTAATATATGAAAAAGATTGACTGCATTGCCTGGGACCAAGGCCTTTTCAGCATCTAAAGAACTGACAGCTAAGTGTCCTTTAGAAGCAAGGACAGCAATAATATTTATCAGTTGATGCAAATTATCTAAACCACATTTATTATGAAGGAAGATTACTTCTTTTATGCAGATAATGAGTGAGATACCTTAGTCCAGTCACATACTAAGAGCTTTGGCTAAAATATTAGTGTCACAATTGATTAAAGCAATTGGCCTATAATTACCACATAGTTCAAGGTTTTTCCCAGGTTTAGGAAAAAACTGAAATTACGGCTTCTCTCAACAGGTGCAAGAATTTGCTCATTCTTGGCCTCGTTGAACATATTCAGTAATCTAGCCCCATTAAAGATTTAGAAAACTTTTTGTCAATTCAGTTGGGAACCCGCCAGCTCTATGAGTCTTTTCGACCTTCATATCTTTTATAGCCTGAGTCAGTTCCATGATTTCTAGAGTGGCATCCTTCTGAGAATCAGAGATCTGTGGCAGAGACAATTCACTAAAAAGGTTATCTAGGGCATCTTTATTGACTTTCTCTTCAGCTAAATATAATTTTGAATAAAACTACTGAAACTGTTTATTAACATTTGACTGTTGTATATAATGGACTGCTACTATCATGAATAGCAATAATCTTATTTCCATTAGCCTCTTGCTTAAGTCTGTATGCCAACAGCTCGCCATCTCTCTCAACAGAATCCCAGTAGTTTTGCTTCTACCAGAATAAATCAAACTCAGTCTTTTCAGACACAAGTTTGTTGATTACCTATCTTAGACTGATGAGGATTCTGTTTCTCTGGGGAGGGGACAGAAGCATAGTCTATAGAGCCCTGCACAGATATAAATTTTATATAGGCTTTCAGTTCTATTTTCCCTTTGCTTCTTTTTAAAGGTGGCATAAGAGATGCTTGCTCTGATGAAGGCTTTAAAGTCTTCTCAAAGTGTAGCAGCTGATATTTAAAAGAAAAAATAAAAATAAAAAAAAAAAACAAGCAAAAAAAAACCAGAAAACCCACCTCTAAGTTCTAACTCATGATTGACAGAGTTAACAAATGATATATGAAGCAGCAGAGAAGTATTTAATCTCCATTTTTTTAGTTGGGGGTATGTATCCTGGGGACCTAAAAATCATATGTATAGGAGCCTGGTCAGATATAACAATAGTACCAGTGCCACAATCAGTGACAGAATTGATCAGGTCTTGTAACATTAAGAAATAGTCCAATCATGAACATATTGAATGAGCTACAGGAAAAAAAAAGTTATAATATCTGGCCATAGGATTACCCAATCATAACATATCTTGTAAGCCTAAATCAGCTACATACATATGATGTACCTGACAAATATTGGTGTTTTTATTTGGAGATGGAGAAGCTTTATCAAGGACTGGGTCTACAGTTGTTAAATTCTCCAGCTATTACACGATAATGGCCATGTCAACAATACAAAAAACAAACAAACAAACAAACAAAACTGGGATTGTCTGGCTTGGCCTGCACAGTTTGGCAAAGATTATAGATTTTCCAGTTTGAGGCTTGAGGAGCCTTGTGCTCTGAATATTAACACTCAGCTTTTTAATGTATTAGTATAGCAATGCCACTTAATTTCTAATTGTAATTCTAAACCAAGAGGCCTACCCAATCTTTAGGCACTTCACAAGCTTCAGGTTCTATCATATGTGCCCCCTGGAGCACAGAAATGTCAACATTCTCTCTTTTAAAAAAAAAATTGAATATTTTTTTCCTTTTAATAGGGTTATTGAAACCTTTTATATTCTAGGAGACAATTATTGGAGCCATCATTGTTAAAATATACCAGATAAAATATAAAGTCATTTAGTGAATAAATGAATTGCAAATTTTCCTGAACAGTATACAGTTCATGCATATTTAAGCAGCAAAAATGATATAATCCAGGGGTAGTGTATCACTTCCCAGTACATATTCTACAAGAGTGGGAAGGAAATTCTCAGCATGGGATGATAACAGGAAAAGGTCAGAAAGCAGAATCAAATAAGTAGAAAAAAAACACCCTGAAAAGATAATGGAGAGAAAAAATACCCATTAGTACCATACAATCAACAAGAAGAATCTGTTTAAACAGTCAAAAAAAAATACACACACTTGATACTCAGAGGGGTCAAACATATAAGGTTAAACTTGCAGATCCTCAAAGCCCCTGTGGCTCCAAGCATTACAACTATAGTAATCACCTTACCAATAGAATATTGATACATTACATTGCTGCTCCTTTCCTATGAGTTAATGCAATAGGAAGTTAAATTGATAACACTGCTCTACAGCCAAAATGCTTCTGAAATAAATGTAGTCCAACTTTACTAATTCTGGGTCACTGAGAATGAAAATGATGCTTAAAATTGTTGATTGGCTCTAGTTTTCAAGATATGCTATTGGGTCAGTATATAAGACCCTTGACTTGGGAATGGCGGAGGATAAGTGAGTTATAAAGGGAAAGGATCTCAATTTAAACCAGAAATGACTAAAATACATCTTTGACTGGATCTATGAATAAATCTATGACTAGGTTTGGACAGTACTTGCTTTTTAGGCAAAACAATGAAAGATGCAATCTGAAGCTGGTATTGCGTCATACATGATATGAATTGCATCATGTTATTCCTAGATATCATGGATGATGCAATCATAACGAAGCTTACATCACTCTGCTGAACAAATTGCCCTATATCAGCTCTAGAAATCATACAGTGTCATGCTCTCTTCTTTGTCAGTGTTTCATTTTGCAAAGGGACACATTTCTGTTTAGCCAAAGTAAGCAGAGATGCCTCGTACCTGTGTGAAGAGTGCAGATAACTTCTGCTATGTTTGTGGTGAAGAGACTTTTGCATCACAAAAGCGCAGTCTAACCACTCTGGTTAAGAAAGCCTATCACCTTTCTTTTGGCTGCAAAATTGGAGATCAGGCAAGAGGTGGGCCCCACACATATGCTGCAAGACTTGTGCAACAAATCTTGGCCAGTGGTTGAACAGGAAAAGGAAATCTATGCCTTTTGCAGTGCCAATGATTTGGAGAGAGCCAACAGATCATACCAGCAATTGTTACTTCTGCATGGTGCCTCCACTTGGGAAAGGTGTGTCAAAGAAGAAAAAGTGGACTGTGCATTATCCAAACATTCCATCAGCTATACGCCCAGTACCCCATGGAGAAGGACTGCTGGTTCCTGATGCACCAGAATCATTCTCACTTGAGTCAGACGAGGAAGAGGAAGAGGATGAAACTTCTGGTCCTGAACCATCAATGTCACAGGACCCACATTTTCTCCCATCCTCTTCCTCTGAACCACACCGCATAACACAAGGTGAACTGAATGACCTTGTCAGGGATTTGGAACTCCCCAAGAGTAAGGCAGAGCTGTTGGGCTCCAGACTACAGCAGTGGAATCTCCTGGCAGGCTATCAGGGCAAATGGAGCCCATCAACGCTTGCAGACTATTGCTGGACAGTGACAAGAGATGCTCCATTGAATGAATACAAGAGACAAGCCAAGAAGCGCCGAGTAGACACTGAATAAGACTAAACTATCTACATAATAGTTTTTTGCCTTTTGTTTCATAATAAATTTTATTTATATAACCCTTTTGCTGATTTTTAAAGTGTTACATAAACAGGACAGGTGAAATATTATCATGTAAAGCAACCATAAACACATGAAAAGACCTAAGTTTACAATTTATGATTAAAACTCTACTGTCTACACAATATACGTAGACATAAAATGTAAAAACTTAAATATCTTAGAAACAGTAGCCAATCAGTTGTTTTAATTGTCATATTTGAATTCAGCACATCAAAATACATAATAAATATCACATTTTATCTCTGAAGCAGACGACTTCTCAAAAATTGTAGACCAGTGTAATAACCCATTATCCCTTCACCATCAATGAGGGAGAAAAAAAAGAAAAACTAAAATATCAATATCAAGTGGTATCCATCATCTTCTTTAAAAGCAGCCATATTAGAACTCACACAGCAATACATTAAATCCGTACAGTTGGATCACTCCATAGATGTCTCTTCTTACAAGGGAGGAGCTTGCAGATTTAAGGTATTTTTCGGCCTCCTGAGGGGAACTGAATTATAGTATCTTCTTGCCATTCTTAATATGGAGTGTTTCCAGGTATTTAATAAATTGCTTCAAGTACATCTTCCTGGCCATTTGTTTTGCTTGGTTAAAAAGCAACTGCATCATGAGCATAATTTGGAAAGAACAGTATTGTAAATCGCTTGTTCTCCTGACAACAGCTCCTTTTTGTTAAATCTGGATTTCTCCAATGTAAGCTCCTTGGTGACAAACTTCAGGAACTTCAAAATCAATGCTGTAGGCGAACTTCCTGGAGCTGACTTGGGGGCAAGGGTCCAATGTGCCCATTCTATATCGGAAGTCTGCTGGCAGATCCAGTAATTTAGTTAGCAGTTTAGGGACACATTCGGAAGGTTTACCCCTCTCTATTCCTGCAGGACACCCACAATCCTTATGTAACATCACTGTGAGCAGCTTTCGAGATCAATTAGCTTGGCCTGAGTGCCCTTAACCTGATTACAGTTCTTCATAACCTGTCATTTGTTCTCTTTGAAATCTTCTACTTCAGAAATTCTGTGTTCTGTTTCACCCATCCTTTTGGACAGAACATGTTGTGCACTCTGAATCTCAGTCATAGTGACATGTAGGGTGGAAACACTGTAGATTTAATTTCAACAGTATCTGTGTCCACCTGCTGTAGCACAGCCATCAGCTGTGTTCCACCATGCTTGGTTGTAGAAGGAACTGGAGGTATATCTCCTTTGTTCTTCTGGTGCTTTCAGATTCAGAAAGGAAGATGCAGAGCTATAGGACAACTTGGGGGTTTCACTAGTCAGGTGCAATATTTTGGAGGGTTGGATGTTGGGGTTTAGGGGATGATAACTGGGAGTCCTTGGGGTCACTTCAGAGCTTAAGCAACCTGCACCCACCTTTGTTGCAGCACTGAATGGTCAGCATGCACAGTTCTTAAACCCCAGGACTCTTGGCATAGTCCTTCTCCTTAGGAGGAAAAATGGGAAGGATCCCCAGGGTGGAGAAAAACTACTCTACACTAGCTGTAAGACTATTAAGGCACTACAAATGGTAAAATACTAAAACTATGTATAAAAATTTATAGATGTGAAGACAATGAAGAATTTTAGAACACAGGATTCCAACTCAGGTCATGTGGCAGTAAGAAGGAACAACAGAGGCATTGGTCTGCACTGCCTCTTATATTTTTGATTCCACGCACAACGGGAACAATGGTGCAGGTGTGAACCAACGGACACTACTTGTTAAAAGTCTCTAGTCTCAGGCACATAGATGGAACACATACATACTCATATGTGGAATACACATATGGACCAGCACTTGATGGAGAATTGGAAGGCTGTCAGGCAGTGTTCCTTCTAAGTTGTGCACCTGCCTGACCATGCAACAGTCCATCAAACAGCACACTTATTACAGCCCAGGGTGGCCCACCAGAAAGGATGTCATAGCCAGGGTTTGCCTGAGTCCCACTTGACCTGACAGAGGTGGCAGGTAAGCAGCAGCGTCTGAAGAGGGTGGAGGGACCTGAGCTGCAGGGGGGCAGTTGGATGACCAGCCAAAATAGGTGACTTCTCCAAAGCAGAGGTGCCCTCTTTCCCCCAGCTCCACTGTTGTGTGCAGCTGCCACTGGGCCTGTTCCTCCCCCGGAGCCACTCCTGGCTATGTTGTTTGTCCTCCTGTCTGCTGAGCCCGGGGCGGTGGGGAGAGTGAAGTTGATATTGGAGTATCCTCCTTTCCCCGCCTGTGTACTCAATTTCCACTGAGCTGGGTGACAGGACTGGGGAAATCTGTCTGTGCTGATGCCTCTCTGGGTCTGGAGCTTCCAGCAGCTGCTTGTGTCTAAACAAGCCTTCAGGCTCCTGATCCTGAGTGTTCTTGAAGAGACAGCACTATCATACACTCACTCAGGCACACAAATGCCCGTCAACACACACACAGTCTCCCTCACACAGTCCTCCTAACACACACAACACCAGGGCTCCCTAGGCTGTGCTGTGAAGTGAGCATCAGCATTTGTTAATTATCCCCTGTTATAATATTATTTTTTCCTTCTTCTGTGCCTATGGTAACTTATTCAAAATTTCTGTCAGGTTCTCATTGCAGAAGATGAAACATACCTTTCACCTGGAAATTCTTCTCTGGTCACAAATACAGGCCTTATGCAGCATTGAGTATCAGGGAACCCACATACAGGAATTAAGTCAGGGAAATATGCTGCTTAGAGCAGATCTTCTCTTCCTATAGTTTTGCCAACTTCCTGATAGATTGAAATGGGATGTCCTTCTTCTATCCCGCTGCAAACTATCTGGTTAGGGTACTTGTATAGCCCCCAGGATTTTAGTGCCTCATAGTCTTTAATGTATTTATCCTCCAACACCTCTGTAAGGCAAGTAAATGTTGATGGCAATTTCAAGTTCTGATTAACATCAACTGTTCGGGGTTAGAATGAAAACAATTATGCAACCTTAACCACAGCAGCCATCACCATTGCAATAACTTATTTCTGACGGGACTCTGTACTATAATCTCCATTTTACAGATGGGAAACAGCAACAGGGAGAGTATGAAAAAACACTTCCACTGACTTCATTTGGGCCAGTATTTCACTTTAAGTAATTTTCCAATGGTCACACAAAAACAGAGTTGGCCAAAACTCAGAATTTCTAGTTTGCAACAAATTTTGACATTTCATTCTCATTCTGAGTGAAACAAAAGTTCAAAACTTCCAGCAAACTATAAATTCTAAAAAGAAAGAAAAAAGTTTCAGAAATATGGACACATTGCATGTCCTAAACAAAATATGCTCCCTGGATGCATCAGCAGCTACGTGAAATTGACATAATTATTGTTGGTTTTACTGCTGCATACCACTGAACAGCAAAGATAAGGCACCACTGAATCAGGGCCGCTCAGAGGGGGAGTCAAGTGAGGCAATTTGCCCCAGGCCCCGGGCTGCATAGGGGCCCCCATGAGAGTTTTTCAGGGCCCCTAGAGCGGGGTCCTTCACTCGCTCCGGGGGCCCCAGAAAACTCTCGCAGGGTCCAGGCCCCTGGAGCTTCTTCCACTCTGGATCTTTGGCAGTAATTCAGTGGCAGGGGGTCCTTCTGCCTCGGGACCAACCGCCAAAGACCCCAGGCTCCCTGAATCCTCTGGGCGGCCCTCCACTGAATAGCAGAGATAAAACTGACAAAAATCATGTACATTTCACTTAGCCACAAACAGGGCTTCTAGGAGCTGTGGCTCTGGACTGGCCCCAGTGTTTCAAGACAACTGGACTTAACATAACGCAACATAGACTTGACATAACCTGCAGCCATCTTGTGCACTTAGCATAAGCTGGAAATAAGAAAACCACACAGAGTCAGGAAAAAATCCGGCCTTGGCTTAGGCAGACAGAACAAAACTACTGCACAGCTGCAGTGTGTTACTAACAAAGAGATTCATGAGAAGGAGGGACAAGAGAGAGTGTGAAAATTTGACCTTGATCTGGGTTCCTGTGTAAGTTTCTTGCTGAAGTTGTTTTGTTGATAAACAGAAAATGAATTATTGTTTGCTGTTGATAGGCTGTTGATAGGGAGATTTCTACCCTATTAGGGGCCATTATGAATTATGTGCTTTGTCTAGAGAAAATCTGTACAGAGTTTAGTTAGAGAGTGCACTTTGGAGAAGTTTGCATTTTCTACCAGCAAGAAGTCACTGACATAAAACTCCCCAGCAATTAGGAGAAAGGCTGGCCACTAGAACCCTGCTGCTGAATCACTTGACACCACCTCAAATCTTGGTTTAATTATTTTTGGTGTGTTCAAAGACTTAATTTTGATGTGTGCTTTGTACTCAATGAAAACAAGGATGGCGGAAGCACTCTTGTGTGTACCAATCAATTATCAGACAGAGATGCTGTCTCCCTCACGGATTTATTTCCTGAGACCACCTGGAAAACAGACATTAGCTACTACAGCTTTGGGTTCAGATAACCCTGGGTAACACCCATCATGAGGGCTATGTGAGGCTGGAGACCCGAGGGCTTCCAGATTCCCAGGTCAGCTAGCTCCCTGGGCTGTCCAACATTCAGAGTACTTGGCTCACCATGCTGTAGGATTCAAAAAAGTTAGTCAAACTCAGTATGTTTCCTACTAACCTTGTTTCATCTGAAAATTCACAAACAGCACAACAGAGGAAGTCTGTGGCAAAGTAGGGAATTGAACTTGGGTTTCTCAAGTTTTGGGTTTGCACCCAAATGACTTTACCACCCTTCCTCTTTGGCAACTTTCATTCACTGAAGACTACCATCATGGCTTTCAGATCATGCCCAAAGAGAGGCAGAGGCCATATATGAATGTTATACCAATATAATACAAACCAGCAGGATCTTATTAAGAGGGACAAGGCAAAGATGCCACATTTATTTGAAATATAATAATAAAGCAAAAGACAAAAGTAAACAACATTGTTTGAGCAGCAAAGAGTCCTGTGGCACCTTATAGACTAACAGATGTTTTGGAGCATGAGCTTTCGTGGGTGAATACCCACTTCGTCTACATGCATCTGATGAAGTGGGTATTCACCCACGAAAGCTCATGCTCCAAAACGTCTGTTAGTCTATAAGGTGCCACAGGACTCTTTGCTGCTTTTACAGATCCAGACTAACACGGCTACTCCTCTGATACTGAACATTGTTTGACTAATTCCTATATATATATACACACACACATATATTCATTCACACAATCATTCATTAAAGTTCTGTATAGGTGTTATAGTTACCAGCCTAGAAGTTGCTCATGCCAAGTTACTGGCCAGGTATCTTGATCATGAGGATGGAGCTGAGTCTGTGTCAGATGCACCTGATGCTCCTGGAGGCTGGCTGCAGAACCAGAGACTCAAAGTCCTCAGTTTTTGGATTTCATTCTTATAGGAATTAATTCTTATGTTAGTCTATGCCCTCGTCCAGACTAACCCGCGGCATCGGCGGGTTAAAATCGATTGCTCGGGGATCGATATATCGCGTCTAGTCTGGACGCGGTGTATCGATCCCCGAGCGCGCTTACATCGATTCCGGAACTCCATCAATCCGAACGGAGTTCCGGAATCGACGCGGAGAGCCGCGGACATCGATGCCGCGCCGTCCAGACTGGTGAGTACCTCGATTTTAGAAATTCGACTTCAGCTACGTTATTCTCGTAGCTGAAGTTGCGTATCTAAAATCGATTTTAATTCCTAGTCTGGACGTGGCCTAAGGGAGCTGTTTCATCCTGCTGTTGCTGACTCAATCAGCAGATGGTACATTCCTAGTGGCTCCACGCTGTCTAAAGTGGCATATTCCTTCCAGGTGTTTGGAGTGGATCCCAGTTTACCTTCCGGGGATTGTCTGGTGCTCCACTTGACACATTCTTCAGCTGATGGATCCTTTCTAAGCTGGCACCTCTCTAATCATTCACGTACATAAAGCATTCATCAACATACATTCCATATCTTAGGCAGAGTCAATCAATGGCTTAAGGCTCACAGTAGGGGTGATAACGTAGTGTCCACTTCAAGAACAAAGTCAATTAACTTGTTTGTAAGTTTTACATAGTAATAGAGTATCTTTCACAGGACAGATACAACCAATGTTTTCTGCAGACAGGAGCTTACAAGTTTTAACAGACGAACTAAAAGATTTTTGTACTTGGTGAAACTGGGGCGGGGGTGGCCTGGTCACTTGGGGGAATCACTGTTAGTACTTT
Source organism: Gopherus flavomarginatus (assembly GCF_025201925.1). NCBI lineage: Eukaryota > Metazoa > Chordata > Testudines > Testudinidae > Gopherus > Gopherus flavomarginatus. The sequence continues at coordinate 199,942,257 of NC_066618.1, forward strand.
CTTTAATATCCCTATGCGGAAGTCAAGGTTTTTCCCTCACTTTGAACTTTAGGGTTACAAAAAGTGGGGACTTGCATGAACACTTTTAAGCTTAATTACTAGCTTAAATCTGGTATGCTACCACCAGCCAGAATTTACTGTCTGGCACACTTTCTGTTCCCCCAAAACCTTCCTTGGGGAACCCAGACCCAAACCTCCTGGGTCTTAAAACAAGGAGAAATTAATTATCCCCCTCTTTTCCCCCCCAGACTTTCCCCTCCCTGCGTGCCTTGAGAGGCTTCACACCGATCCAAACTCCTTGGATCTTAAAACAAGGAGGAATTAACCATCACCCCTCCTTTCCCCCCACCAAACCCTGGTGAGTTCAGACTCAATCCCTTGGATTTTAAAACAAGGAAAAATCAATCAGGTTCTTAAAAAGAAAGCTTTTAATTAAAGAAAGGAAAGGTAAATATTATCTCTGTAAAATCAGGATGGGAAATGCTTTACAGGGTACTCAGATTCATATAGACTAGAGGGACCCCCCCCACACACACCCTAGCCTTAGATTCAAAGTTACAGCAAACAGAGGTAAAAAATCCTTCCAGCAAAAAGACACATTTACAAATTAAGAAAACAAACATAAGACTAATCCACCTTGCCTGGCTATTACTTACAATTTTGAAACATGAAAGACTGATTCAGAAAGATTGGAAAAGCCTGGGTGTACGTCTGGTCCCTCTTAGTCCCAAGAGCGAACAACGAACAACACAAAAAGCACAAACAAAGACTTCCCTCCACCAAGATTTGAAAGTATCTTGTCCCCCTACTGGTCCTCTGGTCAGGTGTCAGCCAGGTTTACTGAGCTTCTTAACCCTTTACAGGTAAAAGAGACATTAACCCTTAACCATCTGTTTATGACAGTGGACCACTGTTATTTGCATTTGCACACATGTTTGTGCTTGGTAAATTCAACATATTAATTCTGTTTGTTGAGATGTTTTCACAGTGAGTCATATTTTCATTTAATTGGTTCACTCCAGAAAGTCTACTTCATTGATTCCAAGAGAACTGAATAATTAACTCAGCAATAATAGAAGTTAATTGGGATGCAGTAAATTAGCAAAAGTGAAAAATGTGCAAACAAAATCATCCAACATTTTATGGTGCAATTGTGTTGGAGTTTGTTTTGAGATTTTGGGATTTGATATAACAATATTTTTCAACTGGGAATAAGGCAATATTACAAAGTAATAAATTAAGAAGCTAGTTATGCTAAACACCAAAAACAATTAACTATATCACCAGTGTTAGTTTTGTAACTTCCTAGTAGTACTCATGCAGACGGTAGGGCAGGGTCACCCAGAGGATTCAGGGGGCCTGGGGCAAAGCAATTTCTGGGGCCCCTTCCATAAAAAAAAAGTTGCAATACTATAGAACATTATATTCTCAAGGGGGCCTCTGTGGGGCCCAAGGCAAATTGCTCCACTCCCCCCACCCAGGCAGCCCTGGGAAAAATAAACATTTTAAAACCTTCCATATCTCGACACAAACCCAGTTTTATGAAAACTTCTTTTCAAGTCACCCTTACAAGGTATTACTGATTCTCAGCATCAGCTAGTGCTAAAAGGCACTAAAGCTCATTAAAAGAGTTGGACAAATATTTTCCATCAAAACTTTTTTGGGGGGTTTTAAAAAGCAGAAAAAAATCACAGACGTGTCTGCTTTCCTTCTAAATTTGTTATGTTTTTTTAATTGAAAAGCTGAAATTAGTCTGCCAAAACCTGAACACGGTTTGGGGTTTCAGAAGCATGTGGCCAAATATTTGTTGCTTGCTGTGTTTGATTGTTTAAAGAAACAATAAAAAAAAATTCTGCTTAAAAAAAAATCCCAATCTTCTCAACCACCTCAACTTGTGACCAAACACCTGAGCCTATCAGTCAGAGATTTTTCCAAGTTTCTGATACTCTGCTGGCTTCCTTGACTTATATCTGTCTCCATAACTTCGGGTTCATTTAGCTTAGAACATAAGAATGGCCATACTGGGTCAGACCAAAGGTCCATCCAGCCCAGAATCCTGTTTACTGAAAGTGGCCAGTGCCAAGTGCCCCAGAGAGAGTGAACCTAACAGGTAATGATCAAGTGATTTCTCTCCTGCCATCCATCTCCACCCTCTGACAAACAGAGGCTAGGGACACCATTCCTTACCCATCCTGGCTAATAGCCATTAATGGACTTAAACTCCATTAATGTATCTGTTTCCTAGAGATTCCACGGGGTTCCTCACAAACTGGAGACGGTTACTGTGGGTTTGTCTTTAGTATAGACTATGTACATACACCACAAACTGAGCATTTGAGCTTGCTCCAGAATATGGAATGAACCTATGTTGTGAAAACTGAAATGCTCAAAATAGCAGATGCATGTGAATGGACACAGGGTGCTAAAATTAAATTAACCCAGGGGTTCTCAAACTGGGGGTTGGGACCCCTCAGGGGGTCACAAAGTTATTACTGGGGGTCATGAGCTGTCAGTCTCTACCTCAAACCATGCTTTGCCTCCAGCATTTATAATAGTGTTAAATATATATAAAAAAGTGGGGTCACACTCAGAGGTTTGCTATATGAAAGGCGTCAACAGTACAAAAGTTTGAGAACCACTGAATTAACCCCTCTGGAGCCTCAGGAAATGCAGGGGAGAGGGGTCTCCCTTGGTAGGGTTGGGAAAGTGGTAGGTGGTATAGGATATTGCTCTTCTCATGTGATCCCTCCCCCATAGAAAAGATAACAGCTTGGTTCTTTGTGTTAAATAGCTGTCTGCAAGCCTCAAACTGCTGAATGAGCATTAGGGTAGGGAAGGCTGTGCTTCTCCAAACAGCCTGGCCCTATCCCCTATCCAAACCCCATCCACTTCCTGTCCCACGACTTCCCCCCTCAGAATTCCCAACCCATCCTGCTCCTTGTCTCCTCACCACCACCCCCAAGAATCCCTCCCCAACCACCACCCCGGGAGTCAACCCCCCACCAATTCCCCCATTCCCTGTGCCCTGACTGCCCCGACCCCTATCCACCACCCCCCACGCCGAGTCCTGACAGTCCCCCTAAATGCCCACAATCCAACCCCCCCATTCCCCATCCCCTGACCACCACCCCCAGAATCTCTGCCCCGTCCCTGTCCCCTGACTGTCCCCAGGACTCCCTGCCACTTATCCAACCCCCTCGGCCCCAGCTCTCTGCCATGCTGCTTACCTCTGCCTCCCCCCTCTCCCAGAGCCTCAGCGCACCGCATCCAGGAGGCCCTGGACAGCGCTGCAGCAGCATGGCTCCAGAGGGGCCTAAGTTCCCGCTGGTCGGTCTGGAGCCCCGCCCCCTTACCATGCGGCTCCAAGCGGGGAGGAGGAGCTCAGGCCCCACCCCAGCCATGCCACTTTAGCTCTATCCAGGGCTGCTCCTGGATGCAGCTGCCGGGGGAAGGCAGGGCCGGGGCCAAGGCCAGAGAATTCTCATGGGGGCCTCTGCTGGGCCCGGGGCAAATTGCCCCACTTGCCCCCCCCCCTCCCGGGTGGCCTTGCAGTATGGGCTTTGGAAGAAAGAAGAAGAGAAGGAAAGAGTAAATGAAACTGAAGTTGAGAAAAGTCTCTTTTCCATCCCCAGTTCCTTATTTCCTCCATATATTTGTATAATGCTGTGTAAAGTATGTAAGTAATGACTTAGTCAAGAGAAGATAGTATTGGAATGTTAGTGTCTGTGGCCCATATATTTTGGTACATGAGAAAATATGTGAAAGAAGAGAAAAAAAAAAACAATGCAAAAGTCCTGCGGTTCTTAAAAGGCAAGAGAAGCACAAGATCCATAAGACTCAGGAGCCAATGTCCCATAGATTCCTGCCCAGCTTCATGGAAAGTCTCTAGTTTCCACTGCCTCCCACTCCACCGACCATGGCAGCCCTGGCAGGCCAATATTAGTATGTATTTATTTATTATACTTTACATAGCCTATCATAAAAACACCTATCCCATGTTGTGTTAGGGGTCCTTGCCACCAATTAAAAGTTAATACATAACCATACTTATAGCACATGTCCACCACCATCCCATATCACATGTCAGGAAAAAAATTACACATCAACATCTCACTGAAATTAATGAAAACAGGACTGGAACCAAACAACTAGAATAAAAATCATGTAGTGTGGTTTATTATAATCTATTGTCTATAAGTTTAAGTGAGGCAAGAGATTTCAAGGCAATTTAACTACACAGTAAATTTGAACGGTGGGAGGGGATGTTAGTGAGCTAGAGGGAGACAAATAGGGTGACCAGATGTTATGATTTTATAGGGACAGTCCCAGTTTTGGGTGTGGGGGGGGTGCTTATATAGGCACCTATTACCCCCCACCCTGTCCCGATTTTTTACACTTACTGTCTGGTCACCCTAGAGACAAAAAGATTAACTGGAAGCCTGATTTCAAATCAGAATAACTTGTTTGTAACCTATCATCTAAAAACAGCTTGACCAGGTTCCTTCAAACTTTGCAGAAACATTATCTCTTGCTTTCCCAGTAACTCTGGCAATTTCCAGAAGGACCCAATTTTCCAAGCCAAATATGGCTTTGTAACAAAGCTGGTATCAACCTTAACCAGGCTACTTCCAAGCAGAAAGGGGGTCACAGAAATATCACACTATTTCTTCAGCCTCCTTTTTGTTTCTAAGTCAGCCTCCCATACAGTGAGAAGATATTTAATATTATGAAATTAAATGGCCAAAGTGTGTGAAATTTGTCATTATAAGCCATAGCAGTTCTCACATTTCATATTAAAATTGACAACCATATTGGAAAAGAGCAATCAAATCGGAACTATATGGGGAATTTATTCTGAAGTAAGTGACGTTGCAAACCATCTCTGTATGTCTGAAATAAAAATGTTAAATGTTAGATCAAGAAACTTTAATTCTCATTTATATATATCAGTCATTTTTTCTACCAACATAGTCATTTAAGACCCCCACTTCTGGGCCCCTTTTATAAAATGGGAATTATAGTTGAGATTTAGGTTTACACTGTTGTTTGCTAATAAAACATCATTGTTTTGTGATTCTGTTTATGAAGCTGCAATACAATTAATCCCTTTCAATGCTTATATTGGTGAGAGATAGCTATGCTCATAAATGGAAGTACAAGTTATGAAATAATCCAAAGAGAATAAAGTTGTACACACAGCATGCGGTAGTCCGTTTAAAAAGTTAAACAACTCATTAGCTGAAGGTTTCTGAAGTTACAATTCTTTTTCTATAGCCACATCATGATGCACAAAGCATCCTTGCATGCACTATTAACAGGTTGTATCACATATTGTAAATGCAGAAGCTCAATGTTTCTATTTTTTTGCATAAATCACATAAAAACCTACAATTAGCCACCTGTAATTTTTTTTATCTTTTCCAAAGCCTGATCAAGGCAGTATTGCTTAGTATTTTGATTAATAAAGTTTACAGTATCTGTCAGGTATTTACCAATGTAATGAGAAAATAATGGGACACATTAATGAAGCTCTGACTATGCAGATATGAACAGCCTTGATAGTGATACTGTAGTCAAAACAGTAAAAATCCTTATTATGGTCCTCTAATCAAACAACTTGCAAAGGAAAATACATTTACTCTAAAACAGAGTTTGAAATTAACTATTAACTATGTCCGCATTTAGAAGCCACGATCAGCATACTGTGGCTGTTTCCTCCTGTAATGCATGAGATTTCCTAAAAGATGGCAAACTCTATGGGGAGACAGACCTTTATAAGAGACCAAAGTTATAAAGCATCCAATTAAGCTAGGCAATGCTAGTGACTTTGTCTATAAATTCCACAGGAAATCTGTTCATCCTTGAAGTTCATTAGTAAATAAATTGAATAATGTTTCAATATCAAATATATTCCATATGCAATTAATGTGATGACATTTGTTCTCGGCTGTCTCCTACGCCTGGGCTAGGAAGACTGTATGACAGAAAAATTGTGTACTGTAAAACTTGTTTATGCATGAGAGTTAGATATTTCCAATGCTTCTTGGAATACCCAATATTAACATTGTAAGCTCCTCAGCACAGGGACAGTCTTTGCACTGAATTCATTGTCAGCAAATAAATAAATAGGCAGTTCCTTTATTATTTTTCTGTTTAATATTAACAATATCACTATACATATTTTTTTTTAAATGACAAACTACTTGATCCTGCCTGTACTGCAGTATGTTTTCCACAACTAATTAGATTGTGGGTAGTTTTTTTATTTGTTTGTTTTCAAATGGCAAGAGGCTTTACTACTCATGCCTGTAACGATTCCAGTTTAACACAGGACAAAAACAGAGCTCACACTATGTGTTCATCCCCCTATATATTGAACTCCTTAGCTGTTTTACAATTTCTTTTTTCTCCCTTTAAGAAGAGGAAAATAAAATTGTAATATGGACAACAATATGTAGTTTAACATTCTGTTTTGTACAAGTGCTCAGGTCATAAACCATTGAGAAACAAGCTTTACAATGGCAAAAACAACTGACATTCATCTATAGGGTCTTGACTATAATGCTATATCGTGAGAAATACCATTTATAGTGTGTCAGAGAAGTACAGGTAATTTACTACTGCAAACAACATATTGAAGAACTTCAGTGCAGTGAAATTAATACTTATGTCTGTGGAATAAAAAGCTACTACCTATTTCAGAGTTTTACACATCATTTGTTGCATTTATCCCTCCTGGACGTTAGCATATGATGTCTAGATGCAATTGAAACTAGCAGCTTGAAAATAACTGTGTCAATCTAAAACAGGTCTAAAATATCCTTCTTTAAAAGCAGATGAGTATTTGAATTCAGACCAGTGCTTAAGGTGTTTTAAAATCACTTTCTCCACTTGGACTTGTTTACAATAAAATTGAATTGAATTTAAAATTGAATTTAACAGTGCACAGCAATTTTTCTAAGCGTAAATTTGCAGATGGTTGCCATTATTTAAATCTAGTTATAAACTCATACAAATTGAAATCTATTTTTCAATGTGAACAAATTCAGTTTTTACATATTTTAGTCATGCTAAGGCAGATACTTGTATGAAATTCAGCTATGTGGGAACCCCATTAATAGTTGGTCTTAGTACTTTAACATCCCATTCTGGAGGAAGCAGAAAAAAGAACAGTGGTAACACACCCAGATTCTGGAGAAAGGTTGGGTCATGTTCTATAAAAAGTTTTATTGGTGACGATGTAGCTAAATGAGCTTACCTCAGTGACAACAGATCAGGGATCAATACCTAGTCAGCAAGCCAAGGAGGCTGCTAAAAGTGCAAAGGGGCATGGAAAGAAATCAGGTGGGACTGGTTGGCTCACGAGATTGCTGATAGGTTTTGATATTTTCACCTCTAGACCAGTGTGATTTTAAGTTGAGCCAGCCTGGTAGTGATCAAAAGTTTTTCACCCAAAGAAGTGCCTCTTAATATCTTACTATCACTAATGGTACCACTACAGTCTGGACTGAGACATAGAATCACAGTTCAACAGACTGAAGTAGAAATAGAGACAAAAAACAAATCTACTGTGCGTGGTATAGACCATTTACAGAGAACAGCATAACCACATGATGCTTTAACCCAGGTTTACTCACTGTGGTTGTCTGTCCTATTATGGATAGACTATATAGAGGTTTATGAGTCTCTTGCTGGCTTTGAGGCAACAGATCTTCAGGCACTAGAAGGTCATGACTTTAGATCAGGACCTCCTACTGATAACAGCCCACTTAGAGGTGTCACCTTACAGTGACATGGAGAAAGGTTAAATACAAATAAGAAAACATGTGACAAAAGCAGTAACAAATGCATGGAACTACTACAGGGCTGACTATGACTCAGACTTTTTAGTAGTTATTAGAGACAGGCCAAGAAGATTAGATTTAAATCTGTTAAAGTGACAGTTTAAGTGATATGGGGACCAGAGTTTTGCTTTGGATCCAACAGCAAGTAAAAATTCCAAAAACTGAATTCACAGGGGATTTTAATCCAAAATAGGCTAACCTAACAAAATCAGATGACAGTCAAAATGATGAATACACATTTATTAATTAATCCCCACAACATCCATATGAGACAGATATTGTCTATTTCACAGATAGGGAAACTGAGGCAGAAAAGTCAAGTGACTTGTCCTAGGTTCCAAAGCAAGCCAGCAGCAGAACCAGTATTAGACCTAAAGGCTCACTGGGTCCCAATACTTCTTCTCCTCCTCACACTGAAGACAAGTTTTAGAACATCAATAGTTATTATAGTCAGTAGAGAGTAAAGGAAGAAAGTGGGAGAGAGGTGCAGTCATGGAAATGAGAAAAAGCAAAGGAAAATTTCTGGCCAAACATTGCCCGTAGGATAGGAAAAACGCCTACCCTCACATTGTGAATCTGTTTTCAACTGTGAAAAATCCATCTCTGAACTGTTTTCCTACTTGGTGTCTGGGAGTTAAGAGGCCTTTCCCCATGAAAGCAGTTGATGTTACCACTATAGTGCCTTGGTTTTAGGGTGCTATGTTACAGGGGACTTTGCCTCTTATGCCCTCCTGGCATAAGGCCCTACAATAGTCTGTTTCTGTCCAAGTGTTCTGTGGCTTGGCCCTCTGGCTAGGTCACTTAAAAGTTCAGTCCCTTTCTGGGATAACAAAAGTCCAACTAAGTCCAAATAAATATCTAAGCTAATAATTCTTCTGCCCCTCATGAGCTACTCTGAAGTTCTCTGTTTCTTGGCCCCTACTCCTGGGCCCTGCAGATCTTCTCCCATGCTGCTTCCTCCCAGCAGGTTCCCCCCTACCCCTTCACTGCTTTTTCTTGGTCCTAACTCAGCCTTCCACTCAGCCAGAGAAGCCATATGCTGCTCCCTATCACTCTCTTGCATGCAGACTTCCCCAGGCCCTTCCTAGAGGGGTAACTCTCCCTAATCCTATCTAGACTAAGTTCACAGCTCTATTTTAATAGTCTCTTTCTGCAGCTGGGGTCAGGTATTATAATTAAGTCTCCATTACACTCAGCTAGGGGATAGCTGTCTGGTCACAAGCAAAGGCCAGCCAGCCTGTGGCACCGCCTATTTCCTATAGCATGCAGCATCTACAGTTGGAAGCTTCCAAAACTCTAATGTTCTAATCTCTCATTTCTCAATCTTGATTTAGTCAAAAGTGAAAGTAATAAGTGTTCCCCAAACCTATATTAATCTTAAACATTTCATAGGATTATTTATATATTGGATTTTAGCAGATTCTGACCATGGAATAATGTCGTCTAAACAAACACTATAAAGTATATGTAGCATGTAATGTTTCATATATTCTTTTAACATACTATTCTCCTAACGTATGGATTTACTCCTAGACAGCACATTCTTTCAAACGATTCGAAAACGTTTTTGTAGTCTTCCACTAGTCATATAATACATATTCTAGCCACGTAACCGCAATGAATGTTCTAAGTTCACAGCTTCATTTGAAATTAGCACAAGAGCATGATTAACAAGTCACTTTACTCTAACTACATCCTCACCTGTTACAAAAGGGAAAGATCAAGCTGGAACTCCCTTTTATTACTATTGTCACAGAATAATTTGTTTCCCCTTTGGATTTATATCTGTCATCTTGGCTTTTTGATGAGCTTGCTCAGATTGAAGAAACCTCATTTCCTATTCTCTGGTCTCCAGAAGAACAAAACAAAACACTTTTCCTTTGAAGAGCTTAAGATATTATCTTAAATGTTAAGCTACTAAACAGCACACACTTCAATGGAATCACACGTGGGAGCATAAATCATATCCTGTGAAAGCAGTAAGTTACCCCAAAACATATCCTACTAATTTCTGAAGGTAGAATTCTGTATCCTATCAAGCATGGGCCATGGAAGGCCCTGACCCAGCTGAACCAAAGGATGTAGGGTCAGGACCGGGATAACCACTAGGCAAACGAGGTGGCTGCCTGAGGCACCATGATTTGGGGTCACCAAAAAGTGGCTACCACTCAACTCTCACTCCTGTCCACAGCTGCTCCACTCTGCTCGGCGTGTAGCATGTGCGGCAGGGGGAGGATACAGTGGCTTCCTCCTTCTGTGGTCAGGTGGGCCGGGCTGGCTGGACTCGGGAGACTAGAGGCGGCTTGTCCTGCTGGGGGCTTCTCAGTCTGCGCCCAGGCCAGGTCAGGGTGGGGCACTTGTTCACGCACCAGGAGTCCTGCTGTGAAGCACTGGGGGCCGGGGCTGGGTCTCTGGGGGTGGGACAGGGCTTTGGCGTTGGGAGATGGAAAGGTGCTGAGGGGGGTGGGGTCATTGCCCCACAGAGCCAGAGGGGGCTGGCTGAACTCCAACAGCTCGGATCAGACTTCACATGTGTGTAGGTGGAGCTGGTGGCATGTCTGGCTCCCCAGCCTGGCTCCCTTGGGTGCTCTGCAGCCCCCATTGCCCTGGCACTGACTGTCCCCTGGGCTGTTCCTGTTCTGCTGTTTAATTCTCAGTATACAGACGAGGCACTAAAGCTCTGATCCTGCAAATGCTTGAGTGAAGCCTGCTTTATTTTAGACAGTAAATTTCCTGTCCTTGCCGTCCATCACGGCCCTGTTTGGGCTTTAAGTTAAGCATTAACATGTTTGCAGCATCAGGGACCAGGTGAGGAGTGGAGAAATTGCATTGTTCTAAGGCATTAAAGGAGGGTGGAGTGCTTCAGAGGAGCCAAATTAACTGATTGTATAACCTTATAGTCTCGTAGTGCTGTACAATACACAGTTTCTCAGCTCAAAAATCTTTTCTCCTTCTCCCCGTTTTGTTTTATTTTATTTCTGTTCTTTTTGACTGTTTATTTCCTTCAATGCTGCCCCCCAACCCTGGGAAAAAAGTATATTAATGAAATTGCTAAGTAAAATAAAAGTCAAGAAAAATTACTAGTAAATTTCTCATTGTGAGATGGTCACTTGCTCACATGTGGTATTTTGGATCACTCTTTGGGCAAATAATTATTTAACTTCTTGTTTATAAGATTGGTACGATATGGAACTATCATTTGCTGTTCAGTATTTTTTTTTCCAGGAAAAAACAAAATTGATTTTTTCCTTCTCACTAAAAAGTAATTTAAAATTAGATGAATTATTTTTTTCTGAAACTTTATGTTATTAATTTCATGGTCTTTGTATATTTTAAGCTTACAACATTAATATTGCAATAAATATGATTTTGCATGTTAATTTATGCTCCAGGGGGAGGGAAGGGGGAAAGGAAGCAGCGACGCAAGGTGGAAGTTTCGCCCAGGGCACAAAATATCCTTGCAGTGGCCCGGTGTAGGGTGAGGGGTGAAGATTCTAGATGCTCACACAGAGGATTTGTACCACCTGCATACCAACATTTGTTCGGCTCTCTGTGCATTATAATGAAAGTGAGTTTGGGAGAGGATGTAGGCAGCTGGTTGACCTGAATGAGGAGGGTATGCACAGCTTTCAAGGTTTGTAGAGCTACATTCTATCTGCAGTAGTGGCTGATCCACGGCACATATTTTGGTGGAGAAATCCATGTCTAACCCAGCAGAAGTCTGAATCCCAGGCACTAAGACTGAATGGATATAGAATTTGGTTTTTGAAATTATTTCAGTACCATAGCTTACACTTAACATTTGGAGTTGCAGATGGAGTAGCAAAAAAAACTTCCTTGAAAAAGAGCAGGATTGCAGCAGTCAGTCCTTTTCCCATTACCCTCAAAGTGCTAAAGATGGATAATTCTACTAGTGAGTTACTTTTGAAGGGCCACTTGGTACGTATACTAACAGAGGCCAAATCAATTGCAAACAGATATTGCACATTCTGCCCATGGAATCAAATTATGCTAGCAGAGGAATTGTAGCATTTCTATTTCACAGCTGAACCATCCTGCAAAGGATCTTTATGAAGGACTGACACCTTTCTGTACCTCTCCTTATTAGAATTGTGGAAGGGGAAGAAGTGGATGGATTGGAGGTATGGCTAGTGGATTCATGTTACTGAAGCAAGATAATTATTCATAGCTCTCTGTTATACCATCTTCTTGATGTGCTCAGTCATGATTTCATTTTTTTAAAATGTGGATCACAATTCAACTTACTGGTAAAAGCACATTCACAATTTGGTTGATTTTGTTCTTGCAAGAGTGCATTAAAATTTCTATCTGCATCCTGGAAGCAGTATTATTTGCATTATTCCAAATAACAATTCCTAATCTCAAGTGCTGTGAACAAGTGAACTGAGCAAATATATTTTCTTCAAGATTAGATGTGACAGAAACTGATATTTGGGGTTTGGAGTCCATCCTATTTTGGAATGAATATTACAAAATCTGGTTGTGTCAGAAACCCTAGTCACTTTGATATAGAGCCTATAACGAATGTTAGGTTGAATTGTCAATAATTTACCATTGTTCTTGCATCAACAGTCTTTGTTCAAATCCTTGATCCAATTTGGGCAGGCACTGGTTATCCTGGGGGCAGGAGAGAGGGATGGTAAAGAAATGTTTGTCAGGCCTGCTCCAAAACACTACAGACTGTTCTACTCATCAGTTTTCCATCCTCTCTGAGGCTGGGACTGAGCTTTGTGATGCTCACATGGGCAGCTGCTATGCCCACCACTGCTGCAAGGGAAATTCCCCTCCTGCCTCCCCCACTGTCTTCTCCAAGAGCACATGGAGGACAAAGCATATAGTCCTTGCACTTACATCTCCAGCAGCACTGAGGAGGAGTGGACACAGGGTCACTCTGCTACTGTATGAAGTGGAAGTCCTACAGCTGCCATCTCTTCCAGGTCCCTGCCATCCAATCCCAAGAATCAGTACTATGAGGAAACCTGGAGCCCTGTTCCAATATCATCCCACTATGCTAGTTAGGGGAGACTCACTTCCCTGCCCATCCTCTAACCAGCAAGGATAACCTCAGCAGACCCAGGAGCCCTACCCTCTCAAGATATAAAGATTTAGCTACAACCCAGTCCAACAATCATGGGCATGTGTATCACCAAACTTATTGAGGTAGCCACTCTCTAATATTTGACAACAAATCATTGATTTAAAACCTGCTTATTCCACATGTAACTGTCAGGGATTTGTGCAATGGTTCAAACTCCAAGAAGCCCATTTCCCCAGACAGTCACCTCTTGCCTTTACACCTGGGGGTTTCCTTCCTCCCAAATTCCCTGTGGCTCTCCAGAATCCATAGGCTTGTAAGGCCATGTCCTCTCTCCCCACCATGTCTTACAAACCCCTCTCCACCTGAGGAAAACTGAGGAAAAATCCTGGGGGGAATCACACCACATGATCCCCCCAGGATCTCCCTCTCTTCAGAAGATAGGAAGGAGTAATAGGTATGTGAACTGGACCTTTCTCTTCCTAGTAATAGAGTATTTATCATATATGCAGAATCTTGAGTAGCAGCTACAGTGCTGTAAATGTTAATAGCAATTAGAGGTAATTGAATATTTTCTGATGAAACTTTTTCTATGAGAAAATTCCAAATAATCAAAATCAACATGTTCCACAGCAATGTGCTGATTTCAATAACATTTAATTTTGAAAAATTTAAATGAAGCATTTTGATAAATTAAAAAGTTAAAATCAAAATTGAACTTTGAATCAAAACAAAAACGAGTGAACCAAAATGAAAAGTTTTTGGAAAATTCTTTTTCCAAATAATATCCAATTTTGAACTTTACAGTCCAAACCAGATTCCCCCATCCTCCTCCCCCCCACCAAAAAAAATATTGGAAGTTCCTGCAGAACAGAAATTCTGGTCCCAACAAACTCTAACCTTATTTAACTAGTGTGCTCTATGCTGAAAAATCACAAATCATATATTTTGTAAAGTGATGAACTTTGGCTGGTGTTGGATTAAAAACCACTTTAGTAACTGAATGCAGGAGTAGTAAGATGTTATCAGTGGTGTTGTCTTTACTGTATTAATAAACAGGAGCAGAACCGTGCTTAACCTGTTCCGAATGATGGGGTCCCTCCCCTGTGAAAGTAAGAAGGGTGGGGACAGGTATCTCAGCCATGAGGAGCGGACTCTCCCTAAGGGTCCCAGTCTGGTTTAACATGTTCCTCACCACTGTTCAAAAACAGAGCTAAATAGGCTCCATTACAAGCCTTTTGTTATTTTAAGTGCTCCAAAGAGTTGACAATCACTTTTGGTGGGACAGCATTTCTACCCAGACGGAAAATCACTGAGAACTGGGTGAAACTTCAAGAAAATGACCTGCAGAGGTCACAGCAGAGAGGCAGGTGGCAGAGGGCGGCCAGCGGGGCGGAACCAGTGGGGTGAGCAAGGTGCCTTCTTCCCTGAATGGGAGGTGAACTTACACAGATACACCACTGAACCCTGGTTCCTCACTGACCAAGGACAACCACTCTGAGTAGGGTATTGTGAGGGAGCAGAAAGGGGACAGAAAAGGAACTTTTGGTTGTAGAACTCAAGAACATGAGGTGGAAGGCACTGCCCCACGCATTCTGGGGTGGGTGTCCTGCTCACAATTTTATGATAATGAATCCTGCTTCTGGCATTTTCGCTAATTAATGTTGGGTGACTTCCCTCCTTTCATTGAAAGTTTTTTTTCTACAGTCAGACTCTGTGCTTGTGAGTGCAGAAGTATTGCCTCTCAGAGGTGCCCAGGGGTTGTGTGTAATTTTCCCAGGTTCCTGGGTGGGGGCTCAAGCTGGTTCTGTGCTGTATTATTGAAAAGTAATCCCTAGTTATTGAACTCAGCCCTGGTTGCTGCCAGCTCCACATGGCAGAAGGGTTACACATATAACATCCATAGCGGGAATCTTGAGTTTAATGAATGAACCTCTACTGCCTGCCATTAACCATCTCTCTTAGCTGAGGCTGTAGAAGATTAAACAAAATTTAGCTGGCCTAGCCGTAACTAGAGAGAGACAGAGTACCACTCTAGGCAGGCAGGAGTTACATATATTATATATGTAGAAAGGAATCATTTTCACTACCACAACACAACCAAACCTGGGTTGGACAAATGATAGCCAGATGAACCACCACTGCACAGCACAATGCCCATCAGTGAGAAGAGGGGAAATTTTGTCCAAGGACATTAGGTCAAAAAACATGCCCTGGAGTTTTAATCACCATGAAGAAAAGACAAGACCTCTGCTTCTAACGTATGGTCCAAAATACACTTTGATTTGGCCCATTAATAATACAGTGCCAACTGCCTTAGAAATAACAGACAGTCACCACTCAGTGGGAAAAATTCTGATTCTATTGAAGTTAATGGGATTTTGCCATAGACATCAGTGGGATCAGGATTTCATTCAGTGCATCTACCAATGAGTGGTTGAGTCAATTGTTGCTGGATTCTAACACGTGTTCCAGGGAATCTAGCTATTTCAGTCTAGTGAACCAATCCTGCATTACTTGCACATCTGAAAATTCCATCCAAGCCAAAGAAAGTTTCAGATGTGCAAAAAAAAAAAAAAAAAAAAAAAAAAAATCAGAGCACAACTGTAGGACAATATGCCATTCCAGCTACATTGATTAAGCTGATTAACATAATCAGCATTGTTTGCCACTACAGATGTTACATAGGGAATCTCTTAAACTTGTTGTTGAGTCTTTTCTCAAATAAGATTCCACAAGGCAACAAGACTGAGTTTTTCTTACAACTCCCCCCCTACCATTTTCCCACCTTTACATCATCTTAATTGTTTGCTAAGAAAAAAAAGAATGCCCTTTTACATTCTCAGAATAACCTTTTCTGCTTGAAAGTCTCCTGAAAGACACCACCTCCTCTGCAGCAGGTGTAGTTTTAATGATGCTTTGATGCAATATGTCAAGCCTCATGACTTGCTGCGAAGAGTGACATTTCTTTTGATAGCTCCTAGCAACAGCCATACAAGTTGTTCGTGGTCACCTCACACTATACAAAAAACTCCTGCAGCAAGTACATTTAATTTGAGTTTCATGCTAGGTTGCACACAGTATACACTGTTGCCCCTTTCTCTAATTCCCTTTAAAATAAATCTGTGTTATTAATTTGATACACACGACTACCGTGGCACAAAAAGATAGAGTAACCACTTATCAAACTGTAATTTTCAAATGCAATTTTAAGTTTCTGGTGCCAGTAAACACTGCTTTCATATCTCAAATACAGAATTATACTGTAGTTTGGAATGTAAAACACTACTGAATATTGAAAAAAAATCAATGTTACATTTAAGATTTACAAAAAAAAATAGTCACAGTTTTGCTTATAGAACTACATCTTGAAGGTCATGGATAAGTCTTTTTTTTAAAAAAAGAACAAATTCACAAAGCACTTAGACAACCTTTTTCAAAGAAAATCCAATATTAATATGCATTATAACTTATTGTCAGTAATTAATCACGCTTTGCACTTGTAAAGCACCTTATAAACAGTAACAAATTGATCTTTATAAAATAGCAGTAGGGAAGATATACATTAGTGTAATCTATTTACAAGTGGGTAAACTAAGGCTTAGAGAGGATACGATCACACTGAAAAGCAAAGCCAGAAACAGAACACAGGGGATTACTATTGACATCTAGTCACATCACAGTGCCAGTTTTCGGAATGTTTTGGGGGCGAGGGGAGGTCATCACATTACTGGTGTTTTCATTTCACACATATATGCCCCCCTCTAAATATAGTAGAACATTAATCAATGTGCGTAGAGAGCAGCAAACCCCATTTTACATTAGATACTGTTTCTTGCCCCAACTTCCAAACACAGCAGCGAAGAAGATAGTGCATGTGATTGGCCTTTGCTTGTTATTAAAGCCAACAAATGTTATCTGTGTTTTTATTATGTCCAGGAGTAACTCTGAAATGCAAGTCTTATGTTTTGCCAGAGTACAATGTATTGGGTACAAAGAGTCTTGGTACCATTAAGAGGACTTTTAGGAGTGTTTTGTTCTTTCTGGGGAGGCCTGGAAAATGATTACAGAAGTAATGTTATCTTATGCAGCCTCAAAATCCCTGGTGCAAATCAAAGCAATATATGTACTGTTAAAAGGTTCCCTATCTTGATATTTGCAAGTTGCATGTTTGCTATTGCAACAATATAGACCAGAAGTTCTCAACCTTTTTTCTTTCTGAAGTCCTCCAACTTGCTATAAAAACTCCACAGTCCACCTATGCCACAATAATTGGTTTTCGGCACATAAAAGCCAGGGCCCGTGTTAGGGGGTAGCAAGCAGGGCAATTGCCTGGGTCCCCATGCCACAGGGGCCCCTGTGAAACTACATTGCTTAAGCTTTGGCCTCAGGTGGTGGGACTCTGGACCTAGGCTTCAGTCCCAGGCAGTGGGGCTTCAGTTTTCTGCCCTGAAATCCAGTAAGTCTAACAATGGCCCTACTTGGTGGCTGCCCTGAAACCTGCTTGTGGCCTCCTAGGGTGCCCCAGACCCCTGGTTAGGAACTACTGATATAGATGGTAACTCAGGACATTGCTACATACCCTACCATCTTCCCTGTTGTCTGTTCAGAGATTCAGATAGTGAAGATAGGCCCAGTGCTGGTGATTTTTATACTTGGAGGATCATGTGACAATAGCCATGTGGACTTCTGGGTAATCTAGTTAAGTAACTGGATGGCCATTTTGTTGCAAACATTTGTGACTTTTTTTGTTTTTGTTGTTTTGGTTGCTCAGTTAGTTTTAGTGGAGAAGAATATTTTACCCTGTAGATCAAAAATATATGGAACTGTGTAAATGACATATAAGTAACATAAGATTTGCATAGGGCACACATAATTATATGAAAGTGATCTCTTCATATATTCAGGGAAAGAAAAATGTTACTGGTGCTACTCTCTGGGTATCTTCTCACACCCATGCTCCACCTGCTTCTGACGAAAATATAAAATGCCAGTTGCAGTAGATGATATAGTCCTTTGCTTTTGTGAATGCTCAGATCAGCAATGAAATAGTTAATCCTGACATTTTTAAATTACCTGCACTCCAGAATTCAATTCAATATTAATTAATGAAAAGGGTAGTTCTCAACTCTCAGAGCTATAATTTCATGCTGGCTGCAGCCTTAAAAAAAACCCACTGGATTGTTTTCCACAGTTTGAAGGTTATCTTTGCAGTCAAAAGGGATGAGCTAGAAACTAAATTTTCTAAACTGAAAATTTAGATTTTGGAGCACATATCAGCTACCAATCCAGCAAGTCACCATGAACATGTCCAATTTTAACCCCGCATATATTGCAGTGCAAACATATATATGTAAAATGCATGACATTTTCTCTCTCATGCAAAACACAGATGTTCTTTCCACATGGGTAGTTCTTTTGGGTGAAGATTTAAGAGTATTATATAGAGAAGATTGCTTCTATGGCTGATTAGCTCAATGTACAAGCAGTTAGAAAGGCAATTATTAGAGGTATATTCTATACCAGATAATTTATTCTATAAATTAGCAAAAACTTCCTTAAACAGATGGTTTTTTTGTTTTGTTTTGTTTGTTTTTAATTTGTAAATACAGAGAAGTTTATATATATTTCATCACTGGTTCTTCAATGAAACATACTACTCCTTAGCACTTTTCACATCTTCAAAATGCTGTACAGATGACAGTATCTGATTATGTTTCACAACATTCTGTGCATTAGATACAGTAGTGAAGAATCAACTTGGGGAAACCGAGGGAGGGAGTTGTGTGAACAAAGCCACAAAGGAGATTGGTGGACTGGTAGGGTCACAATTAGAACTCAGTTACTTCTGAGTCCTAAGCCAGTATACATTTGTTTTGATCACACTACTTACTGGTTTTTCAATAATCCTGTACAGTTGATAAGGTTAATCCATTTTCTGTCTGTGGGGTTGAGGCCTCCTGTCATAGTATAATTCCCAAATCTGGACCTTAGCGTCCAAAATATGGGTACTAGCATGAATTCCCCTAAGCTTAATAACCAGCTTAGATCTGATAGGCTGCCACCAATCAGGATTCTGAGTACCTGATAAACTCTGGTCTCCCCAAACCTTCCCTGGGGACCCCAAGACCCAAATTCATTGAGTCTCACAACAAAGGGAAATAAACTATTCCCTCCCCCCTCTTTACCTCCTCCCAGATCTTTCCTGCCTGGGTACACTAGGAGATTACCCTGTTTCAACTCCTTAAAACACAACACAGAGAGATCAGGTTTCTCTCCCCCTTCTCCCAGAGGCAATACAGATTCAAGCTCGGAGAATTTAACACAAAGAGAAAATTTACCTTTCCCTCCCTGCTCTCTTTCCCTTCTCCCCACCAATTCCCTGGGATATACAGACTCAGTTCCTTTGAGCTTTAACTAGGAGAAAAAAATCAGACAGGTCTTAAAAGCAAAACTTTTAATAAAAAAGAAAGAAAAAAGTAAAAGGTTTATCTCTGCAATTTAGATCGTAAAAAGTTACAGGGTCTTTCAGCTTATAGACAATAGAAAGAAAGCTTTCTGCAGCAGAAATACAATTTAAAATACTTTCACCCAAATACACATTAAAACTCTACCAGCCAGATACACAGTTGAAAATACAGAAAAACAATTAAAAAGACTAAACTGTCTTTCTACTTTTGTAGTTACAAAATTGGAACAGAAGATTAGGGAGCCTGTAGGTATGTGTGGTCACTCTCAGAGCCTAGAGAGAACAAAACAAAACCCAAAAACTACAAACAAAGGCTTCCCTCCACCGAGATTTGAAAGCATCTTGTTTCCTGATTCGTCCTCTGGTCAGGTGTTTGGGTCCCTGTTTGTTAACCCTTTACAGGAAAAAGAGACATTAACCCTTAACTATCTGTTTATGACACCTCCATTGGCTATAATGTAGTGTAGCCTCAAGGCAACATGTATTGTATTTTCAGAAAGAATAGTAAAGATACCCATAAGCAAGTACTTGCCTTCCGAAAAAAGGAATGGAATGTAATCTGTGTGAAAGAATGTCAGCCATACAAAATTACTTCTCAGCCATCCTATTGCTTTGAAAATTAACACCTTCCTGTTATAGTTGTATTATTATCTTATGTTGCAATAACTGTAAATCCCATTACATGTTTGGAAATATTTTTAAAAGATATCAGGAGGAGAAGGCTTATGGGGTCTCCAATATCTGACAATGGACCCTGACTCAGGCTTCAAAAATTTTCTTATTAGTTTATTTTTATATATATTTCTTAAAATACTTCAGCATCCAGAATTAAAAATTAAAACTGCAAAACAAGAACAAACAGAATAATGAAACAAAAAAATCAGTACCTTATTTAGTACTTGCATTATTATAACACCTGGGATCCTGATGTTGATCGGGGCCCCATGTTGCGCTATAAACTATAGAGACCCATGGGAATAACTGGTTTGTCAGTTCTCTGGCAGTTCTGAAAAAGATCAAATAATTGCTCTGGTCAATGCAAAACCATTTTGAGGGAGGAGGAAAGGTATTTTTGACAAATCAAAAAGGCGGGAAAATGAAATGTTTCATTTAGATTTGGGGCATTTTAACCATTTAAAAAAGAAAAAAAAAGCAATTGAAATGCACAGTTAGATTAACTGGGCCAGATTCAGGGTACATCTACACTTCGGGATTATTCTGATTTTACATAAACCAGTTTTGTAAAACAGATTGTATAAAGTCGAGTGCATGCGGCCACACTAAGCACATTAATTTGGCGGTGTGCGTCCATGGCCCGAGGCTAGCGTCGATTTCTGGAGCGTTGCACTGTGGGTAGCTATTCCATAACTATCCCATAGTTCCCGCAGTCTCCCCCGCCCCTTGGAATTCTGGGTCGAGATCCCAGTGGCTGATGGGGCAAAAAATCATTGTCACGGGTGGTTCTGGGTAAATGTCGTCAGTCATTCCTTCCTCCGGGAAAGCAACGGCAGACAATCATTTTGAGCCCTTTTTCCCTGGATTGCCCTGGGAGATGCCATAGCACGGCAACCATGGAACCCGTTCGGCTTTTTTTTACTGTCACTGTATATCTACTAGATGTTGCTAACAGACGCAGTACTGCAGCACTACACAGCAGCATTCATTTGCCTTTGCATGATAGCAGAGACGGTTATCAGTCGTTCTGTATCATCTGCTGTGCCATTGTAAATTGGCAATGAGATGACGGTTATCTGTCGTTCTGTACCGTCTACTGCTGTCATGGGTGCCCCTGGCTGAGGTCAGCCGGGGGCGCAAAGACAAAAACGGAAATGACTCCCCGAGTCAATCCCTCCTTTATGGTATCTAAAAAATAGAGTCAGTCCTGCCTAGAATATGGGGCAAGTGTACTAGAGAACCAGTGTACCAGGGAACTAGAGAGCACAGCCGCTCTGTGTTAGATCCCGTAGAAATGATGAGCTGCATGCCATTCACGGGGGGTGCCCCTGCAACAACCCCACCCGTTGCTTCCCTCCTCCCCTAACCTTCCTGGGCTACCATGGCAGTGTCCCCCCCATTTGTGTGATGAATTAATAAAGAATGCAGGAATAAGAAACATTGACTTGTTAGTGAGATAAAATGAAGAGGATGCAGCCTCCAGCTGCTATGATAGTCCAGGCTGGACATTAAGCAGTGTGGGGGAGAGGAGCTCAGCATCCTGCTGCTATGATAGTCCAGGCAGTACAGAATCTTTTCTTTACACATGAAAGGGAGGGGGCTGATGGAGCTCAGCCCCCAGTTGCTACGATGAGGACCGTTACCAGCCGTTCTGTACCATCTACTGGGAATGACCGGGAATCATTCCTATTTTTACCCAGGCGCCCCAGGGCTCATGACGAGGACAGCTATCAGTCCTTCTGCACTGTACCGTCTGCCACTGGGGAGGGGTGGAGAGAGGATGCTACTGTTTACTGCTGCAGCACCGTGTCTACCAGCAGCATGCAGTATACATAGGGTGATATACAAAAAAGTCAAGAAATGATTTTTCCCCTTTTCTATCACAGAGGGGGAGGGAGGTAAATTGACGAGATAGACCCTGAACCACCCCGGACAATGTGTTTGACCCTATAGGCATTGGGAGCTCAGCCAAGAATGCAAATGCTTTTCAGAGACTGCAGGGACTGTGGCATAGCTGGAGTCCTTGGTACCCCCTCCCTCCCTCCATGAGCGTCCATTTGATTCTTTGGCTTTCCGTTACACTTGTCACGCAGCACTGTGCTGTGGATTCTGTATCATAGCCTGGAGATTTTTTTAAATGCTTGGGCATTTCGTCTTCTGTAATGGAGCTCTGATAGAACAGATTTGTCTCCCCATACAGCGGTCAGATCCAGTATCTCCCGTACAGTCCATGCTGGAGCTCTTTTTGGATTTGGGACTGCATCGCTACCCATGCTGATCAGAGCTCCACGCTGGGCAAACAGGAAATGAAATTCAAAAGTTCGCGGCGCTTTTCCTGTCTACCTGGCCACTGCATCTGAGTTCAGATTGCTGTCCAGAGCAGTCACAGTGGAGCACTGTGGGATACCGCCCGGAGGCCAATACTGTCGATTTCCGGCCACACTAACCCTAATCCGACATGGCAATACTGATTTTAGCGCTACTCCTCTCGTCGAGGAGGAGTAGAGAAACCGATTTAAAGAGCCCTTTATATCAATATAAAGGGCCTCATTGTGTGGACGGGTACAGCGTTAAATCGGTTTAATGCTGCTAAAATTGGCTTAAACGCGTAGTATAGACCAGGCCTGAGAATCAGAGAGAAGAAGCGTACAGCTAACTGTGTGGTGCTCTTAGCAGGGTAGGGGGAGAGCTGGAGTCCCCTCCTGGACCAATGATTATATAATTAGTTATATAAAGTCGAACAGCTTCAACAGGAGTGATTAGAAAGACCTACTTCAGAATATCTAGTAACTTAATAGGTAGGTTGCTCAGTTGGGCTATAGCAGGAGTAGGCAATCTATGGCACGCATGCCGAAGGCGGCATGCGAGCTGATTTTCAGTGGCACTCACACTTCCCAGGTCCTAGCTACCAGTCCAGGAGGTTCTGCATTTTAATTTAACTTTAAATGAAGCTTCTTAAACAATTTAAAAACCTTATTTACTTTACATACAACAATAGTTTGTTATATATTATAGACTTATAGAAAGAGACCTTCTAAAAATGTTAAAATGTATTATCGGCACTCGAAACCTTAAATTAGAGTGAATAAATGAAGACTCGGCATACCACTTCTGAAAGGTTGACAACCTCTGGGCTATAGGCAATCTAGGTTCAGCTCCCTGTTCTTGACTGACTATTTTAACCTGGATCTTCTATAGTTCCTCTGGGTGTTTTAGCCCCTAGGATATAAAGGCTTGCACTATCTCAGCTTTGTTAGTGGTGCCTAACTACACTTGTAAATCCAGACCAATAAATTGGAACATTTTATGCTGAAATTTCTGGGAAGGAAAAAAAACGTGTTTTCCCCCCGACCACAGCAAATTGACCCAAATTCATTCAATGTCTCTGTCAACACAAATCTGCCTTTTTCAGTGAATAAAGTTTTGGTTAAAAAAAAATTGCATCTCTCTAATACTATACATAAACATATTAAGACACAATCTCTGACCTAAAGAGAATGCAATCTAACTGGGTTAGATCGACAAAGAATGTAAGAAATGAAATAATGAGCATAGACATTTTGAAGATGGGACACCAAAAAACAGAAAGGCTAAATTTTCAAAACGTGCTCAGCTTCTCAGTTTGGATCAGATTTTCAAAAGGACTCAGATCCCATTTACCACCTAAATGAAGGAACTATTTTTTCCAAAGGGTTAAGCATTCAGCAGCTGGTTAAAAACCTGGCTCTCTGTGACTTGTCCAAGATCAAACTGGAAATCTGGGGCACAGCTAAGATGTGAACCAACTTTTTGTGTGTCATAATGAGGTGCTTTAACCACAAAACTATCCTTCAATTTATATCCTAGACAAGCATTTAAGATGTGAACCACTGGCTGTATCACACTAACTCCAACACTAGACCCAGCTATGCTGCCAACAAGAATATTTACAATGGGAAATTGCATCTGCTATCATTACAAGAGACTTGGTTCTACTTTTTTAAAAGAGTCTCTCTGTGTGGTGCACAGAAGGCCTGCTCTTCCTTTGTGAAATATTCTGTGTGGGTAAATGTAAGCTGCTATAAAAGATTTTTTTGCTTGTTTGTTTTAGTTTCTTTTGTTCCTTCCCTTACATGTCACTCTTACAAACTCCAATCACTCACTGCCAGCCCACTGTGTAGAATATTTCACATGGGTTTTATGTTTGTTTCATCATGTTGCTTCACACTATTCATTTTTTTTAAAACCTTCCTCGGCAAACAGAGCAAAAACATGGCTGGCATTTCTGGGAGACTTGGAACAGTGGACAGGAGTTTTGCCTGAGGCATCATTTGGCAGAAAGAAGGGGTAACCATAGTCATTCCTGCAAAACTCTTCTGAATGAGCTCACCATCTTTTATTTATATTTACTTTCTTTTTTTAGTAAATTCTTTAGAATAATGTGTTTTAAAAAAAAATGCTCCTGACCTCTTAGTGGAGAGGACCTGGGGAAATACCAATTGTGTAGTGAAAACAAGCCAGACAATGCCTCTGAAAGAACAGATTAAAGATGGTATTTTTTTAATGAAGCATTTTAAAAAAAATCTACAAAGCCATATTTTTCCATTTAAATTGCATCATTAGATAAAACAGTATGAAGGATCTTTGAATAGATTGTCTTCTTCTATCTGGCATCCCCCTGCCCTGCTATTATCCCCTTGTGTTTCCAGCAGAACTCAAGCACAAGAAGAATCACATTATTATTTCCTGGTTGGTGTCCTGTACTAGCATTATTGACAATGTCAGCACAGCTCTGCGAACGGTTAACAGCTTTTGCAAAGACAACAAGGCACACTGAGCAAAGTCAACAAATGTTTAAAAAATAAATATTTAGAAGTCATGATATGGCCCTCTACATTTTATACATTCAAGTCAGGTTCACCTCCTAAACTGAGACCATGAAATCGGGAGTAAAAGAGGCCACTCCTTCTCAGTTTTAGCAAGCAGGCTACCACGATGAGCATGATAGTAATATTTAGACATAGCATCTTTGACAGCACATAGCTTAGCCAATATAGTGATGGTGGCTTGTTGCTTCTCAAAATCTACACGTGATCAGCTTGGTGAACGATGCTGCTTCTTCTAAAACTGTTCCAGTATGGACTAATGGCTATGTATTTAAAGTTTGACCTGTGCTTCTCTTCACTTCACCTCTCAAGCTCATGTCATTATTGCAGCATTCACTGCTCAGCAAATCTCTGGCACACCATTTTTTGTAGGGGGGGAAGAGTGGGGTAGCACCCATCCTCATGCAGCAGCTGCAGCTATCAGATCCCAGAAGTTCTTTCTATCCATGTGAAAAGAGGACTGTTTCAAACACAAACATCTCTGCACAGGTAGTACTCAGTAACAGAGGCTTGGGCTGTGCTCAGAGGTATTGTGGTCCCCTCTCACTGCTCTCAGAAAGGGTATGCTGGGTCATAGTGAGAATGTATCCAGCTTTACCAATAAGTGAAAGCCATCTAATTACAGTAAAGGATCTCAGAGCTGTTGGCTCTGCTTAATGGGTAAGGACAGAATTCAGTTCCCAGAACTAGAAGAGGGGACTGATTATACTAAAGTCCCATTGTAAAGGGCACTTTGGCTTCTTGAACCAGTGTGGTTGCGCCCTAGCATAATTCAAGTGCTTAGTGCCAGACAAGGACTGGATGACGTTACCTGTTCTGCCTGCTCCTTATCCTGACCTTACCAGCACCTGCCTTTTGCTCCATTGCTAGGAAAAATCATTTGATGCTTTCATTTTAAGGCAGTGCAGAGAAGGTTTGCGTGTGCATGTTTATTGTTGGAAGGCTATAATCACTCCTCTAACCCGTTCCTTTCTCTGTTTTTTTTTTTTCTTTTCAATTTGGTTGGCATCACTGGCTCACACTCACAATTCCCAGTCCTATCATAATCTTTAGATTTCCTTCAAACACTAGACAGAAAAAAAGTGCTCATTATTTTTTCTTTCAAACTCAGTCAAGTGCCAGGAAAAAATAAAACACAACAACAACAAAAACCACAAAGCCAGCCATGTACAGCACTGCAGCAGTAGATGCCAATTTATTCCTTTAAACATGATTTCTCAGTATCTTTCTCTCTGAATTTTTCTCTTTCCAAGGTGTTGAGACACTTACTGTACACAAGTTCCCTCCTTTTCACTTATTCTAATATCTTCTTGTCAGGCTGACTGCTGCTGAGGATATACTGAATAACTGAAGACGGTGCCTGGACACCGGATAAAAATTAATCAAGATAATGAATCATCTAAACTTGTATACTTTGAACTTCCCATAGTAGTCCATTAGAGGGTGATCCAGACAGTCAGCACATATGTATACAATTATTATTCAATTATTATAAAACATTTATAAAGCAACGCAAATTTACAAGCCACTTTACAAAGAGAGGAAGGGGTGGTCCCTGCCACCAACAGCTCCCAAAGAGAACACTTCAGAAGAGAAGTCTGGAGTTGCTTGAGGAAGTGGTTTTTAAGTGGGGGGAGTGGAAGGAGGATGCCTGGCAGATAAAGCTAAACAGCAAATCCCATCCCAGGAGTGGTTAGCATCGTAACAGAAGACGTGAAGTTGAGGGTTTTTACAAATGTTTTATTTCTGTCCCCAAAATACCAGATTACTTCTGTCAGTGAGTCTCCCAATCTATGACTCCTCAAATTCCCCAGGCTAATCATAATTGGTTTGATTTAACTCTTTGCACTGGTTTCAAGGGCCAATACATTCATACTTAAATTATGACACACTGTGCCTGTATGACCTTCCCTCACGGCTTACTCCGTCACCCTCTGTCTTCTATTTCACTGTCAACCCCAAGAGTTCAAAAATTATGACCTTCACCCCAAAATCAGGAGTTTAAAAAACAAATTGTTTTTGTGTGTGAGAGACAGTTCGTGTGGTCAACTGTATAAAATTAATAGATTATGGTGATTTTTGCCCCATTTCAGAAACTCTCGCTGTTGCCTGATGGTGCAGCAGCTCCCCAGAACCAAACATTCTAATGAATTAATTAGGTGTCCCCCAGACCCACATCTGCCTGTCACCCAGCTCCCATATCATCTTTTCCTACAGATCCTGGGATTCTTCACTATCCCGCCCTCCCAGGCCTGGAGGAGAGCGGGGTGCAGATACAGCAGGGTCATCTTCTCTCCCTTCCTGGACCAGCTCCAGGGGCTCTTCACCTCGCTCTGCTCCTCCCCGAGCCTGAGGTTGCAGGGAAGGAGAGGATAGCGAGAGGAGCAGAGTCAACTGATCCTTTTTTCACAGGAGAGAGATCAGGGGAGGAGTAATCAGGCCTACCCTGAGATGCTGGTCTCTTTCATATCCCTCCTACCCTCCTCCCTCACCCTGTGAGAATTGTGTCAGCTCCCTCTCTTTCTCCCCACCTTCTCTCGACTCCTGCAGGGGGCACCTCCTCCAGCATCACTGACTGGCTGTTCTTTCCCAGGAGACAGGCAAGTAGGGAAAGCAGCCAATTAGAGGGGGCTCCCCACCTGACAGGGCTGATACATGCAAGACGAGCTGGAGCTTCTCATGTCATCGTGAGACTGGTTCCAGGCCCAGCCAAAATCATGTGACTGGCAAGAACAGGCTATACTGGTATTTGCTCCATTCTCCTTCATAGTTAAGCCTTCTGTTAAGGAAGTGAAAATCAAAGCTTCTCCTACAGGACCTAAGGGCCTGATCCAAAGTCAATTTCAGTCAACTGGCAACTTTCTGTTGAGTTCAGGGAACTTTGAAATCCTTCTTTAGGCCCCAGAATTATCTAATTATTCTGAAATGCCAGTCATTATAGCATCATCCCTAAGGACTCCTCTAGTCACAAGTCTTTTATGTTTAAACCTTCTCAATTGCTCTGTATTAAGGATTTGAAAACCCTTGACTATGGGTAAAACACTAGCATTAGCCGGCATACTGATTTTAACTCTCCTCTGAGCCTTCTTTTTTAATCTTTAGTTCCTGACTGTTTAAAATGCTTGTTACCGACTTTCTCCCCTAACTGCTTTATAAAACTAATTCTTTAAACTTAATATTTCTTTCATTAAGCTCACTAGGGGTTATTCACAGTCCCTGGAACCCAATCAGATTTGCACATTTATTAAGCTAATTGACAACAAATTTAACACATTTCCAATAATGATTACCAGCCATTTGTTACAACAAATCCCCTTTATATCATTTAACGGGGAAATAATTAGCCCGGTAAAATAATCTTTTAATGGGCTTTGCAGTGATAATCTGTAATGTAAAGACAACATCCAGTTACAGAGGACCATTAAAATATACAGCTGATCCTGAAATTACAGATGATATAACCTGTTTGATCTTCGGTTCCTGCTTTCATTTTTGTCTGAGCTATGTCTGTTAGAATGGAGACTGTCTGGGACATGGGCAGTGTCTCTGTTTTTTTCAGTTCTGAGCCCACTGGGGATGTTTAACAAACACTGAAAATATAACTATGCCACAATACATGATTAGCAATAATAAGATATGTTTTGCAACATATATATTCACTGACAATATAAAACAACTCTATGAGTGAAAGTGTCAGTCACATGGTGTATACACGGGCAGGCTCTCACTCCTTCCAACTGGAAGGCTTATTTTTGACTTTTTTGATAATAGAACACTAAGGTGAATTTCCAAAACACTGAAAAGAAATCTGTACTTCATGTAAATATATGTGTACCTAATTTCATTGTCATATGGCTAAAACAGCATGGAACTCTTATACAGCAGGCATAAATTTGACCTCATTATTAAAATTACAGCCTGATTCTAAACACAGTTGTATACCAGTGTAAATCCCTTAGCTTCAGTGATTCACACAGGCATAAGTAAGTTTTGAACAAAGTTAGTTCAGAAGTTTTACCATCCAATAAATGTTCAATAGATGCCTGTTTGAAATTGATATGGTCCATTTCCTAGTGTACAGGTGTCTACATCTTGAAACAAAATCATTATTGGAAACATTTTCGCAGTCTCAATAAAGCGAGTAATTGCTTAGACATTGAAAGTAAACTTTCTTCTCACCCAAAATTTGATCTCTCCTTGTAAGGGGACAAAGCACAGCAAGAAGCATAGCAGGGCAATGTGGAAAAAATGCTGCTGCTTATACTATACCCAACATATTGATAATTATTGGGTAAAATTTTCAAAAGTGCGCAAGTAATTTAGGAGCCCAAGCCCCACTGAAAGGATTTAGCGTTCTAAGTCGTTTTAGGCATGATTTGAGAATTTTACCCAGTGTATTTATCGTCAATTTCCATCTCCAAGACAGTCCATACAACATTTGTGAAAGGGCGAGGTGTATAAAGAAAGACTCTGGGATTTAGAAATCTTGCTCATTTTCTGCTCCAATTCTAAGAAAACCAGCATGCCCAGAGGAGGCCATTTGCTCCATTTTGCACAAACCTTATGTGATGGAAAAGAACTGTGCTCATACAATCTTCCTTCTGTTTGTAAAACTCATTCACAGCTCAGAAGAGCCTGCATTTGTTTTTTTTTTTTCTCTTCACATTTTTTAAGTACATGTACAGTACACATATGACACTGGTCTTTTATTCTTTTCAAAATTAATCTGCAATAAATATGCAAATTGCTGCTTTTCATCTGCATAACACATGCACACTGAGTAAGTGTACAATATACTGCTTTTTGGCATGGAATTCTCTCTTTTTTCCCATATTCCACATTTATTCAATTAAAATTCAACTGAAAGAGAAAAACAAACAAACTTATTTTTGCTCATTTATAAGCAATATTGTGGAGGAATATGCCCAAATGTATTGTCATTCACCATAACAGAATGAAGCTTAAGCTTCACATACCAATCTTAGTATCAGTTTCATCCTTTTTCATATAAAAAGATTTACAAGCCAGGTTGCTTATGAATATGTGCCTGTGTTTTTCTCATCCTATTCATCCCTGAAAGATATTTCTGCTAGCCAAATTACATACAGAACTCTAAAAGGCAAACAGGGATTTAAATTTGAAAGCTCATTAATTCTATGCAAACTCCATGGTGTATTTTTTTGTTTTGTTTACTTCACAGCTGATAGCACATACCCTGCTGTTGTGCCATGGCCTTTTGTATCATCAGGATGGTCCCAATCCTGCAAATCTGCACAAAAAGTCTTCTAAGTGTATGGCTGGAAGGCATATTAAGAAATCATCTTGTCCATCCCCCCAGGCTGAAGCACATGCATAACTTTACTCAGATGAGTCATCTCACTGATATCAAATGGGACACATTTAAGCACATAATTACAGTTAAGCACCTCAATACATATCTGCAGGATCCTAGCCTAAGTCATGCATTAAACGTACAACATATGTTACATAATATGATATGTGTGACATCAGAGAGGAAGAAAAATATTCAGCTAGTGAAAACATCAGATATGTTGGCATGTTTTTATTTTCTACAAATAACTATCCTGTCTGCAATGGGTCTCCGAATGTTGAATTTCATGCCAAGTCTTCATGCCTGAAGTGTCTCCACTGTATTCTTGAAAAAAAGAAAGAACTTTGTTGTCATAAAGCATCTGTCATTCTTTTGCTTATCTGCTGAAGTTGAAGTTCTACGTTGATGTTTTTCCTATTCTTTTTATTTTCTTCAGGGCTGAGAATGACAAAAATGCAACAAAGGGGGAAAAAAAGTCATATGTTTGTAGCAGAGATGCTCAGATGAATGCCCAAGAATGGGTCAGCTGGAAACACCATGTTGAAATTCATGTTAAAAGTAATAGCCCCAGCAACTTGGGTTAGTTTAAAATCTATTATATTTATTTTCAAATATTTATTAAAACAGGAGAGCAACAATAGGAAAGAGAAGGCAGCAATAATTTAATCATAAACCCTTCATATCAAATCCAAGGACAAAACAAGAAGTTTTGTTCTAGATTGATAGTGCGTATTATTAACTGCAAAGCCAACCACCATCTAAAAAGAGGAAGAGGGATGAGAGAGAGCATGCTTGTACAGCCGCTCCTTGTTGTCCAGATCTGTAAATGTTTCAACATCTATTGCAGGGACGTCCTTAGGATTTACGGTGCCCTAGGAGAGATTATTAAACTGGTGCCCCCGTGCCTGTCTTGCTCTTAGCAACACAAACATAAGCTTACAGTACTGGAAAATTTGCCACATGCATGTTATTAAAACCAGTTTAACTTAATGAAGCACACTGTAATGCTGATGGACTAGCACTAAAGAAGTAGCACTATAGAAAAAATTCTGATTTGACAGAATGATGCAAATAATATCATTTTTTTTAATTTGTCAACATTTTATTGGAAATTTCTATGAAGAGGTATTGAAACAAGGATTAGTTTTTAATTAAAAGCAACCTTTCGGGCTTTTTTGGCTGCAAAATCAGTAATAATGTCATCATATGACAAAGACAAAGTGATGTCTTGTTCAACTGCAAGAATAGCAAGACCAGTCAAGTGTTCCTGACTCATTGTAGAGCAGAGATAGTTTTTAATGAGCTTTAGTTTTGAAAAATTCTGTTCTCCTGATGCTACTGTTACAGGAATTGTCAGTAGAATACGAGTGGCAATGTACACATTAGGATATATGTCAACAAGTTTGCTGGTATGAATAAACTGTACAAAGTCCATCATCGATTTTGTATGTGGCAACAACTCAATTTTTTGTACAGTTCAAGTCCATTTAAATCAAAACGATCTCCATGCTTCAGGAGGCTCTCTAGGTCAGGGGTCCCAACGTGGTGCCCACAGGTGCCCCAGCGCCCACAGGGGCCTCTCAGTGCACCCACGTACTGGCCGGAGGACGAGCATCTGCTGAAATGCTGCCGAAATTCGGCATCATTTCGGCGGATGCTTGTCCGCCACCATGGTCCTTCATCTGGCACCCGCCAGACGAAAAAGTTTGGGGACCACTGCTCTAGGCTCTTGCACTTTGTCATTTGTTGCTCTTGTTTTCCTATTTCATTGAATTTAGTCCCGTCAGCCCGCTGCCAGCTGAGTGAATGGAACCCCAAGCTGACAGTGGGTTGAGTGGCTCAGCCAGGGTCTCAGCCTCTGGCCTGCTCAGCCGCTGCCAGCCTGGGGTTCCTTGGGGGTCCCCAGGCCAGCAGTGGGTGCTGGGTGGCGCTGGGGGCCGGGACCCTGTTTGCCAATGGGGCAGCAGCCGGAACCCCACAGCAGTGGCGGGCTGAGCCGCTCAGCTCGCCACTGCGTGCTATCAAAAATCAGCTCGTGTGCCACCTTTGGCACGTATGCCGTAGGTTGCCGACCCCTGCTCTATACACTAGTAAGGAGATGAGCATATTACATTGTTGGAGGGCTCTATTTAGCAGTAACAGGGCTATAGAAAAGTCAGTCAACATTTTTTGTTTCTCTGATGAAAGCTGGCCCACTCCCTTCCCCATACCAAACTTGTCAAATAATTATCAACAACTTAATTTTCTGTTTTTTGCTAAGATATCGATTTTTTTAAAAAATATTGAAATTGAATTCAGGATTGTTAGCAAGCATTTTTGGCAATCAAAGTTGTTAAATGACACTTTAAATGGCAACACAGTACTGCTTTCATGCTTGGCTCACCCCCAAGCCTGCTGGTCCAACAGCTGCAGTAGAGGAGGAGATAGGTGGAAAACTGTAGGACCCCAAAATCCACCTCTTGGGGTGCAGAGTGGCAACAGCAGCAGCAAACCCTCAGGTCTGATCACATGCCAATGGGCACCACCGCCAGCCCAACGGACCATGGTGAAGTTAGCACAGCATCTGATCTCAGGGACGGGGCACCCATGGAGCCACAGCAACTCATCCTGCCCTGTGCGGCTCCCCCCAGATGAGATGGATCACTGCCAGCCCAGGGGAGAGATGCGCTCCCCAGCTAGGGTGATCTGATCCAGATGTCCTGATTTTATAGGGCCAGTCCTGATATTTGGGGCTTTGTCTTATATACGCACCAATTACCCCTATCTAGAGTGACCAGACAGCAAGTGTGAAAAATCAGGACCGGGGGGGGGGAATAGGAGCCTATATAAGAAAAAGACCCAAAAATTGGGACTTGCCCTATAAAAGTGGGACATCTGTTCGCCTTACCCCAACTCCCTGTCCTGATTTTTCACACATTCTGTCTGGCTATCCCCAGCCCAGCCCTGTGCAACCATTCCAATCCTGGCTGCCTGCCTAGGAAGTGAGTTACATTCACTTTCATTCCTCAGCAGGCAGCCAGCCAGCCTTCCCTCCCCCCAGCATCTCACCAACCCAGCCCTGATGGAGGGGAGGGGGAAGAGAGGGGTGCTCCGTGGGGGGGAGGGAGAAATCGGGGGGAGCTCTGTGGGGCAGAGGGGAGAAGAATGGACGTTATGGTGGACAACAGAGGATACTGCCAGAGCCTCAGAGCCTGCCTCACCTCACGCCACGGGAAAGAGTCACACTCACAAGTGATTTCCTTCCCCACCCCTTCCCAGAGACATCAGCAGCCAATCCCCTCCCTCAGACTGTGCTGCATTCGGCTCTCTCTAGAACCCAGCAGCCCAGCTCTTACATGCTCCACTGCTTCCCGTCTGTTCAGGCTCTCGCAGAGCAGTGCCCCCAGACCTAGTGGTGCCCTAGGCGGCTGCCTATTCTGCCTCTGGCTAAGTACAGCCCTGATCTATTGCCTTTTCATCAGAGCTCACTGATGCAATACAGAGTGAACCTAATCCTACTTATGTCTGTTCCCTGTCAGAGAAGGTTATAGTTCATAACAATAGATACCATAACTCTTGCTGATATTAACACTCACCTAATCATCTGCACTGGAATCCACGTGGCATACTAACCACATGCAACAAGCAGCACACAAGACATCAGAAAGTAATCACTCTTTCCGATATAATTCACTTTCTTGTCAGTGATGGAATCTCCAGCTCTGCCTTTTGAACGTAGCTTGGTAGTGTCAGAGGTCACAATTGAAACTGTAAGCTCAAATGAATATACATAGAGCACTGAGGAGTTGTTTCAAAGCCCAAGGGAAGTATGCAACTCTGTCATTATGGAGAAGCCTAACTGCTAGTGCAGCACTAACAGGCCTCTTAAATAGTCAGCTAGTATGATTATTCCTAAATAGATGTGGGCAAATAATTCACAATAGAATTTGACATTTTTTGACTCAAATGGTTCACGAACAGACCACAACTTCCTTGAATTTGTTATTCAGCAAACAATTTCTGCGAATGTTTTTGGTCTGTAGCTCATTCATGATCAGTTTGTGCAAGTATTTGATATTTTAAACACAGTCTGCTTTGACTGGTCCCCTATGGCATGTTTGTGTATCCTGAATGAATGTTTGAGACGCTTGGTTTCAGGTTTTCAGTGCAAATACTTAACTTTACAAATTAAAATTTGTTTCCCTTGAATATTCTGTATTATCCTGCCAGAATTCTCGTTTGCAAGCCGATATTGGACCACTGAACAATTGAGTGTTTTTTTGGTGGGCTGCCTGCTGTGGGAATAGGGTGTTTCTGTCTTCCTGCCTGTGGATTGTGTTCTTTCCCATATGCACTGTGCAAAACAATCGGGCAGCTCATGGAGACAACTTCTGCTGCCCTCTCCCCCGGGATTGGCTGATGTTTCTTAGTAGAGCTGGGCAAAGCTTTTCAGACGAAAACTTTATGTGCAGTTTCAATTGACCAAAACTATAAATGAATTCATGTTGGTTTTGGTGAATTGTTAGGTTAAACCAGAAAAAAAAAAAAGGAATATCAAAATGAACTCTTTCAACATTTCTGAAACAGTTCATTTTGATTCTTTCAGGCTAGATATACAAAACACTGGAGGAGGAGGCTGTGTCATTGCCACCACCATTACAACTTTTAAGGTACTCACCTAGGGTCTGGGAGACTTGGGTTCCACCCCCTCTACCTGATGAAGAGAAAGGATTTGAACTTAGGTCTCCTACCTCCTATTGAAGTACCCTAATCACTAGGCTACTGAAGTATGTTGGTGTAAGCAAATCTCAATCTCTTCTGTCAAAGCTTTTAATTTGTTTAAATTAGTTGAATAGTCATTGGACCAGAGAGAGGAAAAGAATAACGTTATAACTTGGTGGTCAAGGCACCCACTTGACTTCAGTAGGAGAGCCTGAGAAAGACCTACCCCAATGGCTAGGGCATTCACCTGAAAGGTAGGAGATTCACATTAGGCAGAAGGAGGAATTGAAGCCTGATCTCCCACATCTAAGGTGAGGGCCTGAACTACTGTTCTACTGGTTATGAGGAGAGAAACGAATATTGGATGAAAAGATCCCACAGTTTGTAACTCAGACAGGTGCATGTGTGAGTTTGGGAGGGAGCAGTTGTGTGACATTGTGTCTGGTGGGGTAACTGAGCATCCTCCTTTGCAGCTTATTGGGCTGTATTAGTAGGAGCATTGCCAGCAGATCGAGTGAAGTGACTATTCCCATTTATTCAGCACTGGTGAGGTTACATATGGAATTTGTGTCCAGTTTTGGTCCCTCCACTACAAAGGGATGTGGACAAACTGGAGACAGTCCAGCAGAGACCAACAAAAATGATTAGGGGGCTGGGGCATATGACTTATGATTTCAAAACATTACAATCAAATGCACATCAGTGAGATATATGCACAGTCAGCTAAATTCTGTTTCTGTTACATTCATGCAGTTTCAGTGACATCTACCAATGAAGTGCATGGGTGTAACTAACAGCAAAATTTGACCAAATCTTCTACTAGTCTCTGCGCGCAGCCTTCCTCACACTCTGGGCTCTTCCTCCAGCTGCTTCTTCCCCTTAGATATACCTCATTCATGCTCTTCTGCCCCTCAATGGACCATTGTATTGGTTTAGAGCAAGATTCCTCATGAAATTGATTTAGTCTTTCAATTGGTTGGCTCCCAAATTGTTTATTTACATCTGTTAGGAGATGAAATGTCTCTCTCTCAATCATCTCTTAACCTCAGCACTTTCATCATTCAGTCAAAGGCACAGGAGAGGTGAGTGCTGTGGGCTAATTTATTGCACTGTTCAGGATTGCTTGGCACATAATCAGTTTTACCGTATTTTAGAAAACTGACGATCATCTTTCAAGTGCTTTTTAATTAAAAGAGGAACTTTGATTAAAGATGCATAAATCTGGCAGTCAGAATCCATTTTTATTTTAATGAGAATGTATTCGCAGTTTTATTTAATGTTTTGAAGATTTCAGTGAAAACATGCATTGCATGGGCAACTCATAAGCATGCAAAATAACTCATTTTATACACCAACTAAAATTAGCATCCATCACATTGTGTGAACTGCCAGAAACCACAACAACCAACTAGATCGCATCAAAAATAACTTTTTAAATTGCTCAGATGATGACAAAAGTCTTAATGCTATATTCCTCAGGAATAGCCAAACGTCACGCTATCAGGACTCATCAGCATTAAAACGGTCACACAGTTTCATCTACGCTTTGAGCTTGTGGAGGAGATAACCATACCCATAATCAGCCTAAAGATCAAGTCATGTAAGGACTAATGGGCAGTATGTATATACCTTGGGGCTCTGACAACATCATTTAATGTATTATTTTTTTCTGCCTTGAATGGAATTGTGTTTTTGCCTTGTCAGTTGCTAAATGAGAAAACTCTTGAGGGCTACTACCAGTAATAGAAAACTTTGTTTCATTTTATAAAATCCAGAGAAGATGATATATAGGAAGAAGTATATTGATAGACAATACTGTGGGTTATGTTTACATTTTGATATTTCAAGGCTATTTCAGTACTACACAATCTAAGAACAAACCTCTGTTTAAACAATAAAGCCTGCCAGATAGGCCAGTTTCTCAAATGTATGAAAACACAGCAGTTCAAAAACTATTTCATTTTTGTTTTAATACAAGAGTGTAATATTAGTGAAAGGTGCCAAATGAACAACAATGCCATAGGAAAAAAGTTACTTTCTCATAACTGTTGTTCTTCAAGTGATGCATATATCCATTACGCTAGGTATGTGCGCATCTCGTGTACTGGTGCAGAAGAGTTTTTCCTAATGATATCTACAGGGTAGTCACTCTTAGATGATAGACTCTGATGAACTGGGGAAGGAGAATTGGCTTTGTGATTGACCTGTCCAATACATCGTGAAGAACAGGTACCAGGTAAGTAACTTTTTTCTTCAAGTGATTGTAAATGTCCATTACACTAGGTGACCCCCAAGTAATTTCCAGTGGAGGTGGGGCTAGGAGTCTCACTGGAAGAGGGAATGCAGAACTGCTGTCCCCACCTTGGTGTCTTCCCTTGATGTGGTAGTAATCATATAATGGCTAGCAAATGTGGACTAATGACACTGTCACTTATCTGCAGATGTCTGCAATAGAGATATTTCCCACAAATGCTGTAGAGGCTGAGTGCTCTGGCTGAATTCTCAGAGACCTTTTCCAGAGGCACAGCACCATTGATCTTGTAGCACATGACAATAAAGCCAGTGATCCATTTGGACTACTGGGCTATAACAGCCCTCTCATTTGCTCCAGGTGGATGACAAAGAGCTGGGAAGACACCTGAAAAGGCTTTGTTCTTTCCAAAGAAAATGCTCAGCAGACATCCAAAGTATGGAGTTTTGTCCATCTTTGTGAACATGTGGGTTTGGAAAAAAGACTTCTAAATATATAAATTAGT
Source organism: Gopherus flavomarginatus (assembly GCF_025201925.1). Lineage (NCBI taxonomy): Eukaryota > Metazoa > Chordata > Testudines > Testudinidae > Gopherus > Gopherus flavomarginatus. Next base: position 199,979,955 of record NC_066618.1, read on the forward strand.
TGAAGTGGAAATCAGAAACTACTTTGGAGAAAAACTTAAGGTGTGGCCTAAGCTGTGCCTTTCTTTATAAAAAACAGTGTATGAAGGATCCGTTCTCATTGAGCTGATGACTACTCAAAAGGCCACCATTACTTAAAGATGTCACAACAAACAGATGGCTAATGGTTCAAAAGGGGAACCCAAAAGGGCTGATAACACTAAGTCCTGCTGTGGAGTATGGCTCCTGATAGATGTGAACAATCCTCCTAGGTCTTCAAGGAACCTAGTGATCACAGGATTAAATAATACAGTCCTACCTGTAACACAGAAATTGCAAGCATGTGCACTTTTATCGAGCTGACCACCAAACTTGTCTCTTATGCATAACAAATAATTCAAAATCTTTTGAATCAGAGATTTCATAGAAGACATACTGTGGCTAGCCACCCAGACAGAGAAACACTTCCTTTTACCAAGACTAAGAAGCCCTTAAAGATGATTTCCTACAGTTAAGTAGGATTTTCTGCACTGATTCCAAACAGGATGCCTCCTGTGGGTTTAGCCACTGAAGAACCAGGACATGAGGTGTAGTGACTGAAGGTTCAGGAGCAACACCTGCCCAGGATTCTCAGATATAAGGTCTCTGACTAAAAGCAGGGGATAAAGATTCCCTGAAGGACAACCTTTGGAGATCTGAGAATCACAGCTGCCTTGCTCAGGCTGGTGCAGTGAGTATCTTTTTGCATTGTTCTAGCTTCAGCATGAAAATGATTCTGGCAATCAACAGCACCAGAGGATAGGCTACAGAGTGCTGTAACTGAAAAACAGGGTCCCTGGCTAATCAGAATGGGTCATAGCATTTCCCCAACTATATAGATCCCATTTGGGAGTTTGAAAACTCCATAGGTTGTCGCTAGCAGAATACCCTTCACCTCGCTCCACATAAATGGCCCAGGGTTTGGTCAATGGAACTTGGCACAGTCCCCTCGCCCCCTCCCCTCAGTGCCCACTCCCACATGACAGCACAGCTTTAATAATCCATGCTTCCATGGTTCCTCTACTGTTTCTACCCATAGAACACCACTTCAGAAAGTGTACAGGAATCCACTGAGCCAATGTTGAGGCAGTCAGCACTAACTTTGGTGAGGAATCCTCAAGAGTTTAGCAAGGAATGTTGGCACAAAGAGCAGCTAACTCCTTGGCAGCCACCGAACCCACTTCTCTCAACCTGCACATCCTAAGTCACATAGACCAACTTCCATTTATACAGGGAAATCAGTATTTTTTACTTTGATCCTGGTACACCAAAGATATTTATTTTTTAGATACCCTAAATAAATGTATGACTGATCACCAGGCCATGAGAAGGAGGTATTAATGAACTGCCCTGGCCTCACATACGCCTACACAGAGAATTCTCCAGCGGCAACTAATACCTGAGAAACAACAAGAAATGAAAGGAAGAAGAGGGAGTAAAAACCGTGGATGATGCCCTGATACAGAAAAACTCAATGGGAATTCCTGGATACTCAGCACCTTTAAAAAAAAGAACAATCAGGCCCTCTACTCAAGTGCTTAAAGCAGTATTGCCAATCTCAAACATTCAAAAATCACGAGTCACACACTCCCCCCAAAAAAAATCATGAGATATTTAAAAGGAAAAACAAAGTGTTGTGTTCTTTTTATTTTCCTTCTGATTTTTTAGTCTGGGATTCCATTTTCAAAGTTTTCTTTGTAATGAGGGCTAGAAAGGTTTTCTCTGCATGAGGGCTAGAAACTTTCACTTAGAAAGTAAGTAGAACTTCTCAAGTGATTACATTATTCCAGGAGCTGGAACTTTAGGGGGAAAAAAATCACCAAATATCATGAGATTCAATATAAAAGTCACAAGGAATTGGCAATATGAATTCTGTTAGCCTTCCGTGTTTGAAAATCTTCACCTAAATCTAAAAAAATGAAGCAAATGAAGCCACAAAAATCCTTCTGTTTGGAAAGGAAATGGGCAGAGAACTGGAGGCAGTTAATGCTTCCAAATGCTCCTGGAAGCCTGAGGCATTACAAAGAGATCAGAGAGGGTGAGATCCTGTACACTGTTCAACATGGCAGGCCCACAGGCACAGGAGATCTGCAATATATTCCAGAGGGTATATGAAGTGGACTGCGATTTCTAAATAAAGTCATTCAGAAATGTCAAGAATACTTTGATCTACACAAGAATGTCACTTAGTAATAACACACTGTCTTTTCTGTGTCTGTCCATCTGGCTAGATTATTAGATCTTAAACCTATGTAATAAAGTGAAGTCATGTGAATTTGAACATTTAACAGATGGACTAATTAGAGACCAAATTATCTGTGGTATAATTAATAAGCAAGTCAAAGCAAGGTTACCATGGGAAATTAACTTCACTCTGCAAAGAACAGTAGGTTTGCAGAGCTATTGACAACTGTACTTCCCAAATGAAAGTGTTAACAAGAAGTGAAATAACTGAAGTGCACCTAATTAAAAATGCATAAAGACAGAATAGAAGGCTAAACAAACTGCAGAGATCACACTTTTTTTTTTGCAAACAAATTTGGATTCAGTCCTAACATGACAGAAAGTGTCCAGCAAAAAGGAATACTTTATCTCCTGGTTGAAATTATCCATGACATGAATCATGGTAAAAAAAGGTTGAGGATACCTTTATGACATGATACAGATCAATATTCACTCAAAATAGTCTGTAAAATAAAAGTGGACTGAACCTAAATTCATTTTGGCAGAGTAAATATCCATTGCTGTGAGTAAAAATAAAATATTTCTATTTCAGGCTGAATTACTACAAATGTCCTACAGAAATGTCTTTAAATGAAACAGCATGAGTTCTTTTTGAATATAAGAATTAGCTGTTGTACATATGTTCTATTTTAGTGTTATATTTTAGATTCATCCAGATAGAAAGGTGCTATCATGATAGAAGACAAAGTAGGACTTTAGGCCTGGTCTTAACTACTTTAGATTTTTTCTAGATAAATTCTTTTTCTAAAGTTTTATTTAGTGTTCTTATGGCAACTATAACAGATATGAAAATTATGAATTTATTACTAAGTAATATTTTATAGGGAAAGGCATTTACCTATAGAAGGGGTTTATTAACTACTAGAACAGAACCAGCTCAGTGTTAATATAACATATTAAAATACTTAAGTATGGAATGTAGACCACAGTTACTACATTGATTCCTCTGTTAGGATGTTTATAGCACCCATTGACTCAAATGTAGGGCTCCCTTTGAAATATAATGAACAATAATATGTACCCTTTTTGGTGAGTGGACAACTCCAAGGATATCAGCATACATTGGAAGGCATTTTTGACTGACCTCCATACTTTGAGATGGCACATGGGACTTTTATGGCAGGACTGCACCATGTCAGCTGGTAACCACAAAGGGGCAGAAATTGAGATGCTGTGAATGGCATAGTTGAAATGAAGTCAATGGATGTACACCAACTGACAGCAGCTGAGTATCTGGCCCAGAATTTCTGGCAGGGAAACAGAATGTTACAACTTTATTCAGAACTGCTTTCTAGAGTCCCAGAAGGCTAATTCTGTGAATTATAGTCTTTATTGCTATTTAAAAGTCATTACTGATTAAAGCAACAACAGGAATTATGTACATATTATAAATACAGACCAGAATTGAGTAACTTGTATCTATGTCTACTCTTTTCTTTCCCCAACAAGGATATACAACTGAGTGCTGTAGGCCAAGTCTTACTTGGTTAGAAAAAGTTTGAAAGCTAGAAGCCTCTGATAATTGGCTGAGCCTTAATCAGTGTGCGGGGCATTCACACAGGCCAGGGCTTTATAAAGCCGCACACAAGTGACCAGGGAGTTTTGCGAACAGGGGCTGTTAACAGAGAGTTTTGCAAGGGAGTTCTCCAGGTGAAGGAGGAGCAAATACAGCATCTGTGGGGTAACTGACTGTCTGTAGTGTGTGTTTGTGTTTGGGGGTTACTTGCTGTGTGCTGAGCTTGTGTTTGTCAGTCTGTTTGTTTGTTTGGCTGTTTGAAAGACCATGTGCTGTGGCTGGCAGTTGGAGGCTGTGAGCTTCAAAGGAAGGTTTGCAAGCTAGAAGCCTCTGATAATTGGCTGAGCCTTAATCAGTGGGCAGGGCATTCACATAGGCCAGGGCTTTATACACACAGTGAGCAGGGCATTCACAGCAACCAGGGAGCTTTGTGACCAGGGGCTGCTAACAGGGAGTTTCGCAAGGGAGTTTGGCAGGGGAGTGGGAAGGGAGCGGGGATCCCTTGTCGGTTCTATCTGTGCCCCTTTAGTTCCCTTAAATCCTATAAACCAAACTACATTCAAAACTTCTTGCTTCAAACAACTCTTTCATTAACTAGGAGACAATGCAGGCAGAAGCCAAGCTGCAGAGTGGGGCCTATCCAGTTTATTCCACTGAGTGTAGCATGTATGATTACCTGCCCTGTGGGCCGGTGGCGTATGTGTGCAGTCAGTGCAAGGAGCTCCTGGCCCTCAGAGACCACGTATGGACTTTGGAGGCTAGGGTGGCAGAACTGGAGGAACTAAGAAAGGCAGAGAGGTATGTTGCTGAGGCTTTCCGGGACACTGTAGAATTGTCCCACCTCCAGTCAGACAGCCTCTGCACTGTTGAGGAGGAAGAAAAGCCCAGGGAAGCAGAGCAGTCAATGGGAGTAGAGGGAAATTTTCCCATAGTTGGGACCCTCCTTCCAGAAGGTGCTGGGGTTGCCTTTCACACCGAGGTTGCCTCTCTGGGGGAGGGAACTCTAGTTGCTAGAAAAAAGCAGGTGCTAGTAGTGGGAGATTCGATCATTAGAAACGTAGATAGCTGGGTTTGTGATGACCGAGAGAACTGTATGGTGACTTGCCTGCCTGGTGCAAAGGTTGCGGATCTCTCGAGGCATCTAGACAGACTTATGTGTAGTGCTGGGGAGGAGCCAGTGGTCGTGGTACATGTAGGTACCAATGACATAGGGAAGGGTAGGAGAGATGTCCTGGAAGCCAATTTAGGCTGCTAGAGAAGATACTGAAATCCAGGACCTCAATGGTGGCACTCTCAGAAATGCTCCCAGTTCCACGTGCAGGGCCAGGTAGGCAGGCAGAGCTTCAGAGTCTCAATGCGTGGATGAGACGATGGTGTAGAGAGGAGGGGTTTATGTTCATTAGGAACTGGGGAAACTTTTGGGATGGGGGGAGCCTATACAGGAGAGATGGGCTCCACCTAAACCAAAGTGGAACGAGACTGCTGGCACTAAACATTAAAAAGGTTTTAGAGGAGTTTTTAAACTAGGAGATGGGGGAAAGCCGACTGCTGCAGAGGAGCATGTGGATCGGACAAAGATCTCTCTTAGGGGAGAGTCTAATGATAGAGAATCTCCAGGTTATAGTCAGGAGCAGAGGATGGAAGAGAATAATGTAAGGGCCAGATCAGATGATAAACAGTCACATAAAAAAGAATCTGACACATCAGAAAATGGCAGACAAATAAACGGGGACAAGTTTTTAAAGTGTTTGTACACAAATGCTAGAAGTCTAAATAATAAGATGGGTTAACTACAGTGCCTTGTGATAAAGGAGGATATTGATATAATAGGCATCACAGAAACCTGGTGGACTGAGAGCAATCAATGGGACACAATCATTCTGGAGTACAAAATATATCGGAAGGACCGAACAGGTCATGGGGGTGGGGAGTGGCACTATATGTGAAAGAAAACGTAGATTCAAATGAAGTAAAAATCTTAAGCAAATCCACATGTTCCATAGAATCTCTTTGGATAGAAATGTCATGCTCCAATAAAAATATAACATTAGGGATCTATTATCGACCACCTGACCAGGACAGTAATAGTGATGATGAAATGCTATGAGAAATTAGAGAGGCTATCAAAATTAAGAACCCAATAATAGTAGGGGATTTCAATTATCCCCATATTGACTGGCAACAATTCACTTCAGGACAAAATGCAGAGATGACATTTCTCGATACTTTAAATGACTGCTTCATGGAGCAGCTGGTACGGGAACCCACAAGGGGAGAGGCAACTCCAGATTTAATCCTGAGTGGAGCGCAGGAGTTGGTCCAAGAGGTAACTATAGCAGGACCGCTTGTAAATAGTGACTATAATACAATAGCTTTCAACATCCCTATGGTGGGAAGAACATCTCAACAGCCCAACACTGTGGCATTTAATTTCAAAAGGGGGAACTATGCAAAAATGAGGGGGTTAGTTAAACAGAAGTTAAAAGGTACAGTGACTAAAGTGAAATCCCTGCAAGCTGCATGGGCGCTTTTTAAAGACACCATAATAGAGTCCCAACTTCAATGTATGCCCCAAATTAAGAAACACAGTAAAAGAACTGAAAAAGAGCCACCGTGGCTTAACAACCATGTAAAAGAAGCAGTGAGAGATAAAAAGACTTCTTTAAAAAGTGGAAGACAAATCCTAGTGAGGCAAATAGAAAGGAGCATAAACACTGCCAAATTAAGTGCAAGAGTATAATAAGAAAAGGCAAAGAGGAGTTTGAAGAATGGCTAGCCAAAAACTCCAAAGGTAATAACAAAATGTTTTTTAAGTACATCAGAAGCAGGAAGCCTGCTAAACAACCAGTGGGGCCCCTTGATGATCGAAATACAAAAGGAGCGTTTAAAGATGATAAAGTCATTGTGGAGAAACTAAATGGATTCTTTGCTTCAGTCTTCAAGGCTGAGTATGTTAGGGAGTTTCCCAAACCTGAGCTGGCTTTTGTAGGTGACAAATCTGAGGAACTGTCACAGATTAAAGTATCACTAGAGAAGATTTTGGAATTAATTTATAAACTCAGCATTAACAAGTCACCGGGACCAGGTGGCATTCACCCAAGAGTTCTGAAAGAACTCAAATGTGAAGTTGTGGAACTATTAACTAAGATTTGTAACCTGTCCTTTAAATAGGCTTCAGTACCCAATGACTGGAAGATAGCTAATGTAAAGCCAATATTTAAAAAGGGCTCTAGAGGTGATCCCAGCGATTACAGACCGGTGAGTCTAACGTCCACACTGGGCAAATTAGTTGAAACAATAGTTAAGAATAAAAGTATCAGACACATAGAAAAACATGAACTGTTGAGTAATGGTCAACAAGATCTATTAGAGTTCTTTGAAGGGGTCAACAAACATGTGGACAAGGGGGATCCACTGGACATAGTATACTTAGATTTCCAGAAAGGTCCCTCACCAAAGGCTGTTACATAAATTAAGCTGTCATGGGATAAAAGGGAAGGTCCTTTCATGGATTGAGAACTGGTTAAAAGACAGGGAACAAAGGGTAGGAATTAATGGTAAATTCTCAGAATGGAGAAGGGTAACTAGTGGTGTTCCTCAAGGGTCAGTCCTAGGATCAATCCTATTCAATTTATTCATAAATGATCTGATGAAAGGGGTAAACAGTGAGATGGCAAAGTTTGCAGATGATACTAAACTGCTCAAGATAGTTAAGACCCAAAGCTGTCTGTGAAGAACTTCAAAAAGATCTCACAAAACTAAGTGATTGGGCAACAAAATGGCAAATGAATTTAATGTGGATAAAAGTAAAGTAATGCACATTGGAAAAAATAACCCCAACTATACATACAATATGATGGGGGCTAATTTAGCTACAACGAGTCAGGAAAAAGATCTTGGAGTCATCGCGGACAGTTCTCTGAAGATGTCCACGCAGTGTGCAGAGGCAGTCAAAAAAGCAAACAGGATGTTAAGAATCATTTAAAAGGGGATAGAGAATAAGACTGAAAATATATTATTGCCCTTATATAAATCCATGATACCCCCACATCTCGAATACTGTGTACAGATGTGGTCTCCTCACCTCAAAAAAGATATATTGACACTAGAAAAGGTTCAGAAAAGGGCAACTAAAATGATTAGGGATTTGGAGAGGGTCTCATATGAGGAAAGATTTAAAGAGGCTAGGCCTCTTCAGCTTGGAAAAGAGGAGACTAAGGGGGGGATATGATAGAGGTATATAAAATCATGAGTGATGTGGAGAAAGTGGATATGGAAAAGTTATTTACTTATTCCCATAATACAAGAACTAGGGGATCACCAAATGAAATTAATGGGCAGCAGGTTTAAAACAAATAAAGGAAGTTCTTCTTCACGCAGAGCACAGTCAACTTGTGGAACTCCTTCCCTGAGGAGGTTGTGAAGGCCAGGACTATAACAGCGTTTAAAAGAGAACTGGATAAATTCATGGTGGTTAAGTCCATAAATGGCTATTAGCCTGGATGGGTAAGGAATGGTGTCCCTAGCTTCTGTTTGTCAGAGGATGGAGATGGATAGCAGGAGAGAGATCACTTGATCATTGCTTGTTAGATTCACTCCCTCTTGGGTACCTGGCATTGGCCACTGTTGGTAGACAGATACTGGGCTAGATGGATCTTTGGTCTGACCCGGTACAGCTGTTCTTATGTTCTTATGTTCTGAATGCTCGTAAAACCACGTCAGCAAGTTTCAACAAGGCTTCCATGTTATCTGTATTTGATATGTTTTTCTTTTCCTCAACAATACTCTGTGACAATGTAAGAAAACATATTTCATTCTGAGAAGCATTCTGTTCCTTTTAGGTAGAAACACTGAAGGGAATCTCTGATAGCTATGAGAGGTAGACAAAACTGATTGTTGGTTTGATGGCATTCTGAAAAAAATCTGTGCAGATCAAATGGATTATGACATTTTTCAAAATTTCTGGTGAACTGAAAAAGTCCATTCCAGAGCAAGGATTTCACCTTGGGTCTCCCATTTTCCTCATGGGTGCCCTAAGCACTGGGGTAAAGGTTATAAGCAAGGGTGGTGGCAGCAGCAGCACCACCACCTTCTCCTGCCGTTTGTAAAAGGCCAAAAGAATGTGTGTCAAATTCATAACTAGTTTCAGGTTGACCAAAACTCAATTTTTTGACAAATAAATGATTTTTTTCAAAATATTTTGCCCAGTTCAAGTTGCTATCCCTATTGGATTGATGAGAAATATATTATATAAAAGGAGAGATATTGAAAAATCATGTGGGCAAATATTTGGTTCCCAGAAAGTGGCATTTGTGTATATTGGAAAATTAATTATGTATTCATACATACATCTGTTGATAATTACCAAGCTGCAAAATGTCTTAGAAATACAGAAATACATCAGTGATAGGAAGCTCTGTGTATTATGGGTAAAATCCTCACCCTTGCGACATCAGTGGGAATTTTGCCATTGACTTTAATGGAGCCCTGATTTCACCCTACATTTTTATATTACTCACTTAACAGTCTGTGCTAGTTGTCTAAGTAGTACAGCTGTCTGAATATTGCAAGAAGCAATTTTCTAAAAAAGTCAACATTTTGACATGAAATGGTTTAGTTTATGTTCGTTTTTTTTTTTGTTCACTTTCAGGGGTTATGAATTTCCTGGCTTAGAATGTCTGTGAAAATAAAGTTTTAAGAAAATAATTGTGAATACTCTAATACTAGATATTTTATCTATGCTAAGACATTTAAGGTCTGATTTTTAGAATTTAGATGTGCAATTCAGGGCAAAACTGCAAACCTAATTTGCATACTGAGTTACTACAATTAAACATTTAAATGGCATAATTGTACATGCAAATTTCCTTGGTCATTTTCATGTACAATTATTAGTTTTTCATGCACATCTGTAATAAATGTATGCAGATTAAGTATGCTTTTATATCCCACTGTTCACACTTATCCTATATGAAAATCATGTTCCTTGTGACAGTTATTTACACTATTTGTTAAAAACTGAAAAACAGACATAAGACTGATGCAAGGTTCTGAATCAGAACCAATCAAGCCACCCCCAAGTGTGAGTGTTCCTATTGTGTTTATTATAGAGTTTCGCTAGAGTTGTAACATGTGGAGTAACACAGCACTGAGTCCTTTCACTGTTCTTATTTAAACACCTATCTGCAACCGTTGAGGGATATCTTGAAATGACACGCTGGGATGTCATTGTAGAAACACTAGAGGGCTGGTGATTTGCATCAGCTGTGTCCGAGGCTGAGGGGTCACTCTGACCATAATCGCAGTCTGCTACACTTGGGTAGCAGTGCCTGGAGCAAGCTCTATGTATCCTCATGCAATGCAGACAACCATTTCTCAGATACTTCAGTGAATGAAGAAACAGAACCAAGTGAAAACAGAAATGATGCAAGACAGAAGAGGAAAACACTATGTGAAATGGTGACCACCACTACCTCATCCTCTACTGAGTATATCCATCATTCAACAGTTAAGATAATGCCCAGCTTGGAGTTATATTGCATTCCTTGTTCATCATGGACACTCAAGTGGCAGGAGTTTAAAAAAAACAAACAAAAACAAATAACCCCCCCCCACTTTCTTCTGTCTCCAGTTTTCAAGCCAATTTGATCTAGAGCTGGGAGGGTGAATAATGTATTTTTCAGTTCTCTGGCAATTCTGAAAAAAAAAGTTTCATTTGAGGTTGAACCAAAACCCCTTTTTTGGGGGGGGAGGGGGAGCTGAATCAAAAAGTCAAAAACATTTCAAGTCAGATACAATGTGTTTAATTTCAATTTTCAGTATTTTGACAAAAGCAAAGTCCAAAGCTCTGATACACCCTCCCAAAGGATATCAGGTAGTTTCCAACCCTCCTCATACTCAAGTCTCAGGATTCATCTCTTTTCTAAAAACCAGGAGCACACAAAAAATGTTACAAGGTGAAAATATACAATTAAACCTAAATGTAGGATGGAGAATTAAGTGTCCCATCTAGACACCGCTTCTGTTATCAATAATATATGCTATGATAATATTATGCTTCACAAATTCTTAAACAACCACAGGGGGTTGCATGTGTGGGTGGTGTGATAAGAAGTTTAGATCTAGATCTTAATCCAACGTGAACTTTCTCAAAGTCATGGAAAAGAGGGAGCAAGGAAATGTGTTCATATCTAGGAAACAGATAAATTAGGGTTGCCAAATTAGTAAAATTGGGGGGTGGAGTTATAATATATTTTTGATTAATGTACCCCACAATATCAAATTCCAGGCAACAGAGTGATCAGTAAGAATGGATAAAATACCATTTTTTTAATGCCATGCTTAAACCACCATCGCTATCATCTAGGGTAAAATGCAAAAATTTGGGAGAAATCTCTCATAATTAGGTTTGTCCCTCACTAAGAACTTTATCTATAGGAAGTCTTGCCTCTAAAGAAATCAGCCATCTACACTTCACAGTGATGACAGAGAAACATTCAAACATGACATTTTATTCTTGCTCTAAGTACTGTAGAGTACCCCCTCATCTCCTCCCGAGATTGTGGGACTTTTAACATCCCTAGCAATCACTTGCACCATACCTTCCTTAAGGATAAAATTAGATATGGAGACTTCCATGCCCATTATGACTGAACTTACAAATAAAATTATTCTCTCGGTTGGGTGAGTATTAACTATGTTACAAAAGAAAACTGGACAATCTCAAATAGGAGTTTTGTATTTCTGGGGTTATTACAGGTGTTTTTCATATCCATGTAACTCTAAATCAAGGATCATCAACCTTTTGCATGCAACTCTCCAGAGTAAGCCCCTTGGTGGGCCGGGCCAGTTTGTTTACCTGCTGCCTCCGCAGGTTCAGCTGATCACAGCTCCCACTGGCTGCAGTTCGCTGCTCCAGGCCAATGGGGGCTGTGGGAAGTGGCGCAAGCCAAGGGATGTACTGGCCGCCACTTCCCACTGCCCGTATTGGCCTGGGATGGCGAACCACAGCCAGTGGGAGCCCCGAGCGGCTGAACCTGCAGACGCGGCAGGTAAACAAACTAGCCCGGCCCGCCAGGGTGCTTACTCTGGAGAGCTGCATGCCAAAGGTTGCCGACCTCTGCTCTAAATGCTTCTGTGAATATGAGGGTAGTTACTAGGACTGTCAAAGGGAAATTTGTAAGACCAGCTATTGGCATGATCCTATTATTGAAAGGGAACTCAACATATGACATAAATGCCAGCCCTTATGGAAAACAGCACTGGGCAGGAACAAGATATGCAACAGTTTGTAAAGTGCTTTGGATAAAAAAAGAATGCAAAATTTAAAAACAAATCAATCTTTTTTTATATTATACTGGTGAACATTAGAAGGTCATCATTTGTCAGTGTTACTACGCAACAGTATATGTGAGATCACACTATTTAATATATAGGGCATAAAATGACTTTAGTCTGTTAACTACTTTGTGTTGATGATTGGCAAATGCTGTCTTTTCAGGGTTGCCATTATTTTGTTATTAGCTGCCATCTAGAAATAGTATTTCTAAAGCTACCATTATAGTGAGAAGACAAATGTCAGGCCATAAGTAGGGAATCAGTTGGCAAAGAGTCTATTTGCTTATTACCAAGAAGCACCACTAAGATTCTCTCTCCATCAGCTGTATCATGTACAAAGTTAGATTCCATCAATTTTTATTTCACAAGACAGCTAAAAACATTATGACATTTAAAAGAGTAAATACAGTCTCTTTAAACTTACTTGTATAAATGTATGGATAAGAGAGTATCGTACTTTTTTCTTTAATCCAAACCATAGTCATATTGCCTAAGACAAGATCAACTAAACTGTTAATCTTCTCCAGATGCAACTATTTAAATCAAAACTCTCCATTTTCAGATGCATGGAGGAGTTTCCTGACTGCTGCACATCAGATAAGCTTTCACTTTAATTTAAAAAAGACGAAAACAATCACTGTTTAAAAAAAGAGATTGTAGATAAAGTTAAACAGATATTTCTTCCAAAAAAACCCTAGCAACAACAAAATGAGAAAATAATCTTGCAAATAATCCAATCTATTATTAATTAACAAACATAGATTACTTTAAATATTCTACTGCATAAACAAAAGGCAATCAAATTGGTAGGTCTTTACCTGAGGCAAAGACTTTTATTTGATTTCCTGTTTAAATAGCCATCTGCCAACACAATTGCTATATTCAAAATCATATACTCACACTCAGTCACAAGCCATAGTTTTAATTAAAAAATAAATCAGGCATTTGGGATATAAAAATTCCAGTGAGCTTTACTGAAAATAAAAAAAAATGCATTTACTATATAGTACTTTATATAGTTAATGAAGGGGAAAAACAATATTTAGAAGTATGCACTGTCACTAACTGGGACTGTTTTTTACGGCATCATTTTTACTTTTATAGTCATAGAAACTGGAGCTATAAAAGGTGTACTACTGGTAGATCATTTTGACCAATGTCCTTCCTTTCCAGCACAGAATTTTTCCCGTCAGGATGTTCTTTAGCATTTTGTCTAACTATGTTCAAAATTAATCAAGTAATGGAGCTTCTGCCAAATCCCTAGGGAGATTATTCTTTAGTCTAATAAATGTTATTTTTTTGCCTAATTTTTTCTTTAATAATTTCTATCTATTACTAGTAGTTAGACTCCTTCTTTGGGATTTATGACTGGAAATGGGTATGGACTAGAACACTGAAATTGAACCACGTGAAATGATTATCTTTAAAGCCTCTATAATCTGCACTGTCAGGACTGCTTCACGATTCTGTTTCAGATCTAGAAAGCCCTTAGTGCGATAGGCTAGGCTATCTCGAGTCTGCCTCTCATCTCCAGACCTGCCAGGACAAATACAATTACCTGGTACAGTAACTAATATAGCCCAAGTATACATTTAAAAGAGCCAAAGGTATAAAAGAGGATTCAGAGGATCAGATTCAAGAGTCTAGAATACTCTGTCAATGGAAACCAAGAGTCCAACTTATTTTCAGGTCATTCAGCAAGGCTCACCTCTTCCCCCACAAAAGCATTCCACAAAGAACAAGGATGTTGATAAACTGTAGAGGGTTCAGAAAAGAGCTACTAGAATGATTAAAGTATTGGAAAAGATGTTTTATAGTGATATGCACAAGCAGCTCAATCAATTTAACTTAACAAACGCAGAGTGAAGGGTAACCTGATCACAGGTTATAAATCCTCACATGGGGAACAAATAATTGATAACAGACTCTTCAGTCTAGCAGACAAAGGTATAACAAGATCTAGTGGATGATAGCTGAAGCTAGACAAATTCAGACTGTAAAATAACGTGTACATTTTTAACAGTGAAGATAATTAATTATTGGAACAAAGTACCAATGGTTGTGGTAAATTCTCCATCACTGGCAATTTTTAAATCAAGATTGGATTTAAAAAAAAAAAAGAAAATGTTCTTTAGTTCAGCAGGAATTATTTCAGGGAAGTTCTATGGAAAAAACAGATCAAAAGAGAACTTAACCACACATTGAAAGGTAGAAAGCCTTCAGTAAACGATAATGGGAGAAGTGCTTTAGAAATGCTTCTGGAATATGTAGTATTTCTTCTGGTGCAAAGGAAATCCTGGCAGTTCCTTAGCGAATTAGCTTTATTAATGAATAAAGTTCTCAGGGGTGAAAGTGGGCCAGTACAGGCCAGTACGGTGTGCCGGTAAGAAGCCGATACCGGCCCGTATGCAGCCAATGTTAAAGTGCTGCTGTGGCAGTGCTTTAACATCATTGCCCCTTCCCTTCCCCTGGGCCGCTGACATGGGAAGGGAAAAGGGGGCAGCTATCCAGGGGTCATTGATTTAAAAGGCCCCAGGGATCCCGGCCACTGCCGCTGCTACTGCAGCAGTGGCCGGAGCCCCGGGCTCTTTTAAATCGCTGCTGGAGCCCCAGACAGCATGGCCCAGTCAACACAGATGGGCTGGCTGGAGGATGCTGACCCCTCCCAGGCCCGCCTCTTCTGTCTGGGGCTCTGCCCCTTCTGCTCGAGGCCCTGACCCTTCCATGGGCCCGTAGCCCGCCCCCGTACAGGTAAGAATTTAATATTACTTACACTCCTGAAAGTTCTTCACCTGCATATGCTGAGTTACATAACCAGCTGCGGTGGGAGAAGATTATTTCCCAGGCCCATCATTGTGGGTGATTTGAGGCTCTAACCTAGATGCACTGTTCCTTCTTGTTAGCCCTTCGGAAGACAGGAGAAGAGAGGGACAAGATGCCCATTCAAGATATGTAATGATAAGGAAAAGGATTTCAGATGCCTCCGAAGTGAAAAACCATACTTCTTGTCCAGCTTTATATGACAACCCAGCTCTCCATAATTACTGAAATTGAGGGAGTCATTTTTATTGGCTGTTTTTAAAAAAATATTAATGAGAGAACTGTGTCTTTAGCCTAATTTATAGGCATTTAAATATGTTACAATATAGAGCTTTCAGCACTTCTGTTTTACATGCTCTTTAATCTGCCTGTATGATTAGTGTTTTAAGCCTTTTACTGACCACCTCTTGAAAGCACTCAGGCTCTGACTGCATCTTCAATTTTTCTCAGTACAAAAGTCAATTTTATCTGCAAGTCATATAACACAGCTGTGAGCCATAATTTTTTAAACTTGTTTTTTCAAAAACGACTTAGCTTCCTGTTGGTTTAATCCCAGAATGGAATGGACATGATTTTTTCCCCCAGCGAAACTACACTTTTTGCTGTAACAACCAGGCAAATTTATCAAAGAACTACTCCTATATTAGACAAACCCACAGCAGCATAGCTCATGTCCCAGTTTAGTAAGATTGTTTGTCTTGTGAAATGATAAGAGAGAAGGAAATGAAGAGAAAAATATGAATTAGTATGGGTTAGTATGCAGTGAACTAATACCAAAACTGGATTGAACAGTTACAATAAATAGCCATAATTAATGATTAAAAAAAAACCTGCCTTGCAAAAAGTGCTGGAGCTGAAGGCTTTTCTGGATGACTAATCTTATTGTCAGCATATGTAGCCAAAGGAGAATGACTTTTCAAAGAGTAAATGTTTTTCTCATCTTGTTACCAGGAAAGGAAGGAGGAAGAAAGATCCCCATCTGCCAGTGAGCGGAGTTTTAAATAACATATCAGTGAGGACACAGGAGATAGTGCTAGCATTGCACAGTCAGGAGCCAGTTGTTGGCTTCTTGATGAAGGGAGTCATGTAATTCAGTCATTTTAAAAGGTCCACTAGTGTAAAACTCACTATTTTAGATTTAATGTATTTTTTGTTTACATTTACTTAAAATGTAGGAACTGTAAACATGACCTTATTCCCCCATCCTCTCCAACAAGCAAGACCTTGACTCACCCTACCAGCCACACCCTCCCACTGCAGGACAATACAACTGAGTCCTTTCAGTACTTAATTTGTGCCGAGGCTGAGCCCTGGCACCTCCAGGTTTGGCAGTTCATCACTCCAGCACCTCTGGGCTTGCTGCATCAGTTATGAAAAAATTGCTTGAACTCCAGCACCTCTTTCATTACAGATTAACCCCCGACTCCTTCCTACTACTTGTCAAGCCTTATGTTTGCCTTACCACAACTCCACATCCCAGCTGTAAAACTTTCCCAGGTTTCATCCAACTTTAAAGTTGGTACTCTGCTTCTTCCTGTTCTATTCCTTCCTATGTCCTGGTGTGCTCTTTGAGGTCTGACATTTTATTTGAAAATTTTTTTAACGTTTATAAAGTGTCGGTTACTTAACTCCGGCGCAAATGGCTAATATACTGGTGTTCTGGGAATTCCATTGTCAAGTAGAGATCAAAATAGCTTGTTACTCTTTTTATTTTTCTGTGCAGTGGAAAAATATTTGTATTATTTGAGCCTAAAATGTTTTTATTCATTATGTACAGAAAACAACATTCTCTGATTTCAGACTATATTGTCACTAACATTAGTATTGTCAGAAACAGAGCTCTGGTGTATACAACTCTGGTCCCAGGAACAAGAAAACCAGTAGCTAAATCAACAATAGATAGTCAAGTTTACAAGAAACTTAACAAATATTATTAATCAGTAACTGATGCTGATATATTTAGAGGGATAAGATGGTGATGTAATACCTTTTATTTTGAACAACTTCTGCTGATGACAGAGACATATTTTTTCACTTCACAGAGGTCTTCTTCGGGTCTACAGTTTGTCTCTTTTCACCAACAGCAGTTGGTTCAATAAAAAAATGTTACCTCACTCACTTTGTGTCTCTCATATCCTGGGACCAACACAACTACAACTACACTGTAAACAACAATAGCTGATATATTTATAAGGCATATGAAGAAAATAAGACAATGGTACATCTAGCCCAGTATCCTATCTTTTGACAGTGGCTGGTATCAGATGCTTCAGAGGGAATGAACAGAACAGGACAATTATTGGCATTCAGAGGTTTAGGGACACCCAGAGCTTGAGGTTGCGTTCCTGACGATCTTGACTAATAGCCATTGGTGAACCTGTCCTCCATGAACTTATCTAGTTCTTTTTTAAAACCAGTTCCATTTTTGGCCTTCACAACATCCCCTTGCAACAAATTCCATTACATTTTAAACGTAAGGCCGATTAATTTTACTACCTCACTTTCAACAGCACTGGTCCCAGTACAGATCCTTGGGAGACCTTGCTATCAACCTCTCACCACTATGAAAACTGATAATTTATTTTTTATTTCCTATCTTTTAACAAGTTTCTGATCCTTGATTGGACCTTCCCTCTTATACCATGACTGCTTATTTTGCTTAAGAGCCTTTGGTGTGGGAATGCTGAAAGCTTTCTGAAAGGGCACGTATGCCATATCCACTGGATCACCCTTGTCCATATGCTTTTTGACTCCCTTAAAGAATTCTGATAGATTAGTGAGGCATGGTTTCCCCTTTATAAAAAATCATGTTGACTCTTCCCCAACATTTTGTGTTCATCTATGTGTCTGTGTAGCGATCCTCCCTGGACACCAAAGTGGGCGAAGCCAGCAAATCCTGTGCCCACCCCTCAGAGGTCAAGGCACAGGACAGGAAGTATAAAAGCCCAGAGCTCACTTGAAGCTCAGCCACTGGAGAGACCAGATGCCTGTGGTGTAGCTCCCAGTGGGGAGACCACAGCGACCAGTGGCCGAACCAAAGACTGGCCAGACCAGCCAATCCTGATGCTAGCCTGAGCCCAGAGAAGCTACCAAGCCTACCACTCACCCAGTACCCTGAGGAACTGCCAGGCCTACCATTTGTCAGTTACCTCGAGGAGCTGCCAAACCAACTGCTCACCAGCTACCCTGAAGAGCCCGTGGTGTGTGACCCCATGGAGGACACTGTCCGGACCCAGGTACCTCTAGAGGGGGAGGTAGGAAGTAGCCTGGGGGCAGTCAACCTGAGTCTGGCTGCAACACTGCCAGAGCCAATGTCAGTGAGTTGTGGTCAGGATCCCCACTGATGCAGCAGCGGGTCTTCTGCCACTGCTAGGGCCCTGGGCTGGGACACAGTGAAGTGTGTGGGCCTGTGTTCCCCCTGCCACCCACCTCACACGTGGCAGTCTCCCCGACCGCTCAGAGCCAGGATCCTGGGGATTTGCTCTTGAACTTGTTTGCTCAGCCCCTGCCTGAGGGCCTGAGCTACTGACTGTTGCCCCACCCTGACTCAGGGTCTGGGCTTGCTCATATTGAACTGTTTGCTCTGCTCCTGACAGAGAGCCTGAGCTAATGACTGTTTGCTGCACAGCTAAGCTAATTCCCCGACACACCTGACCCAAGTAGTGAAGCAGTCTGGCTCCCTGCTGCCCCGGAGCGGGACAAGGCCGACTGAACCTCCCTACCATCTAATAATTATGTTCTTTACTATAGTTTCAATTAATTTGTAGTAAGCAAGTCAAAGCAGCATTACATTAGCTATCCTCCAGTCATCTGGTACAGAGGCTGATAAGCGATAGATTACATACCACAGTTAGTAGTTCTGTAATTTCATATTTGAGTTCCTTCAGAACTCTTGGGTGAATACCATCCAGTCCTGGTGATATTACTGTTTAGTTTATCAATTTGTTCCAAAACGTCCTCTACTGACACTTCAATCTGGGACAGTTCCTCAGATTTCTCACCTATGAAGGATGGTTCAGGCGTGGGAATTTCCCTCACATCCTGTGCAGTGAAGACTGATGCAAAGAATTCATTTAGCTTCTTGGCAATGACCTTGTTTTCCTTGAATACTCCTTTAGCAAGACAATTGTCCAGTGACCCCAATGATTATTTGGCAGGCTTCCTGCTTCTGATGTACTTAAAAAAAATGCTGTTTTTTTTTGTTTGTTTTGTTTTTTTGTATTCCGCCAGTTGCTCTTCAAATTCTTCTTTGGCTTGCCTAATTATACTTTTACACTTGACTTGCTGGAGTTTATGCTCCTTTTATTGCTTTGGGTCTTAAAGAAGGAGAAAGATCATTTCAAACAACATACACCATAGGTAAATTAATGGTCATAATGAACATTCTCTCTATCATTAGAATACATTGTGTGCTATAAAATTCTTGGGTGAAATTCTATGTTTGTGTTATACAGGAAGCCACTGGATGATCATAATGGTTGACTCAGATTTATGAATCTATGAAAAGGTTTTACTAGCATGAGTTTGGGATAGAAATGTAAAGCTGGGATTTACAAAGGATATTCAAAGGGAATGGCCACCTAACTCTTTTAGGCTCTTTTGAGAATCCCAGCAGAAGTCCTTATATCACACCACACCATCATGCACTCTGTTTCTATCAC
Source organism: Gopherus flavomarginatus (assembly GCF_025201925.1). Classification (NCBI taxonomy): domain Eukaryota; kingdom Metazoa; phylum Chordata; order Testudines; family Testudinidae; genus Gopherus; species Gopherus flavomarginatus. The sequence continues at coordinate 199,999,549 of NC_066618.1, forward strand.
AATTTATGGAGGCAGGGAAATATTTTAGTTGTTTCTAAGAGCTTTAAAACTTTTTATGTATTGGGACTACTTTTTTTTATCCCTCTGCCTGTAGAGCCTTGTAGCTTGCTTAATTCCATTGAATCCAGCTGTTCACGAGTATGAAGGAGAGGGAAAAAAAAATAAAACAAAACCTCCAAGAGTCACCTAAGAGCCTTTATACATAAAATTTAAATTCCAATATTTCAGAACATGCAGCACCTGTTTCTCCATTTTTCCAATGGTGTAAGCTTGCAGCCTAAATCTCAGGCTATTTATATTTAAGGGAAAATTACACATTTCAAGGGGAAAGAATGAAATATGCTGGATATGTGGAGAGCTGATTAAAACAAACAAACCAAAAAAGACTAGCAGCTGCTTGAAGATGTTCAGAGGTTTGGAATGTTGGAACAAGCTCCAGAGGAGGTTCAGTGGGCAGAATTCAGGTAGGTGGTCAAAAGTAAATGATAAACACAAGTTATTACTTAGCTCTGCAACTGATCACATGGATATCACCTCCATATATGTGGTAGACAAATACAATATATTACAATGCTGTATATATTTTCAATTTGATACAGACATCAAAGATCACAGTTTTGACTTTCAGCCATGTAAAGCCACATTCTGAAAAATAGCCTCTCAACTTGCCATGTGCAGAAATATATGTGCAGAACTGACATTTGCATACAGTAATGAGGACTTGCATGCAAATCAGGTAAGTGTGTTTATGTAGTTTTCACTCCTAATACAAGCACTGAAATAGAAGTCTACACAAATGTTACAATAAATGTTTAGTGGCTTGTTAAAAAAACTATTTTATGTATGTTTCATGTCTTGTATGTTGTGTAAGAGAATTTTTCTTATCTCCATTTAATTATGAAGGGTTATTTGCATAAGATCAATTAATGTGGTATATTACATTAGCCAATCATCCCATCCAATCATAGATGTTGGAACTAGGGCTTCTGGGGTGCTGCCTCACTCCCTGGCTTGAAGTGGTTTCCGTCATATACAGGGATACAGTTTGGTTCAATGGCATTCAGCACTCTCACTATGAAAATTTTCCCAGCACCCCTGTATCCAATGGATTTGGCTAAAAGAACTAACAAAACTATCTAGGGATAGATATGAGGTTCCCCCAAGGTCTGGGTTCTCAGAATTATTCTTTGTATGACTTACTGTGATGAAGTAGTTACAACTTTAGACAAATATCAAATTTAGTCATGGATCTGAACACCCTGGCTAAAGTTCAGTTCTGAGCTGTGAGGCTCAAGCTGTCCACACTGTGAATGCTATTAAAAACAAAAAACAGACAAAAAAACTCCCAAAACAAACAACAACTAAAACACCACACTTTGAGTAAGTCATCTCTTAAAGTTCTGAAGTAAAAACACTGATATAGTTGTATACCTGTAAGGAAGCAGAGCTTCATGGCTCTTTTGCTCACTCTCACTTCTACATAATGCTCATGAACACACAATAGCCCCTTTGATGGGCATTAGTTCACACCAATACACGACTCAGGCTTAATGTAGCCATATTCCCTTCTCTTTAGCTATGACCTATGATGAATTTCTATGCATTTTAGCTTATTTGAATATAAATACACAGATGGCTTCAGGGCACAGAACAGCTAAGTGTGAAGTGTTTTTTACATACTATTCTGGCCTAGGACCCTTCTGCTTTAGGACCATTTCCCAGCATCAGTCCAAATGAAGCTTTTACTATGGTGCCAACTGTGCTCCAGCAGCTTCTGAATTTTAATTTGTATTTAAAATTTAACTTGAATGCATTTCAGTGCTTTAATGTTTATTTTTAAATAGAAAGTGGAGAGGCCCAGCTGCAGATGTTGAGGTGCTATTAAAAGCCATAGCCAAATGTAGCAGCTCCTATTTTTAAACAGCAATTGCTTTATGAATTCATTTACATTTAATTTTGATCAGGGCAGGATATGGCATCACTGAGAACTTGTTTTCCTAAAGATATATTAATACCTAAAGGAAAGTCATAGGCTCTATTTGCCAGGATCTGAAATGAAGAAGGGGTTTTCTGCAAAAACTCTTAAAATAACACATTTAATATATCTAAGCGTGTGGATGTGAGTTCAATGGCACATCTTTTGTTTTTAAAATGCCTTAAAAAATAAATAAAAGGAGGGAGGACTAGCAAAGTGGTTTGAGCATTGGCCTGCTAAACACAGGGTTGTGAGTTCAATCCTTGAGGAGGGCCATTTAGGGATCCAGGGCAAAAATGTTTAGTGGCTTGTTAAAAAAACTATTTTATGTATGTTGGGATGGGTCCTGCTTTGAGCAGCAGTTGGAATAGATGATGTCCTGAGGTCCCTTCCAACCCTGATATTCTATGAACAAGAATGGTCTCTACTTTCTATAGTAAAATTCTGGTCATATGATTGGTGTTTCACTCTATGGGACATTCTGCCTCCACACCACACATGGAACTCCCATTGATGTCAAATGAGTGTCCTCATTTCTTGGAAGCCTTCACATTGCTCCCCAGCACCAGTGTACTATCCTGCTGGTCTCCCACCCTCCCTGGCAATATAGTATACACCTGTGAAGAGATTCTCCAACATCTATGGAGGGACCCAGCTTGCATTAATACTCCTTGAAGTACTCTTAATTCTATGGGGTCTAAACGCAGCTGCTCTTTGTCTCTGTTCCCTAGAATCCACATTTCTAGAAAGCTGAATCCCCACAGAGCTTGTGTGTAGGAATGGCCATCAATTTCTATAGGTATCTAAGCATGGGGTTGGATACTACAGAAGTAGGAAGTCTCCTTTCCCTATTCCACCTACTTCAGCTTCTGTGTGCTAAAAAAGTTAGGAAGAGATCCTGAAGTATATTATAGAAAAATAAATTACAAGCCAGATGTTCCTCCACTAGGTCTTAAATGGTAGTATTTTAAATTCAGTGCATTGTTTAGTATTGCAAATGAAACTAACAAGCTGTGTATTTGTAAGTAATTACACTCACTGCCATAGCACCCTCTGGTGTTGGAGCAGGAAATTGCAGGGGTATTTGCCTCCATGTTGATCAACCTGTTTGGCCCTGTGATGGCCTTTTTCTGTCCAGGACTTAGCCCTCGGGTTATGTCACAATTAGTCTGGTCTCCTTCTAGAGTAACAAAAGTCTGAACATCCTAGCCAGAGCTCCTTTTACCCTTCTCGGGCTATGTCTCAACTCATCTCCTGGCCTCAGTCCTCAGCCCTACCCTGGGCTCAATAATCCTGGTGTTGGGAATTGTATGCCCCTTCATTGTGGCTGGTAGGGGACCCCAGGATCACCCTTTTCTCTGGGTTCCAGCTACTAGATCACAGGCAAGACTGGGTCCAACTCCCTGTAGAGGGCCAGGCAGCCCATGACAGTACTGTACATTCTTTTTTACTTGGGGAGGGGTGGGGGAGTAGTTACATATTTAAAAACAAGTCTACTGTCCCCAACCTTCAAAATGGTACAGGAGGGTTATATGGAAAATACAGTGAATACTAATGGAAAAGATAAGCTTACATTGTATTTTTTTAGAATATAGTCACAAAGATGACTACTATAGATGTGTGAATAACTCGCATATCCATAATAGGTGGAAACTCTACATCCAGTGAATATAAATTCTGAAAAATGTGTAAAATCATGGAAAAATTATTCCCTCTTTCTCTCCATAGAACTGTCTCTGATAGCCCCATAAGATCTATTTTTACAACAAAACAGTATGTGCAAAAGATTCAAACTCAAAGGTGAATCTAACGAAAATGACATCTGGAAAGACCAGATACTTTGTCAATAGCCTAACCTTAAAATAAACCCACAGGCACCATAACATTTGCCTCAGGAATATTCTGAGAAAACAGATGCCACTAAAGAACTCAGAAAAATTTACGTATTCCAAAACTCTGCATCCAAGGAATTTAGCAGAAGAATCAGCAACAATTAGCTTGCGTATTCAGACCAGTTTTCTTATATATATTAATTTCATCTGAAGCACAAACTAGACATTAGACAGTTGTATTATTTAGATTTAAAATAATAAAGTTAATAAAAATGTTGTTGAATCTAAATATCACAAAAGCATAGTCAATGTTATTAGCATTGTGATACATGTTCTCTGGGTTTGAATGACTGGGTATATAAGGTGACAAGGTATATGCAGAATCTGTTATTTAGTTTTCATATTTGTTCTGCTCCTAATGGCTTCAGTAAGAATGAGATTCATTTACTGAGGTGAGAAAAAGTGACTCAGGACATAATACAAATATTCTACTGCCTTCTTGAAAGAAAGTTAAATGCTGAAAATCAGTTTCTCTTTTGGTAGCTTGACAATGATCTCCAACTTGCAATTTTGGTATTCAAATTCCTATTCTACAATTCAGCAAAGCTCTAACAAACAAAAAAATCCTAACCCTGACATTTATACCTTTACAAATGAACTTTTGAATTGAAAAAGAAAAAGAAATGAAAAGAAAATACTGAATTTATCTCTCATGTGTGTACTTCACCTCAATACAATAATTCAGTTTTCTATAGCATCCCTCATGTGTAACACCAAAAAAGAAAAAAAGTTTTCTAAAACAAAAATAGACATTTCAAGGAGAGGTTTTAAAAGTAGAAAGGAGACTTTTGGCCAAATTAAACCCTGAAGTATGCATTGATTTCAATTGAATTGCCCCTGCCTACATCAAAGCTCATAACACAAGAACTAGGGGATCACCAAATGAAATTAATAGGCAGCAGGTTTAAAACAAACAGAGGGAAGCATTTCTTCACACAAAACACAGTCAACTCATGGAACTCTTTGCCAGAGGTTGTTGTGAAGGCAAGACTATAACAGAGTTCAAAAAAGAATTAGACAAATTAATGGAGAATAGGTCCATCAATGGCTATTAGCCAGGATGGGCAGGTATGGTATCCCTAGTATCTGTTTGCCAGAAGCTGGGAATGGGCAACGGGATGGATCACTTGATGATTACCTGTTCTGTTCATTTCCTCTGGTGGAACCTGACAATTGGCCATTGTCAGAAGACAGGATACTGGGCTAGATGAACCTTTGGTCTGACCCAGTATGGCCGTTCTTATGGTCCTATGTTATGTAATTTAGCCACATGTCTAAAAGGAAATGGGGAGAGTTCATCATGGAGAAGAAAGCATAACTGAAACAGTGACACCCAACTTCAGACATGTGAGAGGAGGAGATTTAGCGGAGGTCAATATAAAAAGTGGAGAGAACGGGTAAGGAAGTAGACTGATGAGGTCATAGAGGAAAGGTAAGACAATGTGGTTGGTTTTTTGAAAGGTAGAATGGCAATTTACTTTACTACTTGGGAAAGATGAATGGGAACAATAGAATTCTACTTTGCCTAGCAAGAGAGTAGCCTGGCTACACCACTGTGGACTTTGCAGGGTGGCACAGAAGCTAAGAGTTTAGTGGCTTGTACCTCAGAAAGGTGCTAGCAAGGACCAGTCCCTGCTCTCTTGAGAGTACAGTGTCTAGTTATATGAAGACTCCCCTCATGGCCTCCTCTCTTTGTGCATCCACACAGAGACCAGCCACAATCTGTACCTTAGTATGTTATAATTGAGGGACCTGTAGTAGTTAAAATGAAAAGTATAAAAGAAAGTGTTTCATCAGAGGGCAGGTCAAGGAAGGATGAAATCTGTGCTCCAGTGGTGGTAATAGGCAGACTTAAAAAGAGGGGAATGTAGAGAGGAAGGCAAGTTCCGGTGACTCCAGGATTTTGAGTCCAGAAGTTGAGGTTGTAGTTAAGCAGAAAAATGGAGGAATTATACAGAGTAGAGAGTTTTGGATTAGGTGTTTATGAAAAGAAATATTAATAAGAATAACTTACCTATTAAAGAATATATCCAGATATGCAAATAGAAGACACAGAAAGTGAGATACCTGAAGTGTACAGAGTTGGGTATTAACTCTATGGAATGTCCTAGGCAACATTCTTATTAGCCAACTGTCTTTTTTGATGATGTCTCAGCTGTGCGACAATTCTCAGCAATACAGAGCAGGGTCCTCATCACTGAAACAAGATTCCTATGCTCATTGTGTTAAGTTTGCATCTGTGAGGGGTCAAGCAGAGGAAGACAGAATAAAGGCACGCAATGGGGACTTGGTGTTAGTTGGGGGCACTTGGGAAGAGAAGAGCATCTGACACTACCCAAAAGAGCCAGGCCATCTTTTCAGCATCAGTCTGTGATGCTTTCAGCTACTTTAAACTCATTTTTCTATTGTAAAAACTAAAGAGAAACTATTCAATATTCTAATATTCCCATGGGGAGGGAAGGAGGCTTCTAGGAGATAACGTCTGCTGCTGTGACTTCACAATTGCAAGCATCAAGTATTTTTCCCTCCACTAGGCCAAAGGAACTTTTAAAAGAGAGGCATAGGTTGCTAAATCTCAACAAATTCATCTCTTCAAGGAAAGAGGGTTATTGTGTGTGGGAGAGGGAGGAGAAAGTGTCCTTGGAAAGTCATTTTTTCTTTTAATGATGCCGCAGGCAAAGCCTGCATGGCCCAAAAGGTTTTGAAACTCCTAAAATTCACTTCCTGCTATTCAATTCCAAAGCTTATGCACAAGCCTCCAACCTTATTCTATTTTCTGCTGCTATTTAATCCCTGAAGTTCACCCGCCTTCTGTGTAAGAGAAATCAAAATCCTACTGATTTACTGATACTCCTTACTCGTATATAAGAGGTTACAATAATGCATTGAGGACACTGGAGCCATACTATGTGATTTAGGTGATGATGCACCCTAAATCCATTCAGAAGCTGAACCAAGTGCACAATATGGCAGCTTGCTTGAGTAGGAAAGTGTCTTAGCACAATCATATGACAATGATCTGGGCTCTGCAGGAGTTAATGTTATTTGTTCTGATCTAAATGGCCAGGCACCTTCCTATATGAGAGGCCACCTCTCTGCTCAAGACATTCTGACACCATTGAGAGAAGCAGGGCATCCGAGAGAGAGAGAGAGACAGAGTGTGTGTGTGTATATAAAGGGGAGGGGAAGATGCTTGCTGGCAGAGTGTTCTCTGTGATGGTGCTTTTCCCTTGGAATGCACTTCATCCCAGGACCAAGAATAGCCCAAACCACTTGCGTTTCTCAGGGTGCTGCAAAGCAACCTTTTTGAATAGGCACTGGATGAGGACTGAGGCAGTTAGAGGAAGTGTGGTGTGGATAGCAGTTTAAATTTATGTTTCTACTGTTTATTATGAAGGGAAGAGAAATGGTGCTGCTTTGACTGGTCATATCGTTTTATTTTGCTTCTAAACATATGTTAAGAGCACCCAGATCTCTAGATATATTTATTTTAGCTAGTTAGAAACTTCATACCAAACAAAAGTAGTCACACTTTTTCATAGAATCCATGAATGTGTTCAAATAAAGCACTCATTGAATACATGCAAATAACGAACAAATATGGAAAAAAAGTCACTGTGATCAAGGACATTCTACAAATAAGAAACAAAGTATGCATTTTTACAGATAAATTATACATATTGAATCATTTCCCACAGATGTGTGCACTACCATGACACAGTTGAAAGCCACAGCAAAAACAGTAAAGACATATGGATTGGAGGAGTTGATCCCAAAGGTGAAAGGTCACCTTCTCCAAAACTGTGCTGAGGTGGAAGGTAGGGTGAATTCAGTAGCATAATTAAAAAGTAACAAAACAAGCCACTGGGGTGTATTTTCTAGAGATGAAGAACTTGAATTTAATCTGTGTGAGGGAACGATCTGTGCCAGAGAATTTAAAATACACAAAGTGCCTGGAGTTCTCTATGTCATATAAAGACATTCTATTACTCACTCACTGGCACACCTAATAAGAAAGATTCCTCAGAAGCAGAGGGCATATCTGAGACATCACTACAACATTTCTATGCATGCATTTTCCTTTAATAAAATGGAAACAAAACAATCATTCCTCACACGCTGTAGTCTCATACTAAAATGATGCTTAATTGATCTCATCTGCCCTGTGTCTAGCAACTGATGAGCTTCAAAAGGGTAGATTTGGATATGCATCCAACGTTATCTGAACTAATCCAAACCTCTTGAATTTGCAAAATTAGTCTGAAAACATAAAATGGTTCAGTGAGATTTCCAGTAACTCCAAGTACAGAGGTTGGAAAGAAAAAAGAAAAGAAGAACAGAAGAAAGCTAAAGAAAAGGAAAAAGGCAAAGTAACAGAAAAGACGGTTACTCACCTTTGTAACTGTTGTTCTTCGAGATGTGTTGCTCACATCCATTCCAGTTAGGTGTGCGCGCCGCGCGTGCACGTTCGTCGGAAACTTTTTACCCTAGCAACTCCAGTGGGCCGGCAGGTCACCCCCTGGAGTGGCGCCGCCATGGCGCTCAATATATATCCCTGCCGGCCCACCCGCTCCTCAGTTCCTTCTTGCCGGCTACTCTGACAGTGGGGAAGGAGGGCGGGTGTGGAATGGATGTGAGCAACACATCTCGAAGAACAACAGTTACAAAGGTGAGTAACCGTCTTTTCTTCTTCGAGTGATTGCTCACATCCATTCCAGTTAGGTGAATCCCAAGCCATACCTAGGCGGTGGGGTCGGAGTGAGAAGTCGCGGCATGGAGCACTGCAGATCCGAAGGCTGCATCCTCTCTAGACTGCTGGACCAGGGCGTAGTGGGAAGCAAAGGTGTGGACCGATGACCAGGTTGCCGCCCGACAGATTTCCTGGATGGGCACACGGGCGAGGAAAGCCAGCGACGATGCCTGCGCCCTGGTAGAATGCGCAGTCACCCGGCCCGTAGGGACGTGGGCCAAGTCATAGCAGGTCCTGATACAGGACGTTACCCATGAGGATAACCTCTGGGAGGAGATAGGAAGCCCCTTCATGCGGTCCGCTACCGCCACGAAAAGCTGGGGGGATTTGCGGAAGGGCTTGGTCCTCTCCACATAGAACGCGAGAGCCCTACGGACATCAAGCGAGTGGAGCTGCTGCTCCCTGCCTGAGGAGTGAGGTTTCGGGAAAAAAAAAACGGAAGGAATATCTCTTGGCTGATGTGGAAGGACGAGACTACCTTGGGGAGAAAGGCAGGGTGTGGCCTCAGCTGCACCTTATCTTTGTGGAAGACTGTATACGGGGGATCTACCACAAGGGCCCGGAGTTCCGACACCCGCCTAGCTGAGGTGATAGCTACTAAATGGGCAGTCTTCCAAGAGAGGTAAAGCAGGGAGCAAGTAGCTAACGGCTCAAAAGGGGGTCCCATGAGCCGAGACAACACCAAGTTAAGATCCCAGGTTGGAGCAGGGAGTCGGACGTTAGGGTATAAACGTTCCAGTCCCTTAAGGAATCTAGACACTGTCGGGTGAGAAAAAACAGAGCGACCATCCGCACCCGGGTGAAAGGTGGAGATAGCTGCCAGGTGGACTCGCAACGACGATATCGCCAGACCCTGCTGTTTGAGGGACCAAACGTAGTCTAAGATATTGGCCACCGAAACTTCCATAGGGCGGAGATTTCTCTCCACGCACCAACAGGAGAAACGCTTCCACTTGGCCGAATATGTTGCTCTGGTGGAAGGCTTCCTGCTGCCCAAAAGCACCTCCCTCACCGGTGAGGAGCAGCGCAGCTCAGAGCCGGTCAGCCACGCAGGAACCACGCCGCTAGGTGCAGCGACTGCAGGTCCGGGTGACAGAGGGTCCCGTGCTCCTGGGTAATCAGGTCCGGGTGAAGGGGCAGGGGAACTGGGTCGGCTATGGCCAGGTCCAGCAGCATGGGGTACCAATGCTGCCTGGGCCACGCTGGGGCTACCATGATCACGCGAGCCCTGTCCCTGCGCACCTTCAGAAGGACCTTGTGAACCAGAGGAAACGGGGGAAACGCGTAGTACAAGTGGGTCGACCACGGAATAAGGAAGGCATCCGCTATCGACCCGGGCTCCCTGCCCTGAAAGGAGCAGAACGCCTGGCACTTCTTGTTCCCCCCGGACGTGAAGAGGTCCACACGGGGATAACCCCACCTCTGGAAGATGGAAAGGGCGACGTCCGGGCGAAGGGACCACTCGTGCGATAGGAAGGATCTGCTCAAGCGATCCGCCAGCGTGTTCCGTACTCCGGGGAGGAAGGAAGCCGTGAGGTGAATGGAGTGGGCTACACAAAAGTCCCAGAGTAGCATCACCTCTTGACACAGGGGAGAGGATCTGGTGCAGCCTTGCTTGTTGATATAGTACATGGTCGTCGTGTTGTCGGTAAACACCGCGACACAACGACCTTGAAGCTGATGGCAGAACGTTTGACAAGCAAGGCGGACCGCTCTCAACTCCCGCATGTTGATGTGCAACCTCACCTCCTTCGGGGACCACAGGCCCTGCGTTCTCAGGGTTCCCAGGTGGGCCCCCCAGCCTAGATCTGAGGCATCCGTTGTCAGGGACACCGAGGGCTGAGGTGGGTGGAAAGGGAGCCCCGCACACAGCACGGACTGGTCTAGCCACCAGTCGAGAGAATCTAACACCCCTTGGGGGATCGTGATCAGCATGTCTAGCGGTTGTCTTGCCGGCCGGTAATGATCGATGAGCCACAACTGGAGGGGCCTCATGCGGAGCCGAGCATAACCGGTCACAAAGGTGCAAGCTGCCATGTGGCCTAACAGGGCTAGACATGTCCGCACTGATGTCAAGGGGGCTGCCCGCAGTCGTTGAACGATCGCCGACAATGCCTGGAACCTCTGCAACGGCAGAAGAGCCCTGGCCACGGTGGCGTCCAGGACGGCCCCGATGAACTCCACCCTCTGCGTGGGGATCAGGGTGGACTTGTCCATGTTTATCAAGAGGCCCAAAGTAGCAAACAGGCCGGTGATCATGCGGACATGGCTGCAAACTTGCCGTTCCGACGTGCCCCGAATTAACCAATCGTCTAGGTAAGGGAACACGTGGATACGACTGCGTCGAAGATGTGCCACAACAACTGCCATGCATTTTGTAAATACCCTCGGGGCCGTAGAAAGGCCAAATGGGAGGACTGCAAATTGGTAGTGAAGGGGGCCCACCACGAAACGAAGGAAACGTCTGTGGTGTGGCCAAATGGCAATGTGAAAGTAAGCGTCCTGCATGTCGAGGGCGGCGTACCAGTCTCCCGGATCCAGGGATGGGATAATGGTCCCCAGGGATACCATGCGGAACTTCAACTTCACCAGGTACTTGTTGAGCTCTCGCAAGTCGAGGATAGGCCTGAGGCCTCCCTTGGCCTTGGGGATCAGAAAGTAACGGGAATAAAACCCCTTGCCTTTCTCGTTTTCCGGAACCGCCTCTATAGCTCCTTTGCTGAGGAGCGTCTGCACCTCCTGCCGAAGGAATTGCTCGTGAGAGGGGTCCCTGAAGAGGGACGAGGAAGGGGGGCGGGAAGGAGGAAATGATACAAACTGCAGGCGGTATCCCGTCTGCACCGTGCGTAAGACCCAGCGGTCCGATGTTATTTGGGTCCACGCCGGGAGGAAAAACGAAAGGCGGTTGGAAAACGGGGGGGAAGGATCCGTGGGGGAAACTGTTACTGCGCCCTCGGGCGCACCTTCAAAATGAAGGCTTGGGTCCAGGCGGGGGCTTAGAGGAGCCTTGGTTCTGCCCCCCTTGGTTCCCCGAATGCCTGCGCCTTCCATTCCTGCCACGGCGCCTATTAAGGTCCTGCCGTTGGCGGAACTGGGAATATGGCCTGCGTTGCTGTTGCTGCTGTGGCCGGAAGGGTCTGCGTTGCGTTCCCGGTGTGTGCATCCCGAGGGAGCGCATAATGACCCGATTGTCCTTTAGACTCTTAAGTCTGGGGTCTGTCTTTTCGGAAAACAGGCCCTGGCCTTCGAACGGGAGGTCCTGGATGGTATGTTGGAGCTCCGGAGGAAGGCCAGAGACCTGCAGCCAGGAGATACGGCGCATCGTTACCCCCGACGCGAGGGTGCGGGCAGCCGAGTCTGCAGCGTCCAAAGAAGCTTGCAAAGATGTACGTGCAACCTTCTTGCCCTCATCTAAGATGGCTGCAAATTCCTGGCGGGCGTCTTGCGGCAGCAGCTCTCTAAATTTGTCCGCTGCCACCCATGAGTTGAAAGCGTACCTGCTGAGCAGGGCTTGTTGGTTCGAAACCCTGAGCTGCAGCGCCCCAGCCGAGTATACTTTGCGTCCAAGGAGGTCCATTCGCCTGGCCTCCCTGGATTTGGGGGCTGGAGCTTCCTGCCCATGACGCTCTCTGTCATTTACCGATTGTACCACCAGGGAACATGGTGTCGGGTGTATATGGAGGTACTCATAGCCTTTAGAGGGGGCCATGTACTTCCTCTCGACGCCCCTCGCCGTAGGGGGGATGGAGGCCGGTGACTGCCAGATAGTATTGGCGTTGGCCTGGATGGTCCTTATGAAGGGTAGGGCGACCCTGGTGGGAGCATCCGATGAGAGGATGGTAACAATCGGATCCTCGATTTCCGAGACCTCCTCGGCTTGTAGGCTCAGATTCTGAGCTACTCGCCTGAGGAGGTCTTGGTGCGCCCTGAGATCCAGCGGGGGGGGGCTACTGGAGGAGGTGCCAGCCACCGCTTCATCAGGGGAGGAGGATGAGGAGACCCCCGGCAAGAGAGTGTCTAATGGGGGTTCCCCCTCGGCCCTCGCCTCTGTCTCAGGAGCCAGAGCGGAGTCTTGCTGCTTGGACCCTTCCTCTCCATCCGGGGAGGGAGGGGGGCGAGACAACGAGGCTTCCGGCACCCTGTGCTCCGCCGTCGCAGGCCTAGCAGGAAGCTGTTGGGGGCCCTGGGCTTGATGGTATGCCCATGGGGTCCAAAACCCCCACTGCTGCGGGCCTTGGTCGTGTTGTGGTGGGTCCTGAAAGAGCGCCGCCTGCCGGTCGGTGCCCAGCGCATACCCACTGTCCGTTTGTGAGGAGACCGACGGCTGTCTAGAAGGCCACGGCGGGGCCGACCCTGGCTGGTAAGGGTCTGCGCGGGTCGGCAGCGACGATCTTCTTGGTGCCGGGGATTGGTACCGGGAGTCATATCGGTGCCGGGATCGGGACCGGGACCGGGTTCTGTCTCGGTGCCGGGATCTGGACCGGTACCGGCCGCCGCTTCGGTGCCGGGATCGGGACCGGGACCTGCCACCAGCTCGGTGCCGGGAGGTCGACCGGGACCGGGACCTGCCACCAGCTCGGTGCCGGGAGGTCGACCGGTGTGGCCAGTGACGGCGGGACTGGCTCCTGGAGTCACGGTGCCGGTATCGGCGGCCGGAGTCAGACCGCGATCGCCTTGAGGTCGACCGGTGCCGCGAGTGCGACCGGTACCGCCGAGGGGAGCGGTGCCGGGACTGCGAGCGGCGATGAGATCTCGACCTGCCGTGACGTCGGGACCTGGACCGCGAGCGCGAGTCCCGAGACGGTGCCAACATCATGGGCTTGCCTCTGGATGCGACCCGCACCGGAGGTACCGGGGGGTGGCAGCTGAGTAGGCTCTGTCAAGGCAATGAGGTCCCGTGCCGAGGCGAAGGTCTCCGGCGTGGATGGGACCAATATCTCAACCCCAGACCTTATGGGGGAGCTTGGGGGCACCGGACTCGACGGACCCGCCGGGCCCGGAGTCGACGGTGCCGGCAGCGCCGCGGCCGATGTTGAGGCCGGGCGCTCCAGTTGGGTCTGCCTGGCCGGAGCAGCAGACGCTGACGGTCTTGGTTCTGCACCCGGTGCCGGAGAAGGTCGGTGCCGGGGAGTCTTTCCGGTGCCGGGACGATCCGGTGCCGGCGCCGAGATCACGGCCTGCGAAGCCGCCGGGTCAAGTGCCGCCTCCATAAGGAGAGTCCGGAGTCTTTGATCTCTCTCCTTTTTTGTCCTTGGCTTAAAAGCCTTGCAGATGCGGCACTTGTCCGATCTGTGCGATTCCCCCAGGCACTTCAGGCACGCGTTGTGGGGGTCGCTGGTAGGCATAGGCTTCTTGCAGGCCGCACACTGCTTGAAGCCCGGCGAACCAGGCATGAGCCCGGTGCCGGGTGCCGGGAAGGGCTAGAGCCCCCGGCGAAAAACTATTTACTACACTATTTACACTTAATTACTACTATCTATACTAAACAATCGAACTAACAACTATAACAATAACAAGAGATAACTAGAGATAACAAGGAGAGCTAGGGACGTGGAGGACAGCTATGCCGCGCTCCACAGTTCCAACGACCGACACGGCGGTAAGAAGGAACTGAGGAGCGGGTGGGCCGGCAGGGATATATATTGAGCGCCATGGCGGCGCCACTCCAGGGGGCGACCTGCCGGCCCACTGGAGTTGCTAGGGTAAAAAGTTTCCGACGAACGTGCACGCGCGACGCGCACACCTAACTGGAATGGATGTGAGCAATCACTCGAAGAAGAACTTTTGTTAATCTGATGAAATTTTACTTTTGGAAAAATGTTTCCAGCTGCAGACAAATAGCAAAATCCTGCTCAGGCCTAAAGTGGGTAATCAACAGAATTTTGCTGCAGACAAATAATGTGTAAGTTCACATAGTGTGTGTGTGTGGGGGGGAAAACACTCCCCCTCCCCAAAAAAACAAAACCCACAGTTATCAAGGCTGTATTTGGGGGAAAGTGCAGTAACTGTAAAACAATTAGTTAGGTTTGGCAAGTTGAATAAGCATATTGCACCTTTTTATGACACATTTTTATGAGTGATCCACTCTAGCTCTTCTCTACAAATAACACCTTTAATTATAATATATTGCTTCCAGAGGTTCTGTAGTACATCCCAACTTCTCAAAGTTATTTTAACACATTTCACTAATCCCATCTACTATATCCCAAAGCAACAGGGCACACAATTTATTCAGATAAATAGAGTTTTGGACAAATGGAGGAGAACTTTTCAATGCAAATGAGACCCACTGGGGGACATAAGCCAATTCTGGATAACACGTGTGAATTCAGATGTGAAGTTTTCTGGTATGTTTAGTTACATTATATATTTGGCAAGCTCTTGGTTTCTTAAATTGTATTATTTCATTGATATATAACAAAATTAATGCAAATAAATCCATTAATCTACTTTCATTTTATTAAACAGATTGACCATTTGAACCCATATTTGGTTAAGATTTCTAATATTCAGCATTGGTGATAATGTAAGAACTCACCTTGTCTGACTGTAGAGTATAAAATGTGTTTTAGTATTACTTTGTTTAGCTATAGTAAATCAGGTAGTGACACAAACACAGTTGTGGAGATACTAGAGAGTTTTGCTTCAGAAGGCCCCTTACAGGTATCAAAGAATAAAAACAACATTTCCTATGTCCTTGTTAGTGTATGTGTATATTCTCTAACTGTAAATGCAGCCACCACTATGACAGTTCCGCAGGCGAGATGGTGGAACATACTGCATAGCATGCACTGAGGGCATCATAAATGTGCTTCTGTACACCAGTTGGTAATATTAAGACCTCTGGGCATTTAAATCTCTATCAATATGAGGAGTAGAAATTTCAAAAATCACTGAAACCTAGATCTCCAGAGAGGCTTCCTTGAGGCAATACAGATCCCATACATTTTTATTTACATAAGGCTCTACCCAGTTTTCACTGATTTTCAATGTTATTTCAGTTTATTACAAGAACAAGTTGTACTACAGCAGTGCTTTTCAACCTTTTTTCATTTGTGGATCCCTAAAAAGTTTCATATGGCGATGCAGACCCCTATGGAAAACTTAAACATAATCAGCAGACCCTCAGGGGTCCACAGACTGAAAACCACTGCATTACAGCATAGGCATAGAAAACCTGATTAACTACAGAGACGAGAGATTGAAGAAAAGAAGTGGTGAAAAAGAAGAATCTCTGATTGTGGCTGAAATACGATTAAATATTTTGCAGCCTTGCTTAGTAGCCAAATGGAATTAAACAATTTTATTTGATACTCAAACAGCTGTGTTTTCCAGTTTAATTCACCTATGCTGAAGAAGAAACCCTATGTCTAACAAACTGATTGGACCCTAAGGACAACTGCAAGCTTTGAACCTTTCAGAATATCCCCACCACGAAAAAAAAAAAAAAGGCATCCCAATATGGCTCAGAGTATGTTTAAATTAGGACAACTCCTTTAAAAAAAATGGGGGGAGGGGAGAATCCCCCAGTGTACCGATTTAACTCAAGGGTTCTCAAACTTTTTTTTTGCTGGGACCCCCTTTGAAAATATTTCAGGTTATGATGACCTCTCCTCCAAAGTGATGTTCCCTCCACCCCCATGCAATGCCACCCTTCTCTGCTGCTGGTGGTAGTGGCGCTGCTGTCAGAGCTGGGCACCCAGCCAGCAGCTGCTGCTCTTTCAACTCCCCCTACAATAGTCTTGTGCCCTGCCCTTTTCTTTGAGACCCATTTCAAGAAACACTGACTTAACCTTATGATATTCACTTCTGTGTCATATCTCATATGGTACACTACTAGAAAAAAAAATTCAACAAACGCTTGTTCCTGCAATGAACTCCACATAGACAGAACTCTGCTCCTACATGAGGCCCTACTGAACTCACAAGATGCAGTTGCAGAGCACAGGGATAAGAATCCCAACAATAATATGAACAAATTTTGTTTCATTAGCAGTGAGTGATGCAGCAGGCAGGCAAAGTTGTAGGAAAGAGATCTTTATTAAGTATGTTGAGTGACTAGTGTTGCACGGTAGCCGGGAGCTCTTGAGTTTGTGAGCTAGCAGCCTGTACTCAGTTTGCATTCCTAAATCTCAGGCCCAAACTAAGTCTCTGTAACCTGACCCTTTTTTTTTTTACTGGTTGCATTCTCCATACTACATTATTTAGTGCATGAGCAAGAAGCTATTAGCAGCTGCACCTCTATTAAAGTTACATTTGTGCGAGTGCAAGCCATTTTGGAACCTTACAGAAAGAACTCTTCTCAAATTCTATTAGGTAAAGAATCCTGAACATAGTTCTGTTGAATCTGTTTTAATTCAAACTGATTATGTTGCAATACTAACAGAACTAGAGACACAGTTTAATGTATCTGATACATAGTAACATACATGGGAACTGACCAAAGGAAGAAAATAATAATAATAAAATAAATACCTACAAAACCTGAAGATGAAGCAAAGTAGTGGTGGCGAAGAAGACACAGATACTCTGACATACATATTTTACCTGTTGGACCACGATACATAATGTCCAACAGCTACCATGGCTGTCTTCAGGTTTACCAAAGCTTAAATTAACCAGTTGTTAGGCTTTGGTGTCTTTATTGTTAGTTGTCACCATTTTTGCCTTCTGCCCAATTTGAACATTTTTGTGAAATATCTGTTTATTGTGAAAGTCTGTGAGGGGAAAACAGAATTTCACACAATTCTAAGCACAACTGTGGAACAAGGCATTGAGCTAAAGCAATTATCTGTTGAGTTTCACATTCAGTTTTATTTAGGTTATAATGGGGTTGTTTGGGTTTTTTTGTGCTCATTCACTTTTTGAAAGTGATTTACACTTTTGCAAAGTGAAATTGGTAGTTGATGTCATCTGCAGTTTAATAGTTGGATCTGCTTTGGTACTTCTTGGCATTGGACAATATCTATTTTGTACTGAATTCTTTACTATATGCAGTTGTCCCTTCTTTCAGGATGAGGAAATCAGAAGACAACAATGGGAATGATTCTCCATTATCTTGCACTTCTGTTGTAACTTACACCTGTAAAACAATGGGAGTCAGTGAGTAAGAGATTTTTTGACAGTACCCTACACAAGTATAAGTAAACACATAAGGTGCAAGGCAGTGGAAAATAAGGATTAAAAGGAGCTGCATATTTACTACTTGAAAGACAGTTTTAATCTACTCCTCTCAGAAGCCATGTGACCATGTTAGAACTTTGGAAGGTTGTTCCTCCTTGGTTTTCAGGTCAACCTACCCACAAAGGAGACAAGGCATATATTTTTAAACAGTCAGAGTAATTAGCTGGTGATTCTCCATCACTGACAACTTTGAAATCAAGATTGGATTTTTTTTTTCCTAAATGCTATGCTCTTGGAATTTTTTTGGAGAACTTTTGTGACCTGTGTTATACAGTAAGTCAGACTAGATGATCCCTTCTGGCCTTGGCATCTATTAAAGTGTCCCGATAAAAGCTTCAAGTAAATTAAAAGTGGAGCAGCCACTTGAGGAAAATAGGGAACTGAATCCTCCTGTTTGAATGAAAAAGATCTGGATAGAATATAGTCCAAAATTTCTAGAAATAGAGCGTGTTGTGTGCTTAAGCTACTTCCTTTTTATGATGCATTGACATAATTAATAGCCTGATTTATTTGAGACACCAGAAGTATCTTTTGCTTCAGGTTTGCCACAACAACAACATGATCTTAACTTAGTTATTGGTTATTTAGTCCTTACTCGGGACTTCAATAGTAGTCTTACATGAATGAGATCTGCACCTAATAGGAAACTAATCAAAATAATACGAAAAACCCAAAAATTATCAAGGTCAATTATGATACTTATGCATTATGAAGAACTTTTTACACTGATGCCAAGTTGCTTTCTCAGGTGAAAGTGATGCAGCTCTTTCCTAATCAGTTCCTGTTGACAACCCCTGGGATTTAATTGACATTCTTCATCTTACCAAAGGTACTTGAAACAGATGTTAATTCTTCCACAGAAACATACAGGTTGCTAGACAGCTTTAGGGCCCTACCATCTGACATGCATTTTTCGGTCTGAATCTATTTATGTTGCCTCCTTTATGGGGACTCATTTCCTTCTGCATGATACAATATACAGTTTTGCTTAGCAAACAATAGTTAAGTATTTAGAACCTAAGGCCTGGTCTATACTATGCGTTTATACCGATTTTAGCAGCATTAAACCGATTTAACGCTGCACCCGTCCACACAACGAGGCCCTTTATATAGATATAAAGGGCTCTTTAAACCAGTTTCTGTACTCCTCCCCGATGAGAGGAGTAGCGCTGAAATCAGTATTACCATATCAGATTAGGGTTAGTGTGGCCGCAAATCGACGGTATTGGCCTCCAGGCGGTATCCCACAGTGCACCACTGTGACCGCTCTGGAAAGCAATCTGAACTTGGATGCACTGGCGAGGTAGACAGGAAAAGCCCCGCGAACTTTTGAATTGCGTATCCTGTTTGCCCAGCGTGGAGCTCTGATCAGCACGGGTGGTGATGCAGTCCCAAATCCAAAAAGAGCTCCAGCATGGTTCGTATGGGAGATGCTGGATCTGATCGCTGTATGGGGAGACAAATCTGTTCTATCAGAGCTCCGTTACAAAAGATGAAATGCCAAAGCATTTAAAAAAAAATCTCCAGGCTATGATACAGAGTCCACAGTACAGTGCTGTGTGGCAAGTGTAATGGAAAGCCAAAGAATCAAATGGACGCTCATGGAGGAAGGGAGAGGGGACTGAGGTCTCCAGCTATCCCACAGTCCCCGCAGCCTCCGTAAATCATTTGCATTCTTGGCTGAGCTCCCAATGCCTGTAGGGTCAAACACATTGTCCGGGGTGGTTCAGGGTATATCTCGTCAATCTACTCCCCCTCCTCCCCTCCATGAAAGAAAAAGGAAAAAAATTGTTTCTTAACTTTTTTCAATGTCACCATATGTCTACTGCATGATGCTGGTAGACACTGTGCTGGGGCAATGAACAGCAGCATCCTCTCCCCTCCCTTCCCCGGTGGCAGACGGTACAGTGTAGTAGGACTGGTAACAGTCCTTGTCATCAGCCCGTGAGTGCTCCTGGCTGGCCTCAGGTGAGGTCGGCCGGGGGCACCTGGGTAAAAATAGGAATGACTTCCGGTTATTCCTGGCAGATGGTACAGAACGGCTGGTAACCATCCTCATCATAGCAACTGGGGGCTGAACTCCATCAGCCCCTGCACTTTCATGTCTAAAGAAAAGATTCTGTACTGCCTGGACTATCATAGCAGCGGGATGCTGCGCCCCTCTCCCCTCCACCATTTAATGTCCTGCCTGGACTATCATAGCAGTTGGAGGATGCCTCCCCCTCATTTTATCTCACTAACAAGTCAGTGTTTCTTATTCCTGCATTCTTTATTACTTCATCACACAAATGGGGGGACCCTGCAATGGTAGCCCAGAAGGGTTGGTGGAGGAGGGAAGCAACGGGTGGGATTGTTGCAGGGACACCCCTAGAATGGCATGCAGCTCATCATTTCTGTGGGATCTGACATGGAGCGGCTGTGCTCTCTGGTTCTCTGATACACTGGTTCTCTAATACACTTGCCCCATATTCTAGGCAAGACTGACTCTATTTTTAGATACAACATAAAGGAGGGAATGACCCCGCGGGTCATTCCCATTTTTGTCTTTGCACCCCCAGCTGACCTCAGCAAAGGTCAGCCAGGAGCACCCATGACAGCAGCAGACAGTACAGAACGACTGATAACCGTCATCTCATTGCCAATTTACAATGGCACAGCAAATGGTACAGAACGACTGGTAACCGTCTCTGCTACCTTGCAAAGGCAAATGAATGCTGCTGTGTAGCACTGCAGTACCGCCTCTGTCAGCGGCATCCAGTACATATGCGGTGACAGTGACAAAAGGCAAAACGGGCTCCATGGTTGCCATGCTATGGCGTCTGCCAGTGCAATCCAGGGAAAAAGGGCGTGAAATGATTGTCTGCTGTTGCTTTCACGGAGGAAGGAATGAGTGACGACATTTACCCAGAATCACCTGAGACACTGTTTTTGCACCATCATGCACTGGGATCTCAGCCCAGAATTCCAATGGGCGGAGGCGACTGCGGGAACTATGGGATAGCTACAGGATAGCTACCCACAGTGCAATGCTCCAGAAATCGACGCTAGCCTCGGTACATGGACGCACACCACCAAATTATTGTGCTTTGTGTGGCCGCATGCACTCGACTTTATACAATCTGTTTTACAAAGCCGGTTTATGTAAAATCGGAATAATCCTGTAGTGTAAACGTACCCTTTGATATTTTCCTCTCTCCTGAGTTTTACAAAAGATAATTAGAAGAATCACAGTTTGGAAAAAGCAAACAAACAAAACAAAACAAAACCCTTTCTTGATCACTAATAGTAGCAGTAGATCAGTTTATGTTCAAAACTTTCTTGTGAGTAAAATATAAACAATATGGTGAGATTAGCCAGTGCCAATAAACACATGACAAAGCTGGAGCACACAATTCCCAATAAGTTAGCACCTTAATCATTAAAGGGATGAGAAGCTGTTAATTATGCAGAGTTAGTTTCTATGAAAAACAGCTGCAAATGACAAACTCTGCTTCAGGTCAAAAAGCAAATAAGTATCTCAGAATATCACATGAACAGCACAAAGAAGGCTTCAAAGCACATACAGTGAAAATAAACTTATGCTTTAAAAGTTTGTTTTCCTCTGTCAACACAGAGATCTCTAGGTTGAGGATTTTCTCCTTTAATAGAGGACACAAGAACGTCAGAGTTTATAACTTTGTTGATCTCTCGAGGTGGGGTGGGAAGAAATAGTACAGCAAAATCCTATGTCAGCAGCCATAACAACTTGGCTCCTGATCTTGTGGTGTACCATAAATTAAGCAAGGTTGTACCAGGTCAATACCTGGACATGAAGCTCTATGAAAAACATAGATGGAACAGATATTGGCCTCTGAATCAAGAGTGAGCCAGTGTGCCCAACATGGTTTAAGGGTATTATGAGATTACAATTTAGTTACATGAGTTACTCAGTTAACAACATTAGCATTCTCTAATTCTTGACGAGGAGAAGGAGAAAGCAAGATGAGCATGTTTTGATAGTAGGCACTCTAAGCTTACCACCTGCCATGCTTCATCTGAAAGCCACATCACACAGGACAGCTTGCCAGTGTCAGTATTTACAAAAAGAGCATACTGATGACCAGGTAGCTGTACAGTTAATCTCGTAATATGTTCTGTGCTGCTCATCCTGCAAGGTGACCATGCCTGTGGCAGAATGTGCTCTAGTAGGAGCCTTATTAGATAACTAGTAGGCATGACAAATTGATGATTTTATCACCTCAGAATACTGGATTTATATGAAATGTTGGCCTCATATCTACCATATGAATTCAAATATTCCAGTATTAGGTGACTTTCACTTATGTTACATAATGAGAGATGACAACATTCATGACCTGATTTCCTCAAGAGTTCAGTGGTGTTTGTATCTGGAATTTGGGTCAAACTTATTTCCATAAGTAATCCTCTTTCTATGATCTACAGATAGCTGTTCTCTTATTTCAAGAAATAAAACATTAGGATTGTACATCAGTGTAAAGCACGCTTACTTACTAAAGTTATGAGTCAGTTCAGTATTGAAAATCTGTTACATGATATAAAGGGAATGTTTGACAATGTTACTTCAATAGTAGTTTCTTCATAGTCTTTCCCAACATTTTATCAACCTGATGTTTGGCAAAGCAAAATTTCAGAACCCACCCTGCATTCCGGAAGGCAGCCCATCACCTTGAAATTCATAAATCAGACACAAAATTGTGTAGGTTGGCTGAACTTTAGTTACACAGAACAGCTGATCCACACATTGCAGGATGCTCTGCAAATTCCAGACTGTTATCATTTTTAGTCTTATTTTCTAAATGTAATTTTTTCTGCTTATCTCCCCTTTTTGACTGTTGTCACCTTCAGTTGTGGACAGCTGTAATTGCAGCCCCTTTTGTGATTGGACAGGAAGGCAGAGTTGCTAATGATGCTCTGAAATTCACCTGCTAGGGCAGTCTTCTACACTAGACATATCCAACATGGAATTGAACATTATTTTCCTGCTCCCTGCTTGAGAGGAAATGAATTTCCAATTTACATGGTGAAGCAGAGTCTCTTATCGCCATTAGATTTTAAGAATGAAGGGATCTAAGTATTTACAGAGAGTTTCAAAGGACATAAAGTTACAAGAATAGAAATATAGTCTTGATAAAGTGTTATGCAAGAGATGGTACTTGATATAGGAAGAGTATACAAGTAAAAAATGAATTGAGTGGCACAAAAGTTGGCACTATAATGAGCAGAAGACTGTGTTGAATACTTTTTGCTTACAATTACATTCTTTATAATTCCCATCTCAGTTACCCCAAGCCCCAGTTGTAACAGTTTCAGTACCAACAGTACTAGATGGTGCTCAGTTAACTATTATACGTATCTGTCATAAACAGATAGTTAAGGGTTAATGCCTCTTTTACCTGTAAAGAGTTAAGAAGCTCAGTAAATCTGGCTGACACCTGACCAGAGGACCAATAAGGGGACAAGATACTTTCAGATCTTGGTGTAGGAAAGTCTTTGTTTGTGCTCTTTGTTTTGGGGGTTGTTCGCTCTTGGGACTAAGAGGGACCAGATGTCAATCCAGGCTCTCCAATTCTTTCTGAACCAGTCTCTCACGTTTCAGACTTGTAAGTAATTAGCCAGGCAAGGCGTGTTAGTCTTATTTTTTTCTCAACTTGTAAATGTTCCTTTTGGCTGAGAGTATTTTACCTCCGTTTGCTGTAATTTTGAATCTAAGGCTAGAGGGGGTTCCTCTGGGCTATATGAATCTGATTACCCTGTAAAGTATTTTCCATCCTGATTTTACAGAGATGATTTTTACTTTTCTTTCTTTAATTAAAAGCTTTCTTTTTAAGAACCTGATTGATTTTTCCTTGTTTTAAGATCCAAGGGGATTAGATCTGGACTCACCAGGGACTGGTGGGGGAAAAGGAGGGGGGATGGTTAATTTCTCTTGTTTTAAGATCCAAGGGGTTTGGACCTGTGTTCACCACGGAATTGGTGAAGTCCTTCAAGGCAACCCAGGGAAGGGAAAGTTTTGGGGGGAAAGAGAGTGCTCCAGACACTGGAATTCTGGATGGTGGCAGTGTACCAGGTCTAAGCTAGTAATTAAGCTTTGAAGTGTCCATGCAGGTCCCCACATTTGTACCCTAAAGTTCAGAGTGGGGAAGGAACCTTGACAGTATCCATCTGTCATGAAATGAAGAGTCATATGACAGCTTCACTTAGGAAAACTCAGCAGTTTGCTTTTTATTCTACCTATCCAACTATTGGAAATTAAAAACAGCCTGATAAACACACAATTCTAGGTGTTAAACTGAAATTTAACAAACACACACTATTAGTCATTACTTGTCACACACACATGACAGTGAAACTTCAAGTGTTAGGAGCCTGTCACTTCCTTTTCCGGAAAGTAATATTCACCATCCTAGAGATGAATAATTTGGGCTATGGAGAATTGGGTCTCCCATGTTTTGCAGCATACAGTCGAATGTCCTTGACAAGCCCTTTAGTGTTTAAAGATTCTTCTCCTATGTTCTCAGGAAGCCAGTATAAGATATTAGGGGCCAGATTCTTTGGTACATTCAATTTCTACAGGCCACAAAAGAGCAATTTGGGAAGTCCAATTTGGCAGCTGAATGTGGTACTCCAATTCACTGCCTAGTCCTGGTCCTATCTCATTTCTATATTGTACTAACCGGCAATGTTTCCAAGGAATCATCTGCCAGCTGGGGACTGCCAGAATGCAACATACACCAGTCTCTCCTCCTCACCACCACCGCCTGCCACATGCTCCCTGCACTGGGGGTTGCAGGGAACTGCACTGGGGGTTAACACAGGAACCAATTCTATACCTATTAGGAATTTCCTGTGCCTAGGGAATAAAAGAGTTGAAGAACAGTGACTGCTTCTACCCCTAGATCTCAGCTTTGATCTTACTACTGCGTCTTATATGGATCTGTTTTTCTAACATAACTCTACGCAGGAGAATTTTAGATTTCCATGGAGACAAGAGGATACAAAACAATACTGACTTTGGGGCACTAGATTCTTAAACAATTATCATACCTTAGTACCATAATGGCACCATGTATTATTATTTGTGCTGGAGCAGTACAGAGAGGCCCAGTCCCACTGAGCTAGACCCTGTACAAAAATATGATAAATACTGTGATGGGGCAAGGCCAAATTGCTATAGAAAAGTAGTGGAAGATAGATATATTAGGTTAAACAAATCCCTGGTATTAGGATAAGTAAATGGCAGCTGCTCCAGGTCAATTAAGACACCTGGAGCCAGTTAAGAGCTTTCCAGAAGGCAGGGTGGATGTTAGGTTGATTGGGACACCTGAAGCCAATCAGGGACTGGCTGAAACTAGTTACAAGCCTCCCAGTGAATCAGGTGGGCATGCAAGTCAGGAGCTATGAGAAGTTGCGCTTTTGGAGAGACTGAGTTGTACACACCAGATAAGGCACAAGGAAGGAGGCCCTGAGATAAGGGTGAAGTGGAGCTTGAGGAAGTGGGGGCTGCTGTGGAGAAGCAGCCCAGGGAATTGTATGTGTCCTGTTCCTAAAAGATCAGCTACCATAGCAGATACTATTAGGATCCCTGGGCTGAAGCCTGGAGTAGAAGGTGGGCCTGGGCTTCCCCCCTTTATCCTCCTGATTAATCACCAGACTGGGAGTCAACAGAGACTGTGCAAGAGGAGAAGCTATTCTCCCCACCTCCCTTGCTCACTTATGATGAAACTGGCTCAGTAGACTGTGACCCTTGTCTCCAAAGAGAGGGAAGGGTTAAGTGGAGGGTCACAGTGAGC
The DNA here is from genome assembly GCF_025201925.1 of Gopherus flavomarginatus. Taxonomy (NCBI): domain Eukaryota; kingdom Metazoa; phylum Chordata; order Testudines; family Testudinidae; genus Gopherus; species Gopherus flavomarginatus. Next base: position 200,025,160 of record NC_066618.1, read on the forward strand.
CTCTGAGGCTAGCGAAATCCCCCATTTTTGTGTCTTTTGCTCTTTATACAACAAAAATAAGAAACCATGCTGGCATAGTTGGGTCCCAAATTGCCACATTACACATCCAAGGTAAATACATTCCACCTGGTCAATAAATACGTTCTGACTGGTTTTTGGAGGCTCTAAAAGATATATCACAGTGAGTGCCATTAGAGGTCTCAAAAGGTATTTAAAGACACTAAAACCACCTACAACCCTATTCCCAGACACTACAACCACCTAAACATTCATGGCCCAAATTCTCAGTGCAAATCAATACAGCTCGGTTAACTTAAATGGAGTTACATTGATTTACACCAGCTGAGAATCTGACCCTATATTTTTATGTCCATTGGAACTGCCTCCATCTGCTCATGTATTAAAAGTGAGATTCACCTCAGTACAGGGGTCAGTACAAGGTCTATGAATAGGATCAGAGTGTTGCACAGACCTTGTGCTAGGCTTCACAGGAGCAAATTTCATCCCATACTTAGTGGCCCTTCCCTATCTCACTTGAGAGGCCTGCCTTGCTGCAGGGAAGCACTGTGAAATAAAAAGGTGTATGGGCATAGGTGACAGAAAATAGAAGTTTCTGGACTCAGGGAAAGTATCAGTGATAAGTAGTGGAAGAGGGGAGTTGAGGAAGAGGAAAATTTAGGAGCAATCTTGAAGAAAAGGATAAATGTGTGTTTCAAGTATTTACTAAGGATCTTTAGGAAGCAGAAAATATGATAAGATGCAGGTTTGATCTTTGAAATGTTTCATTTATGGTATTTAAAATTTATTCTTTCAATAAAGTTCAAAATAAAAAAGCTAATAAGGAAAAAATGACATGAAAACTGTCTCATCTGAGTATTCTTACTACAGCATTAAAATATATTGGACATATACTGAAGCTGTCCAGTAGAGCTTACTAGATTCATTTGTGAGTTTAAAGTTTAATAACAGACATAAAACATAAGTGCTGTCCATGCAGTATCACTGAATCAGGCAAGTAGTGTCAATGAAAAGAAGTTCAGTGGCAGCACTGTGAATATATAAAGGGGAGTGTTAAGAGATATTTTACAGAACTCTTTGATACAGGGATGTCATCTTGTGAAAATTTCTTTTTATGTCACTAAATGAGTCCTGAGACACTACCTAGAAATGTCTGGGGCTTCACCACATTTTCAACCATAGCAATGTGCCATGTTTGCAAAAAATAAAAGAAGTTAGCAATACAATTTAAATATAATCTGCAAAGCTAGCGAGTCTGTTCACCTCTCCATAAAATGCCAATGAGAGCTGTGTGAGAACAGAACTCTGAAAGTAGAATGATCCTAGTTCATCAATTAAATCTTTATTTAATATTGCTGTAGTAGCACAGAGGAGGCAATCAAACTGAAGGCCATTTCACAACACTTAAACTTCCACCATGTCTCAGCCCTGATTTTCCTTTATAACCCTTTTGTCCTCACCTTGTGTTTGACATAACTGTTTCCTCCAGAGTAGAGATAACATGTACGATAAATTTCACATTTGCATCCCTAGCAGTGCTATTACAAGTTATGAGATTGCACTGTGAGCTCAAACTGATTGCTATGGTGAAATAGATTAACATAATTATTACACAGCAATCACACTATTGACATTATAAACATATTAAGATACACAATCTGATTTCAGGTTAAAAGCCTGCTGATTATCCCCTGGAGATATCAAGCTGCAAAATTTTAATGGTACAGGCCCACTCCCAACCTTCGCTAGCAATATTATTAGGGAGCTTGTGGATGGGAGGTTTCCAGCCCAATTTTGCTGTTTCAAGTGGACACAATTTAAATAAGTTTCTTAACTTGTGTTTTTACCACCGGAATTCACCCAACGCTAGTTTTCACAGGTTACAAGAAGAGTGGAAATCTTCAAGAATCAAGGAAAAGGTAGAAAAGGTGGGATAGAACATCAGCTTGTGATGCAGCACAATAGCAACACAGCCCATAGGAAGACATAGTTGCCCATTATGCTAATGTACTGTAAACTAGGCTTCTCCATAGAATAAAAGAAGTCTGGTTAAAAGCAAGAAGGAACCAGCATATCATCTGGTCTGATCTCCCATATATCACAGGCCACCACCACCACCACCCTGCACCTGCACACTGAACCCAACAACCAAAATTAGACCAAAGTAAAACAGCTCACTGGAAACTAAACTGTTATATGCCACCAGCAGAAAATAGGAGGGACCAAGTTGCACCAGTACTTGAGTGACCTTAAATGGCAGTGAAATGATTAAATGAGATATACCCAGAAAATCTTGGCAAGTGACCCACTCAGAAAATCTTGGCAAGTGACTCACATGCCGCAGAGGAAGATGATCTCCCCCCACCCCAGGTCATGACCTGGGGGGAAATTCCTTCCTGATCTTGAATATCATGATCAGTTAGACCCCAAGCATGTGACCAAAAATCAGCCAGCCAAGCACCTGAAGTCTCTGAATGTGGCCTCAAAACAGAAAACTAGTACTCAGGTCACATCCTAAGCACCCTATACTCCTTCTCCCTTTACTTACTTCACCCCTCCCTACTGTTCTCATCTATCCTGACTATCTCTTGTCTTCTTTGCAGGCCTTTTTCCCACAACAAGTATTGCCTCATCCCTGGTCTTATTAAACTGACCAAGAAGCTTATGTTATGTAGTCCTGTCTTTCTGGGCCCATGGTCACATGATAACTGGATACATGTCCTATCAATCTCTCCAGACAACATTCCACTGAATACTCTTGCTCAGCCTGGAATGGAATTGAGCTATGCCTGGGCTGTAGTCTCCCTTACAAGGCCCACAAACCTGTTACAAATAACTTACCTGCAAGAGTGACGTGACAGTTTGTGTCATCTTTCCTCAAGTGAGGGCCAGATTCTTTTATCCACTCTGGAGGTGCAAAAGGGTCAGAACATGGCAGTACCTGGCCAGCTGAAAATCCTTCCCTCCATGTGTAGAACTTCTCATCAGGTGTAAAACTGGTGTAACTGGTTCCTACACTGTGCCCTTTTGGTCACAGCAGAGGGCATGCCAAAAGTGACACAGGCAGAGAACTGAGACAGTAGCAAGCCAACCTAGGTTAGAGCACCCACTACCTGATCTAGTCAGAGCTGTGACTGAGCCAAGCAAAGGATCACGGAGGCATATTGCTCCCTATCGTATCCTGCATCCCTTCCCCAGAGTTGTGTCAAACAGATCTTGGCTGCAGCAGAAAATCTAGCCTTAGATGATGACTCTCACTCACTAAAGGTCTAGTCGAACAGTGAGTTCCGAACACATGGGGCCAGATTCTCTTCTGCAATCCAGCCTCGTTTTGCCAGTCTGGAAGTGCAAATAGCTGCAAATCACAGCTGCCAGTTCTCCTCAGCCAGCTTCCTCATCACCCTGTCCCACTTCAGCTCTCAATGTTGGAGGCAAGCTGCAGCATGAAGGGAGCAGCGCAGGTCTGGAGGAGTGGATGTGGCTTGAGTGCTGTTGCATTCTAATTATACACAGTTGGCATACTTGAGGTTATAGGCAGACAATGTACTTTAAAGCAGCACTCAGAGACAGAGAGAGACAGAATCAAGAAATTGCAACCAACTCCTTTGTTTTTCAACCCTCCACCTGAGCACAATGGACAATGCGCACAGCTGAATATCTCGCCCCATTCATCTTTCATATGAAACAGTAGCCATGTGCTTATTACAGAGAATATAAACAGATTGTTATACCAAGCGTAGTATAGACATTTCTTCAATAATAGTGTGTACAATTCATGCATAATAAAGTTACTGAAAATCACCCACTGAATCCCACCTATCGCTGCAGGAGGTAGACTTTGATGAATAAGTCTCATTAAGATGATATTTCCTACCTAATACAGTAGCTTAAATAATTGCAGCTTTTATAGCTCTCTATGAAGACAACACTATGAGTGCAGATTTAAACACGTAATTCCTTGGTTTATAAACAATTGCTTGAGCTGGAAACCAAGCAGAACACAGCCCAGCATTCTGCAATCTGCATTTTGTTATGCTCACTGCATTTGTCATTGCTGCATAACATGTTTTTAAAAAAAATAGTCTAGAAAAAACAGCACATTTCTGGAAAGGCACTGCAGTCAGAGAGTTTTTTGTGAAAGTGTTGACTGCCATTGAGTGCAGCCATCATCAGCCTAAAAAGAGCAAGTTTAATGGAGGAGGCATTTATATGTAGCTACTACATGTCTGCGCTTTTGTGGTCTTCCATGTTTCCCTGAACTGTCCAATTATCTTCCACACCTCTGCTTGGTTCAGATTCACAATGTTAATCACTGTGCATCATATCAAGTATCAGAGGGGTAGCCGTGTTAGTCTGGATCTGTAAAAGCAGCAAAGAGTCCTGTGGCACCTTATAGACTACCAGACATATAGGATCATGAGCTTTCGTGGGTGAATACCCACTTTGTCGGATGCATCATATGCATTCTCAAACTGCTTCAACTACTTTTCAAGAATCAGCATATGCACTTTAAAAAAATCCCCCAGAGAGAGATGCAAAATGAAAGCAAATCCCCCTGTAATATACTTTATGCAGTTTTGGTCATATTGAATATGATAATGAGAACCAACCTTACATATGTTCCTGTAGCAAAGTGATGACTCACCAAAGCGGCACTTCCTGCTGGTTGTCCTGGGAATTAGCTCTTGTTCAGCCTGGAGCACCTCCTGCTGGCTGGTGTCTTGCCTGCCTCAGACCCCGTGTCCCTCCCAGACTCTGGTGCCCATTTCCTCAGGTTTCTGCCCCAGCAGTAGGCCCACACTCTGGGTATCCCCTCCCAGGGGAACCCCCAACTCTCTAAACACACCTTGCCTCAGTGGCTACTGTCAGTCATCATCTAGCTCCCGCTCACTGGGGCAAACTGTAGTCTGTAAAAGGCTACAAAGGGGTCAGACCAGCTGCCTCTGCAACCCTAGTACCTGTTTTGGCCTTTAACCAGGCCCACAGCCTACGGAGTTGCCAGGCCAGAGTCCCCAGCTCCTCTTTCCTTTTCTGCAGCCCTGCTCCATTCCCTGAGCTCTCAGGCAGCCAGGTACTTCTCTCTCCAGAGCAAGAAAGAGACTGCTCCAGCTTCTGGCTCACAGCCTTTTTATGGGGCCAACTGTGGCTGCTTCCTCTCCCATGACCACCTGGGTCCGGCCTCTTGCAGACCCCACTCTGTCTGAGTTTCCTCACTGGTGACTGGCTCAGCAATGGTCTGAGTCCCAACTGTCTGCTGGGTCCCCTCCATCGCTGCAGCCAGCACCTCTTGTGCGTGACCCAATGTCTGGTCAGCCATTATCTCTGCCACCTCCACCCTGCCCTTGAGAGGACTGTGCCTCTTAACGTGGCCTGGTTTCTGGCAGTTCCCGCAAGCTCCCTCGCTGCCTTGGGCATTTTTGCCTCCTTCCTGGGCCTAGCGCTCCCTTTTATAGGGCCAGCTGTGGCTGCTTCCCCCAGCAGCCTAGTCTTTTTTCAGTAGTGGAGCAACTTCCCCACTACAGTTCACAACAGAAAGTTAGAACAGTGAAAGATTCCATTAATTTCATTTCTGAAAAGTGCACAAATACATTGCAAATACAACAGTACAATTTGCCAAATCTCAGCTGTCTCCTCAGGGTTCATTCTAGAGAATGATGTTTTAGTTATCTTTAATTTTCTAAGATATCCTTCACAGCATCCTAAGTAATGAACAATTTTTTTTAACAGTGAGAGCCCACTCATGTCATCCTTGTTAATGAAAAATCTCAATTAAATATATAGGAGCAGTGCATGAAAGCAGTTACAAAAAAGAGCCCCTAAAATGGGATTTTTGACACTATACTCCATATTCTTCATAGAAACATGATTATGATAGGAATATGGCATATTTAAGATGTATTTGATCCAAGATGGATTATCTGAGGTATAATTGGAAAGGTTATGATATACTGACTATGATTATCCTATTTGTAAGCATGTACCATTTCTGCATCTGAAGTTAGGAATATGGACTTGTAGAGGGGCTGGCCAGGGCTCAACTCTCTCTGGGGTGGTGGGGAGCCACCCCGGTTCACTATACACAGCTGAGGTTTGGGGAATTAGTCCGGCCACGGGAGTCTTTCCTGGCGGCCCTTGCAAAGGCAAAAATAAATACAGTTATGCCGAGGCTCTAGGTCGGGTGGGGCACCAATGACTCAGGCCCTCAGGCAGGGGGGCTGAGCAATGCTACAGCAGTAGCAACATAAACAGTAGTAAGTCCCAGCCCTAGGTCAGAGCGGGGCAATAATGAGTCAGGAGCTCAGGCCCTCAGGTAGAGGCTGAGCAATAACAGCAGGCCCAAGCCACTCCACTGCATCCCAGCCCAGTGCCTTAGCAGTGGCAGAAAACTCGCTGCTGTGTCAGTGGGGATCCTGGCCACAACACACTGACATGGGCTCTGGCAGTGCTGTAGCCAGACTAGGGTCGGCTGCCCCCAGGCTACTTCCTGACTCCTCCTCTTGTGGTACCTGAGTCATGGTGGTGTCCTCCGGGGGTCCAGCACCATAGGTTCCTCGGGATATTGGGCGAGTGGCAGGCCCAGCAGCTTCTCTGGGTAGCAGGCACAGGGCAAGTCAGGCCAGTCCTGCTGGGCACCTTGGGCCACACGGATTTCCCAGTCTCCGGCTAGGCTGGAGGTGTCTGGCCTCCCCGGTGGCTGGCCTCCCCAGCGGCTGGCCCTCTAGTGAGCTCTGAGGTCACCACCTGACCCTCTGAGGGGTAAGCTCAGAGCTCCCTAGCTCCATCAATCCCGGTTCCTGTATAGGCTCAACCCTCTCTGGGGCGGCGGGGAGCCACACCGCCTCACTACACACACACACACTCAAGTCTGGCTCCCACTCGTCGGGGCCAGGCTCTTCCATCCCTTCTAGGCAGGACAGGAAGTCTGCATTTGCATGGTCCTTACCAGCTTGATGCCAGATGGTGAAAGCGTAGAGCTCTAAGGCCAGATGACACTGCAGTAATCGATTGTTGTTATTTTTCATTCTCATTTACCATTGGATGGGGACATGGTCCATGACTAGTGTAAACGGACCCCGAGGAGGTAGTACCGTAGGGTATCATGGGCCCGCTTCACGACCAGTGCTTCCTTCTCAATTACGGCATAGTTCTTCTTGCAGGAAAATAATTTCTGGCTGACATATAGGACTAGGTGGTCGTCTCCACCAACTTCTTGGGACAGGATGGCCCTGAGCCTCACCTCCGAGGCATCCATGTGGAGGATAAACTCACAGTCAAAGTCTGGGCTGTATAGGAAATGGCTCCTGGCAGAGACACGTCTGGGGTCTCCAGAAGGTGTCTTCATGGTCTTGGGACCACAGCACCCTCCAGGGACTGTCCTTCATCAAAAGTCCTGTTAAGGGGCTGCGATGGAAGCAAATCAGGGGATGAACCACCGATAATATCCGTCAAGCCCCAGGAATTGTCATACTTGGTGTTTTGTGGTGGGTGGCAGACAGGCTTCCAGGGCTTGAACTTCCCCCATGAGAAGTTTCACTTGTCCTCCCCCTATGGTGCACCCTAGGTATATGGCCTCCTGCCATCTGATGCAACACTTTTTTGGGTTCCCTGTCAGTCCCACCTGTTGCAGGGTTCTCAGGACTGCCGCTGGGCATTCCAGGTGGTCCTCCCAGTGGCAGCTATAGTCTTGATGGGACTGCAAAAGGCGAAAAGGCAAAAGGCGATCCATTAGTCCCTGGAACATCGCCGGGGCCTTGTGAAGGCCGAAAAGCATCCCGTTGGAGTGGTGAATGCCATCTTTTCCTTAGAAGTGTAGTCGAGCGGGATCTGTCAGTACCCTTTACTGAGGTCAAGGGTGGTAACGAACCGAGCCTCCCCTAGGTGGCCAAGCAGTTCATCTACGTGGAGCATAGGATAAGCATCGAACCGTGAGATGGTGTTAACCCACTGGACGTCTATACAAAAGCGCCGAGTGCGGTCGGGCTTGGGCATCAAGACCATCAGACTGCGCCACTAGCTCTGCAATGGCTCGATGACTCCTAAGACCAGCATGGCCTGTACTTCTTCCTCCACCTGCTGTCGCATTCAGTATGGCAGCGACCTGGTCATCTCCCAGATTACCTTCCCCAGCTCGGTCTGGATGGAGTAATAACTGGGTAGGGCAGTAAAGGTTCTCTGGAAAGCCTGTAGGAGACATTGGGCCTGCTTGAACTATTCCTCTGTGAGGGTGTCACCGAGCAGGGGGACGGTGGGGTCCTCAGTCAGGGGTGTGGGGGGACCCAACTCTGGCTCTGGTGGGTAAGGGTTAATTAGCAGGCCCTCTTGCTCCCATCACAGTTTCAGCAAATTCACATGGTATCATTGGGTCTTCTTGCACTGGTCAGGCTGGTGGATCTCATATGTGACAGGCCCTACCTTCCAAGCCACCTCATAGGGTCCCTGCCAATGGGCCAGTAGCTTCAACTCGCTTGGTGGCGGGAGGAGCAGGACCTGAACCCCTGGTTCAAAGGCACGCACCTGCGCTTCCTGGTTATGTTTGTTCCTGTGTGTCCTGTGCAGCCTTTAAGTTTTCGTGAGCCAGGGCTCCAGCCTGAGAGAGGTACTCCTGCAGCTGGGGATGTACTTCAGGAGGCCCTGGGTTGGAGACGGGGACTGCTCCCATGTTTCCTGCATTAAGTCCAACAGGCCCTGTGGACTGCATCCATATAGCAGCTCAAACGGGGAGAACTTTGTGGATGATTGGGGTACCTCATGGATGGCTAGCAGAAAGAGAGGGAGCAGCTAGTCCCACCGGCATAGCTCCTCTGGGGGGAGCTTCCACAACATCTCCTTTAGGATATGATTGAATCACTCCACCACCCCGTCCGTCTGTGGGTGGTAGACAGAGGTGCGCAATTGTTTAACCCCTAGGAGCTCACATACCTGCTGCAACAACAGGGAGGTGAAATTGGTGCTTTGGTCCATTAAGATTTCCTGGGGCAGGCCCACTCGAGCAAAGACCTTTACCAGTTTACCGGTGATGGTCCAGGCGGTGGTACTCTGCAATGGGACGGCCTCCAGGAAATGGGTGGTGTAGTCAACAATGACCAAGACATACTGGGACCCTGAAGCACTTTTCAGGAGCGGGCCCACCAGGTCCATGGCCACTCGCTCAAATGGTGTCTTTACTATGGGCACGGGAACTAGAGGGGCCCTGGGTACTCACAGGGGAACGGCTAACTGACACTCCGGGCAGGAACTACAATAGTTCTTCTCTTCCTGATGAACACCGGGCTAGAAGAACCACATCAAAATCCAGGCAAGGATCTTTCCATGGCCCAGATGCCCGGCAGCAGGGATGTCATGCATGAGCTTCATCACAGCTCGTCAGTGATTCCTTCGTGCTGAGGTCACGGTTGATCTGGTAAAGACAATCTCAGCATAGCTCGAAGTGGGGCCACTGGGTTGTGTGCTGGGGGTCGATCATGGTCCCATCAATCGCTGCTAGCTGTTTATAGGCCCGGCTAAAGGTAGGGTTGGCTCTTTGGTCTCGTCAAAAATCAGTATGGATTTGGGGTTTGACAGAGGTCTCCGGCAGGGGTCTGTCTGTTTCTTTGGTCCCTCCCTCGGGTTCTGGGGTCCCATCCTCCTCCTCCAGTAGGGCCTCATGATAATCTCCTTCCAGTGCTGGGGTCGAGTGGAGAATCTCCTCGAATGCAGGCTAGTCCCGCCCCAGGATCACCAGGTATGCTAATTGAGGGGCCAGGCCGACAACAATTCGTTGGGTGACCTCAGCCACTGTTAATGGGATCCAGGCACTGGGGTAGGGCCACACATCTCTGTGGATGCATTGCAGGTGAATTGTTCCCAAGTGGGGGTCAGCCTAGGGTCCCAAAGCCTGGTGAAACCGTGTCTGGCTGCAGCCGGAGTCTATCAGGGCCTGCAGTTCTACCAGCCTTCACCTTCAACCCTCAACTAAAACCTCTGCAGCACATCATCAAGGATCTACAACCTATCCTGAAGGACAATCCCTCACTCTCACAGACCTTGGGAGACAGGCCAGTCCTCGCTTACAGACAATCCCCCAATCTGAAGCAAATCCTCACCAGCAACTACACACCACACACCAAAAGAACTAACCCAGGAACCTATCTCTGCTACAAACCCAGTTGCCAACTCCGTCCACATATCTATTCAAGGGACACCATCATAGGATCTAACCACATCAGCCATACCATCAGGATCTCGTTCATCTGCACATCTACTAATATGATATAGGCCATCATGTGCCAGCAATGCCCTTCTGCCATGTACATTGGCCAGACTAGACAGTCTCTACATAAAAGAATAAATGGACACAAATCAGATGTCAAGAATTATAACTTTCAAAAATCAGTTGGAGAACACTTCAACCTCCCTGGACACTCAATAACAGACTTAAAAGTGGCAATTCTTCAACAACAAAACTTCAAAACCAGACTCCAATGAGAAACTGCAGAACTGGAATTAATTTGAAAACTGGACACCATCAAATTATGACTGAATAAAGACTGGGAGTGGATGGGTCACTACAAGAACTAAAAACTAATTTCCCCATGCTAATTTTCCCCCTACTGTTACTTACACCTTTTTGTCAATGGTTTGAAATGAGCCACCCTGATTACTACTACAAAAGTGATTTTTCCTCCTGCTGATAATAGCCCACTTTAATTGAATTGTCTTGTTAGAATTGGTAAGGCAACTCCCATCTTTTCATATACTATGTATATATATCTTCCTACTGTATTTTCCACTCCATGCATCTGATGAATGGGTCTTAGTCCATGAAAGCTTATGCCCAAATAAATGTGTTAGCTTCTAAGGTGCCACAAGTACTCCTTGTTGTTTTTACCTGTAGTCAGTTTCTTTAGTGTATTGAGGTTAGTTTGCATATTTGCTCAGTAATCTAATTTGATCTGTTTGCTATCCCTTATAAGTACTTAAAATCAATCCTTTGTAGTTAACTTTGTTTTCTCTAAATCGGTTTATGCAATTCATAACTGGGGTACAAAAAGCTGTGCATATCTTCCACCATATTGAAGGAAGGAGTGATTTTCATGAGCTTATGTTGTACAGTTCTTTGTGCAGCACAAGACAATACAATTAAGTGTTTGCGCCAAGAGAGGGTGTGCAATTGTGTGCGGGCAATTCCTGAACTGCGTCTTCCCAGGCAGAGCTGATCTCAGAGTCTGTGTGTTTCTGCAACTGTGTGTGTGCTGGAGGAGGCTTGAGAGTCTGGCTCAGCAGGCCCTTAGTAAGGGAACCCAGACTGGTGGACCCAGCGGGCTCAGTGGTACCCTGGTAAATCAGTTGGCACCCTGGAGGTGGGGCAATCTGTCACAGAGATCCAATCCTGCTCCCATTGAAGCTAGTGGCAAAGCTCCCATCAAGTTTAATGGGATCATGGTCAAACCATTGTTGACCAAAGTCAATGACCACCATTCATCCACCATTCAAAAATATCCAGCTTAGGTAACTTTCCCTTAAAGGCTAGGCCCCCAATACTGTCCTTAGAAATACAGGCCCAATACTGTCCTCCAGAAATACATGCCCAGTGGGAAAGGCATAGGTGAGTGCAATTACAAGACATTAGAAACTCATCTACTTTACATTGCTATAAAAGCCAATCCTTCAAGGCATCTGCAACAAGCATGGAGGTCAACAGGAATTGCAGATGGTCAGTAACTGATAGGATTTGGCCTTGAGACACAAGGAACAATCTTCTTAAGGCAGGTCACATCAAATTCCTCTGGATAGGCCTGATTCACAACTATACTACTCCAGTTTTATTCTATGGAGTAAAAATAGAGTAAGAGTCATGAATCTGGCCCAACAAGCTGATATCTACTTCTATTGTTGTTTTCCAAGACTATTTACGGAAACCCTACTATTATAGAAACATTGTTAATAGCTTCTTCCTGAGGTCTGGTCACCTTTCATTCATACTAAAATATAATCATTATTAAGCAGCACAACGACAGACTCAGTATGTTCTGCAGTTAAACATCTGGCCCAGATTTGTTTATAAAAATAGCTCTGACTAAGTCTAATCAGAAGCATTTGTGAACTAGTGTTAATTATGTTTGTCACAATTAACTCACCTGATGTGTGCTTCTAAACTGGAAATAAATGAGAAATAGCAAAAGATGGCTGAGGACAATGAAGAGGAAATAAACTATTTTGAAATGTAATCATTTGTGATAAATTAGTCTAATACAACAGAATCGCTTAGGTTCTCATTATCATTGTAATGTTCCTATTTGCTATCTTCTTCATTATTGGTGTTGTCAGAATTATTTATTAATATCAACTGAATAATGTTAATCTTATGATAATGAACTGGGATTTTAATGATTAACATTAATTTTTATAGTCCCTAGATGTGTGGTTACATATCTGACACAGGTTACTATACTCTGAAGATTGTGGTTTATTAATATGAAAGAATAAACAGAAATACAACTTACATATTTGTATCTATATAGTCACATTTATATTAGAGATGGGCATGGACTGTGCTCTTAGGGTTTAGATTAGTATCTGATCCAAATGTCCCCAATATCCAGAAGGTGGGGGACTCAGTGTTGTGATTTGGCCTATTATAAAATCTTGAACTAACTTCTCTCTAGCTCAGTAGAAAGCAGATCCTATATTCTGATTCAGGCTTATCACACTTTGTACATCAGCACAGTTAAAAACCACAAAATGTCAGGAAATGCAAGTGTTAAGTTTTTAACAGGAACATTAACTTGGCCACACTACACATTTGTTGTAGTTTCTATTTCTTTGCTCTTCCTGCTCTCAGCCTCGATCCCGCAGTGACTTTGGGTGAACAGACCTCTGTACCACATGGAGCACCATAACTTCAGTGAGGGTCTGGCTGTGAAGTGCATTCCAGGATGAAGACCTTGCTTTGAAAAATGCCTCACAAAATATTCAGGGTATGCAATGAGACTAAATTAAATTTGCTGTTGGAATCTTGAATTTTCTATTTCTTGACTTTTTTTTGTGATTTTGAACTGTGAAACTTTAACTTTCCACTAAAATAGGAAGGTGAAATTACATAGATATTAGTTTGCGTGGTCAGATATACTGGTTTGTCTTTCCAAGTATAAGCTTTTCGTGGCAGAACTTGTCTTATCTTTATGTCCTGTAAAGCTGCCATTAATAAACAAATGATAAAAAAGGTCATCTCTAATTGTGGTCATCTTTCTTTTCTGTTCTAAGTAAAATGGCTTCTCCCCCTGGATAATATGATGTGGCAGACGAACAACAGGAAGTGGAATAATTCAAAAATATACATGTCATGGATGGAGCGCTTAGACACCTGCTCATTTTAGTGAATACCAAGTCAAAGTGATTGAACTTCATCCTCCAGATAATTAAATCTATTTATTGTTTCTTGCAAGGCTTTCATCTACAGTCAGTTAAGCATACCTTCCACAATATAAGGCATATTAACACTAGATCACAAACTGTGACTATGCAATATATACTATGCATCCATGTACAAAGTGAAATGCCTATAATGCATTTATATTACAAATATTACCTAGAATTCTTCTCAATGAGACTTTTTTAATGCAGATGAAATAAATTTATGGATAACCTACTTAGTTCCAAATTGTAAGATATTTTAGATCAAGCACTAAAAGAAGCCCATTGCAAATACTACTGTCTTCTCAGAGGCAAAAAATGTAGTTTTTGAAGGGTAAAATAAGAGTAACTAAATGGTGCAGCTCAAGTGCTTTTACTACTTTAATGAAATGCAAAATAGGTCATGAGCTGGAGTCAGGTCTAGGAGTAAGAGTCTTCTTGATGTCAAAGGCTTTCAGAATTCGTAAGGAGTTTGTATACCATATATAAAAATAGGGTGTATCGTCTATATTAAACCTATTAATTTTTGTCTTTGTTATAGTCAAACATTAATATTTGTTTAAAAATCTAGAGTCATTCAGATTGGCCACATCAGGATAAGCTTTTATTATTAAGTCAGAATTCGCAGTTTCTTCTTTGACTGAAGGCAATGTTAGTAGTTTTTAAATAAGCTGGAAGGCAATCAATTATTGTGTTTTCCCTCTACTGAGTATGTAAACCAAATTCCCTGGGCAGGTTTAATGGAGCCCTCTGATCTCATGGCTCAGTTCGTATTCCATATATAGGCAAAGACTATAGAAGGACTGCCTAGCTCCACTAATATGGATTCTAGTAACCTGGACCATGGCTTTATTACCATGAGTATCAAGTAAAGTGTTAGAGCTGGGAAAGTTGCCTCACTCAGGAAGTTTTGTATTTGTTTTCCCTAGATTATTTGCCAGCCTTGAACTGATGTCACATTTTCAGAAACTGAACCATGAATGTGAAGTAATGATTGTTAAATTTTAATTGGAAGATAAATAAGCATTACTGTTCAGACTGCGAAACTTGGATGCACACACATTGTCCTCACCTCCCTACTCAATGGGTTCATAATATTTTACTTTCTTTAACTGTAATGTTCCTGAATGGCAATACACACCCAATACATTGCTATGTTCTTGCAACACTAACTTCACATGGAGAGTCTATATGCTTTACAAAATGTTTAACTATTTGGAAAAAAAAATGAGAATAGTTTAAGAACTTTGTCATCACATGCAAATAATTTAGTGCTCTTCTACTGTTCCTAGGTTGCAAAAGAAATCATTATTTGTTTGGCTAGAAGATCTCCAGCCTTAAACCTTGTTCCATTTACTCTTAAGTTATTACATTATGATAAATGCTATACTGGTAAACAAAATTTGTTTTGTAGTCTGAAATTTGTGGATGAGTCTTCGCTGAATATACTAGTTAACACCATGATTTAAACTGTGAAGTCACTGAATAAGCTAATGGTGCATTTCCCACTCAAAAATGAGAAAATAAAAGTTAGGAAAATGTATTATAGGGGGGAGAGAATTTCTGTGGGGCCAAGATTCCTGGATTCCACTTCCAGTTCTACCACTGACTGGGACTGTTCTGAGCCTTACTTCATGTAGAGAAAGCACAGAGAGACACTTGGCTGTAAGTGCAGAGACATTTTTCCCCCATTGATCAGGATTTTTTGTCATCTTGGCACATTGCTTTGTTATGGTTTGCTTCAGTTTAATGAGAGCTGCATGCAATTGCCAAAAAGCCATTTTTCTGTCAAAGTTTAGACAAGTATTAGCTTTTATATTAGATAGGTTTAGCATGGCTATGAACTACAAGGTGAGGGTTTATCTAGCTACAGGCTCTTTTGCAAGCACATAATGCTTGTTATGGGCCTAATCCTGCATAATGCAGTGCACCTGCTGAGATTTGTCTAACTTGAATTTCCTGGGTGCTTAACCCTTCTCAGACAGTGAAATTCACCCCTATTTCAACTAGTTCAATTTAAACTGGATTCAGCTTCATGCTTTGCTAATGAAATGGAGTAATGAACCAATGTGGCAGCATCTGAGCAGTGACTTCTCTAAAGGGCAGCACCTGGCTGAGTGAGCCATAGAACTTGATCTGAAGACCCCTAGATCCCTGGATTTTGCAGACACAAACCTAGCTCAATGATGGACCTGGTGGAAGGAGGAATTTGAACTGTACACAGACCTGACTTTGCAGAAGGATGATGACAGCATGAAAATAAAACTGTTACTTTACCTTATTAGGGAACAAGGCAGAGAGACCTGCAGCACTCTGAAACTTGCCACTGCCTTCATCCTCACAACACTCCTACACGCCATAGGGAACTATTGCTTCGAAAAGCAGAACAAAAATATAGAGTGACACATGTTTCTAGCGACCAGTCTGAAGGGCTAGGGTAGGCCCATATGTTACAGTCTTGCACATACTGGCTGCTATGTGCAATTATGAGGATTTAATCTGAGACAGGATAGTCTGTGCACTTGGGATCAATCCCAGTGAGAATGTCTGATCCAAGAAGGCAAACTCACATTAGGTGGATGCTGAGACACTGGGTGTGCGGGCTGAAGCCTCAAGAGAAAGGATGTAAACTCCAGGATGCACAACAGGCCCAGAAGTACCTGCAGTAGACAACACCAAAGGAGAACACATGGCCAGAGTTCAACATCCACAGTGAGATGCATTTATGGTGGGAGACAGCATGAGCAAGTAAAAGAGAAATGACATGCACTAAGACATCATCGCAAGAAATATAGCAAGTTTAACCAGTTTAGCAGCATGTGCAGGAGCAGAATATACTCTGAGAAAGATTCAGACAGACTTCTCAGAAGCAGGATAGCACATCAGACAGCAGTGATGACATCATGACTTTCTCCTAGTGTACGACATCATATCACGTTCAGGCTGTTAGAACAGGAAAGCAACAAGGGACACTAACAATTTTCATGCATGGAACAATGTTAAGAGGGAAACACCATGTGCAATTTCAGCTAACGAGCAGAGTCTCTTCCAGTGTGATTCCTCAGTTACTTCATTAGCTGCAAATTGGCAGAGGTCTGTGTGGTGGATCTGAAGGTTCCAAGCATGCTCATGACCCATGGAGTTGTCAATATGATGATAATGGAATTTCTCTTTCCTGTTTTCTTTTTAAAAGAAAAAAAACCTAGGAAATTACACACACAAACTATATTAAAAGAACAGTATTAGGTGTTCAAATCCCCTAGGCAACTTTTTAACCTCTGTGACAGACCCAGACCAGTGGGGTACAGAAGTCTGGTAGAGGGCAAATATACTGGTCACTGGATAAGTAGTTTTCTGTTCCCTGAGTGACCAGAGCAGAGGCTGCACTAGAGTAATCAGGAACCTGCTAGAATCAATTAAGGCAGATAGGTTGATTAGATCACCTGCAGCCAATCAAGGCAGGCTAATCAGGGCACCTGGGTTTAAAAAGGAGCTCACTCCAGTCGGGGGGGAGGATCCAGAGGAGAGGAAGTGTGTGTGAGGAGCTGGGAGCAAGAGGCACAAGGAGCTGAGAGTGAGAGAGTGTGCTGCTGGAGGACTAAGGAGTACAAGCGTTATGAGACACCAGGAGGAAGGTCCTGTGGTGAGGATAAAGAAGGTGTTTGGAGGAGGCCATGGGGAAGTAGCCCAGGGAGTTGTAACTGTCATGCAGTTATTACAAGAGGCACTATAGACAGCTGCAATCCACAGGGCCTTTTGGGCTGGAACCCGAGTAGAGGGCGGGCCTGGTGTCCCCCCAAACCTCGTAACTCCTGATCAGATACAGGAGGAGTTGATCCAGACTGTGGGGAAGATCACTGAGGTGAGCAAATCTGCCAATAAGCGCAGGACCCACCAAGGTAGAGGAGGAACTTTGTCACAACTGGTGCCAGAAGTGGGATTTGGTGTGCACAGCACGGCAGAAGAAGGAGGGTGATTTTTTTTTTTAAAAAAAAAGGGTGGAGGGTTTATTATTTTTTTTCACCACAATGAATGACTTAGTACGGGCATTGATACAAGCTACAGCAGCGCAGCAGGAGGCTACCTGTATCCAGGCAGCTGCCCAACAGAAGGCAGTGCAGCTGCAGCAAGAGACTAATCGCCTGCTGATGGACCAGGCTTCTCAAGACCGGGCTATGTTGTGAGAACTGGTAAACCAGGTAAAGACTCTTACAGAGCTGAACCGCGGCCATGATGAGACACAGATCATATGGGCCAGCCATTGGCTGCAGAAAATGACGCGGGAGGATGATGTAGAGGCATACCTTCTTGCCTTTAAGAGGACAGCCCTACGGGAGGCCTGGCCTCAAGATCAGTGATCTGGCATCCTTGCCCCATTCCTGTGTGGGGAGGCCCAGAAGGCTTACTATGATCTGCCTGAAGAGGCTGCAGCAGACTACCTCCAACTGAAAGCAGAGATCCTGGTCAAATCTGGGGTAACGACCGCAGTGCAGGCCCAACGGTATCATGAGTGGAGGTACCAGGAAAACAAAACCCCACGGTCCCAATTGTATGACCTCATCCATCTCGCACGAAAGTTGTTGCTAATGGAGTCCCAGAGCCCGGAAGAGATACTAGAGTTTCTGGTCATCGACCGATACATGAGGGGACTACCGCCAGACCTTCGTGCCTGGGTAAGCCAGAACGAACACTCCACCTATGATGAGGTTGTTGCACTGGTAGAGAGGCGAAGGATGGCGAGGGAGCTGACCCGACCAGTTAAGGAAGAGACACCCCGGGTTAAACAAGCAGCACCAAACCCTAGAGCTTGGGTGACTGGGCAACCAAGAGGGCCCAGGTGGAAAAACAGAAGGCTCACCAGAAGCCACAAAGAATTGGAGCACTGAGAGAGAAGAGGATCATGATGTTAGACTGCCCAAACCAAGATACCGGGGAATGCCTAGGGCTCCATACAGATATTATGCCTGCGGTGAGTGGGAACATATAGCTGCACAGTGTCCCAATGCTGAGGAGCCCATGCAGTGTAACCTGGGGAACTGGGCAGACCCATGCTCCCTAATCCACCTTGTGGGGGTCTCACTAACCCCACATTTGTACACCAGACCAGTGAAACTAAATGAGGTAGAGACCACGGCACTGGTTGATTTGGGGAGTGCTATCACACTTGCCTCGGGGAAGCTCATCAAGTGTAGTCATCTGCTGCAGGCTAAGCACACAGGGATAACATGCGTCCATGGGACAGTTGGTTATTACCCCACCATCCCAGAAAAACTCGAGATTCAGGGGAAAGCTACTGAGGTAGCAGCAGGTGTAGTCCCTAAACTCCCATACCCGGTGCTCATAGGGAGGGACTTCCCAGGGTTTGAAAACTTACTCCTAGTAGGAGGATTGGAGAAAGAGGGGAACCCTGAAGTTAGTGAGGCTTCCACAGTAGACTGTAAACCACCAGTCTTCTCTGAAATATCCCCAGATTTATTTTCCATTCCCAGACAGGGTAGAAAGTCAAAAAAGGAAAGGAGGGCAGCTAAGGCCTTGGGAACCCGAATACTGACTCAAAGCCAGAGAGTCGCTCTCGTAGGTAAGCGGACTACAGCAGCTGAAAAGGAGGCCACCCAGGAGGGAGAAGCACCCGAGTCTGACCCTCACCCTAATGCTTCTGAACCAGTAGAGGCAACAGAGACTGGGCAGATTAGCCCTGGGAGAGGAAATTTTGGACGAGACCAAGCTGAAGACCCAAGATATGACAACGTTAGGAAGGAGGTGACTGAAATAGATGGGGTCCCCGTGGAAGGGAAAACCCAGGGACCAGGACCCTACTTCATAATGAAGAAGAATCTCTTATACCGGGTTGCACCAGTACAGGGGCAGAAGGTACAGCAGATCCTAGTACCTCAAAAACATCAGAACGCTGTATTAAGTCTTGCTTATAGTCATCTTTTAGGGGGGCATTTGGGGGTAGAGAAGACCCTGGCACGAGTCCTACGACGGTTCTTCTGGCCCGGAGTACATGAAGAAGTGCGGAGGTACTGTGCGTCCTGCCCGGAGTGTCAGCTGCACAGTCCCTGTCCCCACCTGAGGGCACCTTTAGTACCCCTTCCCATCATAGAAGTCCCCTTTAAGCTAATAGCCATGGACCTAGTGGGACCCCTGGAGAAGACGGCTTGGGGCCACCCATATATACTTGTTATTTTGGACTATACTACTCGCTACCCAGAAGCCATACCCCTGGGGAACACGGCCTCTAAAACGATAGCCAAAGAGCTGGTGGGGATCTTTGCCCGAGTGGGGCTACCAAAGGAGATATTAACAGACCAAGGAACCTCATTTATGTCAAAGCTCATGAAGGATCTCTGTATGCTGCTCAGTATACATACCCAGAAGACCTTCAGTCTACCATCCGCAGACTGATGGCTTGGTAGAAAGGTTTAACCAAACCCTCAAGGCTATGATATGGAAGGTGGTAAGTCGGGACAGGAAGGATTGGGACACCTGACTACCCTATCTTATGTTCGCTATCCGGGAGGTATCTCAGGCCATGTCAAGGTTTTTTCCCCCACTTTGAAATTTAGGATACAAAAAGTGGGGACTTGCATGAACACTTTTAAGCTTAATTACTAGCTTAAATCTGGTACGCTGCCACCAGCCAGAATTTAGTGTCTGGCACACTTTCTGTTCCCCCAAAACCTTCCTTGGGGAACCCAGACCAAACCCCTTGGGTCTTAATACAAGGAGAAATTAACCATCCCTCTCTTTTTCCCCCCAGACTTTCCCCTCCCTGGGTTGCCTTGAGAGGCTTCACACCGATCCAAACTCCTTGGATCTTAAAACAAGGAGGAATTAACCATCATCCCTTCTTTCCCCCCACCAAACCCTGGTGAGTTCAGACTCAATCCCTTGGATTTAAAAACAAGGAAAAATCAATCAGGTTCTTAAAAAGAAAGCTTTTAATTAAAGAAAGAAAAGGTAAAAATTATCTCTGTAAAATCAGGATGGAAAATACTTTACAAGGTACTCAGATTCATATAGACTAGAGGGACCCCCCACACATACCCTAGCCTTAGATTCAAAGTTACAGCAAACAGAGGTAAAAAATCCTTCCAGCAAAAAGACATATTTACAAGTTAAGAAAACAAACATAAGACTAATCCACCTTGCCTGGCTATTACTTACAATTTTGAAACATGAAAGACTGATTCAGAAGGATTGGGAAAGCCTGGGTGTACATCTGGTCCCTCTTAGCCCCAAGAGCGAACAACGAACAACACAAAAAGAACAAACAAAGACTTGCCTCCACCAAGATTTAAAAGTATATTGTCCCCCTATTGGTCCTCTGGTCAGGTGTCAGCCAGGTTTACTGAGCTTCTTAACCCTTTACAGGTAAAAGAGACATTAACCCTTAACCATCTGTTTATGACGGGCTTCAACTGGGTTTTCCCCCTTCAAGTTATTATACGGGCGTCACTCCCGTGGCATACTAGATATCGCCAAAGAGATCTGGGAAGAGGAACCCAATGAGGGGAGAAATATAACATAACATGTAACACAGATGTGAGACTGGATAGGCCGGGTCACCCCTATTATACGGGAACATTTGGAAATGGCATAGGAGTCCCAGAGAACCCATTGCAATTGCCAGGCAAAAGTCTGACAGTTCCAACCAGGGGATTGGGTGATGGTGTTGGTACCCATGGCAGAAAGCAAGCTTCTGGCCCAATGGCAGGGACTCTATGAGGTGGTTGAACCCATGAGGGAAGTAACCTACAAGGAGCGGCAGCCAGAACACCGAAAACAAGAAAAGATTTATCACATCAACCTTCTGAAACCCTGGCATGCACAAGAGGCGTGCATAACTGTCCAAAAAGACCTAACTCAGGAAAACAAGCCTTCCAAACAGGTGAGAGTGTCTCCCGATTTAACACCAAACCAGAAGAATGAGGTGTCTGAGATGATCTTCCAGAAACAAGATGTGTTCTCGACAAAACCGGGTCGAACAACCGAGACATATCACCACATCGTCACGAACCCTGGGGCCAGAATAACAATGAGGCCCTATCGGGTGCCAGCGGCCAAAAGGGAGGAAATAAAAGCAGAAGTAAAAAAAATGCTGGAGTTGGGGATCGTCGAAGAATCCTGTTAGACCCCCAAGTTGGGCCCTAGGGCCAGACAGCAGGTGCTCCGGCCTCCACCCCCCAACGGAATTTTCCCCCAGCCCCCAGAACTGCCACTGATCACATAGCTGCTCAGAAAGCAGAACTTGTAACAGGAAACAGCACCTTGCGGTCGGCCGACCTGAGGAGGGGAAGTTTCCCCCAGACGGTTGCTTCCTGAGTAGAGATGCTGGGGGCCGATTGCCTCCCTTGTATGGGCATGAGCCACTCGCGACCCTGCAATTGGCTTATTGTAAATTATGACGAAAAATTCGTTATATATTCCTGACCCCCTCCCGGGGACGGGCAGAGAGAACTCGAATTCCCGTCGAACCGTATCCAGGCTTGATCAACCTGGAACTCTCTCTCCTGGCTCACGCGTTTCCCAGAGCCTGACTGCTTGCCGGCCGTAATGAAACTTTTGTGGTTTGTATGTGTAAGTAAGATTAGCTGTTAAGGATATCTGTATATCTGTATTGCTAGATAAGAGGCAGAGACTGGTTCCAGCCGCCCCAAGGCTCCTGCTAGGGGAAACCCGTTGACCAGGAAACCTTGAACGCAAGGGGGACCAGTTGAGCCTCGCAATTTGTGTTTAATAAGATTAGTTGCTGCATTTATGATTACTAATAGCACCAATATCACTTTTATTAACCCCTGGGACGACCTGAATAATTACTGGGACTTAGAAAAATACCAGGGCCAGCTTCTATTTGTAATTGTAGTGTTTGTCTTATTTGTTCTAGTATTATATTGTAAGCCCAAGCTGTAACTAATTGTGTTATCCCTTATCCTTATCTGTGACTCATTTAATAAATCCTTAATCTTTAACACTACGACTGATTGCTTGCGTTATCCCCGTCACTACCCTTGGGCACTTGTCACCTCCCCCCAGGGCATCCAGTGATCGAACCTCCGCCCTATTCCAACGCTCATTACCCGGTAGATAACGGGCACCTGGTGGCCATATCGGTGGAGCAAGGGGCGAGAGCAATCTGTAATCAACAAATCCCACAGTCGGTGGTCCAGCCCAATCGTGCTGGTGCCCAAACCTGATGGCACCACAAGGTTTTGCAACGACTTCCAGCGACTAAATGAAGTATCCCAGTTTGACGCATACCTCATACCTTGCATAGATGAGCTAGTGGACCGTCTGGGTAATGCCCGGTACTTGATTACTCTAGACTTGACAAACGGGTACTGGCAGATTCCCCTTGTGGAAGACACAAAGGAAAAGACTGTGTTCTCTACACCAGAGGGTCTTTTTCAATATACTGTCCTCCTTTTTGGACTACATGGGGCCTTAGCTACTTTCCAGCTTCCTCATGGACAAGCAATTAGGCCCACATAACAGTTATGCTGCTGCCTACTTGGACCATGTGGTCATTCATACCCTAGACTAGGAAACCCACTTAGAGAAGGTGGAGGCAGTCCTTGATACCTTCAGGCGAGCTGGCCTTACAGCAAACCCTGCCAAGTGTGCTGTAGAGTTTACAGAGGCCAAATATCTTGGCTACATTGTGGGAAAAGGTCTGGTAAAACCCCAAGTGAACAAGTTGGAAGCCATCCAAAATTGGCCCGGACCACATCGCAAGAAACAAGTCAAAGCATTCCTAGGGGTAGTGGGGTATTACCAATAATTTATCCCCCACTTTGCCACAAGGGCAAGCCCCCTGACAGACCTAGTGAAAGCCCGTGGACTTGATCTGATGAGATGGTCTGATGCAGCGGAGGAAGCATTCACAGACCTACAGACTGCCCTCTGCAGTAACCCCGTACTAATAGCCCATGATTTCACCAAGGAATTTATCCTGCAGACAGATGCATTAGAAGTAGGCTTGGGGGCCGTTCTATCACAGGTGGTTGGGGAGGAGGAACACCCAATTCTCTACCTCAGTAGGAAACTCCTTCCGAGGGAACAGAAATATGCAGTGGTGGAGAGAGAGTGCCTCGCTGTAAAATGGGCCATGGAAGCATTGCGCTACTACTTGCACGGGCGCAGATTTGTCCTCGTGACCGACCATGCCCCTCTTCAATGGATGCAGCGGAACAAGGAGAAGAACACAAGGGTGACCAGGTGGTTCTTATCCCTCCAACCTTTCCAGTTCCGTGTGCAACACAGAGCAGGGAGCCATCATGGCAATGCCGATGGCTTGTCACGTGTGCACTGTCTGGCATCCCAAGCTGCCCAACCCCTTGGTGTTGAGCAGGGGGGAGGGATATGTGACAGACCCAGAACAGTGGGGTACAGGAGTCTGGTAGAGGGCAAATATACTGGTCACTGGATAAGTAGTTTTCTGTTTCCTGAGTGACCAGAGCAGGGGCTGCACTAGAGTAATCAGGAACCTGCTAGAACAAATCAAGGCAGATAGGTTGATTAGATCACCTGCAGCCAATCAAGGCAGGCTAATCAGGGCACCTGGGTTTAAAAAGGAGCTCACTCCAGTCAGGGAGGGAGGATCCAGAGGAGAGGAAGTGTGTGTGAGGAGCTGGGAGCAAGAGGCACAAGGAGCTGAGAGTGAGAGGGTGTGCTGCTGGAGGACTAAGGAGTACAAGCGTTATCAGACACTAGGAGGAAGGTCCTGTGGTGAGGATAAAGAAGGTGTTTGGAGGAGGCCATGGGAAAGCAGCCCAGGGAGTTGTAGCTGTCATGCAGCTATTACAAGAGGCACTATAGACAGCTGCAATCCACAGGCCCTGGGCTGGAACCTGAGTAGAGGGCAGGCCCTGGGTCCCCCCAAACCTCCCAACTCCTGATCAGACACAGGAGGAGTTGATCCAGACTGTGGGGAAGATCACTGAGGTGAGTAAATCTGCGAATAAGTGCAGGACCCACCAAGGTAGAGGAGGAACTTTGTCACACCTCTCAGCCTTAAGTATAGTGTGTGTGTGTGTTTATATATATAGTTACAAAATCAAGCACTCGAAAGTTAGGAAATGCCAGATTTTAAGCTAGCTTGTGCTCATTTAATTCAGCCCCCTTTGGTGTATGTATTATGGTACAGCCTTTAATAATATGATCACATGCTATATTTTCCACAGAACCCCATTCAGTGGACAGAATGGATGGTACTCTATCAGTATGCAGCTATTCAATATTTTGTCTTCTCATTTAATGAGTTGCCCCAGACTTATTTATTGCATACTATTCAAACCGTGCTCTGAAGACAGCATTGTGGATATTCCCATGGATTTTTCTCTGACACTCATCATACTAGTATCTGAGTGTTGCACAAACATTAATACACTTATCTTCACAACACCAGTGGGAGATTAAATGGCTTTATTATCCTAATTTTATACCCAGGGGCAAAAAGTTCAAAAGAGCCCACTAATTTTTGGGGGCCTATTTGAGACACCTAAGACCTGATTTGTTCAGAGTATTTAGCATTATACAGCACATTAGATATTCAAAGCACAGCCCCCATTGACTTCTGTTGCACCTGAGTGCTCAGCACTTCTGCAAATCAGACTCCAGGCCCTCAAGTCAGGCCTTCAGAAAATGAGGAATACCCAGTTTGTGCCCACATATGAAAAGTTTGATTTAAGTGACTTACTTAGCACTGCATATGAACTCTATGGCAGAGGCAGAGATAGAATCTAGTTTTCCAAGGCAGAATTCAACTATCTGAACCATGAAACAGTCCTTTTCCTTATGTACTCCTCTGCCTCATTCACTACTCACCTTCTAACTTCTGCAACAAATGAGCAGGTTTCTTACAGACAAGTCTCTTTAATTACCCAATGCTGATTCATCCCCAGAGCATTGTCCCGGGGCACTGAATGAGGCAGTGATCCTGTGGAAAAAGTAGTATGTAATCATGTAATTTAAGATTGTATATGAACAAGGGGGCCAAGTTAAGGCTGCATAGGCAACCTTAATTTCAGCATTTCCTAAATGTATGTACTTGAGTTTATAACTTTAGTGTTCTCTCAACATAGTTTCTCTGTGTGATATTTATACATATATTTTTATAAATATGACACTATTTAAGGCTGAGATTTTAAAAGATGCCATGGGGATTTGGACACCCAAATAAGGGTCCATTGTTGGTGAATAGAGTGTCCAGAATGCCATATCTCACAAAGTGGACCTTCAGTTTGCAAATCACTGACTTGCTTCTTGTATCAAGCAGGGCATTTATGTCCCAGAAATTTGAATGTAGTCCACTGTAATAAATTACTGCTTTTCACTAAAGGTAAATAAGTTCACTCCCACCTTTTTCCACACATGGGTGGCCAGCTCATGTGATAACAGGGTCTCATTCTGTTGCCAGTTATCACATGACATGTTACACTCTTCTACCAAGAAGTACAGTGGTGTATTCATTCCTAGCCAGTAAACACACTCTCAAGCCC
The DNA here is from genome assembly GCF_025201925.1 of Gopherus flavomarginatus. NCBI lineage: Eukaryota > Metazoa > Chordata > Testudines > Testudinidae > Gopherus > Gopherus flavomarginatus. Next base: position 200,051,073 of record NC_066618.1, read on the forward strand.
TTCTAAGGCAGCAGTCAATGCCCAAGTGTGAGGCATGTATTTTTTGCACAACACAGTGAGGTGAGGACAACAGCTCTTTGTCCTTCAAATATAAATTCCATCCCATACACTTAGTTCGTCTTTAGTTTGAAAGTACCAGCTTCTGCTAGTACTTCACTTCTTGGCTTTTGTGTTCTAGCCACCCTGATAGTATTGCTCCCTTGACTATCTATAGGTGTGCGTCCTTTTCTGTAGTTTCATGGATTTCCATCAGCTTCACTGTTGAAACAGGGAGTTAGTGCAGCATGTTTATGCATTCGGTGTCCTGATCCCTTCCCCCAACTCACTGATGCTGGTTATATATGCCCTGCGCGGGGTGTTGTCTAATATCAGTAATTGTCCTGGACAATATCTGATCTCTATCAAGTGGTGCTGGGGGAGAGGGGTGCATCAATGTGCATTACAACCCTTTGTACCACAGAGAAGGGGCTTTGCCATTTTTTGTAGGGGTTTGTGGTCAGATCTCACTGTTACTGGGTGGCCATCAGTGTACTGATGAAATCACTCAACTCCAAATACCACAGCCAGAAGCTGTTTTCTATTTGGGTGTAGCCGTGGTAGAGCTGCACTAGCGTAAGAGATCAGCTGCTCTTGAAAAAGAACTACACCCAATCCTTTCTTCAGGGCATTACACTGGACTGTCAGTAACATTCCTGGCTAGTAGTACTTCAGGACAGGGCATCCGTTATTATTTGTTTCAGCATGTCAAATGCTTGCTGTTTGGGACCTGTCCAGTTCCACACAACCACCTGCCTTTTGAGCTGATGTATGGGTTCTGCTACTGCAGCTAGGTATGGACAGAACTTGAACAGAAAATTTATCATTCTTATGAAGTGCTTTTACCTCTGTCACATCCACTTGAGCTGGTATGTCTCGAACTCTCTTGATCCTCTTGGGATCTGCTTTGAGTCACTCTGCTGTGAGCAGATGTCCAGTGTATGGTATCTCACACGGAGTCGCATTTTTTTCTGGGTTGAGTTTTATGTTCTTGTCTCTGCACTGCTGCAGAAAAGCTTGTCATTTTCTGTTGTGGTCTCATTCAGTTTCTGTATCATTGCTCCCTTCACCTACAATGAGAATATCATCTGCTGTTATTTTCACCTCGGCATTTCTTACAGTACATAGGTGAGTCCTCCCTGGAACACCTCTAGCATTCGACTTATGCCCATTGGCATGCATAATGACCTATAGTGACCAAATGGTGTTTCAAAGAGTGTTAGCATTCTGGACTTATGGTACAGGCTTTTGTGCCAAACCCACTCCTCACATCACAAATCATGATGATTCTGGTTTTGGAGAGTTCTGGCGAGATGGCATCAATTATGGGAAGTAGATAATGGCATCTTTTCAATGCCCAGTACAGTGGCTTTGGGTCTAGGCAGATGTGTAATTAGCCTGCAAGCTTCTTTACCACCATGATGCTGCTTACTCAGGCTATACTGGCCTCTACAGGTGCCATGGTATCCCATCTCTGAAGTTTTTGAGCCCCTTGTGTACTGGATTACATCATGCCACTGGAGTTTTCCTCTGTGGTAAGCACACAGGCGCCATTTGGGAGTCTATTTACAGTCACAGCTTTCCTTTGAAGCACCTATCATCTCCGAAGGAATCCTCATATGATTTTAAAATTGCCTCCATTGTCAGCGGTGGCTCCAGGCACCAGCGTTCCAAGCATTGTGCCTGGGGTGGCAAGCCACGGGGGGTGCCCTGCCGGTCCCTGCAAGGGCGGCAGTCAGGCAACCTTCGGTGGCTTCCCTGCAGGAGGTCTGCTGGTCCCATGGTTTTGGTGGTAATTCGGCAGCGGGTACGCCAAAGCTGTGGGACCAGCGGATCTCCAGCAGGCAAGCCACCGAATCCGTGGGACCTCCTGCAGGTGCGCTGCTGAAGGAAGCCTGCCTGCCGTGCTTAGGGCAGCAAAAAAGCTAGAGCCACCCCTGTCCATAGTCCATGGGTCTCCCCCTTTTGCTTCTTGCACTGCAGCTATAAAATTTGGACCCTGCACCCTGATCAGAATCATGACTTGTATGGCTGCATTCCCCCACGAGGAGTCTATGGTGCTTACCACCCACCACCACAAACTTCAGTTAGTCCTCTGTTATTTTTCAGGTTAGTTACCATGGGGTTATGTTTTCTTATGGGCTTCATTATGCTCTCATTGTACACTATTAGATTGTAACTGATCTTGTAATGGATGTGTTCAAGTCCAATTCCCCCGGAGTAATCACATTGCAGGAGACCCTGCTAGCCAGCTGAAACTGCATATGGTGTTTCCCTATTAACATTGTTGCAGTAGTAGTTATAATCTTCTATGTCAGTGGTCCTCAAACTGTGAGGAGCACAGCCTTGAGGGGTGCAAAGGAATTTGGGGGGGGCACAGTGGGCCTGGACCAGCCCCCAAGGAGAGCGAAGAGGGAGTACCACCCATTGCTGGTTTGCCCTCAGCTCCAGACACAGCTCAGGCCTCTACCATGGACCCACTCCCAGCCCCAGTCCAGGCCACAGCTCTGCTCTTGCCCAGGCCTTAGCCACAGCCCCCAGATCAGCCCCTGCCCCCGGCCGCAGCTCTAGGTGCAGCTCCAACCCCATCCTTGTCTCCTGGGCCCAGCTCCAACAATGGCCCCATTCCCAGCTCCCAACTGTGGCTCTGTTCCTGATGGCAGCCCCACTTCCGGCCCTGATCCAACTGCGGTTCCTAGGGGGAGGCACGGACAGGTTCCATTATGGGTAACGGGGGTGGAGAATGACAGAAAAAGTTTAGGGATCACTGTTGTATGTTGACCACCACTGGAGGGAAATGGGAATGTTTCCCAGAGGATATCTGACATTTGTTGACAATAGAGGAATGGTGTGACTCAAGAATATTAGATTCTATACTAGATTCTAGATGGGAGTTTGCTGTAGTAAGCACAGACTCTTCTGCCAATGCCTCTTTCCCCCCCACCCTTCCACCCAAGCTTGACCCCTTCTGCTCCTTCTCTACCAACCTGTCCTTGGTCCAGTCCTGAGTATTCCTCATCCTGGACTCCTCATTCCAGCTCATTTCCTTGCCCTGCCTACCAGTCCAAGTCTCACCCTCCAGTTGAGCCTCTGCTCCAGGCTCCTTGTCCCATTCTACTTCCCACAGATTTGTTCTTATCCCCTCTGTATTCAGTTCAGACATCTTCCTCCTTCATGTTGCCTGGGTACCTACAGAGGGCCTTAAAAATCACAGGAGAGACAAGCTCCCTGTTCTTAGTTCTGGTACCCAGACCAATCCCAGATTGCAGCATAACAGAGCTGCAATTGCAGGGAAAGTCCTGTTTGGCCTCAGCAGGAGCATGCCTAGTGGAGATGGATTCTTCAGAAAATTTAGCTGCTAAAATCTAAGATGTCTCTACTGAGCATGTGCTGTAACTTTCCAAAGACCTACACCTTGGCCATATTATGGCAGATCTTCATGTGAATGGTAAAAGGCATAGAGAAGACCTCCCCCACGATCAAATTTCAAGTCTCTGCTCCAAAACATAGGACACTAAAGCATCTAGAATGTTAAAAGATTTTTCTTTTAACACGACCAAAACAATATGTTTCCCTAGCCTCATTCTCAGAAATAGGTGAACCATTTTGGCTGAAATTAAAACAAAAAGGCTGAGGCAAACACTTGTCATGGAAAATGTTAGTCCAAACAGTTAAACACTATCAGCAACTAAAACCAGGATTTTGTAACGGGAAGTGTCAGGCAACCTTAACAATAGGCAGAGCTATCAACTCCACCTATAATAATGTCTAACAGTTTTCACTTTAAGCTAGTGAATTATGTATGACCTGCACCAGCACTAAATCAGTTGTTTTTATTAAGGAAAAAATGACTGAGGCACTAAGCCATGATTGCACAGCATGTACACAAAATTCAAAGCTGATAAAAAAAATTGGGAAACGTCAAAATGAGAGGCTGAATCAAATGCACGAAGAATATATCATGACAATTACAGAAAGAACATGCCTGCAATCTATAGGTTCACCCTCATTGGTGTTCAAGTGACAGATTTATTATTCCCTCTGCAGAACTGAATATGACTGAACAACATGTAAGAGGTAAATCTCAAAAATATAAAAAATACTACACAATGCATTTTCTGATTTATAAAAAGCACTTCATTAAGAATGACTGAATTAAACCTATATTAAAGTTTAAACCACTAAATCCATACTATGTATGTTATTCTAAAGAATTAAGATTTGCTAATTTTTGCAAGGTTTACTTACTGTCTAAATTAAATATTTAAGTAAACATTTTCATTTATCTTTGATTTTCCCCATTTCCTCTCTTTTAGCTTCTTTGAACATTTACAACTATTAATCTGCTTCTTATAAAAAACTAGATTTTTTCCAGTCGTCATTCATTTCAGAATTTAATGCATAAAAGCTGTTTGTCAGATTTTGTAGGACAGTGTTTACATGCACAACTACTATGATTAAGTCAGAAACATTCAAATCAATTGTTTTTCACTAGCAACTTATATCCATAACCACAACAAAAATTCCAGACTGAAAAACTCAACATGCGAATCTTGGTAATGGTTTTATCTTTAGTTGACAAGACTGGATCTGTATTACTATAGAAGTGTCAAATGTGACATAGAAAATTAATATTGATATAGCATAACATTTAGCATATGTACAGGCCAGAGTATAACCAATTTATTATCTTTCCATTATATGTTAATGCTATAACACGCACACACACACACACACACACACAGATGTTGAGGTCAGTCAAGACAAGATCTCTTGAACTTTCAAAGAGTCCTTTGAAATCTAGACCACTCATCCTCATTTTTTTTACCATGGACCTAACAAAATTTATGTTTGACCTCACACTTCAGTAACATAAATTTTGCAATTCCTCTTTTGTTCTCCACCTTTGTTTTGTGCATTATCTGGTTAGATTGTAAGCGCCTCAAGCCAGGGACTAGTAGCAATACTGGAAAGTCTAATGGTGTTGACTTTACTATTCCATAACCACGAGTGGTACAGGATTAGAAATGGTCAAAGTTTTTCAACATTTGAAAAATGCAGTGGAAATTTAAAAGTAGTAGCTTTTTTTCAGAAAAACTGCATGATTTTTTGGTCTGTTCAAGCAGCTCTACATAGGATACAGCACTTTGTAAACAGCAAAGGTTGAAATCACAGGTGTGAGTATTTTTCCACTGAACCTGTGATTGATGGGTCAGCCACTGGTTAAGAATGGTTTTGGCTTCCAACAACTGCTTCATCTGTACGGAACTACATTAAGTATACTCATAGTTACACACACACAGAGAAAACTTTGAGTGAGTAGTAACATGGGTCATATGGAGGAAAGCTCTCCTCTATTTCCAGGCAGTGGGTTAGAGCCAGTGTATCCATTGGCAAGGATGCTGAGATGCCATTAGATCCTAGCTCAGTATTTTTGGAAACACTCAAAATCACCTCAACCTCTATTATTACAAGCTACCTGAATAAAGATGCTGAAGCTTCGACCTAATGCTATTCTCCGTCAAGTGGAAAGAGAGGGCTTCTGAGAGCTGATGATTGAAGTATCCTCCTAATTTATTACAAATTGCCTTTCCTTACATTTAAGAGGTGTTGCTGCTTAACAGTTTGGGGAATTGGAGGATAATAATGCAGAAATGTGTCAGTGATTTTTTAGTTAATACTCTAGCAATGTATGTATTATACTATATGTCCTGTGTGCAAAACTGGTGAATTATTTTAGCAGATTTTAATTGGCCAAATGATCAAGTACAATTGACACAAATAGGCCATTTGTGTCCAGAAATAATGAATTGCCACACATTTTTATGAATACATTACAAACATTTTAATCATTAGCACAGCAGGTTCTAACAATGACAAAGGAACCTAGATAATAAATCATTACGGCAAAATGTGAGCAGGTTTACTCATGTGTTGGCGCATGCCAATGATATACTATGGAGAACAGGTTGGTGAACACATATTTGATCTTCTTAAATCACATTTCCTCAAAAATACTGACTTTGGGGTTTTGTCAGCTGACTGGCAGTAGGCAGATCTTCAATGTGTGTAAATCAGTTTAGCTCTCTTGAAGTCAATGGAGTTGCGCCATTTTATCCAAGCTGAGAATCTAGACACACATCTTTTAAAAATTAACTGGGAAATTGTGAATCCATTATAAAAGTTCTTTAGGTTAGAAATTAGTCTTACCAATTTAAGTGTGTCTACTATAATAAATGGCAGTTCTTTCCATTATTAGATATATTACCAGCTCCTGCTATTTTCTCTAAACTGAAAATGGATAATAGATTTAGAACAAGTAAACAAGTTCTAGAACTATGTGTGCCCTTAATCTGAGATTTCTACAGTACTCAACACCATGATATCTACACTTACCAAAATATTAATAGTTTATCCTCAAGAACACTGTGAAATATGATTAATGTTGATTTTCAACAAGTCTTGGGCCCTGGAGAAGTTCCAGAGGACAGAAAGAATGCTAATATTGTGTCACTATTTAAAGAAAGTACAAGGGACAGCTAGGTGACATTGATCCCAGGCAAAATAATAGAACGGGACTCAATTAATAAATGATTGAAGTAGGATAATATAATTAATTCTAATAAACATGGGTTTATAGAAAAGAGATCTTGTCAACTAATGATTTTCTTTTGGAGGTTACATGATTGATTTATAAATGTAATACTGTTGATTAATAGATTTGACTTGCTACTGCACAACATTTTGATAAAGAAACAAACAAAAAAAATCAACATAGCACACTTGAAATGAATTAAAAGCTATCAGATCTCAACACATAAATAAACGGAATCCTCAAACAAATGTGCTTGTAGTTGGGTAACACAATTATCAATTCTTGATTCTGTGCTATTTAGCATTTTATCAATGACATGGAACAAAAAACCAAAATCATGATTGATAAAGTTTGCAAATGACACAAAGATTGAGGAAGTAGTAAAAAATAAAAAGAGAGGTCATTGATACAGAGCAATCTGCATTGCTAGGTAAACTGGCTGCAGGCAAACAATGTGTGTATTTAACATGACTAAATGTAAATATATACAACAAAAATGCAGACCATACTTACACATGAGGGAGTCTATCCTAGGAACCAGTGATTCTTAAAACAGACTTGTGGTTGTATGGGAAATCAGCTCAACATGAGCTCCCAGTGATGCTTCAGCCAAAAGGGCTAATGTGATCCTTGGATATACGAGGGGGAAATTGAGTAGAGAGGTACCTATCTATTTGACACTGATGTGATTGATTCTGGAATAGTATCCAGCTCTAGGGTCCGCAATCAAGAAGGATGTTGAAAAATTGGAGAGGGGTCAGAGAATAGCCATAAGAATGATTAAAGGATTAGAAAAGATGCCTTATAATGAAAGATGCAAGGAGCTCAATCTATTTAGCTTAACAAAGAGAAGGTTAAGGGATGACTTGATCACAATCAATAAGTACCTATGGGGGAACTGTAAAAGAATGACTCATTGGCCAGTGCTCACTCATGACAAGGTGTGGCCCAGAAGGCTTTCCTCCTCTTGCTGCTCCAGCTCTGCAGAAGTCTGCCTCTTCTCATGACTCGGCCCTACAAGCAGGTCACATTTAGTTCCATCCCTTTCAGGAAATCTCACTAACGATAGTGTGAGGTCCTAACATCAGAGCACTGACTCTGGGCCAAGTGTTCTTACATACTCTTGTCTTCAGGCTTTCATATCCCTTCAGTCCATATCCCTTTATCTGGGGGTGTCATGCTACCTTCCTGAGTAGCCAGCAGAGGAGCACTGTCCTTTCTTCTGGGTTTCAGTCCATGGAATCTGTAGAAATCATCCAAAGCCATCTATCCAGACCCCTTGCTGCCTCCCTGGATCACTTCCTACCTGGGCTTGTTCCAAGCCTTTCCCACAAGCCCTTCCTGTGATCACTCCTCCATGGACTATTCATCACCTCCTAGGCGCTGCAGAGTTCTTTACCACTCTTCTTCAAAGTGCTGCCTCCTCAGGCTTTCTCCCTGGAGGCATAACTACTACTGAGCACTGACCCTCAGGGCTTCTTTCTTGGAATCTCTTTGGCTGGTCTGGGTCCTCAACTCCAGTCTTCTTCAAAGACCATCTTTGTGGCCTTCCCTCAGGTCCACTTCAGGAGCCCCCGAGTTCAAGATGTGATGGGACAAGCATTTGTGCAAGTCACTTCTTTAAGGGTCTAGAGAAAACAAAGTCTGTTGTCTACTAATATTCCTCAATGGTTTCTCTGGTGTCTATCGTCCTCCTTTTGTTGGGTAGATGATGACACCTCTTGTGATAAACTAGTATTTTACACTTGGTAATGTTTCTCTCCTGACCACGGGTGGCAGGGGGGGTGGGGGGGTTCAATTTCATTGCAAGCACTTAATTGTTACCTTATAACACGGGATACAGACATGATAAGTGAGTTTAATGCATGCAGCAACTCAAATCTCTGACCTGCAGACTCAGTCACTTACCTCTTTTTCATAGGTTCTTCATTGTCTCTGTAGTGAGGCCTCAGGCAACAAGCCCCTGGCCATGCATTTACCTACAGAATGCAGGGCAGCTGTCTGCCCCTTCCCCTGCCTGCCTCCCTTCTGAGTGGCTCTGCTCCCATTTTTAAATTCCTGTCTCCAGCTTGTGGACTTCAGCTGTGTTGTTTTTCCAGGGACAGACATGTGCTTAGAAAGGAAGATGGCACCTCTGTATCTTTCAGTGCAGGGAACAATTAAAAATTGAAGTATAGAGTTTAAAAAAAATGAGCTTGCTCTCTGATCCTTTCCCCATCCTGATTTTGAACTGAAATGCCCTAGCCTCCCACATCCCTGTGCACCTTGTGTTGTACAGTTACAACATTATCTCAACAGAGAGCAGACTCAATTCTGCTTTTCTCCTGAAGTGTCCCTGATCCCATCAGACTTTGCCAGTTGTGCCTACAGTCCCCTGCTTGTGCTGTTCTTTTGCAGGACAAAATCATTTTCCTGTGAACACATCTCATTGCTCTTACTAACTAAGCTTGACATGAAACATATTTAGCTTTGTTTATGTGGAGGCAAAAAAAGACTCTGGCCTATTCTATTTTATTTAGTTTCTTATACCACATCAATTAATACGGTGTCTGAGCACCTTCCAGGGTTAAAATGAAACAAGGAGACTAACATCTGTCATGTAGAATTTCTGCCCCTGTCTGCTTCCATAGGGAGAAAATTATCTAGGCAAGTACATTTTATTTTAATTCATTTAAATGATGCTAATGATGACCTCCTCATTTACATTGCAAAGCAAAAAATTCACATCAAGTTTTTCCATCGTTAATAAACACCTTAAATACAGCAGTCATTTGAAATAAGTATGACTCTGTTACATTTTAGCATTCCCCTGCTTTACGGTTTAGAATATAATTAAATCATTGTGGACCCTGTCATGTTATTTAAAATATGAGAACCAACATTAAAATAGAAAAACTATGAAAATTCCATCAAGGCACTGGCTGTTTAAAGTTGTCTTTTATGCTTAAAAATGGATGTAAAATATCAGAGTATGGGATGCAGTCTATAAAACACATCAGTATTATACAAAGATACTAAGGCACCTTGTATATTCAGTGAAAACTCTTTTCTCCATAATAAAGTTTAACTGACAGGCTACTCTGGGGACGCTGACTGTTGGAAAATATCTCTGTCAAGTGCCAGAAGGCATTTTCAAGTTACACAGAAAAAGTGATGGGCCAGCAGATGTTTATTGTGAACAAAAAAGGAGGAAGGGTTAAAAATGTTTTTTTTTTCTATGTGAAGAACACTCACTGTCATCCTTCACTCCTCTCTTTCACCTTCTAGACACCTATTTCAGCAGCCCCAGTCCACCATAAGCCTCCCTCATCCCCAACCTGGGAAATCTCTCCAGAGACCAGATGACAGAAAACATTGAGTAGTTTACAAATCTTAAGCCTCCTAGCCTAATTCCCCCGTTGCTACTCCAGTAGCCCTTTCTTTTCTTCTGACATGATGAATGAAGCAAATGCACAGGAATTGTTCTTTATCTTTGTGAGGAAAAAAAAGCTTATCTTGGATGCTAGAAGTAAATTACCACCCTGACTCATAATGTAGAGATACGAGACAGATTTTTTGCCTTATTATTATTGGAGTTGAATTATTCAGTGGTGCCCATTAGCAAAACGATAGCATGACAATTTTATATTTAGACTTCCTTGTAGACTGCATCAGCAGCTTACTTCCAAGGCACTTTTAAGCACACTTGACAAGCAATGTGTGCACCGACTCAGAAATTACTGCAATTAATGGCCAGCTGAAACTGATAACTCTCCTCCACAAACCACTTTGTTGTTTTTTTTAAATCAGTCTTTACAAAGTCATCCACCTAAGATGCCCTCTATCCCACCTCTCAAAAAATAACTCACTCTGGCTGTTATCCATCAGCTTTGTATTGGTGATCGATTCACAACTGGTAAATGCTGCATTAATTGTAATCTGCAAGTTTAGAGTGATAACTTATATGTCATTTTTCTTATCACACAAATCCACGTTTTACCTGAGAGACCCATTTGTCCTGATTAGTCACAGCTTTTTAAAGAGGCCATATATTTTTCTTAGGCTGCCTGCACTGTAATTCATAATCTGTCAAGCAAATTCTTTTCCACTTTGTTAAAAGCTGTTGCCCTCCCCAGTTGTTTTATTGCAGAGGTACCAAATTGAATCTTGCAGCTTTGAAGTCATTTCAAGCTGAGAAGAAAACTAGCTCTTTTCCATAACTTTCTCTGCAAGATGTGCTATAACTTTCTTTATCTTTATGAATATAGAGAGGCAATGTTTATTAATATGAATGATTAAACTTAAGTTTGGTTGGTATTTTGAGACTGATTTTTATCTTTAGAAAAGGATAGATAATATAGACCAGGGGTAGGCGACCTATGGCACGTGTGCCGAAGGCGGCACGCGAGCTGATTTTCAGTGGCACTTACACTGCCTGGGTCCTGGCCACTGGTCCGGGGGGGCTCTGCATTTTAATTTCATTTTAATTGAAGCTTCTTAAAACATTTTAATAACCTTATTTACTTACATACAACAATGGTTTAGTTATATATTATAGACATAGAAAGAGACCTTCTAAAAATATTAAAATGTATTAACGGGCACGCAAAGTCTTAAATTAGAGAGAATAAATGAAGACTCGGCACACCACTTCTGAAAGGTTGCTGACCCTTGATATAGACCCATCTACTTAAAATCATCTATAATAAATTACTTGTAGTTATAAAGCAGTTGTTTTAAAAATTAGAAAGGGCCAGGTTCTGTGAAGAGCTACCCAGGAGGGGCAGAAAGCAATAGTAGCTTTTTCACATCTTTCCACCTCAAGAATTCTGGCTGGTGCAAGGGTCAAGACAACCCTTTCCATAAGCTAAATTAGACCTAGAGGTGGCTCTAATTTACAGTAACTGACTGTGTAGGACCTGATCCAGAGCCCACTGAAGTCAATATGAGTCTTTCCACTGACTTCAATGGATTTTGAGTCAGGCCTTTACTCTGCCACTGTTCCTCCAATGCTGGCCATACCTACACCAGCCCTACGGCATCCCTGTACTGGGTGTTCTTCAGTATTAGACCCACAGTAACATCAACAAAAGAGAATTTTCATCTTGTGGAGTTTTTCCTTCCTGCTTTTACTCGCACACAAAGCCACTTGAAAACTGAAGAATGGTAAGACAATCTGAACAAATGGAGACAATAATGTGTGAAAACTGCAGCCTATCTTTCTGCACTATCCCACCATTCCTTGTTTTAATTACTTTTTAACATGTCCCAAGCACTGCTGAACTGCTTGGCAATGCTGTTTCCCTCCCTCATTAGAGCTGTAAATTACAATAACTCACACTATGTTTCTCTAACTCTTGTGGATTTCCAAAGTTCTGCCATTTAAGTTGATCCATGGAAGTGTAAGTTAAACTATGAAGTTACTGTAATATAGAATGGAACATCCTGGATCAGAATGGAGTGGGGAAAGGGTGATGGTGTTCAGTTCAAGTTTTGCCCATAGTCCCAGAGTAACTATAGATGTGCATTAGAACAATCAAATACTGGCACATGTTGTTGTTATTAATTATTATTATTATTTATATGTGTTATCATAGAGCCTATAAGCTGTAGTCATGGCCCATAACTCCATTGTGCTAAATGCAGTACAAAGAGAACAAAAAGGTAGTCTATGCCCCAAAGATATTGCAATCCAAGTAAAGTGTTGCAAAGCTTCAGAGAAAATACTGGGTCCAACTCTGGAGATGCAGCATGGATTGGGCAGCCACGGGGTGTGGAAGGGTGGGAGGAAAGCACTACCTTTGTTATCTATGCATACTGGGATGCTGTGCGGCTCAAATGGCCTCAATATCCACTGGACAACCTCTGGCTATTCTACAGAATGGAAGCACATCCTGGGTTGTGGCATTGCCTAAAATCCCAACATCACCATGTGCTACAAGTCCATTCTTTTTTCCCTATAAGGCCAAATTATCCAGAGGTGCTAAGCCCCAATTGCTTTTGTTGTGTCAATGGGAGCTGTGAAAAAACAGGCCCTTCAACAAACTGAGCAACAGTTAGAAGAAACAACTACTCTTTATTGAAAGAATCATATTGAATTAACTAGACAGTGATAACATTTCTATTAAATTATCAGGCTAACCTACAGAATTCTAAACAAGGATAAAATTCTCCATTAAGAATGGTATGGGTCACAGATTCTACTTTTATTTTTACAAGTGGGTGCTCCACCCCTCCCCTGAGGCCCTGCCCTCACTCTTCCTGTTCCCGTCCCCACTCCGCCCCCTTCCCTGAGGTCCTCCCTTCTGCCATTCGTTGCTCTCCACCCTCCCCACAGCACCCGCCACCAGCTGCCAAACTGCTGATCGGCAATGCCACCAAACAGCTGTGGCTGGTGGGTGCTGAGTATCCTCTATTTTTTTCCATGGATGCTTGAGCCCCAGAGCACCCACAGAATCAGCAGCTAGGGTATGGGTTATTGGAGGTAACTTCTGTCAAACTTTCTTGGTTTAATCCCTATTAGAGTCTGCATGATTTTTTCATAAGCTGCACTGTGTGGTAGATTAAGCTGATTCTGCATAACTCTGGATCTAGGAAAGAATATGGTAATAGATTACCTTTAAGACATTTATAATATCACATTTTTTCCAGAGTTTCCTATCAGTATGACATACTATTTATACACTGATATTAAATATCATCACAGCAGAGCTTGCCAAACTTATGGTAAATTATACCACTAAGAAGACTGCATCTAAATTGCATTAAAATCAATATGTAGTCAGTTCCTGACCTTTTGATATGAAGAGGAAGACTGTATGTAGGTAGTGAATGAGTACTATTGATTTGATTTTAACTCCATCGTATATATCTTTGTCTACATAGTTGTTTAAACTTTGTATATATGGACTTTTGTGAGTGAATAATATTCAGGTTTCTATTTCAACTTTGTAGTGCGGCTTGGCCATGGTTTGGCCTTCCGCGGGGCCGTGGGATATCCTACCGCCTCGCTACCAATAGTCTTAAACCTGGCGCTAGGTCAGGGTGGGGCAACAAACGCTGAGTCAAAATGCTCAGGCCCTCAGGCAAAGCTGCGCAGCAATAGTCCCAAGCCCAGCCCTAGGTTAGGGCGGGGCAACAAACACTGAGTCAATACACTCAGGCCTTCAGGCAGGGCTGCGTAGCAATAGTAGGTTTCAGCCTCCTCAGGCTAGGGAAAGGGGGAGTTTGCCACCCCTGGAGGGGTGGCAGGGGGGACGCAGGCCCTCCCACTCCACTGCGTCCCAGCCCGGGGCCCTAACAGCGACAGAAACTCACTGCTGTCAGTGGGGATCCTGGCCGCAACACACTGACATTGGCTCTGGCAGTGCTGCAGCCAGACTGGAGTCGGCTGCCCCCGGGCTACTTCCACTCTCCCCCTTGTCGGTTACCTGAGTCGTCGTAGCGTCACCAGCGGTCTCAAACACCATAGGCTTCTCTGGGTAAGTGTTCGAGGGTGGGCTCAGCGGCTCCTCAGGGTAGCTGGCAAGAGGCAGGCTAGGCTTTTCCTTGGGGTAGCTGGCGCGAGGCAAGCTCGGCCAGTCCTCCTCGGGGTAGCGAGCGTGGGGCAGGCTCGGCTGGCCGGGTGTGAGCTCCGGCTGGCAGCGGCCGCAGATGTCTGGTCCCAGTGGTGGCTGGGCTCCTACTGAGCTCTGCCGGTGAGCTTTTGAACTTCCAGGTCTGCACCGTGACCTCTGAGGGGCGGGCGCAGGACCCAGCGGCTCTGCCCACAGCGAGGTTGGAGGAGGTTTGTCCCTCCGTGGGGCTGTAGGATATCCCACTGCCTCGCTACAAACTTCCATTTGCTTATTGGAGTTTACAGGATTGTGCACCCTTGTATTATTTGTTTGTTTATGGTAATGCCTACAGGCTCCAACCAAGATCAGTTAGGGAATAGTAAAGTCAACACCATTAGACTTTCCAGTGTCCCAAAGTTAGGATCCTAGAGCTTATTCTCCCTCTTGAGTTTTCTCCTCCTCATCTCTCTATTTCCAGAGAGTGAGTGCAGACTATCTCCCTTCAGTATCCTGCTCTCAACTTCCTGGCTTTATATGAACCAGACTGCTTCTCCCCATCTGGGCTTCATGTTCAGTTAAGCCTGGCTCTCCCTTCAGGTGAAGTCAGACACCATAACTGGCCTGTCAGGCTTACATTAACCCCTTAAGAATCGGTGGGGGGGGGTCACACTCCACCGCAAACCCCATTTTATAGATGGAGAATTAAGGCATGTAGACAGATTAAACACCCGTTGACTTCAAAGGTGTAGGATCAGGGAATAAATGATTTGACTGTGGTCACATAGGAAATCTGTGACAGAGCTGGGAACTAAACCTACATCTCTTAAGTCCCAATCCATTAACTTAACCCTGAGACCATCCTTCTTCTCATGTTGAAAATATTTCTCTGAGTCCTTCCCAAAATGCCTTATTCCAGCGGCTCTCAATTTTTTTACTGGTAACCTCTTTCAAAAAGCAAGCCTCGAATGCGACCCCCCCCTTATAAATTAAAAACACGTTTTTATCAATTTAACACCATTATAAATGCTGGAGGCAAAGCAGGGTTTGGGGTGGAGGCTGACAGCTCGTGACCCCCCATGTAATCACTTCGCTACCCCGTGAGGAGTTCCCCCTGAGTTTGAGAACCCCAGCCTTATTTGGACATAAAATATTTGGTGGCCTAACTCAATGAGTTTGTGGTTTTATCATGGTTCCTTGTTGTTAAGTGTCTATATCATAAACGCCACCAAACACAGGTGGCACTATTATGTAATTTGCAGGTACTTTAAATGAAGAGGTTCAAGATTCAATAGTTATCAACATAGAACTGTTTCTCTGCCCCAATGTCTCTCTACATTAGGATTGAGGCTGATTAGTGAGGCAGTATCATTTCTGTTTGTGTTGCACCACTTCAGGTGCATCTACAAGATATCACCCTGGGCTCTCAAGACCATTTATTTTACTACCATTCATGGAGGGAAGGAAGGGGAAAAGGGGAATAATAGAGAGAAAGATAATGGACACTTTGTTTATTGTTTAGGTGATGTGACTCAATAAATGTTATTGCTTTTGGCACTGCCACCCTTGCTCACTTTTCTGGTTCTTTAATTTATCCGACAGTGGGCAGTAATGTACGCTCTGAACTCCCATGTTCCCCTTCCTTTCCAATATGAAAGTAGTATTTATATAATTGTTTAACAGTAGCAGTTTGCTTTCAGATATATTATGTGGCATCTGTGCACAGATTTTTTTTTCATCAGCTTCTGCTAATTCTGCAATTTACCTTTTTTTCTGCTTTAACTATTAACATTGGAAAGAGTTTTACAGATTGGAATATACAAACTGAAATATTTCACCCATCTCTAGTCCTAGATTCCAAACCTGCAATTGATACTGGGCAGGTAGACTCCCATATAGACTCTTGCGTATTTATTAGGATTGATGGGGTTCCAGTTGGGCTTAAGGACTTCCTAGGAGAGTCAACTGAAAGATCGGCACCCTCATAAAGAAAGTCTCTAAACAACTTTGAATCAGAAAAGGATTTAATGGGGTGGGCAGACCCATTTTGAAATTTATCAGGCTAGCTCTCCATGCCTAATAATTTCTCTCTTGTTTATTGGCTTTATTGCTTGCATGACTTTTCATTTTGAAATAGGGGCAGTCATCAAATCCATGTCAGTTATTCCAGCAGAAGATCCTTCAGCCTTTTAAGAAAGGCTGGATGTGGTAGGGATTTTTGCTCTGTGAGACACTGTGATGTATAATTTGGCAAAGAAGAACTTAAATGTTTTACTAGTCTCCTGCTGATCAGTAATTAACTTCATATCCTTCCCTCTGTTAAATGCAATATGAGCATATTAATTTGCTTATGAAGCAGTGCTGACAATCTGCCTGAATCTTTACCTATTTTTAATGAAAGGTCCACTTCACAGGGAAGAAAAATCCTCTTCCACTCAACCCTTCACCCAAACTTGAACATTTTCTTTCAACTTGAGTTCTGTATGTTATTCTCCCCTAATTTTTTCAATTCTGAGAGCCTTTGAACTTCCATGTTCTAGCCAGGACCAAAAGGGGACATGCTAGAATACTGATGAAAGGATGTTACAGAAAAGAAGAACAGATCTGTACAATACCCTCCACACCTGCCTCCATCTCCCATCACCATCCTGTAAACACTTATGCATATTTTTAATTTTAAGCACATGAGTAATTTCATTCATGTCAACTCATAAGCTTAAATTTAAATATATGCTTAAGTGTTTGCAGGATTGGGGCCTATTTTTGAAGATAATGTTTCTCAGTGTAACTTACAAATTAAATGAATAAATAATGTTATACATTGACTTGACACTTTACTTCTGAGGATCTCAAAGTAATACACACACATTCATGAATTTTACTGTTATCTTCGTTTTACGGATTGGGAAGCAGAGGCACAGAACACAGTCTCAGATACTGTTATAAGAACCTGAATAAGATAAGATAGAGTAGATAGAGAGAATAAGGTAAGAACCTCAATGGATAAATAACTAATATCAAAATCTTCAATCGTGAATAACTATACTTGGACATCTGTGACAAAGTGTGTGAAATCTGTCAATAATTAATATGCAACAATTTTATATTAAGGCTGAGTTATGAAAGCCCAAAGACTATATACCTAGAGGCAGATGAAGAGAAGTAGAATTGTTGTCATTTGCAGACCAGGAAGTATCTGATTGTCCAGAGTAAAGCATTTAAAAGGGTGCTTTTTTTTAGGATGCCCAAGGCAATGTCTATATTAGGAACACTTTACCAGTAGAGCTATACTAGTACAGGATACCAACAAACTAGTATAGGATACCAACAAACTAGTTTTAATGAAGCTGTGCTTTGCACTAATCTATTAAAACAACCCCTCACCAACAAAACAAGCTATCCTGGTAAAAACACCAAGAGCTTTTGCTGACACAGTTATGTCAGGCAGGAATCACACATCTTTCACACTCCTGATTGACATAGCAGAAGTCTGTAGCATAGGCACAGACTAAGAGACCTTCTTCCAACTCTCATAATAATATCCTTGAGAATTATGGAAATGCAAATGTCTAACAACTGGCTATGCATATCAGATAACATTCACTCAATGTGCAGCGTCAGTCAAGAAAGTGAACAGAATGTTGGGCATCATTAAGAAAGGGACAGATGATAAGACAGAAAATATCATGTTGCCTCTACATAAATCCATGGTACACCCACATCTTGAATACTGCATGCAGATGTGGTCACTCCATATAAAAAAAAGATATATTGAAACTGGAAAAAGTTGAGAAAAGGGCAACAAAAATGTTTAGGGGTATGGAACAGCTGTCGTATGAGGAGAGATTAGTAAGACTGGGACTTTTCAGCTTGGAAAAGAGACAACTAAGGGGGGATATGATTGAGGTTAATAAAATCATGACTGGTATGGAGAAAGTAAATAAGTAAATAAGGGAGTGTTATTTACTTCTTCTCATAACACAAGAAATAGGGGTCACCAAATGAAATTAACTGGCAGCAGGTTTAAAAGAAAAAGGAAGTATTTCTTCACACAATGCACAGTCACTTTTGCGAACAGGGGCTGCTAACAGGGAGTTTCGCAAGGGAGTTCTCCAGGTGAAGGAGGAGCAAATACAGCATCTGTGGGGTAACTGACTGTCTGTAGTGTATATTTGTTTGTGTTTTGGGGTTACTTGCTGTGTGCTGAGCTTGTGTTTGTCAGTCTGTTTGTTTGGTTGATTGTTTGAAGGACTGTGTGCTCTGGCTGGCAGTTGGAGGCTGTGAGCTTCAAAGGAAGGTTTGAAAGCTAGAAGCCTCTGAATCAGAGACCAGTCCTCGTCATCATTTACCAATCCCCCAATTGTGTCATCTGGAAACTTTATCACTGATGATTTTTATGTTTTCTTTAGGTCATTGATAAAAGTTAAATAGTGTAAGACCACGATCCAATTCCTTCAGGCCCTCCTTGAAACACACCCATTTGATGATAGCTCCCCATTTACTGTTATATTTTGAGACCAGTAAGCCAGCTTTTAGAACATTTAATGTGTGCCAGATTCATTTTATATCATTCTATCATTTATATCTCAACTAGTTTTAAAACCAAAATGTTATCAAGTACCAGTCAAATCCCTTACAGAAATCTAAATATATTACACCATTGCCTTTATCAGACAAACTTGTAATCGCATCAAAAATATATATCAGTTAGTTTGAGAAGATCTATTATCCATGAACTCATGATGATTAGCATTAATTATATTACTGTCCTTTCGATCTTTATTGATCAAGTCCCATATTAGCCACTCCATCGTCTTGCCTGGGATTGATGTTAGACTGACAGGCCTATAATTACCCAGGTAATCCTGTTTACTCTTTCAAAATATTGGCATAACATTAGTTTTCTTTCATTCTTCTGGAACTTCTCCACTGTTTGAAGACTTGTTAAAAATAAACATGAACAGTCAAGGGAGCTACTCAGCCAGCTCTTTTAAAATTATTGGATTCAAGTTATCAGGACCTGATTTACAAATGTCTAACTTTAGTAGCTGCTGTTTAACATCCTCCTGAGATACTTTTGGAATTGAAAGTGCAATCATATGATATGACTACATTATCTCTTTTTCCCCCAAATAATTGAACACTTCTGCCTTTTCTGCCTTATTGTTGGTAATGTTACCATTTCCAGACAGTAATGGATCAATACTGTTGTTAGGATTCTTATTATTCCTAATATACTTAAAAACTCCCTACTATCCTTAACTCTGATGGCTATAATTTTCTCCTTATGTCCCTTTGCTTTCCTTGTCAATTTTCTACAATTCCTAGCTTCTGATTTATGTTCATTACTATTCACGTCTCCCTTCCCCCCCCCCATTTGTTTATATATTGCTGCTTTCACTTCCTCTTTAAACACTACAGCCTTCTTCCTTGATTGTGGTGGCTTTTTGAGCATCTAGTAAAGTGTTCTTAAACAATTCTCAATTATCATTCATGTTTTGCTGATTAATTTCTTGCTCCCAGCTGATTTGGCTCATAATTGTTTTGAGGTTTGTGAAACTAGCCCTTTTAAAGCACCAAGTGTATATATTACAGGTCTGGATTTTATTCTGTTTGCACATTATAGATATGAAAAAGTCACATTCACCTGGATCTAAGATAGCACTATTTGTTAGTTCTCAGATCAGTTCCTCTTTGACTGTCAAGACAAGGTCTAATATAAAATTTCCTCATGTTGGATGCAACACTTTTTGAGTTGGGAAATTGTCATCTATAATATTTGGAAATTCCAAGGAATGTTTTAGTACTGGCAGCATGAGATCTCCAGCATATATCACTCAAACTGAAGTCTTTCATGATTACACAGCTTATTTCTCTACACAATATAGATAGATAGATAGATAGATAGATAGATAGATAGATATGCGTAAGGATATGCCCATTTTGTTACCTAGTGAGTTGCTGGTTTGTAGCAGACACCAACTAATACTCCATCTTGTGCTTTATCTGTTGCAACATTGATCCATAAGCATTCAAGAACCTTTTCTTCTGAGTTATCAGTGGATCAGAAACATGTAATGCCATTTTTGACAGAGTGCGACTCCTTCTCTCCCTTTGCACACTTGATCCTTCCTAAATAGGTAATAGACATTGATTTTTAAGATTCCAATCAAGCAAATCATCCCACCAGGTTTCAGTGATACCAATTAGATTGAATTTATGTTCATAAATGAGCAATTTATATTCCTTTTATTTCCCAGGCTCCTAGCTTTGGTGTGTAGGCAATGAAAAATTATCTCTCTCTTCATGTGCTTTGGTTCCTTAATTAATTTTGTTCTCGGTATCTCAATTTTGTACTAAATGAGTGCTCATATCTTCTCTCTTTTTACCCTTCCCTTTTGTTTTTAGTTTAATGCTCCCTCACTACTGTAGCCAGCCTATCCCTGAGGAGATTGGATAGCATACACCTTAGCAGGAGGGGAAATAGACAATATATCTCCCCTCTCCCTATAGAAGATAGATCAATGTTCCATAAAACCAAAACCCTCCACCACTTACCTAATCAGCAGTTCACTTCCATAAATTTCTGTCTTCCACCTTCCTTCGCTTGTGGGACAGGGAGGATCTCAGAAAATATCACCTGAACATATGATAGCAGTGAAGCAGAGTTTCTAACAGAGTAGGTTTTGGAGGTCTCTGTGGGCTCAGGCCTTCTTTGGCATAAATTATTAATTTTTGCATGACCAATTTTTGGGCAGCTCTGATCTTGCCCAGGGAATGTCCATTATCCTTGATTATCAAGAACGAAAGATTTTTCAAAGCATCTAAAATACAATGCAGTCAATAAAGGAACATTTCCATCTACTAACTCTTAGTTCCTTATAGGTGGTTTACATCTGGAAACTCATCTCCCTTTAGCAGAATATCTCCGTCTTAGTATGTCTTCTGACATGTTATACCATTTAAAGCTTTCAATATAAGAGAATGTAGGAAAAAAATACTGTCCCTATGCAGGCACACAAGAAGTAAGACTCTGTGATACTCCCTGGCGGCTGTAATACAGATCTCTTGGCAGTTCTATACAACTCAGCCCAATGGAAGAGAACACAAGTGATCCAGGAGCTTGGCAGTATTGTGGTCAGTAGCCAATATAATTCATGGAGCACTGATGTTTGTGCTGGTTTAATCCCCATAATAAACAGCCTACTGCATGTCAAATTATATGTAGTTGATAGGTGACATTCTGGGAAAGGAGGACAGGAAGACAGCCGCCACAGTGATTCAATATGAAAGTGATGAAAACGTATTACTGTAAGTAACTCCATGTCTATGGGGAATAAACATAGTATCTGGATCAGCCAAAAGTGAAAGTGACTTTTCTCACTGTTTTCACTATTGTGTTGTTATTTGCCAATCTTTCTAATAGTTCCACAGAGTACTATGAGATACAATATTTACAGTATTCCTACTTTCATCATAGGGGAATACTGCAGCATCTCAGATACCACTGTGGGATAACAGTTTTAAAGAAACAGTACGTTCAGACAGTGACGTTTCAGGCCACAACAAAAACTTAGAGACCAGTAGAAAGAAGTCAAATTTTCTGCTTCTTCTTCAAGATGCTTCTCTCTTGGTATATCCAGTCCAAGTTTGAACCATCTATTTTTCATCTATGGTCCTTTCCAGTCTGTATCCACTAACTTTGCATGGAAACTTCTTGAAGTTGACCCAGCAGTGTATGAACTGCCTTACGTTAGACCAGCAATCAAGGTGCAACATACATTTCCTTCAGTGTCTCCCTGAAGAAAGGAAGATAACAGTATCTGTAACAGAGCCCTTTCAGGGCCAGGTCGCCTAATGGGTAGCGCAAGTATCACCTCTTAGTAAGGTGGCCTTTCATTCCAGTTCCTCACCAGAGGATGGGTTTAGCTTCTCCTCAGATTTTTAATATCCTTGTCCTCTTTTTGTCAGTGGGTGAGTTTGATTATAAAGTTGCTTATGCCCTTCCTGCAGCAGAGGCAGTTGGTAGAGAAGCCTGGGCCCACCCAGTGGGCACTGATCCAGGGCCCTATGAGAGTCAGCAGTGTCTGGCACTCTGGAGAGCCCTCGAAGTTACTTTCCTAGGTAGCTTCCTACCACCTGTATCTCCCCCTGGCTCCAAGTCCATATAAGGTAACAAAAGAAAAAGAAAAGTCAACCAAACCCTCAGCTCCAACTGGGCTCAGTGTTGAGTCCTGATCCCAAAGGGAGGTTTCTTTGGCATCCTTTTTTTGTAGGAGGCGTCAGGTTAGGTCTGACTTCCTCCTCAGCCTGCCTTTTGGGCTGAGTTGCTCCCTTTTAAAACTTCTTCTTCAGGTGGATCATGTTGTGCAGACCTGGAGGGGAGGTGCTACCTGAGCCCAGTATTGTCCTTTAAACCCTTTTGGCCCAGTGTGGGGTTTGTACACCCCATTACAGCATCTTTCCAGAAATGGGATGACAATTGATCTGATATAATCAGATATCGGAGTCATACACACTACTTTATCAGAATAGAGATTAATTTTTAAGCCAAGGAGAAAATTTGAGTGGTTAAACCAACTACTATGGCACTACTGTTTGTTAAGCACTAAGAATGTGCTCAGGACTGTAACAAAATAAAAAAGAAGACATGGTCCTTGCCTTATGGAATTTACATTTTCCATTGAGTTGGAGAACAGAAGAGGCATACATTTCCCTGGATGACTGTGGAAGATCATACACTGTTGCATTTTTATTAAACAGGCATGTAACAGCAAATTTAATTTATATTAATTAATAATGTAGGCTGTTTAGCAGAGAGTATGTTTTGAAGCAGCAACTGAATGAAGACAGGGTAAACAATTTGAGAGGCTGACTGCCTGTCATTCTAGGCTTAAGAAGGAGTTCCGGTGTTGAACATATTTATATTTAGGGATGTAAGGTAAAATATGTTAAACAGTAGTACACATTAGATATTTATCTACATAAATAAATTGCATTCTCAGTTTGCCTAATGAGTGCATGAGAGAAGAAATCTGTTTCATCAGAAAAGAAAGGACTCATGTAGACAAAAACTGTTTACTTTACAGAGATCGGATTTGAGACAGTCATCCACAATTAGCGACTCATTTTCTCATTTTGTTTTGTAGCTAATCCCACCATTTTAGTTCCCTTCAGGTTGTGATTCCATGCTTTAGTTGGGCTGAGCAATATAGGCCAATCTCCTACTGAGGGAATTGAAACAACTGGCAATAGTTCTATTCAGTGCTTAGCTATTTCTGCACTATAACTTTAGTTCCAGGAAAGTGGGGAAAAACAAAGACATTGCCAATGCCTTCTGTGTAATAGGATTGCCCATTTGAGATTGTAGGGTTGATTTCCTTTCATCATTATCTATGTATGTCTTTATAATGCTAGTGTACTGTACTGTCTCTGATTGGCAGAATGTTAGCCCTTCTCAAGTGTCTGATTATATTACTCTATAAATGTTGGCCTACAAAGAAAATATAAAACACTAATACAACTGTAGCTAATGGAGATTCTACTTTAGTTCAAGTGATAGAAGTTTGTGTTCCTGAAAGGGAAGGCGCTGAGCCCCATCCCTGCTACTGCATGGGTGTGATTGAGCCAGTGCTTTTGATGCCTGTATTAATGTGGCTATGGATTTGTTAAAATTTGCAAAGAAGACAAAAGCCCGTCTGAGTGGAATAATTAGCACACCTCATTAGAAAATAGATCACATGCATTCTTAACATCTCTATCTTACAGGTTTACCCAGCATCATCATTCATGATGGCTTACAGTTTCTGAACATTAGTGCTTCTGAGTTTTCAGTAATTCCCCACAGGCACCTGATAGAAACAATTTGCACATGTCTGGAATATACTTAAACAGCTAAAAATATATTAATTCAGGCTGGATACTAGTATTAAGTTGAAATAAGTTAAAGAAAAGAATTAAAATACACAGCCTGGTTATATCCTGAAAAATTTACCTTTTAAAACCATTCAGGGGCACCATTTCAGATTTTGGTGAGCAGGGGGGCAACTTAACCTTGATTCCAGGGAATATTTGGGCACCTGGAAACTCCTTGGGGCCACTGCTGGCCATACTGCTCAGGGCCAGGAACCTTCTGATCTGCTGCGCAGAGCTGTGTGGGGGCTGAGGTCCCTGTGTCCCCCCTACCCCCACCATGTCCCCAGGTGGGCAGAACATGCTCCTCTCCCCAGCTCTTGCCTATCATCTGAAGGGGTTTGTGTGTGTGTGTGTGTGTGTGTGTGTGTGTGTGTGTGTGTGTGTGTGTGTGTGTGTGTGTAGATAATGGGGGGTGGAGGCGCAACCAAAAATTATAACTCAAAGGGGGAGCTCAGGTCAAAAAGTTTGAAAACTGCTCAAGGTGCAGGCAGGGGTAGCTAGGGGCTGTGTGCTGGGAGGGTGTAGCTCAGGGTGCAAGCTGAGGTGTACCTCAGGGTGCACACAAGGGCTGTGTCCGAGAAGGGCGCTGCTGCTTGGGGGCTGGCTGTGTGCTCAGTCTCTAGTTGGCTCAATGAAGGCAGCTCTGTGGGGCAAGGGCTGGGGTGAGGTCTCTGCTCTGTCCACCTGGGAACATGATGGGAGGGGAACATCCTGACATTAGTTCCTGCCCAGCTCTGTGCAGCAGATCTGGAGGCTCCTGGTCTCAAGCAGTATGGGCAACAGTGACTCCATGGTGGATGGGACAGGGGCAGCAGGGCAGCTGCAGTGAGCAGTGGAGCAGGGCAGCAGGGGGAGGAGGGGCAGCATCTTCTCTCCTGCTGCAAACTTCACCCAAATGTGGTACAAAACACGGGGGGAGCAGGTGCCTCCCCTTCCCTCCCTAAATGGTGCCCCTGATACCAGGAATGGGAGAAAAGACACCTATCTGAATGAAATGGACCCCCTTTTGGGGACAGCAGTATCAAGGTTCTTTAATGAAGACTCGTTTAGACAGATTATGTAAAATTAAATGAGTGACTTAACAGCATGGAACCATGCAGGGTAAGAAGAAACTATGACCACAGCTACACCCAAATTTATAACATAGGGAGACAACTGTGATTACAGTACATTAGACCTATGAAAGAGATGAAATAATCTATGCATTTTGGCCTACCCTCATGTAATTAATCATATGCTAATTCTTGGCTATTCGACTAAGAAATCCAACAAAAAGGAATTTTCTAGAACTTGTAACTGGAAAGACCTTTTGTGTTTGTGCTTCAGGATTAGTAGTGAAGTGTTTAATTAAATGTGTTGTATTATACAAACTGAGTCAGTCAGAAAACTGTACAGATTTGGCTCACATGGAACGAAGATCTGTTTTTTTTCTTTCAGTAGCAGGGAAAGACTTTCCTTATTCAGCCATTAGACATTCCTCAGGACAAGTTTCCCATGCTGAGAAATGTGGTTGGCTTAATATACTTTAAAAAACATATGCAAATATACATTGATATCATCAGTTAGTTCTCAACTGAGCTGTACAGAGTTAGAGCACTTGCTCACACCACACAATATTACTAATAACCAAAGTGCTTCCAAACTTAACAGCAAATCACTTCCATATAGTAAGTAAACTGAAAATAGCCCATGGAACTGCTCTAAGAAAGGTGATGATATTGGTCAGGCAAAATATTCAGAACTGAGGCACAGGACTCAGCCAGACAAGGCCCATTAAAGAAGAGGAAGACTGATCCAGGATGGGAAAGCACTCACTTTAGCTAAAAATAGATCAACACAAAATAAAGACAACTGATTCCTGTTGAATGTGAGGGACAATTAGCAGCAGACATCTAAGCCCTCCAAAATTAACCCTCGCCTTCTTTCGGTTCCTTGGAATATAAATTACACCAATTTAGACTCCCTTATACATTATAAAAGGGGTTTAAGTAGATCAGAAAATCCAAATGAGCGCAATTAAGTCTAAGTTGCGCCACCATACAGGATATTTCTACATTGCACCTGGGAGCAAGTTTCTCAGCCCCAGGTTCGAACTAACACGCTAAAAATATCATTAGACACCAATAAATACCAGTACTGATGGAGGCTAGACTGGCCACTTGAGCTTCACCATTTGACCTCCAGGATCCAAACTTGGTGGCTAGCCTGAACCTCTGTCAGTGCAGCAACAGCCACTATGCTCTTTTTAGCCTGCTAGTTTGAGCCCCTGTGAATGTGAATCTGTCTACCTGGGCTAGGAGGCTCTCCCTCAGCTGCAGTGTAGAAATACTCCCACATGCTCTCTGAATTTGGTCTATTGTTTTTAGGAGGAAAGTTCATGACTATCTGATTTCAGGTAGGCTTCCTTTTCTTTTACATATACTGCCATGGCCCAGCAATGAGTGTGGCTAACTACCTTGGCAGAGGATTTACTATATTTTTGGTGGGGGGAAGGCTCACAACCTGCAGGTACACACACCAGCAGTAATGTCTGGGTAGAAGCAGTGTCCACAGGAACACAGTCTTGCTGGAGAACTTAATCACAGATATATTTTCCTATAGCCCAGAAAGGGAGTTGTATTTTCTTTTCCCATTTAAATTCGACATTCAAACATGAAAATTCTTTGATTCAAGGATAATGGGAGAAAATACTAGCTCCACCGAAGTCACCACTTTACAAAAAATATTGGTATTATTCAGTCTTCAGCAAACATATTTCTTGTCATGAGTCTCTAACAGTAGCATCATTGGTGTAAATACTAAATGGTTCATCTAACAGGTGGTGAACAAAGCCTCAGCGAACTCCCAGCAACCCCTTACTTATCAATATATGGATGTAGCACAGAAACATGTATTGAAGTAGCCTTGCAGCTCTGAATTAAACTCACAAAAGAAAGAAAACTTAGCCTTAAAGCATTAATTGCACACCCAGCTGTTGTTATAACAGAATATGCATGAATAACACTTCAGTCTCCTGAGACTGTATCATCAAACGATTTCACATCACAAGACGATTACCCATCCTTTGTCAAGTGCAATTAAGGTTTTATAGTTCTCCTGAAAGAAATGTAGACATCATCTTGCACTGGGCAAAGATACCATAGCAAAAAGACAAACAAACCAAACAACAACAAACAACAAAAACACTGGTTACCCTATTCTGGTAAGCGGGCAAAATAATCCTACCCTCTTCTACACAAAGCATTCTGAACACTCCATATTCCTCTTCTTGCTTAGATATTTCCATTTGTATAAAAACCTCACCGGGAACACCAGGGCTTGTGGGGGTTGGGTGAACTCACGGTCTTTAGTTGTGAACACACTTCATGAAGTTTAAGATTTTAGTTTTTGGTGTAATGTGTATGGTTTTCCAAATCAGATATTGACTTTACTATGTGATGGAGTAGATGCCTACAACATCTAAGTTGTATAGGCAGGAAAAATATAATTTGATCATGTAATTAAAGATTGTATCGTAATGTACATGCACAAGAGGACCAAATTAATGCTGCATGTGCAATCTTAAATCTGGCATTTCTTAACTTCCGAGTGCTTGACTTTGTCATCTTAATAATGTTCTTTTAATGCAAGTCTTGTAAGTAATAGAGTAGTTTGAGTTACAAACAGCATGATATACAATATCTACATACATTGTCATGCTGTTGAAGACAGTCCAAACCTGTTACATTTCATAATTTGTACATATTGTCACATTGAAATCATATTGCCATATTGAAACCTGATGTAAGCAGATACAATTTCACTGAAATACATCCACTTAATTGCACCTAGACTGCCCATGGTGGTTTTCCCATGTCAAGATATTTTAAGTTATGGACATGAAGGAAAAAATATTGGCCTAAACAACAACAGCAACTCCTCCTCATTTCTGTTACTGCACTCTGTCATATGTTAGCTTGGATATGGTCTAGCCTAAAGTAATAATGACACAGGGAATTACATAGAAAAGGTGTTAACATGCACTGGCCAACTGGGGAAATATTCATAGTACTACTGTTCATTTTCCACAGCTACTGCTCCACACTATTATGTTCAATGACAAGTTTAACAGATACAGGCAATTCTCTTGGATGTCATGTCACACAAAAAATTACAATGTGTGACACAATAGTGACAAACACATATTTACTACTTCCATTCATACTAAATGATACACATCATGGAAACAGACTCTCTTAAGCAGACATATCTCTGTCCTGCACAGAACTTGATAAAGGTTTTTTTTTTAATTTGTGACAGTCAAGTGTCTGCTATAAGATTCTCCAGTAACTGAATATGCAATATAATTGAATACTGCATATTTTCTTTTCCAGATTCCTATTTATTTTTATATTTATCCTCCTTATATATTCAATCTTCTTCATCAGCTTCAGACTTTACTCTTCTGCTGCCACCCCAAGTAATTGGATTTGTGCCATAAATCCCCTACTATCACGCTAGTATTTCACTTGAACTTCTTCTCATCACATCCCTTGCTTATCCATCACTTCTTGTGCACAAACAGAACCACACACATGCTAAATCCATGTACATGTGTTCTACTTTCATAAGAGAATAGGATCTGTAGCTGTAAATTCTAAAATATTTGAGAAGTGAGCACTCAGATGCAAAAATGTGGTTTGTAAATTATTTTCACTACAGTCAAAAAGACCAAAGGGAGGCATCATAGGAAAAGGGAATCTACATATAACATTAAGGCAAAAATACTTACAATAAAGCTTCTCAAATACGCAAGATTCTTTTTTTGGGAACAAAGATTCAGTGAGAGTTGATCCCTATAAAAAAAGAAAACAAATGTGTTAGATCATTGTGAATGAAAAATAAAACTCCATTGCCAGCACTACCTGGTCAATTAAAGACCTCAGAAAGGTGAAGGGATTGAAGAAGAAGATTACTGTCAAAAAATGCATGTCAACTTGAAGTGCTGCTATACAACTCAGTTGGAAGCCTCTCCCAGACCAGGAAATCAGGGTATCTCAGGCCACTGGCTCGCAGTTAGATGCAAGTAATGTGAGCTGCAAATGGCAGAACCATTCGAACAAGGAACAGTTGCACCTCCATGTGTGAAAATGAGGAGGGAAAAAAGGCAGTGACCAATATATAGAGGAACCTTTATTTGTCAGGAGCACCTCAAGTTATAGGGGAAGAGATACAGGCCAGACAACCTACATGGGGTTCCAGTCCTCTGAGGTTAGATAAAATTTAGGATTATTGAAATTCTTAAATTCTGATCTTAGAGTATGATACATAAAATATATGTTTCTTGACACCTGTGGGACAAATGTGAGCATCTCCTCAGTCAAGGACAGGCCCTCATCCTACTGCACAATCCCGTTTGAGAGACTATTCTCACACTTCCAGGGGGTGTTTGACTGTGTAGCTCAGAACGATGCCCAGTGTCCAGAGTGCCTTCATCCTTTACCCTGAGTTCAGTATGCAGAGGACCTGGAACAAGACTTTACATCACAGGAAGTAGAGACCAGACTTACAAAGACCAAAAACACAGCCCCAGGAAAAGATGGCATTTGCTACAACTTCCTGAAAAAATGACCCCAGTTGCCTTGTTCTAACTACCATTTTCAACAAATGCAAACAGTTCCACCATACTCTCAGCTCCAGAAGTCTATGACGGTGCTCGTCTACAAGGAAGGCAAGTGAGATGACTCCAACAACTGGAAACCCATCTCTCTCTGTTCCACCATGTACAAACTGTATGTCAGCTGCCTCACAGCTAGGACCACAGACTGGTCAGTGAACAAAGGAGCCGTCAGCTCCATCCAGAAAGGCATCATGTCATGCAAAGGCCGAACACAACTTTGTCCTTCACACTGCCATCCACACAGCCAGGAAGGCACGGAGGCAATGTGCCATAGCATAGCTCAACCTGGCTAATGCCTTTGGAGTGATGCCCCACCAGCACATTTTTGCCACACAGAGAGTTTGGGATACCTGAAAACTTTTGCCAACTGGGCTGGGAACTGTATGAAGGCTGCACCACCACCATCTGCTCCATGGAAGGAGAAATACCTGAAATTCCTATGCATAGCAGCGTGAAAAAAAGGCTACCCCTGAGCCTCATTGTTTTCAGCTTAGCCATGGAGCTGCTCATTCAAGTGATCTCCAGCGGTCTAGGTGGTTTCAATCTACATAACAACAGAGTGAATATCCTGGCCTATGCAGAAGATCTGGTCCTGATCCCAGACAACACCGAGAGTCTCCAACAAATGCTTGACATCACCAGCCAGGCTGCCAACTGGATGGGGCTCCACTTCAATGCCAGAAAGTGTGCATCCCTACAGTAGAAGGGATTCGGTCCAGGCGACGTCTTTTCAGATCCAGTGTAAACCCATGGTCTTCCTCGAGGATGGGCAAACATACCAACATCTTGGCCCGCTAACAGGTTTCCACATCCAGCAGACACCTGAGGATACCATCGCAGAGCTCCTACAGGATGTGGCCAGGATCAACTTCTCCCTGCTGGCGCCATGGCAGAAGATCAACACCTTCAACACCTTCCTAATCCCCCATACCTCATTCATCCTGAGGGGATGTGACGTGGCAAAGGTACCTCTGAACAAGGTAGACAACACCGTCCGGCAGCTGGTGACA
Organism: Gopherus flavomarginatus; assembly: GCF_025201925.1. Classification (NCBI taxonomy): domain Eukaryota; kingdom Metazoa; phylum Chordata; order Testudines; family Testudinidae; genus Gopherus; species Gopherus flavomarginatus. The sequence goes on from NC_066618.1 coordinate 200,081,820, forward strand.
AAGTGGATGTTTCTTCCCCAGAGGGACAGCAATGAACTGGTCCACATCTTGCACAGGCAGGGCAGTGCCAACGTCCCATGAATGGGTGATCTGTGTGATGTTGCCATGATCACTCACGCCTTCTGACATGCCCGGATGCCATGGTGAGGAACATCGGGGAGAGTGCTCTGCAGGATGCTGTCAAGATGCAAAATTGCCAGGATCCCCTCCATTCAAGATGTCACCACCTACCTGAGTGGCTCGCTGGAAGGGGAATTTGGAAAAGACATGGGAGACTTTGCTTCGCTCTGGAGCTTTGTGACAACTGGAGAAGCATATCGACTTCCACTGGATGTGGTGCGAAGAATGCCATGAGCTGGGAGTCCTGGTGCCACAGGTGAAGAATACAGATCATACTATCATCACTCCTAGAGCTATGCAGGAGAGAACCCTGAAGGATGCCATCCACTGCCAATATGTGGAAAACCTGAAATGGAAGCTGGACCAGGCCAAGGCGTTTGAGGTGACGTGCAAGTGGGACGCCAGCAACCACTTCCTCCCCATAGACAGCCTCATCTGATTTTCCAACTGGACGTTCATCCACAGGGCCAACTGCAACCAGATATCGTCATCACCAATGAGGACTGGAAGAAGCTCATCATGGTGGACATCACACTGCCATTCAAGAACAAGACCCTGGCCTTCCACGATGCCCGAGCTCAAAAGGTAGAGAAATATGCCCCTCTGGCAGAAACCTTGAGAGCTAAGGGTTACCAGGTTCAGACACATGCAGTGATCATTGGAACCTTAGGCACATGAGACCCCAGTAATGAGCGAGTGCTGAGAGAATACGGAATCGGTAAAAGCTACACTCAGCTGATACAGCAACTCATGGTATCGAATGCCATCAGGTGGTCGAGGCACGTCTACATAGAATACACTACTGGACATCGGCAGGGATGAGCTGGAGTGCCTATGAGAAACACAGTCAGGAAAGTAACTGAAATAATGGATTGAATTATCTAAATGAACAACCTACCTAATTCTCAATTACTGAAGGACAATCTCCACTCATTGATATATTTTGCTTTCCACAACCAAATCTCTGTACAACTTTTCATGAGTGGTTTACTCAAATATTCGGATTCTAATATCTAAACTGTATTGTTAAGTGTTATCATCCAATATGCAAATCAAACATGTAGTACAATTATGCAAATAGGGCACCCAGAGCCACATAGTGTAGTATTCTGTGATAGTTAATCGAGGAACATGTAAAGGCCTGGGATTAATGTTCTTTTATTAGTAGAGCTTCAGCAGTTTGTGATACAGCTTGGGATTTGTAACACTCATGAACTAGACTAACTCCCAACAGGCAGGGGTTCTCATATTGCCATATGGTGGTCTTAGAATGACATATTATTACAGAGTGAATCATGAAGATTCAAGCTGGTATTATTACTCAATCCAAAACTAGTTGTTAGAATCCTGCCGTTCATACCCAGATGATGTGAGAAACACTATGATTTATGCTGAAGCCCCACTTAATGTAGATTTGAGACCTGCCTGTACATAGACTGCCAGTAGTTCTACAGTTGAAACTATGAAGTACTTGCCAAAAAGCAAAAGTGGCCAATAAGGTCCACAAGATGCCTCTGTGAAGTGTCTTGGTAGCCGGAAGCAGGGATCACGATCCTGTCACAAGCCATATCAATCAGTGGTTAGGCAATTTCCCTTTCCAATGCCAAACCCCACCCCTATTTCCTAGCATAGAAGATAAACAAACACTACTATTACATCTAAAATTAAACAAAAACATGTCTGTATTTGTCTATTAATCATTATTTGTATTGTGATAGCACCGAGAGGCCCCAATGCCATTTTGCTAGGCACTGTACAAATGCATAACAAAGAGGTAGTTCCTCTCCTAAAAAGCTTATGATCTAAATATGACACTAGAGATGAATATAACAAAGAGCCAGAGGAGTAAAAAAAATTACAATGATAATATGACAATCAGAGGGCTCAGCACACCAGTTGCCTAACCATTGTCAAGATTTTTTTGTAGGCATTATGGCACAGGAGAGTTTTAAGGAGGTATCTGAAGGAGAAGAATATGATGGCTTTGCAGATTTTTATGGGGAGTTCCTCCTATACATATGGAGCAGTATGGAGAAGAAATGAAGGTGCTTGTTGAAAAATTTATTAATGTGAAATCAAGATTAGCATCATTTGCAGAATGGAGGACAGGAATTTATATCTCAATACCACTTAAGAGTTGATAGGGTGTGAAAAGCCTTAAAAGTGAAAACAAGTAGCTTTCTGATGTTGTGGTGAAGGAGGAACCAATGGAGGGATACAAAGACAGGGATGTCAAGCCAGAAAAATGAACTTTGCAGTAGCATTTTGATATAAGTGGGGCAAGGTGGTATTTGTTCTGGCCAGACAGGATGGAGGTCGTTCTGTCAAGGCATGAAGTAACTGGGACCTAGATGAGAGTTTTAACTGTGTGGACATAAAGGAAAGGCTGATTTTTCGAGATGTTGTGCAAGAAAAAAATTTAGCAAGATTTAGACATTGCCTGGATGGGCAGATCTAGAAAGAGGACCATGTCAAAGACAATGCACAGGTTACAGGACTGAGTGACAAGGAGGTTGGCGGTTTTGTCCACAGTGACTAATAAAAGAAAGGAGAGGGAAAGATTAAAGGAGTGCTCCCCAACCTTTTTGTCTGGCGGGCGCCAGATGAAGGACCACTGCGGCGGTGGAGCACCTGCTGAAATGCCGCTGAATTTCGGTAGCATTTCGGCAGCGACGCCTCTCGATGACGTCACTTGTCGACGGCAAGCAATGTTATCAAGAGGCGTCGCCGCCGAAATTCGAGAGCGACGCCTCTCGATGACGTCACTTGTCTACAGCAAGTAGCATCATCGAGAGGCGTCCCCGGCGAAATGCCACTGAAATTCAGCGGCATTTCGGCGGGTGCTTTCCCAGGGGCCAGGATGCGGGCGCATTAAGATGCCCCCACAGGCGCCATGGCGCCCGTGGGCACTGCGTTGGGGACCACTGGATTAAAGAATCTGTTTTGGACACATTGGTCTGAAGCCGGTGGCTGGACATCTATGAAGAGATGTCAGAAAGACAGCCTATGACTCTAGTTTGCACAGGAAGAAGCTGGCCTGGTGTGCAAAAGTAGATGTATGAATCATCTGTATGGCAATGATAGCTGAAGTCATGTTGGTGAATGAGACTGTCCAGACACAGGGAAGAGAAGGGATCAAGGACAGAATCCTATGGGACCTCCACAGAATGTTGGAGGATGGATAAGGAGGATCCAGTCATTCACAATCCTCTCTTTTCGGGGCCTGAGAAGGAAATACTGTTTTTTAAAACTGCATACGTCAATACAGCATTTTAGCATTCTCTTTTCTTATAATTTATGGAAATAACTTGTTCCCTTTTCTCCACATAGTCAATATGGCACTTGTGTCTATTGGCACTTGGAGCATTTGTTATAAATTAGTGAGACTCTTGATTTGGAGACAATATTTCCCTGTTCTCCTTTTCTCCCTCTATGATGTAGTGTGTGATGCATGATTGACAGTGTTGCCAACCTGTGCCTCACATTATTTGACTAAATGTTATTTAAAGTGCAAATTTTGGGAGACAAACTATTACATACGAATCTCAGCTTTAGTTACTTTTTTAAAAAAGTAACTTTCTTGCTATCATGCTTGCAGAGAAAAGCGTCAAAATGTAAGCCAAGTGCAGCCTAAAGAGTCAGAAAGCAGTAGACAAATAGAAATAACCCAATATTTATTTAAGCTCATGATCCTAAGGATCCTGACTCATGATTTGTAATAGTTTGGGGTTGACAACACTGGATCTATGTCTCTATACTGCCTAATAGTACTGGGTTGTTGGACAGCAGAATGTGGGAGGGGAACATGACTCTCCTGTATTCAAACTTCATTGGAAATCCACAAACTTGACACAAATAAAAGTTTTTAAACTCTGTTGAAACTGATATGGCCTCACAGAAGTGTTGGTACTGAGATGAACCACCTGCTTGTCCCTTTAATGGGAAACATACAGAAAGAGAAACCAACTTTCACTGAAGTGAATGGGAACAGTTCCATTGACTTCAATGGGAGCTTTGATCAGGCCTTTCTCATCTGACATTAAAGCCAGTAACCACACAGAGACAAGCCACCACAAAACACACCAAACTGCCTTAGGAAGCTTTACTTAAAGCTTTAGCTTATTGTTTACTTAAGTGATGCTCTACTCAATGAGCTTCCTTTTCAGGTTTCAATCTTCTGCCAAGAATTAGTGTCATCCTACAAGTATTTGGAATATACATCAGTGAAGTTATTATATAAATATTCTTTGCACACCTTCATGCCTGATTCTAGTGATTGGTTTTCAAAATCTAAAGATGATCACAAATGACTTCAGAGAGCCCTGGCAACTGATCTACTCTCTTTGCAGGCTTTAAAAGGGAAATATATGGTTATGTCACCTGATCTACCAAGACATTTAAAGCATATTTTTTACTATAGTCTGGCATATTTTTGAAAACTGGATATGTTTGCCCTGAAGGAGTGTAGGGACATGGAACTGGAGTCCAAAGACGTTTATTCAATGTGTAAATGCTGATACGAACAGAGACAAGACCTTCCAGAGCACTGTGAAGAGTTGCCCTGGAATGTCTTAGGTGAAACTGAAATGTAAAGGTAGGAAAATATTCAACACAGAATATTCAAAATATTCCCTTTTAGCTTGTTTACATAAACTCTGTCACCTGAGTCTGCGTATACAGCATGCATGCATTAGACCAAATCTAAACCCATTGTTATGTATGGTAACTGACATCTTAAAACAATAGATATCACAAAATTAGATTTTGGGAGACATATTTATGCAAAAAGGCGCTGGAGCATAACAATTCCCCTTTTGTGGTGGTTACCCTTGTGATACCAGCAATGAACTGGCAGAACTGTAGATATGCATAGCCTGAGCAGAAGAGAGGATTAGAGCTAATCAGACTAAGCAGGTTCTAGCAGCAAAGAGAGGGATATTTTCAGTATCTAGGGGAAGGGGGAAAAAAGTATTACTAGCTGAGACAAGCAATACAGTCTGCTACAGAGACAGTTTCTCAGCTGCCTTTGCAGCTGGATATAACTACATAATGGCAGGAGAGGAGGGGAAAATAATCAAGAGAATTTAAGGATGTAAAAATGCCAGAGAAAAATAATTAGTTAAAAGGCATGCAAAATAACACATTTATAACGTCAAAGACAAGCTCTAAAATGTACTGTTGAGCTTAGTTGTTGGTGTCTTAAAATAATCATAATTTTTTTGGTGGACAATCCAAATGTGAAAATAGATTAACATTATGATATTGACATACACTGTACACATCTCTGAATGCTTGAGAAAAATGTGCCCATAGTTTATAGTAGATCATTTTAGTTTTGATCACTAAAGTTTGGTTTACTTCTCTATGACTTGATTAAATATATAGGATCACATATGTGGAGGTAATATCCATGTGATAACTGACACTGCATTGGTGCACGATAAATGAATTAATCATACACCTTTGACTGATTCACTTTTCTTCCCACTAATCCATTTTCCCCAGGACTTATTCTAAAATTCAAAACTGCTGAGCAGCTTCAGACTTGGAAAAAACAGTGTTATCTTGTCACCAAAGACTTTGTCATCATGCATATGCATGAAGGGGCAGAATTAATTGAATAGGCAACTGTAAATCTGACATTTTCTAACTTTGGGGGGCTTGACTGCAATTATAACAATAATTTAAAATAGTTTTGAGGTATTTTTTGTTTTGTTTTATATATAATTTCCTACAGCTTTTTTTTCCCCCTCTTGGGTCTTTTCTTAAAGTAATTAATAAGCTCATAGGGACAAGGATTGTTTCTTCTTACCATCTTTAAATGACTAGCACAATGAGGCCACAATTTTTCCCAGATAGACACTCCTACCTCCCTGTAAGGGTCCGGTGCTGGGGCTCGTCCCTCTCAGGCGCGGTGAGGAGCCAGGATGCCTCCTTACAGGCAGCAGTCCGTGCAGTGTCCAGACCCTTCAGCCGGGCTGAGAAACGAATAGTCTCTAAGCAATTCCAAGTTCTAGCCCTTCAGCAGGGGCTAAGCTGACACAGGGTCTATCAGCCTGGCCCTGGAGCAGGGGCAGGGCAACAAGCAGTTCAGGCTCAGGGCCCTTCAGCAGGAGCTGAGCAAGTACAGAGTCTATAAGTAGTTCGGGCTCAGACCTTTCAGCAGGGCTGAGCAACACAGTACATAAGCCCGACCCTTGGGTGGGACAGGGCAGTAAGCAGCTCACAGCTCAGGCCTTTCAGCAGGGGCTGAGCAACAAGTCAACAGTATATAAGCCCAGGCCCTTGGGCAGGGCGGGGCAGCACACAGTTCAAGCTCAGTTCTTTTAGCAGGGGCTGAGCAACAAGTCAACAGTAGCAGTCTGCAAAGCCCAAGCCCTGGCTCAGGACGGGGCAACAAACCCAGGTAAGGGTCAGACCCTCAAGCAGGGACTGAACAGCGAGTTAAACAGCACAAGAGGCCTCCTCAGGCCAGGGGGAGGGGGAGTCTGCCACCCTTGGAAGGGTGGCAGGGGGGACGCAGGCCCTCGCACTCCACTGCATCCCAGCCCGGGGCCCTAGCAGCGGCAAGGGTTCGCTGCAGTCAGTGGGGAATCCTGGCCGCAACACACTGACATTGGTTCAGGGTCCCTGGAGCCAGACTGGGGTCTGCTTCCCCCGGGCCACTTCCAATCTCCCCCTGTTTAGGTACCTGTCCTTCGCCGGCGGCATCCGGCGGGTCCCAGACCGTGGGTTCCTCAGGATACCCGGCGTAGGGAAGCTCAGGCAGCTCCTCTGGATACCCGGCGTAGGGAAGCTCAGGCAGCTCCTCTGGATACCGGGCATAGGGAAGCTCAGGCAGCTCCTCTGGATACCGGGCATAGGGAAGCTCAGGCAGCTCCTCTGGATACCGGGCATAGGGAAGCTCAGGCAGCTCCTCTGGATACCGGGCGTAGGGAAGCTCAGGCAGCTCCTCTGGATACCGGGCTTAGGGAAGCTCAGGCCAGCGTTCCTCCGGGTACTGGGCACGAGGCAGGTCAGGCCAGCGCTCCTGCGGGTAGTGAGCACAGGGCAGGCTGGGCCCGGCAGGAGCTCGGGCACCAGCATCTGCCCTCTCCGGCAATCTGCCGCCAACTGAGTGCTGAGGCCAGGCTTTTATACTTCCTGTCCCGCTCCTCGACTTGCCGGGGGCGGGGACAGGTGGTGGTGGCTCCGCCCACTGAGGCACCTGTTCTGGCTCGTCCCTCTCAGGCGCAGCGGGGAGCCAGGGCACCTCCCTACACTCCTACTCCCAAAAGCTCTCTCTTGGATACTGCCCCCCAAATCCTGCAAATACACAAACATGCACAGGCTCCCCAAAATCTACTCTCACATGCAGGTCTCCAACCTCAGCCTACGCATAGGTACACAGTCCCCACCTCACAAAGTCCAACCCAAGCTCCTCCCCAAGGCTACACAACACACCACTTTTGGCAACATGTAAAGTATGCATAGCTTTGTGCGGCAGTGAAAAGCAAGCTATGCAGTTACACATGTCAGAGCCTTTCCCCACTGCTGGGGCAGGGAAAGCCTCCACCAGGAGGAAGCTGCTGGAGTCCACACCTGCCATAGGGAAAGGCTCCAGCAGCAGGATGGCCCTGGTGTCCTACCCTCCAGTGGCGAAAGGTTCAAGCAGTTGACTTCTTAGTACACAGCATGATCTTCTGTACCATACTGGGATGAGAGGCTCAGCTGTAGCCATATTGGGACTTGACATCTCCTGAGACCTAGAATGAGAAGGTGACTTTCCCCTTCTTTTAGCCTGTTTTGGATAATCGTGTTTTTTTCTTCTTTGAGGGTCTGCATGGTTCTAAAGGGCCCCCTGGGTCTATGCTTACTGTGGCAGGAGAGATGGATGCCAGGGCTCTCTGAGCAACCAAATCCAAGGTACAGTGGGTTGACTCAGATCCCACAAGGTCCCCAACAACAGGAGCCTTAGTTTGTCCTCCCTCAATTTCTTATATCTGCTTTTAAGTCCTGAGCAGATCTTAAATTTGGAGGGGATGTGAATCTCTCCCAGGCAATAGCAGCAGCTTGAATCTCCATCGCTGTGGGGAAAGTACCTATGGCAGGTTTGGCAGGGTTTGAAGCCTGGGGGTTGGGCAGAACTCACACTTGAGGCTGCAGATCAAGGCTCAAGGAAAGAAAAAGGCCCACACTGGGCAAATGAAGAAGGGAAGAGGAAACCCAACCCCAGCGCAAACTGTGCTAATAGAAAAAATAAAAGAAAATACAAAAAGAAAAAAAATGGAGAGAGGTAACAAGCCTCATTGGTAGCTGACAGATAACGCAACATGCTGCCTCAAGCCACAGGCAGTTGTGAAGAATTGGAGTGGTGCAGGGTCCCCCATTATCCCCATATACATTCATCTAGGAGGTCAAGGATATCTAGGGCATAAGCATAGACCCAATCTCCAATCAAGAGTGCACAGGCACATGCTGATGTGAAGCACCCATAATGACACTACTCAAAGGAGAATGGGTCCTGTGTTAGCGCAGGTAAGACTTTGAAAAGCAAATTCCAGTCTGAGTCTCAGTTTCTAGTTATATTCAGTGAGAAACCTGAACCTCCAACCTTTATTCCCTTGTGTACAGTCAAATTATCTTTCTCTCTTCCCAAAGGGTATAGAGGGGGAATAATTTTGTCACTCAAATTCAAAAGGCCCATTTTTAAATTATATTTTACAATGGATCAAAACATCCTGTTATAATCACATTATTTTGCTGGTATTCCTCTTTTGATTATGCCCTGCAGTTCCAAATAGTGAGTTGCAAATCAAATATAATGAACAACAGATCTAATTATTTTTTTCCTACAAAAATATCTAATTTTGCCGGCAGAGGTAAGTCAAAAAATGATTGCAATCTATCTTTAAAAATGAATGGCTTTTTGGCCTTAATAAAAGACAATAATTTTAAAGAGACAACAATAGATGGAATCAATCACAGTGTAAAGCAGACAGTGAATCTAACAACTTTGAGACTTTCTTATACTCCTACATAAAATAAGTCAGGTGATCTGAATTCCTGCATATTACTGTATGCTACACTACTTCAAGGCATTTTTCAGATTTTTATCTATTAGGCTTCATCATAAATGGCTTGTGCTTTTACTTTATTTTGGAATAATCACTCGGAAAGTAGTAAAGCAGAGGGGATACAGTCATCACAGAAATTTGCTTTGTTCTATTGCACTGGCAAACACACAGAAATCAGTTAATTACATGGTGGGAGACCTTGAGGGGGAAGGTTAATTTGACACTGATCACAAGCGCAGGGGAATAATAGTCATATTCCTTCAGGGAAGAATTTAACAATGATGCATGCTTCCAAGACCCACATCCCCATCTTTTCCCATTTTACATTAACTGTGTATTGACTCCATCTCAGGTTGCTAACTGACAGCTATGTGATGGGTTTTTTAATGGCTAGTTTGAAGTGATTTGATATTCCCAGTTGAATTCCTTATTGAAAAGTGTCCACACCAAAAATATCCATCGCCATATTTTTCAACAATTGACACTATTTTTGTCAACACTGTATTAGCAAAGAACTGAATAACAGATATTAACTTACCTTCTCACTCCTAAAAAGTAAGTTCTTATAGGGCATGACTAAGAAATCTGTGGGCAATATGAGGAAGCTTACACTGCAACTGCCTATGTTGTACTTCCCAGTGGAGAGAAGTCTTCGGTTTCTAGAGATACTGAAGACCAGATCTGGGGTACATGTTAGATTTTGACTTTGCAGGCTTTCTCCTTTATTATTTTGCTGCATTTTAAAAAAAATAAACCCTGAAGTAAAAGAATCTTAGCTGAATTTCATCTACAAGTAAATTCCAATTATTCAAATATCTCTGAAATATCCAAAACCTTTGGACAAAATCTATTTCAGATACTTTATGAATTTTAGGTTTAGAGGAACAAAAGAATTTAAGATAACACAGAATTTGGATAATCGGATAATTATTTATACAGTGTCATCAGCATCTGTGGTACTTTACAGATCAATAAATAAGAAAAAAGTGTGACTGACACAGGGAGCTTAAAATCTAAATTTGCCATAACACAGCATGGGATAACAACAAATCAATGTGGGACCCTTAAGGGGGTGGGGGGAAAGGGATTCAACCAGAAAATTAGTAAAAGCCTAAGGGATATACCTGAGATGATAGACCTTATCCTTGCAAGATAAGGAGAAACAGCTAGTACAATGTTTTTTCTAAAGGGTAAGGCTATGTGCCTTCATTTCAGATTGGGGTCCCAAATTGTTATCTCTTTGAAGTCAAGCAAATTTTGTCTTTGATATCAAGGCCCTTATAGGGCCCTTAAATAGTAAATACAAAGTTTAAACTGGGACTATTGTTAACAAGAGCAACTTGACATTTTTTTGACAGAACATTTTTTCATTGAAAATGCCGATCCAATGAACTAAAAACGATTAAATGGTATTTGCATATATAGTACCTATAGTATTGTTCTGCTTGACCCTTCCCCCATAATTTGTAGTAAAGCTGCATCTAACTTGGGGAGCTGAGATATGCATGTCTGCTATACTGGTGGACAAAAATAGTTAATATGGTATATTGTTCTGGGGATTGCTCATCAGTCACTAGGTAAGATGTAATGAAATGCATGTTAGTGTAAACCCCTGTTTCTCTCATATTTCTTTTGATACCCTTCCTTATACTTGCAATGATCTGTACCATTTAACACAAAGTTCCCTATGGTATGTGGTGGTCCAGTTGATGTTAATGGGACTTTTCTTTGCATAAAGACTTCAGTACTGGGCCCATACAAACACACAGCTTTTTTAGTTAATAACATTGGCCTGATCCTGAGTGATGTAACACACTGGCAACTTCCCAGTAACTTCACAAAATAAGTTACAGATGTTACAGAAAAGGAATTGCCATCAAATCCAAGCATCATTTTCTCCATCAATATGCTGCAGATGACAAGGCTAGCCTTAGAAGTAAGTGATCAGGGAAGTCACTCTGGAAGAATCAGAATCGGGGGGGAGGAGCCACATCACTACCTGGTTCCTCTTTTGGAGAGGTCCTGTGGGGGCACTTGTCCAGTCCACTCATCAGGAGCTGAGTGTTAAACTTTTTCTGCCCTGGGTTGCCAAACACCTAGGGTTGGCCTTTAGGAGAGATCCCTATTAGTAGGACACAGTGAATAAAGATAGAACATGGTGAATTTGAAAATATGACATAGATTTCCACATCCAGAAGGAAGAACTGTTTGTTTAGCTCTAAGCACTACGGAACATTTTGCTTATTCATCATAAGACCAAATCTTAACAAAATATACATTACTTCTGAAAAATCGACCAAAAGAACAACCAGCTTTTAAACTAACATGATAAATGTAGTACAACATACAGTTGCCAAAATTCCTACCCTAGGACACTCCCTAATCTCAGGCTGGGGCCATAGCACTCACCTGGGCTGAAGCTCTGTGACAGCTGGTCATTTTCCCACTCCAGTTCAGTCCTAAGACACTCAGCTCTTTCTGTAGTAGTCACATGGAATTAACAAAAAAGAATCATCCCAAATTTGGGTTAAGGCTCTCTTCCTTCAGTGAGCCTTATCAGGCTGTGGCCTTAAACTGAGTTCACAACTAAATAGAGAGGAATAGTCCCCTCTCAAGATAAGTCAGCATTGGGTCCTCCCTTCAGGTAGGGGCTGTCAGGAAGCAGTCTTTCAAGGAACTCCTGCCTTCAGCTGGCCCTCTCTCCAGGACAGAAGGTCTACTCTCATCCCTGGTCTCCCATCACCTGAGCTTGATTTCTCCCTTTTAAACTCATCCCTCCAATTTTGACATCTTTCATAGGTGAGATGGGGTGGAGCCACCTGAGCCCACATTAGCTTGTTAACCCCATGTTGCCCAGTCTGGGTTTGTATACACCATCACATAAATGGCTTGATGCTAAGACATAATGAGCACCTGTATCTCCCACTGACTTTTAGCAGATAATCCACCTCATATAAGACAAGATTTTCAAAATTGACTAATGAGTTTTCTTACTTTAATTTTTGGATGCCCAACCTGAGGGGTGTAATCTCTGAAAATCAAGAAGCTTATCATGATCCCTTACATTTTGTTTTTATAAAAAAAGGAAAAAACTACTTTTTTTTGTTAGTTGCATTTCTGTTATCATCTTTTTTAACTATATGGAAAACAAAGAAGACAGAACAGCAATCTGGATGTAACCCAGTTTAGTCTATATTAAATTCAGTATACACACACATTAATTGATCCATTTGTACTTTATATAGCATCTTGCTAACTTTTCTTGCAAATCCATCATCTGCTTGAACTAATACTAGATCAATCTAACTGATGTTGACAAATGAGAAAGGATTTAGAAAAGAGCTACAAGAATGAGTTGAAGTATGGAAAACCTGTGTTATATTAAGAGACTAAAGAGGCTCAACCTATTTAGCTTAACAAAAAAAGATTGATATGTCATTATAAATGCATACGTAGGGAAATGTTTTCTTACAATAGAAGGGTCTTCAGTCTAGTAGAAAATGGCATAATGAAATCCAGTGGCTAGAAGCTGAAGCTAGAAAATTCAGACTAGAAGTAAAGCACACATTTTATCAGAGAGAGAAATTAACCATTAGAACAACTAAACTAGGGAGTGATGGATTCTCACTCACTCAAAGTCTTTAAATAAAAATTTGGAGTCTGTTTAAAAGTATTCCTCTAGCTCAACCAGAAGTTATGAGCTAGATGCAGGAATCACTTTGTAAAATTCTATAGCTTGGGTTATCCAGAAGTTCAGACTAGATAGTCATCGCTGCTCCAAGCCAATGGGAGCTGCTGGAAGCAGTGGCCAGTATGTCCCTTGGCCCGTGTCACTTCCAGCAGCCCCCATTGGCCTGGAGCATTGACCCACAAGCAGTGGGAGCCATGATCGGCTGGACCTGCGGACGCAGCACGTAAACAAACCAGCCCGGCCCTCCAGGGGCTTCCCTACACAAGTGGCATCTCCAGTTTGGGAAACACTGCTCTAAGTGCTTGTAAGGAATGTGTAGGACAAATATGCCTTGAAAGATTAATAACTACTGTTTCCTTCTGGCCCCAACAAAAATTAGAAAAGCTATTTACCTCTGTTTATCCCAAAATAGGATCCACTTAGGAAGTAAAGACCATAAGAAAACAGTTCACATCATGTGAGACAATTTGTGTAAGGACCTATGGATCAGTCAAGGTCAGGAGTTCCTCTCCCAGAACAGAAATTAAAGTTGTTAAATGAAAGTGCTGTTAATCACCTAGGCAAGACTCTCTCATAGCTTGCATATGGATGAAATATTTTTTCCCTTCCAACCTAGCTACAAATACCTCCAAGTTACCAAGCAAGGGTGACCCCTGGCTTTCATATGTAAAGTGGCCCATTGCACATTGTAACTTGATCAAGAGATGGGTGGGAAGCTGTAAATTAAGCAAACTAGAAATAACTGGCTGTAAGACTGATGATCAAATTGGGCAAATTACCTGTTACTTCAAGAAAACCAAGCCACATGTGTTCACCCTAAATTATAAACTATTCATTGTTTTTCTTATAAATTAAAATATAAAATGAATAATCTTTCACCCCAATTCATTTGTTTCCGCTGTAATCAGAGTAATATCCTTCTGCATGTGAACAATATCTCTTGTTCTATTTGAAGTACTAAATAATGTAAAATGCTTTTGTAAATAAAATGTATATACTATGACCTCAAGGTTTAGAAGATTATAAGGGATTTTGTTGGTGTTCACTGTAAATAAATGTTATACTCTATAAATAATAGGAATTTTCTAGCACAGGGAAGAAGGAATGTTGAAGCATATAAACTGGGGTATAATTTTGAAATATTAAGAAACATTGTTTAAAAGAGGGAGGCCCAACTGATAATAGGGGCTAAGAACAAAATACAATCCTTGAAAGGAATCAAATATAACAAGCCTCCAATAAGAAAAAGATTGAAGAACTTTGTCATTCACCAACCCTATCTACTGGATACTGGCAAAAGCAGCAGAGAAACAGAGAGCTAAAGTCTGAGCACTCCCTTAGCATGTGCTCAATAGAATCAGAGGGTGTCCCCCTCAAACAAGTTCTGAAATTAGGGTATATAAACTGTGATCAGCACATGCAACTGGAGGGCTGACTGAAACCACCAAGAAGCTGCAGAATTGTTAGTGTAACACCCTGACCAACTGTGTGGACAGGTTAATGTATTTCCCTTTCTATTTCTTCAAGCTATCTATGTGAGGCTACACTCTCTCGTGAGACCTTGGATAAACATATTTTTTATTTTGTAAATCCAAGCAAATTGTCCTAAGAGACATTGAAAACAGTAACTTTTGAGCAATTGCTTTTGATATTCTAAGTTTGTCCCTTTCGATCCAATCCATTAAGCCAACAGTAACCACACTCTTAAAAGTGTATCCTTGGAAGTGTGCTAAATATGTTAAGTACTAAAGAATTGAGAACTGATGATCATAAGTAAATGTAATAAGAAATCTTGGTAATTTGCATTGTTCCTTGGTTTAACTGCTCAGACTTAATTCTAGTCTGTGATAATTGCAAGACTGTATTGTATGCGTAGTAAACACCTAGAACAGGGATCGTCAACCTTTGGCATGTGGCTCTCCAGGGTAAGCACCCTGGCGGGCCAGGCCAGTTTGTTTACCTGCCATGTCCGTAGGTTCAGCCAATCATGGCTTCCATTGGCTATGGTTTGCCACTCCAGGCCAATAGGGGCGGTGGGAAGCGGCGGCCAGCACATTCCATGGCCCGCACCACTTCCCGCAGCCCCCATTGGTCTGGAGCGGCGAACCACAGCCAGTGGGAGCCGCGATCGGCTGAACCTGCGGGCATGGCAGGTAAACAAACCGGCCTGACACACCAGGGTGCTTACCCTGGTGTGCCGCGTGCCAAAGGTTGCTGATCCCTGACCTAGAGCCTTAGTTATGTCTATACTTTAGTGCTGATCAGTTAATTGTATACTAACTAATGCAGTCCTGAGTGAATTAATAAATTGTTGCCTGGTTAAGAATATGTACACGTCCTGATTTGAGAAATACTGTATAAGTTTAAGTTTACCTGAAAAGAACTCAGCATTAAAAATTGGAAGCCAATGCTCCTTGTACTCAGTGAAAAGGGGTTATCCTATTAGATTCCATTTTATATTGGTTATAACACTTATCCAATTGGGAAACCCAGTTTGTTAGATTTCAGCTTTAAAATGTAACTGATACCTTGGCAAATTCATCAAAATTGACCCCTTTTTCACTCTTACATGCCCAACTGCACCTGCAAATCAGAGACACACATATCCAATTATATCAGCGGGTAATTGAGGGACACTGTGCCCACAATTATTTGTGCCTGCAATCTGAGGATGCAAAAAAAATCTTCCTCTGGAGATCTCATTACGCAAAGCAGTAGATGGTTGGTGTCTACAGGAACTCCAGCCTGATCTGACTTTCATCACCAAATACAAACATAAACCACTCCTGAAGGAAGAAAAAGGGGGGGGGGGAAGTGAGCAAGAAAGGTTATCGAAAGGCTTGGAAAGAGATCCAAACTGGGAAAATGAGCTTTGGAAAATAAAGGGAGGATGTTTTGGCAGAGTTTGTGTGTGACTTATGCTTCATAGAGAGTGTAAAAGACACCGCAGTTCAGCATCCTCCTCTCCCCCTTTTCCACCTCCCCCAAAGGAGGATAGGATGTGGTAGGAGAGAAATCAGAACAAACTGCAGAGGCTTTACAAGAAAGAGGGACAAAGGGCAACTCAAAGGGAAAGTTAAAACTCAAGGGGAACTCAAAGGGAAAGTTAAAACTCGCACTGAAAGGTGATGAAAAGGCTGAGGATTAAACCTGGACCGAAGGCCTTTGTGCGAACAGCTGGCTGAATGAGTTTCTCAGCAGGATCCCCACCCCTTTCCTCTCACTTAGAAAGAGGTGAGGGAAGATAATTTAGGCAAGCTGAAAGATGTTGTGCTCTTCCTTCTCAGAGGCACAGTGAACATTACTGTTCAGAGAACACTATATATAATAGGACGATAAAAGTGGTCACAGCCACACAGTAATATATTTAAGTAAATAGTCTTACTATGAACTCTGCTCTGTGATGCATGTGATAATTGGCTGCTCCTAAGTACTCATTGCATTTCCTCAGTTTTTGCTGCATTCCTGAACCTGCTGACCTAGAGATAAATTCCTCCATATGTCCTAGTGTGATTCTTATTCCACTAGAATTTCAAATGGAAAAGAGAAAGACTGTCCCCAATGTGATAAATGCCCTAAGGATGTGGAGAACTCAGCTCAGCTCAGCCCCTTCCCTTTAAAGAGCAAGGGAGTTAAGTGAAATGACCAAAAATGTCACTTCTATTCTTGATGGGTTACCTGTGTAACCCCTTTAGAAGGGGTGATCCTGAAATACCACACTGGGTCTCTAGGGGATAGTCCCCTGGATTACAGCAGCAATGGCTACAAAGGCTCAGGACTCTGTTTCCCAGATTGCGTAGGGTCCAGGGTGGAGATAAAACTGGTTAACAACGCTACCAGAATCACCATAAGTCAAAACCCAGAGACAAAGGGTTTAGTTTTACTTTTGGTTTTGGCCATGTTTGGAGTGTAGCAGGGAGCAAAACATCACAGCCAGGGAGGACCCTTCCACTCTCTACATTCCTACACCCAGGGAAGATTGAACCCTTTTGGAATTTTTGGGACATTGAACAGGATCATCTCAGCAGAGACCAGAAACTCAGGTGGTTGAGGACAGTCACACCCTGGCTACCGAGAGCCAGCCTAATTGTACACTGGAATTCAGACCAGAGAGTCTGAAGGATGATCCTAGCCTCCATGGTGTGGATAGTGTGTAAGAACATCCTTGTTTATTTATTTTGCTATTTTAAGATGTCCAGTGCTGGACAGTGCTGTGCCACTCATCAAAGACTGGGCCTAAATTCAGTATTTGCCTAGGCAGGTGCTGTGAAAGAGCACAGGGTGGTTAGTACTGGCTCTAAATATTGGGTGGGATACAGCTTATGTAATGTTATTTTTGTCTTTTATTATACTAATCTCCTATTTCACTGTCACTTATCCTGTGTTCCCCATATCTAATAAAGCCCCCGTTATTGTTTCATTACTCTGGGAACTGTGATAGCTATTTTTTTTTGTGCTCTGACTGACACTCATCTGTAACAAATTATGTGTTAAATATTTTTCAAGGGACAAGGCTGCTACATTCTCTGCATTAGGAAGGGTTTCCTTGGGTGGAAGCACCAGATGCCTTTATAAGTGAACCCAGGACCCATAACCCTGAGGAGAAAAGAGAGAAGGCTGCAGCCAAGTCTCAGGCTGGGTTACACCAGCAAACTTCAATGACCCAATTTTCCAGTCCAATAATAGAACAGAGAACTAGATTAAAGTGAATGTACAATCCAAAAACTTCAGTGGCAACAGGAAGATGTTAATATGTCTTAACTTGAATAATCCCATAGTTCTTTTACTGTAACCATTGTCTGACTTGTCCCCCTTCCAGCCTTTTGAGTGTGTTCTATCTTCACTTGTGTCTGAGCTGAATTTAGGTTATATGCTGTTTAATGCAGAGACTGGGTTCCTTGTTCCTAATGTCAGTTGCAAGCCCAGATAAAGCAGGAGAGTTGGGCGATGGAAAACCAGCCCCATAAAATATCTCCAGCTTTGACATGCAGAAGAAAAGGACATAAAACACTGGCAGTTTCATCTGCTACTCACAGTGGAAGCAAGCTTCAAGACTAATCAAAACCGTTTAATTTATGCAGAGGAGTCAGACCATATGATGATGTTTTTTCCATAAACCAGAGATAGGGGGAAATGTCGGTATCTGAGGATGGAATTGAATTTTGATATATGCAATGTGCAAGAGACATGGTCGTATACGAACACTAAGAACACAGTTCTGACTTGTAGGGATCATACCTTTCAATTTTGTGGTCAGACCTGTGATACATCTGACAGGTACACTGGTGGTGCTCTGGTTTTGTCCTCAAGGACACAATTTGCACTACTGATTTGGCACAGTTATTCTCCATGCCTGATAGCCATCAATTTCAGTTTGAAGGTTGGACGTGTGGTAATTATGAGTGCATTTGCTCCACATGATTCAAGACCTAATACTTGGGGAAGAAAAACTTTTTTATGCCAGTTTCAATTACATTGCATCTAGTATATCACCCCAACTTCATATTGTTCTCTTACAAGATATGAACATGAGAACTGTCCATGATAGAACTGGATTTGAACTGGTACAGGGACCACACAATTTACTGGAAGAAAGAACAGATAATGGTATGCATCTAGAATTTGCTTCCACATGTGGATTATTTGTAATGTTGACTTCATTTCAGCACAAAAATTGCCATCAGTATACATTTCAATATTCATTGGGTGACAATGCCACCTTGGGTCACATTCTAGTTTGGAAACCCCTGACTAAACTTATCCAGAATGTACATGTATTTAGGAGTGCTGATCTTGCTCTGGAATCTGATAATTGACTCCTAATAGCAACAATATGTTCCATTTAATAAGGTTCCAGATAGAGGTATCTATTATATCAAACCCTCCGATGCTGATAAGCTTCATAATGAAGCAATGGCTAATAGTTATATGGTAGATTTCCATCTAATATTCTATATTGGATGACCAACTTTCTATCCTGGAGGAAGAGTGGACTTTATTTTGGGATTCTATCACAGAGATTGCTGGAGAACAACTTGGACTAAGGAGAATGAAAAAGCAACCTTGGATTACAGATGATAAAATCAAATTATAGGAGCGAAAAAAAGAGGCACAGTGCAGAATGGATGCACTAGAAGGTCAGAGTTGAATCAGTGAAGAGAGGAAGAAATGGGGTTTAGAGGAAAAGAAATGTCTTGAATGAGAAGTCAAGAGGACCTGTTGCAATGATCATAATCAATGGTGGAATAGTATGGCACAGGGTATTGAGGAAGTCTCTGAAAGACATGACCAGAAATGTGTATTTGGTACTTTGAAGATCCTAACTGGATATCCATTCTCATGACCTTTGCCAGTTAAGGACAAAAATGGAAACTTTCCAAACCTGGATACTGATGTGCAACTTAAGCATTGTCTTTAGCATTTCTGTGAATTAATGAATGGATCTCCACCAAGATATAAACAGCAACTTAAACCAAAAACGAATGAAGACGACAGGCTGATGACATTAGAGAAAGTGTTGCTTGTGGCCATACAGTTATAAAATGATAAAGGACATGGTCTTGACAATATTTCATCAGAAATGTTAAAATGTGGAGACCCACATTTAATGCACTGGCTTCATAGAGGTGTCCTAAATGTTTGGGACACTGATTGCATTCCAGAAGATTGGAAAAGGGGCCCTATCGTCCCTTTTTTTAAAGTTATAGGGGAATAATGCTGCTGTCATTCCCAAGGAAGGCATTTACAATCATATTACTGAATGTCTCAACCCCAAAATGAGAGACAACCAATGTGGTTTCTGTGCAGGTCAATCTACAATCCATGCTACATATGCTCTTTGCAATGTTATTGTAAAATGCCTAGAGCATCAAAAGGGAGTTAATATCCCTTTAATAGACTTTTGCACCTTTTAGCTTAATGCATTGATCAGAATTGTGAATACTGTGATGCAGTATAAGGTGCTTGAAGACTTTGGGTACGTCTTCACTACTTGCCATATTGGCGGGTAGCAATTGATTTCTTGGGGATTGATATATCGCGTCTCATCTAGACACGATATATCGAACCCCGAAAGCGCTCCTGTCGACTCCAGAACTCCACCAATGTGAACGGAGGTAGAGGAGTTGACAGAGGGAGCCGCAGACATCGATCCCACGCTGTGAGGACGGTAGGTAACTCGATCTAAGGGTACGTCTTCACTACCGGCCATATCGGTGGGTAGCAATTGATTTCTTGGGGATCAATATATCGCATCTCATCTAGATGAGATATATCAATCCCCGAACGCACTCCTGTTGACTCCGGAACTCCACCAATGCAAACGGCAGTAGCGGAGTCGACAGGGGGAACCACGGATGTCGATCCCGCGCCGTGAGGACGGTAGGTAACTCGATCTAAGATACTTCGACTTCAGCTACGTTATTACGTAGCTGAAGTTGCATATCTTAGATCGATCCCGCCCCCTAGTGTAGACCAGCCTTAGTGTGTCTAGTGTAGAACCTGTTCTGTAGTATATTTAGCTGTGGAAGGGCCAATGGTTATATTACAGACTGGTTTTAGAATCAGGCATATGTTCTATGTTACTTAATGTTCTAATAGACTACCTGATGACAAAGCTGATAGAGGTCAAAATAGGAGGTGTGAAACTTAAAAATTAAGCTTCTGAGGATCTTGAATATGATATTGCCTTACTTGGAGAGACTACTGGCTAACTGCAGTGAATTCTGGAAGGACTGCAAAAAACTGGAAAATCTATAAGATGTAAGATTAATGGTGATAAAACCAAAGCAATGCATGCTTCCTATAAAACAGAAACAAATGACCTGCCAATACTGCATGTAGGTGGCAATGACACGGTTGAACAGTTTTATCTGGGTAGTCTGTTGACAGCAGGAGGTTTTATAACTGAAATCACATGTTGACTTGGTCTTGCATCAATGGTATTTCAGCATTTCTAAAGAGTTCATTTGGGCACTAGGATGTCTGACAACTAAGATATGAATGTTCAGTGTGGTAGTGATAACCCGGTTATATGGAGCAAAATCATGACTTTTAAAAACAGCTGAGAAGAGGAAACTAAAGAGAGTTTTCAGTGTGAAAAGTTAACAACAGTTGATTTTGTCACATGGTAGGAAATACTTAGATGACGCCAGGGAGTTGCAGTCATGCACCAGTTGAGAACAAGACAATTGTAATTGTGGGTTCATGTCCAACGTACAGAGGAAGGTACTCTTCTCCAGAAGGTTTATAGAACTCAGAATGAAGGACGTAAAACAGGAGACTAGCCATGAATGAGGCTGGAAGATGCAATTTTTAGGAATTTAAGATGACCGCAACCTCCCTATTGACTCTTTCTGAAGGAAGAAGACTTGAAAGTAATCATTCAAGATGAGAGTCCATTCTACATGCACCACAACTACATCATTGCCATGTGAATCTATTACTGCTGTGAATGAAACCCTGACTCCAGTGAAGTCAAAGGCAAAATTCCCAGAAATGCCTATATGCTCATTTAAATTCAGCAAGAGTGAAATTATTCAGTACAGCTCAAAATGTGCTAAGTATCTATTCCATTAGACTGGACCTTCCTAGGAATATCATAGACCAAGTGGTTGAGTTATTTTCTTTATAAGGAATTTCATTGATTCTGCCTTATTTGAGTTACTACTAGTACAGGTTTAGATCATTATGGAATGTCAATGATCAGGAAAGCACTGTTAGAAGGCTTATTCCTTCACCCTCTCACTTGCCTGGTCCTTCTCACATGAACAGAGAGAAACAATACCCGAAGTCCAAAGGTGCAAACAATTCAATGTTTATTGGGGTGAACTTCCAGCAAGCATGATTCCAGTTTCCTTCCTCAGTGTCCCCCTTCCCAGCTCTCAGGGTGATGTGATAAAATCCTAAAAGCCAACTGTAGTTCATTTTCTGACCTTGTGTTTAAAGGTCTAGAGCAACAAAGATACTAATCCTATTAAGGAAAGTAATCCAATTATTTTGAGGGGAAACAGCATAAGTCTACCTCAGAGAAACTCTCTAGTCAAATGTAGAAGTTAAAATCAAAGCTTTCGAAAGCTAGAGAAAGTGAAATGCTACAAACTAACCCTTAAGTGACTACAGTGAGGGGGGTCTGTAAGGTAGTGTACTCACCAACCATAGCACCCCCTTATGTCAGGGTGCAAAGCTACAATGGACCCTCATTCCTGGTGCCTCCTGTTGGCCAATTGCCTCTCACCCAGTCTTCTGTAGGTCAGACCACTGGCCAAGACCAAACTCCTTTGAGGGTAACTGAAAGGTTCAAACAAAAATCCTAACAGATCCAAAATAATAATTCTTCTTTAGCCCCTCTTAGACCAACTAATAACTACATCTTCTCCAGCAGGATTCCCCATGTTGCCTCCTTCCCCCAGGGATCCTGTCAATTACCTCTGCAGTCTCCCTTCTCCCACTTACAAGCTCTATCCCAGGACTTCTCCCACAAGAGCCTAATCTGCTCCCTGTGAGTTTCTTCTATCAGATTTCTGAACCTTGTTACTCCTTCCCAGGAGCCAGCTTCCACCTGTAGGACTCTGATATGGAGGCCAACACAAGCGTTCTTCCCAGAGCCTAATGAGAGTGTCTCCCTCCCCAGGGACTGTGACAGTTCTTTGAGGCTCTCATGGCCACTCTGAACCCTCATTCAGGGCTTGCTTCCATAGATGAGTGCTCTTCCTCCTGTGCAGGATTTCTATAGAGAGAGAGAGTGATCCTTTTTGCTTCTCTTTTTTTGTTAATGGAGAATCAAACAACTAAATAGTCTACAGCTGCCAGCCTCCCACCAACTATAATTCCTAAATACTTTGTGGTTTATATTCTCTCACTCTGCTGTGTCCCTCAGATAATGCAACAAATGCCTTTCTACTACTACTCCAGTTTGCTGATATTTTTACTAAATAACAAAGTAATTTTGTTCCTTTAAGACATTTGAATTCCTCAGAAAGATTTTCATTTTCTGTATTGTAGCCCTTTCATACCCATAAAAGGTGATCAATTGTTTCTTCCACTTTACAGTGCGCACATGTGTCTATTTATTCAAAAAATATTTTTGTTTAAACCACAATGAACAAGTAGTACTGTAAATAAAATCACTTCATTTTTCCTATCCAGGCTTGGAAGTACATCATTATCCTCAACTGTTTGGCAGAATTCAAAAAATCTGCTTCTCTTTCACTAGTCAAAAATTTTTGCCATGCTCTTTTAAATTTGTGTGTACTTGGCTTTTGAATTTCTGTTTACTTGAAGATATTTCTATGTCAATGTTTCCATTTCTTACAGCATATTTAGCTTCTTTGTCCACCATTTTGTTTCCTGTTATCCCAATATGTGCATGGATTCAAGCTAATGCTGTATGCTAATACCCATCTGTACTAACTCTATTATTAGTAATGTAATTTTATTGATTAACTCACTTCTTCATACTGAGACATACTTTTTTTCACCATAAGGCCTGAGACTAAATCTGAAAAAATGACCGCTGCTGCAGGACATACATCCCAGATCCAATTTAGTGCTAGCATAATTGCTATTAGTTTGGCTGTCGTGATAGCTACAAAATCATATATTCATTTAGATGGACTAATTCCAATTTTTGGTACACAATAGACTGTCCCTACTCTCACTACTTTTTTCTTTTCGGACCCATCTATATATATTTGACAAAACCAAGTCCACTTTTTCATTCATATACTAACACATTTCTTTGTTTTAATATCTAGTGTTTCTTCCCCCCCCCCTCAGGTTTATAAAATAAAATTAAATCTGCATGTCAGCATGCAACTTTCCATCTATCACTAATTTTCCCATGATTGAAAGTTGTGACATTATTTAGCTTTTCTTTGTCTTTCTACTTCTGCATCCACTCTTTAACTTGCATGGCATGTAGAGTTCTAAAGTGGTGTGATATAGTACACCTATCAAATTTGCAGCAATCCTCATATATTTGTTTGATTCTTTCATCATTACAGTTCCCATTAACTTTGGCCCAGAAAATTAGGCCCAGTAGTTTCATTCAAAATGTAATTGGCATTTTACTAGAAGCTATCTGTAGTGCATATGTAGTTGTAATAAATGCATCTTACACAAATCCTAGTGCCTGGGTTTGTACTAAAACTAATCTTTTAGGTTATGATTTGGATGCCAGTCCAAAGGATTGGCAGCTATACTCAATAACCAGTCTGATTAAGGCACTGTATATAATCAGCAGTATTTTCTTACCTGCCCCTGAATAGTCCCAGGAAGACTTCTAAGCGCAGGTGAACCCTTTCTGTATATTTATCTTTAACATAGTATATATGGTCTTTCCAAAGAAATTTAGTATCAAATGTTACTCTAGGAATTTAAACCTTTTAACAATATCTATTTTTTTCTCCAGACCAATATAGTGTAACTTTGTAACTTTCTATTTTGTAAACATCAGGGCTTTGGTTTTGGCAATGGAGAACTTGAAATCCCATGCTTTTCCCCAATCAGAAGTCTCTTATAATGCTTTATTGATTCTTTTTCTCTACCTCAATATCTAGAAAGACAGCTATCATGAAATCCTTGTGCCTCATATTTTTTTTTTAATTTCAGTTTCTAATTTAACAATATTATCAATGGTGCATCTTCCTCTCCTAAAATCACTCTGCATCTTATCTATAATGCCATTGTTTTCCAAATAGGCAACCAATCTTTCATTCACCAGTGTCTCCATAATTTTACTCAGACAGGAAGTCAGGGCAATAGGTCTATAAACATCCAATTGTGTGGATGGTTTGCTTGGTTATCATACTGGAATTACTATTGTATGTTTCCAGCCTTCTGGTATCTCTCCTTTTTTCCCACACAGTGTTATATAATTCCAAGAGAATCCTCAAAATGTTTTCAGAGAAATATTTAAACATTATGTTACATGTATTACCTGGGGATATATTCTTGCTGATATCAATAGTTTTCTCAAGTTCCTGCATACAAAACCATACATTCAGTATAATATCTTCATGTTTACCCCACCTACATTATCATTCCTCATTCTCTTCAAATAATTGTCTTTTAGTCTGGTGGAAAACTGCAGTTTGATTTCATCATTACTCATTCTTTGGAAAGTTTCTGCCAAAACTTCTACTTTCTCATTATCAGAACTTCTAACTATTTTGTCAGTCCCCAAAAGACCTCAATGTGACTATTCTTAGTCTGAATTCCATTAATTCTTCTAATTTGCTTGTATATATGTCTAATGTCTTGGTATCTTTATTTTTCCACCCACAGACTTCCTCCAAATTTCTTTCTTTGATTTTTTTAAAATTAATTCTATTGCCTTACTTCTTTTATACTTCATTGGATCTTACTATTCATTGTATATTTTGCTTTTTCATAGGCTTTGTTGCTTTCTTTAATTGCCATTTTATGGTCCTTATTCCATCATGGAAGCGGGATTTTAGTTTTGGGGAGCTTCAATACCTTAGGTTTTCCTATTTTAATGCTATTAATATCTTTATGATATTATCATTTAAATTTTCTCTGTCATCTTGTGCACACTGAACATTCACAAATTCAGCACACTTACTTGTAAATAGCCCCCAGTTAGCTTTTGTAAAATACCTGGTGGATAATTTTGCATTATCTTCAATGTTACCTTGCCCTGAAATGTAATAAGTATAGGGAAATGACCATTCCCCATTCCTTCTTTCTTACATATTTCCCAGGTGCATCTGCTTCCAATATCTGCTGTTATAATTCCCAGGTCTAAGCAAGAAAAACATGAAACCTAGTTGCCACCATATAAAATGACCAGATTATTTTCCTCAGTGAACTTTTCTAAACATATGCCACTGTTGCTTACTGACCCACAATTTTCATGACTATTTAGGTCACCAAATATAACATATGATCTTGTAGCATTCTTCACTATTTCTTTTAACTCCGAGCATTCTAATTTCCTACACATTATAGACATAAATCCTCACAGACAGTTTTCTTTTCTGCATTGGGGTCTCAACAGCATTATATTTGAGACTTACTTCTTTGTTCTCTACTGCTATGTAGTTTAATCATGAGTGATATGGAGAAAGGAATAAAGAAAAGTTATTTACTTGTTCCCATAATATAAGAATGAGGGGGCACCAAATGAAATTAATGGGCAGCAGATTTAAAACAAATAAAAGGAAGTTCTTCTTCACAGCGCACAGTCAACTTGTGGAAATCCTTGCCTGAGGAGGTTGTGAAGGTTGGGACGATAACAAGATTTAAAAGAGAATTGGATAAATTCATGGAGGTTAAGTCCATTAATGGCTATTAGTCAGGATGCATAAGGAATGGTGTCCCTAGCCTCTGTTTGTCAGAGAGTGGGGCAGGAGAGAGATCACTTGTTAGGTTCACTCCCTCTGGGACATCTGGCATTGGCCACTGTCGGTAGACAGCATACTGGGCTGGATGGACCTTTGGTCTGACCCAGTATGGTCATTCTTATGTTCCATTGGAAAGGACAAATGTGTCCTCCTCTTCCTAGTTTTTAGTCTTGTCTAAAGACAATATACCCCAGAATTTTAATAGCATGATTTTAAACAACCATGTTTTTTGGATATATATGACATGTAGTTTAGTATTCATTTCCAGGATATTTTCTTTAAGTTCTTGAGCAAAGTTCTATCAAGCTGTGAGCATTCTAACAAAAGATTGTAATCCTCATACTAGTCAGATTTCACCATAAACTTTATTCAAAATTGCATGAATACAATCCACTGACTGATTGCTAATCCCAAAGGGTTCACAGACCACAGGTTGAAACCACTGACTTGGAGGGATCTTTATGTGATTCCCCCCCCCCCTTTTTTACAGTTTTCTTTACTGTTTTTGTCTGCTGCCTCATTTCCTGCTGGCCCAGCATATTCTGGGATCCATGATATTTCAGTGCTTACTCCCATCTGTGCTAATTCTTTTGTTGGTAACAGAATTTCATTAATTATATCATTTCTGCTATCTGAATTCCCATTTTTGATTGACAGCAGTTCTGATACTGAATCTGACAAGATGACAACAGAGGTAGGTCACACATCCAGTATCATACTAACATTATCCCTGCTAGTTTGGCCATCATAACAGCTACAAAATTTGGTAGTTAATAGATTTCTTCATTCCAGGTGTTGGGATGCAGAATGCTGTCCTCAATCTCCTAGTTTTCTCATTTTTAGACCTATCCGTAAAATGGGGCAAACATTGTCAAATATTATTCTGACATTGTGCAGTCTATATGATTTTATAAAAATTTAATAATAAGTGAATATAATGTAACAGATATGCTTCATGCAAAAGGTCTTTTATATGGTATCATTATAAGCTTATAATCTACTGAGTGTAATCATCCTATTTGTATAAATGTACAACTCTTGTATCTGAAACTAGAAATATGAAATATAACTCTGAGGGCATATTGTAATTGTGCAAAGTGTGGGCCATTAATGGTGGTTTGGAATCTTGATGACTCCCATTAACTAGGACCATTGTCTGCAAATGGCTCTGTTTTACCTGTAAGTCTTCCTGTATACCTGTGTGCTGGCAAGTGGGCAATGAAGTATTGCAGTGACATGTGATCATGTCACCTGAACTGGAATCCATCTTTAACCTGGTGTAGGAGGAGGAGGTGGGAACTCAGAGAGGAACAAAAGGATTCCCGCCTTATGCAAAAGATATGTAAAGGGGTGGAAGAGAACAAAGGGATAGAGGAGCCATCATGAAGAATCCCATAGCTACCACCTACACTGGAACAAGAGCTGTGCTGGGGAAAGAATTGTGCCCAGGCCTGGAAGGTGTCCAGTCTGAGGAAAAAACTTACTGAAGCATCTCTAAGGGTGAGATTATCTATATTTAGTTTGATTAGACATAGATTTACATGTTTTATTTCATTTTGCTTGGTGACTTACTTTATTCTGTCTGTTACTACTTGGAACCACTGAAATCCTACTTTCCGTATTTAATAAAATCACTTTTTATCTATTAATTAACTCAGAGTCTGTATTAATACCTGGGGGAGCAAACAACTGTGCATATCTCTCTATCAGTGTTATAGAGGGTGAACAGTTTATGAGTTTACCCTGCATAAGCTTTATACAGGGTAAAACAGGATTTATTTGTGATTAGATCCCACTGGGAGTTGGGCATCTGAGTGCTAAAGACAAGCACACTTCTGTGAGCTGTTTTCAGGTAAATCTGCAGCTTTGGGGCAGGGAATTCAGAGTCTGTGTTGGAGCAGATGGGAGTGTCTGGCTCAGCAAGACAGGGTGCTGGAGTCCTGAGCTGGCAGGGAAAACAGGAGCAGAGGTAATCTTGGCACATCGGTTGGCAGCTCCCGAGGGGGGGGGGCTTTCTGTGATCCAACTTGTCACAATTATCATGATAGATAGATAGATTTGCTATAATTAATCCATTTAGCTGTCTTTTCCCCCCCACTTTTAATTTCATTATATAGTTCCACATTTATATCAGGGGATATCAGGGGCAGAGAGTGATTTTCTACTTACAATGCATTTCCACATGCCTATATATGCTAATTTCTTTTAGATCTTTCTTTTCTTTTAGTTCTTTAGTCCATACTTTAATCATATTAACATGGGGCATTTTTTGCTTTATTTCCCCCATGTTGTCCACTGAATTCCCAGAATTTGTCATATATTTGTTTAATGTTTCCATCTTCCCAGTTTCCTATAACTTCTGTCCAAAAGGTTAAATCCAGTAATTTCATACTCAGTGCTACAGGCATTTCAGCAGCTATCTGCAGTACACACAAAGGGGCACCACATGCAATGCATAATGCCTGGATTTAGGATTGAGTCTAGCTTCCTTAAATTCATTTTTGATGCCGAACTAAATGCTTGGCATTCCTATTCAATTATTGGTCTTATTAATACTCTATACAGCATTACCATAGCTTTTTTATCTGCAACCCTAGTGGTTCCAGCAACACTTTTAAATAGATTGATTTTACCTTTATATTTATCTTCAATATTTTCAATGTGATCCTTCCATGTTAGCTTGCTATCAAAAGTCACATCCAGGAATCTGTAGCTTTTAACGTAATTATTTGCTGTCCATAGAGAGACAGTTTAGGATCCGTTTTAATTTTCCTTTTTAGTGAATATCATTCCTTTAGTTTTGAGAATTTAAATTTAAAGCCTCCCATGTTTCCCCATTCTGCACTTTTCTTTCCTAAGTGCTTCATTTATTCACTTCTCAGCTACTTTCTGGTTTGTTTTAAGCCCATATGGTAATCATCTGCAAACAAGAAAATGCCTATTCCTTCACTTATTCTTTTTGGGAGATCATGTATCATTACACTGAATAAAGTAGGACCGATATTACTCTGTGGAGTGACATTTATGATTGTATGTATACTAGAGCAGGCTTTCCCTACTCTGACCTGCACATTTTTTTTCTTAAGAACTCCTTTATCCACTTATATACTCTTTCTTTTATGCAATAATTCCTCTCTCCTTAATGCATCATATGCTTTTTCAATATCTAGGAAAGCTAATATTATATATTCTTCATTTCTCATACTTTTTTGTGCTTCTGTCTCTACTCTTACTATATGATCAACGGCACTTCTTCCCAGACTGTACCCAATTTGCATATTTTCTATTTCTCTCCAGATATGTTGCTAATCCATTGGTAGCTCACCTTTTCACCATATACTTTTGTACAGTTTTAGTAGTATTTTCAGATTCCCTTCATTCTGATATTTTAGTACCTTGTTACATACACAATTCTTGCCTGGTGTTAAGTTTTTGCTTTGAGCTGTAGCTTTTTAAAATTCCCTCATACAGATTTCATTTAATATCATATCCTCATCTTTCTCTCACCTTTTCCAGTTCTCATTATTGTCTTTAATATTTTTTTTTCCTCACACAAGTTTTTGTTAAACCGATTTCACCATTACTAATGTTGTGGAATACACTTCTATCCTGATATAACGCTGTCTTCGGGAGCCAAAAAAATCTTACCACGTTATAGGTGAAACTGCGTTATATCAAACTTGCTTTGGTCCACCGGAATGCGCAGTCCCGCCCCTCCCAGAGCACTGCTTTACCGCGTTATATCTGAATTTGTGTTATATCGGGTTGTGTTATATTGGAGTAGAGGTATATTTCTGCTATTGCTTCTGCTTTTTCTTCTTTAGAGCTTTTTATCCTTTGGCCTTCTACAATGAGACTTGATAAACTTGCTTTTACTCTGTATTCCATTCATTGTGCTAATCTGCATATACACTCTGATGTTTTAGTATCTTTATTTTCCTACAATATTTTCTCCACCTTTTTATTTTTATTTTTTACCTTTTTAACAGTCCTCTATTCAATTGCCTTTTTTCTTTTATATTTCATTAAGTTCTCACTATTCATTGTATTTTTAACTTTTTTATATGCCTTGTTCCTTTTCTTAATTGCCTTTTTTTAAAAAAAACTAGCTTTTGGATCACTTGATATCTTAGGCATAACTAACTTTGCTGCCATTGGTTCTCTTGGTTATAATGCTACTAAATTCCTGAATGTCATCATCATTGTTCATTAGTACTTTCACTATATTTGCTTCTAAATGGTTCCCAGTTGTTTTTGTTGTTGTTGTTGTTTTTTAATATTCCATATAGGGGGCCTTCTGCCATCCTCACCATTGCCTTTACCTTTGTATATTATAAGCACATGTAAGTGATCACCTTCCAGCTGCATTTGCTTGTGATACTACTTGACCCAATCCCCCTCCTCCTTCTTTCTAAGGAATTTTTCCTTTACTCTGTTCTATCAGCCTCCTTGTAGCTCAGCTGCTCCCTTATTAATTTGCTAAAGAGACACCACTTGGAGCACTGAATTGCTCCCAGGAGTAGCGCATACAGTCATCTGGGTCTGTTAAGCCATATTGTCCTGAAGGGCCATTAGTTCCATGACAGGGTCATGTAAATACTTCAGTTCTTACAGATTAGTGGAGATAAGGGTATATTTAATCCTGGAAATTGCTTGTGAAACTCTGGATTCCATGTTAGATGAGACCACTTGGGTCTTTCCAAGTATTCAAATACAAGTTTCACACAGCATAATATGGTGGGAGGACTCCTTGCCAGGCTGGCCATAACTTTGATTAGAACAGTGACCAAAGATACCACTAAAACTTGGACTGCACACTGAATTAAATGAACCAATCCTTTCAGAGTAGGTAGTTTCTGGCATTCTCTCTTCTAAAACAGGCAGGGACCCTGACCCAAAAAGCTACTAGGCAGTCAGTTATTGACAATAGCAAACACTACAGTTCTGACTTTGTTTGCAGAAAATCTTTTCATATTGCAGCAATCTCCTTATCTGCCTAATATTTTGCTTATCTTCAAATTTGATGAAGAATCTTAATTGTTCAGGTCCTATCTCTGTATCTCACTCCCTCTCCTGGATATTAACATGCTTTCCAAGATTCTAGCCACAGGCCTGAATCTGCTTTTAGCCTTATTTATTACATGTAATAAGTTTGAATTTATAACGGCAGTCAAGCATTAGTGAATTTTAGGAAATTGCTTCATAACCTTGGTCTCTGTGTCTGGAACAGAATGTTGTCTCCTTGGAGGCAGACAAATGATTGGACAGAGTAGCATCAAGGTATCTTTTTGAAGCAATTGTTTTAATTTAGGACCCAACATTGGGTCTAAATTCCGATAGAGTCCTCAATTACTATAGTGCTCAGATCTCCTCTGAATACTTTAATGTTAGGAAGGGAACAATGATGGGGTACCCCCAATTCTCTGTCTGTTCACCTTAAGAAGGCAACTAGGAGACCCCACATTCAAAATAGAGTCTGCAGTCTGATAAAGATACACACAGAGTTCATAATCTCACACAGAATTCATAAATTGTACAAACAGATCCCCAAATCATCATAGTTAGTATGGAAGTTTATTTTGCTTTCAGGAAGCACAAAAGAGTTATAGTTTCTGAGGGGGGGTGAGGGGAACCAAAAACAAAAAACTATTGCTGCTTGAGACACTGCTTCCAAATCAGAAGTTATGGAGGGCCCTGTAGCCAGTCCCACCTCTACTATGTACAAGTGGAAATGTTACTGTAATACTTATTGCTCTACTTCTGGACCACATGGCTTGGAACATGAGCTGCTTTGTTCTGATGAAAAGTTTGTGACTGATGGTAAGATCAGCCTCCTGGGACCTAAATGTCTAGGCTTAACATATATACTAGAGGCAGGGCTGGCTCTAAGTTTTTTGCCGCCCCAAGCAAAATAATTTTCCTGTGCTCCCTGGCCCAACCCCAACTCCCCACCCCTTCCCCGCCCCATTCCAACCCTTTCCCCAAATCTCCGGTCCCACCACCTCCCCAGGGTGCACCACATTTCCCCTCCTACCTCTCCCTCCTGGAGCAGCAGTGCACTCGGGGGAGGAGGCGGAGGTGAGCTGTGGGGGGAGCGGTTCCTCTGCCCCCTCCAGAGTTACTTTCTGCGGCCCCCCCGCAGCAGCTCATCTCCGCTCCCCCTGCTCCCCTGACCATGCTGCCACAGCTCTGCTTCTCCCTGCTCCCTCCCAGGCTTGCCACAAAACAGCTGATTCAGCAGCAAGCCTGGGAGGGTGGGGGGAGAAGCGGAGCAGCAGCGCGCTTGGGGGAACAGATGGCAGTGCAACAGAAGTGAGCTGGGGGGGAGCAGTTCCTGTGCGCCCCCCCCGAGTTACCTCCTGCTGCGCTCCGCACGCCCCCCACCACCGCAGCTCACCTCTGCTCAGGGTCGGCTCCCGGCTTTTTGCGCCCCAAGCAAAAAAAAAAAAAAAAAAAGGAAAGAAAGGAGCTGGAGTGCCGCCCCTTGGAAAGCGCTGCCCCAAGCACATGCTTGGAGCGCTGGTACCTAGAGCTGGCCCTGACTAAAGGTACCTCATAGCCTAGGACCATAAATGTGTTTAAAGATTCTACAGAAGCCTGAATGGTTCAATCTGAGCACAAAGTCTGATGCAAAATAAGTGTTTATCTACCTAGTCATTAGAATGCACATTGCAAAACTACTCACCATAGTTCAGCATAGTTGGTCAGCCAGTGCTTGCATAGAAGGTGATGTCTGGATTGAAATGAATGTATCGTTATACATATCGTATATAGGAATCATGATTTGAAATTTGTGTGATTGCTCTTTCACATTTATGTTTCTACATGGGTCTTGGTGAAAAGATGAAGTACTGCGATTAGCAGCTTCTTTACCAGTTTCACAATGATGGTAGAGAGCTTTTTCTTCACTGACAGCATTAATACATGAACTTCTAATTGGAGAAATTTTAACTTAATCCAAAATGACAGCAGCTAATTCTGACATCAGACTGTTTCCCATTGGCCTCAGGAACATATTCCCTTTTGAGCAAGGACATTTTAATGGAATCCATAACATTTTATTTTTAAAGATTGCTTTTTCTTCATAAATCTTTGAACTTCCAATTTTATTATATATTAGGGCAGTCAAGCAATTTAAAAAATGAATCTCGATTAATCGCACAATTAAAAAAAATCTCAATCGTGTGAATAAAAAAATTAATCTTGATTAATCACACTGTTAATGATAGAATACCATTTATTTAAATA
This sequence comes from Gopherus flavomarginatus, assembly GCF_025201925.1. NCBI lineage: Eukaryota > Metazoa > Chordata > Testudines > Testudinidae > Gopherus > Gopherus flavomarginatus. Next base: position 200,115,299 of record NC_066618.1, read on the forward strand.
TTCTGGATGTTTTTTACATTTTCAAATACAGTGAAACCCGGCTATTATGCAATGTTTGGGGTCCAAAAAATTCCATCGCAATAAATGCAGGGTCGCGATACAGCGGGGTTTCAAGTCGGTCAGCTTAAGTCAGTGGTCCCCAATGCAGTGCATTGATGTGCGCCACCTAGTGCTAGTGCCCCTAGTACTTAGTGACCAGCAGAGGAGAGAGCCACGGCCCCGCACCTGCCGGGGACAGAGAACTCCGAGGCTGCGGGCGCCAGTGCTCTCTGTCCCTGGCAGGCGCAGAGTCATAGTTTCTCTCCAAGCTGGAGAGAAGCTGCGGCCCCGCACCTGCTGGGGACAGAGAACTCCGAGGCTGCAGGCGCCGGTGCTCTCTGTCCCCGGCAGGTGCGGGGCCGCAACTTCTCTCCAGCTTCAAGAGCAACCACTGCGCCGTGCCTGCCGGGGACAGTGAGCACCAGAACCCGCAGCCTTGGAGTTCTCTGTCCCCGGCAGGCATGGGGCCACAGCTTTTCTCCCCTGCTGGGCACTAGGCAGGGGCACATCAATGTCCCGGTGGGTGCCATGGCATTGGGGACCGCTGGTATTAGGCCTTAAAGGGGAGCCAACTTATGATCGCGTTATATGCAATTTCGCATTATGGCGGGGCGCATTATTGTGAGGTTTGACTGTACATTGATTTCAGTTACAACACAGAATACAAAGTGTACAGTGCTCTTTATATTTATTTTTACTGCAAATATTTGCACTATAAAAACATAAGATAGTATTTTTCAATTCACCTAATACAAGTGCTGTAGTGCAATTTCTTTATTACAAAAGTTGAACTTACAAAAGAATTATGTACAAAAAATAACTGTATTCAAAAATAAAACAATGTAAAACTTTAGAGCCTACAAGTCCACTCTATCCCACTTCTTGTTCAGCCAATTGCTCAGTCAAACAAATTTGTTTACATTTGCAGGAGATAATGCTGCCCACTTCATTTTTATAATGTCACCTCAAAATGAGATCAGGTGTTCACATGGCACCGTTGTAGCTGGCATCACAACATATTTATGTGATAGAGGTGCTAAAGAATCATATGTCCCTTAATGCTTCAACCACCATTCCAGAGAACGTGTCCATGCTGATGATGGGTTCTGCTCAATAATGATCCAAAGCAGAGCATACTGATGCATGTTTATTTTCATCATCTGAGTCAGATGCCACCAGTAGAAGGCTGATTTTCTTTTTTGGTGGTTTGGGTTTTGTAGTTTCCAAATTGGAATGTTGATCTTTTAAGACTTCTGAAAGCTTGCTCCACAACTCATCCCACTCAGATTTTGGAAGGCACTTCAGATTTTTAAAGCTTGGGTCGAGTGCTGTAACTATCTTTAGTAACTCACATTGGTTCCTTCTCTGCATTTTGTCAAATCTGCAGTGAAAATGTTCTTAAAATGAATAATATGTGCTGAGTCATCATCTGAGACTGATATAACATGAAATATATGGCAGAATGCAGGTAAAACAAAGCAGGAGACATACAATTCCCCCCAAGGAGTTAAGTCACAAATTTAATGAATGTATTAATTTTTTAACGAATGTCATCAGCAAGGGAGGATGTCCTCTGGAATGGTGGACCAACCATGAAGGGGCATACGAATGTTTAACATATCTGGTGCATAAATATCTTGCAATGCCAGCTACAAAAGTGCCATGCAAATACCTGTTCTCACTTTCAGGTGACATTGTAAAAAAGAAGCAGGCAGCATTATTTCCCATTAATGTAAACAAACTTTTTTCTCTTAGCGATTGGCTGAACAAGAAGGACTGAGTGGACTTGAAGGTTCTAATGTGTTATACTGTTTTATTTCTGAGTGCAGTTATGTAACAAAAAAAATCCTACATTTGTAAGTTGCACTTTCATGATAAAGAGATTGCACTATAGTACTTATATAAGATGAATTGAAAAATACTATTACTTTTGTTTATAATTTTTACAGTGCAAATATTTGTAGTAAAAATAATATGTGAGTGAGTAAAAAAAAGTGAGTATTGGACACTGTATTCTGTCATAATTGAAATTAATACATTTGAAAATGTAGAAAAACATCCAAAAATATTTAATAAATTTTAATTGGTATTCTATGGTTTAACAGTGCAATTAAAACTGTGATTAATCACAATTTTTTCAAATCACGATTACATTTTGAGTTACTCACATGAGTTAACTGCGATTAATCAGCAATACTATTATATATATTTTCTGTCTGCTGTCATTTAGCCTCTTTGGTAGTACTCTGTGAACACCAGGGAAGCTCCAGAAGTTTGGTGTTTGGATAAACAAAAATATGGATACAAGGAAGACTTATGTACAGTGTGGGAGAATTAAACACAGATTCACTCAAAAACACACTTAATGATGATCTCATAACATGCATGGAGAGTGAGAGAAATGTTCATGGCACTAAAATAAAAGTTATGTCCCTTCCCCCAAAGAGTTTTACAGTCTAAATTAGTTATATTAAATGCTGAGTGAAGATATCAGACAGACACTGAAGGTATTCCTACATGGGAATGATAAATCCAGGGTAGGCCAGATTAGCTCACCTTGGACTTGCAGGGCTTAGGCTCTGGAGTTGAAAAATCACTGTGTCGATGTTTGGGCTCAGACTGGAGTGGGGGGCTCTGGGACCTTGGGAGGGGGGGGCTGTCCCAAAGCTCAGGCTGGATCCTGAACCCAAAAAGCAACACAGTGATGTTTAATCCCACATCCCAAGCTTTGTGAACCTGAGTCAGCTGATCCAGGTCAGCTGCAGCTATGCTTTTATCCCTGTGTTGACATACCCTGATGGGAGGAATAGGGTGAGGCAGTGACAAATTTACAGCAATAATATCTTACCTTTTCTTTGGTTAGTAACACAAACAGAAGAGTGGGCACAAATAGAGGAGAGCAGCACAGTCTTTAGCCAGCTGGCAGTAGCAAAAGACCATCATTTTCTTCAGAGATGGTCCAAACTCCTGCTACCGGTCTCACTGTTCACTTGCCTTAGCTATTTTGAAAGGTACTTTGGAACAAAATACAAATCACTGTGTTTAAACCTCTTCTCTTCTGGTAAGGAGATTTTTCTCAGCTCCCTACATTCCCCTCCCCCCCCGAGGAATAAAGTCCTTCTCATATGGATTTTGCTCTGTATGGCCCTCATTCCACAAAGGGATCCACAACTGCAGATAAGTCAAGTTTCAAGACTAGGGTTTTGTTTGTTTATTGCTGGACTGGATTTTTGTTTTGTTTTTTTGGATGTAGGGGAGGGAATGGAAGGGCTTAAATGGTTGTTTGGGAGTCTCTCCATCATTCTCTATGATGTTATGTGGTGAAAAAAAACATTTAAATGTTTGTTGTGAGACAGCAACAGGAGCAATTTTTGGTATGAGAATGTAATACCAGGTCATTCTATTATTCTATTCAACTGAAGTATTTAAAATACTTATTGTGATTAGCAAAATACTGGCACTCTGTCAATTCTACTCCAACTTAATCACCCAACAAAAGAATAAATCTATTGCCCTCAGTTTTTTCTCTACACTTTCCTATACCACTACTTACCCTACATTCTACAGATTGAATAGGAATTAGATTTTTACAAAGGTTAAGGAAGTTAGGAACCTAAGTCCAATTTCCAAAAGTAACGTATTTCAGAGCTGATCTCTCAGTGAGACTGAGGCTATTAAATTACTAAGGTGCTTTTGAAACTTTACCTGATGATGAGCTAGTCATTCTCAGTGGATCCTTAATAAGCAAGCAGAAGTTGAATCTGATTCCCCTGGGAGACATTGGATCTGAAAAGGTTGAATGAGTTTTCAATTTTTTTAAAGTGAGTTTTGATGACTTTACATGAATATGTTAAGAAACTTAAAACTAGTGCATGCATCTGTAATTCAGATCTTAGGCCACCCCTTCCTCCTAAATAGTAAAACCAATATACACAGTTTGCAGAGAGAGAGATTTTAAAATCAGCAGAATCATTTACCAATGTGTTTATTTACAACTGTTGTGTTATTTTTTGTGACTAAACATTCTAAAACTCTTCTTTTCTGATTTTACGAAGTTCTGATTGTAAGCAATACTGATGTCTACCAATATATTTAGTAGTCAAAAGTATTCACTGAACAATTTATAAGAACATATTTCAGCCGATAATTTCCTTATGAAGTTTTTGCTTTGGATAGTTGTAGCATGTGATTGGTTAACCAAGGCCTTGTCTACACTACAGAGTTTTGTCAACGCAAATTACACTGACATACAGCCACCACTATAATTAAACCACTGTTGCATGTCCACACTACGCTCCTTGTTGAGTTAGTGGAGCATAGTCACAATAGCAGCTCTTGCATCAACACAGAGAGCAGAGCACTGTGGGTAGTTATCGCACTGTGCAACTGGCCGCACAGTGCTTTGGACAGGATTTGCACTCAGTAATATGACCACACTGACATTGCTGAACACTAACACAAGAAGCCCACAGAATTATGTGTGTGTGTGTGAGAGAAAGGGTGTGTGTGTATGTGTATGTTGGGGATAGGGTGACCAGACAGCAAATGCGAAAAATTGGGACGGGGGTGGGGGAGTAATAGGAGCCTATACAAGAAAAAGACCACAAAATCAGGACTGTCCCTATAAAATCAGGACATCTGGTCACCCTAGTTGGGGAAGCGCGTGTGTGTGTTGGGAGAGAGTGTCAACATGCTATCTCTAAGGCCACGTCCAGACTAGGGGAGGAAAATTGATCTTAGATACGCAACTTCAGCTACGTGAATAACGTAGCTGAAGTCGAATTTCTAAGATCGAGTTACTCACCCGTCCAGACGGTGCGGGATCGATATCCGCGGCTCTCCGTGTCGATTCCGGAACTCCGTTCGGGTTGATGGAGTTCCGGAATCGATGTAAGCGCGCTCGGGGATCGATACATCGCGTCCATACTAGACGCGATATATCGATCCCTGAGCAATCAATTTTAACCCGCCGATACAGCGGGTTAGTCTGGACGTGGGCTAAGTTCAGACAGCAGCTGGAAGCAACTAATCCTGAGGCAGAGGCTGGTGCACAGACAGCTAGCGTCCCCCACCCCTGTTCCCCAGCTCAGCAGAGACCTGTACACCAGTGGGGGGAGGGAGACAGGCTGACATCAGCCCCACCTTCCTCCCTGGTTCAACACAGCTGTGAGTTTCTTCCCCTTTTCTCCCTCAACCCTGCAGCACAGCCTGCTCTGCCTGCCTGCTGCTGCGGTCCTAGTGTCAGGGAGAGCAGGATTCCACTTCAATGTTTTGATTCTGTGATTCCCTCTGAGTTCTCCCACAGCCTCCTCTCCCCACAGACCAAGGGGATCCATCCCCTCCCCTGTAGTCCAGGCAGGAATGTGTTGCTGCCAGGAGCCAACATGGTCAGCTGGGCAGTAGCTATGTGAGCTTTCCATGATGAGTAGTTTCTAAGCTACCTGGGGCTTTGAAAGAGGGGGGGCACATGCCTGTGTAGCTGGATGCCAGGCAGCGGAGTTCAAAACAGTGAGCACAGTGGTTATGGTGAGCATTGTGGGATACCTCCAGGCTAACTTTCCTGTAAGCTGTGTAGCCGTGCAGCAGCCTATACAATGCTGTGCAGGCCCTCAGGAAACCTGCTCAGGGACCTGCTGCAGATGGGAGAGGAGTGCCCCTCCCCCGGCCCCACTAGCCCAGGCAGCCCCTCAACCTGCCAGACGGGATGCCCCTACCCCAGTCCAAACCTGGGCTGCACCCAACCATGATGGTCAGGCCCAAACCCAGATGCAGTCGGAGCAGAGCTGCACGGCACGGATCCAACTGCAGATAGGGCAGCACAGCCCAAACCCAGACAGCCCTCCCCGAACCCAGCCACGGATGAGACAGCGCAGCCCAAAGCCAGACACCCTCCCCAGTCCAGGTGTTGCTGGGGGGAGTCATAACCATAGCCCCAAGCACTTTTCTGCACTCCAAAGCCCTCATTCTCACCTCACCCCATTCTAAATCCGCACCCCCAGACACAGCCGTCACCCACTGCACCCCAACCTTCTGCCCCAGCCCTGTGCCCCATCCCACACTTCAAACCCTCCATATTGGTGCACGTAACAAAATTCATTCCACACATGGATGGGAAAAATTAGAGGGAGCACTGCCTCCAGGTGGCCAATTATGGTGAAGTGATGAATGCAGCGTCTACACCGACTCTTTCTGCATCTAATTTTGCTGCAAAAAGCTCTACACCTTTTTGAGGCGGTTTTATTTTGCCAGAAAAGCAGGTGAGTTTTGCTGGTGGGAGGAGCATTGCAGAGTACACACCTCTGCTGTTTTGTCAACAAAAGTTGCCTTTTGCTGACAAAAATGGGTAGCGTAGATAAGGTCTAAGTGAAATCATCTTGTTTTGACTTCCTGGTCTGTTGACTGAAATCTTCTAAAACAGGAGCATCATAAATGATGTATAGTAAATAATGAACACCACATTTTGGAAATATATTTTGGACGACTAATTATTTACTACAATTTGTGATACAGAGTTTAAGAACAATTCGAAGCATAAACAGTCATCCAAATATCTGTAAAGAAATAGTAAAATGTATAACAGTGGAACAAAACCTACAATTTTTATTTGCAAACTAAATCACTTTTTGTATTAGAGCAGACTGAATAATGGTAATGGTCAAAATTGTAATTATTCACAAATGCCACATTCTCATTCAACATATTGGTTCCCTCTTTATTCTTGAGAGATCTGGTTATTTTACTGACATTTTACTACCGATAGCATTGCAAAACCAAAACAGCTATGCAGAATGAACTGTAATATTATCTGCTTCATGTAACATCAACAAAAATTGTCCACTAGGCTCTAGTTGCAGGATCTTTATTACTGGTATTGATGGATGAGCCAGTAAAAGTGCAGATTTCTTCTCAGAACTTGGATTGAGGGCTGGCAATTACAGAAATAATTCCTTGATTTACAGAGCAGGTCTTGAAAGAATAAGTATGGAACCTTATGATGTCATTGTCATGGAGGCACTTTTTAAGTTGTAGCTGCTCTTCAATTAACACATTCAAAGAACAAGAGGATGTCTACTACTTTGCAGGAAGTCTAGGTAACTACAGTATGCTGTTTTTACTGTCAAATGCATGTTACAAGTCCTGCATACTTATACATTTTAAAATACAGAAGTATATATTCCTGTTGAATCTTAGGTAAATAATTTACTATATCTTCTGTTCCCCATCTTTAAAATGGGTACAATATAATTTCCCTGCTCACAGGTGTGTGATGAAGATAAATACAATAAAATGAACAGAGTACTCAGACACTTTGGAAATTGGGTTATATAAAAGCATCATGGAAACAGTTTTCATTTAAACAGGACTTCTGTGAAAAGTATCCCCATGTAAAGAAGCACTTAGGTTTGCTAATGTCAAATATTTTGCTTAAAGGATGGGATCTTTCTTTTAAAATGAAATAGTTTCAAGTATTCTATAAGTACCAACTACCCTTCTATATTTCACCTTATTTATGTAATGCAAGCAGAAGCAGTTTTGAATAGCTTCAGAGAATTACCTCCAGATGTTTACAGATTCAGCCATAAATCTAATCAAAGAAAGCAGCCCTTTATGCCATCTTCTGCTGAGTAACTGTAGTTTTTGTAATACTATGCACCTTAATCACTGGCAGCTTGTAAATTGCTTAAAATTAACCCAATAGAGAGTGTTCTTGCTGCACCTAAGACAAGATGGGTGAACTTGGTAAAGTTTTAGGTTCTGAGAGACTCACAAACTATACTTTCAAAAGTTCATTTTTTTATGAGATCATAAACTAGTTTGAGTCTGCAGACATTTTCTCCTGTATGTACAACTAGTAGTATTTGAAATTTTACTATATCACTTTCTAGCCAGTGTTATGCATTAGTAAAATTAGATTATTAACCTACAACATTAGGGTTACACAGGTATGTATGCTGCTTCTAGGCTACATAATGGTGTCTCCCATGGCTATTAGCTCCAGCCAGGGCTGCACAGAGGTTTTCGGGAGTCTGGGGCAAAATCTGAAACTGAAGCTCCCCATTCTTTAAAAAAAATAATTACATTTAAGATAAAAAATACCCACAGAAATCATTAAACCAAAGATGCAAAAACAGTGAAGGGAGGGACAGGTGTGGGGTAGGGTTCTAGAGTGATCCTACCTTCACTCACCCCGTAGCAGCAGGTCCTATCCTTAAGAGCTGGGCCAGCATTCCTCCTCTGGGTATTGCAACCTGGTGCATGGGGTCACAGCACCACTCATGTCTGGCCTGGCCATCCCTCCATCATGAAGTATGGATGACCAGGTCAAACTGGAGTGGTGCTTTGACCCCATAGGACAGATCACAACAGCACTTGGTTTGAGGGCCCCTTTCACATTGAGGACCTGGAGCAAACTACTCTTTTTGCCCTCCTCCCCAGGCAACTCCGGCTACAGTTGTGCATTTGTGTGTGTGTGGGTACACGCAGGTGTCACTAGACTACATTTATGGTCAGGGATGGAAGACATAGGGATATGGCTGATGCTGGCAGAGCTTCTCGGCACTGGATTGGGGTTGGTGAAGTGAGTGCACCTAGGGCTAGACTTAGTGTTTGCCAGACTCCTCATGCTAAGAATAGGGCCCCCCCATGGTAGGACTAAAGAGATTCAGGTTAGTTCTGGCTCTCATAGGTCTCTCTGGCTGGTATTACGGCTGAGGCCAGCAGCACTCTACAGGCTATAGGCCTAGGGCTGGAGCTGGCAGGACTACCTGGGTCAGGGATAGAGCTGGGGCTGGCTGGGCTAAGCAGGTTAGGTCTAGGTCTAGGACCAGCAGCAGTCTCTGAATTAGGTTTAGAGTTGGCACCAGCAGGGTTATCTGGTCTACAGATGGGCTGGGTTTAGGTTTGGAGCCAGCAGGGGTCCTTGGGCTAGAGTCATGGTTGGGTCTTGACATAGATGCGGATGAGAGTTAGAGCTGGGGTTTACTTTCCCTCCACCCCCCCCCCAACTAGACTCATTTGGGGGGGGTAGTATTTGGATTATATTTAAGGTCATTAATTGCACCTGATGTAGGCTTATGTTTCAGCCTATTCCTGGATGTTCGCTAGGGTTATGTTTTTGGTCTGAGAATGGCCCTGGGCAATGGTTCTGTTTGGGACTAATGAATTTGTTCAGGTCAGGGTGAATAAAAAACAATGATAAAAATATTTTTCTTTTAATTTAAATTAAATACAGTTTTAATTTTAAAAATAAACTTATTTAAAATTATATTTGAAATTACAAAAGCCTATGTTATGATAATTTATTACAATCTATTACAATAATTTAAATTATATTAAAATATTAAGCAGTTCATGTTTGTTGCTCAAATTCTAAAGAAAATCAAACCACTGAACTGATGGAAGTCACTGACTAGGCACCTGCAATCAGAATTTGTTGCAGTGCTAAACCAGCTTTTGACAGTAGTAGTCTCTTCAAGAGACTATTCTCTCCATTTCAGCATATTCAACTAGTTCAATTCAACGACTAGTTCAATCAAAGTTAAGAAACCTACTTGGAGTTGAAATGGAGGAAAGCTTAGTTTCCTGTTCCAATCTATGAAGAAATAGGTGTGACAGAATGAGATCTTCTAGTTCCTAAATCTTGAAGGAAAAAGGGTAGCCAAACATAACCTGTTTAATTCACTAACTGCAGATAATACTTTGTTTAATAAATCAGCTAATTTTTAATGCAAGACATATTTTGATTAACTTTGAGACTCTTTTCTTATGTATACAGGACATAAGGTAGTTTTATGTAACTATTTAAAAAAAATGCTGGTTTTATATTTTAACTGAATTTGAATTTCCATCCAAACAGAGCTTAATACAAATCATTAGTAACAAATAATCCTAAACTAGTGAATAGGAACTGCATCATTCACCACTGATAATAAAAAAAAATAGATTAAATATAAATTAAACTATACAAATGCTTGGCAGAATTTGATTTTTTTAAATGTTTATTTTAAAGCATTTTTTTCTATTTTGATTACTTGACTTATCATAGTTGGGGGAAACTGAGTGGAGTGGACAATTATTAATGAGAGTAGATGGTGAGATTCAAAATGTTAAAGCTCTATAACAATTAAAACACAAATTGTTGACATCACATGTCAAAATATACAAAGCAAGTATCCTGAAATCAAACTCTAATAAGTTCCTGAAGAATTTTTCCTATTTTGCCTATCTGTAAATTTCTGTTATCATCAATTTAAATATTTTGTCGTTGGTTTGGGCATATATGGTAAAATCGACATTTACCAGTACAAACATAATCCTTCCAATCTCAATATACAATTTCTTACACTAGATATATACACATTTATGTATCTTCCTGGTTAGCAAAAAGAAGCACCAAATTCAGTGTAAAGAGCAATATTTAGTTTAAATCAACCACGTTTTAATGGTTAATCAGCGAGAACCAATCTTTCTTTAGGAAAATAGCTAAAAAATACAAATGCAAAACAAGATTAAAATCAAAGGTTTAACTCAAGCTTTCTTGCTTGCTGATTTCAATCATGATTAAAATCAATCCATCCTGCTTCCCTTCTACTTTTCGGACTCTTTTTTCAGCATTTGTTTTGGTGGCCACTCCTTCACTCCTCTCCTCTGGTCTGTATCGTTTGAGCTCTTCTCAGATCTACAGATTTCAACCTGACTGCTTGTATTATGGTGGAGCATTGCAAAAAAAAACTTGCAGTCACATTAAAGAAAAGGTCAACCCTGAGCTACTTAATAACCCACCTCCGTCTTGTAGGCTGCATTTGGCCTTTCTGATCTAGCCGTATGAGTCTCTTTTCTATTGTATTATGAAATCTGAATTTCTTAACTAGGTAAGGATTTGCAGCTAAATCACTAAAAGTATTTCCACACTAAAGCTAATTCTTATAAGGTGCTGACAAGATGTTGAAAACTGATATGAAGAATTCCCAGCATAATCTGAAATTTGTTGCAATACTTCATAGAATATTTTACAATAGCAAATTTTAGTGCAAAACAATTGTAATCCAGTAACAAAGGAAGAAGAAGATACATTCATTTGCAGCTAAAAACAGCTAATGTTAAGAAGCCCCAATAGAGCTTTATTTTTTGAAATAGAAACTTCCTAGGCCCCAGATAAAAACACATGAGGCAGACATGTTTAATAAAACATAAGACAATGGGGTGTGATGCCCCACTTCCACCCCTGATATAGGCTTACACTCTATTTTTAGAGTGCTAGGTCATTGAGCAGTAATGTGAGTATGTCTCTTTGAGTAGGGAATCACATCCCCAGCTCCAAGTGTAAAAACACCCTAACAAGACTAAAGTAACTAAATTTAGTGATAATGAGATCAATATTCATTAGGATATAGGATTTTTCACCGGACTTGTGAAGTTCTATTGTCTCTGCTTCTCAGTCAGATAAATTTTGCAATCCTTTTCTCAGGTTATCGTTCTTATCAATAAAAATGAAAATTGATGTCACACTTTTTAAACAATTCCTACATTATTCAATTATTTTTAAATGCAATTTTGGAATGTTCTTTGAAAGAAGAAGTGAATACTTGGCTTGTTCAATTTCTTATACTAGCTATTAATTGTGCATTAGAGAATTATTCTGCACAGAATACAAGAGCTCCTAAATACCATATCATACCACTTCAGGAAGGCATTGACCAAATTTTTATTAGCCCAATAGTTACAGTACATATGCATTTAAGGACAATGTACACTCAGAAGAAACTAATTAACATCAAACACTAATTAGTCCCTCAGTATTTAGCAATGAAGTATCAGCAGCTGTCTTAGATGCCATATGCTAATTAGCATTAATAAACTTCAGAAATAATTGTCTCCATTGTTCTGTGTCATAATACTCCCTCTAATTGTACTTTGGAGAGCACTGGCTATAACTGGTAGCAAGCATTACATTGCATTGCTTGAAGTTTAATGAGCAATTTACTGCAACCTGTGGCAATAGAAAAAGTGTATATACAGGAAGGGAAAAGATTAATGACAATTTAAAAATCCATAATTAACATGTTGGCTTCTGTGTATCTCTAGCTGTCGAGAAGTTCTATGGGATTGGAGATAGATTATTTGCCTCAGGATTGTCTGATCTGGTGATATGCAGTAAAATCATAAAAAGATGATGTTGTGGTGTAATATGCCTGAATCACTGCCTCAGCATGCTGATGCTCCAGACCACCAGTTTTATCTCATACACAAAACACTGCAAGCTCTCAAGCTCGAGTGTTTATGCTCCGCTTTTGGATTTTATGGATGTGTAGAATTCCATTTGTGTAATGGTGAGGAGGGGAGGGAAGTGCTATTTTTCGTTCACCTTGATCAATATGCATTATCTAGTGAAGGATGTTTCTCCACACAATTATACTTTCTTTGCAACTTGAAACAACTGTAGCAATTGTTTTGCTTTTAAAAAGATAAAACACCGGGGTTGTCCAGGGTAAATGCTAGTTTAATAGTAGGGCAGTGGCATAAACAAACCCACAGCCCTCAGCAGCCTGAGACTATAGAGGGCCTATTAAAGCTTCTCTGCAGACTTGATACTAAGGTTACCTACAATCACCAACAGGAATTTTCGGGTGCTGAAGTGTTTCCATGAAGCACTCCACAGTTTCTTCCCCTCCCCTCCACCACGCCCCCCGCTGACCATTGATTAGGTGAGCGATATACACTTTGCACTGAAAGCTGACTGGTGCAAACATAGTGAGCACCCCTAAACTGACCAATGTCTCAGAGAGTGAAGCGCAGTAGTATGGCATGAGTGTGCGTGAGAAAGAGAAAAATCAGGGAAAAGAATGAAAGGAGGAGGAGACTAGCTGAAACAGTGTAACAGAGGAGAGGGGGAGGGGAAGTCTGCATGCTATCCAAGAAGCCAGAAGGCCAAGGCTCAGGAGCAGAGAGTGGAGTGTTTTAAGATGGAAATTTTAACCAAGCCTGTATTGAAAATTATTACCAAAAAATCCTCACTTGATCCTACCACAGTTTCAGCTGAACCAGTGACAGCCCTACTGTAGACCAGGTTCTTTTTGGCAAATTTTTTTTTAAAATCTCTGTGTTTAGTTAAACTCATTACTTTTTAGCAGTTTTAACGAACCTGGTGATTAAAAAAAATAATAATGAAGCCACCACTGCCTTTTCTACAGTAAGATTCCCTCCAGCTCAGCTGAACTGGTGGCTGCCCCAATGGCTTTTGTTTATTGTAATTTACCATTTAAAAAATATATATAATCTGACTTTTTTGAGTGTGTGGGAAATGAAGGAGATATGGGGAGTAGGTCCCTTAGCAGTTGCGATTAGTTGATTTAAATCGCAGTGTTTGAGATTTACTTATCCCAATTCAATATTAGGGTTGCCATCTTAACATATATTACTAAGCAGGAGAGCAGTCCAGAAGGGCAGCTGTCCTGAGTTCTATGTACTAAGAGCATGATTTCTCTGGTGATCCTTAAGTTTGAGGTTTGAAAGCCATGCTCTAAAGAAAGAAGTAGCAACTCCACAAGATTCTTTCCAAGTTTTGCAAGTAGTTTTTCCTTTTCTGTTTTAATTTTGTAGAAGAGGATCATTTAGCTCTTAGAAATCACAGTAGGAAAAGACTGATTAGGTTATCAAGTCCATTCTTCTTCTTGTATATGACCATAAACATTGTACTCAAAATGTAAATATATAGTTCCATTTACAACCTTTTATGTATTAAAAAGACAAGATCTTCCAGTCAATGGGAGAACGATGGATCTGAGCCCCAAAATTCCACTCTAGGTTTTGGTCTGCACTTGCAGTCTATGGATAAAAAACACTGTATGATTATGTAGTATTAACCCCCCAGAACAGCACTGATAGATTTATCCACTACCTACAATACGATATGGAGATACAGGCTATTGCTCAAGGATCGTCAATTGCTATAGCACTATGTGACTCCTGAGCAACTGAAGATACCATGTCCTTCTGAATGGGCAGATCAGCAGAGTACACATCTTCAACAATTGTGTACCTTAAGGATCCACACAACTCCTTTATTGTTCAACGTCTACATTTGTGATTTACCTGACACAATTTTGCATATGTTTATTTATGTTGATGACATCGCTTTTGCAGCACAAGGCAAAGTCCTTCTCCACTCCACCCCAATGCCTCCAAAACCTTGGTAATGGCATCTTTGTTGTTCAGGTGAATGGCTAAGGAACCACTTAGTGATACTTTTTGTGGCCAATGGCTCTGAAATGAGTCTATGCAAAGATAGGAGCTTGACTTTTAAAGCTCATCTGGAAAAAAGATATGCCAAAAAAAGTTTTTTTTTAAAAAAAGGACTAACCTTATCCAAAAACTAGTGGGTATAACATGGGGTACCACACTTTGAGTAGTGACTTTAGCACTGGTATGCTTGATCATAGAATATTGAACACCAGTATGGGGAGGAAGCTCACATACCAAATCTCCAGACCTGTAGGTTAAAGCTACAATGAGAATAAAAAATGGAACATTAAAATCAATACCTGTTCACTGGTTGCCCACTCTGGCACATATACCCCCACCCAAAATCTGGAGAGACACACAAAGCTCATGAGTACAATTAAACCACGTCCAACTGATTGTATTAACTTATGAGGATCTCCAGAATCTTCCAAAGACACATCTAAAATTGCACAAGTGTTTTTAGGATTGGGCTAAAGTTCATTCAACCCTGAGGCACATGGGAAAAAAATTCTGGTATAATGCTAATATCCCAGACAAACACCTGATTGCAGACCCCATAAAAGAACTTCCAGGCTTCAACCTATCTCAGAAACAATGTTTTTTGAAAACTGCATGGCAGATGATGTCATCTCATGAACCTTTGAATGACAAGAGACAATGAACAATGCAACTGTGGACTACATTGTAAATCAGTGCCTACTTTGATTGTTTGCCGTTGGCCAACAATATATCAAGCCATTCCTGAAGCTACCCACCGGCTCGCAAATCCGGACTTGGTTACATGAATGTAGCTAATCACCTCTCTTGCCACCAAAAAAAAAAAATGCTCCCATGCCTTCTCCCTCAAAATAATTGGAGGAAGGTGTGATGCCTAACTGCAAGAATTTTTCAGCTGAATTTGCTTTAAAAAGCTCCAGTACAGTTGGCTGGGAGGAAATTTCAGTGAGAGATGATGGAATTTTGAAGAGTAAAGGTAGTCATGTGAACTGTTGGCTGTGCCTAACCAGCAGTTTGGGGAAATGTTGGACCATAAATATCCTTATGTTGGTCTCCTGTGGGAAAAGGCTCTGGACAGAGTGGCTGTCTCACTGTCTGTCCATGCAGGTATGCAACCTGTATTTCAGGTTCAGAGGGGAAGCTGGTATACTGATTTTTCACAGCAGAACAGCCATGTAATTAGACCCCCAGGATCCTTTGAATATGCGCTGTAGTTCCCTGGTGGACTCAGGCACATCTGATTCCATTTGGAAGCAGAGGCTGGTAGTGGAAAGGCATCAGAACACTGGTTTGGAGTGAAAATTGACTGTATTCCTTTAAGACAAAGTCCAGTCTTTGAATTGGTAAGGTCCGAGAATTTGAAAACTAACAAACAGCCTAGTGTCTGTGTCTATGCAAGTTACCTCGTTAACGGGGGGGAGGAGTTTTTACCTTTAGCTAGTAACACAAAGATGCTGCTAGGAAAGGACATGCCCAGTCCACAGTTGGTTCTTTTAAGCTAGAAGGCTCAGATTTCAACACTCCAGGAAAGGGAGGTGCGAAAGAAGTTGAACCAGAAAATGAAAGACAAGTTAACCCTAAGCAGGGAAATGAAACTTTTGTGTGAGCACAATACTGGGATAGGGAAACGCTCCAGAAGGGGTCTCCCAATGTGCAAAATTCCTTTTCACCCTTACCTCACCCAACCTTAAAATGCCAAGATGCCACAGATTTAAATGAAATTAAAGCTTATGTTAAGGGAAACACTAGAATGAAAAAGAAGCTAATGAGTCTGTGCAAAAATTCAAGAAGGGCATTGAGCAAACTGACCTTCGAGACAAACAGTCTGAACAGAAGTGGGGCATGACGAAAATACTTGTAAACACTCACTTGGGATAAATATGTTGCTAATGCCAAGAACTGTAAAAATGTACAATGTGTCTGACTTTTGGGGAAAGCCTTTGAACATGCTAAAAAGAGTAAATGAGAACACACTGTGCTAAAAACCCCTATGGTTCTGTTGTCTCTTTGAATGAAAACACGCTTCACGGTAGAAAGCCTTATGGTACTTATATTTCACAGTTATTATCCATAAGCAAACTTAGAACTTATCAGAGCAGAAAAAATATTACAAGCCTGGTCTGTTGTATGGAAAGGGAAACTGAGGCACACTAGCTCATTGATTTATGTTTTATGACAAACCAGAAGTATCCTACCTAGGACACAGGGTGAACAGAGGGACAATTCACACTGAACCCTTGAAAGCAGAAGCCATTAAAATCTAGCATGCCCATAGAATATAGGACAAGTCCAATCCTTTAATGGAATAGCCAACTACTACAGGAAGCTGGTAAAGAGATTTAGTGACATTGTGAGGTTTAAAATGGAATTAACAAAGAAAAGTCTTTTTTAGTGAAACCTGATTTTGATAAACTATTTCTGTTACCCATGGATACTTCTAATATTGGGTTGAAAGCTGTACTGATGCAAGATAAAGAATGGAAATTCCTAGGATGCATTCACCAGTGTCTGGAACACTCCTTTCTGCATCAATTTTGCATTGGGAGTGTGATGCTGTATGACTGAAGATGACCATTTGTATCATTGTTGCTACCACTACTATACAATTGCAACATGTATGTGTATGATATAAGGTGTCAATGAAAATTGTAATCTGTCAAGTATGATTATCCTAGTTAAATGTAGGTATCATCACTATATCTGAATATTGGCTATGCAATTGTATTTCAATGTGTTCATTCTAGGGCTGACACTCACAAGGTAGTTTACATCCAGTCTCACCAGCCCATTGTGAATGGACTATTCAAGCTTGATGGGTCATTAAGAGGAATCAACTTTCCAGATAGTTTTTCGGGTGATATCTCAGATAGCAAGGAACCAACAGCCACCCATGTGATTCAGCAAAACATGTAAGGGCATGTGATGTGGACATGTGACCTCGGACTCCACCTGTGTCAGTAACTTTCCATACATAAGGGCTATGGGCTTAGGGACAATACATTTCCATGCACATGGCAGAGGATTTAAAAGACACCTGAGGCATCTCCATTCTGCCTCATTCCTGCTCCAAATCTCTGGACTGTGGACTTACAACTAAAAGGAATATTTTGAACTATGGACTAAAGACCTTCTAATCTTCTGGAAATCACCAGAGAAACTTTTTACAAGCTAGCAGACTATTCTATCACTGCTACAAATCTGTTCTAAAGATTTGGCAATCATTTCTAATATATGATCATTTAGCCATTTATAACTCTGGTCTTTTCCTTTACTAATAAACTGTTAGTTAGTTTATTAAGGATTGGCTGACACCTTGATATGTGGGTAAAATCTAAAATATACATTGACCTGGGGGTAAGTGTCTGATCCTTTAGGAGTGGTAGAACGTCACATTTGATTAATTGGGTTTTCAGTAACCTCTCACTGGATTAGACCAATTTGTCTGGATGGGAACGAAGAGCTGGAATGCCTAATTGGGACTTTTTTTTGGCTTTTTGTTAACCAATGTGGTGCTACAGAAGTTCTTTTGCTGCTCATTTGCTGAATCTAATTGTAGTATAAACTACTATTTGGGGGGCATTGTCTGCCATTTTCTGCAGTCTGCCCTGAGTGTAGCATTGTCAGTGTGGCCCATTCCAGGCACCTGATCACAGAGGGTCTTTGGATTCTGGAATTCTGGTTCAAAAACTCTTAAAGAGACAGGTCTTTATAATTAAATTCAGATTGGAGTTTGGGTCAGATGCACTTGAGCTCTAAATTCACCAGAAGTTGGATTCAGAAACATTTCTAATTTTGAAAACTATATCATTAGCCCACCATAAGTAGGTTAGACAATGAAATTCACCTGACACATCCACATTATTAATATTATTAATATTCTAATTTCAAATTGTGCATTTAACATTTTCTTTTGTAACATATACTTATAAATACACATGTGTGTATATTTCTATATTCATACATACACACAAAAGACAAAATTAGATATCACATAAGACACATTCGCACCTATTAAGTGCAGACATGTTCGTATTTTTATACAAAGTTCATTGAAAATAACTGTTGTACTGTAGCTTTGTAATGTAAAAAATGTAAACTGTCTTTCAGAAAATGTTTTATTCAGACCTAAAGGCATTCTCTTCCAGTAGTTAAAACTTCAGCTGTGGACTAACAAGATGATTTATGCATTTGTACTGTATTTTATTCTTTAACTAAAGCCTAATGCAAATGGTATTTTTGTTTTGTTTTGAATTTCCACAATAGGCCCTAGGGCTTTTGATAAAGTTTTTAACTGGAAGCATTCTACCTTCACTCCTTATCAAGGTTTCACAACAGGAGTTATGATGTTGATAGTTAATTTAAATGCATAAATATTTTTCTCATTTTATATTTAAGATATTTCCTCCTCCTGTCCAGTTTGATGAGTACTGTATATCACAGTGATACATTTTTCTTAGTTTTAAATGTATTAAAAGCTAAAATAACTCTGCTAAAATTCTCACATTCTTAATGTATACAAAACTTTACCATTATCA
Organism: Gopherus flavomarginatus; assembly: GCF_025201925.1. Taxonomy (NCBI): domain Eukaryota; kingdom Metazoa; phylum Chordata; order Testudines; family Testudinidae; genus Gopherus; species Gopherus flavomarginatus. Next base: position 200,134,111 of record NC_066618.1, read on the forward strand.
GATTCCTACACAATACTATATATATTTCTAAGATGCCCATTTCCCCTTAGTATCCGAGGGCAAAAAAAAAAAATCTGAGCATTTCTATAGGCATTTGAGCACAGCCTATTATACAGGATGATGTAATACCATACTGACCCTAGCGGGCAGATCAGGCAATATTCTGCCTCCCTTATGTCCCTTATTCCGAGTTGCTAGTGGGAGGCAGTGCAAAAAATCTCTCATGTTCCTTAATGCCCTAATTCTGTCAGGTTCTTAAGCATGTGCCTGATTTTTAGCCTTCTCATGTGCTTAAGTCTGTTTTGGAATCTGAGTCTAAGGGCTTGTCTTCATTACCGGGGTAAATCGACTTAAATTACACTATGCTCTACAGTCAACTTCCCTTACTCTTCTTGTAGAGGTAGAGTACCGGGGTCAACCGGAGAGTGCTCTGGCATCTATTTAGCAGGTTTTTACTAGACCCACTGAATCGCCCCTGCTGCATCGATTGCAGCAGCGTCAATCTCCCCTGTAGTGAAAACCAGCCCTAAGGAATGCCACAATTTCTCTTCCCTACGTAGCCAACCACTCAGCTCTATGTGCGCTATGGATTTAATTACTCTGTAACACCTTCCCGATAAGTTGCTTCCTCTGGTAGCAAGGAAGTCATGACTCCTGTCCTATAAGTCAGGGGATGAGTTCCAGCTGGCTCTTACTCTCCCTCGCACTCTCACTGCATAGCTGTGATTTTACCCATAGTGCCAAAGCACTTTATACATGTAAAACACTTGAAAATAAATGAACTAATTAATCCTCACAGCAGACTTTAATTAACCTTTAGAAAATTACTAATACCTCTATATTTCAGACGGGGAACTTGAGACAGAGAACATATGCGCTAGGGGAGCCCCAGTAGATTCTCTGGGCTTCAGTCAACTGCAGGGTTCCAGACCCACCAGCTCTTTGGAATTTCTACTACACTAAAGCCCGAGTTAAACCTCTGAGCATTCCCATTGTGAACTAGAGAGTTCCAGAAGGCTGAGGCAGATGCTTTTGCAGATGAAGCACTGTGCCGTCTCTCTAACCTGCCTGCTTCCTTAGTACTTTTTAAACATTCCAGTGTGACTGGGTGGTAGGAGATCACATTTGTACTATCCTAGAATGTTATCATTTCACTGGCTCAGTTCCCCAAAACCTCATTCAGGTGACTTTCTTTAAAAGAAGTCACCAAAACTAGGCCAAAACACTTTGCTAAGAGGGACAGCAAAAGAGATTCTGAAAAACAGTGACATTTCCAGGTGCAGAGGTCAGCTGGATACCTTCTTCTCAAGTGAGAGACATAGCTCTGACTCCCGTATTCTGCATTAAAAATCTCAAGCTAAACAGTGAAGTGCATATAAACTGTAGTACTTTGGACCATATGTAAATCATGTGTGTTGTGGTTAAGAGTTGCCTAATGAGCATGATGTCTTAAAAGCAAATATAATATTTAAAAGTATGAAAGATACAGTAATAGCTTTTTAACTGCCACAGCTGTTTTTTTTAAAACCTAAGGATCCAACAACTTAATACATTTTAACTAACTATGGTAGATGTTGGCGTAGATTTTCAACAGCACAACTGGAAGTTAGGTATCAGGTGAAAATCTATACCTGGGATCAGCAAGCTTTGGCACGCAGCCCGCCAAGGTAAGCCCTTTGGTGGGCTGGGCTGTTTTCTTTTACCTGCCGCATCTGCAGGTTCGGCTGATCGCGGCTCCCACTGGCCATGGTTCACCACTCCCGTACAACAGGGATGGTGGGAAGCGGCAGTCAGCACACCCCTCGGCCCGCGCCGCTTCCAGCAGCTCCCATTGGCCTGGGATGGCGAACTACGGCTAGTGGGAGCCACAATCAGCAGAACCTGTGGATGCAGCAGGTAAACAAAATGACCCGGCCCACCAGGGGGCTTACCTTGGCAGGCCATGTGCCAAAGGTTGCTGATCCCTGGTCTACTAGTTGCACTGTTCTTGCACCTAGAGGTCAGAGCCCTACTGTGTAGGCTCTCTACAAGTATGACAACAAACCTGCAAAGTGTCATGCATCTTGCTTGAAACTCATGCACTCCAGCAGCCTGGACTGAAAGTTATGCATTCAGTAGGACATTAGGTATGCAGGAGACATTTAGTCTGCAATTCAGGCTGACTAACACCTGAGTCACTCTAGCATCTGCTGAATAGGCAGGCCTCAACCACTTCTCTATTCCACCTGCAGTTCCCAGCCTCACTGAGCAGCAGAAAGGGGAGTAGGTGGTGGTGGTGGGAGTTACTGAGTTGTAAAGGAGACAGGAAGTACTGGGGGATAGGGACTACAGAGGGACGGGAGCTAAGGGAAGAGTAGGAACTGGGGAATAAAGGAATGGAATGGGGAAAGAACCCTATAGCAAGCCCCTCCCCAGCAAAATTCACTTCAATCCCTGACTCTAGCTAGGCCCTTCTCCTTCCATCACTTGAGGGGTACAAGGATAACATCCTAGCCACCCCCACTTGCTTCCAGTACTCAGTGGAGCTCCCTCATATCTTTTAGATCAGTGGGTAGGGTACTCCTTTGGGATGCAGGACCCCTGATTCAAATCCTACACTTTGTCTGATCAGATGGGATTTGAACAGGAATCTGCCACCTCTCAGGTGAGTACCCAAACCATTCAGCTACGGGATATTTTGATGTAGGTCTCCTGTGGAAGCTGTTCCACATGGCTAAATAATTGAATAGTCATTGTGCTATAGAGTGAGAATGACTTTACAGCCTAGTGGGTAGAGCACTCACCTGGAAGGTGGGAGACCCAGGATTCAGTTCCCCCTTTTCCAAGGGTTCCCCCTATACTTTTCATATTCCTGCTTGGATTCAGGCAGAGCCCTAACCCCTGAGCTATAGAGTCTCTCTCCCTCTCCCCTAGTTTTGTTCAAAAGTTCCATAGTGGACCTGGTAAATGTTCCTGACAAATGTTTCTTAAACGAATACCTTTCCACAAACGGTTTCAGTTCCGACAAAAAAGAGTCACGTTTCACTGAAAAAATCCTGACCAGTTGTAGAAAAAAGAGCTGTTACACTGGAGTAAGTTTAAATAAAGAATAGTTTAATCTTACAGTCCACTTACTTACGTCAGTCAAACTACAATGTTTTTGGCCATGCACTTTTCTTTAAGGCAAATAAGACTCATATTAGCACCGTCAGTTTTTATGCCACCCCCTGGAGTGCAGGAAATTCCATTGCAACAGGGACAGCTACCTCTCATTCATTACTTGCAAGATATCAGCAATGATTACTTATCTGCAAGATAAAAGGAAACTTCTTTTGCTGCATTACTTGGGACCTAACACAGGACAACTTTACTTCCATACCAGATGCTCCTCCTAATTCTAAAGGTTATGGTCAATCAGTTCTGTAGGTGATAAACATTTTGGCCCATAATAAATACGGTGGGGGTCAGGGTTACAATATTTCTGTAGGATAGCACAAAATCCAGGGGATTGACTGATGAGTTTGTAGCTACTTTACATGAATTTGTCTCTACAGTATAAGCAGTTTGGGTAGTCAAGCTGACAAAATGATTCATGATCAAATAATTGAAAAGAAAAATAATTTCAGAATTAAAGATGATTTACTAGTGGGGGATGATTTAACCCTTGATAAGATTGCTGAGTTGGTCAAAAAAAGCTATAGAAAGTCACAAAATCATTATCTCCTGCATAATCCAGTGACAGTTCACAGAGCGTTAAAGTCAGCACAGTAAACAGAAATGATGTGAATGTAATTACAAGCCCACATTTGCAAATGGACAAAAATACAAGCCATGCTACAAACAACATTACTTTAGATGTGGAGACATCAGTCATATGGCTGACTTACGGGAATGCCCTGCAAAATATGCAAATTGAAAACGATATCATTTATAAAATACATCAAGGGAACTGTGCTACACTTGAAGATGGAAGAAAATGGAACACCTCTGAACCAGTAAAATCTAAGCTACCAATATATGAGAATAATGATCAGTTTGTTGAATAGGATTTAATTATTGATATAAAATCCATTTTCCTTTTAGTTATTCTTGAGAATACTGAAGGGTAGAATGAAAACATTGAAAGTAACAAAAAGAGTACATGTCAAGTTCACCAGCTCAAATGATGGAATAACTCCACTTCCTTTAGTCACCTTCAGTTGTACTTTACTCTGAAATGTGTCTGATTGATTTTAGCGGGTGTTTCCATGGAGTAAGGTACTATGGAGTATGATTTAGGATGACATAGTCTAACCTAATGTTACTTAGAGTACTGGCAAATTTCAAACTATATCCTATATAAGAATTTACATTTATTCAGATTACAAAATCTTCATTATGAGTGAAATCCTGGCCCCATTGAAGTTGATGGCAAAACTCCTGTTCGCTTCAGCAGGGCCAGGATTTCACTCCATAAGTTCAAATTAAGTGCATAAATATGTTCCAGTTTCACTTCAATTATTCCTTTGTAGGAGGCAGATATAGAACAGCTAGGGTCAAAAATGTAATACATTCTTGAGAACACTAGACAAGCTTAGGCAAGCAATGTTTGTTCTATTCCAATCAGGTTCTTAGACCATCATCCACACAACAGTGGGAGGAAGCATCTAATTGGAAGGAAGGACAAAAATCAAGATGGTGAGAGAGGCACATTGTGAATTAAACGAATAGAAAACCTTGAGAGATTTACTATGTAAATCTGACCTTTTTTCTTAGCCATGAGGAAACTCACTCAATGTGCATCCAGAGCCATCCCCCATTGCCATATGAAAGGAAATAGGAGGAAATGGGGCAGAGAGAAAGAGAGGAATTAAATGGGACAAGGAAAGAGATGGAGAGGGAGCAGACAGAAGAAACAGGAGAGAAGAGGAAGAGTAAAGAGGAGAAAGAATTTTATTTCTGGGGAGAGCCTGCAATAGCTGCTGCTATTTGAGTCTATAGAGCTTCCTGAACAGAAACCGCTAATCATGCCAAACATACCGGGCTTTCATGTTGCAAACAGCTCTTATTATTACTGGCAATGTGAATAGCAGCAGCACCATACAAGACAAGAGCACCCCACAGAACTTATAGTCAAAAGTCCTGACCCTGCTCCAGACTGAGAAGTGTCTGAGTGGATCTGTGCACCCATTCAAAAACTCATTGAAGTCAATGGGGTACTATGTGTCAGTGAACGTGTGTATACTTTGGATTATCATTGAAAGACTTTGCAGAAGATTTGAGAAGGAGGGATATGAACGAAAGGAAAGGAGATGGTTTGGTACAGAAGACAGTCATCGCTGGGAAGTCTAGAACTACAATTCCATTTTAAAAGTTTGCTAATTATTTTACAAGTGAATGAGTCTTCAAAAGATGAAAAATTTGTGTATTATGAACCCACTGAACAATCTATTGCCAAAGATTTTTTGGGGCAATATACTACTGGATTTCATATCATGCCCAGATGTGTCTTCATCCGATGACAATTTCATTCTGTCTGAATAGTTCAAGCCACACTTTGGGCTGAGGAGAAAAAAAAGATGGCCCATATGCTCAGAAACATTCAAAATTCATGCTGACAGATTACTAGTTTTACTCTGTCTATTGATGTCACTGTAGCTGTGATCCTTTGTTTTCCCTCCCTGAAGTTGAACATGGCCTCCAATTGGAACAACCAGCAGAGGAGAAATGTGGGGCTGGACAGACAATCCTTCAGTCATGTTTTCTTGAGTAAGGCAGGGGCATTAGAAGGTATGGGCAAATAAATCACATATGCAGGTAGATTTTCTTAGGAAGAGAGGAAGGAATCATTGTACTTTCTGGGACAAAATGACTATCTTTGTGCCATCATTATCCTCTTAGAGGTCTGGCAAAATTCCTGCATCTGGGAGTCAGAAAAAGAAGATGAGTCTGCAGTAGAACCTGACCTAGAATGGAGATGCAGAAGCAGTGGGTCCTTTCAGGTTTTAGGATACTTTTTAGTTACCTCAAAATCCACCCGAAGAACAATCAGTTGAGAAGAAGGTTAGCAAGCTGAGCTCTTTCTAATACCTCAATATTCCAGTTCCTCAGCTGGACATGCCAGAAACCTACTGTCGAGAGTACCTGAAGGATATTCTGATGTGGTTGAAGCCTGTTTCACGCAAATACAAGTCTGGTAATTTGTCAGTGTGTTCAGAGAATCATGGTCTGGCTCGAGAGGGGTAACAAAGGAAACCTCCAGAACCACCTATAAAACTCTAGAGATAAAGGCAGTATGAATTGTGATATGAAAGGCAATCATAGCAACACCAAAGTTCCACCAGAGGTTGACATTTACTATTTGTTCATGACTTCAGGAGGGAATGCAAGTAATCAGCAGGTGGTGACATGAGAGCAGGCTAGGAAGCCATGCTGGGGTTCAGCCTGGTTTGATGGAGGTGAGAGGATATTTATGTGGCACATGGGAGACAACCAATTATCAGTCTTCCTGGTCTGATGCCTTAAAAATGGCAGTCAGAATGCCAAAACTGAAGGAAAAAAGCTGAAGGAAAAAAGCTGTGAGAAAGGCCCTCCTAAAATCCTCTCATATAACTGCAACCTCAAACCGTGAAGTATCCAACATCCTGTAAATGAGGGTCTCCACTTCCACAAGGCTGGACCTTTGTGATGGAGGATCCTGGTTGACACCTAGGTATGTGTTATCCCGCTGGGGAGTGTCTAATTCCTCTCCAAAATACAAATCATTAATGTCTCCCTCTGCTTTTTGTGATCACATGAAGAGTTGAGGGGGTTAGCCTTTGAGCTCCAGCTGGCCAGAGGTAGGCTCTAGATTTGAATATTATATCAGCATTTTATATAGTAATGAAACAGTCATGCCGAGTGCTGCACTCTGTCTACTATGCCTGAAAGTTTTAAAGTACAAGAAAATTATGCAGAATGGGTAAAATTTTCAAAAACACCTGATACTTAGAAGCCTTAATTCCTGGTTTGCTGGTGCTACCACAATACCTATCATAAATAATCATTGTTTTGCTATCATTACTTCTGTATCATATGCATTGTATAAAGGTTACAAGTGGTTCAGGTTAATATGGTCAAGCGGAGTTGCAGGCACTGCATGGTCCCTCCTCACAGTTCTTCCAGTACACTTCAAACCTACATTTCAAGAGCCCTCTTGTTCATTCTTAGAACTAAATTCAGCAGAGACAGGCAATAGTACCAAATTTTGCAATGATTGTACAATAGAGGTGCATTTTAAACAGAGATTAGATGATGAGATAAAATTAATTTAGCCCATGACTTAAGAGGTGATCTGAAGCTGCAGAGGAGAAAAGCTCTGTCCTCCAGTACCATACTGTAGTTTATAAGATCAAAGAAGCCAAAGATAAATTGCCACCATTTTTACAGCTTCCTCAGAACACCACCACTGTTCCCCCCAGGTGCTAAAAAGAGCTGCTTCAAATCTAGTCCACAAAGATAACTAATTTTAACAAGCTATTCACTCATCATTACTAATCAATAACCACCAGGGAGGACAGCCAAGTGCCACTAATAGTATTGCCGTCATTAGCATTTATGTCCAAATCACCTCTTGCTTTAATCTCAATTGCCTCCCTGACCTTGTGCCACTTCCTAAAACAGACTGGGTCAATCTAGATAGCTACATCAAAATGAGCGATTATTTATTTCACCCCTGAGAAGCCAGGGCCAAGCAACTGAACACGCTCTGTCCTATTAGCCCTATAAACCCACAGCTGAGAATTGGGAGGATGCAGCTGGGTATCCATTATATAGTTCCTTTTATGATAGTCATGTTTGACATCTTGTAAAATATGTAACACTTTAGGCAACAGCACAGCTAATGATGCAATATTGCAATGAAATCCCTGCCCTGACCGAATTTTCAAAAGGAGCAACAACATCACATACGTTACTCCTTTCCTTGATTTAAAGAGACATTCATTTTACCATAGCTGATTGCCGTGCTGCACTGAATGAAAACACATTATGCCTAATCTTCCCAACAACAAAAAGGATTTATTATGTGTTTCATTTTCCTTGTGTTAAGGATAAATTCTAAGCTTCTTTCTCAGAATTGCTACAGCAAGTTGAACTTGATTTACAAAATGAAAGCTTGGGGCCCAGTGGATAGTGACAGTGATCTGATAAGCAAAACTGTTCAGTTAGAGTATCTTGCTTGAAGTCAGAAGACAGCTTCAAGTTCAGAAATTTCAGACTAAAACAAGCAAGCAAGCACAGAATGAGTTTGGCTGCTCATTTTGATCTTCATTCATTTGATTCATTATGCTTTTAGACCATTATTAAATTCCTAGCTATGGCATCCTCACTCGCTCACATGTGGCTGCCAAATTCTACTAGTAAATTCAGGCCAACAGAACTTTATACTAAAAGAGGAAGGATGCTCTTGACTCTGGACAATGGCTCATGATATCTTGATTGTGCTCTTGACTTTTCCACTTCCTATAAACTGACAATAATATTCTCCTACCCCACAGAGATATAGAGAAGCTAAATTCATCGACATCTATGAGATGCTCAGATACTACTGTTATAAGCACTATGTAAAAGTCAAAATAAAATGAAATAAAATATTCCTAAAGGCTGTTCAGCACTGAAGGACAGAGGATGGTGGAGAGAGAAGGGACATAGTAGATAGACCTGCATTTCTGTCAGTCTGTCATCTTCCTCTTCTCCATTTTTTCAATTTTTTTCTTTTTTTGCGGCGGGGAGGGAATTTTATAAAGAGTCTTTGAGAGATTTCTCCGTAGGTCTGCACTCTCACTTGTCAGCTTTAAATTAACTGAATTGCTGATGAAAAATAGAGTGTTGAGTGGCTTAATAATGGCACCCACTTATGAGCCATTTGTTAGCAAAGAGCTCACTATGCTAGTTTTCTTGAAGAAAGAGATTCCGGACGTACAACAGATCTACCCTGCACACCAGATCTAACTGCCTCAGTTATCACATGTGTGAAAGTAGAATGAATTATATTGTGAAAATAGAAAGGATTAAAGAAATGCTGTCTGTACCTTTAAGAAAAACTGTTGGAATGCTGCAATCCAGGTGTCAGGAATACAGACATTCACATAGAACAATTGCACCATTTAAGGGCAATTGGTGAAGTATTAGCCTCAGATCCATAAAGAGTTAGTAAGGAAGTAGGATATGCATGCTGTGCCCCAGGTGAATTTTACAGTTTTGCTTTCTTTGTTCCTTTGTCTGATTCCCGCTCTTTTATCTGTATAAATAAGACTGTTTTGGCCTTGCATGGCCGCTCACATATTCTGAATGTTATTGGCAGAGCGCTGTGCTAATAAAACAGAGTGGTCTGACAAATTGTGAGTCCTGATTCTAACTTTGACAATTTGGAGGTTCCACCGAGATGGCAAACGTCTTCACTGGGGCTGTGTGATTCCTGACTGTTTTTGTGGGATGACCGTGGCAGCCGGCACCTGGGCATTTGGCCCAAGCGGTCCCCCACTAGAGCGGAAAGGCGCACAGCCACAGTGAGGTCTACGCCATCGAACCTGTTGGTTCCCACTCTGTTCTGGTAGGTATCCCGGGATCTGACATCAGGAATCTGGTCAGGTAATTATTTCTGTGTTTTGTCCGGACTGAGGACTGTCCTGTCTCTGTGTCTATCTGTCCTCTTGTGGAGTGTTTGAGTCTGGGTGCCGTCTCTGTCTGGGGATCGGCCGACCAAGGGGTTCCTGTCCCCGCGGTCTGAGTGAGTGAAATCTGCACAATTGCAGCCGCACCACACCTTGGGTAAAACCCTTAGTGTGAAAGCAAGGGCAATTGAGGCAGTAGCCTGTGGGCTCCTTTTATGTGTTGCAGCAGGCATCGCTCTGACGAACCTGAATTTCCTTCTTGTGTGATTGGTGTGTGAAAGTCCTCCTGTACTGGTAACCAGACGTCTAAGTCGGGACAGTTCCCTAAATGAACGCCGGCTCATTTTATGTATTTAGGATGGGTCCAGACTCCTGTAAAAAGGGTCAAGACTCCTGTAAATTTCTGGGAAAATGGTCTAGGCTAACTCAGGGGGATCCCAAAACTCAGTGGCCACTGTTAAAATCTTGGAACAAAGACTGAGTGGACGTCTTAAAGGACAAACTCGGCCAACCTAAAACTAAATTGGCTAAAGGAGAGGTTAATTGTTTCATGCAGTGGTGGGAAGAGGCAAATCATAGGTGGACAAAATCAAAACTGGCCTCTCTCACTTATTCAAATAATAAGTTAAAAGCTTTATTAAAAGCCTCCTCTCCCACCACTAGACCGAGCGCTCCCCTTTACCCCGTTCTCCAAACCCCGGATCGATCCAAACCCCTTCATACTCCCATCTCATTGTAAAAAGGACAAAAAGTCCCTTGTTCTGTTCCTCTTTGTTGTCTGCCTCAGAAACTGATTCTTTATAGTGTCCCACTACCAATTCAGCAAGACTCGGGGCGGGGGGAGCTCCTCAACTAGCCCCCACCCTTCCTGGTCCCTTTCCTTGAACATTTCTTTCAAAATTGTGAAATGACCACAATATCATTCACAAACTGTTCATTGAAAAAAAGCAGGATCGGGCCCAGACAAGCAGGCAAGCAACAGAAAAGAAACAGGTTGAAAGCCCTAAGGGAATAGTGTCAGGAGTAAAAAAAAGTAGTAAGTGCAGGCATGAACCCCTGGAACAATACTTAAAAGGGTGAAATCTAAGGTGATAAAGGTGTCATTTTGGAACATAAACAAGTGATTTAAGAAAAGAGAGTGAAAAGTTAACTATAGAGGCTGGAGAGAATTAAGCAGTTAAACTTTGTGGAAAATGTTAAAAAGGACCATGTTAAAGAGAGAGAATTCTTGGTTTCTTTGCAGACATTCTGAAGGGAAAATGGGCCCTTTTCCAGAAGAGTGCCTGTAAATAATCCTTATATATATACAGCTATGCAAAAACAAAGCAGTGTAAAAAAAAATGTTAAGGAAAAGAAAATGTGTATGTATCTATTTGTCTGTGTATGTAAAGTTCTAAGAATCTAAACCAACACATCTGGTTTGTAAAACTACTGTTTTGTAGGTGTAAGATAAATTGATTTTGTTTTTGTTTTTAATGCCACTAAAAATTCATTTGACTCTTTGATTCAAAGTTGCAAAACTGACAGACCTTTTTGCAAGACACAGGTAATTAGTGTTGTTTGGCTTTGGGATTTAGCATTTAACCCTTAAGGGGTAACTTGATTCTTTACAAAAATTAAAATGTTTTTAAATAAAGACCAAGTCATGGCTGCAATAGGGCAGTCAGAATCACGAGAATAGGTAGAGATTCTGGAGTCTTTTTGTTTGTTTGGTTTGTTTTTTTTGTAACAATAGCAGATAAGAGCTGTAATGACAGAATAAGAAGTTAACAGTGACCCTCTGAAGCAACAGCAGAGGTGAGGTGCACAAAACAAAAAGAAGCAATGTTAAAAACACTGAGCCTTAAAATGACTATGTGTAATCAGACTGTCACTTTAATAAAAGTACATGAAAACTCTGTAAAAACAAAACAAAGTTATACCTTATGTAAAAATTAATATGGCTAATGTTTTTGAAAAGTTATAGTATAGAAAGAATGTGCATTTTCTGTAGGACATGTGCAGCGTATATTGTAGAAAGGGATGTAAAAAAAAATGCAAATGAAACATGCTGCTGAATTAAAATCCTATTAGGGCTCCAAAAAGAGCCGCAATAGGCTGTTTTCTTTTTCAGATCCCTGTGTGTTAAAACAGAGTCTCTGAGCTCTGCTGATGGCTTTGAATCCAAAAGCCTAGCCTGTGTTGATGCAAATTACCTAACTGATAAAGAAAGGTGAAAACTGCCAGCACAAATGAAGCTGCAAATAAAGAACATACCTGGTCAGCAAACAAACTGCCTACATAAAAGGCATGGTATAACAAGATACCTTTAATTAATTTGATGCTAATGTTACTGTTAATATTAAACATTAAAATAACTTTAATGTTAGTGAGTACCCCTGTAACAACTTGTAGTGTGTATGATTTTTTGAAAAATCCTTTAAAGTAATATGGTAATGATGCTTCTCAGCTATTACCTGTGAATAAACTTAAAGCTTAACACAGCAGGGAAAACATTACAAACTTGGTCTGCTATATAAGAGGCAAAACTTGAGGTACACCACCTCATGAATTTAATAACTAAACAGTGAAATAATTTTTGCATAACCCTTAAAATGTAGAAGCCATTAAAACCTGGCCTGCCTTAAAAAAAAAAAACAAACAAAAAAAAAACAAAAAAAAAAACCACAGGAAAATATGGGGGTAATTCCTCTGTTTTGCCTGCAGTCAGGAAGGGTATTTGTAAAAGAATGAAATCTTTAAGCAATAATCAATGCCACCCCAAAAGGGGTAGAAAACTGTTCTTTTTGTCTTTCAGATAATCCGAAGTATTGTATAATGGACTATGTGTATGTGTTAATTCTTGGGGAAAAGTGTTTAAAAAGTGCTAGCAACCCACCAGAAGAGAAATGTAAATGTAATGTAAGTACTGTGTTTACCAATAATCACATTTACTATTTGCCACAACAACAACAACAAAAGAGTCTCCGCTTACTGTAAGCACTGATTTAGCTGAGTTCTCTATCAACCTTGGCATTAAATGGCAAACAGTTACCAATCATCTGTTAAAAGGTAAAAAGGTAACATGGCTCCTAAAAAAAAAAAAAATAATAAAAACAAAAATGTGGAAAACTGAACTGTTCATATTATACACGCAAATGGGGACATGTTAAAAATTGCCACTGCATAAAAGCATAACAGCTTACCATTGGTATAACATTTTCTGGATGGTCTCCCACAACTACTGGCATACTAATATTACTACCCTAATTGTTTTTGGTTTTACATTGTATGTGTTTAATTGAAATGTTTAAAATGTGCTGGTGGATAAAACAAATGTATGTAAAGCTAAAGCCACAGGCCCAAATCACCTCCCAGTATTTTCTATTACGTGGACTAAATAAGAAGTGACACTGGCGATTAATAATCTTAGTGTCAAAAGGGGGATATGTAGGAGCAGGATTTTATAATATCCCATAAGAATTAAAGTATAATTTGATTTCATCCTGCTAGTCACTATTTTTAAATAGCAGAAAGAAATGACCCCCTGGGACTATAGGATTCTGTTTTCCCATATGCATTACAAATTGGGCCCTCTCTAACTCTTTGTTTGAAGATTTAGGTAGTAAGAGACAGGATTCTCTATTGTGTCTGTGTTAAGTAAATTAGAGAAACATTGAAGGCCTGGGTCTCAATGTAAATTGTCTTAGTTATCAATTGTAAAACTTAGCAAGGTTTAATTTGCAATGCTTTTTTTGTTCTATATAAAATACTACTGTTTGTATTCTCAAATCTATTTGTGTGAATGAGGAATGTATCATCAGGAAAAGATAAGGTGTGAAGGCCATTGTTACAGCCAGAGTCAAGGGACGGCTGTTAAACTGTCTGGCATCTCAGAGTGGATACATGCTTCGCAGTGTAAGAATGCACAGACCCCAGTGAACCAATCACCACCTCAGGACCACGCAGAGTCAATTTTTTTGACTCCAGAAGAAGACGTAGAGGAACAGCCTGCAATACCTTACAATCTACGCTCTCGTAAGGGTTGCCAGAAGCAGATGACTACATAAAGCAAGGCCCAAGAAGAAGCAGTAGTGAGCCAAGCGCCTGCTGCCTGGTGGACATAAAACTGTGAGTGCAGTTCCCTCAGTTGAGGTTGTCAGAACCAGAAGGGCCTTGCCTCCAACATGCAGCTCTGGTAGCGCCTGTTCCTCTGCTGCTGGTATCTTAAGGTCTGGGGTGCACACAATGACAATTCTTTTATCCAGCAGCAAGTGTGGATAGCTCAGATCCTTATTATTTCTAAATGCTGGGTCTGCAGCCACATCCCAGCCCACTCTCAAACTGGTGTTCCTGTCCTGGCTATCCCACTCAATTCCCCAGACCTCACTGGAGGACCTTGTCTGTTTAACACAATATGGAACAGTAATGACACCTGGGAAGAGGCTATTGGCAGTTCCTTTACCCCACTTGGGGGAGCAATACACCAGGCAAAAAGGCTCCTAAGTAGTTAAATAATGGCAAATAAAACCAGAGAAAGTTTAAGAGCCCTGGCCAAGGAAACAGAGGCGATCGGACAGGTGGCCCTCCAGAACCGTCAGGCATTGGACATAGTGCTCACGGCCAAAGGAGGGACCTGTGCTCTCACTGGAAAACAATGTTGTATGTTTATACAATACCAATAAGATAATAGATCGCTACAGCCACTTAGAACAAATCGCATATCTTCCTCATGAAGAGCTGAGTTCTTTATGGAAGTGGCTAAGTAACCTGTTCAATTTCTCTGGCATAGGAAACTGGTTGTTTCAGGGAGCCCTAACTATCCTGTTTGAAATCTTAGTGATTTTTGTATGCTTTCAGTTAATCTGTTGTATCCAGAATTGTGTCACCCAGATGGCTGCCCCAAAACAGAGTGCTAATATGATGATTTTGAATATCACTGATGAACAAAAAGATAAGAAACGGTTAATTTGTGGAACCCAGTAATTGTTGGTCATGGCGTGCGCTTGACCAAAAGGAGGGATTGTGAAAGTAGAATGAATTATATTGTGAAAATAGAAAGGATTAAAGAAATGCTGTCTGTACCTTTAAGAAAAACTGTTGGAATGCTGCAATCCAGGTGTCAGGAATACAGACATTCACATAGAACAATTGCACCATTTAAGGGCAATTGGTGAAGTATTAGCCTCAGATCCATAAAGAGTTAGTAAGGAAGTAGGATATGCATGCTGTGCCCCAGGTGAATTTTACAGTTTTGCTTTCTTTGTTCCTTTGTCTGATTCCCGCTCTTTTATCTGTATAAATAAGACTGTTTTGGCCTTGCATGGCCGCTCACATATTCTGAATGTTATTGGCAGAGCGCTGTGCTAATAAAACAGAGTGGTCTGACAAATTGTGAGTCCTGATTCTAACTTTGACACATGCTTGTACACCTCTATCCCGATATAACATGACCCGATATAACACAAATTTGGATATAACATGGTCAAGCAATGCTCCGGGGGGGTGGGGGAGGCAGGGCTGCGCACTCCGGCAGATCAAAGCAAGTTTGATATAATGCAGTTTCACCTATAATGCAGTAAGATTTTTTGGCTTCCGAGGACAGCATTTATATTGGGGTAGAGGTATAATTACTGCTTGTCTGTCTGAGGTGTCCTGAGGCAGCTGTGTGAGGTCTCGAATTAAAGAGCCACCTGTACTGGAATACATTGTCTATAATAACAATACTCAGTTTGCATAATTTTATTTTAGAATTGCTTAAGTGCTCTGCAGTTTACCCAGTCTTATTAATTTAGCCTGCTGCTCTATCCTCCTTTCAATTCTTTTATCAAACTATATGGGTTTTTAATGATTGTAATAAGTGATGAGTTTAAATACCCAGCTCTTATCTAGTATTTTCATCAATAGGTCTCAAAAGAGCTTTACAAGGGAATCAGTATCATTACCGAGTATCAGTATCATTACTGGAAACTGAGGCACAGAGAGATGAAGTGCAGTGCTCAAATTATAGGAGAAAAAAAGAGGGGAGCCTTCACTTTCAATGTTAAGTGGCCTTTGCTTTAATTTAAACAGTAATGAAAAGTGAGGGGACAATAAAACAAAAGTGAGCTAGCACCTACCCCCTGTAATTCAAGTACAGATGAAGTGGATTGCCCAAGGTCACCCACTGGCAGAGCTGAGAACAGAAGCCAGGACTCAAGAGTCCCAGTCAGTCCAGTGAGGACAGAGCCCTGTCCCTCTTACAGACACTTGTTTAAGAGTGTGCACACTGGACTGGTAGCACACCATCCCTAGGAAAAGGGGCAACATGCCCTCTGCTCCACCGTCAGCCTCCCCTTTTTACACTGTTCGGGGGTATCTTAAGGGGCAGAGACTGAGTTCCTTGGTGGCATTAAGCCAAGGCCTATGCAAAGGCACAAGAAGTGGGGAGCTTTGATGTACAAATATTAATGAATTCAGTTTCAGTCACCCCTGGCCACCAGGTAAGTATCAGTATCAGCATTATCAACAGATTGGGAATCACTAAAGATAGATCTACACTTATGGTGGCCTGTAGAGTACAGACACTGCACGCTCAGATAGCAAGGGTATAAATCACAATGTAGACAGTGAGGCACTGTTTAGGCAAGTAGAATCCTGGACTATACATCCTACACAGCTCTCTACATGCCCAAGGAGTGCCCTTCATGTCTACACTGCTATTTTTATCAGTGTAGTGTCCTGCTTCCTCCCTGATGCTGCAGTCCTTCTTTGAAGGCTCCAGCAGCAGGAAAAGGTTCTGGCAGCTAGGAAGGAGGTGAGAAAAATCTGCCTCCTCCCCACCCAAACCTTTTGCTGCCACATGTAGTTAACACACCACAGTGTGGACGCAGCTGCCTTTCACTGCAGAGTGTAGCTTCATGTGCCCTACATGCTGCTGCAAGTGTGGATAAGGCCTGGAGATTAAGTGATTTACCAAGGGTTGCACAGTAAGTCAATGGCAAAGCAGGACCAATGCTCATCTTTACTGGCTCCTAATCTCATTCTTCAACCACAAAACCATCTTTCTCCTCTGCCTGATCCCTTCATGAAATGGGATCTGAATGTTTTCTGTCATGTGAAAGTTGATCAAAAGTGCTGTCCAGATTTTTGAAAGAAAAACTCAAAGGCTGATGTGTACAAAAAGCAGTTTTAGTTCTAATTATATTTTGGCCAAAGAAGAGAGTTACACTCACAACAGCAGGATTCAACCTAGTTCAGTAAAACCATTCAATCAAGATAATTTTTTGCTATTGCCACTAAAAAGATCACAGTGAAATGCCAGGCTGTACTCTCCTACTGTATGTTATGCCTGGCTGCCTGTTTACCAGGGAAAAAGTGGCAGATTTCACCAGTTTTATAGCTGAGTCCGTTTTTGGTTTCACAGAACTGGAATATGAATAAGCACTTTACTGACCAGCTACTTCATCAATGTCATCCTGGTTCAGGCTAGAAAACTTTTTGAAATGCCATTATGAGCCAAAATGTGACTACACATCATTGGCATTTTGTTACTCAGTATACAGCTTCATCTCGTTTTACTGTTCAGGAGATTTTTTTCCAACCAGCAGTGAAAATGCATAGAGGAAGCTACATTCATCCACAAAATTATCAGTTAGATTCTGATTGCAGGATCTTTCTTTATTGGAGATGATCCAAAAAAGCAGAAAGCACAGCTTGATTTTTTAAGCCTAAATCAAGTGTGCAGGGCCGGCCACTGGAAAGGTAGTCTTTTAATTTGAAAACTGAGCACAGTTTATGTGGGAAGCACTGAGGGCAAAATTGTGCCCTGATGCTCTATAAGTGCACAAAAGTGCATGCTTAGTGCAAAAAAGCTCCCCCTTCTTTGCACCCTAATGGGAAGCCCAGAGCCTGCTCCACCCAGGCATACATCCCAAAGGTAATAGACAAATTGGCTTTACCCTGACCCCAGCGTTCTGTAGCTTAAAGACCCAACTGACCCCAGGGATTATAGGTATAGAAAAACCACAAAATCAGAAAAGTGACATCTGCACTAAATGAAAAATATCCTAGGTGCGTCATTAAACATATTGACATTTTAAAAGTGTATATGGAGAACAAATTTATCAACTAAAATCAACAGAGTTAAATCAGGAATGATTTTGGCTGACTTTTTACCATGGAAAATTACTAAGAGCACAAACAGTAATTCACTGTGCATCTCCTGTACATTATTTTTAATAACAAGGTGAAAAACAAATAGCAGGCAAATGGCCTACTTTGAAGAGAATGCTGGTTCTACTCCATCAGTTGGCCAGCAGGAGGTGCTCATGCAATAAGCACCTATCACTTCTCATACTCCCATACCCACATCAGCCTTCAGTCTCAAAAAAGGAGCCAAAGTAACCTAACTTCATCCCCCTTGTAATAAAAGCATATTTGAACTTTACCAGCCAAGTGAGCTAATGAGAGAGAGATGAAGTTACTTTCAAACCTAGGTTTCTCTTTGTTTCTATGACACAATATTCATAACGGCTGCTAAGCCACCTGGTCAGCGAAAGATTTTACCTTCCCTCACACCACTCCATTTCTTGTAAATGCAAGCATTGGAATGATCTGATTCCTACTCAAAAAAGGATTACAATTTTGTATGAATAAGAATAGAGTCTATAATTATACCAGCTGGCTTGCCACTGGAGTTCCCAACTCTTGTGTTGGAAATCATGCTGACCACCACCTGAGGCCAGGAAGAAATTTCTCCCTATGGCATAGTATTATGCAACCAAGGCAATAATATTTCTAATGGGCCTAGATTAAGATACATTCCTCAGTTTCCCTGACAGGAGGTACAGAGAGACATACTCTGGAGAAAGTGGTTAGAAGAAGTTATACTGATGTTACATAAGCAAACTCCTCAAAGCTAATCAGTGGAATGTGGAGTAATACCACAGAATGATAGTGATGTTCAACATTATATTGCACACGTTAATAATGATACTGCTGCTTAAAAGAAAGCCTGTGGGAGGTGGGGCAGCTCTGTACTGCCCCCGTTAGGGCCATCTTTGTTCACAAGTGTTGACCATCTGATTGGGGCAGGGTAGCCTGTGCTGTAAGCTTGCTGTCAGTCTGTAAAAATCAAGTAACAAAAATAACTCAGAATTTGGCACTTTGTGACTTTAAACAGGAAAAAAAATCACTTCAGAATGCAAGCACTTAGTTGCAGCATTTATGGCAAGGCCCCAGCCTCTTTCTAGATTAGCCTTGAGAAGTTTTTTTTTTCTGTCTCAGTCTCACCCAGCTCCACCCTTGAACAAATCCAGCTAAGTCTTCTTAACTGGTTCTTGATTGGTCAGTATTTCCTCCTGGGCTTTCTAGGCCTCAGGAGGATTATATTAGTGGTTGTCTGGTCTGAGTGGATTTTATTGGGGATGGGGGAAATCATGTCACTGATTCCTCCAGCAGGGAGCAAAGGCGGCCTGATAGATTCCATCAGAAAGTCAGTCTGAAGGAGAGGTGCAAGTTCATGTTACATCTGAATTTGGCATTAGGTGCCCGCATCACCAAAAACACTTCTAAAATTGGAACCTTCATTATCAGTCTCAGCAAAAAGGTCAAAGATAGGCATTTAGAGTGACTTAGTCTCTTATCCTTACTTATTCTCTCTCTGAAAGAATGATCTCTAGTCCATTTTACATGTGTGAAGCCACCTAGTTTGGGTTATACTGAACTTTCAAGATCAATAGTGAGCTTTCCTAACCATCCAACAAAAGATGAGGCAAACATTTATTTTCACTTATGTCCTGAATATGAGGGTAACCCTATGTCTCCAAAGAAGAAAGTAGGGATGACATTTTAAGAGAGAGATTGCCTGATGAACCACCTATGTGGAACACCCTTTCCCATTTTCAGTCCCTATGGCAATTATGGAAAAGTAATTAAGAAATATTTAATGTGCTTTTATCTATTGTAATGAGATTCAGTTGCTTGAAACAAGAGACAGCAGTCAGTAGCAAATTAGCAGCCAACTCTCCATTAACTAACAGCAAAGCTACAAGCCACAGTAATGAGGACCTCTAGTCTAGAATACGCTACTACCTCCAACTCTGTTTGTGGCTAAAACTGGAAGAATAATTCTCAACAAATTATTCATTCTATGAATGTATGTTCTTTTTCTGCATACAGAATGTCTGCAAGCCAATCATATTGTCCTTGATTTTATTCATTATTATGTAACCCTTCTGCCAGGCCGAATTGATAGCAGCAAGGGCCGGGTTCAATACATAGGGGTCCCTTCCCTACAACGTAATGCAAAACCAGCTCGAGCCCACACCCAGTGACCTGGGAAAATCTTACACACCCCTCTGGGCACCTCGAAGAGGTAATACTTCCCCTCTCGCAAGCACAGAGTCTCGGTGTAGCAGAAAAGGTTTAATTACATGAGATAAACAACAAGCATTAAATTGGGAAAACACCTCAACAAGAGTTCATAGACCAAACCGTGAGCAAAGACCCACCCCAGGAAATTGGGCCGTGTCCTTTTCCCTGGGCTCTTGAGTCCAGCAATCCCCAAATCACCCCAAGACTCCAAAGTCCAATACCCAAAATGTCCCTAGAGTCCAGCAACCCAAAGATCACCCACAGTCCCAAAAGTCCCACCATCCAAAAGTCTCTGTCCCGGGTCAGTGCAGGCCCAGAGTTCGAGAGTCTATGTGCAGAGGTCCCCCCCCAACACACAGCCTGGGTAGAAAGGGGCACCTTACATGGTCCGGGGCCAACTGCCCTGCCTCTCCGTGGGGTTCTGCTTCCGCCTTCTCCACGAACAGCTCCGCTCTACCAGCCACTCCACTCTGCTCCTCCAGCCATCCTCACAAATTGCTCCGCTTCACTCCACTCCGCCAGCTGCTCTGCTTCACCAGCTGTCCCATGATCCGCTCTAGCCCGTCCTCACAAACTGATCAGCTCCACTCGCTCCGTGACTGCTCTACCTGTCCCACAGCTGCTCCACTCTGCCAGCTGCTCTGCTCCACCAGCTGTGCTGTGATCCGCTCCAGCCGCCCCCACAAACTGCTCAGCTCCACTCACTCCATGGCTCCACAAACTGCTCCACTCTGCTCTGTCAGCTGCTCTGCTCCGCAGTATAGCTTCAGGCTCCCCCACTAGTTAGTACAGTACTCAGTGCTCTCAGCTCAGCAATTCCAGCTCTTTTGTGATTTCATCTCACAGTAGGGGAACCCCAGTGCTAGTGCACCATTAGCCCAAAGTGAGTTCAGCTCAGTAATCTGTATCTAGATCCTTAAGGGAATCAAAAATCAACTCTGATATTCCACAGTGGAGAGAGGAGTAGGTGGAACTGGTGCTTCTGGCTCACACAAGGAATCTACACTACCAGGCACAGATACCTACCTCCAATCTCTCTCACCATTCACTGGGTTTTGGAATCCATGTCTCTTGTCTAGCAAGTGCTCTTTAATTGATAGTGAAACCTTTTATCATAAAACAGTTTCGTAGTTCCTCATTTACTTAATCAGGGTGACAACACTTTATTCAACCTGCCCCAATAACAAAGGAATTGGGGATCTCACAGTTGTGAAAGTAACCATTTTAGGCTGCCATGGGCTATGCTAGGCAGAGTGGGTGTGCCTATGCAAACACGATCAGCCTCTGAAATTTTTTTCCACACTCGCTATAATTCACCACCAGATGTCAGTCTAGAGCTCATCCTGACTCTGCTTACAATTAGAATATACTCAATCCCTCTCCCCCGAATCCTGTGATTTATCATGAAGTCACATGGAATTGTTTTTGTTCTCTGATTGTATCACTGTAGTTTGTCGCATGAGGGGAAGTGCTTGAACAACCACTGGGATTTTCTCTTTCAGACAGTGACATCACTTAAAAACAAGATAAAAAATCAAGGAATGTTATCCATGTTATCCATTTTCCCTTTCTTGCCTGAGGCACAATTCCTAGAAAAATTAGGCTGCTCTAGGATTAGATGTCTGGGTGCAGAGATTACTTTTAATTTTATCTAGTCACATTCACAAATAGTAGTTGTATGTGCAGGTGCAGTCCTGGTCATGAAGGGTGCGGTAAATTCTTTAGATATGCCAGTGCTTGGGTGAAGAGTTTTAGGAACCCACTCCTCATGCTATGACAAGCCAGTCAAATGCAGTATAAAATATCCACAAATACTTGAGCATGAGCTGAACATCTACTTCTGCAAGCACTCAGGCAAGAATAATTTAAGTGCTTGAATGTTCATGAAAATATGAGCACAAAGCAAATTAATTTAAATTCCAGTGAATACTCATGGCTTTTATTTATTTTATTGTCAAGTTCTGTTTGTGGCAGTTTTACAGTCAGGAGCTGACCATCTTCTTCACTTACACTATTGTAACTCCACTAACTTCAGTGGGGCTACTCTGAATTACACAGGTGTAAGTGAAAAGAGAATCAGGAATCATTCTACTGGTGAAAAATCTATTAAGAAAAGGCACTTGGAACTAGAGGTGAGCAAATCATTGATTTTATGATTTGGGGGTTGAACTGAAAAATCTGAAAAGGACTGGGTTGTTGGAAATGAAACTGATTTTTAAAAAATCAGCATAATGAAAAACTGAAAAAAGTTTCAGATAAAAAACTAAGCAAATATCTTCTCACTTTTTATCTCTTCTCCTCCTTTAATCTATCCCCAGCCTTCTATATTATTCTATTACAGTAGTGCCTAGAGCAGTGATTCTCAAACTTTTGTACTGGTGTCCTCTTTCATATAGCAAGCCTCTGAGTGTGACCCCCTTTATAAATATATTAAAAAGTGTTTTTAATCTAACACCATTATAAATGCTGGAGGTAAAGTGGGATTTGGGGTGGAGGCTGACAGCTCGTGACCCGCCATGTAATAACCTCGTGACCCCCTGAGGGGTCCTGGCCCCCAGTTTGAGAACCCCTGGCCTAGAGGCACTAACTGAGATCAGGCCTCCTTGTGGTAAGCACTGTACAAATATATAGTGAGAGACAATCACCTCCCACCCACATAGACAATCCCTCCCCAAATTAAGTAGACAAGCCAGACACAGAAAATACTATTATTTATTTTACAGATAGGGAGGAGAGGCACAGGGAGATTAAAGCCTTATTCAAGGTACTTAAACACACACCTAACTTCAAATATGTGAGTAGTCCCATTGAAGTTAATAGGACTACTCAATCACATGCCAAAATTAGCTGTGTGCTTGATTACCTTCCTGAATCAAAGTCTATCTGTCACTCAAAGTTTCTGACAGAGCCAGGCATCAATCCTAGGTCTTGAGGCCCCGGCTAGGGCCTTAACCACAAAACCATCCTTCCTCTCTACTTGTCTTACTGTTGAGTTACGCACAGTGTTAGACCATGATCTCTTTGGGGCAAGGGCTACAATCACAGTTTGAGGTGCTGGATAAATAATATTGTAAGATCATGCATATTGAAGCTACTTGGATCACATCTCTCTAAAAAAAACCAACTTGATGTAGCTTCAATGGAGTTAAACTAGTGAGGAATTTGGTCCAAAAAGCTTTCAGGAAAATCTCCCAGATTTACTACAGTGGTACTATGTCAATTTTCATCACCTGAGAATCTGGTCGAAAAGTTCTGATCCTATAATTTCCATTTGACTAGATGAGATCGGGCAAAACAACAACGTAATGAGCCCCTTCCCTCCCCACTTTCTTTTAATAATCTGCAGGCGAATGCTCATGCCTAGCGGATGGCCAGGTATACTAAAACTAAATGCCCACTGACATCTTCTTGTCAAGTACGTACAACTTTGTATGCACTGTTACTATTAATCATGTTTATTACAATAGTGAGAAGGACCAACCAAGAGTGAGGCCCCATTGTGCTAGACACTGTACAAATAGAGTAGTAGATGGCCCAAGTCCCAAAGAGTTTACAGTCTAAATTATCAAGACAGACACAGGGTGGGGAAAGGAGTAGAACACACAGAGTGAACAATCTGATGGCAGCGAACAGAATGTTAGTTCCATACTTTTTCCTGTTTGTGGGCAGGTTGGCTATAGTTAGGAGATCAGCTAAAATGGAAAAAAAAGGAAGGGAAAAGCAGAGGGTAAGAGGCACATGTGAAGTAAATCTAAGATGAAAAGATTGTAAGGGAGAGAGAGGCCTGGAGAAAATAGCCAATCAGCACTGTAGAGAACTCCCCCTGAATGTCTGCAGGTCCCTACTTTGACTGCTTCTGTAACTCCTCCTACTAGCTGAAGTCTCTGACTGATTCCTGTCTGCGATTTTTACCCAAGGCAACATGGCAAGGGGAGGGGCTGAAGAGATGGGAGTCACCACTTGGTTCTAATGCCTCAAGGTGGGGCAGGGGAGAGGGAGTGTCTTCCTTGTACAGTTCTTGGTTGAAGGGTAGCCCCACTAGGTCCATTTTATCTCCTTCCCTTAGTGCAGGAATATCTGCTTCGGATTGGTTCTGTAGCCATTTCTATCAGCTGGAGTGTCTCTTACAGCTGGCTCCTTCCAGCAGTATCAATCTGCCTATGTAGGATGAAACTCCTGTGTGTTTCTCAGCTGGACTAGCAAGGGATCAGGAAACCGTGTACTCAATTAATAGACCTTTATGTATTTCCATAGTTCACTTCTTATCTGCCCTCCTTGTTATGTTTCAGTATTCAGTCTTATTTTAAGGACACAGCTGTGGTCTTGAAATCTGAGGACAGATAAAGTTAATGCAGCATGTAGGCACTCACTGTTTAATAATTTTTTTAAGATACTAGCTCACACTTTCATTATCTGGAGCCAGTTCATGATTACTCAGATAGTTTAAGAGAAAAATCTTGTAGTAAACAGTGAAAAACTGGATGTTATTTACTACTTTTACAGCACACAGCAAGGCAAATTAACAATTAAATAATCCAAGTAACTTATTGGTACTGGTATTTTGGAAATGGAAACTGCTATTGCATAAGGTTTGAGTATATAACTCTAAATTTTCCATATAACATCACTGTGAGCTCCACACATTATGAGAGCAGACTATACTCCGAAACTATACAGGACCAGAGCAGTACTCTAAAGTGTTTCCAGAAGTTATGTGATTTTAAACATGTAGGACTAGATTATAGCTACCCCTGTGCAGAGCTGTAGGAGACAGTGGGAACAAGACAAATCCTCCACCGCTTACTTCTTAGGACCTCAGTTTGGAAACCACTGGATTAGATCACTTAGTAGTGTCCTCCATCTTTCTTAGTTGATTCTATAGATACATTATGACCTTTATTACAAACTACACCCATGAGGCTGAGGAGGGACTCTGTGCTAGTGGCATCTTTCAAGACCATTGTGCCGGAGGCTTTGGCAGTGTGCCCACTCCTTTGGTGTTTCCTTTCTGCAAATATACTGGTAAACCAGTTTACGAATAGGAAGGATCACAAACACCTAGTTTTAAGTGAATACTGAATAGTCACAGAAAGCCCTTTGGGGATGGGAATATCAGTTTGTACAGTGCCTAGCACAATGGAGCTCTGACCTGGCTGGTATGCTTCCCAAACTTTTTATTACTGCAGGTGCCTTACAAATATTTTTTAAAAAAACCCTTAGTGACACCCCACAACCAAATATTTTTTAAACCTATTAAGAGTTGATTCAAGAGTTCAGGATGCTAGAATCAAGAGAAATACTAGATTTCAGACAGTTTTGTGACTATTCAGTTACATACAATTTATGTAATTATATAATCGAATCTAATCTGAGTTTTAAAACTATAGTTTGAAAATAAGGATTTTGGTATGTTTATGCACAGCCTAAAGACTTTAATAAGAAGAACAGGCCTGTTTCAAACTGCATAGTTGTGTGACGTTTGGTTGAATCTCTGATAGGGCCAGATGAAAATCTTTTTACAAACTGAATTTTATTTAAACTATTTCTATGTTTAGTTCACAAAAAATCATTGATGAAAACCCAGACTCACAGAAATGAATGGAAGCAGCACTTTCATAGCTTCTTCACTGAGTTCTTTGTACTCTCCTTTTACCAGTAATCCAGCATTCCTGGTTTGTTAGATTTGAACACTTGGTTTTCACAGTGTGCAGTTTTTGATAATGAGATTTTTTTTTTGAGCTGAGATATATAAGGTTGGAATGGAGTCAACTGTTACAGCGAATGGGGTTTAAACCCAATCTATATCTGGAGAACCATGTTCAACTCCAGGAAAACATCAAAATGGGAATACAATCCAGATAAATAAGTTAATATTTGGTCTTGAATAGCATTTTGATCACTTTCCCTTGTTCTTTTGAAAAGTCTGATAACATTGGAAACATCTCAGTAAACATCTATTCAATGTGGCATCTTCAGAGACAGAGCTTCTTCATTAATCCCTCATTTTTTTCTTTAATATCAAGTACTGTATATTTGTATTCCTACCTTGAAGTGTTAGATTAAATGCATTCAATTTGCTAAATATGTCCACCCAATAAGGTATCATCAAGAAGTCCTTATTGCACATTTAATCTGCAATGTCTGTTTTTCCAAAGAGGAAAATTTTGATTTTGCAAATCAAAGACTCATAGTAACACTTTATCATGTAACAACCACTTGACTTCACTGTGAAACAGAAGCTGAGTGTGATCAGAGCCCTTTTCTTCACATGGTAAACTAAAACAACGTGTTTGCCCTGCCTGGGATTTTATAAAATTAAAAAGGTTAACAATGCTGAGGACCTCATTTACTTCAGGTTGTAACTTCCTCAGCGACAGAGCCTGGTGATGAATCATTCAGCATGTCCAAACTGCTGTGGGTGCCACATTCTTTACATGTGCTACAACCCCACTGTTTTTTCTAGTCATGGCTTATGCTTCATCACTGCATAGCCCAGTTTAAGACCTTAATTTACTATGAATTTATAAAGGATCTTGCATAATTCTTCACCCGTTGTGTGGGTTGGTATTTTATGCCAAAATAAGAGTTCAACTATTGTACTCGCTTTGACAAATCTCACATAACAGAACCTGAGCCATGTTGACAATGTCTGTGGATTCCCCAAGATGTATCTTGTCCTATCAGCTGGTTCCAGATACGTTCTGTAAGATAATTAGTGCTTCAATGGATTGTATTTGACATAGGAGTGGTTTTCAGTGCCACGGCTGCTTGCCCACTAAACCTAATTCAACATGTCTATTGCTGCTGGAAATAAGTCTTGACAATGGTGTGTGCTTGTTTGCATTTTGCAATTCACTTGGCTGCATTAGATACATCTAAGGCTTTTTGTGAAAGTCACTTCTTTGGACCAGACTCTCTTGCTGCTTTAATTCTTCTTGTTTATGAAGGAAAAAAGATTATCACTCTTGTTTATGAATTCTGGGTGTTTGGTTTCTAAATCTCTCTGTAGTTTCTTTGGCCTCATCCTTTCATTTCCTCACACTTGAAAATAAATGACACATTATGGCTGTGGAGTTTCCACAGTAATACTGAGACACAAAAACACAAACATAATGTGATAGTTACATCGTCTACTTTTCTTTTTAACTTTATTTTTTTAAAAAAATCTTCATTTCCTCATCTGCATCTTTGCTACATGTAGGCTAAGCACTTGGTTAAACATAGTTCCATTATAAAGATCAGATACACTTGTCTGAGCCTCCACCCGCTTTCCTTCTCTGCTAAGGTTGCTAGTGCTTTACTGCAGCAAGACCTTTCAACTGAATGCTCCTCATAGCAGGAAGTCTCTCTGCTGAAGGTCCCCTAAAAGGCACTGTCATAAACAGATGGTTAAGGATTAATGCCTCTTTCACCTGTAAAGGGTTAAAAAGTTCACCTAGCCTAGCTAACACGTGACCAGAGGAACCAATGGGGGAACAAGATGTTTCAAAAGGAAGGAGGGAAGTTTTTCCTTTGTTTGAGATTTTCAGTTTTCAGCCGGAGTGAAAAAGATCAAGGAACCAGCCTCTTATCAGAGTAGTAAGTTTTAGAAAGGAATAAATAGGTTTATGTTTATTTCTTTGTAACCTGTCTTATGCATTTAGAGGTAGAATCAAATTGGGTATTTGGGTATTTTTTTCTGTAACTAAATTTGTGCCCAGGGGAACATCCTCTGTGTTTTGAATCTGTTGTCTGTGAGAGTAGCTGGTATGCTAATCTCTCCCAGAAGGTTTTCTTTTACCTTTCTTTTCTTTAATTAAAAGCCTTTTTCTTAATACTTGATTGATTTTTTCCTTGTTTTTAGATCCAGGGAGGTGGATCTGGATCCACTAGGAGTTGGTGGGAGAAATGAGGGGGGATGGTTAATTTCTCCTTGTTTTAAGATCCAAGGGGTTTGGATCTGTGTTCACCAGGGAACTGGTGAAGTCTCTCAAGACTACCCAGGGAAAAAGGTAGTACTTGGGGGTAGTGGCAGCGATATCAGATCTAAGCTAGTAATTAAGCTTAGAAGTGTCCCTGCAGGTCCCCACATTTGTACCCTAAAGTTCAGAGTGGGGAAGGAATCTTGACACAGGTGATTTTAAGCCTAGTTTAATAGGCTCTTCATTACAAAAAAACAAGGGCATATCAATTAAATATTTTTTAACAAAACAAGCACTTCTCTAGACACTACCACAATATAAATATTAAATAATAAAAGAAAAAAATTCAAACTTGTAATTCTAAGTGTTCACACTAGAAAACAGATTCTAAACACTTCATTCATCTAACCCAGGAACACAAAAATACCACGTGATCAAGTTGTCCAAAGAGAGAGCAAGCACTCACATTTTGAATTTCAGACTGTTATGGGGTGTAGCCCTCATCACCAGACTAACGCCTCCTCCTGGTCATGCTGGGGATTAGTTCGAGGCAGACACCCTCAGCCACGGTCAGCACACCTACACTCTGTCTCTGCTTCTGTCTATGGCTCCTCTCCCAGAACTGCAGCATCCTCCTTGCAATCCAGACATCTGGCTAGGTCCCCATCTTTGTTTCCCAGTTTCAGGGGTGATATCTCTGTCAAACAGTCCAGTCATTTCCCCAGTGAAGAGTGTATGATAGAAACAGGGCCTGTCCACTACTCCAGGTCCCAGCCCAGGGACCCTGTAAATAGCAGCCTCTTGCTGCTTCTGTGTAATCTCTGTCAGTGCTGCTATATTTCCCTAAGCTACTTCCCATTGCCCCAACACCTTCTTGGCCCTCACCTTAGGGCACTCAGCTGTTCAGTCCCAGCAGCCAGCCATTGTTCTGTCCAAGGTGCTTACAGTTTCTCAGCCATCCAGTGACACAACCTTTACTCCCTGGGCTCCCAGCAGCAACTGCCCCTCCTCTGTTCCGCAGCTCCCTTTTACCTGAGCCTGATTGGTTGCTTCCTGCAATTCCTCCCTGATAGGCTGTGCTTCCCGCAGCCTGCCTGGGATGCTTGGAGGACTCACCACCATTGCTCTTCTGAGCATGATTAACCCCTTCCATGCCTGTACGAAGTAGGCACTCCATCACAAAGACCTTGAATATTCAAAGTGAACTGCTTATAAACAAACTAGATTTCCAATATCATTTATAGAAAATTATGTTTGTAGAACATTCATAAGCAGAAAAAGTAGACTTCTGTAAATAAAATATTTGTTGCAAATTATTTGCCCATCTCAAGGCTAATGACAGGAACAGATCTATTAGCCATGGCACAGAAGAAGAAGTAGTCATGCATAGGGTGAAGATTAAAACTTCTGACTGGATTCCTGTGCTGTAGAGCTGCTCTTTGGGGCCTAAGCAGTGGGCTACTCCTGATTTGGGGGAGCTAGAAATATAAAAAGGCAGCATAGCAACTTGCGAATGAAAAAAAGTAGGGAGGAGTGGGAGGAGTTATAGGCTTCCCAGAAAGCAATAAATGTTTTCTATGACTATTTTAAAAAATATGAATATATAAAAATATTTTGCATAGATAAGTCTCAAAGCATCTTATACAGTTGGGTAAGAAGAATAATTTATAGATGGCAAGACAAATTATAAATGACTAGTCCAATATTAGACAGTAAGATCACAGCACTCAGCTGTCATGATTATTAGTGTGATGTTAAATATCTATCTAGCTAACTTGGAATAGAATTGTGGAACGACATCTTGGCCCATTGAAATCAGTTGCAAAACTAGCAGTGATTTCAATGGGGACAGTATTTCACCCCATGTCTCCTATCTCCCAGTCCAATGTCCT
This sequence comes from Gopherus flavomarginatus, assembly GCF_025201925.1. Taxonomy (NCBI): domain Eukaryota; kingdom Metazoa; phylum Chordata; order Testudines; family Testudinidae; genus Gopherus; species Gopherus flavomarginatus. Next base: position 200,163,850 of record NC_066618.1, read on the forward strand.
GTTCACTGAACTATACATGAAAACATGTGAATGGTTAATTGTGAACATATTACAGCCCCACACAATTAAGAGGAAATACATTAAGATTGCTTTAAGATTTAAGGCTGGTTCCTCTTGAGTAACTACTGTATGTACAACAAAAATCTGCCAATACAATTTGCTGTGAATTTTCAGTTCGCACAGTATCAAAGATAACCACTACATCATCATCCTTGAAGTGGCAAGTAAGATACTCCATGTGGACATACACCTGTATTCACATGGAATCCTATTGACATTAATAGCATTTTGCTCAGCACACGATTCCACCTTGCAGAATTGGGTCCATACTCACTGTGACTCTAAGATAAGCCCAATGTCAGAGGCCAAGGGACTCTCTGGTATGTAGCAATAAGTCTCAGCTGTCCTGACCAACTCAGTGCAGCCACACACAGTCATTTTATTTATTTAAAAGCTATCTTGTAATATATCATTGGAAAACTAGTAACTCACTTTTCATTAATATTGCCATCTGATGTACAGTTAACATAAAGATTTATAAATGCACTAGAAATACATTCTTAAAATGTGTTTGGCAGGTAGATCTTAAGACACCCTCACCCTAGACAAAGGAATGGAGTTCACTGTCTTGAAGAGGAGGGAGTACCTCAAATGTAGAACCAGTTTTGACAGGCCCTGTCAACACTGGTTCTCCAGTTGTGAGGTAACTCCCTTCTCTTCATGTGTCATTATATAATGCCTGCATCTGTAAATTTCACTCCATGCATCTGAAGAAGTGTTTTTTTTTACCCACAAAAGCTTATGCCCAAATAAATCTGTTAATCTTTAAGGTGCCACCGGACTCCTTTTTGTTTTTGTGGATACAGACTAACATGGCTACCTCCGATACTTGGCTTGAAGATCATGTCTCCAATGAAAATTGAACAAGGAGGCAATGTACATTTACATAAGAGATAAAACAAAGCCATCAAACCAGTGAGGGAAATAGCGACTTAATGAATATTGCAAAAATTTACATGACATCAGCTCACTGGTGGACACAGCAAGCTGAGCCTCCAGGAGGGTTTCCTGATTTTGAAAAGAAAGAAACATTGAGAATATAAGGAGAGAGCCATTTTGGCATTCTTCACAGAAATCAAATGCTTTGATCTCTGGGTTGGCTCATGGCTAAGAACTGGCTAGTCATCCTGAAGATTAACTGTAGAGAGAAAACTACTCTGAATAAAAGACTAGTTTGTTAAATTAGGTTTTAATCTTAGGAGTGTATTTTTACTTATGTTTGTGACCGTTTCTATCAAAATTCCATTTAGTGGCTGTCACTTAAATATCTGTTCTTTGTTAAACTTAATTTTGTTTACCCAACAATCTCAGTGCAGTGTTTCAAACTGAAGAGTAAAACCTTCAGTCAAACTAATAGCGTGGTGCTGTGCACTGTCTCTTTAAAGGAGAAGCACACTTGATAAAGTTTGTGAGTGCAGAGAAGATGGTTTTGGGGAGACACAAGGCTGGAACGTCTGCTGGTGTCACCCTATAAGGAGTTACCAGGGTGGTGGAAGCTGACATTGTTGTGCTGTCAGCAGGCTGCAGATGTCAAACTGTGCAGCACAGAAACACCCGGGGTTACAGGGGAAGTGACAATCCCTGGCTGGTCTGGGTAAAACCCCCAAAGTGCCGCACTGTAAGCCAGTGTTTCCCAAACTTGGGATGCTGCTTGTTTAGGAAAAGCCCTGGGTGGGCCAGACTCGTTTGTTTACCAGCCGGACCTGCGGACATGACAGATTGCGGCTCCCACTGGCCACAGTTCACTACACCAGGCCAATAGGAGCTGCTGGAAGTGGCAGCCATTATGTCCCTCAGCCCGCGCCGCTTCCACTCTTCCAGAAGCTCCCATTGGCCTGGAGCCGTGAACTGCAGCCAGTGGGAGCTGCAATTGGCCAGACCTGCGGACACGGCAGGTAAACAAACCAACCCGGTCCGCCAGGGGCTTTCCCTAAACAAGTGGTGTCCCAAGTTTGGGAAACACTGCTGTAAGCTATTTCCAGGAGTGGCTGGTTGGGCCTGTTCCCCTTCAGGCATCATAGGGGCAAGTTGGCAAACCCATTTCAACAGCAGTGGAAACCAGACGTGTCCCTTCTGGGTTCTGCTGCTCTAGCCCTTTAAAAAACTTAAGGCAGTTTGAAGCTTTATGCCCCAGGATGAAATGGGTCCTTATGCCAGTCAAGTACAAGAATTTTCCCTTGTGCATTCTAGATGTAAATAATAATTAGCATTTATTGAATCATCCAGTCAGAGAAATGTAGGTCTGGAAGGGACCTCAAGAGAACAGCTAGTCCAACCCGATGCTCTGAGGCAGGAAAAAGTATACCTAGACCACCTGTCAATAACAACCTTCCTATATACAGTACTTTAAAATCCCTCCTGGCCAGAGGCACAAAATCCTTTTACCTAGAAAGGACTGAGAAGCTCAGGTAACCTAGCTGGCACCTGACCAAAAGGACCAATAAGGAGACGAGATAATTTCAAATCGGGGAGGGAGGAAGGAAAGGCTTTGTTCTGTCTGTTCTGTGGGCTTTTGCTGGAGATAGATCAAAGAAGCAAGCAATCCATCTCCTATATTAGTAAGCATTTAGCAAGGAAATGCATTAGATTATCTTTTGATTTGGCTTGTGAATTTCTCTGTGCTGGGGGGAATATGTATCCTGTTTGTTTGTTTTTTCCTTTTTGTAACTTTAAGGTTTTGCCTAGAGGAAAACCCTCTGTGTTTTGAATCTGATTGCCTGTGAGATTATCTTCCATTCTAATCCTACAGAGGTACTCCTTTCACTTTTTTTTCCTAATAAAGTTCTGGTTTTTTTAAGAATCTGATTGGGTTTTTTAGTATCCTAAAATCTCAAGGCTGATCTGTGTTTATCTTGTTTATTCTCAACCCTCCCCAGGAAAGGGGGTGTAGGACTTGGGGGGATATTTTGGACTCCAAGTGGTCTCTTCCCTGGTTCTTTGTTTGAATCACTTGGTGGTGGCAGCATTCACCTAATCCAAGGTACAAGGGAGAATTTGTGCCTTGGGGAAGTTTTAACCTAAGATGTAGAAATAAGCTTAGGGGATCTTTCATGCGGGTCCCCACATCTGTACCCTAAAGTTCAGAGTGGGGAGGGAACCTTGACACCACCCTTGACAGTTGTTCATGTATAGCACTTTAACCTTTCAGAGCACAGTATGCACTTTAAGTCAATCTTCAACGTCTTTCTGGAGAAAGGTAAATCACTATTGTTATCCTTATTTTGCAGCTGGGAAAAAAAAAAGGCAGATGATGCAATTTGCCCAGGACACCCAAGTGTGTCAGTGGAAGAGCTGCTGTCCCAATCAGCAGTTCTTGACCCCATGTTCCATGCTCACTCCACTAGGTGATGCAGGATCTAAAAGCTCCAAAGTGCTTTAAGGCTTAAAGGTCCATATAGCAGTGGGACTAAGAGAAAGAGCTTTTAGATAGTAATGCAATGGGAGTAATTACTACTAGAGTAGTGACTAAATGCCCCCACCAAGATCAGGGCATTATTGAGCTAGAGACTATACAAACATAGTAAGAGACAGTCCCTGCCCTGAATATCTTAAAATCAAAATAGACAGGACAAAGGGTGGGATGATAGGGGTATTTCAATTCCCATTTTACGCGTGAGGATCTAAGGCAAGGAGACATTAAGGGACTTGTTCAGGGTCACACAGGAAGTCTGGGGTAGAACCAGGAAATTTAGAGAAATCTAACACCCTGCTCCACAATGGACTGAGATAAACAGGTTCAACTTGTTTCCCAATGAAGAAACAGACAAAAAAGTAAGCTCAGCTGATTTGTCTGAAGCAGTGATGAAGGGTGGGGAACCAGATCCATCAGCTCACCTCTGAAGATATCAGAAAGGGGTGGATACTGGGACTGCCAGGCTGCACACAAAGACATGGTAGGGACAAGCCACCAGGCTTCGCCCCCCACGAGTAGGATGATCAGATGTCCTGATTTTATAGCGACAGTACCAATTTTGGAGTCTTTTTTTTTTAATAGGCTCCTACTACTCCTCACCCCATCCCGATTTTTCACACTTGCTGTCTGGTCACCCTACCCCCAAGCAAATGCCAACACATCACGTAAGAAGTGGGACTGGGAGTGAATTTGGGATTAAAGGGAATTAGGCCTCTTTCCTCCATCTCTTTGGAAAAGAGCAATAAAAGAGTTGTCCTTAATCAAGCATTTTCACACCAAAAAATAAATAAATAAAAATTGCAAAATTCTGCTCTAAGAACTGACATAAGTTCTGAGGAACAGCAGAGGGTTTTTTAGGACCCTATCCTGTAACTGGCTGTGCATGGGTGCAGGTGTGCGCCCACATTCAATCAGCTGATTGACTGAAGCCTTATTTTTCCTTTAAGGATTATCAAAACCCTAATTATTTAATTTCATATGTTAAAATTTATTGTAACAATATGTATTATATTCTTAATGACAAACATTTTTGGGGCAAGAGTTTTCTTCCAGTACATGTTTGCATAGTTCTGCAGATAACACTCAAAGTTCAGCAGCTGTAAGAGGCATATTTTCCAGAACAACAATTACTAAATTTTTGTTTCGACATTCAGGCCTTCCTATTTTACATATTGTTTCTTCGTGTTTTAAATTTTCTAACATCCTTTCTGAAGCAAAATCCATTTTCTGTCTTTAGCGTAATTGACAGTCAACTGTGTATAATTGCATGTCATCTCTCAAAATGAAAATTTAAATTGCTAATACAGGAATCATGAAGAGAATTTTTTTGTTCAATTCATTTATTTTTCTTTGATAGGAAAGCATAGGATGTGATGCAATTTGATTAAACATTTTTCAAAAAACTGTCTACACTTGTTTATGAGAAATTGCTATATCAGCACTTGCCCTTACAGTCGATAATATTAAACACTAGATCACTTTGCATGAGAAGCCATACTAAGGATTTGGGGATATTTAGTCAATCACAGCACTGCCTCGCTAAAACTGGTTTTATTTTTGTATGTTACTTTTACCAACTCAACAATGTAATTTGCGGTTTCACAATTCAGAGAACCAGTAAAGGGCTGGATTCTGCACCTTTTACTCAATTCAAAGAGAGTTTAAGACCAGATGTGACCACCAGATCATCTAGTCTGACCTCCTGTATATCGCCAGCCCTATACACTACCTAGAGCTCATAGACTAAACCCAACAACCAAAATTAGACCAAAGTATCACAGCACACAAAAGATTAGACTATTATGTGCCACAGGAAAAAAAATGGGAGGGACTGAGGTACACCAATCCACACTGCAGATGAAGGTGAAGAAACTTCAAGATCACTACCAATCTGATCTGGAGGAAAATTCCTTCCCAACCCTGCCTGTGGTGATCAGCTAGACTCTGAACATATTGACAACCAGCCAAGCACCTGAGAGTGAGAATACCTAGTGCCTCTTCAGAGGATGCTGGCCAAAGTGAGACAGTACTGTCTCCAGCAGTCATCATCTCTGATGCTTCAGAGGAAGTAAACCACCTCCCTCTCCCACCCACCCACACCTGAACACATGGAGGGAAATCCCTTTCTGACCAGTAAAGCACCAGCTTTTAGGAACCTAAGACAAACTGGAAACGAGGCCCATGGCTGTTGCGCCCTTCCCTCTACAGTCACAAGTAATCCCATCGTACAAATTGCGCTCATACATTTGTCCAGTTTTCTTAAATTAAGTTATTTGTCCCCATGAGTCATATTGGGAGGCTGTTCTTGAACCTCACTCCTCCAAATGCTAGACACTAAATTTCCAGCCTGAATTTGTTAATAGACAGTTTATACCCATTTATTCTTGTGCCAATATTGTCCCTTAGTTCAGTGCTTCTCAAAGTCAGGCCATCGTTTGTTCAGGGAAAGGCCAGTTTGTTTACCTGCTGCATCCACATGTTTGGCTGGTCGCGGCTCCTACTAGCCACAGTTTGCTGCTCCAGGTGAATGGGGGTGACGGGAAGCTGCGGCCAGCAAAACCCTTGGCCCGTGCCACTTCTCACAGCCCCCATTGTCCTTGGAGCAGTGAACCGTGGCCAGTGGGAGCCGTGATCAGCCGAACCTGCGGACGTGGCAGGTAAACAAACTGACCTGGACAGCCAGGGACTTTCCCTGCACAAGTGGCGGATCGGCTTTGAGAAGCACTGCCTTAGTTTAAATAGCTCCCTCCTCACTTGTGTTTACCCCTCTAGAGTATTTATAGAGAGCAGTCATATCCCTGCTCAGCCTTCTTTGTGCTAGGAAAAACAAGTGAAGCTCTTCCATTTCCTCTCATAAGATAATCTCACCATTTCCCTGATCAGCCTGTAGCTCATCTTTAGGAGAGATAGGAATTAAGGTATGTGTGTTGGGGTAGCATTGTACATCAACAAAGTGGTAAACTGTAAAGAAATAAGTGATAGTATGAACAAAACAGAATCTGTTTGGGGAAGGGTTGTAAAAGAGGTTCTATTAGGATAGCATTACTCCCAGGATTAGTCTCGGATGTGGACAGAGCTTTCTCTAATATTGTTGGAGAGAGAGATGCTATTGAGAGTTATAATGTGAGACTTTAATTTCCTGGATATAGATTGGAGAACAAATGCTACTGTTATTGATAGGGCTTAGTTATTCATGGATGTGATGGGTGACCATTTTCTTCATCAGATTGTTACTGAACGAACAAGAGGTGATGTGATTTTAGACTTGTTTTTGGTAAATAGTGAAGACATCATAGAAGAGCTGGTCATGGGGAAATAACCTTGGATTGAGTGATCATAATTTAATTTTGTTCAAATTAAATGGAAATATAATCAAAACCTGGTAATGAGTTCGGGTTTTTTGTTTGTTTGTTTTTTTTGTTTTTTTTTTTTAATTTCAAAAGGCCTAACTTTGGGGAATTAAGAATCAAATGGATTGATGAACTTAAGGACTTAAATGGGGAGGAATTTCTTCAAATCAACTATACAAAAACTACGTGAAATATGCATCCTGATAGAAAGGCCCCAGACCTAGCTGGATGAATAGGCACCTTAACAAAGACATCAGGTGTAAGCAGAGAGCTTATAGCAGTGTTTCCCAAACTTAGGACGCTGCTTGTTCAGGGAAAGTCCCTGGCAGGCCAGGCTGGTTTGTTTACCTGCCACATCCCAGGTCCGATCGATCACAGTCCCACTGGCCACGGTTCGCTGCTCCAGGCCAATGGGAGTTGCTGGAAGTCGCGGCCAGTATGTCCCTAGGCCTGCACTGCTTCCAGCAGTTCCCATTGGCCTGGAGCAGCGAACCGTGGCCAGTGGGACTGCGATCGATCGGACCTGGGATGTGGCAGGTAAACAAACCAGCCTGGCGCGCCAGGGGCTTTCCCTACACAAGTAGCATCCCAAGTTTGGGAAACACTGGCCTATAGAAAATGGGAAAAGGGATTGATCAGAAAAGAAAGCTTCATCTTGGAGGTTAGATGTAGGAATAAAATAAGAATTGCTAAAAATCAAGCTAAATTTGCTCTTGCTAAGGAAGTTAAAGTAAATATTAAGATTGTGATTAATGAAAGCCCTAAATAAAAGCCATATTGAATTTCCAATAAAAGCATCTTACCTTCTCCAACCTTTGCTAAGTACAATACTGGCCAATGAATGCTTTGAACACAGGGTATTTTGGACACACACACAGTGGCACCGAAGTCCTGAACCCCCAATGCTAATAGATTTTTAAAAAATATATTTATTAAAATTTTCTGTGGGTTCAGAGATGGGCCTAGCCACCCACAAGAGGTACAATATATTAATTAGCAGTTTAACTGTGCCAACAAGGCTGGGAAATCCAGAGGGAGCTATGTACAAGCAGGCTCTTTTCAGACACCAGTGAAGAGTCCTAAAGACAGGATGGCGGTGACAGCAGCAGTTTCTGGTAAAGATACAGTGGTTGTGGAGAGAGGCCTGTGACACTCTTTGTGGTGTTTGACCACTACTGCACTGAACACTAGGTCTGACTGCCCATGCCCTGGTCATGACAAAACCTGCCCCCACTAAAAGGTTCTTATTTTGCATTACTGCAATCCTGTTTGATGAGAACTACATTAATGCCAACTAGGAACCTTTAAATTCACACCTGCAACATCCACATTGCAGAGTTACAGTGCAGCACTTCAGAGAGCACTGCTAGTCACACCCGTGTAGTCACAACTGCAGACAATGTAGAGAAGCCCAAAGCCCAGCTACACTGACAATAACAGGAATGACTCACCCATCTCCCCTGATGATGAATCGCTGACAGAGCATTCAAGGATTCATAGACTCATAGACTTTAGGGTCAGAAGTGACCAATATGATCATCTAGTCTGACCTCCTGCACAAAGCAGGCCACAGAACCCTACCCATCCACTTCTATAACAAACCACTAACCTATGTCTGAGTTATTGAAGTCTTCAAATTGTGGTTTGAAGACCTCAAGCTGCAGAGAATCCACCAGCAAGTGACCCATGCCCCACACTGCAGAAGAAGGTGAAAAACCTCCAGGGCCTCTACCAATCTGCCCCGGAGAAAAATTCCTTCCTGACCTCAAATATGGCGACCAGCTAAACCCTGAGCATGTGGGCAAGACTCACCAGCCAGCATTCAGGAAAGAATTATCTGCAGTAACTCAGATCCCATCCCATCCCAGGCCACTGGGCATACTTACCTGCTGATAATCAAAGATCAGTTGCCAAAATTAAGCTATCCCATCATACCATCCCTTTCACAGACTTATCAAGCTTAGTCTTAAAGCCAGATATGTCTTTTGCCCCCACTACTCCCCTTGGAAGGCTGTTTCAGAACTTAACTCCTCTAATGGTTACAAACCTTCGTCTAATTTCAAGTCTAAACTTCCTAGTGTCCAGTTTATACCCATTCGTTCTTGTGTCTACATTGGTACTAAGCTTAAATAATTCCTCTCCCTCTCTAATATTAATCCCTCTGATATATTTATAAAGAGCAAGCATATCCCCCCTCAGCCTTCTTTTGGCTAGACTAAACAAGCCAAGCTCTTTGAGTCTCTTCTTTGACAACAGAAAGGAGGTGTTTGGCTCAAGTTGTGGATCAGGTAACTACCTAGGAAGGCAATGAAAGGATGTAAAGCATGGCTATTTAGCCACCCATCTTTATATCATATACAGCCAGCATATTCATGGAATGTACTCGCTTTCTATTTCTATATGCTTTATTGACCCCATAGGCCCTCCCAGAGAGATGTGTTTGCCATTTACATTGCACTGTATGGATGGGAAGGTCTCCACAGAATGGAGCCTATGTTGGTCTGCCAACCTGTAGGGAAGTTAATGAGGTCTGTAACTGTGTGGATCAGAACACTGAGCAAGCCATCTTAGCAGACTGAGATCATGCCACTTATGTCCCATTCAGACATTTGAAGGAACCAAGGGAAAAAAAATTGAGGGCTATGCGGAACCTGGCTAGGAAAAAGAGCATGGCTTTCCATGTACCTATGCTCATCACAAATATGCATGATTGTCTCAGGGCTGAACCTATACCAGTGCATAACCTGTGCCCTCAGTGATATCAAGGAAGATTCCCAAAGGCTCATAGAACTTAAAAAAGAAGGTAAGGCTGTTTCTCCATTAAGACTCTCTCCCCCTTTCCATGAATGGTTTCATAATATACCAGCCCCAACATAAAGAGATGCTGAATTGAAACCTCTCCCAGGTGTTGTCCCTATGATTTTTAGTCCCTCTCTTTACAAGGGTATGTGTCCCAACCTTTTTCACTTTATCCCTCACCCTATTTATCTTAGCTCCTGGTCTTCCAATTCTTCTTGCTATTGCTCAAAACCTATCACGAATCCTGTCTCTCCCCTGCTTTCTCTCTCCAAATGTGTGCGTGCACATGAGGGGGATATTACTCTGTGTGCTGCCTGTTTTAAAGGTGCACAGATTGCAGAGAAGGCAATGAGGGCCTCCTACTTGAGCACCTTAACTTATATCTCCTGGTTCAGACATATTATTGACTCTGGAGGTCATAACCCCATATCATCTTCTTTGAGAGTTCAAACCCCAAGGTGAACGCACACAGGTTGGGAGCATCCAAATACCAGTTTTGAAAATCCTCTGGCTGCCCGCCTCCAAGGTGAGCCAGACAAGACAAAATAACATTTTCTGGAAAATTTTATTGAACTTTTTAAAATTAAAATTTGGAGTTTTGAAATTTCATACCACTCAACATCCAACCTGCAGATTTCCATACAAAATGTGCTTCAGTGGCTATTAGTGTGTTATTTGTATTCATTTCTAAAGTAGGGATACCAGGATTCTATTCTAATTTCCATCACTTGATCAGAAAATAATACCACCACAGGGTTGCAAGCAAAGATTTGGGAAATAAAGAAAATCAGAATACTTCCTCTTCACTGTGAGTGCTGTGCAGAAAATGTTCTAGGGTGGCTATGATTTATTTATATACTGTACTTCTTTAATTGAGGTTCTCGCATTTTTACAGTGACATTAATTTGCAAGGTAGAAACTGGAGAAATTAGTGACCCTGCAATTTATATATCCCTGTTTTCTATATAAACCTCTGTAAAGAAATTGTAGAACACATGATCATCACTGGTGGCTGACTATCATCTTACATTCCCATCAGAGCCTGAGTTTGCCACCTGAATTGGTAGGATTTGTGACAAGCTGTGGCAAAACTTTTATTAAAAAACCTACCTCTTTAGGTGCATACTTCTAACTAACTCCTACCCTGTGCTGTGCACATGCACTGATGGAGGAAGGCAGAATAGGGCTCCAGCAACTCAGTCTTCCCCCAATAACCCCATGACAGACCATGATTAGTAGGGATGGTGAGAATAAGGAGAGGTAGAGAAAAAGTCTGGGTGCTGTCATGACATCAGAAATGAGATTAAATGAGTATATGCTAAATACATTGTCATGTATTTCAGGAAGAAAGGTGCCTACAAATATCGTTATAGATACGTTAGTCAATGGGGTATGTTTTGCTGACCTGGAATCATGTTCAGGCCCTAGCCAGAGCTGCATGTAAGCTGCCATTGGCAGCTTGTATCAGAGATGCATGCTGTTCTTTTTTGGAATAGCTCTAAAGTGCCCTTCAGAATCCAGAGCACATGAATAACCACCGCTTCTCTGATGGAGGAAGCTGTCACAAGCCTCTGCTCCCCACACCCATAGCTCCAACAGACTTGGTCTGGGCTAAGAATATTCCTGGTGATTGGGGAACTGGAGTCCCTATCAATGTCCCATGGCCTGGGGTATAGGATAGATTTCTCATTCTTTGCTCTCACTTTCATCTAGGTTAACCCCCATAGCAGGTGATGTATGCCACTAAATGTGTGTGGGGCCAGAGGGAGGTTAGGACCTTCACCTGTCACACCTTGTAAGCACGTAAGTGGGTGTGGCTCTCCCTCGCTATCATCTCTAAGGGAGGCCATGCAACCTTGCTACATATGCTTCTGAAACAAGCTAAATAAATGGGGAAATGAGTGGTCTTCTCCCCCCACCCAAAGGCAGGGTAGGGCCACAAATAGTTCAGGGGCCTAGGCCCTCAGCCAGGTGGGGCACCAGACAGCTGAAGGCTCTAACCCTTAGGCAGGGTAGCTGTGAGTGGTTCAGGGAGCCCAGGCCCTCAACCATGGCAGGGCCCCACCAGCAAACAGTCTAGGGCACTTAGGCAAGGGGTGCCCATGCAGCACAGGCCTCCTGACCTAAGGAGGAGGAGTACAGCAATCCCAGGGGTGGGGTGGCAGTGGGGACATGGGCATGTCCAACTCCACCGTGTCCCAGCCTAAGGCCCTAACAGTGGCAGAGTGGTCCGCCACTGGGTCAGCAAGGAATACACCCACAACATGCTGACTGCATCTCCAGCGATACCACAGCTAGACAATAGCCTGGTTCCCCTGGGCTGCTACCTATACTCCCCTCAGGTGTACCTGCTTTCAAGGATCATTCTCCCTCTCCCCAGAGTACACTGTGAGCAGCAATCCCAGCAACTCCTCAGCATTGGGCTTGTCAGGCAGTCCTGGTATCTGGGCGGTCTCCTCGGGACAGCCAGGGCCGTCCTTAGCCATAGGCAGAATAGGCAGCCGCCTAGGGCACCACTAGGTCTGGGGGCATCGCTCTACGAGAGCCTGAACAGACGGGAAGCAGTGGAGCATGTAAGAGCTGGGCTGCTGGGTTATAGAGAGAGCCGAATGCAGCACAGTCTGAGGGAGGGGATTGGCTGCTGATGTCTCTGGGAAGGGGTGGGGAAGGAAATCACTTGTGAGTGTGACTCTTTCCCGTGGCGTGAGGTGAGGCAGGCTCTGCGGCTCTGGTAGTATCCTCTGTTGTCCACCATAACGTCCATTCTTCTCCCCTCTGCCCCACAGAGCTCCCCCCGATTTCTCCCTCCCCCCCACGGAGCACCCCTCTCTTCCCCCTCCCCTCCATCAGGGCTGGGTTGGTGAGATGCTGGGGGGAGGGAAGGCTGGCTGGCTGCCTGCTGAGGAATGAAAGTGAATGTAACTCACTTCCTCGGCAGGCAGCTAGGATTGGAATGGTTGCACAGGGCTGGGCTGGGGATAGCCAGACAGAATGTGTGAAAAATCAGGACAGGGAGTTGGGGTAAGGCGAACAGATGTCCCACTTTTATAGGGCCAGTCCCAATTTTTGGGTCTTTTTCTTATATAGGCTCCTATTCCCCCCCCCCCCGGTCCTGATTTTTCACACTTGCTGTCTGGTCACCCTAGATAGGGGTAATTGGTGCGTATATAAGACAAAGCCCCAAATATCAGGACTGGCCCTATAAAATCAGGACATCTGGATCAGATCACCCTAGCTGGGGAGCGCATCTCTCCCCTGGGCTGGCAGTGATCCATCTCATCTGGGGGGAGCCGCACAGGGCAGGATGAGTTGCTGTGGCTCCATGGGTGCCCCGTCCCTGAGATCAGATGCTGTGCTAACTTCACCATGGTCCGTTGGGCTGGCGGTGGTGCCCATTGGCATGTGATCAGACCTGAGGGTTTGCTGCTGCTGTTGCCACTCTGCACCCCAAGAGGTGGATTTTGGGGTCCTACAGTTTTCCACCTATCTCCTCCTCTACTGCAGCTGTTGGACCAGCAGGCTGGGGGGTAAGCCAAGCATGAAAGCAGTACTGTGTTGCCATTTAAAGTGTCATTTAACAACTTTGATTGCCAAAAATGCTTGCTAACAATCCTGAATTCAATTTCAATATTTTTTAAAAAAATCAATATCTTAGCAAAAAACAGAAAATTAAGTTGTTGATAATTATTTGACAAGTTTGGTATGGGGAAGGGAGTGGGCCAGTTTTCATCAGAGAAACAAAAAATGTTGACTGACTTTTCTATAGCCCTGTTACTGCTAAATAGAGCCCTCCAACAATGTAATATGCTCATCTCCTTACTAGTGTATAGAGCAGGGGTCGGCAACCTACGGCATACGTGCCAAAGGTGGCACAAGAGCTGATTTTTGATAGCACGCAGTGGTGAGCTGAGCGGCTCAGCCCGCCACTGCTCTGGGGTTCCGGCTGCTGCCCCATTGGCTAACAGGGTCCTGGCCCCCAGCGCCACCCAGCACCCACTGCTGGCCTGGGGACCCCCAAGGAACCCCAGGCTGGCAGCGGCTGAGCAGGCCAGAGGCTGAGACCCCGGCTGAGCCACTCAACCCACTGTCAGCCTGGGGTTCCATTCACTCAGCTGGCAGTGGGCTGACGGGACTAAATTCAATGAAATAGGAAAACAAGAGCAACAAATGACAAAGTGCAAGAGCCTAGAGCAGTGGTCCCCAAACTTTTTCGTCTGGCGCGTGCCAGATGAAGGACCATGGTGGCGGACAAGCATCCGACGAAATGATGCCGAATTTCGGCAGCTTTTCGGCAGATGCTTGTCCTCCGGCCAGTACGTAGGTGCACTGAGAGGCCCCTGCGGGCGCCGGGGCACCTGCGGGCACCACGTTGGGGACCCCTGACCTAGAGAGCCTCCTGAAGCATGGAGATCATTTTGATTTAAATGGACTTGAACTGTACAAAAAATTGAGTTGTTGCCACATACAAAATCGATGATGGACTTTGTACAGTTTATTCATACCAGCAAACTTGTTGACATATATCCTAATGTGTACATTGCCACTCGTATTCTACTGACAAATCCTGTAACAGTAGCATCAGGAGAACAGAATTTTTCAAAACTAAAGCTCATTAAAAACTATCTCCACTCTACAATGAGTCAGGAACACTTGACTGGTCTTGCTATTCTTGCAATCGAACAAGTCATCACTTTGTCTTTGTCATATGATGACATTATTACTGATTTTGCAGCCAAAAAAGCCAGAAAGATTGCTTTTAATTAAAAACTAATCCTTGTTTCAATACCTCTTCATAGAAATTTCCAATAAAATGTTGACAAATTAAAAAAAATGATATTATTTGCATCATTCTGTCAAATCAGAATTTTTTCTATAGTGCTACTTCTTTAGTGCTAGTCCATCAGCATTACAGTGTGCTTAATTAAGTTAAACTGGTTTTAATAACATGCATGTGGCAAGTTTTCCAATACTGTAAGCTAATGTTTGTGTTGCTAGGAGCAAGACAGGCACGGGGCACCAGTTTAATAATCGCACCTAGGGCACCATAAATCTTAAGGATGGCCCTGGGGACAGCTGAAGTCTTCCATGGGGTCCAGCTCCAGCAGCAGGCTGAAAGCACCTAGCTCCCTCAGTGGCTCCTGCTCAACTAAGCTGCAAGGCCTGCCTCTTATACTTCCTGTTCCTGTCCCGCCCTTCCACTTCTAGTGTGGCAGCCTAGGCCTTCTGGGTTCTGCCCACCAGGGGGCATCTAGCTCTCCCTTCAGTCTCTGAGGGAGGCTATGCCCCTTTGTGACACGCCTCCTGGGGCTCTACATTCATAGGCTCCTTCTCTAGCTTGAGTTTCAGATGGATAAAGAGTCAGAGAAAGTTTCCCTGTCATTTCAACAGCTTCACAAACTTTCTGGGACTTACACAGATGGGCTTTTTAAATTTAATTACTCTTACCTAAACACCCCACCCTTAATCTGCTCTCTTTCCTCTGCCCCTCTGGAAAGGCACCCATCCTGCACTATTCTTTTTCTTCCTTTCTCTGCATAGTATCTTTTATCTCCAGCCCAGTCTCAGCCTTACCTGTGGTTCTGAGATTGAATTTGTGCAGTGTCTCATCAAAATCAAGCAATATTTCAGGTCACTGATATGAAAGAGAGGAGAATGTTTTGTTCTGGGTTTTTTAAACTCTAGAAGCCCAGAATTTCACAAAGAACATACTAATTAAAAGAGCAAACATCTGTAAAAAGCCTAATTTAGGAAACATAGCAAATTGTGTAAGAGTTTTGTCAACCAATCAACAAGTAACAAGTAACCAATCAAATTCTCATAATACTAAACAATTAAAAAGTTTTTAAATTGCTATTCTAAAATCTTTATTGAGAAAAGGGGCAAAATATATATCAGTAGGACCAGGTTTAGTCTCTTTAAACCTCTAAAGGAACTAATGAACAGCAGGCACAAGTTTAGGCCTATGGCTTGGTTGGGGTGGGAAAGGGATGTCAGATTTGATTTTAAGATGCCTAGACTCCCTAGAACAACAGATTCAAATCTCAAAAGGAGCTTTTAATTCTTCCAGGGTAAGTACATTGAAAAGACTCTTATAATCTGCACGATATTCACTGTGTTCAAGAAAGCAAGGTCTCATTTGCAATTTATGGACCCACCTTTTTATAAACTGAAGACTCACCTATGAATGCAGTTAACCACCAGTACAATTTCTATATGCAATCACCCAAATCAGGTAGTTGAATAACCCTTTGATGGCCTTAATGTGCCCAGCTCATTTCGAAAATTATCACTAGTCACATTTTTGAAGACAGCAACAAGAATCTGTCCTGTGTGCAATACAGTCAGTTTCCTTACCATACCTAGCTGTGTACTATAATTGTATAGTAAGAGACATTAGCATGTTACATTATTGGTCTGTTCTTGCTCCTGTTGAGATTGATGGGAGTTCTGTTTTTGTTTGCAGAGGGATTTAAATTTAATCATGTAAGGTGTCAAACAAAATCTAGTTTTGGGTAACATCTTACCTATGACCAAAATTATCACACTCTGAATACAGACATGGCACATGGGGGCAAGAGTAAATGAATCTGTGTGCAGAACGTAGTCATTACAGGGCATCTGCCACAGCTGCTACTGCTGGAAGTCAGAACAAGCAGCTCCTGTCAAAAATATACATTATCTTTTTTTTTTAAAAGGGTTGAGTTCAGCATTATTGTAGACATAGCCAAAGACAAGGTAAGTGTATGACAGGCATATTGTGGTCATTATGTAAGGTATTGTTAAAAGTGTGACAGGCCATAATTCTTACAGAACTCCCATTGCATATTAATACAGAATTCAGCAAAAGGTTCTGATGAAGCTAAATATTTTGACAGAATGAATCTGGCCACCGAGAGAAAAGGAAAACATTTTTCAAAGCTTATTGCTTTCTTTGGCAGTGTGTACGTTAAATTTCAGTAGAACAGTATTTGTTTCACCTGACAGGCTGCAGCTTGAGTAAGGAAGTGTAAATATGATAGCCTTGCAAGTGTGCAAAAAATGATTGGAGTTTTTTATTTGAAATTCTAGCATTTCTTGTGGAAAGATTTCAAACATTTTGTGTAAGTAAGATGACTGCACAACAAAAATGATTAGGGGAACGGAACGGCTGCCATATGAGGAGAGATTAATAGGACTGGGACTTTTCAGCTTGGAAAAGAGATGCCTAAGGGGGGGATATGATAGAGGTCTATAAAATCATGACTGGTGTGGAGAAAGTAAATAAGGAAGTGTTATTTACTGCCTCTCATAACACGGGAACTAGGGGCCACCAAATGAAATTAACAGGCAGCAGATTTAAAACGAAAGTATTTTTTCCCACACAATGCACAGTCAGCCTTTTGAACTCCTTTCCAGTGGATGTTGTGAAGGTCAAGACTATAACAAGGTTAAAAAAATAACTAGGTAATTTAATGCAGATAGTTTCATCAATGGCTTTTAACCAGGATAGGAAGGGGTAAGTCTCTAGCCTTTGTGAAGCTGGGAATGGATGACAGGGGATGGATCACTTGATGATTACCTGTTCTGTTCATTAGCTCTGTGGCACCTGGCATTGGCCACTGTCGGAAGACAGGATACTGGGCTAGATGAACTTTTGGTCTGACCCAGTATGGCCATTCTTATGTAATGCCCACATTATGTATGCTGGCCAGCAACTGGCAGTTAGAAGGCCTGGGTCACTTTGCTCTTTGACATCTTTGTAGGTTCCAAATTCTAGACCTAAGGTCTGGCCTAAAAATATCCCATGATGTGAAAAGGCGTTTTTACCTTTGTTAACCAGACCAAGTTCTAAACTAGGTGCTTGCTAACCTATATTAAAGATGTGTGCACTACTTGCAATGAAAGCAGAATCACAAGGAGGTGTGGGGGAAACTTGCCTCTCTAGGATTGGTCACCATCAAAACCCATATCCTGTTGGTCAGATGGTTCCCATTGTTTCCTAAACCCTTTCAATCAATCAATCAATCTAGTACCACTTGCAGAATCCAATATGTGATTTAGAATCAGGATCAAGTGAAATTTGCATTTCTGAATGATTTCTGTTTAGAATAAGGTGATACTTTGCACATTTATGACTGGGTTTCATTTTGGTTTTTGAATGAACTAGAGAAATGGATAGGTTGTGAATCCTTTAGACCTAATCCTAGGTAAATGGGATTGATTCATTTCAGATGGCAGAAATATGGACTGCAGCCCCCTAGTGTTTAGGCACAAGGTATTTACTATCCTTATTTCCCAAGGCAGCCCAGAGCCAGCCTATGTAACCCCCAAAGTGAGCAGTACTGATAAGAAAAAGGAGAATGACCAGGCTGATTCAGCAAAAGTTAGTTTGTTAGTAACAAGGTGTGCAGCAGAATTTGCAGTTTCTTAAGAATCTGGCAGGAGCCATGATGTGAATGATTCTACTATGGCAATATGAGGCACTTTATATACACCAATCATCTATGCATCACATCTCAGGAGAAGGACTTTGCCACTCAACAATAGACTGTCGTACGCTGAGCAGCCTCTCAATTTATTACAATAAGAATCAGCTTCATGCCAGCCCAATCAAGACACAGGTGACTGGCCTTTCACCTATGCCATTGAGAAGCCAAGTGGAAACTAACCACCACCTGGGATGGAATCCTACTAGCTAATGATCCAAATCCTTTCTCCCTAGGGTTGAGATTGGACCAGGCACTTTCCCTTTCGTCTTCTCTTCATGTGCTTTAAAGGAAAGTTAATGCTGTAATAACATCCTCCATAAGTTGGTCACCTCAAAGTGAGGAGCCAATCCAGTTACTTTGCGAACCACTGCTATTGCCTTGTGCTACTCCATAGCAGAGCATGGGAACAATTCATCCATGCTAAGAAATTAAACCCTGTTCAAAAGGTCGGAGAATGTTATTGTGGAATAACAGGAAGCCTGAAATCAACATATAAGGACAGCCTTGCACTACTTGATATCAGGAGGAAGGTAACAAGCCAAAGAGAAAGATCATAGGAGATGGAAGACCTAAGATATCCATTATATGGTCACACAAATGTAATCAAATGCCTTAAATCGTGAAAGAGTTTTACAGCCAGTGCCATGCCTTTGAATAGACCAGCTGGACCAGCTGGCAAGGCATGACTGAGGTTATAGAATGAAAGACTAGATAGTCAAACTCACTGAAATAGATCTAGAACCCCAGGAAGACCTTTTTGGACAGGCTGATACAGACTGGTCAATGTGATGATGCCTGAACCGCCTGCACACACAAACTGGCAGATCAAAAAATAATATGATCAAATGGGGATATTCTAATGACAAAAATATATGCAAGTGCATTGAGATACAGACCATGGAGCACCTGCAAATTTGCCAACACTTTTGGGAGACCTCATGGGCTCACTGCAGCAACAGAAACAGGTATCACATGTGTAGTTATGGAAAAACATCTAGTTTGTGACAAGAACACAAGCAGCAACACAAGTTTGGATTTGAACCTCACATCTCTAGAGAGGAAAGGCTTTTTACTGGATCTCAGTTTCCAAGACTATAAAAGGGTTCAAAAAAGAACTAAATAAATTCATGGAGGATAGGTCCATCAATAGCTATTAGCCAGGATGGACAGGGATGGTGTCCCTAGTTTCTGTTTGCCAGAAGCTGGGAATGAGTGACAAGGGATGGATCACTTGATTACCTGTTCTGTTCATTCCCTCTGGGGCATCTGGCATTGGCCACTGTTGGAAGACAGGATACTGGGCTAGATGGACCTTTGGTCTGACCCAATATGGCCACTCTTATGTTCTAAAACACACTTTCCACCAATTCATAGGATGACTGTAGCACTGTGACATTTCTCTTAGTATATCTTCAACTACCTGAGGTATATTACTCTCTTCAGGAATCATCTGATGTCCTTGATACTAAGATCACATACCGAAGATATTGTTGTTGGGTTTACATGTCTGGTACATTTGTCTTCATAATTTCCTAGTAATCAATTGCCCTTCTTATTTTATCATTTACAGCAGCCAGTAGATGAGGAACAACATTTAAGGATATCTGACCTTCCAGTGTTCACACAGACAGACAGACATAGAATTGCTATGTAATAAGTTTACGAATTCTACTGTAACCTGGTCAGTGACATGAGGTTATTATATATTACAGATCTAGCTGAATAGGGGGCTGTGGGAAAAACAAAGCAGAGAAGAAAACACAATCTAGCTAAGTAACCTCCAAACTGAAAGTGGGGTGCAATTACAGGACACTGGCCTACTTACACTCCCCAGGCCAGAATGACAGTGCTGTTTTCTCATGGAGGGAATTAAGAGATTAAAAGGTTAAGAATCCCTTTTCAGGACAGAAAGGAAGGAGGGCAATCAATTGTTAGGAGCTGTCCTGGAGAACAGTTGACACAGAGAAGCTCTGTGGAGGGAGTCTAATGAAGCTAGACCTTCTTCAGCTCCAAGGAATGGCCTTACAGACGGATAGATATGCATATAGGTTTATTGTATTAAGATCTGTTTCTTAAAGGCTTTGGTTCTAAATAAATAATACTTCACTTTAAGAACGCAGTTTGGTTATTTGATACTGCTATCATTGTTCCTGAAGGGAAGAAAATTACAGGTGCTGAACATAAGTCAGACCTACTGAGGTAATCAAGGCTGATGCCCAGGGCCAGGTCTGAAAGTGGGAAAAAGTCATATGATTACACCTCAGAATGGCCCAAGACCTACACAAGGGGATTGCACTCAGAGACAATGAGAGGAATAAATGGGCAGTTAGCCCATGGACTATTGTTACTTTTTATTGGTGTTTCACAGATTTTTGTATTGCATTTTGTATGTATAAAAGGAAACTACAAGTGTTAACCAATAGTCTGATACACAGGGATAGCCATTTCTTACTAAATATTTTCTCACAAAATTTAACTGTGCATGTTTGATACCCTTATTCTAATGGCTTATCCTTTTTGTGAGAGCTCATTTTTATAATTGTATGAATGATTATATTTATATTAATATGTGAATGAGGCTGTCTCTTTCTATTTTGTCTATAAATATTATTTACTGTTCGTAATGTATTCTCAAAAGTCTTGGGCATTTTGAGAATACAGGGCAAGATCCTCAATAGATGTAAATCAGCATCAATTTTTTAAAATCAATACAACTATGCTGGTCTACAGAAGTAAGGAAGATAGGAACAAAAACTGTTCAGGGTCAACTTGAATGGTTTTCATGACAGATATTTGTGGCATTTGCCAAGATTTTCTTAAAGGGAATGTATCAAATGAATTTTTAAGTCATTGTTATCTTTGGGATTGATCCCCAGTCCTTTGCAGTTCATGCACACCATTGTCCCTAACACAAGTTATAATTATATTCCTCAATGGAGTCTACGTAGAAACTTCCATTGATGTCAGTGATGCAGGATGAGGCTAATAAATGGAAAAGCAATGCCAGGAGCTATAACATCTGGGTGGTAAAAGCCAAATTGACACATGATAAATGAAAGGATCATCATGTGCAACATGTACATGATTTTCATATCTGAATTAGAAGTTGCATGGTATACATAGTCTGAGTTGAAAATAGAGCTTGCACTAAAGTTTAGTTCAGTGTCTCAGGACTAGATATAGTACTTTCCTCTATCTAATGACAGTGAGTTGTGCGTGTAGATCAAGGACAGTTTGAGATTTAATATGAAGGAAAGGATATAATTTTAATGCTTCTTTTAATTTACTTCAGTGGCAGAAGAACACACCATTTGCATTTTTAAAATGCTGATTTGTTTCAATATGCTCCGTGTTGACAGCAATTAAAGCAAGCTACTCAAAGAACTAAACAGATTAGGCAATAAAGGGACAGGTTCTGCTGATAAAGTTATCAAGGGTAGTATTTTCTAATAGCACCAACTAACAGGCACACAAGGTTTTTGCAAAACAGTATGTGTGAGGTTATTGCAGCCTCCTCTGTCTATCAAGAAATGGCAAAATATGAAAGAAAGTTATATTGAAATATCTGGCGCTGTCTGTAGTGCATTATTAATAAAACTGAAGTTGCCATTTGAGTGTCTGTAGTTTACAGTAACTAATACTAACTGGGGAAGACAGAGACACTTAGGAAGTTGTGGATAGGAGAAAGGAAGGAAGAAGGCAAGCTTGGGGAGAAGATTCCATGTTTCAGAATACAAGCCATGGACTGCTGGAAAATGGCTCAAGATTCCCCAGAAAAATCTGACCTCAGCCCAAAGAATGCCCTGTTGTATGCTGAGGAAATGGAGGTCAGGAAATACACATAGGATTTATTATTTTTGTATAGAGCTGTGTATTACTTGTGTGTGATTAAATGAAGAGCAGTGGTTTTAGAATTCTATGGGCCCAGAACAATCTATGGCCTGAGTACTGGGAGAGGGTGTGCTTAAGCTATAGGAGTTGGAGTCTAAGAAGGCAGTATTTGTTCTAGGAGGTGGGCAGGGGGCCAGATGATCACAACTCTCAGGAGCAGGTGCCAGATAGAAGACCTGCAACTGAAAGTATGTCCAGGAGCCCTAAAACAGAGATCAGTCCTAGACTCCATTGAGACTCTGGAGGCTTAAAACGTATGAGGATTCAGCAGTTGGATCTCCAGACAGCAATCTGATGAGTGACCAAGATCAGGTGTTCTATTGGAGCTGTGACAATAGGTAACGTTACATCTTTAGATAGCTAAGTCAAATGGCACATTTTAAGTATGGCACAGATTATGCATCAGTGTTGACAATTGCAGATTATGATCAAACAGTGAGATTTTTCAATGGCCAATATAGCTCCCATGGTAAAGGCACAATAATGAATCACCACTTCGTTTTTTGTAAAATAGTGTATATAATATGCTGAAATATTGTAAATCATGATTTTTAATAATGAATGGTCAAATCCTGTCTTGACTTACATGCTGTGCAGCCCCTTTCAAGATATAACTGCATATCATAGAATCATAAAATATCAGGGTTGGAAGGGACCTCAGGAGGTCATCTAGTCCAACCCCCTGCTTAAAGGAGGACCAATCCCCAACTAAATCATCCCAGCCAGGGCTTTGTCAAGCCTGACCTTAAAACCCTCTAAGGAAGGATATTCCATCACCTTCCTAGATAACCCATTCCAGTGCTTCATCGCCCTCCTAGTGAAACAGTTTGTCCTAATATCCAAACTAAACCTCCCCCACTGCAACTTGAGACCATTACTCCTTGTTCTGTCATCTGTTATCACTGAGAACAGTCTAGATCCATCCTCTTTGGAAGCTCCTTTAGGGTAGTTGAAAGCAGCTATAAAATCTCCCCTCATTCTTCTCTTCTGCAGACTAAACAATTCCAGTTCCCTCAGTCTCTCCTCGTAAGTCATGTGCTCCAGCCCCCTAATCATTTTAGCCATGTATTCATTATGGTCATGCTGCTTGCAGATGGCAGTGATGAGATCTGGCTGACAAATCTAATAATCACACATATCATATCAGTCCACGAATATGGAACTAAAACTATAGTTGGTGGGACTAATTAAACTTGGTGTAGCTTCACTGACATCACCATTGATTAATACTAGGTATGGACCTCACCAAATTGAATGGACCTCAATATAGTTAGATTGAAGAGGTTGTAATCTTAATGTTTTTCATGTAAAGATCCAAATTTTGTTCATTCTTACACCTCATCCAATCTCATTGAATTCAGTGGAGTTGGAAGGATAAAAAGATTGCCGATGTAGAAGACAATGTTTGGTTAGCAACTGCTCCAAGATTATGGAACAATCTCCCACAGAATCTAAGAACCACCACAAACCTTATCTTCCAGTCCAAGTGCAAGGTGTATTTCATTGGCCTTGTTTTTGCCAATGGCACAGAGTACATATAGTTTAGTTTTTAAAAGACAACCCAATCCAAACCACTAGACTCACAAATTTCCCACTTGGGCCAAGGAACTACACATGATAGATATCACCTTGAGCATTTTCCAAAAGTGCATTAAGCAGATATTACAGTGGTCTAAAAAACAGAACTGAACAAAACTGCAGCCAAGGGGGGTTTGTCTATGGAGAATTTGGTCCAAGCCTTTGGACTTAGATTTTTTTAAAATCAAAAAGCCAATTTATATATGCAGTTTTTGGTCCCCATTAGTAGAACACTCATACATGAATTCCTGATAAACTTTGACAGCTCTGATCATATTTCAAATTTAAATTAAATATACACAAGTAATAAAAAAGAATTCACGTGGATAGTAACTGTCACCCAAGTTTCTTTACGCATTGACAAATAATTAATTCTCCCAATGCCTCCGAGAGACATGGTGATACAAAGGATTTTCCATCTGCTCTGCCTGCAGAAAAATGCTGCTTAGCACAGAGGTGCTGACCAGCATCATAGTGCTGACCTGTGACCGTTAGCTGAAGCAGGGAAAGATCAAGATTTGGGATTATGTAAATTAGTGAAATTGAAGTAGTGACAGTGAAACATAAGAAGGTGCATATAAATATGTTTGTCTGGAAATTATAAGGATTTGAATAATTAGTTTTAAGCAGTCACACTTAGGGAAAACAAGATGGAAGCCACAAGAAATCAAAGTTAGGGAAAACAGAATAACACCCTTAGAATGATTTGACCAATGGGAAGCAGGTAGACTGAGGTGAAATAAAGGTCACCCCAATACCTGAAGGGAGGGGTCAGTTAGGTAGAACACATGTCTTCAGACAGGTCTAACTCTACAGGCACAAGTTTTCAATCAGGTCCAGCTTTGACTGACAGAGCATTTGGAGGTGATTGGCTGATTGGGACAGGGATTGAACAAACAAACAATCAGAATAGGTCAAAATCTGTATATAAAGGAGAAGAGCTGACAGGCATGAGAGGGAATCTGAGTCAGTCTTTGTTGTGTGAACTACTTTATAAAATAGTGTCAGTCATGCATCTTGAATGTACTGATAGTGATACAGGTACTATGTTCTTTCAGGAAGACATCCAAACTCCTCTAAAGAATTTTAGTTATTGACTATGAGGATTTCACTCTCCAAGGCACACACAGACTAAGTGAATAGCTGTCATATGTGCAGAAAATATGTGCATATGTGCAGAATTGTGCAGGAAAAAAAAAAGCTATTTTTGTTCACTGGCAATTCCAAAAAAAACCTGAAAAAAATAAATCACTTTGCATCAAACCAATGGCAATTTTCCCCCATAATTTTCAGGATATCAAAGTAAAAGAAGTGTCATTTGGGGTTAAATGAAGTGTTTTGCTCAACCCAGAAACAGTTTGTTTAGACACAGAGCATTCTTTTTATATTTTAATTAAAAATAAATGCATTTGAATTTTTACAACAAAAAGGCACTCTGAACCGAAAAATAGTCAAAACATTTCAGAATGAAACATTCTGAAGTGTATAATTTTTTTTCCTGGCAAAATTAAATGAAACAGACAAGAATTTGTGAAATGTTTTGATGTCACTGAATCTGCATTTTTTCCTGAAAGGAGTTTTGGATGAAAAATTTTGCCCAGCTCTAGTCATAACTCATTTCTGAATAGTTGAATTTTTAACAGAGCCTTGTCAATTTAGGCTCCTAACATATGTTCTACTTGATGTCTTTTTTTTTAATTAAAGGGTTTTATAAAACCTAAATAGGTGAAATCCCAATGCAGAGAGCCAGCACAAAGCCCTCCACACTATGTAAACCACATTAGAATGGGAGTGACTCTGAGAGGCAGGGTAGCTACCAGTAGAGCAACAATATAGGTTTCCTCTGCATCCCTGCGCACTGTGAAAGGGTACAAAGCCTACACAGGATGTGGAGATTAGCCACAGGAACACATCAGAGCATCTGGATGGCAGGTGTGAAAGTAACATTAAATACTAACTGGTATGGGGCCCTGAACAGAAGGGGCAGGGGCCCAGGTGGAAGGGGCGGGGCTGGGGGTCAGCCTCCCCCAGCCAGCCCATCTGTGCTGCCTGACCCACACCACCCAGGGCTCCAGCAGCGATTTAAAGGGCCCAGGGCTCTGGACGCTGATGTGGTAGCGGCGGCTACCAGGAGCCCAGGGCCCTTTTAAATGGCTAGCCCTGAGGCAGCTGCCCCTTTTGACCCCCTCTCAGCAGCTGGGGGGGGGGAAACGGACAAGGACACTGAAGTGCTACTGTGGCAGTGCTTTAAATAGGGTCCTTTGCCATAGCAGCGCTTTAACCTGGCTGCATATGGGCTAGTACTGGCTCACCTGTAGGGGTGGATGCGTCTGTGCGTGCACACTGCCTTTCTCAGTGGGACATGCTGCATAGTTCCCTAGCTCCAGCCTCCCTGCTCCAGCTAACACACCTACTGATTTCCACTGCAGGCTGTGTGCATGGAGGGGCTGCTATCAGAGGATAGCAAAGACAACATGCTTCCTTACATGCTACCTCATTCTCTGTGCTTCGTAGTTGAAGGAAGTATCTGCCATTACAAATATATGTACCTTTTAGTACAACCACCACAATCCGGAACATCTCACCACAAATGCATTTGTTATCAGAGCATTACTGTTGTGCACTTGGTGGTGAATCCTGAAGCTTCATTAAGTTATTAATGGTCACATTTGTTTTCTCCAAAAATGTAATTAAATGCTAAGTGATATTTACCATCATAATGCAAAAGCAAGATGGGACTAGTACAAACAAAGGCAATGCAGTGGTAAATATTCCTATACTACACTCTTTTCCCCCTGCTGGATAAATATACAACAGCCTGGCATGAAAAATTTACCCATCCCGACAAAATATTTATTCACTCTTATGATAAAATCCACAAGTATACTCCAATATTAATAATTAGAAAATTCTCACTCCAGGTAAGGAAGAAGTAGAATTTTGGGCTTTTCATTTTACCCAACATTTTGAAATAACTTAATATTTTGTTTATTTGTGGCAAATAAAAGGAGAAGGGGTAATGAGGCCAAATGCTAAGGTACCTCAGAAGACAGGTATAGGAGACAGCCTTCCAATGAGTTTTGAATTTCATTATATTTGTTGAGATCAAACTTCTTGAACATACTCGAGTACACTTTAATACTCTGAATGCAACTAGCTTTGAGGGTAGGCTTTTTTTTTGGGAGGGGGGGATTATTTGTCACTGACTCAATTACCTCTGCTATTAGCTGGGAATATAAGAACACTAGATATTGTCCAAACTAAAGTTAACCTGTAGAAAGAAGATTACTGGTAAAATTAAATGAGTGAAACTTTAACCACAGCATAAGCTTTTCCTTAGAAGGGTGGTTCCTCTAGTTCCCTGCAGAATTCCTCTGGCCTCAAGGTCAGACAGACATGACTATTCACATGTCTAGACTGGAGCCAATATGACTCGCCTGGTCGAAATCAGAATGAGCCAGCAAGGTCTCTGTATGCAGGGCCCTGACACTGTTTTATTTTCATTCCATGACAGATTGCAAATGTTGGGCATAAATCAGTTTTAAGGACCATATAAAGGTAAAAGAAACATTAGCTATCCATAAAGGAACAAATATGTGATAACAAAATTATCTATAGCAATCTATGGACATCATTCCAGATGCTGTACACAGACTCAAAAGGTTTGGTAATTTGGGACAGATTAATATTCATAAATTTAGATCCTTAGACTGAGAGATGATTGTTCAGGCTCATCTTGAGGTGGAACAAAGAGTCTGGATCTGAATATTTCTAAGTTTTGGAGCATCGA
Source organism: Gopherus flavomarginatus (assembly GCF_025201925.1). Classification (NCBI taxonomy): domain Eukaryota; kingdom Metazoa; phylum Chordata; order Testudines; family Testudinidae; genus Gopherus; species Gopherus flavomarginatus. The sequence continues at coordinate 200,191,198 of NC_066618.1, forward strand.
TGATTTGGAAACCAAACCCACTCTGAATTTTATAGCTAGCCCCTACCTACCTCCTAGCAAACTTCAGAGCAAACGTTCAAATGTGAGGGATTTGAAATATGGATCTGCATCTCAACTTTCTGATTTTGGCCCAAGTAGCCAAAATTATTCAAATCTCTTTGTCTGCTTCAATGCACTGGAAATGAGATAAGAACTGACTTTTTCATGGTGTTTTGGAACTTCTGCTTATATTCTCAGCTGCATTCAGAGCCCAAGAGGTGAAGATGCACAGGCAAGAAATGAGACCTTTAAACACCAGGAAAAGTTTAATCTTTAGGTCAATGTGCAGATCAGTTATTTCACTTGACTGGTTCTTGAAATTTGGTGGTTTCATTATACACAGGTGGCACATTCTGGGTGGCCACAGAATGAAATATTTTGAGAATCAAGCAAATGAAGGAAGTAGATGTGATTGGATGTGAATCCATGAATTATTAATTCTATTATCATAGCACCTAAGGATCCCAGTCACAGATCACAGCCCCAATATACTGTACAAACAATTCAAAAGACGGTCCCTATCCCCCACAGATGACAGTCTATGTAAAAGCGTCTCTTCTTTACAAAGGTGCCTGCAGAATGAGAAGGCTGAAGAATTCTTCCCTGAGCCAGATTACTTATTGTTAAGAAAAATATTCAAGAAATAATATGAACCCTGTATACATTTCAGGAAACTACTCTATAATTATAAGAAGTTTTGTTCAACTGCTCATGAAAATAAAGAGCTTAACAAGCATCTTTTAAATATTGTACACCTAACTCAACTTAATTAAGAATCACAACATAATTATCCTGGCATGTAAAAGTCAGACATTCATCACCTGAAAGCTTTGACCTATCAGAATAGGAATTCAACTCCTGTTTCCAATTGTTAGACTCAGCTTTGTACTGTAGGCCTAGATCTGAGGGAGGAACATAAAGACTTATCTTTGTTTTATTTCTCAAAGTTTTGTTCATTAACAAAATTGACTCAAATTATAAACTCTCTCTTCTGTGGATATCAGAAACAAGCAAAGGGGTAAACACAACATACTTAAAGGTCAAAACAAGATTAAAATGCTGCTAGAGCTGAGGGTTTATCAAACCAGCAAATGAGGAGCTACAAATTAAGTGCCCACACTGCTGTACCTGGAATTTGGAAGTAAACAATGCCATCTCCATGTTTGGCTCAGCCTGACTAAAGAAATATTTCCACATAGAGTGTTCATGGCACAGAATTTCGAAATGGATCAGAATTTGGAAAAGTCTGGTGGTATTCAGATCTAGGGGTGCTGTTGTCCCACTACAAAGATAAATGCAGACAACTGCAAAATTCAGAACTAGATCTGCATGCTAATTTCAAATCCTTCCAAGGTTCAGGTGTGAGCTATGATTTGGTTCAGCCAACTCAGGCCATGTCTACATCTAAAATTTTGCAGCGCTGGTTGTTACAGCTGTATTAGTACAGCTGTATAGGGCCAGCGCTGCAGAGTGGCCACACTTACAGCAACCAGCGCTGCAAGTGGTGTTAGATGTGGCCACACTGCAGCGCTGTTGGGCGGCTTCAAGGGGTTTTGGGGAAGGCGAGAGCAAACCGGGGAAGGAGACCAGCTTCGCCGCGGTTTGCTCTCGCGTTCCGCGAACCACCCTGCAAACCGCAGGGAAGGAGACCTGCTTGCTCGGGGGTTCGGCGAACGCGAGAGCAAACCGGGGAAGGAGACCAGCTTCGCCGCGGTTTGCTCTCGCGTTCCCCGAACAAGCAGGTCTCCTTCCCTGCGGTTTGCAGGGTGGTTCGCGGAACGCGAGAGCAAACCGCGGCGAAGCTGGTCTCCTTTCCCGGTTTGCTCTCGCCTTCCCGGAACCACCCAGCAAACCTCAGGGAAGGAGACCTGCTTGCTCGGGGTTCGCGGAACGCGAGAGCAAACCGCGGCGAAGCTGGTCTCCTTCCCCGGTTTGCTCTCGCCTTCCCGGAACCACCCAGCAAACCTCAGGGAAGGAGACCTGCTTGCTCGGGGTTCGGGGAACGCGAGAGCAAGCCGGGGAAGGAGACCAGCTTGATTACCAGAGGCTTCCTCAGGTATGCTGGGATACCTGCTTATTCCACGGAGGTCAAGAAAAGCGCTGGTAAGTGACTATACTTGATTACCAGCGCTGGATCACCAGCGCTGGATCCTCTACACCCGAGACAAAACGGGAGTACGGCCAGCGCTGCAAACAGGGAGTTGCAGCGCTGGTGGTGCCCTGCAGATGTGTACACCTCCTAAGTTGCAGCGCTGTAACTCCCTCACCAGCGCTGCAACTTTCTGATGTAGACAAGCCCTCAGATTTTAACCCCTAATAGCAATTATCTAATGGCTCAATCCTGCAGTCCTTGTGCATGAAAACTTCTAATTAATTTCAGAGGGAGTTGTACACATCTAAGTGCTGAAATGTTCCATCACAATATATATCCAGGATCTATAGCTCCCAGTAAAAATACACTATGCCAGGGTTTGAAATGTAGTAGGTACATACCAGTAGTTTATTTTCTTCCCATTCCGCACTAGCTATAGTCTGTGGGGCTCACAAATGAAATTATAGCTGCCAATAGTAATCCCATCTCATCTTTACCATTGCCATTAATCTATTGCTTTTACCAGTGCTCCCATGTGTCTCTTCCATCAAGTCTCAATCCTTAATTTTTTTCCTATTACTTTTCTTGGAGAAGTTCTGACATCACAGTGTATGGCCAAGCTCAGGCTGGAGGATTCAGTGAGACTTGAGATAGGGAGAATATATATTTACTATTATACTACTAGAGAAAAAACACAACCTGTCTACACAATTGAATCCTGATTAATGAAGTATATCTGGATGAATCATGTAATAGACAAAAAACAGGGTAAGGATTCCATTCACATTGCTGACTAATGGATTATGTGAAGTAGAGTTGGAAAATGTAGGGCAACTTCCCATGTCATCCTGCAAACCTCTTTGCGCAATTCAAGTTAACACAAGTTTATTTTTACTATAAGAAAAAAAATAAAAAAAACAGCTTTTGCCATCAGTGCTGCTTTTTTGCCTTGCCTCAACAAAAATGGGCCAGTTAGACATACTTGCATGTCTCATTGATTTGTAAGAGCAAAGTTTAGTTCATTTACGGCAACCTTTTGGCTCCACAAGAACAGAGGCAGAAGTGAAGTCCTAAATTTTATAGAATTATTTATTCTTTCTGAGAATTTGGTCATTTTATAATATTTTTACTGTATTTTCATGCTATTGGTTTGTTCTGAGGCATGCAATATGTTGATAGCATTATATAAATAAAACAAACACGGAAAGCATCACCCATCCACCCCTCTATTACCATCTGGCACTAAGGACAATGGAGCCTGTATAGTCCCACTGTGCATCAGGCCACTTGGTGCAGGGACTGTCTTCTTGAGGCACAATCCATCCCCGAGCTCCCTATAGACAAAGTAGTGTATAAATCACACAACTGGACCCTATGTATTTTGTGTAGTATTGATGGGGTTAAAGCATTGCTTATTTTCCACTAGATTATGTTTATAACCATACTTCCTTCTGCTGCTTCAGCTAGGACTTGGAGTTCAGTAAAAGGAACAATATGTGCATATACAGTATGGGAAGTCAATGGGGCTAATTGTATTAGTAAGGAAAGTATAACTGTGTGAGCAAAAGAAAAATTTACACCATTCCCCGCCCCCACACCACAATTGTGCTCTACATAGCTATTATAACTATGGCAGTGATGGTTTGCCTTCTCCGTTGAACTTCCCTTTAGAGCTGTGTGATGGGCAGAGAAAATAGCAAAAAGGGATCGGAGATGAGAACATTGAGAAAAGCCAAATGGTAATAAAATGAATTCTATTCAAAGAATGGGAAGGGAAAGGATAATGGCAAAGAGAAATGGATAAGAAAAGAACAGAGGGACTGTAAATCAGAAACTGAAGGGAAAGGCAAGTTGACAATGAAAGTTCAAATAAAGAATGGAAAGAGGCATGAAAAGATGCTTAAAAACAGGGGGAAAAGCATTTTACATTTCAAGTAAATTTTTCCAGGTAAGTGCATCTCACATACAAGTGGCATGTGATTTATTGGATTGAAAGTCACAAGAAGAGATGCCTTGGTGCAGGATACTAACCCTAAAATGATTTTCTAAAAATTGCCACTTCTGCTGTTCAAGGTCATTGATCATCCTCTAACCACTTTCTTTCTAGATGCTACTGCCAGTTGCCATGGCTACAATATTTAAAATGATAAAAGTTAGTCATTACATAAACTTGAAAACAACTTTCATGTTTTTAATGTATAATAAATGCACCTGGTAGAAAGTCAGTTTGTGGGCTGGTTGAATCAAACTTACTAGGGTCAACTTTTAAGATTAGTTGATAGTATTGGGTGTAATTCCAATTTCAAACTCCAATCCTGCAACTCCTTATACACATAACTTCAACTGGACTACTTATATATCTGATCCTTCAAACACTTATGCATGTAAGTAAATTTACTCATGAGAATAATCCCACCAAATACAATAGGACTGTTCAAAAAAGTAAAATTACTTATGTGACTATATGCAGGATCAGATCCTATGTGCATAAAGATTATTCATATGTGTAAGAGATTGCAAGGTCAGGCTCCAAACCATATTTCTTAAATTAGGATAATGAAAATTTGGATTCAGAAGTATAAAATCTCACACCTCTGTCTCAAACAGATTTCTCACAAGGAAATAACACTGTCATGGCTTCTTTTACAGTCTCTCCAGTTATATTTACTGCTTACTATGATGTGCAGTCTATATTGTCTGAAGAATGGCTAATGTCTGCTTATTTCTATATCTGTTACGCATTTCAGTGCACATAGTGGTTTAATCTTTCACATAAGTTAATGCAATTCCTACAAACAGAACAAGTTTATCTGTTTCACAAGTGACCATAAAATGTATCCTCTCCCCTGAGGCGTGGCTCTTTAGATGGTGGGAATGGCTTCTCCTTTTCCCCTGCATTGGTTGAGTCAGGAGTTCTTTGTGACACCTGGTGCCTCCACTCATGGTGTCTCCTCACCATGTCCAGGACACAAGAGTTGCCGTCCTTTAGGACAATGAATAATTGTACCACTTCTGGCAAGAAGTACACAAGACACAAAAGGGTACATGAGCCCAGACCTCAGCAAAGAAATTACGCACCCCAAAACTAACACAGGGGGATTTTACTGTAAGCAGGAAAGTAGGATCTGAGGAAAGAGAATTAGGGTTAACTAATAAATACTTAAACACATCAACCAATCTCACTCTGCCCACCTCAGTGCCATCTGCACCTGGTATTGGTGACTCTCCCCGAGCCCAGCTACTTCTTCCCAGCCCCCCAACAGACCCATCTCCATCCCTTAATCTCCACTCCCCTCACCAATCATCTCCCTTCATCCCCATCCCTTCACTCACCCCACCAAGTTGCTTTCCCCACTCTCCCAAACACACCTAACACTGCTTTCAGCCTAGCAGGTCACTACAGCACTACTCTCCCCTCAGGTTCTCCCCACTCCTGTGCCAGGACCCTCTCCTTGCAGCATCCCATGACAAATCTCTGGGGTGCCCATGCTGGGGAGGCCTTACTCTCAACCTCGGGCCCTTCCTTGGGGGTCAGGTTAACAGAGGTGAGCCCAAAGGGAGTCGTGACATGAAAATGTTTGTGAACCAGTTCAGTAGAAGCTCAGTCCAGAATTCCAGGAGCTGTCAAACTACAAATGAGAGTTACAACAAAATTCAAGAGGGTTGTTTTTATATTATGGCTGTGTCACTAATGTATATGTAAAACAATGACAAACAAATGGAATATCTATGAACAGACCATTATTTTTCTGAATATATCTTACACTTCTCTTTTTTTAACCCTGCAGAATGGTCAAACAGTTTGCTGAGAATATTCACCATTAATATTCCAGTTATAGAAGTGGGCTTTAAGAAAACCCAACCAAGCTGCAGTGTAGGTTTAGCATCTTCCAGATGCACCTTAATATATGTGTTCTTGTATTAGCAAGACTGAAACCAATACTGAAAACCAATTCTAAACTGACCCAATGGGAGAATAATTTAGATAATTATTCCCAGTTCTTTATCACTGGGATCATGAAAGAAAGGATAGAGTTCTAAGTCTGTGTTTATTTCTTCAGAGAAGTTCCTACAATCATGAGAATTATTTTATTTTATTATAGGCAGGACAGGTAGCACAGATTAAGATTGCCCAACACTTCCCATTATAAGCCTGTTTTCAGTTGCTTATAAACATTAACAAACTTCAATAGTTTATACTGAAATTTTCCATATCAGGTGTCTGCGCAGATTGAATATTTTTGGAATTTTTTACCCCAAATGATTCAACCATTTCTGAGAAGATGACTAGGGGAAAATACACTATTTTGCCCATGTTAAAAAATTCTGGCAGCTTTTTCTTTGAAAAGTGCTACCATCCTAGAGTGCTTTTGCCCCTGTGTGCATGTGCATTATGCAACTTCTGCGACAAATGAGGCCAGTGTTCTACAGACAAGAGTTTCCTTCAATACATAACCCTGATTCATCTCCAAAGCACACTCCAACCTATGCACTGAATGTGGCAGGCAGTTTGGGGATGGGGGGTGAGGAAGTATGTGTATCATATAGTTAAAGACTATCATTATGCATAGGCAAAAGGGGGCAGAATTAAGCTTACACAGGCAGTCTAGATTCTGACTTTTCCCAACTTATGAGTGTTTTTACGTTGCAACTTTAGTAATGTTTCTGACGGAGTGTGTGTTCGTATCAAATATACACATATGCTCTGGCCCATGGTACTGAGATGCAGATTCAGAACTGAGTGTGGATTTTGCAAAGGTCAAAGATGTTTAGATTCAGGGTTTTGATTAAGGTCCAGTCTCTAGTTTGCAGAATCTCTTTGCTGGAACATGTTCCTAAACAATTTTCAAAAAGTCACTTGCAAAGTAAGTCCCCTGGAGACTCACTATTCTCAGCTCTGTGTTCCTCTCAGTTGTCCTGGCATTACCCTCTCTCTGCAGAAGGTATCGTCACATTTTAATTTAGCTAACACCACCTGCTGCTCTTCCCTGAAGGACACTTTCTAAAACTGACACATGATTCAGCATCTTCAGCACCTGGAGCCTTACAGAGTTTCATAACAAATTTTCCACAGTATCAAGAGAGGTCTTTTTATAAAGAAATATTATGAAGTTTTATGAAAAGTGACAGTTGAGAAAAGCAGCCCCTACTCAGGTGTCAGGGACAAAAAGGCTACTCTGCAGATTTGGTGAACGTGTTTGTTTTATATTTTACCATTTATCAGAGGATATATTGTGGAATGGTGTCATCCCTTCCATAGCGAAGTTTACTTAAAGATGAAACACTAGTTTTCCATTATGCACCAGTGTTCATGCCCCATTCCCTAAAAGAAAAAGGCTGTTTGATATTCCGTGTTGCATATCATCTCAGTGTAAAGGTTTTTCCCTGAGAAGTCTGGGAAAAATTAGAAAATAGGGTTTTAAAATTATGAGTTCAGATCTTCAGCTTAACTTCAAAGGAACTATGCCAATTTACATAAAGTGAGGATTTGGGCCCATGGTGTTCTGAACATTTCACCTGAGTGAACGTCAGGTGATCTCCCATATTATTTCCAAAATATCTAGATACTCCAAATTTGTTTGGTTTCCGTTGTGGTGGAGAAATAGGAAAACAGATAGGACAGTAGACTGAGAGGACCATATAGTTAGGAAATCAAGCTAGACAGAATGGAACTGTCCTGCCTTGGAATGAGAGGCTGTCAGGATATGGGATGGAATTAAGGATAAAGAAGGTACAGGAGAACAAGTTATGCAAGGATAGTGCAGCAGAGTGGAACTACTTATGAACACCCACAGCTCCTATTGAAGTTAAAGAAAGACTAAAAAACAGGCTGTTAAATTCGACAGCATTATGTAATGATCCCCAAGAGTTTATCTTGCTAAACAAGTAAAATGCTGTAAAGAAAGCTCAAAAGCTGACAACAGGGTAAATATTTGCTTGCGTGGAAGAAGAGTTACCTCCTTCACCTTTATAGATCCTCTTTTGTTCTTTAAAATGTAGTGCATTTAAGGATAACAGAAGGTTTGAGTGACAGATCTACATAATTATGGGCCTTCCCATTCCTGCAGTGTAATTGGAGGCTAAAGCATTAGCCCCTTTTAAACATTAAAGAGACCTAGAACTCTTAAAAAAAGAAGTGTACAGATGGTATTGTTGAGTTCCTAGTTTGTTCTGTGCAGGTTCTTATATGGTCCTCATCCCCATAGCATCTGAGCACCTCGCCTGTCAATGAATTATTCTCAGAACACCCGGAGAGGGAAGTACAATTCCCATGTCACAGATGGAGACTGACGTACAGACAGGCCCAAGTTTATGACAGTTCCTGGCTCTGAGTGCAGATTTCCTGAATCCTAATCCACAAGACTAAACTCCTACCCTTTACCATTCCAATGTCTTTCAGATCCAATGTGCAAATGTTACCCCCCCACCCCATCTCTGAGGAGGGGACTCTGATGGCAGCAGAACAGAGCAACACAGGGGTCTCCTGGACCCCCCTGTGCTGACTGTCTTTGTGGACAACAGATGGATCCACCATATGCTATTCCTCTTGTGGTTTTTACTATAAGCGTGTGCATGCTGCAGACAATGCAGCTCTGAGGCTGCCATAGTCGCTCCTCTGACTCTTGATTTAGAGTTCCTTCTTTCCTCTAGTAAATTTGCACAAAATTATATGGACCATACAATTGACTCCAAGTAAGCTGTTTTCTGTGTGTATGCTTTTTCTTCAAGTCTTGCTCTGGGACAAAAATCCCTTTGGGAATTAAAGAACTTGAGAAAGAATAAAACCACAACATGTGATACGTCTGAGATGTTCCCACCAAGCTGGAATGAATTATTTAGAATCCATTGTTTTACAAGACCCCTGATTTGCTATAACATTTAGTAATATACTTTGCAACAAAAGCATTCCCTCCTCCCCAGTAAATATAGTGTCGCCTACTGACCATTTAATAGTCCATAATAAAAGCTGTTTACCAGCTACAATCTAGGATAAAAGCTATCTTCAGCTTTGAACCGTGACAGCTGTATGTGTTATTTTTTCTAACAGCTGAGTACACAGCCCGATTGAAAGGTAATGATAGATTGGCTATAGAAGATTTCTATTCCTTATAGAACAGTACAGCTCAGACAGGTCAAAGCATAAATCATCCATTGAAAGAATGGGGAACGGTTCTTAATTTTAAAGCAAAAAGGTTGTTAAACCCCTTTGAAGTGCTTATCATAACCTTAGTCCCAGATTTGGACCTTAGCGTCCAAAATATGGGGGTTAGCATGAAAACCTCCAAGCTTAGTTACCAGCTTGGACCTGGTACCTGCTGCCACCACCCAAAAAATTAGAGTGTTTTGGGGCACTCTGGTCCCCCTGAAAAACCTTCCCTGGGGACCCCAAGACCCAAATCCCTTGAGTCTCACAACAAAGGGAAATAATCCTTTTTCCCTTCCCCCCTTCAGGTGCTCCTGGAGAGATACACAGACACAAGCTCTGTGAAACTACACAGAGTGACTCCCGCTCTCTGTTTCCAGTCCTGGAAACAAAAAGTACTTTCCTATTCCCCCAGAGGGAATGCAAAATCAGGCTAGCAAATCCAACACACAGATCTCCCCGATTTCTTCCTCCCACCAATTCCCTGGTGAGTACAGACTCAATTTCCCTGAAGTAAAGAAAAACTCCAACCGGTCTTAAAAGAAAGCTTTATATAAAAAGAAAGAAAAATACATACCAATGGGCTCTCTGTATTAAGATGATACAATACAGGGTCAATTGCTTAAAAGAATATTGAATAAACAGCCTTATTCAAAAAGAATACAAATCAAAGCACTCCAGCACTTATATTCATGCAAATACCAAAGAAAAGAAACCATATAACTTACTATCTGATCTCTTTGTCCTTACACTTAGAAACAGAAGACTAGAAAGTAGAAACTACTTCTCCAAAGCTCAGAGAAAGCAGGCAGACAGACAAAGACTCAGACACAAACTTCCCTCCACCCAGAGTTGAAAAAATCCGGTTTTCTGATTGGTCCTCTGGTCAGGTGCTTCAGGTGAAAGAGACATTAACCCTTAGCTATCTGTTTATGACACGCCCCCCAAATTGCAGACAGTGGGGAAGCTCACTGGCGGCGATTTCCTTCTAGAACTTTAAAATAAACAGATTACTACAACACATGCACCTTTACATATACTACTAAGTATATAACTAACAGACTTGTACATTTTAACAACACTTTTTAACTACTGAATTATGGGAAACTCTCACGGGAGAGTGCATCAGCAACTTTATTAGAAGCTCCTGTGATGTGTTGAATTTCAAAATCAAAATCTTGGAGAGCTAAACTCCAACGAAGAAGTTTCTTGTTGTTCCCCTTGGCAGTATGAAGCCACTTTAGTGCAGCATGGTCAGTTTGTAGTTGGAACCGCCGTCCCCAAACATATGGGCGTAGCTTTTCCAGGGCGTACACAATGGCATAGCATTCCTTTTTACTGACTGACCAGTGACTTTCCCTCTAAGACAGTTTCTTACTGAGAAACACGACAGGATGGAAGTTGTGATCTGTTGCTTCCTGCATGAGCACTGCTCCTATACCACGCTCAGATGCATCTGTGGTTACTAGGAATGGCTTGTCAAAGTCCGGGGCCCTGAGCACAGGGTCAGACATGAGCGTTGCCTTAAGTTGGGTAAAGGCCTTTTGACACTAATCAGTTCACTTAACTGCATTTGGCTGGGTCTTTTTGGTCAGGTCGGTCAGTGGGGCAGCAATTTGGCTGTAGTGTGGTACAAATCGCCTGTAGTATCCGGCCAAGCCTAAGAAGGATTGGACCTGCTTCTTGGACCGTGGGACAGGCCACTTTTGGATAGCATCCACCTTGGCCTGTAGGGGGTTTATGGTTCCTCGACCCACCTGGTGCCCCAGGTAAGTCACTCTGTTTTGGCCTATTTGACACTTTTTGGCCTTAACAGTTAGTCCTGCCTGCCTGATGCGCTCAAAGACCTTTTCCAGGTGTAGTAGGTGTTCGGGCCAGGAGTCTGAAAAAATGGCCACATCATCGAGGTAGGCAACTGCAAATTCTCCCAGTCCAGCTAGTAGACCATCTACCAGCCTCTGGAAGGTGGCGGGTGCATTTCGAAGGCCGAAAGGAAGGACATTGAATTCATACACCCCCGCATGGGTGACGAATGCTGACCTCTCCTTGGCAGGTTCATCTAGCGGTACTTGCCAGTACCCCTTGGTTAAGTCTATTGTAGAGATGAACTGGGCACGTCCCAACTTTTCCAATAGCTCATCGGTACGTGGCATTGGATAGTTGTCCGGACGAGTTACAGCATTTAGCTTACGGTAGTCCACGCAAAAGCGTATTTCCCCATCTGGTTTGGGTACCAGAACCACTGGAGATGCCCATTCTCTGGTAGATGGGCGGATTATACCCATCTGTAGCATGTTCTGGATCTCCCGTTCTATAGCAGCTTGGGCATGAGGAGACACTCGGTAGGGTGGGGTTCTGATTGGGTGAGCATTACCTGTATCAATGGAGTGGTATGCCCGTTCAGTCCGTCCTGGGGTGGCTGAGAACAATGGGGCGAAGCTAGTGCACAGCTCCTTGATTTGTTGCCGCTGCAGACGTTCCAGGGTGGTTGAGAGGTTCACCTCTTCCACGCCACCGTCTTTTTTCCCGTCGTAGTAGACACCGTCAGGCCACTCAGCATCATCTCCCTGGACTGTAAACTGACAAGCCTGTAAGTCTCTGGAATAGAAAGGCTTGAGAGAATTAACATGGTACACTTTAGGCTTTAGTGAGGAATTGGGAAATGCTATGAGGTAGTTTACAGCTCCCAGGCGCTCTTGGACCGTGAATGGCCCTTCCCATGATGCTTCCATCTTATGGGCCTGTTGCGCCTTCAAGACCATAACCTGGTCTCCTACCTTGAAGGAACGTTCTCTGGCATGTCTGTCATACCAGGCCTTTTGCTCTTCCTGAGCATTCTTTAGGTTCTCTCTAGCAAGGGCTAAAGAGTGTCGGAGGGTGCTTTGTAGGTTGCTTACAAAGTCCAGAATGTTAGTTCCTGGAGAAGGCGTAAACCCCTCCCATTGCTGCTTCACCAACTGTAATGGCCCCTTAACCTCGTGACCATACACAAGTTCAAATGGTGAAAACCCTAAACTGGGATGTGGTACAGCCCTGTAGGCAAACAGCAACTGCTGCAACACTAGGTCCCAATTATTGGAGAATTTGTTGATGAATTTTCGTATCATGGCCCCCAAAGTTCCATTGAACCTTTCCACCAGGCCATTGGTTTGATGGTGGTATGGGGTGGCAACCAAGTGATTCACCCCATGAGTTTCCCACAGTTTTTCCATGGTCCCTGCCAGGAAATTAGACCCTGAATCTGTAAGGATGTCGGAGGGCCAACCTACCCTGGCAAAGATGTCTGTTAAGGCCAGGCACACAGTGTTAGCCCTGGTGTTGCCTAGAGCTACTGCTTCCGGCCATCGGGTAGCAAAGTCCACTAAAGTCAGTACGTACTGCTTTCCTCTGGGTGTCTTTTTTGGGAAAGGACCCAGAATATCCACAGCTACTCGCTGAAATGGGACCTCAATTATGGGGAGTGGCTGGAGAGGGGCCTTGACCTGGTCTTGAGGCTTTCCCACTCTTTGGCATACCTCACAAGACCGGACATACTTGGCAACGTCCTTGCCCATCCCCTCCCAGTGGAAGGACTTCCCCAACCGGTCTTTGGTTCTGTTCACCCCAGCATGGCCACTGGGATGATCATGGGCTAAGCTTAAGAGCTTCCCCCGGTACTTAGTTGGAACCACCAACTGTTTTTGCGGCTGCCATTCTTCCCGGTGTCCACCAGAAAGAATTTCCTTGTATAAAAGTCCTTGGTCTATAACAAACCGGGATCGATTAGAAGAGCTGAGAGGCGGTGGGGTGTTCCGTGCCGCCGCCCAAGCTTTCTGAAGGCTGTCATCTGCTTCCTGCTCAGTCTGGAACTGTTCCCTTGAGGCTGGGGTCACCAGTTCTTCCTCAGACTGTGGACTTGGGCTTGGTCCCTCTGGAAGCGATGTAGGTGATGGGGTTGTTTCCGTTGCTGGTGAACCGCTCTCCGCTGGTGCACCTGAGGGTATTTCAGGCTCTGGCTGAGCCTTTTGGGTATGGCTGTCTGTTGCCTCTGCCAGTTTTGGCTCGCTGGCGCCCTCTGGCGTTGAGTTTGAAGATGTAGTTGCACTTGCTGGTGCTGGTTGCTGTTCCAGTTCCGGGCCTGGGACTGGAGATGCTGTGGCTGTTTCAGTGGTAGGCATGGAATCCGGGTCCACTACCTCTGTCTGGGTCTCTGGTAACACAGACGGGGCCTCTGTGGACGGCTCAGGAACAGGAATGGGTCTGGAAGCTTGCCTGGTTTGGCTACGTGTAACCATTCCCACTCTCTTGGCCCGCCTCACCTGGTTGGCCAAGTCTTCCCCCAGTAGCATGGGGATAGGATACTTGTCATAGACTGCAAAAGTCCACATTCCTGACCAGCCTTTGTACTGGACAGGCAGTTGAGCTGTAGGCAAGTCTACAGCTTGTGACATGAAGGGGTAAATTGTAACTTTGGCCTTTGGGTTGATGAATTTGGGGTCAACGAAGGATTGGTGGATAGCTGACACTTGTGCCCCCGTGTCTCTCCACGCAGTAACCTTCTTTCCGCCCACTCTCAAATTTTCCCTTCGCTCCAAGGGTATTTGAGAGGCATCCGGGCCTGGGGATCTTTGGGGTGATGGTGGTGTAATGAATTGCACTCGCATGGTGTTCTTTGGACAGTTGGCCTTGATATGTCCCAGTTCATTACACTTAAAGCATCTTCCATCTGATGGGTCACTGGGCCGAGGTGAGTTACTGGAGACTGGTGAGGTTGAAGGGTAGGGTATCTGTGGCTTTACTTGGGGGTTATGTGGGGTCTTTGGCTGTCCTCGGTTGTAGGGTTTATGGTCTGTGTGCCCCCTGGGGTAATCGTTCCCCTTGACAGTAGCTTTCTTGCTTTCTGCCAGTTCCATCCATTTGGCTCCAATCTCCCCTGCCTCAGCGATATCTTTGGGATTTCCATCTTGTATGTACCGTGTGATGTCTTCAGGAACACCATCCAAGAACTGCTCCATTTGTATGAGGAGGTGCAGTTCTTCCAAGGTTTGAATGTTGTTTCCTGTTATCCAGGCCTCATAGTTTTTTGCAATGTAGTAGGCGTGTTTGGGAAATGACACCTCTGGTTTCCACTTTTGGGTTCTGAAGCGCCGACGGGCATGATCTGGGGTTATCCCCATTCTGTATCTGGCCTTGGTTTGAAAAAGTTTATAGTCATTCATTTGCTGCTTAGGCATTTCAGCTGCCACCTCTGCTAAAGGTCCACTGAGCTGTGACCTCAATTCTACCATGTACTGGTCTTCGGGAATGCTGTACCCAAGACAGGCTCTTTCAAAATTTTCCAAGAAGGCCTCGGTGTCATCACCTGCCTTGTAGGTGGGAAATTTCCTGTGCTGTGGAGCAATAATTGGCGCCGGGTTGTTAGGGTTGGCTGGCACATGCAGCCCAGCTTTTGCCAACTCCAGTTCATGTTTTCTCTGTTTTTCCTTCTCTTCATTCTTTTTTTGTTGTTTTTCCATTTCTTTTTGTTGTTTTTCCATTTCTTTTTGGTGTTTTTCCATTTCTTTTTGGTGTTTTTTCCATGTCTCGGCGGTGGGCTGCCTCTTCTTCTGCTTGTTTCCTTCGGTAGGCCACCTCTTCTTCTTCTAGTTTTCTTTTGTGTGCTGCCTCTTGGGCTGCCTGTTCTCTTTGGAAGGCTGCCTGTTCTCTTTGGTAGGCTGCCTCTTTGATCTGTTCTTCTCTTTCTTTCATCTCCATCTCTTTTTGTTTTATTTCCAGTTGTCGCCTGTGTTCAGCTTCTTTGATTTGTTCTTCGGCGTCAATTTTTGCCTTAGAAGTCATGGTTCCTGTTTTCTTGTGTTGGGGTGCCCTCCGGTGTTTATCTTCTGCACTGCAGGCTCTGTTGCCTCCTGAAGTATGCCTAGCAACAGTGCCTTTAGCTAATCTTCAATGTTAAGTAAACCTGAAAAACCACTTTATTTGCATGCATATAGTGCTGGAACTTGCCTCCTAATGGGAGGGCTATTGCATGACAAAAGACCCTTAACAGTCTGGTAATGGCTTCTTGCTTAACATGCAAGCCACAAACTGCCAGAGAGAGCAGAAAAAAAAATTCTCTCTAGTTCCCTTTTAAAACCAAACTGTTTCTCTCTGCTAAAAAGCCCTTAGCAGAGAAAAGAAAAATATAATATTCCTACTGGCTTCTGGATTCTGTCTAGATCCCACCCGCTGCTACACCATATCATAACCTTAGTCCCAGATTTGGACCTTAGCGTCCAAAATATGGGGGTTAGCATGAAAACCTCCAAGCTTAATTACCAGCTTGGACCTGGTACCTGCTGCCACCACCCAAAAAATTAGAGTGTTTTGGGGCACTCTGGTCCCCCTGAAAAACCTTCCCTGGGGACCCCAAGACCCAAATCCCTTGAGTCTCACAACAAAGGGAAATAATCCTTTTTCCCTTCCCCCCTCCAGGTGCTCCTGGAGAGATACACAGACACAAGCTCTGTGAAACTACACAGAGTGACTCCCCCTCTCTGTTTCCAGTCCTGGAAACAAAAAGTACTTTCCTATTCCCCCAGAGGGAATGCAAAATCAGGCTAGCAAATCCAACACACAGATCTCCCCGATTTCTTCCTCCCACCAATTCCCTGGTGAGTACAGACTCAATTTCCCTGAAGTAAAGAAAAACTCCAACCGGTCTTAAAAGAAAGCTTTATATAAAAAGAAAGAAAAATACATACCAATGGGCTCTCTGTATTAAGATGATACAATACAGGGTCAATTGCTTAAAAGAATATTGAATAAACAGCCTTATTCAAAAAGAATACAAATCAAAGCACTCCAGCACTTATATTCATGCAAATACCAAAGAAAAGAAACCATAGAACTTACTATCTGATCTCTTTGTCCTTACACTTAGAAACAGAAGACTAGAAAGTAGAAACTACTTCTCCAAAGCTCAGAGAAAGCAGGCAGACAGACAAAGACTCAGACACAAACTTCCCTCCACCCAGAGTTGAAAAAATCCGGTTTTCTGATTGGTCCTCTGGTCAGGTGCTTCAGGTGAAAGAGACATTAACCCTTAGCTATCTGTTTATGACAGTGCTGAAGGAACAAACATATGGAAAATCAAGATCCAGAAATGTAGCTACAAGTTTAGAAAACCTGACAAGTAATCTTTGCAATATCAGTCCAGGAAAATGGAGAGATTTCGTGAGTCTATAAAAATACACAGTGAGTGAAATCTTGGCTCCATTGAAGTCAATGGCAAAACTCCTATTGCATCAATGGGGCCAGGATTTCACTCAGAGTGCTCCATTTGTATCTTTCTCTGACTCTCTTCTCTGCACTTCTTCCAAGTCAACCATCATCATGCATTTCCCCCAATATCTTCAATTCTAAATGTAATGGTGCATCATAATGTACCTTCAAAATATTAAATCAACAACATTTGTGGTTTAAAAATAAACCTTTCAAAATGATTTTAACATCTTTGATTATCATGCCTAGATTAATTCAACTTCAAATCATCAGCAAACATTGAAATGTTAACTCACTCACCTCCTAGCAATACAACAAATAAATGCATTACCTGCTTTGTGCTTGGTCATTTGCAGTCTCATGTTATTGACAAGAATTTTAAAAATATTACCTGTTATTCACTGAGGCCTAATGCATTTCCTCTTGGCTTCACTCCAGATATCATCATTCCATCTACTTAAATAAATTTATCCTAATGGAGGGGTGGGGGGAGAAACACATCACACTACTATATGACTTTGGGGGAAAACAGAGGTGTACTTTCGGATAAACACAGAAAAAAATGATAAGAGAAAAACATCATTATCATCTGCAGGTGAACACTTTCCACAAATTGATGACTCTGTATCTGACCTCTCAGTCCGCATACTCAAAAAGACATCTGCACAAACCTTCAAAATACAAGCCTGGAAGCTAAATACATAACTTTGATAGACACTAAAAATCATGGTCTTAATAAAGATACTGGATTTGTGGTTTATTGCAACAATCTATAACCCAGTAGTCCCCTTTTTCTGTCCTGACTGCAGAGGTGTTAACAGACTGCATGTATTTACTGCTTATGCTAAATAATCTGTTCTGCCTTGTATTTAGCTATGACATTCTGAGAACCTGTCCCAGACCTAAAGAAGAGCTTTGTGTAGGGTGAAAGCTTGTCTCTTTCACCAATAGAAGCTGGTCCAATCAGAATTACCACCTCACTCGCATTGTCTGTCTATCAGAGGTAAAGATCATTTAAGGATACTCGTCTTGCTCATCAGAAATATCCCTGCAATTTAGAGTTAATAGAATTACTGTAAAAAAGAAGGAAAATTCCTGGTCTAAATTTTCAAAATTGACTAGTTCCCTTCAGTACCATCCTGAAATACCTCAGAGGAGCCTGATTTTCCAACAGCACTGAGCACCCACCCACTGAAAATCAGACCTGCCAAAAAGGTTCTGTTGTTTGTTTGTTTGTTTTTTTAAATAAAGTTAGGCACTCAGAAATTGAGGTATTCAATCATCAGTAAGTTTGGAAAATGTTTGGGCCCTTTTTTAAAAAGTTGCTGTAAAAAGCTGTTCCTTGGCAAATTTAACCTCCTTGGATTCTATCATGTTACATAAAAACTCATTGTGCATTGCGTCACTGTTACACAGTACTGCAGTGCGTGACGATTTAAGTGCAGATGATTTGCTTTGCCTTTGTTGGCACTTACTTGCAACTAATGTTTCATACCACTTACTAAGACCATCACACACTATACACCTGATTGCACCCAGGCAAACACAGGCCTGTACTGGAGGTGCTGTCCAGTCACATCACCCTATAGGAGCATTTGTAGCCACTAACCTAGTCCTTAAGACCCTGTACCATGAGCTCCCCTCCTTGGTAGGCCTACTATATTGGGCTGGGCAAAGGGGTATGTAGTCCTGGTTCACTTTCACCCATTTTCTTTTTTAAAAAACAGTACTGAGATTTTTGGGGTATCAATGCACAATGTCACGATCTACTAATGGTCAATTTCTTATGTTTAATGATCTCATTATATAACAGCATATAGTGATGGGCTATCTGGATGCAGATTCCTGATGGGCTCATCTCAGGCAGCTTTGATGACTTTTGGTGGGTTTTTTTTCACACATATACCCCATCCCCATCTGCCAACCCATGGCTACAGGGCTAGAGTCCAATTCAAATTTCACACTCTTGGTCTTCACTGTTATAGATGCTCCACAGTCCAACTGGAAACTTAGGTAGATTTTTTAATCCTGTTTTTTCATAGAATGACATGCACCCTTCCTTCCAACATAACTGCTCTTCAGAAGGAGGTCACTAGTACCAGAATCTACCACCTACCTGAGAAGGCTACAGGAGATCTACAGGAAACTTGGAAGGGAGTCCAATTCCTCTAACCAAAACTGCAGGAGACCAGAGGGAAGCTGCTTGTAGACAGCGATACTCTGTCACCATCTGCAACAAGACTTGAGAAGGTCACCATTGGGTCTTCTGAACTCTCCAGTTAATTGAGATTAAGGTACCATTTATTGCTATCCCAGAATCTGAGTAAGACCTCCAATCTTACTGTCTCATCTTGGGAATCAATGGCTCCATTAACAAATACGTGCAGAGTGGACCTGTAACAAGTGTCATGAAACAGCTCTTCATTATATGAGATCCTTCACAACATCAGCAAAGAGATTATCAAATGTAGGTGGGGGGAAAAGGGTTCCAGAACTGGGAGGGAGAGGAAGTTGAATGTCTTTTTGGAACGACTGAGGAATCTCTGTTGGTTGGGAAGGGGTGGTAGGTTATTATTACTAATTAGATGTGTAAAGGAATATTTAGCAAGCCTGAACTTTGGACAAGCTTGTAGGCCTAAAGTACTGGCCAATCATAGTTTCTGTGGCAAGGGACCAAATGGAAAGTCCCCAAAACAGAACAATGGCTTTCTGTGTATAAGGGGCATAAGTGGGCAGAGTGGAAAAATCCACTAATAGAACAATTTGCAATAGTCCAAGCTTAGGAAATATATAACCACAATAGCACTGTTAAAGTCAAACCAGAAACAAACCAGAACTGTGGATAACAACAACAGGAAAAGCCAAATAGGAAGGGTGATTATTCTTTTTGCTTTTGACCTGTATTCATTTTGCAATGTATTCCAAACTGAAGCTCAATGAAGACAGGAGAAGAATGGATGCCCATGGGAGTAATAAGCGGATCTAGAATGGTGTCCGGTATTGCTCCTAAAATAAGAGAAAGGAATAAAGCAAGGAGACCAACTGAGAATACACAAAGAGTCCTGTGGCACCTTATAGATTAATATGCATGTGCTTGACAAAGGGGATATTCACCCACAAAAGCTTATGCTCCAATACGTCTGTTAGTCTATAAGGTGCCACAGGACTCTGTCAGTTTTTACAGATCCAGACTAACACAGCTACCCTTCTGATACTTGAGAATACACAGTATTAGTATCTTTCCAAAAGCCCAAGCCTCGAGGTGCTAACAAGGATCATTAGTCAAGAACTAAAAAGGTTAATATTGCTTGTGTGTACAAAATTTGTCACACGTATTGTTTAAAAGCTTTGCAGTGATCTTCCAACATTGGTTTTATCACAGCAGTGGAGTCAAAGGAAACTCTTTGGGAGGTCAGGCTCACATTGATCTGTTTTTGACAGAATATTCATTACGTTTATTTTGCTTTCATAAAGTTGACAAAGTACATTTTTTTTAAAAAGTCACGACATATAGCAGTGCTCTTCAGAATGACAGCCAGAGGCACTCATGTAGTCAAATGTTTCTACAATTGTCCAAATTTCTATTATGTGAATATGTTCATAATCATAATCACTGTCTCAAAGTCTGTGCTATTATGTTGGACCCAGTGTGACAGGGATATAGCATTGTGAGGGATGTGAAAAAGAAGAAGCCATCAGACTGATATTGGGATGAATTAATAAAATACAAACTTAAGCCTTCACCCAAATATTGAACTGTAATCAAAACCTTGCAGATTAAAGTGGTTCTAATACCTGATTCTTTCATTATTTTTAAGTATTCCCTGCATTTCTTCATTCTGATTGTGGCCGCAAGAGAAAGAAATGACAAATAATAAAAAAGGCAATTTTAGGCATATATCCAGCCTGATTGAAAGAGTAAACACATTGGAAATCCTCAAGAAAAATTGTCTTCAATAGAGTTCACATTTAATTTTGAAGACTCAAGACATTTGGACAATTAGAGTAAGGTTGAGAGAAGCACCCAAACGTTTATGTGCATAGCTGAACAGAACCCAGAGTGTTTCACCAGTTTGTAATGATATATATTACAGATAGACCTAGATCTGAATAAATGTAAATTGAGAAATTTGGATCTGATTCTGATCCATGTAGCTGACCGTTTTCTCTATAGTGGGCAGAACAAACACCACTGATCCCCAAATGCCTCATCCATGGAGAAATTCAGATCTGTCTTTAGCAGTGAATTTGAGAATCAAACCCATTTCCTTAGGTAAAATGATACAATAAATGTTCATGAATCATTTCATTCCCTTACAATAAACAAAGACCACAGTAGATAAGTACAAGGCATTATAAACATGTTAATTCTTTATCTCTTTGAAAGCTACACAATGGTGGTGCTAAGTAGTTCTGTTGTCTGGAATATAGGAATTGGCATACTGGATGAGACCTGTGGTCTATGTAGTCCAGAAATCTGTCCTGAACAGTAGCAAGTACCAGATGTTTCAGACAAAAGTGTAAGAACCCCACAGTAGGCAGATGTGTCTCATTTTGACCTCTATTAGTTAGAGATTCGTACTGAACCTCATATTTCAGGATTTTTAACTCAGTTTCAAAATTGTTGTAGTTTATTATGACAGATCTAGTTATTCTTATTATCCATAGAAATGCCCAAACATTTTCTGATACTTGCTGAGTTCCTGTCCTCAATCTCCTATTGCAATAAGTTCTACAATTTTACATTGTGTGAAATTGCTTTTAAGTTTATTGTTTGCCATTGTGACAATATCTACACCCCCAACACAAGGCCACCTTATCTTAGGGAGATGTCCCTCCTTCTGTGCTAACTTGAACACATGGCACATCTGCAGTAGTTCACTGCTTGCGATGTTCTAGGATGGCTTAGAATTGCTGACAAGTATCAGAGGGGTAGCTGTGTTAGTCTGGATCTGTAAAAGCAACAAAGAGTCCTGTGGCACCTTATAGACTAACAGACATATTGGAGCATGAGCTTTCGTGGGTGAATACTCACTTCGTGACAGTACACTACAAATAATGTTTTGGGATTATCTGTCATATCAAGTTAAGAAACCCCTCCTCCCAACCTTGTAGATGATTTTTTCCCACTGACATACGTGGTCATTGGGAAAGCCTAAATGTGAATAGTTCCACTTACATGAGAAAGAGTTGCAGGACAAAGCTCTGTAGTTCCATTTTAAGAACTATTTCAGACTTATTGTAACAACTAAAAACTGTCCTATGTGCTGAAAATTAGGTCTGCTAAAAAAAAGATAAAATATTGTCATGTGTAAGTAAATTTAGATTTTTGACAGGAAAAATCAAAATAAACCACTTTGCTTCTCTGAGAAATGGGGACCTGAATTTGAACATTTCACTTCAGAATCTCTCCCTTTGCCTGAGCAGTCAGGGCATGTCATGGGAGTTGTAAATTCTGAAAGAAATTGAGATGGGACAGGAAACTCCCATGAGTCACTGCAGTGGCTTAGCCACAGGGAGAGTTCCTAGTGCATTATGGGAAATTGAGTCTGACTAGTAAATAGGGCTCATGGGGAAAAAGGAAGAAAACAGAACTATAACCTCCATGATGCACTATACCAACTTAGGCAAAGAGGGAGAGTCTGAAACAAAGTGTTTCAGAAAAGTCAAAACTTGAGTCAAACGTCAAAACAGAAGGTACTGAATCAAGATTTTTTCTTTTGGACTTTTCATTCAGCAAAAAATTTCAATATTTTGATATTTTTGTCCCAACTCATGGTTAAAAATGAATGTCAAAATTTTAGAATTTCCCAGGGGCTAGAATTCTGGTTTTTGATCATCTCTACTGAAACTCTATAAAAGATTCACCTTTTCCACTTCTGATCCAATATATTTACCTTTGCTTTTGTAACAGATCCAAAAGCTGCCCAGAAACTGGTTAAAGAAAAACAAACAAATTAAAGTAGATAACAAATAGAAACATAAAAGTGGAGGAAAGAGAAACCGATACCGCAAGAACAAAAGAAATACAGAAAATAATTTAACAAACTCAAGCTCTGAAGAGGGAATCACTGTATAGAATTCACTACCCCATGCACTCTTGACTTCACAAACTAGCAAAATTAGAATGGAAACCTGATTGCTTTCACAATTATTTTTCTGGCACTTTGTCCATCTGGGTACCCTCTTAGAGACTCTTCAGCTACTTTGAAGCTCTCTGTCCTGGTCACAGAAGGAAATTACTCCTAGACAAAGCAGAATGGCTACTGCTTCCAAATTTGCACTTACTCATGTTTTAATATTAAGTGCAGTTCCATAGAGGACATTAGATGGCATTTTCAATTATCAACTTTATTAGTCTGAGTACTTATTTTTTAATAACTAATTTATTTTAAGTTTTCATTTGTTTTGTTAATATTACATTAGTATCCGTCTTCGGTACCTTGAACTCATATTAAACATTAAAGATAGAATTTACTTCATTTTAGCATGCTGCATATTTCTGAGAGGATTTCTGCAATGCTAACTATGAAACAGATCTGCTCTATAGTTCTGTTTTGTGGATTTTGTTTTAAATCATAGCTTGAATAAACACATTCCATTTAAAATAAAATATTCTATAGTATTACTTTCCAAATTTGTTCCTTGTATCCCATTAAGTTAAAGGCCTGATATTTAATACCCAACAAAAAAAGTGTAGGCGTTAAACAACGAAACATAGTGGGGCCTGATTTTCTTCAGACACTACTTACACGCCACATATGTAAGTCCAGTGTCTATGGAATTCCTTCAGATTTAGACATTAAAGAATCCAATCCAGTGAATGTCAATGGCTTTAGAAATGTTCTTTCACTAAACTGTGAATATTTTTTGGAAATATGGGCACTAGGTTTCAGTAGCATGCTAATTAAGGGAATAAATCCAAAGGGAGCTTTGTTGAAAAACACCATTAGTAAG
This sequence comes from Gopherus flavomarginatus, assembly GCF_025201925.1. NCBI lineage: Eukaryota > Metazoa > Chordata > Testudines > Testudinidae > Gopherus > Gopherus flavomarginatus. The sequence goes on from NC_066618.1 coordinate 200,214,669, forward strand.
GCTGTAGAATCCATTTAGTGCCCTAAATGATGCCATTATGGTATAAAACACAAGAGTTCTGAAGATACTTGTCCATCTCAGAAGTCTACAGTTTCCAAAACAACCTACATACTGAGTCCAGAGTCCATTTTCCTTAGTATTATCAAAGTCTTTATCCATACCTGCCTGAAGTTACAAGTGTTTCCACAGCATAGCTAGACTGTTATATGTTTTCCAGATATAGCTCTTTTTTCCTTTCCATTTCACAGAACATGGTAGCTGGATGATGCTAGTGTTTCTCATATTGTGCGTAGGTACTGGGTAGGCTCAATAGATACACTCCCTGACTTAGGAGTATGCAGTCATGATGCAAAGTATAAATCAGCTTGATATTAATGCTGGGGGAAAGTCACTGGATTAGTTTAGGCACATATCCAGAGGGGAAAGGAAAATCCTATTTGTCTTAATTTAGCTTGAAACAGTCTCTCACCACTTGGCCCTATGCCTGCTTCAAAGTCATTTAAAGTACTGAGGAAAATACCAGAGGCAGAATGATGAATTCTAATTGCTTTATTAAGGACTACAGGACTTATAATAGCCCTGTGCACTATACCATTTAAACTTCAAAGTCATCAAATAACATTTTAAAATGTTAATATCAGGGGCTGAACCATATCCTTAAACACTGCTCTGCCACAGATGTTTTAAAATAAAAAGCTTTTCCCCAGAAGACAAATCTGCATGCTGGAAAATAAAACAAAGTGTGGTTCATCTGGGTTGTGGGAGGTTTAGTCTATGTATGCATATACATGTACCACAAGCACAAAGCCATGAGGTATGTTTAGATTGTGTGTAAAAATACTGTATGTTACACTGGAGTTACATCCCATGAAACCGTGTATAAGAACCACCTTATGACTGGCAAAGAAATGCAAAGCAAACTAAATTCCCGAACCTGCAATGAGCTCCAGCTAACTTTGTGGTTGTGGTTTTGAGCTGATTGGAGCAACTATTGAGGTTTCAAGACATGTTTCCATTCAGTATTGGAACAAAGCCGAAACTTTTCAAATATTTTTGCAAAATGGAATTGTGTCAAAACATCCATTTTCAATTTGGGAAGAGGTCTCAAGAGACTGTGCACGTGTGCGCACATGCACAGAGGGGGATGGGGTGGTGATGGTTAGAGCACGGCATAGGACATAGAAAGTTCAGGTTCAGATCTCCCTTTTTCCTGATTCAAAATGATGTGAAATGAAAAACTCTGTCCTGCATCAGGCAGATCAGGAACTTGAACATGAGTCTCACACATCCCTGGTCAATATCCTAACTACTGAGTGATAGAGTATAAGTCCCTCCCTAGCGCCCCTCCCCCCCCAAAATAAAATAAACCTACAACATTTTGACTAAGCCTTTGCTGAAACAAAAAATGTCTTCATAAAACATTTTAGCTTTGATGAAATTTCATGTGGTCAAAAGTGTTCCAATGAGCTCTCCCTGTGTATGAGGATCCCACTCAGAGCATGTAGCATCATTTAGCTCCAGATCCGTAAATACAATTTATGCAGTACTATGCCTTTCACCCAAAGCACTTTACAAACATTAAAGTGCTTAGGGAAGTATTATACACCTACTCTACAACGGAGGAGCTAGGGTACAGAAGTTTAAGTGACTTACCTGAGGTCAGACAGAAGAAACTTTGCTCTGATACAAAGAGATTAAAGTACATTCCATTAATATGTAACACCACAAACTCAAAAACTGGAGTGTACATTGTTTCAGTTTGTGACACTGTTCAGTGGAGGGGAAAAGGAAGGGAGTTGTGAATAACAAAAGCAATATTTTTGTATTATTCAATGTTTTGATGGAGCATAGCATATCAAAAGGAAAAACAACTTCCTGCCTCACCAGACAACTATGGTTCTTGGTTCCCTAATGTTTTCTTGCTGCTCTGAAATGACATGCTCAGGGCCCAATCTAGACTGTAATAGGAGTTCTGGGTGCATCAGCAATGCAAAATGCATGATTTGCATCAATGGCACTTCTGATAATTTTGGGCCCCCAATTCTTCCTCAAATTGAATAATCCTATTGAACACACATTGAGATCAGTGGGACCCTCAGAGCACAGAACTATCTCTGACAGAAGACTATGGCAGAACTAGACTCTTGGGAATGTGCAATAAATGATCAATGAAATAGTAACGGCAGCATCCAGTTACTATGGTGAATGACACTAGGTACATATTGGGTTAATAGAAAATCTTCTCCCAGTAACTAATGTGACAGACCCAGACCAGTGGGGTACAGGAGTCTGGTAGAGGACAAATATACTGGTCACTGGATAAGTAGTTTTCTGTTCCTTGACTGACCAGAGAAGGGGCTGCACTAGAATAATCAGGAACCTGTTAGAACCAGTTAAGGCAGACAGGCTGATTAGAACACCTGCAGCCAATCAAGGCAGGCTAATCAGGGCACCTGGTCAGGCTGGGAGGAGCCAGAGGAGAGGAAGTGGTGTGAGGAGCTAGGAGCAAGAGGCACAAGGAGCTGAGAGTGACAGGGTGTGCTGCTGGCGGACTAAAGAGTACACTAAAGTACTAAAGTGTTATCAGACACCAGGAGGAAGGTCCTGTGGTGAGGATAAAGAAGGTGTTTGGAGGAGGCCATGGGGAAGCAGCCCAGGGAGTTGTAGCTGTCATGCAGCTGTTACAGGAGACACTATAGACAGCTGCAATCCACAGGGTCCTGGGTTGGAACCCGGAGTAGAGGGCGGGCCCGGGTTCTCCCTAAACCTCCCAACTCCTGATCAGACACAGGAGGAGTTGATCCAGACTGTGGGGAAGATCACTGAGGTGAGCAAATCTGCCAATAAGCGCAGGACCCACCAAGGTAGAGGAGGAACTTTGTCACACTAACAAATTAGAGACATATTTAAAAACATTCCATGACAGCCATTACAAACTTTCAGATATGTTCCCTAAGAATCACCACTGTCATTTTATTCCTGAACAGGGGTCTTCAAAGACTCAATGACTCATTCTCTCTTGCTTGAGAGTTGGCTACCTTTTCCTCAAGGAGAGCTGACTGCAGCTCCTTTTGAAGTACACATCCAGCAAGTGGCCACCTGAAAGCTAGTACTGTGGAGCTCCCAGTTAAGGATCAAAGTACACACTGTGATATGATTAGAATACTTGGCAATCCACTCACTAATGTTTTATTGTTTTTCCATCAATGACAGTGGTATTGCTATTAGCATGGTCATGATTCAGAAAATATGTTTCATATAAATACATGTATTTAATTCTACCTTGCAGATAGCAACTGTGCTTTTAATGCAGTTTGTAAATGATTGCTAACCCAAAACTGGTAAAAATACATTAAATTATCTATCCCCTGGCCAGAATCTGCTTTTTTTGGAGGAGTGGGGGTGAGGGGGCTAGGAAGAGGAGGCAAAATCCTTTAAACATGGTCACCAACAATCTGCTCTGTATCTGGGACAGAACTGTACATTACAGAACAAGCTCTGATGTTCAGAATAAAATATAAGATGTATAATTTTTAAACTAACAATCCACTACTGATATGTAACTGGAGGATTAACGGATAAAATGAAACCTAAAACTGGAGTTTAGTTTTGTCTTGTTTGGATAAGATTATGTTCCCAGGTACAAACCATAGTGTAAAGAGATAGTACCATCAACTGCTGAGGACTGATACTTTTATTTTAAAGTGAACTGTTATTAGGTTGACATTGGAAACTTTTGTCAATGTTACTGTTTTAGGAAAGGATGTCACATGAGAAGGGTTTTTGTTTCATTTTTTTTGCATGCATAATGAGTCAGTGGAGTTAGAAAGATACTTTCCTGAAAGCCATTCTTCTTTAAACCTATGTTATAATTATGAGCATACAAAGTTATATCCCTCCCCTTCACATTTACTCACTAGGTGGTAATGGTAATCCAGTATTCAATCTGACAGGGTGGTCACCAGGACTCAGACTAAAGGAGAACTGGGGAACATGCTTTTCCCTGTGTTAAATTATTTGTTTTTATACACACTATGGGCTAGTTTATGGCAGAGGAGAGGGCTGTGCTCCTAGTGCACAAGACTTGAGAGGAGTCTAGCATAGGCAGACAGAGGAGACAAATGTTATAGAATGAAGATGAAGCTGGGGAAGATATTACCTCACCCAACTTGTGTCTGTAATATCCTGGGACAGACATGGTTATGACTACACTGAATACATAGAATGAATGTAGCAGATGTAGGCCAGCAAAGGGACTTTTGTAAAGGATATACAGCAGCTGCTGTCGTGTCTTCTCCTTGATGCCTTCTGCACAGCTCAGAACACAATTGCCAGTATAGATCCAGCCTAACTCGGGCCGTACGGCTATGAATAAGCCTACCAAGCACGGTCAACATATGAATGGAGTTACCTTTGAGATACAATGGAAGACCAACCAACCAGATTAACTTTTAATGACTGCCAAGAGGAGCAGAACATGTGTAAACAGCATGGAGCTTGAAACAACTAAAGATATGAACAGATTGTAATAAGAACACTGCTGCTGTGGGCAGACAGGAGTTACATCCTGTATGCCTGGGCAAGAGACAAGTTACATTTAGTAGTTTAGGGTCTTTAGTTTTGAATGGAAAAATAAACCTCTTATCCAGTTGATTAATAAAGGTCTTCCTTTGAAAAGGATGTCCTGTGTCCCTGCAAATATCTGCTGGTTGTTTGGCTCCCAAGAAGGGGATGTCTGACAGGTTCAAGCTCTTTTGAACCTGCTGAAAAACCTATGATGAGAAACAATGGTGCTGAAGCCAGAGACCCACTCTTGGAATAGCAGAGCTGTAGGATTCCCCCTTGTAAAAAGTGGAGATCGATGGCCTAGCATGAAGGGTACACTCAGAGAAAGACTGTCGAGGTCAGAGGCATAGCATGCCCTTTGGAATCACAACAACTTGCAACCCAAAATGCTGAGGGTGAAATCCTGGCCTCACTGATGTCACTGACATCAGTGGAGCCAGAATTTTACCCACTGTCTCTGTTATAGAGCTATTTATCTAATAGTATTTTTAGAGACTGAGAAACAGCTGAGATACCTAACCTTTGCCAGCCTCAGAGTTACTCTGCCACTGGACGAAGTCACAGAAAATCAACCTATTCTAAGCATGAAATATGTCTGATAAGTGGGTCGAATCCCAAAGTCCTTATTCATGGTTTCCTCAGGGGAGAGATGGGGCAGCCCAGGGATGTGTGAATGCTGTCCCCTTCTACAAAGTTCCAGGGGCTCCTAAATCACTTAAATTTTGCAACGGTGAGTGTAGCAACACAAATACTTCTAAAAATCTAGGCTGAAGGACTTGTCAGAATGGAGAATCAGTGTTCAGCAAGTGGGGCTGTAAGTCTGCAGTACTGTAGCCTACTCCACACTGACTAGCCATGTGGATCCTGCTACCATTCACTAAAAGTTCTATAGTGCACTTTGATCTACTGGGGCTTCAAACCAGCAGTAGCTCAAAGTGGAACATTTAGTGCGTGGAAGCAGAGTCCACAGGACCAGTTAATGAATGGCATGCGGGAACACTGTAGATTTACAGCACAGCTTACTGCTAACTCATTCTCCATATTGACAAGCCTTAAGATACCAAGGTGATGGGTATGGTATAAGACCTTGCATAGAAGAGAATTTTGTCATTGAGACATACTAGGACAGGAAGCTGGATCTGGCCTTTACAGTTATGACCTCAACTGCCTGTTTTAGCTGAATAAAACACCTTTATGACACAGACACACACTTTTTAATTTTCAAGGCTTTTTTTTTCTTCTTGACAATTCCCAAATTCTGTGCATAGTAAAACACAGTATAGGCAGAAGTCAAATGCCCGAGTATGCAGGTATGTACAATATGGGAGCTCTTGTGTATTTTAAGTGATGTGTGCTGTTTTCTCAAATTACTGAAGTGTAACAAGGGAATTTTTTACACCACCACAGGACTAAAAAAAGAATACAAATGAGCAACAGGGAAGGGAATCTATTAAGGGTGTTTTGTTTATGTGTTTTTTCAAAGTGCACATATCACAATGGTATTTGAGTGAAATATTTGTGAATTGTGTTGAAAGTATACCTGTGATGGGGTTTTTATCCCATAAAGGTGGCAGAATGGTTAATGTAGGTCTGAGAGACCAATTAACACATCCAGTTGTACTTGTAGGCCAGGCTCAATCAAAGAGAAGTCTCAGCTAGAAGAGGGACTGGGTGATTTCTATAAAGAGAGGAAGCCCAGAGTACAAGAGGGCTTCAGGGAGACAGTGAAAGAGAGCTGTACTCTCTCTCTGGGTGGTAGAGAGGAGAGAAGCCTCAGGAGGGATGTGAGAGGGTAGCAGGGATAAAGGGGACTCAGAAGGCCAACCCCTAGGCAGAAAGCTGGGAAGTAGAGGATTCAGACAAGGGCAAGACTCCTAGGAGGTAACCCCCAAGAGCGAGTGTCCCGTAGAACAGAGAGCTGGGGAGAAAGGATGGTTTAAAAGTTCAAGCTCAGGTATTTGGCCAAAGCTTTTTTCATTGTCACTAGTGTGTTGCTTTTGAGTTTGGTTGAGACTCCAGGGACAAGCTACTCTGGTAGAAGAGTGGAATGGAAGGGGAGCCCAGGAGCAATGGAAGATGATGGGCAGTGTCATGTGGGACACTGTCCGGATGGGGCTTTGGTACCCTGGAAGAGGAGGGAGCTGGTTGGAGCGCCAAGCTGCAAGAAGAGAGACCACCATAGGGCTAGAGTATTTGTTGATGGAGGGTGCTAGATGGCAAATGAACTTCCAAGCCTAGCCACAAAGCATGTGCCTTGGTGAGTACACTAACAGTACCCTACCAATAATTGTTCTTCATAAAAATTCATTTGACAGAGTTAGATGTCAAGCTAAGCATCCTTCCTCCTCTTTCTTCCCTAGTCTTTTAGAGTATGAATCTTTTACCTCTACCTTCAGTGCTGGTAATCTGCAAAAATGTATACTAATTTATGACATATGATCCTGGAAAAAATGTAAACAACTTCTAAAATTTCTATTTTAACCATTTCCAGTAACTTAAAAACCCTGCATTTTTATTCACCATGCCCTGAACTTTCCTTAAAGCTGAGCTTGTTCTCTATGGTAGATGGTAGAGATATGTACTTAGTAGATTTCTGTGCATCAAAAACACATGTAATAGTTGGCTTGTTCCTGTGGTGTTTTCCCTGGAAGATGCATGTCAATCTCCTCTATTTCCCTGCAGACTTTCAGTCCTTGGAAGCTGCCAGAAAGCAATTTTCCAAACCCCCATCTATTTGAGACTTAGAGAAGGATATATCAGTTCATGATAATTGCACATGTATTCCCCCTGCGGTCCTGCAGTAACCCAGGCCTTGGCTAGACTGTGCCTACTGTGAGGAGAAGCAGAAGCAAATAAATCCAGTGGTGATAACCTTGAATTTTTAAACATTATGTAGAAAACCCAGACATTTGGCAGGAACATAAATATGAAGTAACATCAAATGCTTCCTTAGAAAAATATTAAACCATAAATTACCATCACAATAAAAGGAATTTATCAACCACATGCTATGTCACCCCAAAGGGAATCAACTTCTCTCCCTGACTGAAAGGCCAGCTGAATCCCTTTTGTCCCGCTAGGGCAAGGGTTACTATAGTCCCCAAAGGGCATTCATGCTAGGCTTCTTGCTCCTCAGCCATCATCTCTCTTGATTAAAGACCTGCATCATTACAGAGAAAAACAATAAAAAACTCAAAAAATCTACACACATGGTAAAAAGCTTATAATAGGCTCTGGGCTCTGGTAGGTGTCAGTCTTTCAAAAACTCACAACTGGGTTTTCTCCATGCTCAAAAGTTCATAACTGTCTCAGATCACGAACAAACATGAGCCAGCCATTTCCTTTATATAGCTAGGACCTTCATTCTTGGCCTAATGTAACAGGTGATCAGCAGACAAAAGCCTATTCCTCAGGGTAGCTTCAAAAAGCTGGGTTTTTGCATAACCACCAAGTGAGGAGTTTGCATTCACCAACCCTTAGGTCAGTCGTCCCCAACCTTTTTGTGGCCAGTAGCACATTTATGTATTCAGAAGAGTGTGGCAGGCACCAACAATTTTTCAGGACTTATTTTGTATTTGTACATTAAATAATACAAAAAAATCATTTAATATTATATAATATATGAATCAAGAGAGAAACCAGAGAAAAGCTGCAAGGAAAGAGAACACTGATGCCTGCAGCCCCAGAGTACTCTGTCCCCAGCAGGCGCGGGGCCTTGGATTCTCTCCTCTGCTGGACACTAGGCGAGTCCCGCACCTGCCGGGGACTGAGAACATCGGCTCCCGCAGCCTGCAGCCCCAGAATTCTCTGTCCCTGGCAGGCATGGGGCAGCAGCTCCTCTCCCCTTCTGGGCACTAGGCAGGCCCCACACCTGCCGGGAACAGAGAACACTGTGCCTGTAGCCTGACTTCTCTGTCCCCAGCAGGCACAGGGTCATGGCTTCTTTCCCCTGCTGGGTGCTAGGTGGGCGCACATAAGTGCCCCGGCGGGTGCCATGGCATCCGCGGGCACCATGTTGGGGACCATTGCCTTAGGTATTCTCCAGGAAATTCATTTCACAAATGTCCATTCTTTTCCAGCACACTGTTCAGTATAGTCCTTTGATCATTCAGACTTTACGATTACACAATCCCAGCCCACAATAATTCATAAATTTTAAATTTAGTATGATGACTCCAAAGATCCTTATGGAATTGACTTTAAGTGTTTTTCAAGGATATTGTGGGAAGTTGTATCTGTCAAAGGAATTTGCTGAATTTCGTATAAACTTGGTAACAAGGTATTTTCAGACAAATTGATCCCTCCCTAAGCTAAAGAGAACGCAGTTTCTAAACTCAATGGGTGGAGGGTTGACAGGTAACAGAGCCAGTGTTCTGAGCTGTCACTGAAAATTAGGCAGGAGCTTTGTGCTAGGAACTTGTCCAGCTACACTATCACTGCTGCCAGTCTGCACAAGTATCTACTCACGTCAAAGAGACCTGGTAAGGACTAAAAGATTGGTAAGATCTTAGAGCTAGCACACTTGCAACAGTAGCAATGCTTCTGAAAACACTGTGAGCAGTTGAGTGTGGACACAACAGACCAGATCCTCAGATGCTCTAAATTAGCACAACTTCCTTGTAATTAGAGGAACTGTCAATGTATACCACATGAGGATCTGGCCCAAAATGTTTTACAAGCACTCTGGATGCTTGCAGCATTGCTGTAGGTGACAAAACTTTTTTTCTGTAGGCCTAGCTTGAACAAGTTTGTCCCCAGCCTTGTCAAGCTGAATTAAGAACAGAATAGCTGAAGCTACATTGTAATGATTTAAGCATTTCAACAAACTCAGTTTCTTGGCCAATATAGGTAAGACTTCAAAAGTGAGCTCTTTGGTAAAACAGCCATGATGTAATCCTCTTGGGCAGTTCAATCTATTGCAATCGGTTTTCTAATGTGAATCTTTACATGCTACATACCACTTTGTAACAAAAGCACTAGCTAGAATTTAAGACTTTTTTCCTTTCTTGTTTTAGTGGCTTAAGGTTATAATTGTCACAACAGTATTTAACATGCTATAAACATCTTGTTAAATGTCCTCATCTAGCAAGTATCCTTTTTGTAATACGGGTTCACACAAAGTGGGCTAGAGTCTGATCTTAGTTTTACTGATGCAAATCCAGAGCAACTCTAGTAAAGTCAGCATACTGGGAATGCAAAATTACTAGCTGAATCTGGCTCAGGACAATTAAATACCTTACATTTACATCATTGGGTGTTTTTAGGACTATATTAATAAACACATCCTGACATGTGGTTAGACTGCTGAGGGATGTTGTCATAAACAGATAGTCAAGCGTTAATAGAACAGAAGTACTTCATGTCTCTTTTGACTGTAAAGGGTTAAGTTCAGAGAGCCTGGCTGTCACCTGACCAGAGGACCAATCAGGGGACAGGATACTTTCAAATCTTGAAGGAGGGAAGTTTGTGTGTGCTGTTAGAATTTGGTTGTTGTTCACTCTGGGGGCTCAGAAGGACCAGACGTGCAACCAGGTTTCTCTCCAATTTCTCCGATACAGGCTCTTATAAGTTCAGAATAGTGAGTACTAGGTAGATAAGGCAAGTTAGGCTTATGTTTGTTTTCTTTATTTGCAAATGTGTATTTGGCTGGAAGGAGTTCAAATTTGAATTTTTCTGAAAGGATTTTAATTTGTACTTGTATACTTAGGCTGGGAGGGTATTCCCAGTGTCTATAGCTGAAAGACCCTGTAACATATTCCATCTTAAATTTACAAAGATAATTTTTACTGTTTTTTTCTTTCTTTAATTAAAAGCTTTTCTTGTTTAAGAACCTGATTGTTTTTTTATTCTGGTGAGACCCCAGGGGACTGGGTCTGGATTCACCAGGGAATTGGTGGGGAGAAAGGAGGGAAGGGGAAGAGAGAGGTTAAATTTCTCTCTGTGTTAGGATTACTGTCTCTCTCAGGGAGAGTCTGGGAGGGGGAGAGAGAAGGAGGGAGGAAGGTGAATTTTCCATTCTGTTCTAAGATTCAAGGAGTTTGAATCACAGTGATCTTCCAGGGTAACCCAGGGAGGGGAAGCCTGGGAGAGGCAATGGTGGGGGAAAGGGTATACTTTCCTTGTGTTAAGATCCAGAGGTTCTGGGTCTTGGGGGTCCCCAGGCAAGGTTTTGGGTGGACCAGAGTGTACCAGGCACTGGAATTCCTGGTTGGTGGCAGAGCTACAAGTACTAAGCTGGTAATTGAGCTTGGAGGAATTCATGCTGGTACCCCATCTTTTGGATGCTAAGGTTCAGAGTAGACGTTTATACCATGACAGATGTAGATTTAACATGCACAAATCAAATATGGGAATTAGATAACACCTTCCATCTGTCCATAAGCAGACAGGTCACAACAGCAGATATCTGAACTGACAAAAATCAAAGAGGAACATCCATCTTTTCTACCAGAGAAAAACATGGTTGCACTGAAGAAAACTTTCAGCTCTGCTTCTTTTTATAATAATAATAATAAAAAAGAGCTCAAATTAGCACAAGTGAACATTCACTTAGTCACACATTATATAGAAATGCACAGAAGATCAGAAAACAATATCATGCATAAACAAGGGTTACTACCAATACAAGTCCTGAGTTGCTCCATTATGAGGTTACTTATATCTTTCTTTGAAGTATCTGGACTCTTCCCCTCCCTCAATGATTCCACTTAATTTAGGTCCCAGAAAGGTGTCTGAAATAAAGACAGACCGACCGACCGACAGGAGTATGGGATCTGACATGCTGCCTATTTTAATTATTTTTCATTAACCATATATGTTGATACTACCTTTAATTACATAAACACATACTCCCCCTTCCCCCACATATGACCTCTGCCTCAATCAGTGCACAGGGTGGATGTGGCTCACTGAATGGGCAGTTATTCATTATTTATTTTTATCCTCATTGTTCAGTATGTGGTCCCAGCTCTTGTGACGCTATCCACACCATGCTCTGAAAACAGAATTATTATTTCAGGAATAATAATTATATGGCAATTGCTCACAGATAGTTGCCTGGGTTTGAGGAAAAAAACGCCTTTCACTATGGCTTATTCCATAATTGTCCATTATGGAGTTTCTTGCACCTAAGCTTAGAACATGCGGCAATTGACTGTGACTTTTAAGAGGTTTCATAGCCTTCACATACAGAAGCATTAGCATCCCCTTTAGATGCCACAAGGGCAGCAAAAGACACTATCTATTAGTAGCTAAATAAGCAATAATATGTACAATTTTATTCAATATTTAGATACAGTATTACAGGCTGAAGGTCTACAGCATGCCACTGCATTGTGTGGCACTACACTCTCACTGCCTCAATTCCCGTCTTGGTTCTCCAGTCAACTCACCCACAGACAGGAATTTTAAAGCAACATTCTACTCTTGGGAGGTCTAATTTATTATGTCCTCACAAACTAAACACTTCCAGGCTCAAACCCTTCCTAACTCAGGGCTTCAGGCTCCAGCACCCTCTCTGAGCAATGTGCAATGAATTGATTGGTCTCAATCCTGTTTATAGTGGACAAGGGTTCATGTCACAACATAATCAAAATGGCACCAAATGGAACTCTTGTTGGCAGACATAGAAGAGAAGCCACGGAGTGGATGGAAAAAGATACTGAGCTAACCTCTTATTCCTCTAGTTCTGGTCAGAGGTATATATGTGGAGCAGCATGAGTAAAACCTGAAGTGGTGCTGCTTTACCTGTTTTGTGGACAGGAGATATTCAATGCTCACAGCCATCAAATCCAGTGCTTTTTCAGATACATTTAATTCCCTTTAATAAATTGAAAAGGGAATATATCTGCATTTTCTGCTGTTGCTGTGATTGCATAGCACAATGATGGGACTAAGAAGAGTCTTCATATGCAAGGAACTGGGCAATCAATTTTTATAGCAGTAAATGAATGATTTATAATTGCAGAATGTTCCTAAACAAGAAATAGCCGTTGCTTATCTTGAGCAATGGAGAAGGGACCAATCCTTGTCCTCTTGAAGTTAACTGGAAGTTTTTCCACTGATTTAATTTGAACAAAATCCAGTCATATTCCTAAAGACGACATTGTTGAGGAGAGACATAATGGGAACAGACAGTAGCTCAAAACCTAGACAGAAGAGTACTGTGTTTGTATTGGCTATGAACCAAGAAGACAGCTCTCCTTTCAAAACTGACACTTATTACAGAAGAAGTTCTTCATGTAACAGCTCCTTTATAGGGAAGTCTGTCAGTCCCAAAGCTTCATTCCTAGCAGGTATCAGAGATATACATATTCAGGTGCAAGAACCAAGGCAAGAATAGAACTACTATATTTGCCACCAGAAAGGTATATATTCTGTGGAAGAGCTAAACCAGTGAACCTCTTGGAAGAGGTGATTGCAGTGTATTATAGATGATCAATATTCTACCCTTCATCATGAACTTTGGACATGATAGAAATGCTCATTAAACTGTATGCTGTCAAATGACAACTCACTTAACTAGACAACTTATTTAGCCAATAGATGTTTTCTCAGGGTTTATTGTCAAATGATAATGTGTCTTTCAAAATTAATATTTCACCTCATTCTGGCATTTTGTGCATGCTGCAGACTTGAAAGGAAAGAAGGTTGTATTGGCCAAATCAAGTTGTGAATTATTTCATATTCAGATATAACTGGTGCAGTATTGGTTTGTTTTTGTTTTTTTAAGTCAGCTACTAAATGGAAATAGGAAATGAAAATCCTTAATTAAAACCTCTCTCTCTGGACTTGACTGAGTACTTCCTGAAAAGTCATCAGCACCCTTAGCTCCCTGGCGCTGAGCATCCTGGATAAGCATTCAACACCTTGCAGGATCAGTTTCCTTTGTTTCCCTGTGCCTGCTTCTTTTTATCCAAGGACAGAATCCTTGAGAAAATTTAAATGACACACTTGGATTATTTTGATTCAGCATTTATATGGTATGTGTGGGGTGGGGAAATTCTATGGGCTAAAATGAACCACAATGATGGGAGATAAACATGAAGAGCATTTTACAATAACTAAAGTGTTAATATAGAGTAGAATGGCAAAACAAATATACCCCTCAGAGGGCCTGATTGTCTCATTTCATATACAACATTGCAGGGGAGGAAAGATGCACAAAATGGAGTGGGCTACCTATGCATAATTATCATGGTAAGCAGCCCAGAAATTGGTCTGTGTGCAAAAAGAGGGGGTGGAAAGTGATTCACTATTATGATTCACTGCAAATGGAACCAGATCAAGAGATCTCCATTCCCATATTTGAGCCACAATGGGAAGTGGTGGGTGCTCAGTATTTTTGAAAATCTGATCCCAATTGTGGGTGCTGAGCACTAGAAAATTTGGCCCACAGTATATGAATATTCAGGAAGAGATTGCTCTAAAAGTATCTATGATAGCTAGGCAATACTATGAATTACCAACGTCACCTATCCACTAGTGTAGTGTTTGGTTTTTCCTTCTCCATCCTTTACTTATATCCTATGGCAACCAGGAGCTCATTGGTCTAGGCACTGTACAAACAGAACAAGACTATAGTTCCTGCTCCAAAGGGTTTACAATCCACTAGGCCATCCTTCCACTTTTACTTACGGAAAGGACAGGAGATAAGCATGTATAAAATTGCCAACAAAGGAGACCTACTAGATCTGTGCAAAGAACATAAAAGGAATATGTAGCACTAAGATGTCATGGGGATTTCTAAAGTGCCTCCATTTTCTATGATTGACTGTTGGGAACGCAAGTAGCTCAGTGGTCCCCAACCTTTCCATCTGGCGGGTGCCAGATGAAGGACCGTGGCCGCGGTAGAGCATCCGCCAAAATGCCACTGAATTTCGGAGGCATTTCGGCAGCGACGCCTCTTGATGACGCCGCTTGTCAGCAGCAAGCGGCATCATCGAGAGGCGTCGCCACCGAAATGCCGCCAAAATTCAGTAGCATTTCGTTGGATGCTCGACCACCGGCCAGGACACGGGCGCATATACATCCATCTGAAAAAGTTAATAGCATCAGACACCATTTCCAATTACTTCTCTCCATGACACCCCTCACCCCCGTAAATTGTTTCGCTACCCTTACATGCTATAGATAGCCAATGGTAAGGGAGAGCAGAAATAAGTGTGGTGGGCCAAAACATGGTGCAAGAGGTTTAGCCACAACTACACAGCAGTCTCCCTTTTTGTACAAGTTGCCCTCAGTTCCCCAATATAAACACTGTCTGCCTACAGTTCTCCAGGATTGGAAGAATGCACCATGGCAGAGCATGGACCATTTTTGGAATAAAATTGATTTTTTCAATATTCTGTTTTCTACAAAAAGGTTCATATTCGGTTTACTATGTTTGGTTTGGGGGCTTCCTTTCTGACACCTCCTTTCTCCACTGACACATTTGATTGTGCAACTTAGGTACATGGTGAGATTTTTCAAAATTGAAAGCTTATAAAAATATTTATTGCCAAGTTGGAAAAAAAAACACTAAGTGAAAAATGTGTTCATATAGATATTGGGAGGAGAGAGAGAGAGAGAGAGAGAGGAGAACTTTAAGAAAAATGAGCCCATTTTCGAAACTTTAACAAAACCATCTTTCATGAAAAAAATATGTATTGTCTTCAATTTTTCTGTAACGCTGTGCAGTGTTTCTGTAATGCTGTGCAGCATGATGGGACTAAAGTATCTGTAATGCTGTGCATTCACCCAAATCTTGCTTACCTTACTTACAGACCCACTATTTTGAGCAGTCTAGTTGCAGGAAAAAGGCAAAAAAGATTTGGTCCTAGGAAGCTATACATGTATTTATATATGAAAACAAAAATCCATAAACATTTTCACCAGTTTGTCACAGTTTGGGGATGTGATCCTTTGAGATGCTGAGCACCTACTGGAGGAGTGCCAAGTGCCATCAGTTCCCATGAAATTCAGTGAGAGTTGAGGGCACTCAGCACCTCATGAACACCATACAGAATCAGGCCCCTAGCAATTAGTAGACTGAAATATTATTCTGAATGTACTTAATGTAGTACAGATTAAAATTAAATGAGCCATTTTGCAAATCAACAAACATATTAAAATAGATTTCCATAATAATCTGCATCAGACACCATTATATTGCCTGGTCTGTGAGGTTTGAAACACACGAGATGTTGATAGCCTTCAGGCAGTTCTTGCTTCCACGGCTCTGTTCTCTAACTTTGTCAGCTTTATTTTTGCTTCTGGAAACTACTTTGCTGTGATCAGTTCTGAAATCCAATTGTGTATTTAATTCTGATCTTTTACTGCAGCCTGTTTGTTTAAACAAACTCCTCTTCTGAATAAAGACTTCCAGATTTATGGTCTGACCATAAACTTTTTACACAGGCAAAAGTCATTAAAAATG
This sequence comes from Gopherus flavomarginatus, assembly GCF_025201925.1. Lineage (NCBI taxonomy): Eukaryota > Metazoa > Chordata > Testudines > Testudinidae > Gopherus > Gopherus flavomarginatus. Next base: position 200,230,651 of record NC_066618.1, read on the forward strand.
TTATGACACAGGTCTCATACTAGATCTGACCAGTGGTCTATCTACTCCAGTATCTTGTCACGAACAATGGCCTGTCCTATGTTTTTCAGAGGAAATGTAAGAAACACTGCACAGGGCAGTTGTAAGATTACCTGTTCTCATGGAAAGTTTCCTCCTAACCACCTCTCTGAGGAAGGTGTCCAAGATTGTGCCATTGATGTGCCACAGAACATGGGTAAAAGGCAGTAAGGTACACGCATGTTAAGTACCTTGTATTTCTAGCTATCATCTAAATCAAACAAAGTTTTGTACAGTCATTAAATTCTAAATTAGCATTAACAAAGTTTTTAACTGCTAATTCCAGGGAGCTGATCCTCACTCTCAATGTCATGATAATTGTTGCAGAGATGCCAAAAGGAATGCACCATTTCTATCTAGAAATGTACTCAGGACCAGATTGTGCCACTGTGGAGGGAAATGGTGCAATCACAGCACCAGAGCAGCTGCAAGAGGCATTGGGCTGAATGCATCAAGTTCATGATTGATGCAGCTTACTGTGTAAATGCCACTTCCATCAAACATTTATTTTTAAAGTGATTAATGATGTTGGGTGCCCGCTTTGAGACTGCCTGATTTTCAGAAATAACTGAGCATCCACTCTCTTAAAAATCAGGTTCCTTTACCATGTGTCCATTTGAGCAACCAAAATGACTAGCCATGTTACAAAATTTGGGCTGTCATAAATAAAAGTATTACATCTGGTTAGTAAGTAATTGTTACTGCTTCCTATGAGAAGACATTAATAGTATTTGCTCCCTGCACAAAAGAATTTATGGCTTGCCCAAGGCTATCAGACATTTATTTTACAGCTCCAAAGTTCAAACAGACACCTTGTCCAAAGTACAAAATCCAGAAGAATGAATGGTCTTTAATACAAAAAAAAGAGTAGAATACTATCTGTTTAGTAGGACATTGTTAAGAAAGCTGAACATTGGTATCAAAAACACAGTCTTTTGCCTCTGGTCATATTCTTTTAATTTGTTTTCCCCCTGAAGATTTAGAACAAGTGATCCATGTAATGTCAGCATAATCAAGGTGAATGATAACTCTCAACTTTGACACTACATGTGTCTGGAGTATAAACAATTATTTTAGGCCATCTGAAGTTTTCTTGTAGTTTATCAATCACCTAAAGGTGACGTGTATGATAAAAGGTGAAATACCGTGGTGCCTGGTTTCAGCATGTTTTTGATTACTATTGTAAATACATTTACTAACAGCTCTACAAATCAGCAAATCTTACATGACATTACCATCTATTTACTAGTATACACTATAATGCATTGGAATATGCACAGTGAAACATTTACCTGCACATGATACAAGTCTGAGCAAGAGTTAATTAACAAATGAGCATTTCTGTTACCAGGCTGCTGGGGAAATATTTGTTTCCTGCAAATTCTAATCACATAAGACCCATGGAATTACTGTGGTTATGATATGATAGATTATCTGGATTCAATACAATCTGTATTTATTCGTAAAAGCATCTCTATAAAGACTACATTGTCCTGTCAGTATAACAAATGCAGTAGATACAATTACTATATAAAAGGAGCTGGGACTTGAACCCTGAAGTCTTCAACTGCAAAAGCCCAGGCTGCTAGCACTCAAGCTCATGAAAGACTCTTCTGCATGTGCCACCCAATAATGGGCAATATCACTCATACATAAACCTATGCCTTACAGTGAGAATATCTTTGATTTCTCCTCCCCTAATCTGGTTCAGCATCCTTTCCTCTCATCTCCTTCTGCACACTGTATGCTATGAAAGTGCAATTCAGAGGGGCAATCTGTATATTTTCTTTCTAAAATCATAGAACTAGTCTTAATATTCTGAGTAATTTAATGGCTGTATTCACTTTTCACTTATGGATGTGGAGAAGTAACATCCACATACAAACATTTAGATTTTGCTCACTAATGTTTCAGGATGTCATAAATGCACAACAAAATTCTGCATGAAGTAGTAAATTTGTTCTTTTTTAATTAAGAGAATTGGATTATATTCCTACTGAAGAAGTCAGGGGTTTTGACACCCATTAAAGTTAATCTTAATTTTCTCACTGTTGCTTTTAGAAATTAAGATTTAAAGGGGAGTTATCCCCCTTTTGTCCGCCAGACATATAATCTCCTTGTCATGGTATAATTCCCCACTCTGAACCTTAGCGTCCAAAAGATGAGGTACCAGCATGAATTCCTCTAAGTTCAATTACAAGCTTAGTACTTGTAGCGCTGCCACCAACCAGGAATTCCAGTGCCTGGTACACTCTGGTCCCCACAAAATCTTGCCTGGGGACCCCCAAGACCCAGTCCATCTGGGTCTTAACACAAGGAAAGTAAACCCTTTCCCTCACCATTGCCTCTCCCAGACTTCCCCTCCCTGGGTTACTCTGGAAGATCACTGTGATTCAAACTCCTTGAATCTTAAAACAGAGAGGAAAATGCACCTTTCCCCCTCCTTCTCTCTCCCCCTCCCAGACTCTCCCTGAGAGAGAAAGTAATCCTAACACAGAGAGAAATTAGCCTCTCTCCCCCCCTTCCCTCCTTTCTCCCCACCAATTCCCTGGTGGATCCAGACCCAGTCCCCTGGGGTCTCACCAGAATAAAAAAAAACAATCAGGTTCTTAAACAAGAAAAGCTTTTAATTAAAGAAAGAAAAACACAGTGAAAATTATCTTTGTAAATTTAAGATGGAATATGTTACAGGGTCTTTCAGCTATAAACACTGGGAATACCCTCCCAGCCTAAGTATACAAGTACAAATTAAAATCCTTTCAGCAAAATGCAAATTTGAACTCCTTCCAGCCAAATACACATTTGCAAATAAAGAAAACAAACATAAGCCTAACTCACTTTATCTACCTAGTACTCACTATTCTGAACTTATAAGAGCCTGTATCGGAGAGATTGGAGAGAAACCTGGTTGCACATCTGCTCCCTCTGAGCCCCCAGAGTGAACAACAACCAAATTCTAACAGCACAGCACAAACTTCCCTCTCTTAAGATTTGAAAGTATCCTGTCCTCTGATTGGTCCTCTGGTCAGGTGACAGCCAGGCTCACTGTTCTTGTTAACCCTTTCCAGGCAAAAGAGATATGGAGCACTTTTGTTCTATTAACTCTTACTTATCTGTTTATGACACTCCTCTATGGCTCTAATCAAGCAAGGTACTCAAGCATGTGCCTAACTTTAAGCACATATAATTTAATAAGGATAAAACCATTAGGGCTCTATAGAAATTACTCTAAAAACCTACAAAATTTAACGGAGTATGAATCCCTTCTCATAGATTCTTTAAACCAGGGGCTTCCAACCTCTCTTTCTGAACCCCACCACCAATATGCTATAAAAACTCCATGACTCACCATGCCACAACTGTTTTTCTGCATATAAAAGCCAGGGCCACCATTAGAGGACAGCAAGCAGGGCAAGTGCCTGGTGCCACAGGGGGCCTTGCAAAGCTAAGTTGCTCTGGCTTTGGCTTTAGCCCCGCGTGGCAGGACTTGGAGCCTCAGGTTGGGGCTTTGGCTTTCTGCCCTAGGATCCAGCAGGTCTAATACCAGCCCTGCTTGGCAGATTCTCTGAAACCTCGCAACCCCCCCCCAGTGGCTAAACTACTGCTTTAAACCATCCTATAAAGTTATATCAAAATATAAACACATACTATTACATTTTATAGTATAGTCCAAAAATGCCTATAGAAACTGTTATAGACCTTTTCAAATAAGTGTTAAAAGCTGATCACATTACTATTTATAACAAGACAATACCTCATGAAGCAGCACAATCGCATATGATTGACATTATTGCTAAGGTTCAGTTGAAGTAGATTTGCTTGAAAAGATTGACCAGCATAGCAACTTCTCCTATATTCTCTCCTTTCCAACAGTAGCTAACTAACAAATCTGACACTGCCAACAAGTGGCAGCTGACACTGGTTACCATTAAAGGTTACCATTTTGAGTCTTTTTAATGTGCTGAACTCCAGAGATTTTTTTGAACAAAATCTTTGGTCAATAGGAGTCGTGCATAAAGATCCACACAGATCATTAAGAACAAGTAGAGACTGTCTCCCAGGGCAACAATGAAAGAAAATTGTCCTCAAGTGAAAACTTCACAGAGGAAGCAGTTATTTTATTTTTCTACAATTTATTTTATTCACTTGGAAAACATACCTAGGGAACACTTCCTCCAGAACAGAATTGTTTCAGTTTTCCTGCAGGTAGGCAGGTCATACACAAAGATGAGAAAAGGGGAGGAGTGAGGAATTATACATGGTTGAAAAGCAGAGGTACCAGAACATATTTATCAGTAAATTTACCAGTGAGAAAAAATGAAGTTTAATGAGTTTTAAGACAGGTTCAACTAAATAGGGGCCTTTACAATGATATTTGACTGGACCCCTTTGCAGAAAGGATTATGACATGTATTCCTTCTATCCTTCACCTGCCTCAAACTCATGTCCCAGGACATCCGGGGGTGGGTGGATGTCAGATCCACAGATGGGAAGGAGGCCAGAAGAATGTGTCAAGAGAAACTAGTTTGCATTTTTAGGCCTGGTGAGTGTCTAGAAAAACACTAACCACAGAACAATTAAATGACACTTTTGAGATCCCCCCCTTTTTAAATCAGGGTCTTTCTTCCCATGCAGCACCTTAGGGACAGTCCCAAGGCCCAAAGAATTCATCATGAGAGAACATTAATCCATGAATGTAGCATTAATATAGTAAAACCTGTACCTAAAACATTTGTAGAATCTCTAATTTGATAGAATTAGAAAGATTTTTGTTTGGAAACCAAGTATTCTCCAACATGGTTTTCCAAAGAGGGGAATAATTTTCAAAGAGATATGCTCTTTCAGCCCTTTCCACAAAACCCAACTCTCTCAAAATGCACTTCAAATGCTTCAATATTCTTCCTGTAATAAAAGCAATATCTTTTGTCAAAACTCTTAAAAGAGCCTTAAATCTGTATCATTCTGAATATCCTGAACATTTGAAGTTGCTATTTTCATCTGGCCTTCAAGATCTTGAGTTTTTTCTTCCAACATACTTATGCAAAGAGCAATAGCATCAGTCTTAACCTCTAATTTTACCTCCAAGCCTTTAATCTCCTGAAGCAGTGTATGAAATAAAATTACAGATGTCCCTCCTGGTAAAAGCTTTTCTGAACACAGGATTGTCATACTGGATCAGACAACTGGTCCATTGAGTCCAGTAACCTGCCTCCAGTATCAGCTAATATTATATGGCTTAGGGGAGGCATTTCCACTGCTCCATCCTGGTAAGGCATGTTATGCAATATTGTATATAAGGGAAATTCCTTCAGCTTCAGAAGCCAAAAAGACTTCCTTTAGGTTAGCATGCATAACAAGCTGTTTCTAAACTCCATTTACAGTATTTGACACTGTTCGCCTGTAGTGGTAAATTCCTCAGGCTGGCTAGTCATTCTATGCAGTGCTTTGATGTTGTTTTTCCCCCAAACTTACCTGAAAATATTTTGGACAAGACACACCCTCTGAGCCCTCTCTGCCCTATCTATATTTTGAGGGAGTTGAGACTGGAGGACCTGTAAATGAACTAGTCTTGTTGGCTTTGGTTCTAGTGTAGAAAAAAAAATAATCACAAGAGACATTATTTCTGATTGTTTCAGATGGGGCTAGAAGCATCACAAGCACAGCTGTCCCCTTACACTCTCCCACAGTTTTCTCCTTTGGTTAGTGCTTGAGGACCTTTGCCAGGGGTTGCTTACTTCTCTATCCCATCCCCACTGCTCCTCATCCTTAAGAGAAAGGGGCTCCTCCTTTCCTACCATACACATTCATTTCCCCCTATTTGGGGGAACAGGGTTCCCCATCCCTTCTCCCCATACACCTCTCATCTTGCTTGCAGAATGAGATCTTGCTCTTCATCCCACAGTTCTTACTCCACCAGGGAATGGGGCTCACCACACCTCTTAACTTGTTGTGTCACCCACCCCCAATCAGGGTCTCTGTGGCAGAGTCCCTCCTCATCTCTCTGCCTGGGGTAAGAATCCGTGGCCAAGGTCTCCTCTCTATTCCCTTTTAGGTGAACAGAGTCATCCTTAGGAAGTGGAGTCCTCACTCAAATACTCTAACTTATTTCCAGGATAAATCATTCTGGTGCTTGCAATTTCTCATGTAAATCTACCACAGCTTTTTTCAGCCTCAATGCCCTACTCTGGATTTTTTCCAATCTCTAGAGCTATATCTTTCTTAAATGTGTGGCATCCAAAACTGCACAGAGTACTCCAGATGAAGGTTTTGCTGGATATCATCTAATAGAAGAGCACTACGATATTTTCTGTATGTTATTCCTACACCCAGCTGAGACAAGGTGCTCTGCTCACCTCTGGATAGTACTGCCTTTCTGTCAGCTTTCCTTCTGTAGCCCCTCTCTTGCTTCCAGGAGCTACAGGGTCCTTTTCATAACACAGGCAGGTCACTATTGTGGTTTCCCTCCTGGGTAGGAGAAAGAGTTGAAAGTTTCTTTTCTCAAACAGGCTCAGACAATTCTCCACCAGCACCACTTCTTCTGTGGCTGGGTGGAGCATCCAGGCCACTCTCTACTCTGGGTTTCAGCTCAGAGACCTCTAGTCAGCAGTCATGGTCTGTTCTACCCTGTACTTTGCTGCATTTCTCTGAGCCCTTTCCTAACCTTCTGGCTGTCCCTTCCTTCTCTGGGTCTGCCAGTTTCACCACTCCCTCCTCTGAGGGAGAAACTACAGCCTACACGTCTTTGCAGTCCCCAAACACTCCTCCTTTGTCTCAGATTGTCATAAACAGATAGTAGGAGTTAATAGAACTTTTGCCTGTAAAGGGTTAACAAAATCAGTGAGCCTGGCTGTCACCTGACCAGAGGACCAATCAGGGGACAGGATACTTTCAATCTTGAGGGAGGGAAGTTTTTTGTGTGTGCTGTTAGATTTTGGTTGTTGTTCTCTCTGGGTTCTGAGAGTGATCAGATGTGCAACCAGGTTTCTCTCCAATATTTCTGATACAGTCTCTTATATGTCCAGACTAGTAAGTACTAGGTAGATAAAGCGAGTTAGGCTTATGTTTGTTTTTTTATTTGCAAATGTGTATTTGGCTGGAAGGAGTTCAAATTTGTATTTTGCTGAAAGGATTTTAATTTGTACTTGTATACTTAGGCTGGGAAGGTATTTCCAGTGTCTATAGCTGAAAGACCCTGTAACATATTCCATCTTAAATTTACAAAGATAATTTTCACTGTTTTTTCTTTCTTTAATTAAAAGCTTTTCTTGTTTAAGAACCTGATTGTTTTTTTTATTCTGGTGAGACCCCAGGGGACTGGGTCTGGATCCATCAGGGAATTGGTGGGGAGAAAAGAGGGAAGGGGGAGAGAAAAGTTAATTTCTCTCTGTATTAGGATTACTTTCTCTCTCAGGGAGAGTCTGGGAGGGGGAGAGAGAAGGAGGGGGGAAGGTGCAATTTTCTTTCTGTTTTAAGATTCAAGGAGTTTGAATCACAGTGATCTTCCAGGGTAACCCAGGGAGGGGAAGCCTGGGAGAGGCAACGGTGGGGAGAGGATTTACTTTCCTTGTGTTAAGATCCAGGGGGACTGGGTCTTGGGGGTCCCTGGGCAAGGTTTTGGGGGGACTAGACTGTACCAGGCACTGGAATTCCTGGTTGGTGGCAGCGCTACAAGTACTAAGCTGGTAATTGAGCTTGGAGGAATTCATGCTGGTACCCCATCTTTTGGACGCTCAGGTTCAGAGTGGGGGTTTATACCATGACACAGATAGTGACTACAAACTCCTTCTTTGCAATCCCCCATCTGCCTTCCAATTTTCTGTCTTTTGTAGAAGCCCTGTATGTCCCTCACAGGTGAGCTTCTCACTAATTAGCTGCCTCAAGCCTAAAACTCCCTTGTTTTCAGCCTAATTAGCTGATTGGGCCTACTTCAGCTGTTGAAGGGCCAGTGTGGGGAAGCACACCCCATCACACCAAGCTACTTATTTTTTTTAAAACAATTGCTTCATTCTAGCAAGACATTTTCATCAATCCATCCTCAATTACTCAAATGTTATTCGTTAGAAGACCCTGAAAATTGAATCCATCATTATATATGGGAAGTCACAACAGCCAGCTGTCCTCCTGTTAGTACCACAGAGCACACTCTTAAGTCTCCCCTTCTGCAAGCCTCTTCCTTTTGGAGTCTTGTAGGGGTCACAAACCTAAAGTGTACCTGTTTCTTGATACTCCACAGTTCATTTTTCAGGGCTATTATTGTCTCAAAGCACTAGTAGGCAGTTCCCACAGAATGAACTGAGCTAAATGCGTGCAAAAGGAAACTGTATGAAAATATTCAGCAAGTGATTTTCACAAGTGACACTGCCACCTATCCCAGTCTCTTCCTTTTATGTTCAATTGTTACATCAAATTGCATGAGTTGTTTGGCATTTTGACTTTAAAATATTGTAGTGTTTTTTCCAGCGTGGTGAAAATCCAGGTCTATGCTAGGCACATCCATCTACAATTTTAATGGTAAGATAGAATACTCAGAATGAAAATTACAAATCATTTTTTCATAGGAAGGAGAGGCAGTTTGTCTCCTCACTCAGAAGCAGTCAGGAAGAATCTGTTGCAGGCAGCAATGGTGAGCAGCTTTGCTTCTCTGCTGCAACAGGAGGAGCAGGGCCACTTATCAGTCTGCCTCAGACAATCCAGTGCTAAGCAATGTCTCTGCTTGCCTCTCCATCCCTATTCAAGGAAGATGGGAAAGGGAAGTAGCAGACCAGAGGCTGAGTGCCCAACACACCATCACCAGAGGGCATCTTTGATAGCTTCATATAGTTGAGATAAGCATTCCAGTTTGGAATTTTTGAGATTCCCCATCATTCCAATTTGGAATTTTTGAGATTCCCCATCAATTGATTTCTATGTCATTTGGCTATGTAGAGCTGGTTTACTGTAGTTCAGTATTAAGTTCAGTTATGTCAATGCTAAGATTTATATGGTTTATAAAATGTTTCTTTCCCTGGTAGTGATAGTGTGCAAATAATAAGAATCAGTAATGCTTGGGCTGTGCTGTGGGACCCTGGTGAGAAACAAGGTGACTTAGTTGCTGCCACACCAGAAAGACTACAACTAGAGACATTGTGCTGTCAGTCTTAGAATTACTTCCCGTGATCCTGTTGCCCCAAATCCTCATTTAAGTTGACATACCTCTTACTCTGTGCTTTCTACGTGGTACAAGGGATGAAAGAAGTGGCAATAGCAACAGAACAGTCCAAGAAAAGGCTCACGACTGACAGTACAGCAGATACAGTATTTAATTTGTAACAAGAGGTGCCGGGGCTCAAGTAATTTTTTTACATTCATAACTGACGCAGCAAGTCCAGAGGTATCAGGGCTATGAACTGCCAAGCCTAGAGGTGCTGGGGCTCAGTCCTGGCACAAATTAAGCACTGAGCTAACAACATGCTCAAGTCAATTGCCTCCATCCCTGTGGGCACATGAACCACCTGTAATATCAGTTGCTTGAAATTGGTTTCTTGCTGCACATCCCCTGCTGAGGAACCGTATATACCACTACTCCAGGGTGAATAAGAGCATATCTAAAAACTCAAAAGATCAAATCATCTGAACCACCACCTGGCCTACTCACTGGGAAATATGGTCATTGTTACCAGCATTAGAGGACCCTTGCTGAGCCTTAGGCCCTGGCTGGCTAACAGGATAAAAGATCTTGGTGGTCCAGGGTCTACTAGAGATCTGTCTTTTACAGAGATGGATCCGGAATGTAGATATCCCAGACTGGTTCCATCTCCTATTCATCTAGTCTATGTATCTGTCTCTGCACAAGAAATGTTTGTGATTTTTTCTGTGCTAATGTCTTCCCACTGCAATCCAAAATTGCACAGATGGCTGCCCTCATCCTTCTGTGTAATATTTCAAACAAGTTTGAGAGAAAGTGTTTGGGCCCTCAAAGTGTTGCTAAAAACATGAAAAAAGAATCGGTGTTAGTGCTAATATACACATATATTGTACACCCCAATACATATACAGTACTGTAATACAGCTTTATGTGTGTGTGCAGCTATGTATGTTTTCCCGGCTATCACTTTTACTGTCACAATTGAGCTGTGTAACACCTCAAAGACGAAGGATGTAAGTGTATACTTTGCTGCTTTGGATTAGCCGTACATTTAAGAAATTTTGCTGTCAGTCTGAAGGCTTCCATTTACTGTGGTGAAAATTCTCTCCCTTCTGTGCTTCACAGCAGACAGAAACCTGGCCTGGAGGAAAGTGAATATTTCCTCCCAAAAGTTATAGATTGTGTAAGTTATCTTACAGATGAAAGACTTTTCACACAGCTCTAATGGCAGGCTGTTAGACTAACTAAAAGTAGCACTGAAAGGGTGAAAGCTTCTAGGCAGGCAGAGAGACTGTCATTTTACTTGCAATATAGCAAATTACAGAAAACCATAGCACCATTTCCATCTTTTTAAGAAAGATATAAGGTGCATTTATGTGGAACAACAGAAACATCCAGGGGTAAGTCTGTTGTCAAATCTCATTGGCAAGCTTTTAATTTTCACCCTTTTTGGTGCCTTTTAATTCCTATTTCTTCTCTTCAGATCTTCTATAGTAAGTACATCATCAATCTGAGAAAGTATTGGGGATACAGTTTTATATAAAATTATACCCTAATCATGCAAAAATTTGAGTCCTATTAATATCCATGGTCCTATTCATGTGAGAGATGTTAAGCACATGTATAGATCCATTCACACTTCATTGTACAGTAAAGCATGCAAACTTCTATGTCACAGAGGAACAGAATTCTACTGGCCACCAGGGGTGAAAGGCTAAGACATAGTTTCACCGATGCTCCACGTCCTATGTGGGGACATCAGGCACCCCTGAGGTGAGTAATTAGGGAACAATTCCTGAAATTCCCTAGATACAGGGACTGCAATTCTGACAAGACACTGTGTATGCTAGGCTAGGGTTTGGGGAGGAGAAGGGGAAGTTTCTCAATCCCGTCCTTCTTATTTTACACCTGTATAAGGGATAGCCAGAACCTCATCCTAAATTAATAGCCATAATGTTGAGCAAATTCACAGGTTGTACAGATTGATCCCTTTCATCTGGGATTTGAAATTTTAAGTGACTTATTAAAATGCACAATTTTAGACTATGAAAGACATTTAATCGCCTGTAACAGGTAGGTTAGAGCGCGAATGGTCATTTTTAAGCTACTTTAGATTCTCAATTGCCTTTCAAATGTCTTTTGATTGAAACTCAACTTGAAGCATCAGAGGGGGGGAAAGTACACCTTTAAAGCTTCACTATTTTAAAGTTACACAATCCATGTCCAGCTAGAGATGCCGAATTATTTCTGAGAAAAACTTTTCAATTCCACAGTATTTTAGAAAATGTTTTACACTGATTAATGCAAGTAGCCCTCAGAGTCTTCTCTGAATTACTTTTAAAAGAAATGTATTTCTAGCTGCAAATAGATGAGAGTCTGTTCATAAACAAACACCAACAAGCACACACTTCTTTTAACCTGGTAAATAGAGATGCTGTTTCATTTACCACATAAACTTGTTGTGGGGCTGGGTACTATGTGGTGGGTATTGGCAAACTGACCTAGAACTGTTGTTCTAGTTGGTTAAAGACAAGATTACCACTTAAAGGCATATACTGTATTGGATGTCATAAACAACCAGGCTTTGAGAAGTGATCATAGACTCTTCAAACAATCATACATGGTTGTGTAATTTAAAAACAGTGGGCCTGATTCTCCTTGCATATCCATCTGTACTAATCTGGACAAACTACTGAAGTCAAACAGAGCTACAGTGAGGTAAAGTCTGTGAGAGAGAGGGAGGATGATCAAGACCAGTGATTATATGTGTGGTTCTCAAGCAGGATAAGAACAAGAAAGGGAAGCTTTTGGCAGTTGCCCTTTTTCAAGTGACTAGCAGTCTTAAGTGATGATACAGTAAAGATGTTCTCACACAGGTCAGTGTTTGCCTCTTTGCTAAATACAGAATTCAGCAGAGCATCCCCATGCCCCATATCCACACACTCTTCCCTCACTCAACTTTATGGAGACATTGCTAAGATCACCACAGCACAGTTAAAACTCACGTCTCATGGTTTCTAATGTTTTTCTTAAAGCTCCAGCTGCTGGAATCATGATACCACATGAAAAATATCAGCTCTCTTTTTTCCCTTTCTTTAAGTAATAGTTGCAAATAATTTATTAACAATATGAAACAAGGGCACTCTAAAAGCTAAAAAGCCAGAAGACATGAAAAAGAACTCAGATTTATCATTTAAAAAAAAATCTCATAATTTCTAAGCAATCTAGTGATTGGGACAGGGGCTGGTTTCATGATTTCATGTCTAGGATTAACAGCTCAGAACAGCAACAACATTACAGTGGTTGATAAATACTTTTGTTCCCTAGACTGCACCTTAGACATCTGGCAGCTATTAAGCAACAAACCCATTTCACTACTACTCAAATTCTAGCAGATAGTAAAGCCCTGGAATGCCAGCTGTACTCTGGATGGCCCCCTGGCCCTTGCAACACAAGAAGGGGGAAAGGGTATGGCCAGGGAGCGAGTGATTATGTTTTGTCCGGTCGGGAGGCAGTGTAAGAGAGATTAAAAAGTGAAAGTAGATCTTGAGTTTAGTGTGGAAGAAATGGGAAGACACTGTAGAAATTCAAACAAATAGAAGAAAAATATAATCTTTGCAGAAATAGTACTGACTGGGGCAAATCCTGAGGCCCTCTACTGAGGCTAACTCCCATAAAGCCAGGGTAAAAAACTGAGCAAGGACCTGAGGATTTGGCTCATGGTGATGCTCTACAAACTAAGGCCAAGAGTTTAAAAGATGGGGCCCAAATGATAGATTCCTTATCCCAGAATTAAGTGCCTAAATAAGTGGCTTCATTTTCAAAAGTGCTGAGTGCCCAACAATACTGGTATCAATAGTAGCTACTGAGATCTTAGCACTTTTGGGAATCAGGACACTTATTTCAATGATTAATGGTAGTCTGACCAGGGGTGAAAGTAACTTAAAGGATTTACTGGTATGCCGGAGTCCTGAGTGGGGAAGTGGCCTCAACTGGAAGAGGTGGGCCTTTCAAAATGTAAAGGCCCTGGGGCTCAGGCTGTGGCTGGAAGCCCCAGGGCTTTTAAATCACCCCAGAGCTACCAGTTGCAGAGACGGCTTGGAGCCGTGGAGCTCCAGGCCCTTTAAATCACCGCGGGAACCCTGCTGCCACTACCCCGGGTGGCAGGGCTCAGGTAGGGATGTAAATATCCCGGTGCTTCTGCCACTTCAGGGAGCCCCAGGCCCTTTAAAGCCCCCCCAGGGCTCCGGCATCGATTTAAAGGGCCAGAGGCTCCAGCCACTGCGGGGAGCCCGGGGCCCTTTAAAGCACTGCTGGAGAAGCCAGTCCAGCCCAGCCACTATACTGGACCACACCGGATTACTTTCACCTCTGACTCAGGCACCTAGTAATATGCACCAATTTTTTGAACATTTTGGCATTGGCCGATATGTTTACTCTTTTCTGGGGATGCTCCTTCCTTTTCAGTCTGGGAAACAATTGCTGCAATGTATTTTAGAGTGTTTTTGTTGGAAGTGGGGTTGGAAGGGAGTATGTAAAAGAAGATGGGGTATCCACAGGTCTCCCTACACGGCACTGACTGAAAAGATAGTCAAGGTCTGCAAAACTACAGAATTCAAGAACAGGATCCAATAAACATGTGGTCTAGTGCTTAAAAAAGTGAAGGGTGTGCTTAGCCAGGAATTGCCACTTAACCTCTGCTTTCAGTTATCCAGTTGTAGAATGGGGATGGGTCACGGTTCTTCCTTACCTTCCTGGTATGTTGTGACGCTTAATTGTTTGGAAAGCACTGTGAGACCCTCTTACTGTGACACAAGTGTATTCTTCCTAGGCAATAGTTGTATTGCCCAGATGGAATGTTGAACAGGACTGAGGTTCACGTGCCAGAGAAGTTATTGCCACTTATCTGAACCCTGCATATCCTTCTAAAGTAGGTTGACCTGAAATAGGGTAATTTTTCCTAATAGCTCAAACTTTATTAGTCCACATTATTTTCAGCATGCTGTAGATTGAAAAAATGACCTGAATCGTAAGCTATATATATATATATATATATATATATATATATATATATATATATATATAAATAATGTTTTCAGAATCATTGTGATATTTAAAGTATTCATTTTTGTGCCATTAGAATATTCATTTTAGCTCACACACAGTTTTAGTTTCACTTGGTTTTCTGGAACCTTGTAAGATTTGTCTTAAAACACATCAAACATTGTCTTTTTTATTGTTGTTAAAGAAAGGTTATACGTGGTAAATAATTAGATATAAATACACTGAGAATTAAGATAAATTGTTTATTTGTCAGTATGAACAAAATAGGACTTTTAATTCTAAAGTGCCATCTCCATGTTAATTAAAGCATTGCAGCAACTATTGCAGCATTGCAAAAATATTTGGGAAACACATAACTAAATTATATTCATTCTATTAAGACATAGTAAGATTGATGTTGAATTAATTAATTTATAAACAGATTGAAATATATTTGGATTTACCTCTTTTCAAAACTGTATTACCAATAAAACATACCAATCTGGCATTTTGCTCTGAAACATCTAAGTGTCGCTTTTCAAGCTTTGAATGAATTGGGCTCAGTGGAGTGATTAGTCAGAAACTAACCTTTTTGATAACAAAGTGAAATCACAAAATTGGCAATAACTCAGTGTTCAAGTAAATTAAAAAAAGTTCTCTAACTACAGACACTTGCAAAATTGCACCTATGCAGCAGAATAATATCTAATTTAACACAGTTACTAAAGATAAATGATTTTTTCTGATCAAATTATATCAGGATGAATAATTTTATACTATATAAATGGTGAGCTGGAAAATTCAATAAGTCCATTTGCTATGGTTGACTTCCTTTCACAAGTAGAAAGTCTGTAATGAGGAAGGCAGTTTTGTCAAAACAGCTGTCAAATGGCAGTAACATAATACTAATAAAAAACATTAATCAGTAAATTAATTAAACATTCTGTGTATGTGAAACCTGCTGCATACTGAGAAAATGTGTATGGTCTGACAACAGCATTTGTAGCAGTTTACTCATTGGAGAACTGCAGGAAATAGCCAGTGTATTACAACAATGCCTAAATACAGATTATTTTTATAGAAAGAAAATAGTTCAATTTTTAAGGTCAATTGGACAAACAATATATTTGAAAGAATTAAGCATTTCTCTTCATTTTCTTTGTGGCTACTGTATAAAGATTAAAGAAGCCCATCTCTCTTGCCTGTTTCAATGTATACAGCAAGGAAAACCAGAGATGCACATGCAACAGTGTGAACAGCAGGCATAGGATCCCCAAGCTCTCCCAGAAAGATTTAAAAAAGAAAGTGCTGTGGAAGGAGCTGGACAGAAGTGGAGTTACATTGGAACCCTGCATTCTTTGGTAATGCTTGGGTTGAAATGATTGGGAGAAAAGCATCCGAGAGCTCGGGCTCCAGCCCAAGTCAGATATCTACACCACAGTTTTAGAGCCCTGTAGCCCAAGCCCCGCAAGCCCAAGTTAGCTGAAATGGGGCAGCTGCAGGTGTTTAATAGCAATATAGACAAACCCAAACTGGCCTCAGCCATTACTCAATGGTTCTTATCAATTGGAAATGAACTGACTTTTATAATATTTTCAATTAAATATATTTGAAATATGCTTTGTCTTCAGTACTAGTTTTTCTTTGCATTCCACATTTTTGACGTGCAGTAACAGAAAAGTTTCTCCTTGTGTGTGTTCTGTGTGGTTGGATGGAGACAATGGAAATAGCACTGCCTACATTATTTTCTCTGCCATATATCTAATATAGGACTGCGTGTAGACTATTACCATAGCAGTATATATATAAAAGATTAAATCAGGGTTATATTGGAACAGGTGACACTGTATATCAAAAGTAATTTTTTACATTTTGTTACTGGAAATGATTTATTCATAGCTGGTTAGTGTTTAAAGAGCCCATATATATTTCTTCAAAGGTAACATGAATCTGCTTCAGATCTCCGAGCTTCTCTAGCACATTTTTGATGACTGCAATAGCAGAACAATAGGAAATTGAAAATGGCTGGATTTTGAAAACATTGTGAGGGGAACAGAGCAAACAAAGCACATTAATGAGCAACCACTTTTGTGAACCCATTTGAAATGCAACATTTTGAAACTGCATCCCATGCTGCAAAAATAGAGTGATGATCTAGAGCCATGGAAAAACACTGAATCATTCATTAGCTTGCTTGGGGTGGGAGGATGGTTTTTCATGCTGGATTCAAGTTAAGTCTTCACTTGGATCACAAGTGAGATACCATCAGATGCATCATCTGAGTTCCTATTGGTAATTTGCCACCAGTAAAAAGCCACTGTATGATTGGCAATCAGTGCACACTGAAACTGGAAATTGTCATAGCTGGGTATTGCAGGTCAGGATTAAGATGCTATGTGGGCAAACTTAGAGGTACTACCTATGCTATGACTAGCTCTGACCAGTATTATTGCTCTCCTCATTGTCTTTAAAGAATAAGAAGGAAATGCATATAAAACTACTTTAAAAACTAGCAGGGAAACACCTGAGGAATCCAATGCTTTATTTTTAAAATAAACACAGTGCATAGTAGCACAAATTTACCTGGAGTGATCTTATTGGGATCCAGGAAGCCTAAGGAGAAGATCCACAGGACCTAGAAGCCAAGTGATTCTGGGGGACAACTATATCTCATAATTGTTCTGCTCTGGTTCATTGATCAAATCAGTGAGTTCATCCTTTAAGGAAATAAAACAAATATACTGAATAACATTTGCAGACCAAGATGTGAATAAGATACCTGTTGTTGTTGGGGGACTGTTCTGGCGGCAGAGAGAAGGATCTCTTTGCATTACGAGGCAGGCATTCTTTGCTTCAAGGCTAGAACAAACAAAGCTGTTGTTGGAAAGCCATGGATGTGGAGCTCATCCTCCAATCAGTGATTGTTGCTATTGTCTAGAGGGCTACCTGGTGGCATCTCTGTGCCTGGAAAGTGATGGGGAAAGATGAGAAAACGGAAGGCTAATAGCAATCAAGAATGTAATATGCCTCCTGTAGCCCAAATGCTGGACTTTCATCTTTGCTATCTCCTCATCTCTTAAGGAACCTGGGGTGTTTATACAATTGCTAGAAGAACCACTTTGATATATCATTTATAGATTTGAGCATAAGTTATGATTTCATTTCAGCCCAGCATGATATTCAGCTACAGAAACAAGGAGTTCTGAAAATGCAAGTCCATTTTTTTCTGAACCATTTGGTTCCAGGACACTTAAATACTACCGGCGGCGTGCTCCTTTGAGGAAGAGCCAATATTTCAACAGCAGAACCCAAAATAAAGTGTACTGTAGATTGCACCAACATACCACTGGTTTGAAAGAAGCTGTTTTATACAGTATTATATGGATGTGTTTTGTATGGGTACATTGGACAACACTTCCCAATTAGTATGTATAGTACTGTACTCTATTTTGTAAGAATAAAATATTTTATACCATCACTATCCTTTAATTCACCATAGAAAAAGAGATCAGAGTCTTTTAAGATTTCATTTGAAACAACTCAATATGCAGCCTTTACATCTGGTTACTTCATATTCAAAGCAGCAAAGAGTCCTGTGGCACCTTATAGACTAACAGACGTTTTGGAGCATGAGCTTTCATGGGTGAATACATGCATCTGAAGAAGTGGGTATTCACCCACGAAAGCTCATGCTCCAAAACGTCTGTTAGTCTATAAGGTGCCACAGGATTCTTTGCTGCTTTTACAGATCCAGACTAACAAGGCTACCCCTCTGATACTTCATATTCAAAGGCAACCCATCTTTGTAACATACTTCTGTTTATCTCTCATGCTATTTCAGTTATCCTGGAAGCTCTGAATAGTATCTAGAGTCACACTGAGTTTTGTAGATTAAATATGAAATATGATTAATTCTCAAAATGCACCTTATAAACTTAAGACAACCATCATTTAGTAATTTAGAAAACTTGCCCTTGGATTAAAATGTTTAGCACTATTTTTCTGTGCAACATCCTCTTATATGATATGCTTACCTGACAGTTTCCTGTTTGTGTTAGTGTGGCACACAGAGGACTTTGTTTTTAAATCTTTGTGACCAAAAGCACCCCATATGCACACTCCACACACTATTGTAATAATCACTGTACAAAATCTGCTTTGTGAGGGACATTACGCAGGGTAGAATCTGGACCGTTGAACACCTGTGTCCCTCAGTTCTCCAACCTGCAGTGCCTTTTACCCAACTTTGCCAAGTGAGCAACCACTCCTGGCCTGCTCACACACAACCACTAGCATGTAAATTACTGCCAGCTGAGTTTTATGAGTGCTCTCGCCCACCACTCCTGAATTATATTGCAGAGTGACACCAGCAAATTCCCAATCCTACACTTGTCCCCAGAAATGTGTCTTGTACTGCTAAGCTCTTTCCTTCTGTACAATGAAAGCTTATAGAAAGTCCATCGTTTTATTAATAGAAAATTATATGCACAAATCCTGTTAGCTCAAATGGAGGTTCCCAAACACTTCAATTCAAACACACTGGTTTAGACAAAACAATAAAAACAAGTTTATTAACTACAGAAAGAATGATTTTAAGTGATTACAAGTAATAGAGCATAAAAGTCAGAACTGGTTACAAAAAATAAAAAGTAAAATTTTAACTAATATTTAACTTAAGTGAATTCCAAGCAATCTGTCTCTCTCATCATATTCTTTTGCACTCTTTATTGGCTAAATCTCTCAGCCAGGATCTCTCCTCAGTCCAAAGCTCTTTTTGTTCTTTGAGTGTTGATATCATGACTAGCGATGAAGGGAGAGATGATTTGTGTCTTCTGTTCTCATTACTTATAGTTATTTTCTCTCTTTAAAAACATCTCCAAATGAGGTTCAGAAGACAGAAAATTTTTTTGCACTAGAACATCTTACTGTTCCACCACCACCATGTAAATGTCTCACTCACACTCTTTTTCCTGCTAAAGAATGGCCACTTAACCAGATGATAGTCCATTATTTTGATTATCAGAGGGGTGGCCATGTTAAAAACCATGTTAAAAGCTGTGTAAAAGCGGCAAAGAGCCTGTGGCTCCTTATAGACTAACAGACATATTGGAGCATGAGCTTTCATGGATGATATGCATCCGACAAGTGGGTATTCACCCACGAAAGCTCATGCTCCATTATTTTGATGGCACCTGACTGAGGTGTGAGTTTGCCTTTTGCCTCTAAGGAACTGGTTTGGGCCTACTTTTCTAAACTTGGAACATGTCTCAGTAAAATCATGTAATAGAATTTTGTAAATTTACATACAATGCTGCTACACATATTTTACTAGGACAATAATGGTCAGCAGGTTATAAGTTTTCAAATGATACTTCACAAGGCATACATTGTTCAAAAATTGTCATAGTCTTATAAAAAGAGTCAACATGGGGATACAGACTGTCACAGAGGTATCACTTCATCATCAATAATATCATGGTGAAATGTATGTAGCAACCTTATATGTAAAGTTATGAATTCCCCCATATGATGTTGTTAGCACATGTTCAAATGCCCACAGTCCTGACTATGCAAGAGTTGATAAAGAGGTCTATCCTAAACAAAGGAATGTGTGTTTACCTAAGTTTACATATAAGTAATAAAGAGGATCCTTTAGACAGGAAGAGATGGAAATTGCAGGAGACAAGGCAAATTTTCATTTCAGCATATACTGGGGAGAAGAAAGAGCATGGAGCCACCTTCACCACCAGACTTCATGCTACTTTCTTTACTGTTTGAATCAACTTAGCCTTGAGGGTAATACTTGGAAGAATCCACTTCAAAGGGTGACTGTGGGAAGCAACATCAGCAAGGCTCTCCCTGCAGGAAGTCTAAATTCACTTCCCTGAGCTACTTCCTACCAATAGGTCCCTTCAGTTTGGGCCATGGTCCCAATAGTCCAGGCTCAACAAAAAGAGAGCCCAAAGAAGCAGGGGTCTCCCACACCTGCAGAGTCTCTAAGAGGATGGTGGTTGGAGAAGGCACTTTCTGTGGGCCTTACCCATTCTGTGGTCCACACCCAGGCTCACTTTTTCTGGAGAATTCCTCTCTCCTGCAGCCTGTTCGCCAGCCTTTAGCTGGGCCTCTGAGCTCCTTTTAACCTGCTCCTCCAGCTGGAGCATGCTCAGAAAGCCCAGAGGGGCCAGGGAGTTTCCTAGGCCCAGGATTGCTCTTTAACGCCTTCAGGCCCAGTGTGGGGTTTGTATACCTCATCACAGACCCCTTTTCCCCTCTGTGCTTTTGAAACTTGCACTTTGATACAAAAAAGGTGTTATAAATTTAATCCTGTTACTTTAAAAAGGAGGCATTTGATACTGTGGATGAGGAGGAGCTAATATATTGTACTGACCCCACAACAGGGCGTCACTGTGAGAGTGTCTCAGCCCCTCGATGCCCATCTAAAAAGAAGGGCTTACTGGGGCAACTGGGCCCAATGAGACTGTCCTTTCTTGGAAAGGGGTAATTTAGGGCTGTTCTGTAGTTTCCTGCATCCAGAACCCAGTCTCCTGTGCACTGATGTTGGTCTGCACCATCCTCCTATTGCTGAGGCCTGCAGAAGCCTCATTCCTCCTGTTTGAAGGCCACTCCCCAATATCCTGCTGCTATTGTTGGCCCTCTCAAAGCAGTCTGTTTCCTGGTTGGGCCCCAAGATTTTCACAAAGATCTTTGTCTCAACTCTCAGGTTACCTTGCTTCCTAGACTTCTCTCTGCAGCCATCTCCCAGGCTGGTGTATCTGGCTTGCTGCTCCACCCTCACATGCAATCTTCTAGCTCTGTACTTGATCCTGATCCCCTCTGCCCCAGGCTGTAATTTCCTTTTCTAGTCATTAGGACACATTGAGCCCTCTATTGTCTAGATACTCAACAGGATAAGTGTCCTCTACTTGCAAGATTCTTTACTTCTAGCTCATTCTTGAAAAGTAGTCATTAATACCCCAGCAACAGAATTGGTTAAACATTTTTCAGTGAAAAAAAATTACATCCTTAGATGTTTCATAGCCACTGTCTCATAGATTTCACTGGAGGGAAGCATAGATAAAACACTCTAAGCATAGATAAATATCTGAGTTAATCTGTGTGAGGGAGCCCAATCATCAGCATCAACTGGTTTGGTGAGGCTAACTATGAGCTCTTTAGTGGAGGGGAGATTCCAGGAGCATTAGAAATACTTAAGCATCTACAATGACTTTTGGATGGACTTTCCATGAGCGGACACACTGGAGAAAGAGGCAGCAGCTTGATCAGACCCTGTTTTCACATAGATAAAAATTCACTTTAATGCTAGAAAATTCACTCTCCTGCTGTTGCTGCTATATTTTCCACAGCACAAAACCCAGAAGTGGCTCTGTTCTTGGTAATTGTCTCCACTCCAGACAAAAAATATGAAATAGGATAAATAGGATAAAATATAAAATAGTTCAGGTGACCTGGGAGAACTGCAGTAGCTGTGTGAGGATGGGTCTCCAGCCTGAGCTTTGCCACACAGTTCATTCACACAGCATCTCTCCAGTTAACTGGTGCTAAGTCGCACTTCCACCAGTGACTCAGGCATGAGCTCTGAATCCCTAAGGCATATGCACATCAGCTGTTCTCTGCCAAGAAAAGTAACATCAATTTCCAGTTGAGAACTGCTGAGAGGCACTAAAGGAAGGGAAAAGTCCAAGCTCTGTTCTGAGTATGTGAAAGAAGATCAGTTTAT
The DNA here is from genome assembly GCF_025201925.1 of Gopherus flavomarginatus. Lineage (NCBI taxonomy): Eukaryota > Metazoa > Chordata > Testudines > Testudinidae > Gopherus > Gopherus flavomarginatus. The sequence continues at coordinate 200,252,613 of NC_066618.1, forward strand.
GGCTAAAAAAAAGATTTTGTTAGGCCTGACTACAGTCTTGGCTGGTACAGGGAAAAAGAGAAGATAAGGATTAAAGGAAGAAAGGAGGCCATGGAAAATTGAAGAGGCCAGAAGGGGACATTCTGACACACACAAAAAGACATGAGGACTGGACGGAGGACAAGGGGGACAAAGAGGAGGAGGATGGGGACTATAGAAAGGATATAACAGTAATTTTTTAAAAAGCAACAAAGAGTCTTGTGGCACTTTATAGACTAACAAATGTATTGGAGCATGAGCTTTCGTGAGTATTCACCCACCAAAGCTCATGCTCCAATACATTTGTTAGTCTAGAAGATGTCATAGGACTCTTTGTTGCTTTTTACAGATCCAGACTGACACAGCTATCCCTCTGATACTTGAGACCATGCAAGTAATTTCTTAATGACTTGCAATTTTATACTGACATTTATTTTTCCAGTGGGACTCACTGTCATCACCATCCCCTACATTAGGGTTGCAGAGGAAAGGAGGAGAATGTATGATTTTGGTTTGCCATGTTCCCTGCAGTGGATTCACATAATAATAGAATCAGCTGCTTTTATTTGAAAAAAAAACTACAAAGATTTCAAAGATAAAATATGAATTCCCTGAAGAAAAAGAACTCAGAAGTTCAGGAGAAGTTTTAAGCCTTAGGAAAGTTAGATGCTGAAACACAGCAGGAGCTTCAGAATACATAGACTCTTAAGATTTATTTTATTTTCTAAGTTTAGGAAAAACAAAAAGTCGGTAAAAGTAGATTTCATTCCTGCAGAAAATAGCATTTGAAAATGTTTGACTGGAAATCTCCTGGGTAGCACTGTAAACATGGATAAATATCTAAGTTAATCGGTGAAAGCTAGTTCTGTCATACCATTGCAATTCATAAAGCATAACAAGTAGAAAATGGCTGAGAACTTCAAAATTGGATGGTAACAGACCTTGAATGCCTGTGATTACTGAACCTTGCACTATTCCAAACAAAGAGAGCTCTCAACTGTGCATGTAACTATTTCCTTTGTTTCCGAGTGTCTCAGTAAAGGTTCTAGGCTTCAGAGTGACGCGTAGATGGAGTGTCAGTTCTGAAATCTTATCTAAATTATATCCCTACAATACTCCAAACTCACTGTCAGAGTATAATTAACAGGAGGGAAAGGAGTAAAACTGTTGCCTTTACCAGACACAGAGCAGAAAGCAGAGATTAATAATGCAGAAGAATTACAAACAGAAAAGAAAAGAAATGGGGAGGGGGAGATCTTGCAGACTTGAAACATATGCAGTTGCATATTAATGATGACATCTGTTATGTACTGCCTAGAGTTCCCTTAACCACGGAATGTTACAAAACCACTGTCAAGAGATTTTAAAAGCTTCCATTAATTTGTGATGGCAGCAATTAGCAAAGAGGGTGTTAACGCTTACTAGTGCTCAAGCAGTCAATTTCTGGCTATTTTTCATTTGGATTCTTTGTAAACTCTCACTGCTGTTTACTCAAACAGATCACTGCATACAGCCAGAAAGCAAACTTTTTGTTATAAGACATCTGAGATTGGTGGAGCAGGCACCTTTGAGCTCTGTACTCAGAACTAATTTTGCGAACTAGAATCAGGCCTACTCTACAAAGAGGCCCATGCCTGAAATGCATCTTGAGTGGTGCATAGATTAAATGCTTATACAAATGCCCTTTTTAAACTCAACATTGTGAAAGTTATGGCTGTAATGGAGAAAAGCATGTGTCCCCCACTGGTTTGTGTAAAAGAAAAAAGGATGGAAACAGTCAGAATGGGGATTAGCATCACCAACAGGAGCTGGCATGTACAAGTAAAGACTCCAGATCCTTTCAAATTCTACTGGTGTTGGTGCAGCACTGCTTTCAGAATCAGTGAATGTTTATCAGCCCCTGACACTGACTGCACCACACTAAGGTGGGGCAGAGTTTGTCTATGGCTTACTCAGGAAGGATAGCTCTGCTTTATGGTGCGGGGGGGGGGAGGGGGAGGAAGAACATCAGAAACGTCTGTAAAAAAGGTGCATGGTGGTCAGCTTTGCAGCACTGACTCACCCTCCCCTCGCCCTTTCTCCCCACACCTCCCGAAACATGAGATCCTAAGGGGATAAAGGTATGAAATCTGGGTGGGGCAAGTTTCTTTGTTCCATGCAGCGAGGAAGCCACCATCCCACCCCTAGTAGAGGCGAATGGCAGGCTGGGTTAGGACCTGCTGTGGGCATTATGCTAATCGCTCCTTTTAAATGGGAGCTGGGAAGGAATTTTTCCTGCACCACCAGAATTGGCTTTGGTGGAGTGAGGTTTTTTTCGCCTTCCTATCAGTAGGTGTGAAGGAGGATCTTTTCTGGTGAGAAGAAAAGGTGGCAGGCCACATGACCCAACTTGTTTTGTAAGGTTGGGTGGATGATCAGTGAAGGTACTCCATAGGGAAGGCAGCCAGTGACCAGATAAATGGCCTGGTAGAGGACTTAAAAGGAGGTACTGGATAAAGGGACAGAATGGGGAAAGGGGTTGTGGACTCCTCTGATTGGTGTGGCAAGGAGCTAACTCCCTTCTTCCTTCCCCCACACCCCGTTCTCATAGCCCTCCTTAACCCTCTTACAAGGGTGGTGGATGGTAAGGTCCAAGCCATGGGTCAGCTTGGGGACCTGGATGGAAACAAAGGGAGGCTGGTGGAAGCCCCAGAGAATTAATTTGACAGCTCCTTTCTCTGCTGCATCCAGGTGGGTGCACCAGAGCACCTGGCTCACCATGTATAGCCCCTCTCATGAAATCTCACCCCAGATAAGAAACACTCAGTGTTTTACAATCGTTACTCATTTGTTAGTATTTCTACTAAGTGGCTCAGGGTCTTGAATCCCTGCTGGAGCCTCAATGTCCTTTGACTTTCCATTCACACGCTAACACTTAAAACAAAAATAATATTTTACATTTTAAAAAACCCTATAATTATGCATGAGCTAGAAAAAGTCAGCACCAATGGAGTGTTGAACTCTTTTTTGGAGCTCTTCGTCTGCCAAAAATTAAATATTTTGACTTTTCATCCTGATTTGGGGTGAAAACAAATATGTACCTATCAGAATTTCCCACAGGACAGAAATTTCAGTTTTCAGCCAGCAGTCCTTTCCACCTTTGCAGATGAGGGAGGGGAATGGAATCCCCAAAAACGAAAGTGACTGAGATGATATGAGGCCACAAGTTCGTCATTTCCCACCAGGCACACACATCCCCTTGCCTTGGAACTCCAGTTTTGAAGTGTCCAAATATAATCAGGGAAGGTGCAGGGGCCTTATGTATGCCCTACCTACCCTTGAAATCCATTGACCTGGGAGTTTATTTTAAAAATGTATTTATTTGATCCTCCTTCAGATTCTTCAATATTTTCCCTCCACCTTTGTCCATTCACTCAGTTCCTTGTTTCAATCCTGTCTTCATGCTGGCTTTAGCCCTTTTCCAGTCTGCTAGCAACATACCCTTTCTCTCTGCTCCATTCCCTCTCCCCACACCTCACTCCCAAGACTCACATTCTCATCTGTCTCTGGAAAAAGAAAAGCAACTTCACGGAGCCTGCTGCTAACAGCAGAATTCTAAGCGGTGTAGTTATAGTTCTGTGTTCCTGAAAAGAAATCTCTGCCTTAGGTAGCAATTGAAAGGAGCTTGGCAAGCTGAATATAGCTCACAACTGGCATTTGTCCAGATCACAGAAGCATCGTAGAAGTTTATTGTAATTGATTTTGCTGAACAGAAGCACAGTTTTGCAGGTCAGGACTCAGGTGTACTGGCAGAACCATGTCTGGAAGCTTGCACAAAAACCTGCTTGCTCTTGACCTGGCTCTAACCAAGGGTACAATGTCAGTTTCATAAGCACTACAAGTCATTGGGAAGGTCAAAGCATTCAGGAATGTTTTGCATGCTTCAAAAAATTCTCTCTGTTATTTTGAAGGATTCAGGGCAGGAAGGAAAAACAAACAGTTTCCAAAGAGCTCTCAAGACCTATGGAAACACATGACAGAAATACAAATAGTCACTGACATTACAGCTGCCAAATCTTGTGTATAGAAAACAGACCTTGTTCTTGTGTTTTCAGTTGCCCCCTTGCCAAAGCTGATCACATTAATAGAAACAGGGATTCTATCCAGACTATTTACTGCATTCTGACTCATAATTGCCATCATATTTCTACACAGTAGTTGAAATTTCTCACTTTCCGTGTTTTAAGCTCTTCATTCCTCTGCTGTTCCCCTCCTCCCCCCATGGATTTAAAAATATGTTCTTCAAAGTTCTTTTCAGCGTCAGCTGATGTTTCATGGACCATGGAGGAGAATGAACTTTCCTTTTTAGAACTAGTGTCATTTTCACTACTGATCAAGGTGTTAAACAAAAAATAAATATGTGCACTAAAAAAAACAACAATAAAAAACAGTTTTGTATTTGGATGACTAATTGTCAATGCTTCATAAACCTCTAGAACTGTTGGAATCAAATATTTTAATTTTGGCTGTTTGTTTAACTTCTATCTTTACGAAATATTTTGCCTTGGTTTAAACACACGCCCATTATCTTGCTATAGTTTGATTATTTTTTGCTTGCTTTTGAAAATACATTTTTTTTTGTTTTTTACTGTCAGGTACTTCACAATGTCTGACAATAGGATGCTGGGCTCTTTTTTTGCCTGCTGTTCACAGTAATAGAAAAGTGTCTGCAGAAAACCTATTGTCATTCTCCATGGAGTTGCCATCTGGTGCAGTGAGAATAAGCAAATGGTACAATATATCAGCTGTATTTAACAGACTGATATAACAGAAATACAGGTTCTGTTCACATGATGCTAAGCTTCTTCAAACACCTTTTATTGGGGGGGGGGAGAGGCATGTGTTAATGTGTTTTAAACATCCTCCAGAAGTGTCTGATAAATAGAGCTGAGCGAATAATTGAAAAATCTGGAAAAAAAAAAAACCAAAAAACCTTCATTTTGGGTTGACCCAAACCAACAATTTTTCAGTTTCCCTCATCAAAACTAAAATTGAAAAACTGAGAGAAAAAATGGGTTGAACTAATTGTTATGTTCAACCTGACATGAAATGTTTCATTTAGTTTTTAGGTGTTTTTAATGCCCTCCTCCCTCTTCTTTTATTTATTTTAAAGTTAAATCTAGCTACATTAATTAATTAAATAATGTCAAAATGAAAATGGGGCTGTCAAGAGGAGAGATTGATGACGTATTCAATCACAGCTTTTTTGTTGGCTTCCTTCCACCAAGGTGTGCTGTTACTGCTACTCTTCTGCTTACACCTGGCAACTGCTTCCTCGCTGACTTATGCCTTTTTTTTTAGGTTCTCCCTTCTCCTGTGTTTCTCATCACAGCATAGGCAGAGCAGAGATGAAGTAGCCAGTTGTAGCACTCACATGACAACATCAAACCTTCCCCTGGGCTTTAAAGTTTGGAAGTGGGATGCAACACAGAAAGGATGTTTGGCTGGCAAAATGAAGGGGAGAGAAATAGAGTGGGGAGAATAGAGGGGAAATGGGGGGAGAGATCCCAGCAAAACAGGGGAGGGAAAGGAAAACAGAATTCTAGGGAAGGGGAAAGACTCCAATGGAGGGAAATAGAAAAGTGACAAAGCAGATTTTCTGGTTGAATTTAATATAATTAAAACAAAAGTAACAAACAAGGCATATTTCTGGCTGTAAAATGGTTGCAAGAGCTCCCTAAAATCGACTGCTTAAATCTTTTTGATTTATACTAAATCATTGGCATCTCATAATTCTACACAGTCCTTTTGTAGTTCTACACACTCTCTTTAGCTTTTCAAGCAGGAGTCTTTTACGATTGATGTCATACAGAACTGTAGACAATCAGAGCAAGAACAGATAGTTTAATACTCTTGTTAGTGGCTGGGACATCTGGCACAACACATTTTTCACTGGAAAGCGAAGCTCATAACTACTTTTCCATTTGCTGAATTTCTACTTTAGCTTATTTACTCTGTTTTGGATTTAGACTTGAGTTAAAAGAATTCTACTTTATGATGCAACATTAAGTCAATATTTTGGCATTGAGGAACACACATACACACAAGGTAATAAAAATGTTTTCATTACTTTTGATTCTGGCATTGTATTTGTTGTATAAGAGGTGATAAGATGTTTTTCATTTTTTTTGAATGCTTATGTAAATGATACGAGACCCACCTCTGCAAGGAGACAGCTTTTGCTGGTCTTAGAATAAAGGGTGCTTTGCACCTTCAGTTAATTCAAATTATTTCCTTTTTCAAGCCATATAAAACTAATTTGGTTACTAACACCACCACTTAGGGCTAGGCAGTTCATTGGCATGGCACCTTGGTGGAGTACACACTGCTGAAACTGTGACTCTGGTTGCTGTGGGAGACCAGGTGCTGCTGGTGTGATACTCCTCACTGAGGTCAAGTGGTTGAGGAATGGTGATGAATGAAAGGATCCCTGGCTGTGACCATCACTCACTGACCAGAGTAGCTGACTGGGTGCCCAGGAAGTAATAAACTGCTCCACAGAAAGGAGTGAGGTAACTTCTCGCCCTCCCTGCCTCCAGAGCAAATGTGCAAGCCAGGAAGGAATTGTGGTCTGTGATCAATCAATCCCATGTATGCTCCTGGGAGGGCACAGCCTCAGGGTAGATTGTCAAGCTATCCCCTTTCACATACTCTGTTTCTTATGGAGCAAACATGACTCAGACCTGTTTAATTCCTTTTTTGGCATTGCAATTGATAGCCGCATCCGTGATGTATATGGTTTTAGAATAATAAGGTTTGCATGTAAGTCAGATATTGCTCCCTTCGTTGACTACCATTTCCTTTTCAGAAAGTGGGTTAGAAAAGCAGATATATAGAATCAGGAGGACAGCTTCCCAGATTTAGAGCAGCCCATATTTTGTGCCTAAGATACATAATAGTACACCTTTAATTACAGCCTCACATAGGCTATAATTAAGGGACATGCAGAAATTTAATTGCAAACAAGTCCCAAGGAGACTGTAACTCCACTTAAAAAAAAAAAATTAAACCCAGCATGAAATTTGGCACATACATACTAAGCCGGGAAGTCAATTAACTTACAATGGTTTATTTAACATTGGTTTATCTGGTTTCTGGGTTTTTTTGGTACACATTTGGCAACTTTTTGTTGACTTCTAGTTCAATGTATAATGTAAATTCTTAAAAATATAAATGCCATTAATATTTTAAAACTGTCCATTTCATTTTGATGTCTTTTTTATTTTGAAATCTTAAATAAGCTTAAACAGTTTAAACATTTTAAAGCTTAAACCTTGGGAATAGAAGGTGAAATTTTCCCTAGTGCAGAAGCCCATCACAAGGCTTCTGCATCACTTCAAACCCACTTAAGCTCTCAAAATAATTCTCAATACAGAAGATAGAGAATTGCACTTTCTAATCAGGTACGCCTCTCCTATTTTTTCTTTTCCAATAATCTAGAGATTGTCATGTCACAGTCATCCTTGGTATCCTGGAAGAAGTCAGGCAACAAAGAAAGGCAAGATCATTCTCTTGCCAAGCCTTTGGCCCCAAATCCTTCAAACTCTGAGACATCTGACTAACTTTACACACATAAGTAGTCCCATTGAACTCACATTCATGCAGTTATTCGCATGCCTCATTGTCTGCAGGATCAGAGCCTAGATTTAGATATCATCCCAATCATTTTGCATTTTCTGGCTTTTATGTTATTAAAATGAAGCCCACTGTTCATAGCTAAATTCGCTGTTCCAATATTTTCATTTCAACATATTTAATCAGAATCTGTGTTTGCATTTTTTTTATATTTTAGGAAAAACCTTCATAGCAAGTGAAAAGAGCTCTCAAAGAATGTAAAATATCTCAAGTCCCTTGTTTTAGAGCCATAATCAGAGCTGATGAGTCATTTTTCAACAGCTCTTTACACCTACTGCCACAATAAGCTTCACAGGCTATAACTGGCTAATGGTACTGAACTGATCCTTTGCAAATTAGTAATTCAAACAGGAAATTGTTTACAAAAATAAATACCATCCCTGTGGTGGTATTTCTCTGTTTCACTTTTCCTTTTCAGTTACTGTACTGCTGCCACGTTGTAGGCTCTAGTAAATCACCTCCTTTGGAGCTGATAGTGGTTGGACCCACTGGTAGTACAAAGTCCTATTCCCCCATTTTATCCTGTGTACAGCAGCTAATCACAAGTGCAGCCTCTCCACTCTGGTCCATGGTATTCCTTCCCCACTGGATCAACTGAACAGGTTGAACGAGGAGGCATAATTTTATTGTCGATAGTGTAGCAATGTCCTATTCCATTTAAATTGTACTGATTCCATTTAAATTGTTGGTATGTGTTTATGGCAGTTTTTTGATCATTAGAATGGTTTAAATTTTTTTAAACACTTGCCATTTCTCAGCCAGCTCTAGAGATCATCAGTGGATCAAGTAGGGAAGTGCTAAATATTTGGAATTACTTTTGGCTATTGTGCTTTGGCATCCCTTCTACTTTTTTGAAAATGTCTTCCTTGTCATATGGACTGCTTGTTTATGTTAGGAAATCATCATTAAGACATGGATGTCAAGCCGGATTTCCACCATTGAAGTCATAATTGCTGTAAGATCCAATTCATCTTATAAGAACATATTTTCTCCACTTTCTATAATTCTCTATCCTCCCAGCTACTGCATGGAGACCTAAAAAAGGGAAAAAAGCAGCTGAAAAAGACAGTCTAGGAATCTTTGCACTTCACCTCTGGAGTCAGAAATTGATCATTAAACCATTTATATCAGTCTTTCCTTCCTGAATAATTTTCATGTTTTTCTTCTTCAGTGGACTTATCTGCAGCATGGCAACCTTTTCTCTTTTACCTTATTCTTACTCTGTTTTTAACATTTTTTACTACATTTTTTAAATAAAATTCTTTTGATGTCAATTGTAAAGTTCTGTTTTGAAAAAATTGAAACATTTTGTTCTGGTTTAAACTTTTATATTATAAATTAAAAATATTTTGAAATGAAAAGTTGTTTCAAAATAATAAACTGAAATGTTGAAATTTTGTTGAAATCAACATATGCCTGCAAAAAGTTTCAGTTTTGTTGAAACGGCATTTTCTGGCAGACCTACATGCCATTGGAACATTTTTGGCCAGCTGTACTAAATGTAATTAATCTTGTAATCACATTTTATTTCTTTATTGTTAACTTCTACACATGAAATTCTTGCAATTCATATGCTATTCAGACTCAAAGCTGAAATGCAGGGCAGAGCTTAATCCAGACATTTCTAACATTCATAACCATGGTACTTAGATGATGTTAAGATTACTTACCTCAAAAATGAAAGGATACATGTGTTTAAACCTACTAAATTAACTTGTGGTACTCAAATTAGCTAACTGAAACTGTCATCCATACCTGTATCTTTTTCTATATCTATACTGTTTCAAAGGTACATAGTACTCTGATATCCAACCACCTTACACCACTATTAAACAATGACATTATAAATGTCCTTAGAATGGAGCCATTAATTTTTTTTACAATATGCCTGTGACTTTCATATAATCATACAGTCTTTCATACTCTCTCAGAAGTTAGATTAAAAAGAAAAACTAGTGATTCAAATCTGTGACTTTAATGGGTCATAGTTTGTTCTTCTGTATAACCAGTGCAACCTCAATGAACTTCAATATACCAAGAAGGGGGGAATTCTCAATTAACTATTTATACTCTTTGCCATTGTTCTATAGCCATTTTCCCCCTTATGTTGCTCTTTGGCCATTGGTTGTTAGTATCCCTTACCCCACCCTTTTCCTACCACTTCAATCTTCAAGCTATCTAACTTCATTATCCTTGACCATTGTGCTTTTTGACCTCCCTCTTCCTCTCTCTTCCCTTTATCTCTATATCTCCCTTACCCTCTGTTTACTTTCCTGTTTTCTCATCATTCTTACTCTCACAATCCCTTCCTAACATTCTTTTTCCAGAGCTAAGTCCCCAATGAGTTACTCCCAATTCCACCCTCCCACAACCATGAACATTATTTGCAATATAAATGCAACAAATATATCAGTGATTATATTTTTTTAAATGTATTTTATGAGCCATAGCCACCTTGCTACTATTTTTGTATCTCTTGCGTGCCATGGTTTGGTTTTTGTTTGTTTTGGGTGGGAATGTTAGACTCTAAACTCTTTGAGGCAGGGACCTTTTCTTTATTTATTTTTTACAATGCCTACCATTTTTTGTTTCTATTGCCATATAAATAATAAGTTAAGCTACTGGCATTAAAATAAGTCCTTGCCTGACAGGATAATGTCACTCCTGTTTTATAACAGGCTAGGTCCATTGAAGTCAAAAGAATTGCTCCCAAGTAAAGGACTGGAGAACCATGAACATAAGCTTTTCTCTGCATGTTTGGCAAGAAACCTACAGCTAACACTTCATTATTTAATTACCGTATATACTCAGTCATAAGCCAGTTCATTCATAAGAGGACCCTATAATTCAGGAGTCGGCAAACTTTGGCTCCCGGGCCATCAGGGTAAGCCACTGGTGGGCCGAGATGATTTTTTTACCTCAACTACCTGCAGGCATGGAAATTTGAGGGGGGAGAAGCTGTGGGTCAGGGAGTAACCCCTGTGACCATCCCCCACATGACCCCACCGCAGTACAGGACCCCCACATTCTCCCCATCCCATCCGTTCCCACCTTAGCTGGGGCGGGCCAGAGGAGGATGTCTCTGGCCTGGCCAGAGCTGCTTGGCCAGGCTGGGCGGCGCGGCCGCAGCATGCTCCGGTGGGCCAGACCGGGCAACGTGGCTGCAGCATATTCCAGTGGGTTGGGCAGGCCAGCACAGCCACAGCCTGCCAGCCCAGGAGCTGCAGCTGCTTCCGAGGCTGTGGGGAGAGCAGCATGGCTGGAAGAGGAGAGATTCTGGCCCTGCCCCTTCCCTTTTGGCTCTGCTGGCTGTGCTGCCTCTCCTTGCCTCTGTTGTTGGGGGGGAGGGGCTGTGTCCCACCTCTCTCCCTCTCTATACCCGTTCATAAGCCGACCCCCTTCTCTGATGCTTCCCTTTTTTACTAAAAAAAATTCAGCTTATGAACGAGTATATACGGTATATTAATTTTCAAAAAGGCATACTTTAATACTTAATATTTAGAAGGCCTTTATATGTCTGAATTTCACTGTATAATTCACAATGTATTTTTGACAGTATTTTAAATAAGGATAGGAGAGGTTGATTCACTTATATTCTTTATTATATTTAACAGCTTACTATAAACAGTTACTTATACAGAGGATTGAGCCTTATATTACTTTGTATTTTATAAGCAAGCCATAAAAAAATCAGACATTTACTGGATTATAATTCCTTTCCTAGGAGATACTCAAAGAGATATATTAAGGCATTATAAAGATCTACATAATTCCCTCTGACAATAATTCCTTCAATCGAGTCCTTCTGGGGGTTCAGGAAGCTGACAATAATTCCTTCAATCTCAGCAAAATACTGTGTACAGTCTAGAGCAGTGATTCTCAAGCTAGGGCCGCCACTTGTTCAGGGAAAGCCCCTGGCAGGCCAGGCCAGTTTGTTTACCTGCCTCATCTGCAGGTTTGGCTGATCACAGCTCCCACTGGCTGCGGTTCACCACTCCAGGACAATGGGGGCTGCAGGAAGGGCGGCCAACACGCAGGGCGACCCAGAGGATTCAGGGGGCCTGGGGCAAAGAAATTTTGGGGGCCCCTTCCATAAAAAATATTGCAATACTATATTCTCGTGGGGGCCCCTGCAGGGCCCAGGCAAATTGCCCCACTTGCTCCCTGCCAGAGGCAGCCCTGGGAAAAATAAACCTTCCGCATCTCAGCACAAATCCAGCTTTGAGAAAACTTCTTTACACGGTATCGCTGGTTCTCAGCATCAGCTAGTGCTAAAAGGCACTAAAGGTCATTAAAAGGACTGGACAAATATTTTCCGTCAAAACTTTTTTTGGATCGAAAACTAGGGGTTTTTAAAAAGCAAAAAAAAATCACGGACAATGTCTGCTTTCCTTCAAAATTTGTTGTGGTTTTTTTTAATTAAAAAGCTGAAATTAGTCTACCAAAACCTGAATATGGTTTGGGGTTTCAGAAGTGTGCGGCCAAATGTTTGCTGCTTGCTGTGTTTGATTGTTTAAAGAAACACTAAAAAATTCTGCTTAGCAAGATCCAAAACCAAAGGTCCATCCAGCCCAGTATCCTGTCTACCGACAATGGCCAATGCCAAGTGCCCCAGAGGGAGTGAACCTACAGGTAATGATCAAGTGATCTCTCCCCTGCTATCCATCTCCACCCTCTGACAAACAGAGGCTAGGGACACCATTCGTTACCCATCCTGGCTAATAGCCATTAATGGACTTAGCCTCTATGCATTTATCTGTTTCCTAGAGACTGGCTCCATGGGGTCCCTCACAAACTGGAGATGGTTACTGTGGGTTTGTCTTTAGTACAGCTTATGTACATACTCCACGAACTGAGCATTTGAGCTTGTTCCAGAATCTGGGATGAGCCTATGTTGTGAAAACTGAAATGCTCAAAATAGCACATGCATGTGAATGGACACAGGGTGCTAAAATTAAATTAACGCAGGGGTTCTCAAACTGGGGGTTGGGACCCCTCAGGGGGTCACAGGGTTATTACTGGGGGTCGCGAGCTGTCAACCTCCACCTCAAACCCCGCTTTACCTCCAGCATTTATAATAGTGTTAAATATACAAAAAAGTGTTTTCAATGTATGGAGCGGGAGTCGCACTCAGAGGTTTGCTATGTGAATGGGGTCACCAGGACAAAAAAGTTTGAGAACCACTGAATTAAATCCTCTGAAGCCTCAGGGAATGCCCGGCGGGGGATGGAGGGCAAGGTGTCTCCCTTGGTAGGGTCAGGAAGGAGGTAGGTGGTGTAGGATATCGCTCTTCTCATGTGATCCCTCCCCCAGTGGCTAATTTTAAATGAAGCTACCTTCCCCTGACATGAATCTCCCTATGGCACTGAAATTAAATATAGACTATAGTTTGGCATTTGAGAATAAAACGGATGGTAGCCCTAATGGAAAAGCTAACAGCTTGGCTCTTCTGCAAGCCTCAAACTGCTGAATGAGCTTTAGAGTAGGGAAGGCTGTGCCTCCCAAACAGCCTGGCCCTGTCCCTTATCTGAGCCCCCTACTTCCTGCCCCCCAACTGCCCACCCCCCTCAGAATCCCCGACCTATCCTGTTCCTTGCCCCCTCACCATCCCCAAGAGACCCACCACCACCACCCCGGGACCCAACCCCTGCTCTCTGTCCCCTGACTGCCCCGACCCTATCCACCCCCCAACTGAGTCTTGACAAACCCCTGGAACACCCACAATCCAACCCCCCCCCCATTCCCTGTCCCCTGAACGCCCCTCCCACCTCTGCCCCCTCCCTGTGTCCTGACTGTCCCCAGGACTTCCTGCCCCTTAGCCAACCCCCCCCCCCCCCGGTCCTGGCCCCTTACCCCTGGCGCCCCGCTCACCCGGAGCCTTAGCGCGTCGTATCCAGCAGTGTCCCTGAACAGCACTGCGGCATGGCTCCGGCGGGGCTCCTGAGCTCCGCCCCGCTCAGAACCACATGGTAAGGGGGCGGGGCTGGGAGCTCAGGAGCCCTGCCGGAGCCACAGTGCACTGCTGTTCAGGGACACTGCTGGATACGTTGAGGCTCCGGGTGAGGGGCAGAGGCAGAGTCGGGCTAGGGCGGGAGCCTCGCCTGTTCTCTTGGGGGCCCCTGCAGAGCGGCCCTGCCAACACGTCGCTCAGCCCGCACCACTTCCTGTAGCCCCCATTGACCTGGAAGTCCTTAACATTAATCACAGGAGGGAAGTTACGGATGTGTAAGTGTTTGCAGGAATGCAGCCCTAATGAACGTTAACCTTCATCTGGGGAGACTCCAGATATAAAGCTATTCTGCACCTTTCTTTAGCTCCTGTAAAAATTATAGGGCAATTAATGCTGGGACTGACAAATACTGTAAATGGAGAAAGACTTCCATTATTTTCCTTTATGCTACTTATGCTTTACAATAGATTACCTTACCCAACAAGAAGTGTATGTGGGGTGTAGAGGTATGTGGGGGGATTAAAAGAGGTCATCACATCAACTGGAATGTCGAGATTAATTATTTTTAGGGATCTGAAACTATACATTTGCACCAACACATTACCAGTACAGTAGGCAGAGCTGAGTAAATAACTTATTAATATATATGGTGAACAAATTATTTAATTTTGCAAAAATATTTAACAATGTTTTTCATCTATAAATGTTTGCAGGATCAGGGCCTTAATGTGATTTTGCTGAAGTGGGTTGGGTTTGAAATCTATAGATGGTGTTGAAATGTGCTGCAAAATATTGGACAGGTTGGAAGATCCATTGCTACCTGGATTCACTATGACCACCAGTATCATTTCCGTTTGAAGGGGACAGAATCCACAAAGGCCAATCCAGGCATTGTATTACAGTAACCTCTTGGAAGTAGTTTAGTCAACACACTAGGGTCTTGGATTATGGAAGAAAATTTCCTCTACTTCAGGCATCTGCCCACTCTGGTCATTGGGTTCTGAATGTACCCACACATGAATCCTAAAAGGCAAATATACATATAAATAGCTGTTTTCATGAACAAAAAGACAAGTTTTTGTGCATGCAGTGAGATTCACTGATGATAAAATCTAAAAAGACCCTTGAAAACGTGTATTTCATATTGGTTTACAATCAAAACTTTGATTGTATTAATCACTAGATAAGCCAAAACAATCTGTTTTTGATTCCTTGTTCATTGACATCCCTGGTTTTAGTATTTCAACTTCTGTATTACCCACTATGTTTACCCTATTTCATTTTTTTAAAAACTAGATTTTTTTTCCCTGATAATTTTTATATATTCTCTCTCTTTTAAAAAAAAATTCTTGTTCAATTGCACTTTCTCCCAGAATTTTCCAGGTTCTTAATTGAAGGAGAAGGTTAGAAAAGGCCAAGGGAAATAAAAACTCTCCAGGTGTTTTTGATCAGGGTTTGTACCATATTTTTTCTGTTTCAGGGATGTTAATCCATGGAGAGGCTAAAAAGCTCCAACAGCACTGCCAAAGCTTTCATTTTGATCAGTGGATTGTAAAGCCTAAATATTCCGTTTGTAGTGTGTAAGGGTATGAACTTTATCGGCAATTAATATCAGTCTAAATGCTCCATGTGACAGCAAAAAATCTATCTGATACATGGTAGTTTTAATATTGAAATAAAGCAAAATGAAGATAAAAAATCCACCGAGTTGAGTTTTTCACTTCTGATTAGACATTGCAGCATGTTCCCCTTTCTTTCTTTACAATGACAAGCCTGTATCCAATGGCTTTACTTTGCACTACTCATCTCAGATAGGCACAAATTTTCTGAATAACATTTTTCTAGCTTATTTATATAATCATTAATTTCTAGGTAAGATTAAAAAGAAAGATGTGTCTCTTCTTACTCAGTATAATGTTGACTAAGGATAACTGCAAATGCTTATTCTTATGAAAAGTATCTTGAAATTTTTAACACAAATGCAGAGTGAAGACCACCTCCATTTTTAAAGTCTCAGCTAAAAGGCCCTGCACAGAGTAAACTGAATGGCACTCAGTTTATGAACCTCAAAAAAGAGAGAGGCTTGAATTAACCCTGCTAGGATGTGACCCCATTTTACAGAAGATGCTAGATATCTTGCTCCTCATGCTTGAACCACTAAGTCATTCTGTCTGACATACCTTCTAGCCCTGTGCCATGATATTTTTTAATGGATGCCTAAAGCTAGATTCCTAAATCCTTATTTAAATACCTATAAGTGGCCTGGTTTTCAAAGGTGCTGATGACCTCACATCAGCATTCCTTTGACTTCAGTAGAAGAAGAGTGACGCCAATGCTTTGGACCACTATTGTTAAATGCAGAAAAGATTTTTGTTCCTTTTTTTAATAAAGGTAGATTTTATCCTACCACTAATTTGAGCTCAGAGCTCTAGCTCTACAGATTTGCTGATTTGTATTTTTAAAACAATGCCGTGAAGAACAGTTAGGTTCTGTACAGCAAGTAGTAGAGTGTGGATGGAGGAAAATTAGTATAGGACAGAAGACAGAGGGGAGCACAGACCAAAAAACAAGAAGGTTGTTTTCATTATGTACAGTATGTACATAAATTATTGATCCCTTCATCTTAAATGTTCTTGTGATCTGAACAAATGCTATGATGGGGATGATTAATAGTATCAGAAATTCAGGCCACTTCTTCTTTATTTGAGTCTGAGCATACATGTAAGACAGTTATCAAAAAAACGAACTATCAAAATAAATTAGATTTACAAAAATTGTCAATCATTTTTAAAGGGAACACACTTACTGATCACTCAGAGAAAATATAACTCTGCCATTCATCCACAAGTAGGGCCCACAAGCTCAGCTGTAAGAAGAGCTGGCTTGTGTAAAGAGTAGTATATACTGACAAGATAATGAACTAGTGGGAGAAGAATCATGTGACACTACAAGTGTCATTTCTACCCAAAAAATTCTGGGGAGTCAAGGAAGAAGTTCTGCATTTTCATATTCCTTCTTTCAGTAATGACCTACTATATCAGTGTTGGGTAGTTTTATTTTGCTTGATTTTTTTCTATTTTCTCCATGTACAGCTTTATATTCACATTGTTTTCTCCAGCTGGTGTTGTAAATACCACCTTCCTGCATATGTAAGAGAAGGGGGGGTGAGGAGGAGGAAGACTGTAGCCTGCTCTTTCCACTTTCAGAAACTCAGACTAGCAGCAGCAGATTGGTGCTGTTTTTTTGACATGCACAGCACACATTACTGCAAGATGTCATATTTTCCCAAAGGGGTACTCAGAATGTCAAGTAAGAAACTTGGACCAGACACAAGATCATAAATATGCTACAGACAACATACCAGGACATTTGTATTGGATTATTAAATATCACATGAATACTGTTTGTCTGACAGACTGTGTGTGGAACACAATATGATTTTTGTGGAGGATTTTTTAATCACATAGTTGTTACATGTTTGAAAAATGTGAGCTATGTCGGTGGCTTTTAATACTATTTTGTAGGTGGGATTTTCAAAACTCCTGAGTGACTTAGGAACAGAAACCCCATTAATTTTCACTGTGCTCCTAAGTGGTTTAGGAACTTTTTGGAATCTCATTCAGTATCTACATTTTTTTAGGTATAAGAAACATTCAGTACAAACCCTAAACACCCTCTAAATCAGTGTTGGTTCATATTTGACCTACAGCTATGAACCAGCAGCATTTTACTTGAGCTTTGTTCGTGTTTGTGATTTTTTTTTTCAAGGAAAGATCTATTTGTCAAGTAACATCTACAGATCCCACCATTGTATTAGCTGAGCAGTTTGCTACCAATGCTTTGATCCTCTCCATACCTTTGGGAGGCAATGAATTAGTATCCCCATTTTACAGGCTGGGAACTGAGGTTTAAAGGAATTTAAGAGCCTCATTTTTAGAAGTACTGATCACCCAACCTCCTGTAGAAATTAGTAAGAGGTGCACCTATCATAATCAGGCCCTAAGTGACCTAAGCCAAGGTCATACAGCAAGGCTGTGGTGAAGCAGGAATTTAACTTGAATCCCCTGAATCCTAACCCAGTGCTTTCATGACAAGACCATACATACATGCACACTTTTGTGCTCCACCTGGATATCTATGTATATCGTGAAGCTGTCACTTGCTGGTGCACTTAGAGTCCGAACCATTTAATGGGAAAGGTCAAATGGGGTGGGTCACATAGTATATCACCCATGCTCTGAACTGACTGAGTCTACCCTATGCAATCAGGATAAGAGAAGCAGCAGACATTTCACTTGTTCGCTTAAGAAGAGAGGCTCTATTTTAGTAGAGATCTATGATATGGTGAGAATAATCAGATTTTTTTTTTAATTTCAGTCTCCTATCTGTTGCTGGCATGCCATAGCCTAAACTAGAATGCTATTATTCTTAATTATATCAGTTGGTAGAAACCAATGATGTTACTATTTAACCTCATTATACAATAGAGCATTACTGTTAAACATCTTCAAGAAAAAGTGTCATTAATCCAGACTCTGGCTTAGCCAGTGCCATCATGTTCTGCATCACTTGGGCCTAAACCTCCTCCTGTCCCATATGCCTCTGTCACTGCATAACAGCCTGCAAACACATAGCCCTCTTCATGACAGCTACTACCATCATAGGGACTTTTTTCCCCCAGCAGTGTTTCCACAAAGCCACTGTTCTTAACACTTCTCTGGACAATTTTTCCTCTTTTTGTGGCGTTAACAGTAGGTGTCATAGTGTTTGGTAAATCCTGCAGCAAACCATCCTAGACCAAAAAATAACCCAACCCTAATTATAATGCATCCCAGTTTAAAGACTAATTTAGGAATTGGAAGTCTGGGTACAACTTCATTTGCTGTTTACTCCTCCACCCCCCCCTTTGCAATTGTCTTGTTTAGTTTGCTCCTCGTCCTCTTCCACACTCCTCCTCACCTCATATTTATTTTTAGAAGTTTGTGTCAACTTCTTTTAAAACATTTGCTCTCTTCCCTGGGTCTCCAGTTTAAAACAATGGCAACTAATCCCCTTTGCGGTTCCAAACTATGGATTCAACTGGCAGTTTTGCTTGCATGAAGTCCATAATAGCAGACCCTCAGAATAAAGTAACTTCACCTCATAAATAGAGGGGAACAACATTGGCATAGTCACTTTTTGGATATAATTAAAATGCTTTTAAATGTAGTTAGTTTGTTAAAAAATAAACATTATATCTGCACACTCTGCAGTGATCATAAATAGGTATTATTTCTCATAGAGGCTCCAGCCAAGCACTACACAACACATAGTGAGAGGCTCTTCCTTGAGGTGCCAACAATCTAAATAGACAAGACCAACAAATGGTGGGAGAAAGAAAATGTTCTTATACACATTTATTATCTCAGTTAAAGATTCTGCTACTTTAAAAAAACACAATTACCAGGTACAAACTTTACATTGCCTCAGTTTAAGAACTCCAAATCCAAACCAGCAAATTCTCAGTCTGGATGGATTTGAATCATTCCAAAGGTTATTCAGTTAAAAACATACATGATATTAATGTATGTGTTTAGGTACATTTTCCACCAAGGCCCCTCCAGCAAATCCATTCTCAGGACCTTACCATCACCCTCCCTCATAGGAGGCGTAAGGTGGGATATAAGAAAGTAGAGTTGTCTCCCTGCCATTCCAACCATAGGAGCCCCATACCCCATGCCGTTCCGATCCTTTAACCAGCACTTCCTTTTTAAGTCCTTTACCAGGCCATTTATCTGGTCACTGGATGCCTGCTCTCTGGAGTACATGCTCTGAACATCTGCCACAAGGAGGTGCCAGCAATTAGCTTGGCTGCTTCCCCTGCAAACCTAGTCAGGTTCCCAGACATATTCTAATGGCCATTTGTATAGCAGCCCAAAAAACATGTTACCCCCAAGTTTGATAGGGGAACCCCACTTCCCTCAACTGAACTCAGTTGCCCTTTGCTATGCCATCATCCAACTGTGGGCACGTGCTTGGAAGGAAAAGAGAAGTTAAGGGATAAACATTGTGACACAAAGTCCCTCACTAACTTCATAACCCTGCATGAGGTGGAAGTTTGGCCTGCCATGTTGTCATACCAGAAACACAGACTTTTATTGGGAGGAAGCTGTAATATGCCCGCCTTTATGTTCACTCGATACCTGGATATGCTAATGTAGTGGAAGGGCCCTTTTTCTCATCTTCTGCATGGGATACCCCCAAATGATTTGCCAGGCCACCTGGTTCATTGTAGTGTGAACAGAGCTGCCTCATGGGTATGAAAGGTGATGTATTAATGCATATTCTCTTAGAGTGTTGTTGGGACCAAACTAGGGGAGAGGGGAAGGGACCCTTAGCTTCTCTATAGGTAATTGATTTTTTATTTTGGACTTTACATAGGTGCTACTCCTTGAAAAGGGGATCTGAAATCCCACAGTTAACCCCCCCTCACCAAATATTCCACATGTGTTTTATTAGGGTAATGCCATAGAAAGCCCTGAACATCTTAAGCCTAACTGGTAATGGTGCCTGTTGTCCATTGGACCACCCCCAGCTTGCCCACTTACCCTGCCTGTGTTCTGCACATCATGAGCTGCTTCAGCTGAGCCAAACCTGTGGTTGGCACTCCACCCACTCCCAATCCTGTTTTCCCCTTGCAATCATCCCCTACCGTTCCAGCAAGAACAGGCCGAATGGGTCCCAAAGCATATCTCGCACACATGCTTGAATCTACAGGGGCTGCAAAAACAACCATTGTTATTAAATGCCCAGCAAATATTATTATGTGACTCATGCCCCTCCTAAGCTTCCAGTGGAAGGAACAGTCCACTATCAGTGTGAACTCCTGGTCCCCATGGAGTTATCCACTCTAAACATAGCATGTGATGCATTATGAGCCACCGGATCCCAGTTTGTGTTGCTGCCCTTAATCGAAACTGCTCATCATAATTAAACCAAGACATGCCCCCCAAATGTATTGTATGCCCGCCTGATTATATCCCTATACTTAAACAAGGCTGAGCTTCTCTCTGGATAGGACTGTACTATAACACCTGCATAGATAAGGAAGGCAGCCTTCCAATTTTCCCATGTTCTAGGCACCCGTGGCCACTTGGGCAACTCTTTATTCTGTGTGCTCTGTCCATGGTTACTTTCTGCCAACAAACCTCCCTGTGCAAGAGGGTAATATATCCACGTACCTGCACTCTCAGGATTTTATCCTTAGTTGTACTGAGCAGGTGAACTCTCATTGGGTCACCTGCCACAGTATAACCATACTTGAGACTGACTGACGGGCCTCCTCGGTGCCCTGTTCCCCGACAGCCCCCACAGGAAGCTCAACTCTATTCCAGAAGATTTTCTGTCCTAATGAGTTGAAATATGCCCTGGGGTTTCAACCACACCTCTGCCCCCGCAGCCTGTGTAGAGGGTCTGCTCCACCTGCCTGTCTCCCAACTTCCAAATTTGTGCCCTCCTGGAACCCAGGCCAGACCCATCACCCACAGATGGCTAAAGTTGTTGCAACAACTGCAGATTATCTTGCAGCAGCTGTGCAACACCATTAGTGTCCCCAGCAGAGGTGCATCCTCCAGATGGGTCTGATATGGATTCTGGAACTCCCATTCCTGATCCTGGCCTATTTGTTACCCCGCAAGGCTCACTCCCATCCCCATCAAGTACCCTCTGAGATGGACAATTTGGCAGGATATCACCTGTGCCAGTTGTCCCCCCCACCTCTGTCTGTTGGAAAGCACAATCAACCCTGGAATCAGACTCACCCCGGTTTCCTGGGTTCAGTGTAGAAGAACATCGTGGTTCTGGGTGGCCCAGTACTCTTTGGAAGCCCCACGGTGCAGTGGAAACAACCTCACTGACCACTTGCTGCAAATGGCTGCTGACTAACCCACCAGTCCAGCAAACACAACCTGCGCACCTGCATGCATGGTTGCTTCCCCTGGAGCATCCTCCTCCCACAGTGCATGAGGCTGCACCCCACTATGGGCTTCACCAATCCCTGTCCTGGTAACAACCCTTTGCCCCTGGTATGCTGAGCCCAGCCCTGGGCCACCATTTACCCCTACTAGAACTGCCCAGTGCACTGTTTGTTACCCCCCATCCCCCGCCCATGAAGGTACATTTCTCACCGTACTAATCTGTCCACAGTGGGAACCAAGTGAAACTCAATTCCCCATGCATCTAGTAAAAGCAGGGTTGGGAGTAAAGGGAGCTAAGCTACCTCCCCTAACCCTCCAGGGTTGCCATCTCTGACTGAAGCTATTCTAGGAGATTTTTTTCCCCAACATGATTTAATGTCATTTTCTTAAAATATCCTATTAAAATCTCCCGGACTGCTTTCAATAGTCGCTGTGAGATTAATGCCAATTCCAGGAAATTCCAGGCCAAATCCTGGAGGGTTGGCAACCCTACCCCTTCCCTCTTCCCTTCCCAGTGCCTGGGGAACTGATTTGATGCTTAGCCATCACACTAGCTGATTCACCATTCTTGTGAGCAGCTTCTACCCTGACTGTGCCTGTCCATCTCCAGGGAAGTGGGGAGCTTCCCCCACTTCTGCCTGCTTTCACCCTCCTGCAACCAGGTGGAGCCATGCTGCCCAGCATGCCTGGATCCTCTGCTGCCTGCTGCATGGAGAAAGGGGTTTCCAGCACCAGAGCTTGCACCTTTAAAACCTTCCACCCTTACATTCCAGGGGTGAGTCAGTGCTGCAAAGCTCACCCACACTCACCCTTTTTGTAGCAGTTTCTGACCTTGTTCCCACCCTGCCACCCCTGCCATAAAGCCACTGCCTTCCTCCAGCAAGCCTGGACAATGCCCCCCAACCCCCTGCTTTAGGTGCAGTGTGGTAATTTTCACGCTATGCTCAGTCAGTTACATCTCTACTCAGACTGCTAAGACGGACAAATAATGCAACTGCAGGGCCAAATTTTCAAATGTCAGTGGTGATTTTGGGTGTCTCAATTTTTGGGTTCCCAACTTCAGATGACTTTCAGGTGTCTGCTTTTCAAAAAGTGCTGGGAACACACCCATTGGCAATCAGGTCCCATTAATAAATAACAACTAGATCTTATATAGCACTTTTTATCTGTAGGTCTCAACGTGCTTTACAAAGGAGGTCAATATCATTATCCCAGGGTGGGCTCCAGTCACCTGTGAAGGAAGCAGGTGCCTGAGCCAGCAAATAGAAAGGGGCATCAGTCTGCCCATTATTGGGGTGTCACGTCCTGGTCTTCAGCGGCAATTCGGTGGCGAGTCCTTCACTCTCTCTTTTCCTCTTCGGTGGCACTTCGGTGGCAGCTCAATCAGGTTTTTCTTTTTTTTTTTCCTTCGCCACTTGGGGAGGCAAAAAAGCTGGAGCCGACCCCTGCATTATCCCATTTTTAAAGATGGGGAAACTGAGGCACAGAGCAGTGAAATGACTTGCTGAAGGCCAGGATCAGAACACAGGTTTCTGGAGTTCCAGTCCAGTGCACCATCCACTGGGGCACACTTTGAGATATGTGAAATCAGGCACCCAAAAACTGAGGCACCACAAAATCCCTAGTCTGTTTTGAAATTTTAAGGTTCTGATATTTTAAAATGAATTTGACGTAACTGGAGGGGAAACAAAACTCACTTCAAACAACCACGTAACATTTTTCAAAGTTAAATTATGCTCATTGAAAGACAGTTATCCCACCTTCTGCACACTGAATTGCTATGTGCAGTTATACAATACCAAGGGATGCTTTCTGCCACTCAGAGAGATCCTGCTGTTAACCTATAGATTTGTATGATTTTTTTTTTGTCTTTCATTATCTTCTCTGCCCTTCTGTTAACCTGATGCACCTAATGATTCTGTTCTTGCATTGCTGTTTTTCAAAGGGATTCTCAGCAAAAGTGGTCATACACCCATATTGTACAGATTGCATTGTCCTTTTGAACAGGAGATAAAATATATGAATCAGGTCGAGTTTCTTTCTAGGATTTTTGGCAGCCATGTTTGTGCATACCTGGCTACAGTTTTTCTTTTCTCCTTCCTATCAGCATTGCTTGCACTGTATATATTTGATGGACATCTCATTTTTAGCCTGTGTCCCTCTGACTGTATCTCTTCAAGTTTGCTTATGTCTAGGTCTCTGCCACCTATGAGTCTCAATTTAGCTAGTACCATTTCACAGCCATTATCAGATTCACTTGTTTTCTTTCTCTTCTCCCCCCGCCCCCGATCCCAATTTTCATGTATGTAATAGTGTTACTTGAAGGTGAGGATGTGGATTTTTTTGGCCTCCCTAATATGACTCACCTTCAGATGCTGTTGATTCTTTGTCTCTTCCTCCTGCTGATTTTACCCTGCTCTTTAAATTTATTTTCTGTCTCCTTGACCCAGTGAGCAACAATACATGAGCTTAGACTGCAGCTCAGCAGTGGAGCCCAGTGGTGACTCCTAGACCTGAGACCTCCAAAAGAACAGCACCAAAGTTAGTGGATGGTTGGGAAGGGAGCAAAAAATCTATGGATTTTTGGAAAAAGAGATTTAATGAAGTCAATTACATGGTGAAGTCTGGGAGCCCGGTTAAATGGAAAGGAAAGGAAAAAAGATGAATTTTAGGTTAGTGCTGAGGAGAGCAAGGGGAAGGAAGACCTCAAAAGGTTTGGATCAGTCTCAGTAGGCTTTTGATAAGCTCTGGGACCTTATCAAAATAAAACCTACATATCACTATCCATTACTTTACTGGCCTGTTATTCCATGACATACAACAAACCTATAAAACACATATTGAGGGGTTTTTTGCACTGAAAATATTCATTTAACAAATCTATTCTTTTTAGAGAAGGTTGTTTTGAAAGGCTCTATTACTTTATGGAATGGATTGTGGCTTCAGGCGGACATTCAGATATGCTACTGCACTGCGACTTTGTAAATATCTTTTTGGGGAAAGTGCTGCAAGAATTAAAGAGCATAACTGATACTTCCTTGCAGCCATCTTTTCTACAATTATTCTGAAATCCCAGTTCTTCCTATCTAATCGAGCTCCACATTAAAAAAATAAACTAAGAGAAACTGTTGCTCAAAGGAGAAAAGATGGTTCAAAAAGTGGAGGAAACAATGAAGTTCTTTTCATTTCACAAGTTATAAAACACACCTGTTTCCCTCATTTGTTTTAAATCACAACATTTAGTTAAAATTGTTATTGAATTTTTTCATTTACCAAAACATATGTGCTTCCCTTACCTTCTCCTGCCACTCAGTCAGGAACCAGAGTGAGTAACTGGGAGCTAGTGGCTCCAAGTTAAGGGGCATAACAGCACCAACTGAGAGGCCAATATCAAACCCAGGCTCCCTCTTCCCACTGTAGCCAGCTGCAGCAGGCTCTCCACCACCATAATCCCCCCCATCCTCCCTCAGGAGCCCCCAAAAGCCCATGTGACCACTGACTTCCT
Organism: Gopherus flavomarginatus; assembly: GCF_025201925.1. Taxonomy (NCBI): domain Eukaryota; kingdom Metazoa; phylum Chordata; order Testudines; family Testudinidae; genus Gopherus; species Gopherus flavomarginatus. The sequence goes on from NC_066618.1 coordinate 200,277,715, forward strand.
CAAAGGCCAAGCAACCCCTTTTATTCCTCAGCAGTTTCATAACCCCCTGTAATCACCCAGCCAGCTACACCATAATTTACCATTCAGACTCCCTCTTTCCCCTGACACCCTCAAGCACCTACTCTGGTCACAGTTGAAAAGTTTTGTTCAGCAACATGCCCTACCCCTGCCCATAAACTGAATTGTGGTTATATGTAAATAATCCATAAATAAATTCATTAAATAATATGCACTATATGTCACACATGGAGCAGAATAAAATTTGGCAAATATGATACTTTAGTTTACCCCTGAATAAAATGGGTGTAATAAGATCTATCTTTCTTAGCAGGGTGTTTTGAATCTTACCAATGTTTGTGAAGTACTTAGAGTTCTTTGGTTGAGGACTGCTAAATAATGCTCAAGATTATTTATAAGCTATGGAGGTAGTGTTATGAACTTGATCAAGATTAAGTTTAGATCAGGGCATGGGTAAGAAGTGAGCCCATGGAGCAACTGTGGTTCCAACAGCTCTGAAATCACAAGAGCTGTTCTCATGAGATTTTGGTGGAAAACAGTGGAAAACTGACAAGATCTCCATATGGCAAAAATTCCTGATGAGAATCAGAATTGAGAAATATGCCACTTCTGGTTTTAGATCCAGTTTGGAGTCATAACTATTGGGACAAGTTCAGACACACAGAATCAGATCCAGAATCACCTCAAAAGTGAAGGAGATTGGATTCAAGGTTCCTGTTTTGGCTTATATCTAATCATTTGCAGGAAGTGTCTTCTAACTTGTAATAGTATGTATTGACCATTAATGATATTTTTCAGTATTCTACTCATAAATATGAAAATCTATCTGCTAGAAACAGTAATAATCATCCAGCATTTCTTAAATAATGGAAGCAGGTTAATCTATACATAAAATAATTCTTTTCAAGAAGTTGCCCTATGATACAAACATACCTTAAACATATTTATTTGTAATATATTTAGAAGCATGAGCAATTCAGAATGATTTGTGGCCCATACCAATATACATACTACATTCTATATTCTTCTCTATTTAGTTATTTATACTGCTCTCATTGCCATAGTATCTGAGCATCTGTTACCTATCTGCTGGTCTATATGCCAAGTAGCTTTTTATCCTGGCCAAACTCCAAGGTGTTTAATTACATCCTGTGCGATATAAATTTCCCCATCATTTTAAACTGAACACAGTATTCTTTACTCCTTGTCCTACAGAGTTGCTTGGTGTTGCTGTGTGCTACTGAACAGCTGCCATATTCCACCCCAGAGGCTGATGATTTAACTGGTGTTTATTTCCTGGTTTTACAGCACTTCCTCTTTCTACAGTAATAAATCACTTTGAGGTCCTTTAGACAAGGCACTATGGAAATGAAAAAAAGTGTGTTCATTCAGAATTTGTATAAAAACGAAAACCTTGAAAAGTTGAACTGAAAAAGAATATATTGTGGTTGGGCTAGAACAGAAAACATGTATTTGTTTAAGAGAGCTATATATTCAGCATTACACTTTTTTATATAGTCCATCCATTCATGCACTGGAAATGTATATTCGTTGGTTTGCTCAAGCGGTTTGTGTTTTGGTTTGGTCAGGGTGCATGCAGTAAGAATGCTTCCAGGATTGCTGGGAGAAAATATATGTATTTGAGGAGAAACTACTATGTGCTTCTCCAAGCACTGCTTTGTAGTTGGATGCGGAGTTCATGAAAATGCCCTTGGCCTATCTGTCATGTCTCTTTTGGAGTGTATGATATCACCAACTGCACTAGCTGCTGCTCCACCCTTCTGGGCTCTGAGAGTGCTATCGAGACCTGTTGTTCTTTACTATCTTATAATAATAAATGGAAATACACCTATCTCCTAGAACCGGAAGGGATGTTGAAAGGCCAAGGCCAAGTCCAGCCCCCTGCCTTCACTAGCAGGACCAAGTACTGATTTTTGCCCCAGATCCCTAATTGGCCCCTTCAAGGATTGAACTCACAGCCCTGGGTTTAAGTAGACCAATGCTCAAACTACTGAGCTATCCCTCCCCTTCTTTGTCACTACATCTAGGAGTAATTTTGCACAAAATTCACATACTACAGGTGTCATGATATAATTCCCCACTCTGAACCTTAGCATCCAAAAGATGGGGCACCAGCACGAATTCCTCTCAGCTCAATTACCAGCTTAGTACTTGTAGTGCTGCCACCAACCAGGAATTCCAGTGCCTGGTACACTCTGGTCCCCCCAAAACCTTGCCTGGGGACCCCCAAGACCCAGACCCTCTGGATCTTAACACAAGGAAAGTAAACCCTTTCCCTCACCATTGCCTTTCCCAGACTTCCCCTCCCTGGGTTACCCTGGAAGATCACTGTGATTCAAACTCCTTGAATCTTAAAACAGAGAGGAAAATTCACCTTCCCCCCTCTTTCTCTCTTCCCTCCCAGACTCTCCCTGAGAGAGAAAGTAATTCTAACACAGAGAGAAATTAACCTTTCTCCCCACCAATTCCCTGGTGAATCCAGACCCAGTCCCCTGGGGTCTCACCAGAATAAAAAAAAACCAATCAGGTTCTTAAACAAGAAAAGCTTTTAATTAAAGAAAGAAAAAACAGTAAAAATTATCTTTGTAAATTTAAGATGGAATATGTTACACAGCTGTAGACACTGGGAATACCCTCCCAGCCTAAGTAGACAAGTACAAATTAAAATCTTTTCAGCAAAATACAAATTTGAACTCCCTTCCAGCCAAATACACAATTGCAAATAAAGAAAACAACCATAAGCCTAACTCACTTTATCTACCTAGTACTTACTATTCTGGACATATAAGAGACTGTATCAGAGAGATTGGAGAGAAACCTGGTTGCACGTCTGGTCACTCTCAAAACCCAGAGTGAAAAACAACCGAACACTAACAGCACACACAAAAACTTCCCTCTCTCAAGATTTGAAAGTATCCTGTCCCCTGATTGGTCCTCTAGTCAGATGACAGCCAGGCTCACTGATTTTATTAACCCTTTACAGGCAAAAGAGATATGAAAAACTTCTGTTCTATTAACTCTTACTTATCTGTTTATGACAACAGGTAACACTATTATGCAACGTACAAAGTGTGGGGTCTCTCCAGGTGCCTTCAATTTGATTGGATTATGACATGAGACCTATACATAGATTCTGGGGCAAATCATTGCAATTCAAAAGTGGCCCGATTCTGCTGCCATTGAAAATAATGGAAGAATTCCCATTCACAGAAGCCAGAAAGCCAGACTGGATCCAAAGGTTGCCATTTCCTCTTTGCACTTCATCTCCCATGTTCAGTTGGGTGTGTATCAGCAGCACTGTCATTCATGCAAGGAATGGTACTGATCTCCTGCCAAACTCCAGCTTATCTTTCTGCTACTGATGCTCAAGTGTTGCTGATGGGTGACACCGAGCCAGCTCTGCTCCTTGCTGGTGTTCATTTCCAAAGCACGCTTAGATCCTGGCAGCTCAAGAAGCTAGAGACTGTGCCCAGGATTGAGTCTCTTGTCACAGCACACCGTGCCAACCCTAAGTGACTGAGCTGGTCCCAAGTGCAAGATTTATTGCAATATTAACAAATGAGGTTTAGGCTATAGAAGATTCTTCTCAAATTAATTTCATTTAATGTAACTTAATGTAAGGATATTAAAGATTTTTTATTGCTGTGTCTTCATAAAATATAAATATACACTTATGTGAACAAAATTAAAAATGACAGGTCAACTCTTAACCTGCCTGTTGATCACACAATACAATTAGCCATTTTCAATACTGTATTCTTCCTTAGCACAGAAACAAATTGCCTTATAAAGGGCCACATTCTTACCCTATTCAGCCATATAGTCCTACTGGAAAGGTTAAGAAGCTGATTCCCCACTGCCTAATCCCTTGTGTAATTTTTACAACTGTGAGATATGAGTTCAACATGGGTGTAAAAGCTATCAAACAGAATTCTGCACTCACACTGTTGGTAGCATTTTGCACCGGCATTGTACAGGTGAAAGTTACTATTCAAAGGGTAAAATCATTGCCTGATGTAGATACACCCCTTTTGCCTTTATACATGCAAGACCAAAGATGTCAATAGTACTATTCACATACGGGCTATATGGTCAAGTTCTTCATCTGTTTGTGGATTGTAATAATTACAAAGAATGATTTCTTTCAGCTATGAAATAAGAAAAATATATTAACTTTGTAAAAACTTTGTATTAAATTGCTTTTATATGGCTACAATTATTTAGAGCAATTGAGGCATAGTGTAATAATGAGTCCATTCACAGAAAAGCCCTGTAAATAATAATCTTTCAGGCAATTCCACCAACTATCAAGACATTGAATAAATAGGGCCATGAATGCTGCCATTAAGAACATAAGAATGGCTATGCTTCTGGCAGTCAGAAGCTATGAACACCCAGAGCAGGGTGTTGAATCACTACCCATCCTGGCTAACAGCCAGAGATGGACCTATCCTCCATGAACTTATCTAATTCTTTGGTGAACTCCATTGTAGTTTTGGCCTTCACAACATCCCCTGGCCTCGGTTCCATAGGTTGACTGTGCATTGTGTTAAGAAATATTTCATTTTGTTTGTCTGCTTCAGTCATGCTTTTATAGACCTCTATCATACGCCCCTTTAGGTGTCTCTTTTCCAAGCTGAAAAGTCCCAGTCTTTTTAATCTTTCTGCAGATGGAAGCTGTTCCATACCCTTAATAATTTTTGTTGCCTTCCAATTCTAAGGTGTCTTTTTAGATATGGGGCGATCAGAACTGCATGCAGTATTGAAGGTGTGGGCATATAATGGATTTATACAGTGGCATTATGATCTTTTCTGTCTTATTATCTATCCCTTTCATAATGATTCCTAACATTGTTAGTTTTTTTCACAACTGCTGCACATTGAGTTAATGTTTTCAGACAACTATCCACAATGACTCCAAGATCTTTTTCTTGAGTGGTAACAGCTAATTTAGACCCGATCATTGTATATGTATAGTTGGGATTATGCTTTCCAGTGTGCATTACTTTGCATTTATCAACACTGAAGTTCATTTGCCAGTTTGCTGCCCAGTCACTCAGTTTTCCGAGATCTCTTTGTAAATCTTTGCAGTCTGCTTTGGACTTAACTGTCTTGAGTAATTTTTGTATCATCTTCAAATTTTGCCACCTCACTGTTTACTCTTTTTCCAGATCATTTAGGAGTATGTTGAACAGCTCTGGCCCCAGTACAGATTCCTGGGGAACACTGCTATTTACTACATTCTGAAAACTGACCATTTATGCTTACCCTTTGTTTCCTGTCTTTTAATTGGTTACTGATCCATGAGGGGACTTTCCTTCTTATCCCATGACTCCTTCAACCCAAAAGGCAAGTCTCCCATGTGTGTGCCATAACAACTTGAGTTTGGATCCCTGATCAGGAACTTGGCCACAGGTCTCCCATATCTCAAGTGAATGCCCCAACTACTGGGTTATAGTGTATTTGGGGAAGGGAAGGGGCTTGTGGGGAAGCTCACTCTCAATTTCTCCTGTTTAAGCTGTTTCACTTTGTACAAATAGTAATTGCTGCAGGGATTTGAACCCAGGCGTCTGAGGTAAATTCCTGACCATTGGATTATTGTGCATAAGGACACCGCCACCCATTCTGAATGAACCAAACTCCCCATGCAAATCTAGCCTGAAAAAAAGAAATGCCCAAACCTATTCAGTGAATTTGTGTCGAATTCATGACTAGGTTGATTGACCACCAATAGCTCCTCCTCAGTTTTATGAATATAGCCCTTAATTATTTTTTTAAAATTGAAAATATCCCATAATGAAACATTTTGTTTGACCTGAAGCAATTTTTTTTCCTGATCTTTATGATTTGCAAAGATTCTCCAAAAATTTATTTTTGGATCAAACTCCATCTTTTTGGAATGGCCAGCAAACTGAAACATCAATTATTCATGCAGGTCTCTCTAGGACCACTTTCTCTATCCTTTAATTGAGCAGACCACCCACTGAGCTCAATAGGAGTTTTGTTGAGTTAAGGACCACAGAATTTATGATGATGACTGGTATTGAAAAATACAGTATATAAGTGAATATTTTACTACCTTGGACAGCAAGATCTTCAATAATCCTAACAGAAGGGTTAAAGAGTTGTGCAACGAAGGTGAGAGACCCACATCTAATTGAAGCAATATAATTTATTGTACTAGACTGAATCTGTCTTTTTTTCCAAGTTTAATCTGCTGAAACAAGTAGCCCCCTACATTTTATATTTCCCTTTACTATCAACATAAACCAACCTGTGTTTAATGGGCGGGGTCAAGAATCTTATAATGAAAATAGATCTAAATTAATAGCATATAGGCAGCAGTTAATGATGTGAGACTGCTTTTCAAATACAGTTACTGACAGCATAACATCCCTCTGGACACAAATTATTGAAAACACATCTTTTAAAGCACGAGATTCAAACAATGAATACAGATGCCTATTTTTTAAGACTAAATTTAATCATCTCCTGCTTGTGACCATTTGGCAGCTTCAGGAAAGTTTTCTCCGGAACCAAGTCTCTGAAGCCAAGCTAATAAAGTGCTAATTAAAGAAAGTGCATGGAAGACATGAACACTAGGAGCCTGGAGTAATTGGATACAAAAAAGACAGGGCTGAAATACGTCACTTTCTCTGCTGCTCCTGATTAGGCTCTAATTCGAATACCAATATCTCACTGCACGTCAAGGTGCTTTGGGAAAGGGTCCTAGGCTTTCTCCATGGAGTGGAGAGCTATGCTATAAACAGAAAATAAACCATAGCTGTAAAAAAAAAAATCTATATTTAATCGTGTGCCACCGCTTGTGATAAGAAATGTGGCAGTTTAGACAGTACACAGAGAGCTTTTCTTTTCATTCCACCTTGGGGAAACAGAGATCAGAAAGAAATGAGGGAAAAACCACCATATTTTTTTTTAAAAAGCTACGCTGTGAAATAGAAACCATCTACTGAGCCTGTCACAATTGTGCAGTAATTAATTTGAAGAGTTTCTCATCCGCCCTGCAGGCATGCTGGAAATGAACACCTACTGGAACTTTCCTGAAAAAAATGGACAACATAAAAACAAGAGTTACCTCTTCTAATATATGTTGAATGGGTTTTTATTGTTGATTTCCTCCTGAATCTCGCAAAGCGAAACGTGATTGCATGAACTGATGTAAAACCTAATTTCTGTTGCAGTTGTAAAGCTCAAAGTAGTATTGTATTTTGTTTATGAACAGATTTACTGTCTGGTTTATTGAGGTATCACTTAAAAAAATCATGTCTTAGTATAAAATAAAAATAATTAAGGATGGGCCTTTATTGCATATATGAAATAGGAAATTGCACAACTAACTGGGCAACCCTACACGGGGATTTAATACATCTAGAAATTAAAAACACTAAAACTATTGAAAGCCTCTGTAATAATAATGCCATCTTGCGTTTACACAGCACTTTCCAAACAGCACGTTTTCAAAGCATGCAGGCATCTGGTTAAGCATGTAAATTTAACATAATATGGGCCCCTATTTGGCAAAACATTTAAGCACATAATTAATCCCATATCAGTTCAATAAAGCACTTAGGAATGTGCTTAAATCCTACTGAAGTACAGGTGCCATAAATAAAATATTTAATTTTGTATAGCCATTGTGTAGAAATCTCTCCCTTATTTTTAGCTTTTCATCGTATTAAATTTTAGAGAAATTTTGCAACAAAGCAACACTGACAAAATCCTTGATATCAAAAATAAGTGTACAAATGGAAAAAAACAGCAGAAGATTTCTAGAGCGATGTGAATCACGCTTAGTTCTGACAAATAGACCTTATCCATTTTGGATTCACTAGCAAATACTTATTCTAAATCAAATGGCATCTTTTTTTCTCTCAGAGAGAGGCTTAAATTCAAATTATATATCAACTTTTAAGGAATAAAAGGCTGCCAAAACTGTCTATATATTATGATAAATCACAACCACCAAACAGTTATAGAAGAGAGAAGGATTTTCTCTATGATGCTAACAATGCAAATTGGCAGAGATTATTTTAAATATTTTTTTAAGGAAAAAGTATTAGAAAAGCCTCAAAGTTCTATGAACATCTGTGAACAGTTAAAAGGAGTCCTGGAAATTTTTCTGCCAATTTTGGGGGTAATTAAAGTGTGGCTTCAGCATCAGTAAAATTGGTTCTAATTTTCTGTTATTCCTGTTACTTTTAGTTATACACCATTGTCTGAATGAAGGACACGAGAGTTATTAGAAGCTGTTTACAATGACCAAATGAGGGGACAGATAGACAGCAATATGATTGATTTTAACTGAGGGAACTTTGGCCAGTGTTGTAACTACAAACAAAGAAAGTTTTCCCTGACCTTTTTATATATGAGGATATTTTTCATGTTCAGGTTTGTGTTTAAGTAAAGGCCAAATCCTCTAGACCAGTGGTGGGCAACCTGCGGGCCGCACATGGACTGCCAGTGTAATCTGCTGGCAGGTCGCCAGACAGTTTATTATGCGGGCAGCCATGAAATGTAGCCACAGTTCACCGTTCCCGCCCAATGGGAGCTGCAGGAGATGGTGGCCAGCATGTCCCTGCAGCCTGGGCCACTTCCTGCAGCTCTCATTGGCTGGTAATGGCAAACCACGGCCAGTGGGAGCTGCAGGCAGCCGTGCAAATGTAAACAAACTGTCTGGCAGCCCACCAGCGGATTACCCTGACGGCCGCGTGCGGCCCGCGGGCCACAGGTTGCCCACCACTGCTCTAGACCATCTGCAGACCATTTCAATATACAATGGTAAAGAAATATTTTGAAAGGAAAGAAAAACAAACTTTAATGAATTCTGATGATTCTACGGCACCAATGGTCATGTAGGGAGTGTCTATTTTAGGGACATGTCTTCACTAGAGGTCTTTGTTTTAAACCAACTCAATTAACCACCAATAAATTGAGGTAGTTGACACTTTTTTAAAGGTTGGTCTGGTCATTCCTCAAATGTTTGTTCCAGATTACAAATGTTAGATAAAAGGCTTTTTTTTTTAATTGTGTTAGCTAACATTTTTTAAACCCTCTAGATGACAGGAAAAGCTGTATTTTAAAGTTTCCTGGTCAAGGTGAGCTTCGCTGGGGGTTCACAAAGCACTTTCTTTTCCTAGGTCTGGTCTACACTAGGAAATTACATCACTCAGAGTTGTGAAAAACAACAATGACGTCTGATCAACCAAACCCTGAGAATTCATCCGTTGACCTAGCTAGTGCCTTGCGGGGAGGTGGAGCACCTAAGCCGACAGGAGAAACTCTCCCATCAGCATAGGTAGCATCTTCATTGAAGCACTATGGCAGCATAGTTGCAGTGCAGCAGCTGCGCTGTTGTAGCATTTTAAATGTAGAAAAATCCCTTGTCTAAGACCTAGTCTACACTCACAATAGTTTTCCAATGTAGCTGTTCAATCAACACCCCCCCTCCGACACACACACACCTCCAACCCCCATGGAGATGAAATATAAGTGTACTTAAACCAGTTCCCTGAAAGTCCTAATCTATACCAGCGAAAAGGCTTTTGTGCTGGTATAACTGCATCTGCTCTAGGGCTTTGGCCAGCATAACTGTCAGTTAGGAACGGAATTTTTCATACTTCTAACCAACACAGCTGTGTTAGCAAAACATAAATCATATAAAACAACCCTAAGACAAATTTTAGAGTTTTTTCCTTCTCTCTACCAAATGTTTTCAAACATTGTCCTTACATTTCTAGGTAACGTCAGCATTTAAAAAGGATGATATGAGCCTCTCACTGCATTTTGAGATCAGGTAATGGTCTCTTTTGTGCTTGGTGTAGAAGTAAGTCATCAGCTCACAGGAGGGCTGAGGTTGGATGGATTATCATTACACTATTCCTATTAGCTAACCAAGGCAGGCACTTACCCTCACTTCTCAATTAGTAATAACAAATGTGGGTCTTAAAACCAGTAGCCTTTTAGATTCTCTCTTTTATTGTTTTGCCCGTCTGGCTCTTCATACATCTGCTCCTGGAGCACAGCAGCTCAGCTGCATTATAGTCTCTCCTGAGAGGGAGCCACCTTGTTATTCTCTTGACATACCAAACTTTGTAATATAGTTTATCCTTTATAAATAACACTAAGAAAAACAAAATAAGGTCAAGGTGAGAATAAAGAGCCATCAATCTATCTTGATAATTAGATGGAAATTACAGCAAGGTCATGTTTATTAGTTTGGATCAGGATATAAAGAAGAGGTAGTAAATTAGTCTTTTGCTCAGAAAAGAAACAAGTGCATGGCACTGTAATTTCCAAAGAAGAGACGCTTTGGCATTTTGTTTCTTCTGAACTTACATATGAAAGACAAGAAATAACTTGGCAAAATATGCTGGGTGCAATATTGTTTTCATTGAGGTTAATGTCATAAGTCCAATAAATTTCAGTGGAAACAGGATCGAGCCTATTAACTTTTAATAGAATCTATACAGCAATTTTTAATTTTTAGCCAAGAAACTTAAACAGTAGCCACTATACACTGTAAAATTTACATTGTGATCTCAGAAATATGGAAAAATCACCGTGTGTACCGAAAAATCTTCTAGTCCATGCATGTGCAGCGCTGGATTGTCAAGCTGTGCTATAACATACAAACATATATTGAGGGTCACATTCAAGCCTTAATATAAACAGAAGGATCCACTATGTTCATCCCATTTGAATGTTTAAAATTATGTAGTAAATATGAATTAAAGGAGCAGGGGTGGGCAAACTCTTTGTCCCAAGGGCCACACCTGGGTATGGAAATTGTATAGCAGGACATGAATGCTCACAAAATTGGGGTTGGAGTGCAGGAGGGGGTGGGGGCTCTGGAGTGGGGCTGAGAATGTGGGGTTCAGAGTGCAGGAGAGGGATTAGGGCTGGGGTAGTAGGTTGAGGCACCCAGTGGGCGCAGGGGTGCAGGCTCCGGGTGGCGCTTACCTCAAGCAGTTCTCGGCTCTTACGTGGAGGTGTGGCCATGCGGCTCTATGCACTGCTCCATCCGCAGGCGCCACCCCTGCAGCTTCCATTCGCTGAAGTTCTCAGACAATGTGAACTGTTGGGGGTGGCGCTTGGGACGGGGGCAGCTTGCAGAGTCTGCTGGCTGCCCCTAAACATAAGAGCCAGAGGACGGACATGCCGCTGCTTTTGGGAGCCACAGCATGTGCGCATGTTGCGGTCCCTGACCCCGCTCCTGGGCTGGAGCCCAGGAACAGGGTAAACTCCCAGTGAGAACTCAAGGGCTGGATTAAATAGGCTGGTGGGCCGGATGTGGCTCGGGGGCTCTACATTGAATTGTGTATGTCTAGAATAAAAATTCTTGTTTAGCACTTTGCTTGTTTAAAGCACAAACATTAATTTCTTCTATATTTACAGAATACATTGGGTCAATTTCTCCTTTCTTAATTTGGCTCATTCTGTTTTATTATGTCAACTGTAATATAATTTTCTGAATGATTTAGCTTCCTATTTCTCCTATAAATTTATTGATACATGAACAATTACCTTCCAGAGCTAGTTATATAATGACTCCTACACAGTATATTCTAATGCCCAACTTCAATCCTTCTTTATCAAAATACTACTTTAAAAAAGAGTAATGAAAACTCACTGCTCACACTCCATTCTTAAATCATCCCCAATAAGTCAATTGATTTGTACAAATTTACATCAAGGATAAATTTAACTCGTATTTAGGTACTGAAATACATACGATGTCTCTCACCACCAATTATGCATTGTCCTAGATATCAGACTGTGAATTATAGACATAGGGTCATATGCTGCACTTAATCCATTTATACAACTTTTTTGGGCCAACATTCTACCCTTTATCTCTGCACACAATCTCCTTTGACAATCCCCAGTTGTGTGTGTGGAACAAAGGTAGAATGTCATTCAATAGATTAGGCCCAAATACTATCGTACTGGAGCTTTGCATTGTATGAGATTTTTAGATTTACAGACATTTAAGCAATTTGTGCCATCCAGTTTCAACAAAAGGTTTCTTATTTCTTACATAAATGTAATCTCAGTTCATAATTAATATGATAGTCTGCAGTAAAAGCACCAAAGCAGCACATTCTAAATTAGTCAAGCACAAGGAATCCCTGGGGAAATCCAAAAACACTTAACTTGAAACATGAGTAAGAGTTTAACAATAACCATATTCAACAGAAATCCAAATTTGATATCCCACTGCAAATCCATTAAAACTAACGGGTAGAATTCAGTAAAAATTCTATTACTCTGGGAGACATTATTTACCATAATTTTGCATTTATCAAGGTGAAACACAAAGGATATGTCTACATTAGGGTTCTCAGGTTAAAAACTTTTAGTGTACACAAATCCTTAGATTTAACTATGCATGTCCTGCATTTTCTATTTCTACATTTCTATATCCCAATGTATTTACATTATTCATAAATAAGCCCACTAATTTGTAGCCTGATACTGCTGTCATTTAAATCAGTGACCAAACACACAATGGCTTCAATGAGAACAAGATTGGAGCTATGTATAATTTCAGCAAGATTATGCATTGTTTCAATGGACAACTAATTTGAAAAATGTAGCGCTTTAATTACTAGCAAAACATTACATAGCAGCACTGATAGTTTTCTTTGCCAAATATATTCTTAAGGTTGATAATGTGGCATAATTCAATAATTTTAATGCAATTATTTGCAACCCCTTGGGCTTCTAGGAGAAATTGTTTTGCCACATACAGATTGCCTATAGTTCAATGAGGCTAAAATATAAAATGAAAAATGATTATGCTAATTTGCATGATCAATTCTCACTCTCCAGATTGGAGAAAGTGCTATGTTACTTCAGGAAGGCCTGAAGGCAACAGTTGATCCTCTGTTTGCTTAGCTAAATTTTACAGTGTTTAAATCCTCATTCCCCACCCCTCTCCCATTCCTTAGCCTTTGCTTCATCCCATCCAGCCCACACAATTATGCATTTTGTGAAATATGCATCCCGTCCAAAATGGAGAATGCTGTTCACCTGTTTAATCACTGTGATTCTTCTGAACAAGGTCAACACTCTATTGCAAGGAAAAGGCTGTAGTAAAAAGATGCCCAAAAATATAAGAGCAGTGTATTTTCCTGTATCTATAAGCTGTAGTTGTAGCAAATCTGAATATCGGCAAGTGACTAAAGCAAGATGCTACTTTAAAGCACAGGAAATATAATTTGAACTGGAATGTTTCTTAATGCCAAAGTCTATTTTTCATGCTATACATAATTAGATGTACATCAGCGAGTGGTCAGCTTCATCACAATATTTAATTACTCCAGCTTTTGAAAGAAGGTAACTGAAAAATATATTTTTACCTTGTATCCTTTTAAACAAATGTTGTAAGTTAAATACTAGCAATGTTAGAACCAACTGTCTGCTTCTAACATTATATAAGCAGATATAAGTGTATGTATGTATATTATATATACACATACATATACACACACAAACTTTTACACAATTTTAGTTCAAAAATTGTATTTTAAAATTATAGTTTATAGATGGGCTACATTCAGTCTTGAACTACACTAGTAGTGGGGTCAGGGTAACAGAAAGTCTACCTGGAAACCACAATTTATATATCCTCTCAGGAAGCCTCCAACTGCCCAGTGCAGTCTCAAAAGTGGGCCACTGACCTGAGCATTGAAGGATGTGCTGAACTAGGTCCATTGACTCACATTCTTAAAGTTAAGCGTATGCATAAGTATTTGTGTAAGTGGGGCCCAAGGGTTTGTAGGGTGCAGTTGTACTAGTATCAAGGTGCTTATATTGGGACAGATAATCCTGTGTGGGAAGGGAAATAAGCTACACTGCTATATCTGTATCTATACTAGAAGTTGTATCAGTATAAAAATCACATGCTTCTCTGACGTAGTTTTACCAGAGGTTGAACCCTGGGCAGTAAAAGGTCCTATGGCAGTAGTGGGCAACCTGAGGCCCATGGGCCACATGCAGCATATCAGAGTACTCTGATTGTGGGCCACAAGACCTTTTGCTGATGTTTACTGTCCGCAGGCGTGGGCGGCCCCCCCCCACAGCTACCAGTGGCTGCGGTTCGCCGTTCCCGGCCAATGGGAGATGTGGGAAGCTGAGTCCAGGCCTGCTGCTTCTCACAGCTCCCATTGGCTGGGAACGGTGAACCACAACCACTGAGAGCTGCGGGAACCATGCCTGTGGACGGACAATGTCAGCAAAATGTCTCATGGCCCACAACCAGATTACCCCGATAGGCCACAGGTTGCTCACTACAGAGGAGTCCCAACTGCAGTTTAAAGCTTTATTTCTTTAAGAAGCCATGAGGGAGCTTGGTGATATGAACATCTCCTGTCAGATCACAGTTACTCTTCCTGTGCAGGGGTTGCAATCTGCATTCCTCAGTACCAGAGTGGGTGAACTGAGCCTAACAGATTATAAATAACATTAAAAGACTCAGCAGCTCTTTAAAAGTAAATAGAAGAATGTGTGCTATATTAAAAGCACAATACATGATAACTAGCTTCTGGGAAGGCACAATATCTTCTATAATTTCCTTATTATTTTAATTGTATTATGGTGTTTGTAGGCAGATATTTTTTGCATATAGCTTTGCCTATAGGTAGGTAGTGACTATGTAGGCTTCCCCGCCTTATGGTAGCTCTGCCTATGAAGCTCAAGTATAAACTGCAACACCTCTCTTATTTTATCACTGGGTTTCTTGTAACAGAAAATGTCAATGGTGCTGTAATCAGGTTGGCACCCACCTCTCACAAGCTCTCCCTTTGGTTGGGTGTGTCTGCATTCTTTCAGTTCCGATGAGTCCCTTCAGTGGTTCTCAGGCGGATTTTTCAGCAACTCAGCCCTCTGGCCCAGTCACACACACTGTCTGCATGTGAACCAGAACAGACCCCTTCCAGGACATTCAGTCCATCAGAGCCTATCTCATTCCCCCCCTAGTGGCGTCTCTCTAGCCCTCTGGGCTCAGTTTTTAAGTAGTCCTGGCCCTGGTATGGAGCCATATCCCCAGGACTTCCTGGAGACATATCTTCCTGCAGCCCTCTGGCCAGGTTCAGTCTCTACTCAGACCCAGCGGACAATCAGGAGCTCCTTCATTGCTCCCCTGGTCCCTACTAACAAACTATGTTTGACTCAATCTAGCAACAAGCCAGGAGCCTCTTACTCCCCCAGTCCTTGCCTCCACTTAGTTGTCCATAGTCCTGTTGCTCTTCCACTCAAGCACACAGTCCTTTCTTCTCCAGCTCCAAGCAGCAACTAACTGCTACTTTGTTCTGCATCTCTTTTTATATAGCTCTCCTGTCCCCTGATTGGCTGTTCCAGCAACCCCTCTGATTGGTTGCTTTCTTGCAACCACTCTTGGCCACATGGAGGACCTCTCTACTGCTCCTTTCCTGGGATGGGTATGGCAGAACCCTAAGGCCTCCAGCAGGGGGCTTTGGGTCTAGTTCACCCCATCGCAGGTATCAATTTGTGTGACGTACTGGTTTGTTCTAAGAGCTAGCAGCTCAGTCTTGCACAAAACTCCCCAAATGGCCAACAGGAATCATGTGTGGAGAGCTTGAAGGATCAAGCCAAATTGGGGCCTTCACAACTTTATTCTTCTTTCTGAAACCTCCTACTGTTGCATAACCACCAGTGGTAGAAACTCTAGTGGGCCTCAGGAGTAGCATTTTAACCACTATGTGATGGGTTAGTGCACATGGTAGTAAAGATACAAGTGGCCAGCCTATGTTAGTGCTCCCACAAGTGAAGCTGAATCAGTGGCAATGCAATGGTAGAAAATTTGAGGTAAAATATTTGTTATAGAAAAACCACTTGCACCATTTCAACTGATCTTCCAGAAGAGTCCCACAATGCTTCAGTAAATCTTTTCAGCAGACACTCGCTCCTATAATCATTTTCTTGTTCTGAGATATTGCAGCTTTTTGCAAACAAGATTTTGTTTTAGATATAATGCTTGTAAAATGAAAGGCCTTTTCTCAAAAAAGTCTATTTTTATGCAACATACATACCGTTTAATTCTACATATTGTATGTTACATTATAAATTGAGAATTGCTAAATGATATGATTCACATGAAAAAATAATGCAGTATAATACATCTCTGATGGCCTAGATTGCCACTCCCACTAGTTACTCCAAAGCAATGATGGTTAGAGGGAGTGCTGGGTATAGAAATACTGACCTGGTTTTCACTGTCAGGGTGGTTTGTATGATATACTGCAGTCACAATGGTTTAAATCAGCTGCTGGAAGCAGCTTTGTAGTTTAATTCTCTATTGAAGACAAAGCAATTCACTTCATAGGGGAATAGGTACCATGTTACTGAACTTATCTAGATTTTAAAATATTCCTAACCTGTGGCTTCAGCTCACTTATTTAATATACTTCTATGCAATAAGTAAGTTCATATTTCAGAAAGCCTTCAATAAGAACAACAAGCAAATGTTCCCTTTTTTTTGTAGCCATTTTCAATTGCTAGCAAGCATTCTTGTAACATTCCCCTGGCAACCCTTAAATGAACCAATTAAATTTGTCACAGTGACTGTAAACATTTGTAAAATATTATTGATACATTCCCGGCAATTAAATCTCTTGGCAAAAGAAAAGTATCAAGACTTAATGAAGGTGTGGAAGTAAAATAATCCACTCATATGGTAATAACCGTGCCTGGGAATGAAAAACAGAGACGTATCTACAGCATATGGTGACATGGATTAGACACTAAAGAAGAAATATCAAAACCAGCCTTCCGTGTACCAGTGGGCAGGGTGAAGGATTTGTTTGCCTCTCATCACATTGGCAGGCAAAGCAAGCCAGCAATGCAATACATGCCTTCACGGAGTTAGGAAGAACGCTGAGGAATTCTGCAGCACTCTTAAGAATTTACATTATTCTATCACCTGTTTGGCTCCCAAACTGAGGGTGTAAGGGGAAAGATAGTGGCTGAGAGGGTCTTATCAGAGCCAGGGGAAAAGCTGGCAAGAGGAGGCAGGTGCAAATCAAACCTATAAGAATAGAGTTTTACTCTTTTGGAGCTGTGGATAGAAGCAACTGCCTCTGCCTGAACCCAACACCCTGCTGCCCCCCAAAGACAGAACTCAGCCATTTCTGCCCCTCATACTGCTGCATGTCCATGTTCCTGCAGCCAGCAACAACCTCCCCCTGCAGAATGGAGGCCTGATAGCTAGTCAATTGTATTTAATATTCATGAAATGCAAACAAATTGATACAGCACCTGGCCAAAAAGGTAAAACTATATACTATTTGGGTTACCACTCAACTCCTATATATTGGGCTCTGCCCCTACATAAAAGGGAAGGCAGATTGGTGACTTCTTACACAGAAAAAACATGGGCACAGATGTTGAAAGGGACACTGTGTTCACCATACAAAAATCTCTCTAGGATGCCCAAGGTTAGAAAACGTGGCAGTAATCTGGAAATTACCCTCCTGCTACAGCTGGAGATGCTAGAAGAAATACCATCATTAATAATTCATCTCCTCCTGTATTCATTATAAACATACTGACCATAATGGAATATTTTAGTATTAATGGGATATCCAGGGGATAGCTGTACAGTTATTCAACTGCATCTGTTAAAATACCCATGAAACGAAGAATCGTTTAGTCAAGCAGCTAGACTCTGGAATGTTTCTCCAAATCCTGGCTCTAACCTTAGGCTTCAGTTCTGCCCCTTTACTTCCCCGTACAGTACTAACTCACACGAGCAGGTTCACTAATTTCAGTGGGACTGCTTCTAGAGTAAAGTAGTGCACAACATCTGTGAGGAGAGAGAATCAACCCACTAATAACCTTTTTTGGAGTAAAAGAATTTTACATCAGCTTCTCCAGGGCCTGGAGTCTATTTAATAATTTCTCTTTTTGTCACATCTCTGAAATGGAAGCACTTGCATAATAGAAGTATCTAAGAAGGCAAATAAAAAGATAATGGATCAAATCCTCAAGTGTGCCTGAGTGCCACACACCACTCTGTGGGGTGGGGTTTGGAGAGGGGGATGGAGGATAGATCGTTTCCATCTTTCTACCACCAAGATCCTGTGACCAGTTGGATCTGACCTGGCCCCCAATGCAATTTAGAGCTGGCTGTCTTAACTTGCTGCCACTCAGGGATTCCCCTATGCAAGAGAAACATTCAGCTGCCATGTTAGGACAACTTTTCATCCATTTACACTGTGGAAACAGTTTCTGACCCAATATTTCATCTAAAAGTGGTTATTTGAAACAAAACAAAACACATGCTTCTTCTTTACCATGTCAAGCCAACAAATTCAGATAATTTGGTGACCTTGCTATCTTTGAAAGCCTATTGGATACTCAAGACAGACAGCAGTTGAAAAGAGTTATGTCTGCCAGAAAGAACTGATTCCTCCTTCAGAGAAACGATGGACACAGGCTCAGTACTATGCATTGTAATCTTAGTCTATTTCATTCACAGCCTTGAACAAAGGGAGCAGAAGCAACAGCAAATCTATATACAGACAATTTCACATCCAGAGCTGTCACTAAACAAAAGCTCTGAGTTCAAATTCTCACATCATTCTTCTCTCCATTACTCTTTATATTTATTGTGCTGCGGCAGAATGGACTGATTCTGCTCCATCTTGCATTTGTGAAAACCAGGACTGTCTCAAATGTTTCATGAGTGTAAAATGGATGCAAGTGAAAGGATAATCTGGTGGCAAATATGGTTTTGTGCTTTACCTGTTAAGGTCGGTCAGGTGGGTGGATGTCCACCCAGAATGAAATTCTAGTGAGAAATATGGAGGGCCTGAATCTCCATTTCCTGCCCCTTGTGTATTCATTTACACACCAATGTAAATTGGATGCAAATAGAAACAAAGTGTTAAGAAATCAGAATAGCAGCATTGTTTATCTACTTTTCACTGGCATATGTGACTCCATAAGGTGCAAAGCAATGGAGAAACAGTTCCTAGGCTGACTTCTGTATCCTAACAAACTGCTTAATTTCTGCCTATTACATATGAAAGGGACGCATTTAGAACAATATGTATGCAATGTATCTGCAACTTATTTACCTAACTGAAGTTACTGTTAAAGATCTTTGATTGTAGTAAAAACAAAGTCCCCTCAAGCCCTGAAGATAGATATTTTAGTTCAATAATTTATCACTTTTTTTTCCTATATCACCCTTGCCATTATGGCATCTTACTGCAAAAGTTAACACTTTGTAACAATGAGAAATAAAAGAATACAAGTACAGAACACCCATTTCTCTCTAGGCATATGTAAATGAACATATACAGGAGAAGAGCAGTGCACTTGATGTTTCATCAAGAATGTGTGGCACTATCTCAGAGATGGGTAAAATATGGCCCGTGAGCCACATCTGGTCCATGGGACTGTCCTGGCTGGGTCCTGAGCTCCGGGCCAGGGAGGCTAGTCCCCGGCACCTCCTCTACAGCCTCAGCTTGCCGTGCCACCAGCACTGTGGGTGGTGGGGCTGTGAGCTCCTGTCGGGCAGTGTGGCTGTGAGAGCTGCCAGGGTGTAGTGTATTAAATTGTTCCTTGCAGGAATGTGCTACTTATGGAGCACCAGGACTGGCAGCTGTAAGTAGTATGCGGTAAGTAGTACATTCCTATGGGGAGCAATTTAATATACTACACCCTAGTGGGGAAGGCTGTGCCTCCCCAAACAGCCTGGCCCCCACCCCTCCCACTTCCTGTGCCCCCGACTGCCCTCCTCAAAACCCCCAACCCATCCAACCCCCACCACTCCTTGTCCCCTGACTGCGCCTCCGGAACCCCACCACTGACCACTCCCAGGACGCCACCCCCTATTCAATCCCCCCTGCTCCCTGTCCCGTGACTGCCCCCTGGGACTCCCTGCCCCTTATCCAACCCTCTGGTTCCCTGTCACCTTTCCATGTCACTCAGAGCACCAGGTCTGGCAGCTGTAAGTAGCACATTCATACAGGAGGCAAAGTAATATACTACACCCACCCTCCATACAGTTTCAGAACCCTGATGTGGCTGTCCACCCTGCACTATCTCATAGTGTCTTTCCATAGAATCATAGAACCACAGGGATAGAAGGGGCTGCAAGGGTCATCTAGTCTAATCCCCTGCCAAGATGCAGCATTGTTGTGTCTTTTCTTTATTTCGAGGAAATATCTTCAGATTCTCACAAATCTGGGCCAGCATTTTTTCTGAAATAGTCTTCAACTGAAATTGTATTAAATATTTATTCTTTTTGTACAGGGAAATGTAAAATTAACACACTTCCCGTGATCTGTTTCTTTAACCAGATAAAGCAAGAAAGTCTGCTTAAAAACCCAACAAACTGAAAAGACAGTAGGGAGAGAAATGACAACACTGCTGGTTACCTCATGATGATAATTAGCAAAGTGCTCTCTCTTCTCTCCCCACCTCTCAACAGATAGACTATTTCAAAAGATAAGGCAGGGGAGGAAACATTTTTTATTGGCCACACTTCCATTGATGAGAGAGACAAGTTTTCTTGCTTACACAGAGCTCTTCTTCAGGTCTGGGAAAGTGTTAGTTTCTTCCCTGAAGAAGAGCCCTGCGTAAGCTTGAAAGCTTGTCTCTCATCAACAGAAGTTGGTCCAGTAAAGATATTCCCTCACTCACCTTGTTCTTCTCTAATATCCTCGGACCAATGCAGCTACAACAACACTGTGTATTTCAAAAGATGGCATGAGCTGCCAAGTATAAAAAATAACAACATCTGGCTTTCTAGAGACAAATGAAACCAGACCCTGCAGGAGGACCTCAATCACTGTTAGTTCAAACCAGGAAGGAGAGATTACCACAAGGTCATCCCTGGAATCAGTGGAGAATACAGTGAATATATTGCAAGAAAAAACCCTGAATTAGTAGACGTGTTGGGTAGATGTTACCTAGTTGGTATTTTCATTCTCTAAGGTCCAGTTCCACCTCCCTTAAATGGAGTACTAGAAACTCACCCATTGGGGAACTACATATTTCAGTTAGACGTAGTCAAAATGAGTAAGGGCAAGAACAGAATTGCCCTTTACATGTGTGGAATTTCTGATTACTTCTGATTTCTGATTATTGCTGATTACTGCTAGGATGGCACTGCAGGATAACAGTACCCTAAGAAGACTGGAGAAGGGATAAAACCTATGGCACTACAGACTTAACTTAATAGATTTAAGTTAACAGAATCAATGATTTGATGATGGGATTCCTTTCCTGGGGAAAAGTTTTAGAACTAAAAAACAAATCAAAACAATCTTACCAGATAAAAAGGAGCATGGTGCAGTCTACAGCAGCTAAATGCAAAATGGCCACTTTAGGGCTGCAGCTGCTTGTTGCTCTCTGATTTAAAGGGCCAGGATACCACACAGTTTCTATAACATAGTAAATCCATACTAGTAGAGTTTAATCTGGTTAAGTAGTCATATAAAAGGTAGGGAGAAGCAGAGTGACATGGAAGACATTTTGATTCATTTTAAAACCGCAGCCCTGTGTGCTTCAAGATATCTATGTACATTCAATTTTGTCTGACATAGGGTGTCAGATCCTTTGTTCGTGTTCTGGCTGATTTGTATTTTAAGGCAGTGAAAAGCTCCTGAAATGGAGCCTTAAAGGTACTGTTGAGGACTTCCTCGGGGTCAAATCCTTGCCTGATGTAAAAGCAAGATAGGTGTCTCTGCGCCACCTACTCCTATCCTTCATGTTGGAGTTAGCAGAGCTGAAGTGCTTAAGGCTCTGGCTGATCTTTGGCCAGAAGAGCAATCCCTATGGGACTGCTTCAGCTAGTGTGACTTAGACTAGTTTTTAGATTGCTCAAAAGGCCTGTGTACACAGGGAAAACATATGGTTTTGGGGAACACATTAACTAACACGATGTTAAATATAGTGTAGATAAGGACTGTAACACTTAAAATCATGTGTGCTAGTTGTGGCTAACCTATGGTTAACTATGATGGGCTATCATGTTTGAAATCTGACAGTCCTTCTCTACCAACAGTTAATGTAATAGTAAACACGATTTTACATGTTTTCTAAAGCCAGGTATTTTCCTGCTATAGCTAATACCTGAAGGGAGGGATAGCTCAGTGGTTTGAGCATTGGCCTGCTAAATCCAGGTTGTGAGTTCAATTCTTAAGGAGCCCATTTAGGGAACTGGGGTAAAATTCTGTCTGGGGATTGGTCCTGCTTTGAGCAGGGGGGTGGACTAGATGACCTCCCAAGGTCCCTTCCACCCTAATATTTTATGGTTCTAAACACCATGAAGACTGGGGTGTAGAAAGATAGATTAGAGCCACCTTCTCTGCTATACTAAGCTTGTGTATATAACAAAGATGTAGTTGTTTCTCTCATACTTCTTACTACCAAGAACATTAAAAAAGAATTGTGAACACTATATGTAGAGTCATTCCAATTGGAACCCTCAATAAGTAACTGAATAGTTCTGTCAGTTTCCTTTTTCTTTCCTTTGTTCTTCATTCTTATATTTTCTTTCATCTGTGTATTTCAGTTCCATTATCTCTGGTATCCAGGTTGAAAAAGAAATAAAACACACACATTTTTATTCTAGTCCAAGACCTTGCTGAATTCTTCCTAGAGCTCTGGAAATTGGCCACTTCAAGCAAACTTTTAAAGAGTGGTGACTTAACCACTACACTTCCATTAGTATGAATGAGTTACAGCTAAAACTATTGCACTATGCTTTGAAAGTGGAATGACTTGACTGTAAATTTCCTGAGTACAATACTAAATCTCTTTAGCAATTTTTTTCCACTGATGTCTATTCCTCTATTATCCAAAATAATTATGGAAATCACTATAAGAAATATAGTAATTCTTACCAGACATGGATGTACCAGGATAAAATATCTAATTCCAAATTTGATCTTAACATACATTTTTGGAAGCCCAAATCTAACATTCTCCTGCATCATTTGCTTTGAATTTTGTCTCTTGGAATGTGACCTCTTCTGATCCAATTTCATGGAATTCATTTTACTACTCCTGAAATTCAATCCTATTTCATGTTCCAGAGTTAAGTAGCTCATTTCCCCATTGCTCACGTACTGCCCTCATATCTGCTCACACTCAATGCAACAGTATTAAACTTTTACAACTTGATATACATTTATTGTATTTGATATTCCAGTTCTAGCACAGCTTTGATTTTAAGTAAATGAATAAACCTCTAACTTTAGTAAGGATGAGTTTTGTGGTATAGCCTTGGGAAACCCAATGCATTTTGTATTTATATAGGCAAATTATTGAGAACTTTAAACATCTGTTTCCATGTGCAAAGAGGAGTACACCATTGCAACACAGTGATTGTCATCCAATTGGTAGAAAGGAAATGCCATGGTCAGGCCTGCAGGTAATAGCAAAACAAATCTTAAGTACATCAGAAGCAGGAAGCCTGCTAAACAAACAGTGCAGTCAGTGGAAGATTGAGATGCTAAAGGAGCACTCTAGGACAATAAGGCCATTGCAGAGAAACTAAATGAATTCTTTGCATTGGTTTTCATGGCTGAGGATCTGAGGGAAATTCCCAAACCTGATCCATTCTTTTTAGGTGATTTATCTGAGGAGCAGTCCCAGATTGAGGTTTCATTAGAGGAGGTTTTGGGAAAAAATGATAAACTAAACAATAATAAGTCACTAGGGCCAGATGGTATTCATCCAAGAGTTCTGAAGGAACTCAAATGAGAAATTGCAGAACTACCAACTACAGTCTGTAACCTCTCATTTAAATCAGCTTCTGTAGCAAATGACTGGAGGATAGCTAATGTGACACTAATTTTTTTTAAGGGCTCTGGAGGTGATCCCAGCAATTAGAGAAGGGCGAGCCTGACTTCCGTACTGGACAAACTGACTGAAACTATAGTAAAGAATAAAATTTTTAGACACATAGATGAACATAATTTGTTGGAGAAGAGTCAACAGGGTTTTTGTAAAGGGAAATCATGCCTCATCAATCTACTAGAATTCTTTGAGGGGCTCAACAAGTATGAGGACAAGGGAGATCCAGTGGATACAGTTTACTTAGATTTTCTGAAAGCCTTTGACAAGGTCCCTCATCAAAGGCCTTAATCAAAGTAAGCTGTCATCAGATAGGAGGGAGGGTCCTCTCATGGATTGGTAGCTGGTTACAAGATAGGAAACAAAGGGTAGGAATAAATGGTCAGTTTTCAAAACAGAGAGAGGTAAATAGTGATGTCCCCCAGGGGTCTGTACTGGGACCAGTTCTATTCAACATATTCATAAATGTTCTGGAAAATGGGGTAAACAGTGAGGTGGCAACATTTGCAGATGATACAAAACTACTTAAGATAGTTAAGTTCCAAGCAGACTGAGAAGAGCTACAATAAGTTCTCACAAAACTGGGTGACTGGGCAACAAAATGGCAGATGAAATTCAGTGTTGATAAATGCAAAGTAATGCACATTGGAAAACACACTCCTTACTGTATGTATAAAATGATGGGGTTTAAATTAACTCTTACCACTCAAGAAAAAGATCTTGGAGTCATTGTGGATAGTTCTCTGAAAAATCCACTCAATGTGCAGCAGCAGTCAAAATAGTGAACAGAATGTTGGGAATCATTGAGAAAGGGATAGATAATAAGATAGAAAATATCATATTTCCTCTATATAAATCCATGGTATGCCCACATCCTGAATACTGTGTACAGATGTGGTCTACCAATCTCAAAATATATATATTGAATTGGAAATGGTTCAGAAAAGGCCAACAAAAATTATTAGGGGTATGGAAACGCTTCCATATGAGGAGAGATTAATAAGACTGGGATTTTTCAGCTTGGAAAAGAGATGACTAAGGGAGGATATGATCGAGGTTTATAAAATCATGACTCATGCGGAGAAAGTAAATAAGGAAATGTTATTTACTCCTTCTCATAATACACAAACTAGGGGCCATCAAATGAAATTAATAGGCAACAGGTTTAAAACAAACAAAAGGAAGTATTTTTTCACACAATGCACAGTCAACCTGTGGAAGTCCTTGCCAGAGGATGTTGTGAAGGCCAAAACTATAACAGGGTTCAAAAAAAAAGTAGATAAATTCATGGAGGATCAATGACTATTAGCTAGCATAGGCAGGGATGTAGCATTTGTTTGCCAGAAGCTGGGAATGGATGACAGGGGGTGGATCACTTGATGATTACCTGTTCTGTTCATTCCCCATGGGGCACCTGCCATTGGCCACTGTCGGAAGACAGGATACTGAGCTAGATGGACCTTTGGTCTGACCCACTATGTCCATTCTTATGTTCAGTCATTCACTGTATTGATTTAAATCTCATAGAGCAAAGATATAATGGTCACAGTTAAAATCATTAATTGAATTTGAAAAATTCTGCTGATTATAACTGTACAAACTCATTGACTGCATTTGATTACTAAAGGCCCCAAACTCTGTCCTCATGTAACTCAGACACAACTCCATTGAGGCTAATGGACCAGATCTTCAGAAGATATAAATAGGGTTTTAGTTGCACTGAAGCTAGTGGAGCTATGTTGATTAACAGCTCCTCAGGATCTGGCCAAATGGCTCTCGCATGTGAGTATCTGAGTGCAGAATTTGGCCTACATTTGTACCAGGAAACAATCTTCAAGGAAAACCGATCTTCAAAGAAAAAAATCTCTCCATCTCCTTTGGGGCTAAAGGCAATTTTAAAGAAAAGAAAAAGTAAATATCATGCATTTAATTTTTATAAAGCTTACCATCTGCCAGTATGAATCTCTGATGAACTAGCTTATGCAGCTTTATAATAACTAAACAATTTTCAGTGACAGATGGCCCTAATGTCTGTATAATGTCTTATGTTTGCAAAAGCTTGTTGTTCTGTAAATCTGTGGCTTTCACTGAATTTTCTGTATGCAGAGGAAATTCCACCCAAATCTTTCTGGATGCTGGGAGACAATGAAAACTGCTGTATTTGCTACACAGAGATCCAATTTGCTGAGTTTTTTTTTCAAACTTCTTTATCTTCCAAATAGGCTAATATACTAGTGAAATACATTTAACTTACATATCCCCAAAGATTGTGCAGGCTAGTCTCCGAAGCTCCATATGCTAGAACAGAAAAGTGAAGACAAATAAGGAACTGTGAGAAGAGTGGGGATCAGATCCTTAAATTTTCTAAATTCTAAACTTTTCAAAAAGTCCTGATATAATAGGAAAACTATAGTTTGTCCAGGGGGGAAAATGACCAAAGCAATTAAAATGTGTTTCTAAGAAAACTCAAGTAATATAAATTGTAAGACGCTCAAAGGCTATTTTGGGTGGCTAAACTTCATAAAGTGGGATCTCCTACTATATAATCTTTTAAATAATTTTTTTTTCTACTAGAGGTGGGGAAAGAAGGACAATGATGATACTGTGAAACCCAAAAATATATCTGAAACCAACTGCCAAATGACTAGGAGAACCGTGTGACTTCTTAATGTGCGATATGTGAAAATAGAGTACTAGGTCAGTCATGCCCATTTTGAGCAAAATGCCTGGATTTTGGAAAGCAAATATTTAGTTTTCTTTTCCACCATACATAATTATATATAATGCATAATTGATGTGAGGACTAAAAGTAAAGGTTATCCTACATTCTTGTCTCATTACATTATTTTTATAGTGTGGAAATTTAGAAGTCACCTATGGGTTTGGAGATTTTGCCTATTACATGTTTTAAATCAGAGTGTATTTTAAGGATAAAGTTATATGTCTTTCAACAAGCAGGTTAAAAACAGGAGTCTTAATAGAACCTTAATTAGAGAGTTGCAATACTGGGCCCTAATCCTACAGTGAGAACCATATAGACCCGAAGGTGCACATACTTCTCATGGCAAGATTGGGGTAATAAAGGGAAATCTTTTATCTATAAAGATACCAGTTTGAAATTCAGTCATAATATGCATTATTTCTATTAAGATAGCACCTAGAAGCCCCAGTCTTGATTAGTGTCCCATTGTGCTAAGCATTGTACAAAACCTAAGATACGGTCTCTGACCTGCATGTTTATAGTCTAAATAGACACATCAGATAAAGAAAGGAAAGGAGAGGACGTTACTTGCCCATGGTCAAACAGTAAGTAAGTGACAGAACTGGGAACAGGGTCTAGATCTTTTCCACTGACTTATACTGCCTGTTAGCACTGAAATGTATGGGTATTCTCTCTATGTATTTAATAATGGGAAAATGTTGTTATAAGACTATTACAGCAGCCGCAGGAGTGCTAGAACAATTTGTATAGCGAGGATGCTGAGAGATATTGAACCCAACTATAAACCCTGTATAGTATGGAAACTACTTCAAGCCAGGGGGTGCAGATGCATTCCCAGCAATCCTAGTTCCAGCGCCTACACTGTAAGGTACACTATGAGATATGCAAAAATGAGGTGCAATATTCTGGGCAAAAAGTGTCTCCCCCATGTTTCAGGGGCATTCATTATGTGAAACGTTCCTTTCTCATGAAATTTTTGTTCAATTGATTGTTTTGGCTTTGTATTTATTTAATTACACAGAAGCCATTTTCCTCCAAATTTTCTTGCTGAGAAATGTCACTTAGAGTCAGAATGGAGTAATAGCCAGACCTGTCTTTTTCATTTTCTAGTGAGGAGTGAGGACCAGGGACAAAATGAGACAAAAGAAGATTATGAATATACACAAAGATTTATCTTTTTTGTGATGGAGACAGGAAGTAAAAGCAGAACAGGAAAGAAGGAGTACAAGGAAAGCTGCAGATATAACTAGTGATTCAAGATGGAAAGTGCTGATCTTGCCAAATTGGAAATAGTAGACATATATTGGTAGTGTTGAACAATATATGATGGACTATTATACAGATATTATATATTACATTATCAATGTATTTTTCACACCACATATGTTAATATGTGCTAAGCACACAATATCAATATGACATTATATTGTGTATATATATTTATAGCTTTACATGGCTGAATTGGCCTATGTCTGTCCATTTATGCTAAGTATTCCATAACATTTTCCAGAGCCGAAGTCAGTTTTGTCATTAGAAAATAAGAAACTTGCCAAAGGAAAAATACATTAATTTTCTGCCAAAAAATCAAAAGAAAGAACAAGAAAAAAAAGAGAAGAACGTGCAAAGCACCTTATTTGTGTTTCTATTCTGTTTAGGTCCAGTAAAAAATAGAGACAATTGTATCTTATTTTTATTATTGAGTCTGCAAAAAAATCCTATATAAATAAATTACAATGACTTGGACACGTGTATGTTCATATTTATTTGTTTTTCCTAAAGTTAATTGAGTATTTTAGGAAAAATGGTCAGAGCGGCCACCAGCAAGAGGTTGTGGCTGCACTTTAAGGCCACCAAAAAATGTGTTGTGAGAACCCCTGGTTTAGAGAGAGGAAGGCCTGCCTGACAGAATGTGCCAACGCTGGGAGATGTAGAGATCCCAGGTTCATCTCTACTAAGGATTTATTAGGCTTCTAGGGCTTGCTTCTGGCTCCTTCAAGACCATGGGAGTTTATTCATCAACTCAAATGAGGTCATATCAAGACCTTATCTGCAATCTTATCTATAAGGTTTTAAACTTTTTGAAGGAAACAGAAAAAAAACAGTTGTAAATTATGCTAATACAATGAAAGCTAACCAGGCTAATTAATGCCTTGAATTCTTATTGGTATATGTTGTACTAAATGAATCATATTATGGAGTCACTATTTGTCTTATGGGTATGGAGAAGAAAATGTTTTTAAGTTACACTGTACAGGATAATTAAACAAACCTTGGTTACAATACCTACATAACATAGGAAGAAATAGCATTTAAGACTCAACTACAGAATCAAATGCACCACAGCGATTCTAAATATTCTCCTATTGTTCCACACTGACTGAACTGGATCTATTTTTGCTTTACCCACCTGAAACTTGAAGTGGTTACCAACACTGAAGAAGCAATGAATAGGGACATTCTGGGTAGAAAGTCAGGGGCATACTTTTTAATGTCATTTAAATGCACTAGACCCAGAGCTCTTCATAGGAACAATGTTAAAATGACAACTATATTGGTAAAAATAAAGATTGTCCAACTCAAATAGTGATATTTAGCATGCATGCCTAAGTGCCACTACACATACCATGTAATATGCTTGTATGGTATAGTTAAGACATACTCCAGTAGGTAAATTCTAACTTCTAGTCCATTCCCTTGGATTGCTGTTCCTTCTAATCACCTATTTTGACATCACAGTCCAGCAGTGGCAAAATGGTATTTTCATACTGGAGTATTTTTAAATCAAGGGCAGTCAGATTAATTACATTCACTTGGATGTCTTAATTTTTAAAATTTCACTTATTTGTATATTATCAGAGAAAAAGAAAAAAACTCCTATAGTTTCAGAAAGATCAGATTAAAATTTATTAGTTATTAAGGAAAGGCTGGTTTGTAATGCATCCAATTCTCCTTTTAATCTGACTATTAGCTCTGCATGTTTTATTCATAGATTCAAAATAAAAAAGGAAATGTACTGAAAAAAATGTGTTTTCTCCTGAAATGTAGCTGTAAGATAAGTCATGTTTATTATTTTTAAAGTGGGACAAGGAACAAAAGCATCTCTTTGAAATTCTTCTTGCCAGAATAGATATATTTTTAAAGTTTGTGTTAACTTCCCTCAGAATCCATGCATGTAGTGCTGTAGTAGTTGTGCTGATCCCAGGATATGAGAAAGGCAAGCTGGTTGAGGTATCTTTTATTGGACCAACTTCTGCTGGTGAGAGAGACAAGCTTCCAAGCTACAGAGCTCTTCTTCAGGTCTGCCTGGTAAAGGTCACACAGTTGATCAGTTGCAGAGTTGAAACTAGACTCCCTAAATCCTGGCTTCCAGAGGTGTTCTGTAGCCAACATTCACAATGTCATACTGAGCATATGCAGAGGGAGGACAGAAGAATGGAGAGAAACTGTTCAATGGTACAGAATTACTTTGTAAGTGATGGTCTATGCTGAAGCAATCAAAATACTATGGCATTTTTTTTATCAGATTCAGCCTCCATTTTCCATACACAAAGGTGCAGCACTACTGAAATCATTGGGGAGCATGTGGTATACAGGAAGAGAGAGCAGAAATTAATTAATAATATTAAGTCAGTATTTTCCCTTTTATGAGAATCTTTTTACCTGGAAATGTTCAGAAGTTATACTTAAAAGGTACATAACTAACTTCCAGAAATCTCAATGTTTCTTATAGCAGCATCAAACATTCAAACAAGAGTTTAAAAGTTAATAAATATAATTAATACACATTTGGCAGTAAATTCTGCATTCTGGTTCATTTTTTACTGTTTCACTATTTCATACTGTTATTTCCAACCACCTCAACAACAAAATGCATAATCTTTTGAACAACTACATAAAATACCTCTCCCACCAACTAAATGTTAAGTGAGCTTTTAAAAAGCAAACTCACTTTGTCAGCTATGAAAACTGCAGTCATGTAAGTCTGCGTGATTCAAGCCCCACACTTTAGCATAAAGTTCCAACGAGAGGCAATAACAATAAGAGATATATTTCTGAACTAAATTTTCCAAATGAGTAATACATAAAATACAGGGAAGTTACTTGAATTTGCTACATTTTGTAGAACAAGGAATGGATCAATGACACTGTATTTGTAAAGAGGAAGTATAGGGATTTCCATGGTGCTGTCTTCTGTTAACTGAGCATTTTCAGTAGGAAATGTTAAAAATAAAATTAACAAAACAAAACAAAAAGTATCCCTGTGTAAGGAGGCGCCCTGGCTCCCCGCCGCGCCTGAGGGGGACGAGCCAGAGCAGGTGCCTCAGTGGGCGGAGTCAGCACGGCCTGTCCCCGCCCCCTGGAAGTCAAGGGGCGGGACAGGAAGTATAAAAGCCCAGCCCCAGCGCTCAGTTGGGAGCAGGCTGCTGGAGAGGACAGACGCTGGTGCCCGGGCTCCCGCTGGGCCGGACCTGCCCTGCGCCCACTACCCAGAGGAGCGCTGGCCTGACCTGCCCCGCGCCCACTACCCGGAGGAGCGCTGGCCGGACCTGCCCCGCGCCCACTACCCGGAGGAGCGCTGGCCGGACCTGCCTCGCGCCCACTACCCGGAGGAGCGCTGGCCGGACCTGCCTCGCGCCCACTACCCGGAGGAGCGCTGGCCGGACCTGCCTCGCGCCCACTACCCAGAGGAGCGCTGGCCGGACCTGCCTCGCGCCCACTACCCAGAGGAGCGCTGGCTGGACTTGCCTCAGACCCGGTGCCCGGAGGAACGTCGGCCTGACCTGCCGTGTGCCCGATACCCCGAGGAGTGGCCTGAGCTTCCCCACGACCGGTACCCGGAGGAACCCATGGTCTGGGACCCACCAGATGACGCTGGCAAGGACCAGGTACCCAGAGAGGGGGAGGTTGGAAGCAGCCCGGGGATAGCTGACCCTGGTTTGGCTCCGGAAGAGCCCGAACCCATGTCAGTGTGTTGCAGCCAGGATCCCCACTGACCGCAGCGGGTCTTGACCACTGCTAGGGCCCCGGGCTGGAACGCAGTGGAGTGGGAGGGCCTGCGTTCCCCCTGCCACCCGTAACTGGGTGGCAGACTCCCCCTCTTCCCACCTATTGCCACTGCTCTGCCCTGACCCAAAGGGCCAGAGCTAATTAGACTTGTGTTTGGTGCCCCGCCCGGGCTGATACTGTGTTTGCTCAGCCCCTGCTAAAGGCCTGAGCCTGAACTACTGCTGCCCGGCCTGTCCAAGGGCCTGGGCTGATACTGTGTTTGCTCAGCCCCTGCTAAAGGCCTGAGCCTGAACTATTGCTGCCCGCCCTGTCCAAGGGCTGGGGCTTATTTACTTTGAGAGCCCCGACCCCGGCTAGAGGGCCGGGGCTCTACCTTGTTTACAGACCTTATACCCCGCTCAACACCTGCTGAGGGGCTAAGCCGACCCGGACTGCAGTGCATAAGGAGGCGCCCTGGCTCCCCGCCGCGCCTGAGGGGGATGAGCCCCGACACAACCGGCTTACACCCAGAAACATATATATTTGTCTATTAAACTTTTGTATTCTTTTTTTTTTTACTTCTGAATTTGATTTTCCATTCAGTTTGTGAATTGCTTCAGGAGTGTGAGCTAGTAATGTCCTGGTTGGGAAAAGAGAAACTCTCAGGGATCCCAGTAGTTTCATTTTAAAAACCTACCATTAGGCTGATGGAAGGTAGAAATGTTTCCCCTTTCTTTGAGGGAGTCATCCTCTCTCTGGACAGAGCTAAATCATCCCAGCCAAAGATGATTTATCCCTCTTATCAAAATACTTCTCAGCGTAAGATATTTCTAAAGAGCATTTCTTAACTGCTTCTATCAGACTGCACAAAAATGTCAGGTACTTGAAAAAAATATTTTCCTAGGGAGGATACCCCCATCAGGTCTTCATCCCCACTTCAAGTTACACAATTTGAGCAATCTGTTATAATATCAGTATATTCCCGATATTTGTCAGGTACAGAATATGAATTTTTCCAGCAAAGTGCTATTCATATAAAAATTTGTCTGTCAAATGCTTTATCCCTTGATTATGATTATGATAAAGCATTTTCCTTTAAAGCAGGGAAGACAAATATGTAGACCCCGAATACTTCATTCCTTCCTTCTGCAAGAGCATGCACTCTATGACAATGGGTTCATCACAGCCAAAATGGAGGGGGAAGGAATTCTGTGAGCGCTGTAGTTAAATTATTGGTGGCACATTTCTGTGGTAAACGCTGTTATTGAAGTCTAGGAATTTTGAAGGGAGAGTTTTATTAACTTGAAAGCTTCAAAAGAAATTTGTTGTTGAACATTGAAAACACATCATAACTACAAGATATGCCATCACTTTAAAAAGCTATTTTCAAAATGAATTAAAACATTCTGTTTATCAAAACATTTTCTTCTACTGTTTTTCATCTCTAAAAGTGATATTAAAGATTTTCTAGCAAAGACATCTCCATTTCGTGATTAGCTCCCTCGACACTATATTCTATTATTGTAATTATTGATCACTCTATCAAGGTACTAGCTAAAAGGATCAGTCAAAAACAAAAGTATTTTAAGGGGGAGGACAAACACTGCTCCTACCTCAGCCCGGGAGGATGGTCTAGAAAGATGATGTCTCTAGGTCCATTCCAGCCCCACATTTCTATGATTCTATTGTTAGGATCAACATCCTTCATAACTAAATACCTCAGAGAAAAAAGAAGACAGACCAAAAAAGTAATTTCCACTGTTTTAGCAAATCCATGTCATTTGCATGATAGAAAGGTGCAAGATTGTGTGTGTGATACCCTTTTCAATAGTGGTGGTTCAGAAAATCCCTGTGTCTTGAATGGGATCAGGTTGAACTCTAAAAATAATTCAGCGAAGAATCACAGATATTCTTAAGGTGCTGTTAGAATCATAGACTATCAGGGTTGGAAGGGACCTCAGGAGATCATCTAGTCCAACGCCCTGCTCAAAGCAGGCCCAATCCCCAGACAGATTTTTGCCCCAGGTCCCTAAATGGCCCCCTCGAGGATTGAGCACACAATCTTTTCCTCAACAGTTGTGCTCTCTAGGTGAAACTTGGGCCTCATTGAAGTCAATGGCAAAGTTCCCATTGACTCTAACAGGGAACTGGAGCCAGGATTCTACCCCCGGTGTGTATTCAATGTGGTTTCTTCTAACTTTAGTGACAGAAAGTAATTTTTTACTATTGTTAAATTTACAATTGGGGGCAGTGAGCTGGATTCCTTCCTTTTACAGCGTTATCAGACCTACACATTTACACTTGTTCAATTCAATTAATGACTTATAGAACATTCATTACCGATGATCCAGAAAGAAACAACCCATTTTGACCCTCAGTTCCTAGGATTAGTTTTTAAAGATAGCAGTTAGAATTATCATATACCATCCCCACCTTCAGGTCCCCAACCCAACTTTTTAGTTATAGCCACCGTCTGTGAGAATTCATTTCTACATAAATAGATTTAATGTAAGGACCAAAAATCCTGTTCAGATATATATTTGAAAAATGTATTCAAACATGGAGGTGAAATTTATCATAATCCCCTTTCAACTGTCACATGAAAAACTATGCCTTATCAAGTTAAAGAGAAGGATGATAAAAGTACTGGTGATATAAGAATGTTTACATGGATATCCAGTGCAGGCCATTAAGCAATATTTGCAGCTCAGATAAAATGCAGCTATTAACAGTTGTGCATCCATTAAACAGCTCATAAAAGCAAACAAGGAGGGTTGTACAAGTATTAGATCTCTTCCTTGATCAAGTGAGAGGGTTGTAGTTATCATCTGATAGGATGGAATTTACAGCTGTTTAATCATGTCACTTGATTCACATAACAAGATCAACCAGACTATCAACAGTCACTATAAGAGGTACAAGGTGAGTGAGGAAATTGCTTTTATTTGACCAAGTTCTGTTTGTGAAAGAGACAAGTTTTTAATCTCCACAGAGCTCTTCTTCAGACCTATGGAGCTCAAAAGCTAGTCTCTGTCACCAACAGAAGTTGGTCCAATAAAAGATATTACCTCACTCACCTTGTCTCTCTCATATCCTGGGACGAATGCAATTACAACAACACTGCAAACAGAATTACTACGAAAGAAGAAATGGAGCAGAGATTGAAAATGTAGGAGATTCCTGGGCAACAGTGGAATCACAGCAAAAAGCATCAGCATCTGCAGTAAATATGAGCAGTGAAGACTTCATGTAAGTTATTTCCATTTTCAATCCAGGGCAAGGCTGTGGCATGAGATAAGCACTGTGGGTAAATGTTCACTTTTTGATGATAACATACTATAAATCTGTACATTGAGGTCCAGATTTTCAAACCCAGACATACAAAGTATACATACACTTTTGTCTCTTACGTGCAATGTTTAGTGGGAGTGATCAAGTCAAGATTTGTATGAGGATACTAGCTTGTGAAATCAGAGCTTTATTTTAGAGACTAAGCATGGCAGTTCAACAGTTCTACTGATTTCCACTGAGTGGCAGAGCCAAAGTGATGAGATTACTCCAAATCCTGTTCTCTCAAGTACCAAAGTAATGCATTTTCTCTGTACCACCTTTGGCTGAAGGGTTTTCTTACTCTTCTGGGTGCTCAAACGTATTTAGGAAATCAGTGAATGATTTCCCCGTTAGAAATCATACTCTATATAGCTGTCTAAAGTTTGCTGAAGAGATTTCGAACTACAACCATTGGACTATAGAGTATTTTTTAGGGATTAATATGTATAATAATATGATTAATAGTATCTTAGCAATCAAAGCCTACTAAAACATTAATTTGAATATCAAACGTTGAAAGCAATAACTATCTTTCTGCCTCAGGGAACCTCTGCTTTGAACAAAGCAGCCAGCCTGCTTCCATTAGTTTACTCAGATGATCCCTAACACCTAAATTATGTACCTCTCTGAGAGAAAAATCTGAGTTGCTATATACCCTTTCCTCAAAGCTTTGAATACAACATCAACCAGATGCTGAATTTTGTTTTCACAAATCTAACATTTGCATAATCAATGTCATTCTCTCTATTAGTTGGGAAACATAGAGCTTTTGTTATTCTATCACTCTCTGGCTCTAAACAAAGGTTTTATAGTGAAATATGTCTTGTGAAAGCCTGCAAAAAGTTTCACCATGGACAATGGCAGTGAAAAATGTTTTCTCCCTGCCCCATAATATGAATCATAGAGCTTCTATTCATGAATCATAGAATATCAGGGTTGGAAGGGACCTCAGGAGGTCATCTAGTCCAACCCCTTGCTCAAAGCAGGGCTAATCCCCAGATAAATTTTTGCCCCAGATCCCTAAATGGCCCTCTCAAGGACTGAACTCACAGCCCTGGGTTTAGCAGGCCAATGCTCAAACCACTGAGCTATCCCTCCCCCCTGATTTTGATGGATATTCCTGCTCAGAGAGTCTGCAGTTAGACCACTGAGATTTCTATCTGATGGGAATGCACCAGTTCCACAGTTTCAGCAATTCCATGAATAAGGATTGAGATCTTACTAAGCCCTGCTGGTTGATATAACACATTGCTGGGCTGTTGTCCAGTATTAACCTGACACAGTGACCATGTATGTTGTGAAGAAAGTGCTAATAAGCATATTGAACCTCTCTTAGCTCTAGGATGTTGATGAGGAGTGTGGTATCTTGTGAGGATCACCTGTCCTGGGCTGTGGTTCCTCCCCAATCATATTCTGGAGCTAAGGGTGAATTTCATTTTCCACATCCATTACATTACTGGCTTAAGGTGAGATTGTTATGCAAATTAATGTCAACCACAATGATGATGATGTTGTTTTATGAATCATGGACACATGTTAACTAGAAAAAGGCCTGAGAACACTCATTCATTCCATGTGTGAGGCAAAAGAGATGCTGCATCATAACAAGCTGGTCAGAAATTAGATTAGCATAATTAGAACTGGTCAGGAATTTTCTGATGAAATGCTAAGTCATTGGAACTGACTTTTCTGCTGTAAAGTGTCAGTTGAGAGGAATTTGAATTAAAAAAACATTTTGGAAAAAAAGGTTCAAAATTGTCAAAACATTTCATTTTGACAATTTTTGAAATGAAAATTTGCTGTTTTCTGTTTGAACTGACTTTTCATTTAAAAATATAAGCAAATTAGAGTAAAAAGAGTTTGAAATCAAAACAAAATATTCACAAGTATCAAACGGAAGGGTTTTCATTGATCTAAACTGATTTTTTTTTCAGATTTTTGGTTCATGAATATTTTTGAGATTTTGACTTTTCATCCTGATTTGGGATTGGAAAATGTCTCAATATCTCAACTGTTTCCAGCACAGTTCTAATAATGACCACTAGTAATTTCCAACCAGGTCCATTTTGTCACTATGGCATACTTATATAAAGCTGCACAGCCCATTGCCACTCCCCTGATACTTCCAGTCTCCTTCACTTTTCTTTGAAAAAGTCCTTCTCTATTCAAAATGAGCCTCCCAGTTATATTAGGAAACTAATTAAACAGATTGAGCTAAAGAGAAGTGATTTGGTCAGAGCAACAAATATCCAGGTTTTTGTTTTGTTTGTGTAAGGTTTGGACCGAGTTTAAATTAAAACAATGTTTCCCTCTGAAGTTCCTCACAGGCTTCTCAGGTGTTGACTCGCCTAAACAATTTTGCCTGACCAGCATATTTTTCCACCTCATGGCCCACTCCTTACTCCAGATCGTTGATGTTAATATATTAAACACCAGTCTCAGTATGGGACCTTGTGGGACTCCACTGATAACTTTAATCCATGCTTAAAATTACAAGTAGTAAATTAAAATTAAAATAAACATTGACCATCTGTCTAGTCCTGCTCTGTGTTTAGTGTTCTTTAGCTAGGTTCTGATTCATGATAGTTAATGACCTCTGTCCCCATGACTACTTAGGCCTGGTCTACACTATGGGTTTATACTGAATTTAGCAGCGTTAAACTGAATTAACCCTGCACTCGTCCACACAACGAAGCCCTTTATATTGATATAAAGGGCTCTTAATATCGATATCTGTACTCCTCCTCGACGAGGGGAGTAGCGCTCAAATCGGTATTGCCATTTCAGAATAGGGTTAGTGTGGTCGCAATTCGACAGTATTGGCCTCCGGTAGCTATCCCACAGTGCACCATTGTGACTGCTCTGGACAGCAAGCTGGAGTCGAATGCACTGGCCAGGTAGACAGGAAAAGCCCCGAGAACTTTTGAATTTCATTTCCTGTTTGCCCAGCATGGAGCACTGATCAGCATGGACTGTACGGGAGATACTGGATCTGATCGCTTTATGGGGAGACAAATCTGTTCTATCAGAGCTCTGTTCCAGAAGACGAAATGCCAAAGCATTTGAAAAAATCTCCAGACATAGGCCACAGCAGGGACTCAACACAGTGCCGCGTGACAAGCGTAATGGAAAGCCAAAGAATCAAATGGATGCTCATGGAGGGAGGGAGGAGGGACTGAGGACTTCAGTTATCCCACAGTCCCCGCAGTCTCCGAAAAGCATTTGCATTCTTGGCTGAGCTCCCAGTGCCTGAAGGGTCAAAAACATTGTCCTGGGTGGTTCAGGGTATATCTTGTCAATTTACCCTTCTCCCCACCCCGTGAAAGAAAAGGGAAAAAAAAATCATTTCTCACCTTTTTTTCAATGTCACCGTCTGTCTACTGCATGCTGCTGGTAGAGACGGTGCTGTGGCACTGAATAGCAGCATCCCCTCCCCTTCCTTTCCTGATGGCAGACGGTATAAGATGGTGGAAAACCTTCCTCATCATTCCGTGAGTGCTCCTGGCTGGCCTCAGTGAGGTCGGCTGGGGGCGCCTGGGCAACAATGGGAATGACTCCTGATCATTCCCGGCAGACCATGCAAAAGGATTGAAAACAGTCCTCATCATAGCAACTGGGGGCTGAGCTCCATCAGCCCCACCCCTTTCATGTCTAATGAAGATTCTGTACTGCCTGGACTAACATAGCAGCAGGAGGCTGCCTCCCCCTCATTTTATCTTAGTAAAATGTCAGTGTTTCTTATTCCTGTATTCTTTATTACTTCATCACACAAATGGGGGACACTGCTGTGGTAGCCCAGGAGGATTGGGAGAGGAGGGAAGCAACAGGTGAGGTTGTTGCAGGGGCACTCCCTAGAATGGCATCATCATTTCTGTGGGATCTCTGAGGCTTTGACCTGGAGTGGCTGTGCTCTCTGGTTCTCTAGTACACTTGCCCCATATTCTAGGCAGGACTGACTCTATTTTTAGACAAAACATAAAGAAGTGAATGACCTGGGGAGTCATTCCCATTTTTATCCATGCACCCCCGGCCTACCTCAGTGAGACCAGCCAGGAGCACCCATGACAGCAGCAGACGGTACAAAAGGACTGATAACAATCATCGACAATTTTCAATTGCAAACGGTGCTAAATGACTGATAAACATCATCACCAATTTCCAGTTGCAGATGGAGGTATAGCTGGTAACCATCTCTTTAACCTTGCAAAGGCAAATGAATGCTGCTGTGTAGCACTGCAGTACCGCGTCTGTCAGCAGCATCCAGTACGCATACGGTGACAGTGATAAAAGGCTAAACAGGCTGCATGGTTGGCATGCTATGGCGTCTGCCAGGCCAATCCAGAGAAAAAGGATGCGAAATGATTGTCTGCCGTTGCTTTCATGGAGGAAGGATTGAGTGACGACATTTACCCAGAATCACCCGCAACACTGTTTTTGCATTGGGATCTCAACTCAGAATTCCAATGGGCGGGGGAGACTGTGGGAACTATGGGATAGCTACTGGATAGCTACCCACAGTGCAACACTCTGGAAATCAACACTAGCCTCGGTACATGGACGCACACCGCAGAAATAATGTGCTTAGTGTGGCCGCGTGCACTCGACTTTATACAATCTGCTTTAATAAACCGGTTTATGTAAAATCGGAATAATCTCGTTGTGTAGGCATACCCCTAGTTTCTTTAATAGCCATCTTTGGTTACGGCTACATGGCAAGCAAAAACCTGAGGCAGTGAGTCTCAGACGCCAGGTCTAAAGCCTCGGGATCTCAATAAGGCACTAAAGATAGCTGTTCAGATGTTCAAGCTTGGGCTGGAGCTCAGGGCCTGTAGCCCAACTCCCATCATGTTTCTGATCCCAAGCTCCAGCTCAAGTCTAAACATCCTCAGAGGAAAGGGATTGACAAGAAAACAAACAGAAAATATAATTATGCCACTATATAAAGCAATGGTACACCCACAGCTTGAATGCTGAATGCAGTTCTGATCATCCCACCTCAAAAAAAGATACATTAGAAATGGAAAAGGTACAAAGAAGGGTAACAAAAATGATTAAGGATGTGAAACAGCTTCAATCTGAGGAGTGATTAAAAAAATCAGGACTTTTCAACTTGGAAAAGAGACAACTAACGATAGAGGTCTATAAAATCATAAATGATGTGGAAATAGTGCATAGGGAAGTGTTATTTACCCCTTCACATAACACAAGAACCAGAGGTCACCAGATGAAATTAATAAGCAACAGGTTTAAAACAAACATAAAGAAGTACTTCTTCACATAGTGCACAGTCAACCTGTGGAACTCATTGCCATGGGATGTTGTAAAGGTCAAAATTATAACTGGGTTCAAAAAAGAATTGGACGGGTTCATGGAGGACAAATCCATCAATGGCTCTTAGCCAAGATGGTCAGGGATACGATCCCATGCTCTGGGTGTCTCTAAACTTCCAACTGCCAGACGCTAGGACTGGACAACAGTGGATGAAATTGCCCTGTCCTGTTCCCTCTCTGAAGCATCTGGCACTGGCTACCATCAGAGAGAGGGTACCAGTTAGAGGGAGCAATGATCTGTCCCAGCATGACTGTTCTTATATTCTTAACTATGTTTAAAAGATGAATTGTTTTGCTTTGGGCAAGATATAACATCTGTATCAATAACTAAACACCAGTTTAGTTATTTTTGTATATAACAGTGAGAGTGGCTCAATGTCTTTTACATTTTCATTTCCAGACCTGTTGAGATCTGGAGCTAATGAGTAAGGAGAGGCATTGCAAAAGTATATACTACTCCTAGGCTCCTTAGGAAGGTTTGTGTATTTCAATCTGCTTTCCATTTTCTTTTGTGTTGACCTGCCAGTTGTATTTCAACCCTATATCTCTGTATATGGCATAATGAAATATTTATTAATTTAAGGCTTTGCTCTCTTGAATAAACTCATGGAAGACACTTTTCTATTTATTTTATTTTGTGAGGGTCTCAGATGAGCAGCAAGAATCTATAGTATGCCCATCATGGTGGCATCTGGGGTAACTTTACATGACTGAGTGCCAGACACTCCCACCCCTTATCCCAGTAGAGTGGTAGTTGACTCACCAGTAGACACAATGGCAAATGGAGACATTAGTGATCAGAGCAATTTCTCCGGCTGCCTGCAGTTTTTAATTATTCTTCAGTAGCTTAATAACAATACAATGCAGGACACTGAGTTTGAAACTGAACACAACACTGAGCAGTCATGTTTGCCTCATTTTACAGTTGGTCAATAGGGTGAGAAACCAGTTTCCCCTCCTGTAAGGATGGCACCTCCTCATTGAAAATAATGTGCTTTCTTTCTTCTTTCTTTATCAATAACCACCCATGGGCAAAGTTCAGCCATCCATAATAGAAAAAAATAATAAATTAAAATAATTTATTTTTTACTTTTCCCTATTAATTAATAAAATGTAGATAATGACAAGAAATATGTAAAATTAGAAGAAGAAGAAAAAAATGAAGTGATTTTTTTCAGTAAAATCTTTTTTTAAAATTGTGAACTTTCCTTACACTCAAAAGGGGGGGGGAACACTTGCACAAGTTGGAAAGGATAACAGAATCTTAAAATTATCACTCTTAAAGATACCTTATGTTAAAAATCACATCATTGTTGTAAGCACCATTGGCATTTCTCAAGTTACAGATTTGAGGCCTGGTCCTTCAAATTGCTGGCTCTTCTGTACAAACTCTGATTGAATACACTACTTGTTTTGTTTTTGTCAGAAGCTTATACATTGAAATACACAATGATTCCTTGCAAATATCAATGGCTGTCTGAATTTATCAACACAGAAGGGGACCACATCTATGGGCGTTGTCAGGAAGCAGCCAATATGTAAACCACATTGGCAGAATGAAGGTCTTTCTCCACCTCTAGTAGCTGGCTTGCAGAGGAAGTTGGCAGCCTACTACAGCTACCAGCTACATGGGTGTTCCTTCGGCTTTAGTGGTAGATAATCATTATTTTAGTGCTGAAAATACCAGGTGCAAACCCCACTGATGGTCCCAGGGGATTGTCACTGCATTTGCACTTAGGTGACTGTAAAGACTGCAGTTAAGGCTGGTTGCAGTGCAGAGGGCACAAGGGAGGAAAGTTTCCTCTTGCACTCCTTGCCGTCCCTCCCCCCCCAGTGCACTACAAAAGGGATATCCATAATCCCCTGTGCCAAAGAAATTAACATAGCTGAAAGTACCAACAGTTCTTTGGTTTAAGCATAGAGGAAACCGTCATGTGAAATCTAACTTTGTTTTATTGCCATGTGTCTTTAGCACAATCTATTTTCTCACCAACCGCTAATAAGTTTGTGAGCCTTCATGTAACAGACCCAAAGAAGAAATTTGTGTGTTTATGCTTACCACATTCTTGCAATGGTTCTATCCCTTTGGAGGACTGAAAAAAAAAAAAGATTTTTTCTTTGAGAGGTGTCAGTTCAGATCCCAGTGGGCAGGAATGCACTTTGCAAAAACCACATCTGCAACTGACTATAATCGCTGCCCCTGTTGGCTGTCTCAGCAAATAGGGCAAGGACTGAATAGAAATGAAACTTTTGCCTTCTTCATATCTTAGAAGTGGTCGTTCCTGGTCAGGGATGATGGAGTATATTGAATGATTATTGCCTGTGCTGTACTGTACCTGTTCTGTAGATAAACTGAGAATTTCAATCTTCAGGGCCATCAGTCCAGAAACTTCTATGAGCTCTAAATACAAAAGAAAAGAACAGAAAAGAAAGAGAATTATTAATTGACTGTACTCCTAGAAGCAGTAAACCCATCATGGTTGTACATTTCTGTCTTGACCCACTTGCTCTTAGCTGTAGATAATACATTATTACAGCAGTAAAATACATTCAATGAAATATTGTAAACTGTTGCAGTCTTGGCGTTGCATCTTTGGCTGCTTTATAATTATTTCCCCACAGCGTCTGCCACTGAAGCTCAGTAAGTATGTGTCTTGTTAGAGGAATATGTCTTCTATGACATGCAAAATCGCTGGAGAAAAACAAATAAATACAAATGCTAAAATAGTATGTGCATCTTACAGGAAAGGGAGCATTATCTTCTCTTCTGACGTCTGTTATAATTATTGTGGTGCACATCCCTATCATTTAGGTTTTTTTAATATGGTTCCTTTTTATGTTTATAAAAGATTAAGTGGGAAAAGGGAAGATATTACTCAAAGTACACTGTCCAGTATAGGATGACATAATGAGAAAAAAAAACAAAACTAGAACTAATTTCAGGGTTTGAGGGAGTTCTTTTTGTTTGGTTGGTTGGTTTTTTTTTTTTTTTTTTTTTGCT
The DNA here is from genome assembly GCF_025201925.1 of Gopherus flavomarginatus. Lineage (NCBI taxonomy): Eukaryota > Metazoa > Chordata > Testudines > Testudinidae > Gopherus > Gopherus flavomarginatus. The sequence continues at coordinate 200,320,979 of NC_066618.1, forward strand.
TGTTATAAGAATTCAGTTCACAATATAGAATTGTTTAGTATCTGTTTTATCAAGTAGCAAATTATGCTTAGATATTTTCATATCTCAGTTTTATAGAGTAAAATACTATGAGGAATGTCATGGATATGGGATCTATCTTCAGATCTTCTGCAAATGTCCCAAACTGAAAGACTTTTTGTTTGATGTTTCGATGGGAGTTATTTCAGTGGTATATAACCAGGACATATATTATTAGTGTTATGGGAATGTGCATATTTACCATGGATACTTGTAACTGACACCAATAATTAATTATCATGACTCATTTCCAGAAAAAGCACTTATACATGAGCTTAACTTAAAGCACAAGAGAAGTCCCACTGATACCACTGGAGCTACTCATGCCTGATAGTGTAAGACCAACTCACTACAGAAATCAGATTGGCAAGAATGCAATTACTAACTGAAATTGAAAGACTTCCTGTTTTATATTAACAAATGAATATTTGAGGAGAACTAGAGCATGTACGATTAACTGTTTAACACCAAATCATTGCTATAACTTTTTAAACAAGTCTGTATATTTACTGTAACCAATAACCTGTGCTGCTCAATCCTTTGGCATCCTCAGATCCTGCTTGGAGGACATGAGAGTAGACCCATGTATTTATGCAGACCCATAATGAAATTAATGGAGCTCCCTCCTTGTTCCCCAGGAAGACTTTTGATGGCCTTATTTTCTCTGGCTGACACTCTTACTGCTCATGTAAGAAAATATTTCTATTTTCAGCAATTCTGTTGATCTTTAATAATAGTGTATAAAAGCCCTACTTTTCAAGACTGTCCAGTAGTCTTTTGTTCCTCAGTTTTTTGCTGTTCAGCTTGAAACATCATCATCCTGCTGCTTTTTTTTTTCCAAAACAGGTGATATCTTTTATAGCATTAAATACTGTTTCTGTATCAAATAGATTTCAACTGTCATATTGTAGAAATACTTTACATGTCATAGTTTAATTTTTCCCCTGATGAAAGTGACAAAACTTCTGGCTTCTTAAATATCTGTTTCTCTCTCTCTGTTTTTTCTTCCTTTGTTTGTTTGTTTTACAATAGAAGAACACAGAGACAGTCCATGAAATTAAAAGGTGGCAACTTCATTGATAAAAGTACCTATTGAATAATTAGAATGTGGAACTCATTGCCACATGATGTGGTTGACACCAGGAACTTAGAAAAATTCAAAACTCGACATATTATGTGGATAACAAGGTTATCCAGAGCTAGAATAGTTAAATCAAAACAGAAAGGTTTCAGAAGGATTATAAAAAAAACCCCTCATATTTCAAGGTTTAAAATAATCTTTAAGTAGTATGAGACCATCCTGAAGGGCAGATTATCCCACATGTGCCTACTGTAGTGTTTCTTGAACTGAAGCATCTGGTGTTGGCCACTGTCTGAGACAGGATATGGGGCTAGATAGATCAATGTGGCAATTCCTATGTTCAAACTTTTATTTTTTACCCTTGGCTTTTTTATTAACCTAATATTTTTGTGGGAGGAGGGAAGGGACAAAATAGCATTTATCTGTGCTGTGGGAATACTGTCTTCATGACAATTTGGGGGTTGGGTTCCCATTGCTTTTGGATATCTGCCCAACCCTTTTATGGGTGAAGAAGAATTGTGAGGAAATGGTGTTTTCCCTCCACTGGAGGTTTTTATTGCCATTCTGAAAGTGGGTATGAATCTCTTCAGAACAGAGAGTTTTTTTCAGTTATTCAGTTTAGGAATCATTCAGTTATTCACAAGATAGTTGAACCACATTTTTGTTTGTTACTAAAATCTGACCATGAGTGGTTTGTTTCTGGAGGCAGATTTATGGGACAATTTATCTAGATACAGTCTGATTTGCTTTGTGTTGTTCATGTCATGTTTCATTTTTAGCATGGCAGAGATGTTTGTTTGTGAACGGGCCCCTTCAGTACCAACACTTAAAAGCGATCTGTTCTAAAATATCTAGCCGGGTTTGTTTTGTTTTTTTGGTCTTTGGTCTCCTTAATATACTGGTCTCATTTCTAACTTTTAGCACTGCTTCTGATCATGCGAGATGTCTAGAGCTGAAATAAAGTAGCATCAAGTTGAAAACTAGAGACACTATTAGCATGGGTATTTCAGACCTAGGACAACATTATGTAGCTATTAAATACAGGAGCAGGTTTTCGTATTTCCTCTTTGTCTATATCGCAGGACACATGATATGAAAAAGAGGCAGCACGATAATTAAAACTAAAGGATGGTGCAATACTCTGAGCAACGTATACCTTCACTGAGACAGTGCATCTGCTCAGAGTGATTAGAGGTAAAATGAAATAACACTGAAAGAATACATATACGTAACATTGTCTGCTTGAGGGTGTCACTTGTTAACATCACTGACTGCAGCAAGTTGATCGAAGCACTTTTATTAGATCTCTAGGGAAAGGGTGAAAAAAAATGACATATGTCAAGACTACCACAATCCATAAAGCACCAGAGTCAATATTTAAGGGAACCTGAAAAAACGCTCAGGAAAAAATAGAAAACTGATGAATGTTCTTTCTCTATTGTTGCTGTCCTCAATAGAATTTAACTCTTTTACTTGCTTCTGGGCTAAGTTCTTTGCTAATGTAAATGTGTGAATTGCTATTGAAGTCAATGCAGCTCCCCTAGTTTCCTCAAGCAGAAGGTTTAGCCCATTGTTTTCAGCCCCCTCCACTGCTGAGCTCCCGAAAAGAGCATAACACCAGAGACTGGAGATCAATGATTTCCCTGAATTCTCATCACTGGTCCAAGCAGTGGGAGCTCTCAGTGTCGCTGGGAATCCAGAGTGCCATGGTAAGGAGGTAGAAGAGTAATTGCTTTGCTTGGCATACTTTCCTTAGATTGGGGCAGATTTTCAAGTGGAAATCCAAATAGTGATTGAACTAGCAGTAACTCCCCCTCAGCAGTTGCAACCCCCTTCCTTCTCTCAAAATGTGGTTTTAGAGCATTTGCCATTGTGGGCGCCTGGGGGACTCATACTGCATTGGGAGAGGAAGGGGGGAAATCAGGGAAGCTATGCAGAAGCTATGGGCCTATGCATAGATGCTCTTGTCCCATTTAGGAGACTGAATTCTCAGGCCACCGGTTGGATGAGGAGTCTGACCTCCTGTTTTTTATCTAGCGGGGAGTGGAGAGGCAGGTTGAAAATCTTCCCCCCAGTGGAAATATATGGAAAACCCCACACATAGAAACTCAAATTTTCCTAGCCCTTCCTTCCCACATTGCATGTGGTTCTCTGTTCTTACCCTCTTTGCTGCTGCTGAGCACATGACAGATACGTCCATTTCCACTGGCTGTTTTGGATATAGACCTTACATCAATGGAGAACAGCAGCGCAGACACCAAAGTAGATGGTCAGCTTTAAATGGTTATATTCTGAACCGACACTTAAGATGAGTAAATGTTACAAGTTTCATTTCAGTTAACATGTTTCATTAACATCTCTCCACAAACCTTCTTGTCAGATTCCCTTCCTCATGAGCAGTGCTTTCTAAAAAAAGACATCTGTTATATTGATCATTCGTTGAACATTTTCTGTTCAGGTTAAGGGATAGGCTACAAAAATCCTTCCTCCAAACTTTTTCCAATGCAATATATTAAACCTGAATTGAATCCTTTGAAAAGTTTTGGTTACAGAGTCTTATTTTTCATCTTTTTGGACCTTTGCACTTCCTGAGCCCAGCAGAAGTGGATATCATTTTGATATCTGTTTGAAATCAGAATCTGGTCTTGTGAACTGAGTTGCATGAAATTAAATCTGGTGTCACTGAGGTCACAATCAGATAATTAGAATTCTCAGGTCAGTCCAGACTTCACATGTATAATTGAAGGGAACAGATATTATAGTCAGGGGAAACAGATATAAATGGTGAAATTGGAGCATACGCCCTGGAAAGCAGGCTTTGTATACTTATTTTAAATGTGATGAATGCTAATTAAGCATGAAGTATCCTTAATCCCTCCAGGGAGAAAGAAATATGTTTTGAACAGAAGAACAGACACAAATTGCCATGATATAGTCCAGTGCTCACAGAACACCATGTCAATCAGCATATTCTTTTTTATGGTTTGTTTATCTGGTGGTGAACCACAGCGTAGTCTTACCAATGGTAAGTACAAAACATAGGGCCTGGTCCTCAGCTGGTGTAAATCACTATAGCTCAATTGAAATCAATGTCTTACTTACTTCAGTGAAGCTATTCCAGTTTACATTTGAAAGGAAGTGACCTGACATTGCTACTGCTGTATTTAATGTCATTTGACTATTGTTCATGTTCTCCACTTTACTTAGAGACCACATTTTCAAAAATCAAAACCCAGGATTCTTTTCCAATGACAATTTAGTTTTGGAAAATAAACATAGAAAAGACAAAAGCACACTTTAAAAATGTGTAGTGGTGTCTTTTCTGCTAGCTTCCAACTCAACAATGACATATGCATATTTCCTAAGATAGAGGGTTTTTTCTGGTAACAATGTTTTCAGTGAATGTATCATGAAACACTGAACCAGTGTTAACATTCACTTTGAGCAAGAGCACAGCTTTGTGAATGTCTACACTCCTTGAACTTTCTTCTTAACTCCAAACACTGTCCATGACACTGTCCATCACACTGGCTCAAGCCCACACTCTCTGTAGACAGCTACACAGATATTTTTAGCGCTGTAGCATGAGCCTGCATCTGTAAACCAGTCTCCAAGCCTCTGCCACATGTTTTTAAATGCAATGTAGAAGTACTCAGTATACACCATGTATAAATGAGATGGCAGAGTGAGGAGGAAGTGGAACCATTGAACCATGAACCAGGCTAAACTGAATGAACTTCTCCCCCTTTCTGTCAACATGCAAGTGAGTAAAACTTGTGGGAAGTGAATTCTAAACTTGTATGAGAATTATTATCACTCGTTATTTGTAGCATCCACAAAGAGTTAGGTGATTTCTAGTTAGATGCTTCAACAAAGTACAGTCCCTGCCCCAAGGAGCACACAATCTAAAAAACAGCTATACAGAGATTAGGAGAAAAAGGTACATTATCTAAGTAGGGAAGATAGCAAATAAAATTTAAGTTCACTTAGGTTCATTCATTTATTTTCTAGAGAGACTCAAATGTGTAAATGGTAATAGGCCTTGGATGATGATACCAAGCATCAAGGCAACATGAAAGAAGGCAGAGATGATCATGCAAGAAGCAGACAATGAGGTGGATGAGGCTGGGAACTGTGGTGGGCCAGAAAGGAAGTGGGGTACGGGGATGGACACTGCCTGACGCAACATTCCCAAATGTCTCACCAGACCATTGGCACAGTGGAAATGAAATCACCTAAATAAGGGTCTGACTGAACTCCTTGTTTCATACTCTCTTCAGAAGAGAGTATGAAGATTAAGCCTCATGCACTACCCAGGCTACTTTAGATGTCTTATCTTCAATCACCCAATATACTCAGAATTTAGTAAAAGATTTAAGGATTACCATTCATGACATCTTCTGGTATTATGCTTATACTTTTTCTAATGTTTTCAGATGGACATTTTCTTTGACTTTGAGATGGAGAATGGCTAAACTAGATATATAAATAACTATAAATATTTTCTAAAGAACATAATGAATGTGTAGTAACTTTTGCCTTCAGAGTGACTGTCTACAATTCAATTAAAAACTGGGCAATAAGCAAGCTTATTTGTTGGTTTTTCAAGCATCTATTCTGTGCCTGATGAATGCTTCAAGGACTTTAACATTAGAGACATTCTATGTAAATGATTAAAGAAATGGCACTTAAAACTGCTGGTTGGCCTCTCATATTTCTTCTAGTCCTCTGTACTATTGCAGAGATTCCCCTCCCCTTATTTTCTTTCCATAAAATCATAGGATGTTCTTTGCTCTGCAATTATAGCTACTGCTAATAATGATTTTTTCTAAAATGACAATGAGATCATATGGGCAACACTCTGAATACAAAACCTGAACAAGAGAACCAACCTTAATGGCACGTTTTCCCTGTTTCACATCAAATATAAACAGCCTTTAAATGGGGTATTTTTAATTTATTTTAAAGAAAATATTAGAGTCTTTTATTTATGCCAGTTTGAACCTTTTTAATAGTACAAACTTTCTCTTGATTCTGTTCTGTCAACATTGTTAACAAGTTTCCCTAACTGCATGTAATATTAATTTCTTTATATATTTCTAACAACCTTTAAAATAAATGTGCTCAAAACACATGATAGTGTGCTGTATTTTATGTGACAAAAACCTTGATCCTGAAAACAACTATGCACTTGTTTAATTTTATGCACATGAAGTCAATGGGATGACTCATGAGTAAAGGTAAGCATGTGCATAAGTGTTTCAACCAAAAATAATGTCTCATGTCAGAGTGGAAATCCCTGAGATTAATATTAAATGTGATTTATTTCAGTGTTTTAGACTAGTCATTCTTCAGTCACAAGTTTCACATCTGAATCTGAATTTTACTGAAGTTTGGGGGTGTCACGTAGGCACTTCTTCAAAGTTTATTAAAAATTAAATTAAAAAAATATACAGTGCATGCAGATGGTTAAATATCTGTCTTTAAATAAACACAAGTAAAGAATTTCAAATTAAAGAGTGACAATGTATTTCTTCCTGATCCAATGTTGTTTGTATCTCTCAGCAATCTATAGAACAGAATGGGCTGCCATACCTAGGCACAATGAGATGATTTAAGGATAGAATTTTGACTATCCCTTGACTTATTGTTTGTGAGTTTAGATCCAACTTTTCACCTTTGAAAAATATTTTGAACAAGTTTAGAATGTTCCTGATTCTGATTTTACTTACACTGGTTTTCTACAAGTATAGCTTCATAGACATCCTTGGAGTTACTCCTGATTTACATGAGTGTAAGAAAGATACGAATTCATGCCAAAACTATTCCCGGAAGTCTGAGTCCTCCAAAATGTCTGCTAGATGTCATACAATGATATCTTTTAAGATTTGTATTATTGATCTAATAGGCTGAAAACATTTGTTAATGTAAATCTATATTTAAAGATTTTTTTTCTTAACTCAAAATTACTGAACCTTGCTCCGGTACTTACAGTTTATTAGATGGGCCACTTTGCTTTGTTCCTGTCTGTGGCACATTCCCATAAAGCATTTGATCTCTCAAAATGAACGCCACTTATTAAATTAAAATTATTTACCAGCGCTACTGTCATGGTATAATTCCCCACTCTGAAACTTAGCGTCCAAAAGATGGGGTACCAGCATGAATTCCTCTAAGCTCAATTACCAGCTTAGTACTTGTAGCGCTGCCACCAACCAGGAATTCCAGTGCCTGGTACACTCTGGTCCCCCCCAAAACCTTGCCCCCCAAAACCCAGTCCCTCTGAATCTTAACACAAGGAAAGTAAACCCTTTCCCTCACTGTTGCCTCTCCCAGGCTTCCCCTCCCTGGGTTAAACCCTGGAAGATCACTGTGATTCAAACTCCTTGAATCTTAAAACAGAGAGGAAAATCCACCTTCCCCCCTCCTTCTCTCTCCTCCTCCCAGACTCTCCCTGAGAGAGAAAGTAATCCTAACACGGAGAGAAAATTAACCTTTCTCTCCCCCTTCCCTCCTTTCTCCCCACCAATTCCCTGGTGAATCCAGACCCCATCCCCTGGGATCTCACACCAGAATAAAAAAAAAAAAAAAACAATCAGGTTCTTAAACAAGAAAAGCTTTTAATTAAAGAAAGAAAAACAGTAAAAATTATCTTTGTAAATTTAAGATGGAATATGTTACACAGCTATAGACACTGGGAATACCCTCCCAGCCTAAGTATACAAGTACAAATTAAGACCTTTTCAGCAAAATACAAATTTGAACTCCTTCCAGCCAAATACACATTTGAACTCCTCCCAGCCAAATACACGTTTGCAAATAAAGAAAACAAACATAAGCCTAACTCGCCTTATCACCTAGTACTTACTATTTTGAATCTATAAGAACCTGTATCAGGGTGATTGGAGAGAAACCTGGTTGCACGTCTGGTCACTCTCAGAACCCAGAGAGAACAACAACCGAAAACTAACAGCACACACAAAAACTTCCCTCCCTCAAGATTTGAAAGTATCCTGTCCCCTGATTGGTCCTCTGGTCAGATGACAGCCAGGCTCACTGAACTTGTTAACCCTTTACAGTTGTAACCCTTCTGCCCCTCTGAGTTGGCAGCAACAAGGGCCGGGTTCAGTATCCAGGGGTTCCGTTTCAATAACCCAATGCCAAACCAGCTCGAGCCCCCACCCAGTGACCTGGGAAAATCTTACACACACCCCTAGGTGCCTCAAAGAGGCAATGCTTCCCCTCTCGCAAGCACAGAGTCTCGGTGTAGAAGAAAAGGTTTGATACATGAGATAAACAACAAACACTAAATTGGGAAAACACCTCAACTAGAGTTCATAGACCAAACCATGAGCAAAGACCCACCCCAGGAAATTGGGCTGTGTCATCTTGCCTGGGCTCTTGAGTCCAGCAACCCCGCCCCCAAATTACCCACAGTCCCAAAAGTCCCACAATCCAAAAGTCTCTGTCCTGGGTCAGTGCAGCCCCAAAGTTCGAGAGTCTATCTGCAGAGGACCCTCCCCCCAGCCTGGGTAGAAAGGGGCACCTTACGTGGTCTGGGGCCAGCTGCTCTGCCTCTCCGTGGGTTCTGCTCCTGCCTTCTCCACGAACTGCTCCGCTTTACCAGCCGCTCCACTCTGCTCCTCCAGCCGTCCTCACAAACTGCTCCACTCCACCAGCTGCTCTGCTCCACCAGCTGTCCCGTGAGCTGCTCCAGTTGTCCCTGCAAACTGCTCAGCTTTGCTCGCTCTGTGGGCCGCTCCACCCATCCCACAGCTACTCCGCTCTGCCAGGCGCTCTGCTTCACCAGCTGTCCCGTGATCCGCTCCAGCCGTCCCCACAAACTGTTCCACTCCACCAGCTGCTCTGTTCCACAGTATAGCTTCAGGCTTCCCAGTAGTTAGCACAGTACTCAGTGCTCTCAGCTCAGTAATTTCAGCTCTTTAGTGATTTCAGCTCATAGTAGGGGAGCCCCAGTGCTAGTGCACCATTAGCCAAAAGTGAGTTCAGCTCAGTAACCTGTATCTGGATTCTTAAGGGAATAAAAAATCAACTCTGACATCCCACAGTGGAGAGAGGAGGGGGTGGAACTGGTGCTTCTGGCTCTACAAGGAGACTGCACCACCAGACACAGATACCTGTCTCCAGCCTCTCTCAGTTCACTGGGTTTTGGAACCCATGTCCCTTGTCTAGCAAGTACCACTCAACTGAGGGTGAGTCATTTGTCACAAAGCAGTCCCACAGCTCGGCAGCCTGGGATGGGGTAGGCGTGCCTATGCAAATACACTCTCTGAAATTCTTTCCACCAGATGTCAGGGTAGAGCTTATCCTGACTCTGCTTACACAGTCAAAAGAGACATGAAGTACTTCTGTTCTCTTAACTATCCATTTATGACAGCTACACACCAGTTTTAGTCTAAACTTTAAGTCCCATCCTTGAAACATTTAAAAACAACACAGAAGGCGCACTAAGTGACTTACCTTTCTCCTATCAGAGTCTAAAAGATGCAACACAACTAGTTGAACTGAAAAAATGGAACACAAAGAAGTTTCTTTTTTTTTCCCTTTACTTTCTGTAATATAAATGATGTTTAAGAATTCTAGTTTTCTGGAGAAAAAGGAATATGGCAAAACAATTGGTTCTTTATTCAAGACTCTATAATAAAGTTCACAAACACTCTTCTTTTCCCCAGTGATTCAAACTACAAATAGTAGAAAATAGTACTTGCAAGTAACCTCAAGAGACCACTGACTTATCCTATTTCCTCTCCAGGCAAAAAAGTAAAGTGGTTTGCATCATCAAAAAGAGGAAGCTGAAAACAAAAGCTAAACAGGAATAAAGTTTTAGAAAAATATTGAAAATTTTTTTAATATATTTCTGGAAAAATATATTTCAAAGGCCCCAGTTCTCACAATATCTATTGATTCATACTTCAGATAATTAAAGGATAACTTCATTTTGAACACGTATTAGACAAGCTAGAAAGTTCTGTTCTTTCAGTTCCCATTTCAACCTTTTCATTAGAAAAGCCTGCCACACACAATTTCTTAATGTGATTGTGTGGTCCATATAAGCATGGACATACAACATTAAAACACACAAACAAAAACTGTAAGAGACTTAATATAGATCCATTTAATATTTTTTCCCTTTTTTAAAGGTATGATCCAGCTCCAGTTATACTCAGTGAGAATCTTTCCATTAAACTTCAGTGAGAGCTAGATCAGGCCTTATAGCAATTTTCTTTATAGATAGACAGCCATATAAACTACATACACATCAGTGAAATCATTAGCACAGATATACTCAATCTACTGTATAATTTGTATGCAAAAAGCAAAATTATAGGCCTGAGAAGTGGTGAAGCACTGAGGGAGATGCAGTTGTAATACCTGAGTGTCAAGAGAGGGCGGTATCATGTGGTTTAGCATTGGCATGAGCAGCCAGGAGCTGCCTTGGAGGCTTTTGGGTTTTTTCCCGTAAAGCAGGGAGATTTAATGCAAATAATTAATATTAACATTACATTATGTTTGAGAACTCCAACACACAAAAGTCAAGAAATTTAGAAAAATAAATGTAGGATCAAATTCTCTGCTGGCAGGATTAAAATCAATGGAGCAGTGCCAATTTACACAAGGAGATAATTTGGTCCAAAACATTAATTCATCATCATGGAATTAAATTCATCAACTCACACTAACTAGCAAACTAAATGTTTTTGAGCTAAAAGTAAAGAATTCAAACCCAAAACATCATGTGGGAAGTTTATAAAACCTCTGATTCTATAACATTTGTACATCCCTAAAATTAAAACCCATAACTTTTCAGGAAGGGTTTGGAAAAATTTGGAATTGCTATTTTTTTTTTTCATTTCAGAAGTTAGTAAAGCAATAGCTGGCTTTAAAACAGAAAGGACAGATATAGATGGATATTTCTGGGAATGGATTGCTGAGAAACAAGGTTTGGCATGTAAGACTGACAGCAAAGTTCATACTCCCCTGAGAACAGCACACCAGACTTGTTCTGCCTACAATCTGTTTGAAATCCTGCAGTAGTAGAAATGATCACTTACTTGCCATTTTGTATTTGGATCAAAAGAAAACTGAGCTTGAAACTTGTGATTTCTTCAGCTTATTGGTATGCTTTACTGAAAAGTTTGTGCTTTGATAGTCAAAGAATCCTGACCTCCTTTTGATAGGGTTATAGAAGCCATAGGATTGTATATTGCAAGGATTTACTAAACTTTAGGTGATTAAAAATGAATTGCAAGAACGGAAAGTAAAATTGGAAGTGATGATTGCATTAACATAATATTATACCTCCCTGTGACCTAATGGACTGCTTAAGAAAGTGTGCTGAGCAAAAATATTTAAATATACTGGCAAACTGCTGCTCTTGTCTTCATAACTAACACAGAAGTATATTTCTTACTTCCTTTCTTTACTTTGCATTTCTTCCTACTGCGCTTCTGGTCAGTTCATTGTAATAAAAAAATCTAGGGCTCAGTTCTGCTCCCATTGAAGTCAATGAGAGTTTTGCCATTTAAGAGATGACGGGTCTCTGACTCAAAGAGTTTAACATTTACAAAATAGCATGAAAATAAAGGGGCAGAACCTCAGATCATGTAAAATGAAGTCAGTGGAGCTACACTGATTAACATAAGATGAAGTTCTGGCCCAAGACACTGACATGAAAAATCAGTACATTTCATATTACATATGTTTAATTTAAAAAAAAATCTACTTTTAATTCCTTTAAAAATTCAAAGATATTAAGAAAATGCTCAAAATCAAAATGAAACATTTGGTTTCTAGTCAAACAAAATAATCAGTTCAAGACAAAACAATTTTTTGTTTACTTTTTGATTCACCAATATTTTTGAAAAAATTCATTTTGGTTTGACCTGAAACTAATTTTTTTTCCTTTTTTTTTTTAGCATTGCCAGCAAACTGAATAAATCCATCTCTAGTTATAACTTCATGACTCGAGAGTGTGGGCTGCATGATTCAACTAGAACTTAATCCTATGGGCAGGAATCATGGCCACTGGAGGGAAAACGCCTCCAATGGGGGAGAAGAGATAGAATGTTCAACAAATTCAGAGGAACCCAATTCAATCAAAGTCAAAAAAAAGTTAGAATTTGTGTTTGTTTAGAGTTGGCTTTATTTAGTTGTCTGAAACAAATGCTTGGTAATTTGAAAATTAACAGATTATTGGAAAGGGCCAGTGTGATACATCAAGTACTCCAGCAAATATATTTCAACTGTATTTGGTGGCATCTTTTCAACAGGATTGAAGCAGTAAAAACAGCTAAAACTTATAATAGACAGAAAGATTTTACTTGAATGTTTAACAGCAATTCAGCCAGAAAGAGACTATCGTGTAGACCAGGGGTCGGCAACCTTTCAGAAGTGGTGTGCGGAGTCTTCACTTATTCACTTTAACTTAAGGTTTCGTATGCTGGTAATACATTTTAACGTTTATATACAATAAATATATAACAAACAATAGTTTAGTTATAATATATAACTAAACTATTGTTGTACATAAAGTAAACAAGGTTTTCAAAATGTTTAAGAAGCTTAATTTAAAATTAAATTAAAATGCTGATCTTACGCAGCCAGCCCACTCAGCCCACTGCTGGCCTGGGGTTCTGTTAACCTAGTTCAGCAGCAAGCTGAGCGGGGCCTGCGGGATTCCGGTTGACAAGGGGCTGGCAGCCAAGACCCCAGACCAGCAGTGGATGAGCAGGGCTGGCGGCTGGAACCCCAGACCAGGGATGCAGGTGGGAAAGTAAGGTGGGGATGCAGGAGCTCCCATTTGGTGCTCAGGGTGGAGGTGGGGATGGGGATGTGTGCAAGAGTCAGGGCATGGGGTGTGGGGGGCTGGGGATGTGTGGGTCATGCAGGAGTCAGAACAGGGGCTGGAGGTGTGTGAGGGGGTGCGGGAGTCAGGGTGCAGGGTGGCTGGGTATGTGTGGGTGGTGCAGAAATGAGGGCTGGGGTTGTGGGGGGGGCAGGGGTCAGGACAGAGGGCTAGGGTGCTCAGCTCATGGGGGTGCTCCCAGCCCCCTGCCATGAGTGGTTCACAGCAAGGGGTTGGAGGGGATATGCCCAATTCCACCCCTTTCCCCAGGGCCCCATCTATCCCCATCTCTTCTATGATTCCTCCCCAGTGCAGTGAGCATGCTGCGGTTCCACTCCCCCTCCACCCAGCAAGGATGATCAGCTGATCGGAGCTGGGAAGGAGAGGAGAAGGGGCAGGAAAGCAGCACGCTGGGGGAAGAAGCAGGGGAGGGGAGAGCTTGGCTGCCTGTAGGAACAAGCTTATGCCTTCTGCCCCCACAGGAGAGAGCGGTGGTGGGGGGCTGAGTGGGGCTGGGACCCCGGCAGGCAGCAGGTAGCAGCGTGCCATTAAAAATCGGCTCCCATGCCGACTTTGGCACGCATGCCACAGATTGCCGACCCCTGGGACAGACTAATATGAATAAAGCAGAGTAAACTTTGAAAATAAAATAAATCAATGAGATATGTACACCTAGGAAGGTAGAGGACGCCTTTTGCTAACATGAAAAATGTCAACATAAATCATCTGACAGTGGTACTTGGTATTAAGCCCATTTAATCAAGATGAGTGTTTTACTCTCACTAAATTACTCCAGATCTGACAAAACTTCTTCCCATTTTGTTTCTAGTTTTTATCTATTTGCAGTGGCAAAACATTCTTATCTCCCCAGCACCTTGGATGAAAGAATAAACCCTTCAATGATACCTCAAATAAGGAAAGAGGTCTGCAGATTCAATAGGTCCTGGGTTCTTTTGACACACATTACATATGGTCCCACTAGATTCAAGCATATTACAGCAAACATAAGCAGCCATATTTTGGGTGCCTGTCTCAAGAATTCCTGGGCCTTCTTTTTAGAAGTGCTGAACATCCAAAACTCTAACTAAAACAAATGGGAAATGCAGCTGCTTAAAACTCCTGAAAAACAGGCCCAAAATTTTTCAAGCAAGGCACCCAGAAACTGAGACCCTCAGAATAAATTCCCAGTGTTTTTTTTTTAAATTCAAGCCAAAGTAACTATTTCCAAGCAGGTTCTTGGTGGTCCTCCATTTCCAGTAGGCCTTAGGCTTTATACAGAAATAACATACATAGGTGTTTGCTCAGGTTGGCAGCCATCTCCAGACTCTGGAGTGTTGCTTCCTGTTTCCTCCATGTAAGCTGTAGTTATAGACACAATAGGCTCATACATAGGCAATATGCTTCTGTAACAGGGTGGTCTGGGCCATTTAAGGAGTAAGGAGGCTTTGGGCTAGCCAACCCTGTACCTTGACTCGTCTCTTTAAAGAATATGTATTTAAAAGAGCAGCAGACAAGCTGGAAATGACTTTAGGAGACAGAGAAGGACACTCCACGAAGCAGTGCTGGAACCTGGGCTTTGGAAACTGGCTTGAACCACTGCACAGCCCCGCAAAGGAGGACTGTAGAATCCCTTACCAGAGGAAGGATTTGAGCCTGAAGAGCCAAAGGACACCATAGATTTTATAAAAAGACTTAATAACTTGGACCCTGGGAAGGGGGGTATTACTTTAAAGTACTTCTGGCTGTGAACAGGTCATTCTAGAAAAGCAAGAGGAAACTAAGGGTGGGGAGCCTGCAAGGCCACACTGTGCCTCGAGGGGACATGCTCTGGAATGGCATCCTGCCACTGCTAAGTTATGTGATCACTTCAGCCTCTTTCCCCAATTCATGAACTGCTTTTAGAAATATAAAAACTGGTCTGTAATGAGAGGACATAGTGAGTGAAGATGAAAGAGGTATAGAAAGAGAACAAATACCACCCGGCAGTATATTTTGTCTTCATCTTTCCTTGACAGTTATCTATTGTTCTTTTTCAATGTTCTGTCTGTGCACAGGGTATTATATGCATAGAGAATGGTTTCTACAATTCTGTCCCAATCTGAAAAAATGTGAGGCATCAGTCAAATTAAATGTGGATAATAAGATTTGATTATTAAATAATTAATATTAATTAATACTAAGATTCATAAAGCCTTTTAAATGAATGAATGTCAGCTACACTTTCGTGAAGCTAGACATACCAGAGCAAATTGAGCCAATGTTACCAATGCGGGCAGCAACAGAGGTTTGGGGATCAGATGTATGAGTGCCAGAGATGACTGAAAAATAGGATGATTTGTCATGACATTTTTCACAAAATGTGTCCCTTTTTTGGTCAAAAATGTGTGAAATTTGTCATTTTTTCAACCAGCTGTAGTTAGTACATATTAAGAGAAAAGTGATGAAAGAAGGAGAGAGACGGAATACGATACAGAACAGTCTGATCATGCCTACATAGGTTATATTACAAGCAAGTGGCAATGTCTCACACTGTTAAGGAATTAGAGACCTCAGTCACAGGAAAACATTGCACTACTGTGAAAAAGAAGCTGGGATTATACCCAGCAATGGTAGATTTAATGTCTGGTGTTTTGGAGGGGGAGGATGATGGTGTTGGGTTGTTGTTTTTTTTTAAGAGTGATTCAGTGAAATTATCATGATTCTAACTTATTTCCTCACTCTGAGCTCATAAGGAAGTGTGACCCTGTTCTAATCCCTTTGTCTTCTATAGTGGTACGTCTGACCTTTAACCCTGCCTTCATCATAGCTATTGACTGAGTGTGCACAATTTACTGTCATCTTTTCATCGGGTTTCTGTTTGTATACTTTAGCACTAGAAGGTGACAAGAAATGATATCCTAACACTCACCGTTCAATCTTTTTCCCATTGCAGTCAAATGGAGTTTTCCCATTGACTTCAGCAGGAAGAGTAACAAGTGTTTGGTGCACCCTGGCAAACTCTGAAAAATCATTCTGTTTAAGAACAATTTGCCTAGACACATGTCATATTTGTTCTTTAATTCTCTTCCCTCTGTCGTATCACTAAGGAAAATTGTATGAAATTGAGATATGTTTATTGATCATGAACATCAACCACAAGACAGCATATTACATGTCAGATACTCTAAAAGAAAACAAAAGGATATAATGTAATCAATAAAAAGCCACAAAATATATAATAAACATAGCTACTTGGAGTCTATACTGGTTGAAGTGAGATCAGAATCAAAGTCCCGTATGAAATGGGAGATAAGTTAGTTGGAGGCCAGCTACCAGCGATCTTTGAGAGATGGACCTTAAATTTGTCTCTGGCTTTTGAGTATATTTGTTTCTGGCTAGAGCTACACAGGGAACTGAAATTCCATTTCTCTGAGAATTTAAAGATTGTGAAGGATTTTTTTTATTCCAAACCCCAAAATTATCAAATTCTCTACAAAAGAAATTTTAAAAAAATTGTTTCAGATCAAAATGTTTAATTTTGAAAAAAAAAGTTTTGATTTTGACTTTTATTTTATATATATAGTAAACAAAACCAAAAAGCAGTTTGAAAATAAAACTTAGAAAGTTTCATTCTGAAAATGTCCCATATCAACATTGCTGGAATTGTTTTTTCAATTTTTTCTCCAAAATGAAGTTTTTGCAAAATCAATGTGATCAATCAGTTGTATGAAACTGTATTTTCTGCCAGACTGATTGTGTCAAAGCTTTTCTGACTAGTTCTATATCTGGTGAATTCCTCTTCTCCTTTTGTTTTATTCCCAATCTCAGTATTATAGTACCAAATTTTCTTTTCATTTGCCACTGAAGTCAATAACATTGCACTACTGTAACTGAGAGCAAAAGTTGGCCTATGGATCCCTGGGCCAGATTCTGACATCCTTAGTTAAACTGAGGATTACTGTACTCCAATGGAAGTGATGTTGATTTCAATGAGTCTATTGGCACAGTAAAGTACAACTTGGTATGAAGAAGGAGGAGAGTATTTCCCCCTCTCCCCCATTGGTTACTATAAAAATAGATTTTGCAATCATAATGACACAAATAGCATTAATAGCCTGACTGCAAGACATTGAGCATTTACTTTGAACAACTGAGTGTCGTGAACTACCAGTGAAGATGAGGGTGCACAGCCTCACAGGAGATATTTATATCAGGCTCTTAGAGCTTGACTTACAAATGTCTACTGATTATAGTCTTATTGTTAAATGTCCCTCTGTGTCTAAGGGTGATAATAGCTTTTGAAGGCTAGAAAGGAGGAGTTTTAGTATTAGAACATTATGGTCCTAATATTCGCTCAGTGGGAAGAGCTACCATTGTGCTAACAGCACTGAAATTCCTGTTTTGTTTTTTAAAAAAATATGATTAAATATTTTGGTATCTAATTAAGATTCCCAGCCAATTGTGTCTTAATTGACTAATACATCATTCTGTTAACACTAATGGTATATTAAATATATTCGATCAATATGCAAGCAGTGAACTGTAGTCAATTGTCATTGACGTTAATGGATATTACCTTAAAATAATAATTGATGCGTATCCACAGCTGCAGGGATTCCTTTTTACAACACAAAAATCCAGGGTCCCATCTGCAAGAAAGTATTAGACATTGTTAGTGAGCCTGTCCAAGTGATATAAGGAAAAGAATTTTAACCACTCACTTCCCAGAAAAAACATAATATTACCCGCTCACATCCAAATTCCTGTTACATTATATCTGTTCAGCCATAATATTCTTTTTTCCTTAATGCTGTAGGTCCTTGAACAATTAAAGACTTTTAAATAATATTTTCCCAACAATGTGTTCAGTTCAGACAACTGAACAAAGCAATGCAGTGCATCACTGAAACCCTCAAGGCAATTCCTACACCTTGGTTGCTGGTGCTGTTGAACATTGCTCCCTGCATCCATTTGCTGTGATGCTGCAACCCTTTGAGAATTCCAGTGTATTGTGGAAAAAGAACACCAGGACCTTAACAACATCCCTCACCACCACTTAAAGTGATGTAAGACCTTTTGGATCCACACATTTAACCTTTACCAATGCAACTTCAACTCTGATGGAGCTTGGAAAGTTGAATGGCATTTACAAGAAGTCATACACAGACACCTTGTGAAAGACCTGATGCAGAAGGTCCCTAGCACTGATCTCCCACTAAACTCACGGGCAACCCTAAATCACATCCGCACAAATCATAGCAGATGTGGATACTTGCTGACAAATGGAAAATTATAGATTCTCTAGTGTGTGACTGTGGTCACCCACAACAGCACATGGAACATACAACAACTCAATGCCAAATTCACAAATACAAAGGAGGCATCACAGCGAGGCACTCCAGTACTCCTACACAATTATCTGTCAACCATCTGAATGTAAAATTATAGTTGTTGCTCTACATCTATATCAGCCATACGAAGAGGAAGCTAGACAAAAACGGAGGAAAACAAAGACATTAAAATAAAGGTAAATGCAAAAAAAGATACTAGTAGACAAAGGAACTCAGACCTATGGCTATTCTGCATTCAGAGATGAGACTGAAACATATGTAAACATACCTGAGCTCGTTTTGATTCAGCTAGCTTGCATAACATCAGTGAAGGCCTGGGAGCACAGGCAACAGAATAGAATGTAAAAGCCAGCCCAAGACTCTGGATACAAACTCAAGTAGCTAGTCTGCACTGCCATGGCTTCCGTGCTATTGTTATTTAAGCTAGCTCAGGTATATTTACACATGCTGCACTCGCACCACTGACGGCAAAATAAACATTCCCTAAAGCAGTGGTTCTCAAAGCTATTCCTCCGCTTGTTCAGGGAAAGCCCCTGGTGGGCTGGGCCAGTTTGTTTACCTACCTCGTCCACAGGTTCGGCTGATCACGGCTCCGACTGGCCGCAGTTCAACGCTCCAGTCTGATGTGGGCTGCTGGAAGCGGTGGCCAGTACATCCCTCAGCCCACGCTGCTTCCCACAACCCCCATTGGCCTGGAGCAGTGAACTGCGGACAGGAGGAGCCATGATTGGCTGGACCTGCGGACGCGGCAGGTAAACATACAGTATCTTTATGGATGTCCACAATCCCTGTAGCTCAAGCAATTAGGCTCTGATTCAAAGCCCATTGAAGTCAATGGGAGACTTCAATGAGGCAAGAAAAGCATTATCTTTCTTTTCATGTTTTGCTATGCAGTGTTTATTGTCATACCACCTGAGGCCCAGTGGTTAGGGTTTTAGCCAGGGAACTGGGAGGCTGAGATTCAGTTCCTTCTTCTGCCACAGACTTCCTGTATGATGCTGGGCAAGTCACTTAGGGTGAGATCCACAAAAGGACTTAAGCACTGAAACACTGAGAGTCATGGCACTTAACTTTTAGGTGCCTAGAAAATCACTGATACAACAGTGTGAGCCACAAAGCCCAAGTTAGGTGCTCAGGCTCCATATTCAATGAATAGGAAGAGATAGGTTCCTCAGAATGAGATCTACAATGCCAGCACGCCAGGCAGGGAGTCTCCTAAGCTAGCCAATAGGAGTTAGCAACAAGAGGGGTGTGTGCTAAGCCCCTCTCTCAGATATAGGGGTCTAAGTTAGGGGTGGAGGGAATAACTTACCTCTGCTAGCAATTCACAAACTAGGGGAAGATAGGCATTTGGCAAAACAAAACAACTGGGGGAAGAAGAGCAGCAGCAGCAGCAGCAGCTTCCTTATTACCTTTAGCCCAGTGGATAAAGTAGTGACCCAGGACTGGGAAGACCCCAGATTCTATTGCCCCCACCTGAGGGGAATTTGAACAGGGATAATCCACCTCTTAGGTAAAAGTCTTAGCCACTAGGCTATAGGGTATTCTGATGTGGGACTCTCTCGCTCCTAGTGAAGTTGTTCCATTATAGTTAAATAACTACTCAAACATTAATGAGAACCAGTGAAAGAGTTAGAATTACTGGATAGCCTAGTGGTTGGGGCACTCACCTGAGAGGGAGAAGGGAACTAGGGATCTCCTACATTCTTGGTGGGTATCCTAGCCATTGAGCTAAAATTTATAAGGGAGATCTTTCTCCACACGTCCCCCAGCTGCTTTGTGTTTATTCATCAAGAGGCTCAATCTGTGAGCCAGCCATTAAGCATGCCTACCAGATCATACATGTTTAGAAAGCTTTCCCAGTCTGCAAATCCCTCTGGGGCTTATGCAGGAGATAGGATGCCTATTATGAGTCAGCAGTGCCCAGGCTCAGGCAGAAGATAAGTGCCTGGGCACCTACAGTGAGGCTGCTGTGTGTGTGTACCCTAAGGCCAAAATATAGACACTGAGTGAGTTTAGGTGCCTACAGGGTTAGTCGGCAGCCAAGCAGGAGTTTTGTGGATTGCAGTGATACCTAAAAAATGACGCAAGTGTCTAAGTACCTTTGTGGATCACCCCTACAGTCATTCTGTGCCTCAGTTCTATAAAATGGGGATAATAGCACTTGGTAAACATAGGCTGTGGTAATTTATTTATGCTGGTGATGGCTCTCAACTGAGAATGCTGTCATGCCAATTCTAGACAGTGTAACTCCACAGACTATCAACAAGATCTTCCCTCCAGATCCTAACAGCTAGAATAAGATACAGGGAGAGATAGATACTTCCCATGAACATTCTTATGAATGAAAACTCTCTCCTGAATGTTCATGAGTAAATGAACAAGTGAGATTCTGTGAAGCTAATCAGGGGAGAGGAAGTTAGTCATAAGTAAAAAGTACTTTTTACACTAGAAATAAATAGACTTTGTTGTCTTATTTGGCCAATTCTAGGCACAGATGAGTCTGATGATATAAGCAATATGGGTTGGGTTACAAAAGTGCTTAAGGACCTTAGGCACTCAATTTCAATAGAGTGTGGGTGCTTAACTCTATTAGGTGCTTTTCTAAATCCCAGGCTAAATGTTTGATGCATCTGCTATAACCTGGACTGGGGAAATCCATGAGTGCTCAAAGCAGGTGCCCCTTTGTGTTTAGTATTCCCCTGCTTCAAACTGATACCTTGATTATAACAATATTAGTGTGTCTTTCAGCTTCTAGGTCACCTCAGTAGCCCTTGCACTGAAAGGGCACAATCTACATAGGTGAGTCTCCGGACACTACATTAACATTGGAGAGCAAATCTTAGGCACATCTCCATATCATGGAACCATTCTAGAGAAAGATGATACTTATAATAGGTCACATGCATGGTGGTCTTCAAAATAAACAATGTGATCCCTCTTCTAGGTGGAGGGGGGTCTTGCTAACCAGAGATCTAGTGGCAAAGTTCCAAGCAGCAAACTGAAAAAAATGTCTTATATTAAATGTCCAAAATGAAGAGCAAAACCTTTCCTTGAGGTTCAACTTAGCAAACGAAGTTTCCTTGTCCCTAAGAGACACTTTCACTTTCTTTTTAGTCTCCACTTTATGTTTAGTCCTTACTTTTTCCTTTCTTCCCATTCTGAAAGAAAGCTCTTTTTATTCTTCCTCAGTCATTCCCCAGCATGCTCCACTGGGAAGAAGTAGAAATCCCAGCATCTCTGGGACTGCCTTTTTCAGGATTCTTTATGGCTGGCTAAGAAAAAGGGAGACTGGCCAGGCCAAGGTTTCAAGGCTCGTCTCCTTAAGCTCAAGCAGAGTTAGCAGCATGGGTTCTCTTCAAACGATAAACTGGGACCACATTCTGGTTCTCAGTGTCTGCTTCTTCTGTGTCCTAGGCCTTTGCAGACAAACCTGAAATGGGGCAGCAGACCCAGGAGATTTCTATCTTCATTTTTTAAAGGGCCAGCATATAGAATTTAGTTCAGCCCAGTGGCTGAGATAGCCTATGGGAGACACTTAAGTGCAGTCACATCAATGGAATGAATGAACAGTTCCATGAAGCAGTGGCTCTTTTGATGTCACCCCTACTTCACCCTGTCCTTCTACAGTTTGCTGCCACATAGGGGATTGCATGGAAGAGGGGGTTTTACCATTCATGGGAGTGTACAGCTGATCCATCTGCTCCATGTTTACAGGACCGGTGCTAGGGGTTTTAGCGCCCTAGGCGCACGGCAATTTCACCGTCCCGCGCCCTGGTCCTGCTGCTCCGGTGGAGCTGCCACAGTCGTGCCTGCGGAGGGTTCGCTGGTCCGCAGCTCCGGTGGCCCTGCCGCCACCCCTCCAGGAAAATGCCGCCCACCAATAATCCTGGCGCCCTAGGCGATTGCCTAGGCCGCCTAAATGGAAGCGCTGGCCCTGCATATTTAGGTTTGCAGTGGTTGAAGAAAGGGCTGCATTTCCCCTTTAATGTCATTAAGAGATGTGTGCACCCCTTCTACACTGGAAACTTCACCAACACAGGAAACAAAAACATTTCCCTATTAAAAATAGGATCCAGCCCTAAGCAATGTTCTCTCATGGAGTTTACATATAACAAGATGTCACCATGAAGAGACCTGGGCACCAGTCAATATAGCAGGTTTCCCAATCAAAGATAAGCAAAACTGTTAAAATAAAAATGATTTTATGTCCAGTGTCATTCAGTGTCAACTCTAATGTGAATCCCCTTAGAAATTACTTCTTAAAAACAGATGCAAGAAATATCATCACCCCTGTACTTATAGATGAAAGTAAATCTGAAGGGCAGCAGAGCAAAGGAATGGAATATGGAAAATACATTGTTAAATGTCACCTTACAATGTAGTATATAAACTGCAGTTCACACTGATATCATTAGAGACAGGATTACCACCTCTGCATGAAATGTTTCAGTCAGGAAAAAGAGAAAAACAAGCTACTATATGACATCTGGGGAAGCCAAGGTCCTCTCCACTCTGCCTGGGGAGCTACATTTCACAAGATAGTTTCTCTGTTTGCATGTTTGCTCTTCTCTAGGAATTACCCCAAGATTAATACATTGTGGTGAAAATGAAATTAGGAGATATTTTATTTACCTCAGGTAGATGACAAAATGTTCTCAGCCTGTTTTCCTGCTTCTCAGAGCCACAAATATTTGTATTATTTTATTTGTATTTATTTAATGATAGACAAGACTGAGCAGTAGAGTAGATTATAGGTACCAATATCATACACTGATTTCTAACATCTTTGCCTTGTTTTTTTTAAAGCTGAATCACAATAAATCACTGCTACATTCTGGAAACAAATGACCAGCATTTAGCAAAATGATGCTTTCACTTTTCTCACCTTCTATTATAATATTGAGCAGATGGTAGGTGCATGGGCAATAAGAAGAGGATAGGAGAGGAGTGATAGTACAATGGGAAAAAATGAGGAGAAAATAGTAAAGGTATGCCCACACTGCAGTTAAACACCTGCAGCTGAGTTGGGCTCCCAGGGCTTGGGCTAAGGGTCTGTTTAATTGTGGTGTAGATGTTCATGCTCAGACTGCAGAATGAGCCCACAGACCCTCCCACCTCACATTAGAGCCCAAATTCAAATTAATGTAATTCAGATATTAATTTTTTCTAAAATTACATTTCTTCAAAATACTATTAAAATATTTCTTTAAAGAGTGAGATTTTGCATGCAGATTACATACATGTATAGTTTTGACTTACAAGATATTAGGCTGGTATATTATGGACCATATATAAGTGGGTCTTCTGTAGACTTTGTGTAAATAGCTGGCTTTCACCTGCATTTCTCGTTCCTAAAACATTAGTGAAAACTCTGAAAAAAATGAGAGCAACACAGTTTTAATCCTTTCTAGATAAGAAGTATGTTTTTATGTAAGGTTTTGGTCAGATCAACTTTAATTTGTGTTATAACAGAAAATATTCACATCATTGTGAATATAAGGCTATAAATGGACACTCTCTTCAGAGTTTCTAAATAAAAGCAGAATTCTTCATTCTTTGCCATTGACAAAATTGCTAACAGTTGAAATTAATGTCTGAATTTTTACCGTGTGATTTTTTTGCCTATGGCTAGCAAAGACAGTTTTCTCATGCAAGATCATTTGCCAGCAAAAAGAGGGTCTCATACATTGCTCTAGAGAAAGAATCATAGTTAATATTTTCCAAAACTGTTTATATAGCACTTTTCTAAATTTCTAATTCAGCTATTAACAAAAACTCTCTCTCCACACACACACACTATTCTCAACTTTCTCTGCATTGACCCATGAAATTTCAATTTTCTGTTTGCTTTTCAAAGCCTAGCTAATTAGAGGATTGTGTTAATGGAAGCTCTTGTGCAGAGCTTGTAATTAGAGTGTTTGATGACAGGAATTATGATTTTAAGATCTCTAGGTTAAATGATAGTGTCTGTGGGTAGCATTTCCCCTGAAGATGTTGTGCATTGTGGTAATTAACCCCACATACAAGCCATCAGTCACTGAGTATTCATCTTCATCAAATTCCCCAATTGGGATCATTTCTAATTCAGGCATTTTCTTGTCTTTTCTCAACAATCAAAGCAGGCCCAGTGCATGGAAGAATAGAATGGGGAATACACAG
Organism: Gopherus flavomarginatus; assembly: GCF_025201925.1. NCBI lineage: Eukaryota > Metazoa > Chordata > Testudines > Testudinidae > Gopherus > Gopherus flavomarginatus. The sequence goes on from NC_066618.1 coordinate 200,345,475, forward strand.
TAAATCCTACTGATGCAAGCAAAATCCCAATGGAAGGGGGTTCAGGAAATGTGGTTAACTTCTGTTTTTTTCATATTTGTATTCCTTTATCTTTTCGTAATTTCAGAAGGAATATATACAGTGGTACACAGTTGAGTAAGTATATCAGTGTTTTTGGTGCCCCTCTCTGAAGTATCAGCAACCAGCCTTTACTGCTGAAGATAGGATATTGGACTAATAGACTGATTCAGTATGACAAATCCTATGTTCCAACATACCTATTTCCTCCTCTAATTTGACAAAATATGGGGCATCAAAGTAAAGTGAGGCAAACACCTGCAACAGCAGTACTAATAGCTGTATGTTACATTTCTGATAATATTGAAAACAAGACATGGTAGATTACTTTACAATGAAAAAGTATTTCATAGCTAGGCTGTCGTTCACTGCCATTAAGAAAACAATTTAGTAGGAACCTACAACTGATACCTGAGCAGCACCAAAAGAACCAGAGGTCAGCAGCTTATTTATTTGTTTTATTCAATTTATCTATGAGTTAGACAACCCTAAATTGCATTTTGTTTATTAAAAGGGTCTAATTTCTTCCTGATACTAGTATTACGACTCCAGAGAATATCGGTGGGAGTTACAGAGTTCACCATTAAGAAGTCAGCACATTCCAAGAGTTAGCACAAACCAGGATCTGAATTATCACAATTTTTTCTTACACTTCAAATAGAAATTAAGGCCCAGATCCACAACGGGACTTAGGTGTTGCAATGCTTAACTTTTCAGCATCTAAAAAAATTACTGGAACAACACAGGAATCCACAAAGCCTGAGTTAGGCACCCAGGCTTCCTATAAAATGAATGGGGAGAGAGAGGTACCTAAGGCTTTGTCTACACTAGTACTTTTGTCTGCAAAACTTTTTTGGTCAGAGGTGTGAACACCCCTCCCCCCAACAAACAGAAGTTTCACCAACAAAAGCACTGGTGTGGACAGTGCTACGTCGGTGGGATAGAACTTTCCCACCTGAATAGAGCGAATGCACAGGAGACCTTATGGCGGTGCAGCTGCAGCAGTACAGCTGTGCTGCCATAAGGTCAATAGACGTAGCCTAAGAATGGGATTTATAAAAGCCAGAGCAGGGAGCTACCTAAGATCGCCAATGAGGGATGCCGATGAAAGGAATGTGTCCTCCTCTAGCCCTGCCCCTTTCAAGACCTTCAGTGCCCAACAGTGGGCTGAAGGGAGGCCCCTATCAAGACTTACCATCCACCACCTGGAACTCCTTCCCTGGTTCCTAAGGCATTTCTTGTGAGAATGAATTAGATGCCTGCTTTGCACCACACAAAACAAGGAGTGGGCTCTGTGCCACTGCCCACTTTATAACTTTTAATCCAGTGATTAGAACACTCACCAGGTTCATCTCCTGCTCTCCTCTGCTTGACAGGAAGAAAAGAGACTTCTGTTCAAATCCTAGGAGCTTGCCCTAACCAGATGTGGATCTACCTCAGTCTCATCTGTTGAAGCTGTTCCACTGTGTATAAAAACTCAGATAATCACAGCACCAGACAGTGAGATTGACTGTATAGCCTGGCTGGTAGGGCACCTACCAGAGATGTGGTTGACCTGGGGTCCACTCTCCCTGCTCCAATGACACTTTAATTATTTATCCACAGTGGAATAGCTTCAGTTGGAGAGACTGAGGGAGCTCCACATCAGAATAGCCTATAGTTCAGTGTTAGGATTTAAACAGGGTCTCACTTTGCAGAAGAGTGCTCCTTTTCCCCCTCAGGCAGAAGGAGGAATTGAACCTGTGAGTATACTAACCACTGGGATAAAAGGCAAGTGAGGTTCCTCCTCCTTGATATTGAATGGGACCTGGTCAGGTAGGAGCCTCTGAGCACACCTACTCTATCAGGCCCCACAGGTGACTTAGGTGGCTGACTGCCTACCTTTTTCCAGTTCATGGAACACACTGAGGCTTATGTGGAAGACAGGTGTCTGGACACCTTGTCATAAACAGATAAGTAAAGGTTAATAGAACAGGAGTACTTAATATCTCTTTTGCCTGGAAAGGGTTAACAAGTTCAGTGAGCCTGGCTGTCACCTGACCAGAGGACCAATCAGGGGACAGGATACTTTCAAATCTTGAGGGAGGGAAGTTTTTGTGTGTGCTGTTAGATTTTGGTGGTTGTTCTCTCTGGGTTCTGAGAGCGACCAGACGTGCAACCAGGTTTCTCTCCAATCTCCCTAATACAGGTACTTATAGATTCAAAATAGTAAGTACTAGGTGATAAGGCAAGTTAGGCTTATGTTTGTTTTCTCTATTTGCAAATGTGTATTTGGCTGGAAGGAGTTCAAATGTGTATTTGGCTGGAAGGATTTTAATTTGTACTTGTATACTTAGGCTGGGAGGGTATTCCCAGTATCTATAGCTGAAAGACCCTGTAACATATTCCATCTTAAATTTACAAAGATAATTTTTACTGTTTTTTCTTTCTTTAATTAAAAGCTTTTCTTGTTTAATAACCTGATTGTTTTTTTATTCTGGTGAGACCCCAGGGGACTGGGTCTGGATCCACCAGAGAATTGGTGGGGAGAAAGGAGGGAAGGGGGAGAGGAAGGTTAATTTTCTCTCTGTGTTAGGATTACTTTCTCTGTCAGGGAGAGTCTGGGAGGGGGAGAAAGAAGAAGAGGGGAAGGTGAATTTTCCTCTGTTTTAAGATTCAAGGAGTTTGAATCACAGTGATCTTCCAGGGTAACCCAGGGAGGGGAAGCCTGGGAGAGGCAACGGTGAGGGAAAGGGTTTTCTTCCCTTGTGTTAAGATCCAGAGGGTCTGGGTCTTGGGGGTTCCCGGGCAAGGTTTTGGGGGGACCAGAGTGTACCAGGCACTGGAATTCCTGGTTGGTGGCAGCGCTACAAGTACTAAGCTGGTAATTGAGCTTAGAGGAATTCATGCTGGTACCCCATCTTTTGGACGCTAAGGTTCAGAGTAGGGAATTATACCATGACACACCTAGAGTAAGACGGCACTGTGCAGGCCCAGAGGCAGAAATATAGGTGCCTAGAGAACTTTGGCAGTGAAAAATTAGGCACAGAGTGAGTTTAGGAGCCTACAGGCAACAGCAGAGCAGGGGTTTTGTGGATCGCAGTGGTGGCTAAAACTGGGGTTTTGGTGCCTAAGTCCCTTTGTGGATCTGGGCCTTACTGCAGTATCTCATGTTCCACTATGCAGTTAATTTTTGGGATTCTACTTAAGTCTGTAATTTTACCTTCAACAGAATTTTACTGCTAAATATTTATTTAAATAAAAAACCTTCACTGGGATGTAGTGTAATCATAACTCTGTTACAACTTGCTTTTCTTATCCAGATGACATCACAATTAGTGTTTTACAGCTGCATACCTCTGAAATAATAGGTTTTTACATGATGCTATATTACTAAACAACAAACCCTCTTTCCCGAGACATTGTTTTAGACTAACATTATGCAAGTCCATAAACATTTTCAGATGGAGCAGAGACTTTTACTGTCACATTTATTCTGATCAGCAGTGTGGGATTTACCAAAGCATACAGACTCAGCAGCTAGATCTTCACTTATCCACATGGAATAGTTTTCTTAGAACTTTGTTTATAAGCAAGTGAATTGGCAGAAACTCCTTTAATTGTTTACTAGCTAAAGTTTTAAAAACAAAAATAAAAACATTGAACTGGACACAATTCTGGTCACTACAATTTATGAAGATAAAAACATGTTGCATTGGGGATATATGATGCATGCTTCAGATGCCAAATAGGGATTATGGCATCAACTTAACAATGGCTTCAGAATGAAAACAAAATGACCAGACATTGCCCTTACTTTTAAAGCAGGATCTTTTCAAATGCAGTTATGAGGTTGCTGGTTTATTAACTGTTGTTGGTTTGCAAACTGAGGGGCCAGCCTTGGCAAGCACCCTGAATTCCCAGTAGCTTCAAGCAGAATCCAGGTCATAGTATGTTATAGAACAAGGCCATGAGGTCTCCGTGGATGTATTGCTTATTGTATGATAGTATTTAAGATACTTGAGTAGGGCCTGATCTAACTCTCACTGAAGTATTTCCATAGTCTTAATGGTTGTTGGAGCAGATCTTTGATAAACTGTTCAATGCTTTGCAAATGTGAAATGTTATATAAGTATGTTTATTATCCTGACATTCTAACTCAAAAGAAACAGGATCAGGCCCCTAAGAAATGATGTCCAAAAAGAATAGAAGTGGAGCAAAGATGAACTAGTCATTTCTCATGTGAAAGTATAATAGATCAAAGCTTGATAGAAGTTAAAACTCTGCCTAAAATCAGAAGAAATGTCATATTCACCTTTTACTCTTCCTGATTTGAGTTGGCTTTAAATGAAAGACTTTATTCAGATGGCACAGAACAAATTGTTTGTGGAAAGATTAGAAATACCTTACCTGCTGAAGTGCACTTTGATGGACTTATCAAACAGAAGAGAACTAAGGATGCAGATTAGACTGGATTTGCAGATATGAAAACTGGAGATGTACTCAAACAGTCCCAAGGCAATCTGAGTTGTTCTTTAGAAGCAGCAAAGAATCCTGTGGCACCTTATAGACTAACAGACGTTTTGGAGCATGAGTTTTCGTGGGTGAATACCCACTTCATCAGATGCATGTAGTGGAAATTTCCAGGGGCAGGTATATATATGCAAGCAAGCTAGATATAACGAGGTTAGTTCAATAAGGGAGGATGAGGCCCTGTTCTAGCATTTGAGGTGTGAAAACCGAGGGAGGAGAAACTGGTTTTGTAGTTGGCAAACCATTCACAGTCTTTGTTTAATCCTGAGCTGATAGTGTCAAATTTGCAGATGAACTGAAGCTCAGCAGTTTCCCTTTGAAGTCTGGTCCTGAAGTTTTTTTGCTGCAGGATGGCCACCTTAAGGTCTGCTATAGTGTGGCCAGGGAGGTTGAAGTGTTCTCCTACAGGTTTTTGTGCATTGCCATTCCTAATATCTGATTTGTGTCCATTTATCCTTTTCCGTATAGACTGTCTAGTTTGACCGATGTACACAGCAGAGGGGCATTGCTGGCATATGATGGCGTATATTACATTGGTGGACGTGCAGGTGAACGAACCGGTGATGGTGTGGCTGATCTGGTTAGGTCCTGGGATGGTGTCGCTGGTGTAGATATGTGGGCAGAGTTGGCATCGAGGTTTGTTGCATGGATTGGTTCCTGAGCTAGAGTTACTATGGTGCGGTGTGCAGTTACTGGTGAGAATATGTTTCAGGTTGTCTGTGAGCGAGGACTGGCCTCCCACTCAAGGCTTGTGAAAGTGTGGGATCATTGTCCAGGATGGGTTGTAGATTCCTGATGATGCGTTGGAGGGATTTTAGCTGGCGACTGTATATGATGGCCAGTGGAGTCCTGTTGGTTTCTTTCTTGGGTTTGTCTTGCAGTAGGAGGCTTCTGGGTACTCGTCTAGCTCTGTTGATCTGTTTCCTTATTTCCTCGTGCTGGTATTGTAGTTTTGAGAATGCTTGGTGGAGATTTTGTAGGTGTTGGTCTCTATCTGAGGGGTTAGAGCAGATGCAGTTCTACCTCAGTGCTTGGCTGTAGACAATGAATCATGTGATGTGCCTGGGATGGAAGCTGGAGGCATGAAGGTAGGCATAGCGGTCGATAGGTTTTTGGTATAGGGTGGTGTTAATGTGACCATCACTTATTTGCACCCTGGTGTCTAGGAAGTGGACCTCCCATGTAGATTGGTCCAGGCTGAGGTTGATGGTGGGATGGAAGCTGTTGAAATCGTGGTGGAATTTTTCTAGAGTCTCTTTCCCATGGGTCCAGATGATGAAGATGTCATCAATGTAGCATAGGTAGAGAAGGGGCACGAGTGGACGAAAGCTGAGGAACCGTTGTTCCAGGTCGGCCATAAAAATATTGGCATATTCTGGGGCCATGAGGGTGCCCATAGTGGTGCCACTGATCTGGAGATATATATTGTCATCAAATTTGAAATAGTTGTGTGTGAGGATAAAGGCACAGAGCTCAGCAGCCAGTTGTGCTGTGGCATCATCAGGGATACTGTTCCTGACAGTTTGTATTCCATCTGTGTGTGGGATGTTTGTGTAGAGAACCTCTACATCCATGATGGCTAGGATGGTGTTTTTTGGAAGGTCACCAGTGCATTGTAGTTTCCTCAGGAAATCAGTGGTGTCACGGAGATAGCTGGGAGTGCTGGTGGCATAGGGTCTGAGTAGAGAGTCCACATATCTAGACAGTCCTTCAGTGAGAGGGCCAATGCCCGAGATGATGGGGATTCCAGGATTTCCAGGTTTGTGGATCTTGGGTAGTAGATAGAATGACCTTGGTCAGGGCTCCAGGGGTATGTTGATTTGTTCCGGTGTTAGTGCAGGGAGTGTCCTGAGTAGATGCTGCATTTCTTGGTGTATTCCTCAGTGGGATCTGAGGGAAGTGGCCTGTAGAATTTGGTATTGGAGAGTTGTCTGGCGGTAATTGTCCTTTTGGTAGTCAGACCTGTTCATGATGACAACAGCACCTCCTTTATCAGCCTCTTTGATGATAATGTCAGGGTGGTTTCTGAGGCTGTGGATGGCATTGGGTTCTGTACGACTTAGGTTATAAGGCAAGCTATGTTGTTTTTCCACAATTTCTGCCTGTGCACATCAGCGGAAGCATTCAACATATAGGTCCAGACTGTCATTTCGACCCTCAGGAGGAGTCCATGTGGAGTTCTTCTTCTTGTGCTGTTGGTGGGAGGGTACCTGTGTATCAGTGCGCTGTTCAGTGTTGTCCTGAAAGTATTCTTTGAGATGGAGATGGCGAAAGTAGGTTTCTAGATCGCCGCAGAACTGTATCATGTTGGTGGGGGTGGCAGGGCAGAAAGAGAGTCCTATCTCGGGACTTCAAAGAGAAACTGCTGAGCTTTAGTTCATCTGCAAATTTGACACCATCAGCTCAGGATTAAACAAAGACCATGAATGGCTTGCCAACTACAAAACCAGTTTCTCCTCCCTTGTTTTTCACATCTCAACTGCTAGAACAGGGCCTCATCCTCCCTGATTGAACTAACCTCGTTATCTCTAGTTTGTTTGCATATATATACCTGCCCCTGGAAATTTCCACTACATGCATCTGACGAAGTGGGTATTCACCCACAAAAGCTCATGCTCCAAAACGTCTGTTAGTCTATAAGATGCCATAGGATTCTTTGCTGCTTTTACAGACCCAGACTAACACAGCTACCCCTCTGATATTTGAGTTATTCTTGGAATTGAGTATTTGCTTATGCACAAGAGCTGAAAATATTTGCCTCATTCATTTTGGTCTGCTATCTCCATAAGAATTTGATAAGTCATAGAGATCAGGCCCAAACCAAACTCACACTTTCAATCACCACTGAGCTTTAGGTTTAGATGAACAATTTGCAGTTTGGTCTTGTGTGTAGCTTTTAATAATCAATCCAGTTGAATTATTCAAATTTAGTCCTGGGAAAAAAAAACTCATTTTCTGTAGATGAAGTCAGTTGTGTCCCTTTTATATCACTGATTTATATGTGATAGAGTTTCAGAAAAGTTACCAGAAAATGTATTTGAATACTTTCAAACAACAAAGAAGTTTAAGAAAATCACACTCTGCTAGCAGGTGTTCTGCAATCAGATTGATTCAAAAGAGGAAATATTTGTTGGATACATTTAGTCTGCTCTAAAGATTTATCTGCATAGGTACACTCAGGAAAATTAATCCAAATTAAATTTAAAGCTGATTAGTTAAACCAAATTATACTCAATTCAAAGTGAATTAAGATAAAGTGGCCTTAATTCAGAATTAGAATGTCCAGAATGGGGTTCAGTAAGGTTTAACTAATCAACTTTAAATTCACACCTTTCATTAATTAACTTTGTGTAGACAAGACCTAAGCAACATATTTAACAAATATTGCACCTAATTATCTCAAAGTGGCTGTATGTCTTTAAAGCTTTAACTAGTATGTTTATTAAAGTTTCCAGATCTCATCACATAAAATGTATAAGAATATGAGAAAGGAAAACTGATTTCTATAATACAGAAACATATTGCGTTTAAAATGATCATCACTTTAAAACCTGTTGAAGTTTAACTACCCTGTTAATTCCTTTGTCAAGGTTTTATGTCCCTCTAGTAGCTGATAAATGTAGGCTGACCGGGCTCCAGCTGACTTTTACTACAGTTTGTGGTACTACAGATAGTGGTATCATGGAGAAGGAAGCAAGGAAGTGAAGCAAGCTGAAGATAAGGGAAAGGAGGTTCCCTCAGACAGGATGATCCTAATAGTGTGAAAGTGCCACACGTTCACATTTCAAGAAAAAAACTGCAAGGGTAAACTGACGTACCAACCTGAGAAACAAACCATAGATGCAGACAGCAATGGCTTTCTTCAGGTGATAGTGCCAATAACTAGAAATAAAAGGAAGTTAACAGCGAACCCTGACCTTCCCACAGGCATTGTGTCCCAGCACCAACTTCAGTGGTTTTGCCTAATGCATATGAGCAAGGAATGAAGGAAGTTTAGCTGAGCGAGAAGGAATTATGGTTTTGTTAAGCCACTGAACTGGCATGAAGGAAGCTTAGATTCAATTCCCAGATCTGCCATAGGCATCCTATGTGAGCTACAGAAAAGCCACTTAATCTCTCTCTTAGTCTCAGTCCCCCAGCTGTAAAGTGAGAATAAACCTCCCTACTTCATAACGGTGGTGCTGATGTAAGTATCTAGAAAATTAGGCTAATCCAGTGAGAATCATTTTTCCACCTCAGATCCACTTCACTGGACAGTGAGATACCCCAAAATTCTAGTTCATGGAAAGCTGATCACATGGTTCTGGCTTTCCTCTCTGTTTCTCTCTGACACATTATATTGAGGACAATTACACATTACATAACTTTTCTACTATTACCTTCCAGAGAACAATTGTTGTAGTTGCCACAGCAGGAAGTAGCTCAAATGACATCTGTTTTAAATACGTTCCCTGCTTTGAAAAAGTTTGAGGATTGTTATTCTAAACACAAATTGAGTATTTCAGCTTGGTAAGGAAGCATATTGCCAGTTTCATTCCCAGCTCTGCTATTTACCATGTGGCCCTCTGCAAAATGGGGATAACACTGTTTTGGTGGGAGGAGTGTTTACCAGAGTCTTATGAGGTGTTTTTCTTAACATGAGAGCATTGTTCAGTGCTTCAAGAACTGCTGGTATTTTTTTTTTTTTTTTTTAGTTTTGTGATGTATTTTCTTTTGGTGGAAACTGTTGCAAGCAGCAAGAGAATTAACTTTCTGTCTTAATCTCTAACTAGAGATAAACTTTGATGCAGATGTTTTCTAGAAACCCAGAAATTGGTGTTTGGCCATCTTTGTTCAAGGACTGGGGTTAATAGTGTAAATAAGAAAATACCCAGCCCCCATATCATTGATTTCCAGTCCAATTGGAAACTGGCCTGCGCAGCTCTGACATTTACTACTGTTCATTACAGGGGCAACAATACTAACCCATCTATATAATTGAAAAATATTCTCCCCTGCTTACCAGTGACAAATGGAAACTTGCAGCTGGCTAATGAGCAAGTACAGGCTGCTTCCAAGATTATCTTTAAAGTTGCTGATCCCAGTGGGTCATGCTGAAGAAGATCAGGGCTTTTCTAAATTATATACAAGAAGTCAGACTAGAAGATTTAATGGTTATTTCTGATCTCAGACTCTATGAATCTATGTGGCCACTTCTGGAGTTTGTTCCTTTTTCCTGTGCTAGTTGACCCAAATAATTTAACGGCTAGCCTAAGAGAAATCAGAGGCAAGTTGTGTTGGCTCCTGCCTCCTTATAGTTTCTAGGGAAGGTAGGTGGGATGGTGGAAGGCAGAAGATCAACTCATTAATGTCTCATGAAGTTTCCTAATCCACTCTTGTGACTAGGAGAGGAAAGAGGAGAGAAAATGTGGAGGAGGAAGGGGTATCAGTAAAGAAGAAATTGATTGTGGCTAACATTCTAAATGGATGGACATCTACTAGACAAGGTTGGTGAACCAACTCTTCTTGAACCAGGATTAGCAACTGCACTCTGATCAGAAGCCTAACATGCAACCCACTGGAAGATAGGATGGATCTTAATATTTACATTGAGATCTTCAGTTAGAAATCTCTATAGAAAGCTGAAGTATTATCTTTATGTTTTGTTCATAATGGAGAGTCAGAAAGAGAATCTTGACATCTACGTATAATGAAAATGGTCTTTCCACTAATGTTTAGTGACAGGGAAGAAACTTAGTAATTAGAGGGACAAAAATCACATGTGTAACTCCTTTTTCCTGTTAAGATGGCTACTGGAGTGGCCACTAATACAGGCAGCTTTTGTAATTTTTCATCACAACGGCACTCCTACCATGTCCTAGGCTGGATATAACTGGCTAGGAAAAAACTGCTGAAAAGGATCTGGGGGTTATAGTGGATCACAGATTGAACATGAGTCAGTAATGGGATGCAGATGAAAAAAAGGCTCATATCATTCTAGAGTGTATGAACAGGAATGTTGTATGTAAGATATGGAAAGTAATTATCCATTCTACTAAGTGCTTGTGGGGCCTCAGCTGCATTACTCTGTCCAGTTCTGGGTGCCACACTTTAGGAAAGATGTGGGTGAATGGGACACAGTCCAGAGAAGACCAACAAAAATGATAAAAAGTTTAGAAAATCTGATCTGTAAGTTGGGCCCTAACAAATTCAGTCCATTTTGGTCAATTTCATGGCCATAGGATTTTAAAAATTGCAAACTTAATGCTTTCAGATATTTAAGTCTGAAATTTCACAGTGTTATAACTGTAGGGGTCCTGACCCAAAAGGTGTGTTTTTGGGGGCAGAGGTTGCAAGGTTATTGTAGTGGGGTCACAGTATTGCCACCCTTACTTCTGCACAGCTGCTGGTGTCAGTGCTGACTTTAGAGATAGGTAGCTGAACAACACAGGTTGCTGGCTGGGAGCCCAGCTCTGAAGGCAAAGCCGCCACCAGCAGCAGTGGAGAAGTTAAGATGGTATGGTATGGTATTGTCACCCTTACTTCAGCGCTGCTGCTGGTGGGGCATTGCCTTGAGAGCTGGGCACCCAGCCAACAGCCTCTGCTGTCCAGCCACTCAGCTCTGCAGGCAGGTCAGAAATACGGGAGCAATACCACGACCGCCCTACAATAACTTTGTAAACCCCTTCCCCCATCCCTGACCCCCACAATCCCCTTTTGGATCAGGACCACCAGTTTGTGAAATGCTGGTCTCCCTTGTGAAATCAGTACAGTATAGAGTAAAAGTACACAAAAGACCATTTTTCAAGGGGGAGACCAGCTTTCACAGCTTGTGACATGTTTTTCACAGCCATGAATTTGGTAGGGCCCTACCTGTGAGGAAAGGTTAAAAAAAACTTGTCATGTTTAGTCTTGAGAAAAGAAAATTGACAGGGGAACCCAACAAACTCTTCAGATATGTTAAAGGCTGTTAGAAAGAGTATGGTGGTCAATTGTCTCCATTCCCACTGAAGGTAGGACAAATAATAAGTGCCTTAATCTGCAGCAAGGGAGATTTAGATTTCACGTTAGGAAAAACTTTCTAACTATAAAGGTAACAAAGCCTGGAATAGACTTCCAAAGGAGGTTGTGGAATCCCCGTCATTAGAGATTTTTAAGAACAAGTTGGACAATCCCCTGTATACTTTGTCGTGCCTCAGGGCATGAGGCTGGACTTGTTGACCTCTTGAGTTATTTTGCAGCCCTCCGTTTCTATAATTAATGTCAGTAAAAATCATTTTGCTGAAATCACAGCGCTAAATGCTATCTTCAGATACATACTGAATCAGCATGTAATGTCTATTTGGGGGACATACTCTGTTCTCATTTACACTAGGACAATGCCACTGAAGCCCAATGGCACTACACAGGCATAAATAAAAGTAGAATTTGATTAGTATTGAGAAATGAGGACCAAGATAGCCCTGGATCTATTTCTTCCCGCACCCCATAATATTTGCCCGGTATGGGGTTGGCATAGAATACTTCCCCCCCAGGGAACAGGAACCAGACTGTAACTCCCAGTTTGCTCATAGGGCAGCACAACTATTCTCAGGAAGACTTGTAGAAAAGCTACAATTTAGCCCTATATTAATGCTCACTTTCAATTGAGGTGGTTTTTTTTAAGTTAGGCTAGGAAATCATCACAAATCTTCATGCATTTAATCAGCTGCCACTTAACTGGAACTTAGAAAGATTCATTTAAAATAAAAGAGTACTTCTGCATTCATGAATCCAATTTTATTTGATGTCATTAGTCATAATTTGTTGGCACCTCAGCAATTTATTCCCATTTAAAATCAGGGTTTTTTTTTAAATGACTTAGACATGAATGTTCCTGTCTAGTCTTCTCCATTCTGCAATGTCACTTACAGTAAGCATTCATGATTTGATGGGCTGTTTTAATGGAGCAATGAGTTACATCTCAGATTGAGAGACCTGAGCTAGTAGCAGATTTCCTCATATCTGGGTCAGTGATTATTGAGCATAATTGAGTGGGAGAGTTGTGAAGTGATGCCATGATAGAAAGGACCTGCCTATTTAAAGCTTGCTGTGAAGACAACTCAATATTGTCCATTGCTACTGCATGGTTAATCATGCAACAAGCATAGCTCATCCATTTGTTATCACTTCCATGAGATTTCCCAAATGCTGAAAGGTACAAATGTTTTGCCAGTTGGTCTGGTGCCAGGAAATTAATATGAATGAAGAGAGTGAATTAACTACAAGTGATTCAAGCATTGACCAGGACAGTTCATGGATTTAGTTCCCTTTCTTCCTTTGAATATTTCTTGGAAGGGAACCAGCAAAAGAACTGGACTGCTTTTGTGTGTCAAGTAATTAGAGGGATTATATAGTAAATCAGCTAAAGCTGCATTTGAGGTAGAGCTACATTAGCCCAAAAGAGGCCAGTGCACTGAGAGCAGATTTGACTCTATGTTTATATGTTAGGTTCTGTGTAGGACTGTGTGGAGATTTGGCATTACAATCAGTTAAAACACTCCTGGCTTTGAGTTTCATTGCAAGCACATGTAAGCAGAGTCAGGATAAGCTCTACCCTGACATCTGGTGGAAAGAATTTCAGAGAGTGTATTTGCATAGGCACGCCTACCCTATCCCGGACAAGCCCCCACACTGGATCTCAAGTGACTATTATATTTCAGTCATTCTACCAACAGATGCTTAGGCACCTGCCTATACAGCCACTGACTGGCATTGGTCTGTGTGGCCTCAGCATGGATGAATACCCCTATCAAGGATATGTCATAGTGCATCTGGAATTCCCAGAGGAGGTTGCTGGGGTAAAGCAAGAGGTAGACACCGCTGCCTTAATATGCCCTGACCTGAAAGGGACCTCTGATGTGTCTGTGCTGATAGGGACCAACTCCAGCCTCTTCAAGGTGCTCGCGGATTACTGCAGACAACGGGCTGGGGACCAGTACCTGAGTACCCTGATGATCCATACGCTTTGTGCTGAAGCCTATAGGAAAATTGAAAGCGTTAAAAAGGAGACATCTGAGCTACCGATTGGGGCACTGAAGTAAGTGGGTACAACCCCCTTAGTAGTGCCTGCAAGGACGGAGCAAGAAGTACTTGTCATGAGTACCAGGCTGAAAGGCAGTAAAGGGGCATTAGCAATGATAGAGCAGCCGGCTGAAGGAGAGCTCCCGGAAGGAGTGCTGGTCCCCAGTGGAGTCATAACCCTACCTGCTGAAGCCCAGGAAAAGGTGACTATACTGATTACTAATGAAACAAGTAGAGATGTTGTTGTGAGGCAAGGACAAAAGATAGCAGACCTCTTTGAGCCAGAATCAATTGTAAAACCCCAGTGTGAGACTCAAGTGCCAACAATAGACCCAGCAAAGTTTGACTTTGGAGATTCACCATTGTCCGAGGAGTGGAAAGATTGCCTAAGAAGGAAACTTTGTGAAAGATCCAAGGTGTTCTCATTGCATGAGTGGGATGTGGGATGTGCAAAAGGAGTAGAGCACAACATCAGACTACATGACTCTCGACCTTTCAGAGAGTGATCTAGGAGGCTTGCTCTCTCTGAGATGGAAGATGTGTGACAACATCTTCAAGAGCTGGCTGCAAATGGCATCATTACAGAGTCCCGCAGCTCATACGCCTCACCCATTGTGGTGGTCCGTAAAAAGAATGGGAAAATCCAGATGTGTATTGACTACCGCACCCTAAACCGCCGTACTGTGGTTGACCAGTACACAATGCCTTGAGTTCAAGATGCCTTAGACTGTTTGCTGGGAAGCCAGTGGTTCTCTCTGTTGGATCTTCGGAGTGGATACTACCAGATCCCTCTGGGTGAAGTAGATAAGGAGAAGACAGCCTTCATCTGCCCATTAGGATTTTATCAGTTCGAACGCATGCCCCAAGGGATTTCTGGACCACCTGCCACATTTCAACGTCTTATGGAGAAAGTTGTGGGAGACATGAATTTACTGCAAGTGTTAGTTTATTTGGATGACCTGATTGTGTTTGGAAGAACTTTGGAGGAGCATGAAGAAAGACTTCTTAAAGTGCTTGATAGGCTGGAGGATTATGGTTTGAAGCTTTCAATTGACAAATGCCAGCTCTGCAGGACCTCGGTGAAGTATGTGGGGCACATCGTGTCCCAAGAGGGTGTGAGTACTGATCCTGATAAAATAGAAGCACTCACTACATGGCCACGTCCAAGCAACTACAGAGAACTCAAGACCTTCCTTGGGTTTAGTGGTTATTACCGTAGATTTGTGAAAAACTATGCTACAATTGTAAAACCCCTCAATGATCTTACCAGGGGATATCAGTCCAGCAAGGACAAATCTAAGACCAAGAATAAAGGGCCTTCCGTGCAGAGACACTATGACCCCTTCGAACCCTTTGGGCCACGGTGGGATGAGAGATGTGAAAGGGCTTTTCGAGAAATCATTACTTGCCTAACTCATGCCCCAGTCCTCGTATTTGCTGACCCAAGCAAGCCATTTATCCTGCATACTGATGCCAGTTTGGAGGGTCTGGGGGCAGTACTGTACCAGGATGTGGAAGGCAAGCGTAAACCTGTAGCCTTTGCCAGCCGAGGACTGTCTGATAGTGAAACCCGCTATCCCACCCACAAGCTGGAGTTCTTGGCCTTGAAATGGGCCATCACTGAGAAATTTCGAGACTACTTGTATGGGGCTCAGTTCCAGGTGTGGACAGACAACAACCCACTGACTTATGTGTTAACAAGTGCTAAACTGGATGCTACAGGGCAAAGATGGGTGGCCGCTTTGGCTAACTATGACTTCAGCATTCAGTACCGATCAGGGAGAAGCAATGTAGATGCAGATGCATTGTCCAGGCGTCCACAGGCACCAGAAGTTGCTATGATACCCACGGATGGAGTGAGAGCTATTTGCAGTGTGAGTCGCCGAGAGCCGGAGGCCCATGAGAGCCTTCATGGATGTGTTGCTGAAACTTTGGGCCTACCCCCTGAATGCATGCCTTCTGCTTCAATAAACTATATTGCTTTGGACCAATCTCCCTTGCCCATGCTCAATGCGGATGACTGGCAGGAAGCCCAGCTGCAAGATATTGACATTCGTGATGCACTACTTGCCAAAAGAGAGGGGCGAGGCCCAGCTGAGGTTGTCCCACCTACCCCAGAGGGCAAACTACTATTGAGAAAATGGACCAAACTAAAACTGATTCAGGGAGTGCTACACCGCACGACCACAGACCCTCTACAAAAGCAACGGAATCAACTAGTGCTGCCAAAAGATTACAGAGCCCTGGCCATGAGGGCCCTGCATGATGACTTCGGCCATTTAGGGATGGAGAGGACCCTGGAACTTATCCGCAGTAGATTCTATTGGCCACGGATGGCTGAAGATGTTCGCAGGAAATGTGAGACCTGCGCGCGATGTGTTCAAATGAAAACTCTGCCCACGAGGGCTGCATATCTGAAGAACATCACCAGCAACAAACCTCTGGAGCTGGTTTGCACTGATTTCTTGTCTTTAGAAGTGGGCAAGAGGAATATTGGGAACATCCTAGTAGTGACCGACCATTACACGCGATATGCACAGGCATATCCCACACGTGATCAGAGGGCCACCACTGTCGCTCGAGTACTGTGGGAAAAATATTTCTCAGTTTATGGATTCCCAGCCCGGATACACTCGGATCAGGGACGAGACTTTGAGAGTCACCTTCTGAAGGAGGTGCTGAGGATAGCAGGTATTAAAAAGTCGAAGACAACGCCTTACCACCCGCAAGGTGACCCTCAGCCAGAGAGGTTCAGCCGAACCCTATTGGATATGTTAGGGACTTTGCGGCCAGAGCAGAAGGCAACCTGGAGCCAAAATGTTGCATTTCTGGTGCACGCCTACAATGCCACAAAGAACGATGCTACGGGGGTCACCCCATATCTCTTGATGTTTGGGCGAGAACCAAGACTACCCATAGATCTGTGCTTTGGTGTATCAGAGGATGGCGATAGCTATGAAACCCATCAGCAATATGTATCCCAACTATGAGAAAAGCTACGGGATGCTTATCACTTAGCTACCTCTGCAGCTCGGAAGAACGCAGAACGCAACAAACATCGATATGATGCTAGGGCGCATCTGCAAGAGCTCCAGCCAGGGGACAAAGTCCTGCTGCGAAATTTGGGTATTGCTGGCAAACACAAGATAGCTGACAGATGGAAGGCAATACCTTACTTAGTGATGGAAAAGCTAGGAGACCTGCCGGTCTACAAGATCAAACCTGAAGAGGGTCCAGGGCAGACCAAAACCGTGCATAGAAACCTTTTGCTCCCTGTGGGAGAATTGGTAGGCAGCCCTTATGAGATGGGCCACAACAGGGCAACTGGGCAGAACGAAGGTGCTGTACCAAAGCCGCCTTCCAACATGGACAGCCGGCCTCCTGCAGCTAACCTACCCCTACTCAGCACATCTGACAGTGAGTCTGAGGAGGAAGACACAACCATGGTGTATCCTGGGATGAAGACAAGATTTCAGTCTCGATCTGCTGAATCAGAAGAAAGCACATCCTCTTCCGCACTAAACTCTATGGCAGAAGTATTTAGGCCCATTCCTGACATCCCTGAGCCACTGGTGGAACCCCCGTGTAATGACTTACACAGGCTTTTGGACAGTGGTGACATACAGATGGAGGATGTCCAGAGCACCTGCGACCCTCCACTGTTAGAACTAGAAATGCAGGGGCCTAAGCCAGTACCCGAGGGGAACTCACAGGAAACCTCCCCATCCGTCACTCAAGAGGATGTCCCCCCTACCATAGCAACATAGATTCTCAATAGGCAAGACAGGGTAATAAGACCAGTGAAACGGTTAACTTAGGATGCACCTGGGGTGATTAGTGAGGAGCCTATACATTTAGCACACAGGTTTGTGAAAGCTAAAGTGGGCTATCTAATGCCTTTTGGAGGGGACCAATAAGTTGGTATAGTAGGGAATGTGATTTGTCGGGATGACAAATTCTTGGCTGGGGGGAGGATGTAAGCAGAGTCAGGATAAGCTCTACCCTGACATCTGGTGGAAAGAATTTCAGAGAGTGTATTTGCATAGGCACGCTTACCCTATCCCAGACTGCCGAGCTGTGGGACTGCTTGGTGACAAATGACTCACCCTCAGTTGGGTGGTACTTGCTAGACAAGGGACATGGGTTCCAAAACCCAGTGAATTGAGAGAGATTGGGGACAGGTATCTGTGCCTGGTGGTGCAGTTTCCTTGTGGAGCCAGAAGCACCAGTTCCACTCCCTCCTCTCTCCACTGTGGAATGTCAGAGTTGATTTTTTTTTATTCCCTCAAGAATCTAAATACAGGTTACTGAGCTGAACTCACCTTGGGCTAATGGTGCACTACCACTGGGGCTCCCCTACTAAGAGCTGAGATCACTAAGAGTTGAAATCACTAAAGAGCTGAAATTACTGAGCTGAGAGCACTGAGTACTGCGCTAACTAGTGGGGGAGCCTGAAGATATACTGTGTAACAGAGCAGCTGGCGGAGTGGAGCAGTTGTGGAGATGGCTGGAGCGGATCACGGGACAGCTGGTGGCAGCGGAGCGGTTGGCAGAGCGGCGTGGCTGTGGGACGGGTGGAGTGGCCTGCAGAGTGAGCAGACCCAAGCAGTTTGCAGGGAGAACTGGAGCAGCTCATGGAGCAGAGCAGCTGGTGGAGCGGAGCAGTTTCTGAGGAAGGCTGGAGGAGCAGAGTGGAGCAGCTGGTAAAGCAGAGCAGTTCGTGGAGGAGGTGGAAGCAGAACCTACAGAGAGGCAGGGCAGTTGGCCCCAGACCACGTAAGGCGCCCCTTTCTACCCAGGCTGGGGGGGAGGGACCTCTACAGATAAACTCTTCAACTCTGGGGTGGCATTGACCAGAGACTTTTGGGTTGTTGGACTTTGGAGTGATTGGACTTAAAACCCTAAGGGGAAAAAGGACATGCCAAACGTACTTGGAGGTGGGTTTTTGTTTATGGTTTGTGTTATAACCCTGTTTGTGGTGTTTCTCCAATGGGATGCCGCATTGATTCCTTCTTTTATTAAAAAGATTTTGCTACACTCAGACTCGGTGCTTGCGAGAGGGGAAGTATTGCCTCCTAGAGGCGCCCAGGGGGGTGTGGTATGTGAGTGTCCCAGGTCACTGGGTGGGGGCTCGAGCCGGTTATGCATTGTATTACTGAAAAGGAACCCCTGGATACTGAACCCGGCCCTTGTTGCTGCCAACTCAGAGGGGCAGAAGGGTTACACACATAAGACACAAACAGGTCTGTGGCTGGAAGGGAACCAGCCTGAGACCATCTCTGCTACTTCTCCACAAATACACAACTTTCACCTTAGTATTCTCCACAATCACTTTGAGCCATCTTTTGGGGGCCCCAGTGGCCTATAATCTTGCTCCTCTCACTCTTTCAAAGGCACAACTGGGCTGCTTACCGTACGTAGAGATTTTTTTAAGGGGTCTCCTTAGTTCTACTGCCTCTACCTCCCTAGGAAAGTGCATGAAGGAAATAGGCTTGTCTGCCCACCATTCTGTAATAGCCTAACCAGAAAATGCTTCAGCTTTAAATCAGTTTACCTCATTCTGAGGGCTTATGTTCTCCATAAAACTCCTTGAAAATGATAGTTTTCCTATATTCTGGGGCTATGGGTCACAAAATTAAATTGCCTTTAAAGCAGCATCAACTGGGCTCTGAGAAGCATTTCCTGGTCCTGCTACTCCTGAATGTGGATGTAGGTAACGTGTTCTCCTGAAACAACAGAAATGGGGGGAGGAGGGGAAGTGGGCCAACTCAGCAGCCATCTGCCTCCTCCAAAAAAAATCCTGGTATGACTTCCCTCATGAAAAGTCCAGGAGCAGGAACAGCCAACCAGCTATCCTAAAGACAATGAGGTTGCTGGTCCTCTTCCCCCAGAAGATATCTAAAGATGAGGTGTAATGAGAGAATCAGTTCTGTGGGGGAAAGAGGTGGGAAAGGAGGCCAGCTTTTTTATGAAACCCATGAGTTTCGTTAGCATTTTCTACAGGTGGGTTTTCTTATTAATCAAAAAGTCTTTCTTAAGTGAACTCCAGAAGGTGTGGGCAGGGGTGAACTATTTTTTTATTTAATTTGATAGGTTTTATGCAGCCCTAGTTCAGTTGTGTTGCAGTTCTAGGTTTTGTGGGTTTTTTAAGGAAATGATGAAAGCAGTACTGTACAGCAGATAAACATTTGTAAATAGGTATGGAAGCATACCAAAATCCAGAAGGCTTTTTCATTCTTTAGAACATTTTATGTGTCCTGTGAAGTAAATCTGCTTGTATGAGTCACTCTCTAAAAATAACTTTACATTTTTAAGGAAAAAAAGAGCAACTGAAGCAGTACAAACTGTAACTTAAGGGGCATATCAAACATAATTTATGTCACACAGAGCAAAATCCTGTTTAAGAAATAGCATCCAATTTGAATATCTTGCCATATTTATTGGTTATTTCACATAGATAAGGAAGCAATATAAAAAAAACAAAGCAAAGCCAAACATAAGCCTGTCAACGACAACCTTAAAGAATACAGAGTAAAATGTTTTCTAAATAACAAAAGGTTAGATTAAGCGTTGACTCTAACAGGTTGCTACTGAAATAATTGGAAAGGAAATTCAACAGTGACTAGATTTTCCTGCACTTTGTTCTGCAATATTAATTTAATTACATAGAAAAAACTGTGAAAAGACTGTCATTTAAGTTGCCAAGTCAAGCACTTAGAAAATGCCTGATTCACAGCTGCCTGTGCAACCTAAATTCAGCCCCTTAATGCATCTAACCTGTACACTGAATGAGGCAGGGATCCTGTGGGAAAAATAGGGTGTGATCATGTAAATAGACTATATTATAATACATACTCACAAGCAAACTAAGTTACGTTTTCATGGGCAACTGTAAATCTGGTCTTTCCTAACTTTTGAGTGTTTGAAGTTGCAACGCTAAAATGTCCGAACCATAATGATATGGTTATTATATTGAGTTACCACTGAGCAGAGTTAAGGTTGTTTGGGTACTTGATTTCCATACCTAACCATGTTTGGATTTCTTTTAAGTTTAACCTTCTCTGAATTTCCTGGGTTTGTAATGTTTGGTTTGGGGATAATTATAACATTCTTGTAATATTTTTACCCTTAAGTTATTAATACAGACTCCCAGCCTTAACTCCATTTTAACAGTGTTGTTTGCCTTGGAATACTAATTAATTGTTATGAAACCTTAATGAAAGAATGGGCTAGATTAAGGTACTATGAGAGCTAACATTACTGGCCTCATTATACCAGAAAGTAGGGCTGATTATCTCTTTTGTTTCCAAGTTATTGGTAATAAAACATTTAATTCTATAGTTTTGACAGCTTCTAGAGTTCAAAAGTCATAAGGGAGGCCCCCCAAATCATGGGATTATTTTAAAAATAAAAATAAATCTTGGGTTCTTTATATATTTGCCTTCTGGGTTCATGTTTTCAAGCTTTTCTTCAGAAACATGAGGGCTAGACACTTTCATTTAAAAAATGGAAGCTTAGATTCTCATGTAAATCACAGGACTCCAAGAGATGGGGCTTTGAAAAGCAACAAATATTGTGAGAGTTGACAAAATTATGCAGTGATTCCATGCATTCTTTTCACAGTTATAAGCAAAGGGCTTTTCTGGAGTCCTGCTTCTCCCTGGCAGTAACCGTGAGAGATAGTGGCAGCTATACCTGCAGTGGAAGTTAGAGTATGCCTCAGGCTGCTCTACCTACCTGTTGGACTGAGCAGTTAGAATCAGCAAGTTGTAGTCAGCTGCCTGCAGGTAGCCTACATGGTCTACTATGTCCAAGTGCACTTCAGACATAGTGCATAGTGCTGAATTGGGTCCAGTGCCACTGACCTTCCTGGTGAAAGTACTTTCAGATACATCTGTGTGAATGTAATTCTTGAATCTGAATATCTCATATCCTTGAAGTGTTAGCATTAATTCACTTATATTAGACTTGGAGGACAGACTGAATCAGACAAAACATTCTCATTTCATGTACAATCAACAACAAAAATGTTACTCAAACTGTTTAGAACTTGGCATCTGTGGGCACTCATTGCTGCCCTGATCCTGCCTTTCTAACTCTCCTTCAGGTCAGTTCACTTTATAGCTACTGGAAAGGACAATGTCAACAAAAGCATTTATTTTTCTCAGTATTTTGTGATTTACACACACAAAAAGAGACTAAGACTGACATTTTCTTGTCACGGATTCACCACTTTCCTCCTGACCTTAGTGCATGTCGGCAACCAGCCTCTCTATCTTGTGCTATGCCATGCCAACATGTGCTATCATATTATCACTTTTGATCCTTTTTGACTGACTGCAACTGTGCTGTGTTGAATTGTCAATATTTGAACTTCAGTTTTCCTTTGCTGCTTACCCCACCCTGTACCCTATGCCCATTCTATCCTGTACCATTTGCCACGTTATCCTGAATTGTGATGCTTGCGCAGTCTCTTCTTTCAGAGTTGCCATTCTTCTTTCATTCCTCTTCCCTAGCTCATTTCCAGGGCTGCTATGCTATCCTGATCTCAAAAAACTGCTGTGTTGTTGTTGTTTTAATCACTGCTTCATCCAACAGACAGTGCAGGCTCAGAATTAACATATTTAATGTAACACTGCTAAGACAGGTGAGTAATGCTGCATGTAAATACAACTCTTTGTAATACCCATATATCAACTAGAAGTATTCTAGCTGGTGATTCTTGTGATTAGCTTACGCTGCAGTGTGTCATTCTGCCTGCCAGATACAAAATGAAGCCATGTTCACTATCATAGCTTCTCCTATGTAATCCCTTGACAGTTACAAGCCATAAACTTGAAAAAGCAAATGCATTTACCAGTAATATGCATCAAGGGTTTTTGTATTTAATTTGTTTCCTCCAAACCAGCATTACACATATTTCAATCACTGTAGGTGGTTTGGGCTAGAAGCAGGGCTGATCTGCAGGACCAAAGAATTAGTTCACATGCTCAAGGCAAGGACGTCCAGAAGGCAGCCAATGAAGCATGAGAACCAGAGATTCTGGGTATGTCATGATAATGCCTAAATAACAAGGAGATATGAACGATGAACTTACAAGTGATAGACAGTCACATTGATGTTAGTTGCTACATTGATATATGGTAATAGGACAAAGGTAAATCCTAGGCAGTCTCAGACCACTAGAAACCTATAACTCTAATTATTTTTAAAAAAGGCTTTTAATGCCTTCAGTTATAGTCATCTTTCTCCCCACCCTCCAACAAAGAAATTCTAGCTGTATAAATCATTTTGTAGGAGGCGTAAAATAATTAAAACATTAGATTTCAGTATATAAAATGATATTGTTCCAAAGAATAAAGCAGCAAACCTCAGCTTGAGCAGCAGAATAAAAGCACTAATAACATTTGGAGTGCTAGAAAAGCTTAGCAGGAGAATCAGGAGAAGCGGATTGGGGTGGAAATCTTTTTGTAATATCCTATGTCATTTGAATCAATTAATAGCTGGGGTGGAAATTTGAAGCTCAAAGGACCAACAGGAAAATGTGGAAAAATGTCTTATTGATCCACCAAATGTTTTTCATCAAGAAGAGCTTAATGCATTGATATCCCAATGAGAGAGGAATTGCATTTTTTTTCAGCCAGCATTACCCCTGATGAGATGGCAATTTAAGAAACTGGTAGCAGCAATGATTAACATCATGAACTGTACAAAACTGTACAACTAATCTAAAGGCCATGCTGCATGATAGATAGCAATCCCCCTCTCTGCCTCTCTTTCCCATTTTTGGTTTTAATTATTTCTTAAGAACAGAATAGATACAGGCATTTCAGGGAAGGTGGTATTTCTACTACACTCACTGATTCTGCTTTGAAAGGAAGGACCAGACCAATAGAGACCTGAAAGTCATATCTGAGTCAAGGGAGAACAAAATGCCTCCTTTTTCATTATTTCTCTTGAAGTGAATTTCTTCTGAAGTAACAAGGGGGTTGTTAGACTTAATTCTTTCGTACTGCTGAATGCCAGCTCTCCCATCAGCCATCGACACTTATAGCCTGTTTAATATTACTTTCATTATTAATTCTAGAGGTGCACAGGTTTATTGCTCAAATGGTATTAAAGACTAGTATGAAGAATTTTTTTCCAGCATGAAAGTCAGTAGCATTCATAGTAGAATTGATTTCTATACAAGGAAAGAAGTGTCAAAGCTGAGGAGTAGGCACTTCAACCAAGCAAGGTGTTTCAATGGAAGATATCACACGCTGTTTAAGAGAGAGATGCTAACCCAACAATAAGCATGCTCACATGTAACTGCATATATATCAATAACATACCTGCAGATCACTTGCATTCTTCTTTCTATTTCTGTCTAGAAATTAAACCAGTCTCAGTCCCCAGATGCTTTCATTCATTGCATTTCTCTGTATAGCCCTATATCAAACATTTCTAGTGCTGCTTCAAACAGCAACTTTTAAGCATACTTTTGAACTTATATTTTTCTGTGTTGTTTGGATGGCACTTTAAAAAAAATCATTCCTAAAGTTTATCTTAAATTCTAAAAAATATTGTGTGAAACCAGCATTCATGAAAGGTGCCCAATTGGCAGCTCTGTAGACTCAAGAGTTCAAATTCTCTAGAGCAGGGGTTCTCAACCTTTTTCTTTCTAAAGTCCCACCAACATGCTATAAAAACTCAAGGCCCCAGTGAGGAGGTAGGGCTCCAGTCACCAGAGTGGGGGGCTCAGAGTTTAGCCCTGTGGGGCTGGGACTTGGGGCTTCAGCTGCAGAGTGCAGGGGCCTCAGGGCTTCAACCATTGCGAGAGGGGGAGGGGCTCTGGACTTCAGCCACTGGGGTGGGGGGTGCCTTTAGCCCTGTGGGACTGGCAGCTTGGTGCTTCAACTGCGGGGCGGGGGGGGGGATGGGGCTCCAGGCTTCAGCCACTGGGGCTCAGGCCTTCTGCCTCATTGAGCTTGGGGCTCAGGGCCCCAAGCTTTAGCATCACAGGGCAGGGTACTCTGGGCTTCTGCCCCAGAGAGGCCCCCGGGGCTTGTAGCTCCAGGATTTAGCCCCACAGAGAGTGCTAGGGCACAGTGCTTTAGCCCCGCGGGGAGAACATGCTTCAGCCCCATGGGGTCATTAGGACTCAGGGCTCTGGGTTTCAGTCCCATGGGGGGCACCAAGGTTGTTGGCTTTAGACTTGTGGGGAGTACTGGGGCTTGGAGCTCTGGGCTTCAGATTGGGAGAAACCATCTCAGATTGGGAGAAATGTCTTTGTTCAGGGACACATTGTAGTTTGTCTCTTGGACTATTCCATCATTGCCCTTTCTGTTGAGATTGCTAACAAGGTAAGCAATTAAGGTTACTTATATTTTTGGGATGCTTTTCCAATGGGAAATAGACAACTGTATACTGAGGCCATATCCAACCCCCAGCCATTTTAATCTGGCCCTCAAGCTCCCACTGGGGAGCAAAATCTGGGGCTTACCCTGCTCTGGCGCTCGGCGTTCCGGTGCTCCAGCTGGTGGGCAGGGTCGGGGGCCACTCCACGCAGCTCCAAGAAGCAGCGGCATGGCCTTGCACTGGCTCCTACATGTAGGGGCAGCCAGGGGGCTCTGCTCTGCCCCCATCCCAAGCACTGCCCCCATAGCTCCAATTGGCCAGGAACCACAGCCAATGAAAGCTGTAGGGGCAGTGCCTGCAGGTGGGGCAGCGTGCAGAGCTGCCTGGCTGCACCTCTGCATAGGAGCCGGAGAAGGGACATGATACTGCTCCCAGGAGCCACTTGAGGTAAGCGCTGCCCAGAACCTGCACCCCAAGACTCTCCCCATGCTCCAAGCCCCTTCCCCAGCCCTGATCCCCTTCCCACCCTCTGAACTCCTAAATCCCAGCCTAGAACACCCTCTTGCACCTAAACACCTCATCCTCAGCCCCACCCCAGAGCCTGCACCCCCAGCCAGAGCCTGCACACCTTCCAACACCCCACATCCCACCCCAGCCCTGATCCCCCTCCTGCCCTCCAAACCCCTTTGTCTCAGCCTGGAGCACCCCCCTAACACACCAAGCTCCTCATCTCCAGCCCCACCTCAGAGCTCTGCAGCCCCAGCCGGAACCCTCAACACCCCCACACACACACACCGCTCTCCAGCCTGGAGCCCCCTGTGTACCCTGAACTCCTCATTTCTGGACCCATGCTGGAGTCTGCACCCCCAACCAGAGCCCTCACCCACTCCTGCCCCCCAATCCCAACTTTGTGAGCATTCATCATACAATTTCTATTCCCAGATGTGGCCCTCAGGCCAAAATGTTTGCCCACACCTGGTCTAGCCCATAGCTGAAGGAGGCAGGAGGACAGGACCATCCACTTACAAAAGGCAGGACAGAATTGCAGTCCCTGTGCTCAGTGACTTTTCACAACTTCTTCCTGCTAGTGCCACCAGAAGTGAAAGACACCACATCAAGAGTAGGAGGGAGATGGAGTCATTGCTCTGTTCTCCCTCTGAACCACAAACTTGCTGACTAGAACACGGAGCACTCTATGGGATGGGGCAGCATGCGCACTCTTACCATATGCTGAGGAACTCCTGAAGGGAAGGTACCTCTTCTGACAATACTCGTCCCTAAGCTGCCCATAGGGTGGTGCAGGTTTGTACTACCCACAATGCGTAATCTGGCCCATAAAGTACATCTCATGGTGTGTCACACACTGAAGTAATTAATAATCTTCAGTAAATGTTATATGATATACAACCGGTGTTCAAAAACCTTACAGCAAAGAAATTATTCAACTAAAAGTACATATGTGTGGGGAATATTTAACGTGTTACTGGATCTACATCCTTTCTTGTAAACAAAAGTGCATGTACAATGTATATCTAGGGTTTGTTTTTTTCAAAGTCATTTTTGTTTTCTGTGAGATGCTTCTCATGGGAATATTCTTAAAAACTACTCTATCAATCTTTGTCAATTCTTGGTGCAGTCATTAGTGAAATGTCACCTTCCGAATTCTTTACACAGGGAGTGTAGACAGCTGTAGCTTTTGAAAATAAAATCTTAAAATGACATAATTAGTGCACTTATCCACACTCTAATGTAGATTATGAGAAAAGGGGGCTAAAGAAATGTCTCAAATTACTGTTCGTTGGTAAACACTAGAATTAGGAGACTTCCCTGCAGAGATTTGACTTCTGACCACCATGGTGACTTCCCATGCATTCTGACTTCCCATGCAGCGGTCACTCTTATAACACTATGAATTTTGCTTCACATAAATTGCTCCTGTTCCTGAATATGGGGTATTGTCTGTTCTTACTGTAGGGATTGCTTATGAAACTTCATGTCTAGGGGCTCGTCTTCACTACCAGGGAGATTGACGCTGCTGCAATTGATGCAGCAGGTGTCAATTTAGTGAGTCTAGTGAAAACCCGCTAAATCGACGGCAGAGCGCTTTCCAGTCAACTCCAGTACTCCAGCTCCCTGAGAAGATAAGGTAAGTCAATTGGAGTGCATCTCCCATTGACACAGCACAGTGAAGCCACCGTGGTAAGTTGACCTAAGCTACGTTGACTCAGATATGTGAATAACATAACTGGAGTAGCGTAACTTAGATCAACTTACCTGGTAGTCAAGACAAGCCCTTCACCAAGATTTTTAAATGTGACTAGTGATTTGATTGTCTTTATGTTGAAGAATAATTTTTTTAAAGTACTAATCAATAATGATGCATAATGAATACAATATACTCCCTGCATTGATAAGGTCTTATCAGATGAAAAATTATATGTAAGACAACTATATATCAAGAAGAGATTCTATGTTGAAATTTAGCAAACAGAAGATAAAACTGTAAACTTCCAAATCTTTGATTTTACAGGATCCCTTTTCTATGTAACCATCCTTTAAGACTCATAGACTTTAGGGTCAGAAGGGACCAATATGATCATCTAGTCTGACCTCCTGCACAAAGCAGGCCACAGAACCCTACCCATCCACTTCTGTAACAAACCCCTAATCTATGTCTGAGTTATTGAAGTCTTCAAATTGTGGTTTGAAGACCTCAAGCTGCAGAGACTCCATCAGCAAGTGACCCATGCCCCACGCTGCAGAGGAAGGCGAAAAACCTCCAGGGCCTCTGCCAATCTGCCCCGGAGGAAAATTCCTTCCCGACCCCAAATATGGCAATCAGCTAAACCCTGAGCATGTGGGAGACTATTTTTCCCCTTTTCATAATATCATACATTTTCCCCCTTTCTGTTTCCTTTCACGCTGAAATCACAATGAAGCAGATAAAGTCTTAAACTTTGAGTTAATATGTGCTACAAACTAGGAAGAATCCATTGTATGACAAGTTTAAAAATAGACACAATGACACCTAGTGGTACTGAAAAAATATAAATTTTCTTTGAAAACTCAGAGCTTAAGAAAACACAAATAAAACAATTATAGGTATTTGTTAAAGAAATTTCTCAGGCCTAAAACTTAAAGCAGCTTCTCCAGGCTCTCTAGTTGTGTTTATACTTCACTTATTAGACTATGCAGTCTGTCGTGGGGAAGCTATGCTGGTTTAAAACGAGGTTCCTCGCCACACATCTCTATTACTGCGGCAGAACACACTTGATTTTTTTTTTCAGTATAGAAAAAAATGTAGTTCTGGGATGCATATTTGTTATGGAGAAGGTATTACCCTAATGTATTCTACAGAAAGAATAACAAGGTTAAGTGTCGATTGCTTAGCTCAATAGAATATCGGGGTTTAACCTGTCCATCCTCAGTAAAGAAAATAGTCCCATTAAAGTGATTATGATTACTCACATGAGTAAACTATACGTGCACAAGTAAAAAATTACAGGAGTGCATCCTTTGTTATGACTTCACTTATAGTAGATGGAATGACTTGACAGGAAAACCTAAAAAAAAGTACTTTTTTACTCTAAAATTTAAAATTTCATATTTTCTGCTTTGAAAACGATCAGACTAGTTGTTATTCTAAGGCCACTGCATTATGGATTCATTTGAGATGAGCAGATAAACCAATATCCACCAGCTATTCAAAGGATTTAAAATACTAGATTCTCAGAAAATAAGCCTGAACCTCTAACAATTGAAAATGAACTCTGCTATTCAAATAATTGTCAAGGGAAGCATGAAGAGAAAAAAATATATTTAGGGCCTTACAGGTCATATTATACCAGCTCTTAAAATGTCACATAATATAATGCACTCTACCCTAATTTCAAATGGATCATGCAGGGTAATGCAAATATATAGGGCTTTGCCAACTTTACAGCTATATTGGTCTCTACCTTACATCACAAGGGACCCAGCCAGAGAACCATCCTCTCTTCTCCACCTATGTTCCCATCCAATCCTAATGCCAGCGGATATTCTATTCCCCTCCTAGCGTGTACTCCCTCTCCCTCTTGAGAAGCTCAGCTCTACTTCCCGGCTTCCCCTCCCTCCTATGTTTGAGGTGCTAATGTTTTAAGGTCAGAGAGCTTCACTAATGAATTAAGGGAAACTGCAACAACCACAGAAAAGATGCAAGGCAGTCTGGCAGTATATAAGAGGACTACCAAGCAAACAAGGTAATAGACTGTCAAACATTAAGTAAGGATGGAGCTGGATGGCCCTGTTCATGTTGCTTGGCCAGGCTGTCCCTAGCTCTAGGGTGAATGCACAAGGAAGAGAAAGGTGCAAGGAGCCTCTACCCACACTGTACTCTGTGCATGAGCCGGTATAATGGTAATTTCTGAACTCAAGTCACTTCTCTGCTAGTGTGCAGAGAATGCAAATCAATCTAAAAAGGGCATCGGGGACAGTGACATGACGTGGCACCTGTTCATTGCTCCAATATACAGATACATCTGAAAGCACTGCAAGAAATAAGCTGTGTCGTCCAAAGGAATGGTGCAACATATTCACCCAACCCCTACAAAGATGCAGCACTGCATCACCATCAGCTTACTCAAGGCCATGTAAAATTAGCACAATCTGGCCCACAAATTACAATCTTCCCCTTTTAGAAGGCCTCATTCCTTTTGTACCTACACTGGTTCTGCCTGTTAGTACACCTCAGATAGGCTTCCTGTGGAGAACGAAATCCAAAAATTAAACACTGGTGATTGTACAATGGACAGACATTACAGATTGCAAGGGACTTGTCCGCTGTGAAAATGTAATTATTTCAGAAAGAAGTTTCAGGTAAATTACCAACAGAGAGCCAATGCTAGACACAAATAAAGAAAAGGAAGAGGCCTTGAGATGAATAACACCTCTCTGCGGGCTCCCGGTTTTCACTATTTTAAATGGAAGTAAGCGAACTATTGTAACACCTCTCTCCAGTAGAAAGAGAAATACTTACTGTAGATTCTTTTTTTTAAGTTATTTTTAATTTTTAAAGCCTCTTTAGACTACATGGTTGCTCACTTTAGCAAATAGACTCGTATCAATGACCGGTTGCAACAAAATGCCAAAGGAAGAGACATTTAATAACATTCACCTTCTGGGATTAGTGTTTGAATTTTATTCGTGGCATGCTATTTTTACTAATTGTTAACACAAAAAATATTAAACTCTCCTCCCTCCTAGTCAGCTAACAGATGATGCATGTATAGAAAAATAGTTCATCAAAGGACTTCATTTTCCATGACAACTACAAAGAAACAAACCTAAAAAGCACTCTTTTGTGGTTTTAATGTGGGTAGCATAATCTCTAAAGATTGCACATTCCCCATTTTTTTCAGTATATATTACCATATGTTATGTTTATGTAAACTTTCATTTTAAACATTTTTTAAAAAGGTATATGAAAAGAGATGTTTACCAATTTATTATTATTATTATTAGTTATGTATTGTTTGTACTGACGGAGCACCTTTGAGCCACAGTCATGGATCAGAACTTCATTGTGCTCAGCGCTGTACAAACAGAATAAAAAGACAGTATCTCTCTCCTTCCCTGCAGTGCTTACAATGTAGGAAAGAATCAGAATTCTCAAGAGTTATCAACTGAGATATATGCATCAGGAACATTTAAGATATTCCCACAAATCTTTTTGCTTTGTTAGAAATTGAGCTGTTGGGTTGAGTAGGATTCATATCACAGATAGGCCTGTTTGTGCCATTAAGGCACAAGCCTAAGGAAGCCAGACTCTCAGCTGCCCTAAATTGATGTCAGTGGAACTATGCTGATTTATACCAATTGAAAATCTATTACTCTGTGTTTAGAGTGGTATAGAGCTGTCCTTCCCCATAAATTTCATACCTCCTGATGGACAACACTTCCCAGAGCTCCATAAACACTGAATAATCTCTTACATGGCTATAGCATTCACTCCTCTCCACAGTCAGCCAGCCAGCTGTTATGGGAGTAGGGAAGAGAGGAATTATTAGAGTCCAGCATAAAGATATGTTGGTCTAATGTGCTGTGGAATATTCTCCCAAAGGAAGTGATGGAGGACCCATCACTTGGGACATTTACATCTCTACTTGACAAAATATTAGCTTCATATTGTATATTGCTAATCCTGCATTGGCAGGGAGAAGGACTAGATAAACTAATAGGTCTTTTATATCTTTAACTTCTGCTACTCATCACATGGAAGCATAGCATGTAAGAGATCCCATCAGTAAAAATGCAGCAGCCAAAGAGAATGCGTCCACACAAAAAACTCCATAAGTGCACTGGGATTTTGCCAAGTGGTGTTAATTTATTAAGGGCTTAATTCAGCAATGTATTTATGCATGCACTTAACACTCAGCATGAGTAGCTCCATTGATTTCAGTGGGACTACTGAAGTATTTAAAGTTAGGCATCTGCTTAGTCCTTGCTGAATTGGGGCCTGAGTAGGCTGGTAGTACTGCAGCACGAGCATATTTTAAAGATAATCTTTTGTGTAGACACTTTATGCATCTATCACACAAAACCAAAATAATTTTGGTTCAATCAATGTTATTGATATTTTACCTGATTGACTGATCATTTTATAAAATGATGATACTCTAGGAAGGGATAGCTCAGTGGTTTGAGCATTGGCCTTGTTAAATCCAGGGTTGTGAGTTCAATCCTTGAATGGGCCATTTGGGATTGATCATGCTTTGAGCAGCGGGTTGGACTAGATGATCTTCTGAGGTCCCTTCCAATGCTAATATTCTATGAAGGGGGCTCATTATTATTGTCAGAGTGCCAATCAAATAAGTTTTCATAAATGAAGCACTTCATCAATAACAATGGTAAGAAACACTGATAATATTACAAAGTGTAGAGCAAATAGAGAAAAATTTTCTTATATAATAAAGTCAAGATTTAATGTAATTAAAAGATCAATGTGAGGGTAGTCAACTTGCTATTTCATCGGTTAGTGGTGATTATCTTAATACATGAACCACATTAGTCTTAATTTTTGCTAACTCTAAATCTAAGTGATAACCAATTTTTTTTTCAAATGCAAGAAGTACAGGTGGTGAAGATTCTGTGAAGAACAAAAGTGCCTGTTTAGATGGAATTTCAGTTGCTTTTATTTGCATTGTATTGTCCTCATTTTTGTTATCATTAAATAGAGAACATTTTTTGTAACTATTTTTATTGAACATTTAATTTGGGTGAGTGTGTAGACAATTAACCCAGTGAGTAGGAGAAGAGAAAACAAGACTCCTCCCATTCTGCATTCCTCTCCGTCCTCTCCCTGCCCATAAGAAACTCTGCTTACCCCCCTGGGCATGTGGATTCAAGGGCATGTTGTTCACTTGCAATGTAGCTCACAGGGAGTATTTTGACATCTTCCTCATATGTATTTCTGTGGTTTTCATATTCTAGAAAACGAATACAGCAATATGATGAAAAGCTTTTGAACTGGCCCCAGAAACACAGAAGTCCCAAAGATGTAGAGACCAGCTTACAGAACGCCATTTGTCATTCATCTGCATCTCAAAAGAAGCATGTGCTTCTCAAAAGCAATGTTTCTGCAGTAGAATATATTGAAGTTGAAATAAGAAAATGAAGAAGATTCCTCATAGGATAGCACTGGAGTAAAATCAAAGTCGGTATCTGGGAAATAAATATCTCAAGAAAACAATTGGTTTTCTTTAACAGAAGTAGTAAATTAAACAAAGTGCATGTGGTGTAATTGTAAGGATTGTTGTGCATCCATTCATAAAAGTAATACCACTCTTCCTTATGTCACTATCAAGAAATGACATTATGGAAATGTATAGTTATATATATGTGTAGTAAATATTATCTCAGACAGGATTTGGAAACGTTGATTTTTTTTTTATGTTTAATTGGCATTTCCTGGAAAGATAGTGAAAACAGAATGAATTTTCTCACAGCACCTCATCTCTGCTAACAAATCAATGAGCTCCTTTTGTTGCATTCTTTGTATTACTCCATTGAAACATAGGTTGAATTTCACTCATGTGAGTGGGCCAGCACAAGGCATATGCATCATTTAAATCTCATTTAATCCCTCAAAACATGGCTTAAATAGGATTTACATTCTGCACGGACCATATACTGGCCCCCTGCATGAGGGTGAATTTCACACTGAGGGCAGACTTAATCAGTACTAAAGTTGTGTACAGTGCTAGTGACTCTCAGTACCTGATTTAAGAAGCTACAAGTAACAGAGACATGGATCAATAGACATGGGACAACAGGGACTCTGCAAAATTCATAATACAACCATAAAGCCTGAACCAACATGCTATTTGAGGCCCTGAGCACATTGTAGCTATAGAGTCAGCCACTTCTCCAGTGTCCTCTCATGCCTTGGGGTAGCCCTACAACACCCTGCCTCAATTTCCCCTCTTCAAGATTCCCTAAATAAACTCTACCAGTCCAGAGTCCTTCTCCCAGGAGAAGATCTAAGACCTTTTCTCCCTTGAGTCACTCTCAGGCCTTCCTGATTGTAGTCTTCCCTTGCTTTAGGCAGGTCATTCCCATCCTTACCTGGCTAAAATCTTTCAGTTTGCTGAAGTATCAGGGTCTCCTAAAGCAATCTCTAGGTGTCTTCTGACTCTTTACAGTACGTCCCTTGGCCTGCACCACTTCCAGCAGCCCCCATTGGCCTGGAGCAGCGAACCGTGGCCACTGGGAGCCACAATTGGCCAAACCTGCCTAGGCAGCAGGTAAATAAACCAGCCCGGCACGCCAGGGGCTTTTCCTGAACAAGCGGTGTCCCAAGTTTGGGAAACTCTGCCATAAGGGAAGGAAAGTAAGTTTTAAACTGATACAACTTCATCGCACTAGGAGTTGTTCAAGTATAAGTATTTTAGAACTTAAAAAAAAAATCGAAGTCCTAACCAACAGGGTTATATCAGTACAATAAATGTGTATAAGCCCCCCCTAAACGTAGTCCTCTAGCTAACAGCTGCTCCCTATGCGTCAGTGGCTCTTCGTTAGGACAACATTTATGTTGTACATTGTACTATGAGTAAATATAGGACTTTGTCCTTAGTGCCATTGATCCATTAAAGCCACATGCAAATTAAGGAAGAATATGAATTTGTTGGTTCTCTGAGAGTGCTTGGTGTGCTAAAGAACAGATTTTCAAAGGGACCTCATCTCAGCATTTGATTTCTACTGGTGATAGTATACTGCAGGTGCAAAAGCTATGTCTATTTGCACCAAGTGAGGAACTAGCTCAGAATGTTTTTGGCTACTTACCTAATATGTGGTACAAATAATGTTTGTTCCCACCCCTATGCCCCAGTCAGAAAATATGACATCTAAAATATTTTGTTTATGTCCATAATAGACCCTATCCAATCCTACTGGAGTTTTTCCATTGACTTTAGAGACAAGAGAACTGAACTTTACGACCATCACTAGTGCAGTTCCTGTTATTTATGTTTTTTACTATGAACTTTGCTTCCTTCTCCAATGCTTCTTCCCTGCTTCAGTCAACAGATTATTTGTCTGTAGCTAAATTGCTTCTTTTGTCTATTCAGTTTAAGAACTAGTATAATTAGGACTTTCAATATTATCGTTATAACAATAGCAACATATAGTTTCTGTAAGTAGTTTACACATTTTTTTAAATAATCCAGACAAGTGACCAAGACAAAATAAATCACTTGTGAAAAATACAAAGAGGTATGTCAGAAGGGATATAAAAATACTACAAATGAGCAATTCAAGGGCCTGATGCTTGATATTTACATGTATTTGTGTTTAGCACCATCTCGCTGCCTCATAATTAGAGAAAACTCCCATGAGGTAGAATGTAATTGCTCATTTTGTAGATGAGGTACTTCTGGATCAAGAAGTGATTAAAATATTTATATTGCACAGCTTGTTCAATTCACTCATATTACCAGATTAATTTACTTTAATTCACCATGCATCAACATTTACACGGTTTTCCTCCAAAAATGGTACTTGAAATAGAATAACATTTTATCACTTATTATTCTGTTTAATAATGTCAGAGTGTGGGATGGATAGCTATTCCCTCAATGGCTTTTCATATTTACTGTCTGAGCATTACTTTGTGTACTGGGCATGACATATTTAATGGTACTAACAGTGAAAATACTTGAGCTTGGGTTCTCTAGGGAATAGGAATTAAATTTATAAAGATTTACTAGTGACATATGTAGATAATTCTGTAAGTCCTAAGCAAAGGCAGCAGGGCTGGGTATTTATTTGTTTTGTTTTTTGTTCTGAGTCAAATTAATGGGTTTGTAACTGAAGGCTTTATAAACCTTGATATTCTGGTAAGACCTTTAATCACAGTCTAAAAGTTCTGTGCTGCTATGCTTTGATCTCTATCCCACCCAATTTAGAAGTATAAATTGTCTAGGATCAAAATTCATATTGCCATCTGGATGCTGGGAAGTCCTTCGCATACTGTACCTTTTCATATTTACCCATGGAATAAGAGTGTAGTACGTGCGCCAGTGTGGGAGCTGGTATCTTGTTTGATACAAAGTCCTGGTGTCCTTTAAGGTGTGCTTTTAGCAGAGACATTACAGTGTCTGACATTGTTGCTGTGTTGTCATTCTCAGCCCTGGTCTCCACTACGAGTTTAGGTCAAATTTAGCAGCGTTAGATCAATTTAACCCAGCACCCGTCCACATGACTAAGCCATTTTTATCGACTTAAAGGGCTCTTAAAATCGATTTCTGTACTCCTCCCCGATGATGGGATTAGCGCTGAAATCGACCCTGCTGGGTCAAACTTGAGTTAGTGTGGACACAATTTGATGGTATTGGCCTCCAGGAGCTATCTCAGTGTACTCCATTGTGACCGCTCTGGACAGCACTCTCAACTCAGATGCACTGACCAGGTAGACAGGAAAAGCCTTGCAAACTTTTGAATTTCATTTCCTGATTGGTCTTGCAGAGCTCATCAGCACAAGTGCCCATGGAGCCCCAGAATCGCAAAAGAGCTCCAGCATGGACCAAATGGGAGATATTGTATCTGATTGCTGTATGGGGAGATGAATCCATGCTATCCGAACTCTGTTCCAAAAGATGAAATGCCAGAATATTTGAAAAAATCTCCAAGGTTATAACAGGGACACCCAGCAGTGCAGTGTGAAACTTAAGGAGCTCAGGTAAGCCTACCAAAAAAACAGAGAGGCAAATGGCTGCTCCAGGTCAGAGCCCCAGATATGCCACTTCTATGATGAGCTGCATGCCAATTTAGGGGGTGCCCCTACAACTACCCCACCCCTGTGCTTCCCTCCTCTCCCACCCCTCCCGGGCTTCCTTGGCAATTATATCCCCATTTGTGTGACAAATTAATAAAGAATGCATGAATTTGAAACAACAATGACTTTATTACCTCTGCAATCAGAGATCAATGTGGGGAGGGGAGGGCACTTGGCTTACAGGGAAGTAGAGTGAACCAAGGGGGCGGGTTTTCATCAAGGAGAAACAAACAGAATTTTCATACTGTAGCCTGGCCAGTCATGAAACTGGTTTTCAAAGCTTCTCTGATGCACAGCATGTCCTGCAGTGCTCTTCTAACCGCCTTGGTGTCTGGCTGTGAGTAATTAGTGGCCAGGCGATTTGCCTCAACCTCCCACCCTGCGATAAATGTCTCCACCTTACTCTCACAGATACTGTGGGGCACAGAGCAAGCAGTAATAACAATGGGAATATTGGTTTTGCTGAGGTCTAACCGAGTCAGTAAACTGTGCCAGCGAGCTTTTAAATGTCCAAAGGCATATTCTACCACCGTTCTGCACTTGTTCAGCCTATAGTTGAACTGCTCCTTCATGAGCCATGGGAGCAAGGGGTAGGCTGGTGTAGATGTTACCGTGCAGTGCTGCCGACTCAGAGAGCAGCCTGAGGCAGAAGCCTCCACCTGGCATGATATTCCAGGCAGGACTGAATCTCCATTAGCCAAAACTTAAAGAAGAGAATGACCTGGAGTCATTCCATTTTTGTCCAGGTGCCCCCGACCAACCTAACCAAGGTCAACCAGGAGCACCCACGGAACAATGATGACAGTTAGCAGTTGTATTGCACCGTCTGCCATTTGCAAGGAAAGGCAAGGGGATGCTGCTGTGTAGCACTGCAGTACTGCATCTGTCAGCAGCACCCAGGAGACATATGGTGACAGTGAGCTGAGCGGGCTCCATGCTTGCCGTGGTCTGTCTTCTGCGTGGGTAACCCAGGAAAAAAAGGCGAGAAATGATTTTTTGCCTTTGCTTTCATGGGGGGAGGAAGGCCTGACAACATGTACCCAGAACCACCCGCGACAATGTTTTTGCCTCATCAGGCATTGGGAGCTCCACCCAGAATTCCAGTGGGCAGAGGAGACTGCGGGAACTGTGGGATAGCTACCACAGTGCAACGCTCTGAAAGTCGATGCTAGCCTCAGTACTGTGGACGCACACCGCCGACTTAATGCACTTAGTGAGGTCACACACAATCGACTGTATCAAATTGATTTCTAAAAAATCAACTTCTATTAAATCAACCTAATTTCATAGTGTAGACATACCCTCAGAAAGCCCTGTTTTGTGGTGCAGCAGTTTTAGAAGAGATGTTGCTTAGGAGGTCTGAGTCGCAGGTCAAAGTATCTGACATGCATGGAATCTCTGAATATCCATATCTACTGCCTCTGTACAGACCAATTCAACAAACTGGCTTAACACATCCTCATCAAACTGAAACAGAAAGAGAGATGAGGAGAAGGAGATTAATTAGAAAAGGAAGAATAATTTGAGCTCTGCCATACACGGATGCAACTCCCATTAAAGTCAAAAAAGTTTGCTAGATTACACTAGATGTGAATCTGGCACTCTGGCTTTAATCCAGACCTTGTGTGCATTTGAAAAAAACAAAGCAAAAACCTAGAAATATGAAAGATTTTACAAAAAGACCTCTGAATAAAATATCAATAGGATTACTAAAAGCTGGTGTTTACTTGTCATCTATTTGAGATGTATGTGGACAATGTTGTATGGACAATTTGGGTCTGCTGATATCCAGGATGAGCCTTGTTGCCCTCAGGAAAATAGGGAAAGGTGGACAAGAATTATCAGAACTCTGCACTTTCAGTCCTTTCAGACACAGACTGCCTACAGTGCCAGGCAACACAAAATGAAAAAAACCCAGAAGCTTGTCCAGTATTAGACTCGATATCTCCTAAGACACTTGGCTGCAGTCTGTTAAAGAGAGAATTAAGCTATAGAAATGCAATTGACAAAATAAAAGTCCACAATGTCTCTCTGTCCAACAAAGGACTTAGTCATTTCACCTGGGGACATAGTTCTCAGGCTTTATAGTAAGAAAAATCAGGGGAATGCTCACCAAAAAACAAACAAACAAAAATCAGGCAAGAAGGATCTCAACCGGGGCAGTCTCTCTCTGAAGAAAGCAACAAATATGACTAAAGCTGCAGATGGAGGAGATATTGACAAACGAATGCATTTTTAAATACAGGAGGTTAGGAGCTTTCTAGTTATATTACCTCCTGACAGTGTGGCCAGCTTTTAAATCCTGGTGATTATCAATGGGTAGTGCAAGAAAGGAAGGAGAAAGAAATATTCAGATGCAAAAATCCAACTGAAGGTCTCGAAATTTAGTCATGCTAAAGTTCTTCCTCTGGGTTTTTTGCTTCATTATAATTTATTGTGCTTTTGCTCATTGTTAATAATATTCTTATGAAGGGTGGGCTGGTTCATTTGCTTTGTTTCCTTTGAAACATGATAAGCAGGAAACCTACACTGGTGGACTGATAGACTGATCCACTGAACCAGCCCACCCTTCATAATGCTCCAAGATGATTGTGTAAAGCTCTATGTAAGGGGATAAGTCTTTTCTTAATAAGTCCATTATTTTAATGGCGCTCCCTAAAGGTTTGAACCTTGGCTCCCTTGTGCCTGATCCTATCCCTAAATAAGCTAGTTGCACTCATGAAATGTACATTAATTTCTACTGTGCACATTCTTCCATTTGGTAATCAAGATTTTGATTACTTTTGTCATAAGTGGGTAGCATACTGTTGTCTACAATTCAAGAAACAAGGTCTGCACTAGTTTACACATCACACAACCCTGTTAGTGTAGAGAGAGTGAATATAAGTGAGCATAGAATTTCTTGTTTCTAAATGTAGAAGGCTTAAATATTTGTATGCTATACTTCTTCTGGGTGGGGTTAATAAGCCATTTCCTCAGTTTTGTATTTTGAAAAATCACTATGAGGAGATTACTGTACCCATATTAAGTTTCCAATCTTTAAATGCTATTAATATGTAGGGATTGCTTTGGGATAATATCTTTAGGCCAGATTCTCCCCACTACTGTCCATAGAGCATCTGCCCTGTCCGAGAGGGTGGATTTCATCCCGGTGGCAGGGCAATATCACCCACCATGGTGGGTTACTCTGAAGAAGGGAAGTTTTAAATTTTGCGGGAGGCTCCCAGGGAGCCCTTTCATCAGAGGCAGTGCACTCAGTCAGCACAGCACTGAGTGATTTAGTAATACTCCCCTTTCCTGAGCTGTGTTGTCTACTTGTAGAGCATCTGGCAGAGACTTGGAGATATTTTATCACTGTATTCCTCCTCTAAAGACTTTGGGTGGGATTCACAGCGGTGTCTTGGGCACTGAAACACTAAACTGTGCACCTAAGGCAGGTTAGTGAGACTCTTTTGCAAAGAACTTGGGAACAGTGTTTCCCTTTACCCAGTGGTTAGAGCATTCACCCCAGCAATGGGAGACCCAGGTTTAAATCCTTCCTCTGCTTTACGTGGAGTAGGGATGACAATCTACCACAAAGGTGCCCTAACCACTGGGCTATGTGTAAGACTAAGATTTTGTCAAATATATTTTTAGTAAAAGTCACAGACAGATCATGGGCAATAAAGAAAAATTCATGGAAGCCCGTGACCTATCTGTGACTTTTACTAAAAATATGCAGGACAAAATGGGGAGCTGCAGGCTCCCCATACACCCAGGGGTGCCAGCCTCAGAGCTTCAGGGTCCTCACATCATTGGTGGCTCTAAGCTCGGGGCACCTCCACCACCTGTGATGGCTCTGGTTCAGAGCTCTGGGGCACCCCCGCTAACTGCTACGGTCTGTGCTCCGGGGCACCCTTGCTGGCTGCAGGGCCAGGAGCTGTCGACCACCCATACCGCCTGTTGCAGCTTGGAGCTCTGCCCACAGTGGCAGGAAGCTGCGGAGTGGCCCTGCTGCCCGTGGGGCTGGGAGCAGCCCTGCTACCTGCAGCAGTCGGAAACTTCCAGGGGCCCTGCTGCCCATGGCAGCTGGGAGCTCTGGCCCGCAGTTCCCAGGCGCCAGGGGTGGCGGGGACCCTACAGCTCCCAGGTGCTGGGGGCTCAAGCACAGAGGTCTCTGGAAGTCATGGGTTCTGTGACTTCCATGACAAAGTTGTAGCCCTAGCTATGGGAAATGCTGGGGCAGAGTTCTCCCAGTCTGTCTTGTTGAAACTGGCCTACTGTGTATAACTCATTGGCTTATACTGTGTATAACTAGTCATTGGCCCAGGGGCACTAGAACCTAGGTCTCCCACTTTGCAGCTGAGTGCCTGAACCACTGGGTTATAGAGTCACTCTTGCACTAGCTCTATGAGTTTTAACTACAAAACCACTCCAGCTAGACTCCTGCCTCAGCGTACCCATAGCCCAGAAGCTAAGGCACTGTCTTGAGAGGTAGGAGGATCCTGTTTACAATCCCTGTTCCAGCATGGGGGGATTTGAACCTAGCTCTTGCACATCCTGGGGGAGTGCTCTAACTACTCTACTAAAGGGTATAAGTGGGGCACTACAAACTCCTCCAGTGTCTTTTAGGTATGTAGGTTTAGGTATGCTCAGAGCATGCCTAATGGATCAGGCCCCAAAAACAAGATAGGTGGGGGAAGATCTAGATTGTAAATCCTTCTGGGGTTAACCCTGATGGTGAAGGGATGTGGGCCACTGTGTATATGCCAAGACACCTTGGGAACTTCAATGGCAGAAACTTATGCACTTACAAGGTTAGGCAGCAGAATGCCACTAATGCCTAAACATTAGACTTAGGCACCTTAAGTGACACCTAAGTGCTTACATTCCCCATGTGAATCCCACTCTTTCTGCACTTAGGTCATGCCACAGTCCATGTCTGCAGAAACCTGTATGAACTCCAAGTTTAAGCTTGTGTCTCATCTTTTCCAGTTAGCTGAAAATAACCCTTACATTTTTAATGTATGCTGACAAGAATTATTTGTTCCTAATCAATTAGTGAAGAGTATGAAGGCTATAGAGGAACATTTCCCAAAGTGGCAGGCACTCACTAGCTGGATCCAAAAGAAACTTTAATGCAGGAAAGATAATTGTCTGTTTCTCTCAGGGCAGTGGCTTTCTTTGATGCTGGCCTAAGAAACGAAGATCTCAAAACAAAATTTGAACTTCAAGAGGCAAAACCACAAAAAGAAAAGAAAATTTTTTACAGTAAGTTAAAAATGATAGAGTATCCCACTTGTAATGAGATGCTAGTGGAAACAGCTCTTTAGATTTCTCCCGGGGCCTCTAGTTGCCAAAGACAGACATAATATTTTCTCATTATTAGCTCTTCAGCAGAAAGGAAACAGAGTATGGTGTTCTTTGCAGTCACACAGAAGAAGGGGCATTTTGAATCAGTAATTTAGAGCAGTAAAATGAAGGGGAAATGGCAGCAGAACTTATAGTGATGCGTAATTATCTAAGCAAAAGAGACAGGCTGTGAATATTTCTGTTGATTTTGTTTCAAGAAAAACCCTCTTGAGAATTCTGATTTAGGAAGGGGAGTGGGGAAAAGAAATAACTAGAACAACTTTGTTCCCCAGTACTGCCTGCACATTCCTACAATGTGCATGGTAATGTTCTAAAAGAGCAGAGTTTCACACCCATCAAAACAAGGCATACAGGTGCAAATTGAGAATCATCTGAGCCTCTTGCTGTTTCAGTCATATCATCATGTTTCTGTGTGGCAAGCAAACAATTTTCAGCTTAACACCCATCTTTGGCAAAGAAGTTTGTTTTACACTTGTGCTTGCAAACATGGAAGACAGCTGTCATTCCAGCTGCACTTTCCTTATGTACAATATCCCTGAAGAATGTGTGTGGGGGGGTGTTACTCTCACAAACACTCCTATTTTATGTTAATAAATACATACATGCTTCTTGTTTATTATGATTGGGTGGGATTTTCAAAGGCACCTAAGTGAGTTAATAGGACTCATGCTTCAACTAATTTATTTATCATTTCTATTGTGGAAGTACCGAGAGGCCTCAACTTCAGTTAGTACAAACAAATAGTAAATGACCATCCCTGTGCAGAGAATTTAGTAGCCTGAGGACAAGATTTGGCTCCAAAAACTCTAATCCCAAATTTCATGTTTACCCATAATCCCTGTGTAACATCACAAATTCTGTGTGACATCACAAATTCTGCTTCCATGTCCTCATCTGTAAAATGGGGTAATAGTTACTAGCTGCACCTACATTCCTGGGAGGTAGTCGAACCTTGTTAGTTAAGGATTGATTCTATTCTCAGTGAAGTAAGTAGCAAAATTCTCATTGACTTTAATGGATCAGACTGTCTCTGTGTGTGTGTGTGAGAGAGAGAGAGAGAGAGAGAGAGAAGGTCTTTGAAGAGGATGCAATCCTGAACCCTTTTTTTTTTTTTTTTACCACTTCTATATTGCAAAGGGAGGTTCTGGCTGTTTTCTGATCTCAGCTGGGGGATCTTCCCACCATAGGGGAAGCCCTAATTGGTGTATGTTCCTGGGGCTCCACCAAGCCTTGCTGAGGGCATATCCAGTGTTACGGCTATGCCTGTAGCATAGCTGCACTTGGGGACACTCTAGCTGGTGGATGATGACCACCATGGGGACATAGCCAGCTGGGTGTAGTTTAGACCAGCCCTCGGGTCATTCTGCACTATGTTAGGAGCACAACTGGACCCCAACCAGTCCCATAATAGGAAGGTGGGAAAAGGTTCTGCCTTTTAGTTGTGCCCAGTGGACAGTAGGGGCAGCTGAGGTGCCAACAGTGGTGTGGAGGTGTTAAGTGCCTTTACTATTGTGAAGCATTATCAAAACAGCCTGTTGTGCAACTGAGTTTTCCAAACCTGTCAACAAAAGCCTATATGCCTTATGTTCAAAAGGCCTGGAAATACTTGCGCACCACATGGCATATATAACATAACTATGTCTAGACTGGATATCCCTGTGGAATTACTCAAAGTTTGAGCACTCTGCCTTCTTTTTAGGGTGGTTTCCATAATAAGAAGGAAGCAGTATTCACAAACCAAGGTGTTATAGTTTACTAGAGATTGGCCCAAAATGCAAAGTTTGCCTCTAGGATTCAATGTTTGGGAGTGTTGAGCTGTGAGATTTTGATTCAGCACAATACAATTTTTAACTAGTGGTGAAAATGAGACCTAGACATACTCTCATATTTGAGGTCAGGAAGGAATTTTCCTCCAGGGAAGATTGACAGAGGCCTTGGAAGTTTTTCACCTTCCTCTGCAGCATGGGGCACGGGTCACTTGCTGGAGGATTCTCTGCACCTTGAGGTCTTTAAACCACGATTTGAGGACTTCAGTAACTCAGACATAGGTTAGGGGTTTGTTACAGGAGTGGGTGGATGAGATTCTGTGGCCTGCATTGTGCAGGAGGTCAGATTAGATGACCATAATGGTCCCTTCTGACCTGAATCTATGACAAAGCAGGACTGAGCTCCATTCCGTTATTCTGTGTGAAGGGCAAGACATTTATGCTTTACAAAAAGTTATTTACAATTATATTTATATGTTAAATGCATGATATAGTGGTTTCTTTTCTTTTCATAGCAGTTTCATAGAAATTGAAGGCCTGGACGAAGTTGCCAGATCAGGCACTCTGAATGAAAATGCCATGTAGAGAGTACCATCAAAAGGCTTATATACCATTTTAACATCAGGAGGTTGTATATGAGACCTAAGCAGTCTTGCATTGGTCCTGAATTTCACCCTCCAGGGTAAAAGTGAATTTTCCACAGACACACGCACGGACCCAAGTTTCCTTGCACTTTGCATAAATCTGCTAATATGTCATCTCACCAAGCAACAGTCAAAAAGTAGCTACAAAAAATCCACAGCAAAACAGAACATCTGTTTCAACTATTGGCTTCTGATTTTGAAAAAAAACCCACAGCACTGATTAGAGAAATAGAAGGGCTGCTATGCTTGGCTTGTCTGCTATGCTTTCCAGCCTGAATTAGGATTTGCAGAGATTTTATTCTAA
Organism: Gopherus flavomarginatus; assembly: GCF_025201925.1. Taxonomy (NCBI): domain Eukaryota; kingdom Metazoa; phylum Chordata; order Testudines; family Testudinidae; genus Gopherus; species Gopherus flavomarginatus. The sequence goes on from NC_066618.1 coordinate 200,389,803, forward strand.
GAAATCCCCAAGCCATAAAATTTAATTTCTTGAGCACCACTGCACACCTGAGAGAGAAAACAAACCAAAAATAGGGTGGAAGTGGGGAGAAAGGAGGTTGTTTAGAAGTATTTTAAGATAGAAAAATAAGCTGACCAAGTAAAACACTAAAACATCAAAACCTTGCAAAGCCCACACATTCCCTTTTCTGGAATCCAGCAAGCATGTTTTTATTGTACTTTAAGGAAGGGAGGAATGCCCAGTCAGATGGCTTTTTAGAAATATAATTTCAGGAAGGTAAAATGCATTAGCATGATATTTTTACTTTCCTGATTAACCAGAAGGTATTTTGAGAATACCTCTGTAATAACCTTAGTCCCAGTTTTGGACCTTAGCGTCCAAAATATGGGGGTTAGCATGAAAACCTCCAAGCTTAGCCACCAGCCTGGACCTGGTACCTGCTGCCACCACCCAAAAAATTAGAGTGTTTTGGGGCACTCTGGTCCCTCTGAAAAACCTTCCCTGGGGACCCCAAGACCCAAATCCCTTGAGTCTCACAACCAAGGGAAATAATCCTTTTTCCCTTCCCCCCTCCAGGTGCTCCTGGAGAGATACACAGACACAAGCTCTGTGAAACTACACAGAGGGGCTCCCCCTCTCCGTTCCCAATCCTGGAAACAAAAGTACTTTCCTATTTCCCCAGAGGGAATGCAAAATCAGGCTAGCGATCCAACACACAAATCTCCCCTTGATTTCTTCCTCCCACCAATTCCCTGGTGAGTACAGACTCAATTTCCCTGAAGTAAAGAAAAACTCCAACAGGTCTTAAAAGAAAGCTTTATATAAAAAGAAAGAAAAATAAGTACAAATGTTCTCTCTGTATTAAGATGATACAACACAGGGTCAATTGCTTAAAAGAATATTGAATAAACAGCCTTATTCCAAAAGAATACAAATCAAAGCACTCCAGCACTTATATTCATGCAAATACCAAAGAAAAGAAACCATATAACTTACTAGCTGATCTCTTTGTCCTTACACTTAGAAACAGAAGACTAGAAAGTAGAACTACTTCTCCAAAGCTCAGAGAAAGCAGGCAGACGGAAAACAAAGACTCAGACACTCAATTCCCTCCACCCAAAGTGGAAAAAATCCGGTTTCCTGATTGGTCCTCTGGTCAGGTGCTCCAGGTGAAAGAGACATTAACCCTTAGCTATCTGTTTATGACACGCCCCCCAAATTGCAGACAGTGGGGAAGCTCACTGGCGGCGATTTCCTTCTAGAACTTGAAAATAAACAGATTAATACAACACATACACCTTTACATATACTCCTAAGTATATAACTAACAGACTTCTACATTTTAAGAACACTTTTTAACTACTGAATTCTGGGAAACTCTCACGGGAGAGTGCATCAGCTACTTTGTTAGAAGCTCCTGTGATGTGTTGAATTTCAAAATCAAAATCTTGGAGAGCTAAACTCCAACGAAGAAGTTTCTTGTTGTTCCCCTTGGCAGTATGAAGCCACTTTAGTGCAGCATGGTCAGTTTGTAGTTGGAACCGCCGTCCCCAAACATATGGGCGTAGCTTTTCCAGGGCATACACAATGGCATAGCATTCCTTTTCACTGACTGACCAGTGACTTTCCCTCTCAGACAGTTTCTTGCTGAGAAACACGACAGGATGGAAGTTGTGATCTGTTGCTTCCTGCATGAGCACTGCTCCTATACCACGCTCAGATGCATCCGTGGTTACTAGGAATGGCTTGTCAAAGTCCGGGGCCCTGAGCACAGGGTCAGACATGAGCATCGCCTTAAGCTGGGTAAAGGCCTTTTGACACTCATCAGTCCACTTAACGGCATTTGGCTGGGTCTTTTTGGTCAGGTCGGTCAGTGGGGCAGCGATTTGGCTGTAGTGTGGTACAAATCGCCTGTAGTATCCGGCCAAGCCTAAGAAGGATTGGACCTGCTTCTTTGACTTTGGGACAGGCCACTTTTGGATAGCATCCACCTTGGCCTGTAGGGGGTTTATGGTTCCTCGACCCACCTGGTGCCCCAGGTAAGTCACTCTGTTTTGGCCTATTTGACACTTTTTGGCCTTAACAGTTAGTCCTGCCTGCCTGATGCGCTCAAAGACCTTTTCCAGGTGTAGTAGGTGTTCGGGCCAGGAGTCTGAAAAAATGGCCACATCATCGAGGTAGGCAACTGCAAATTCTCCCAGTCCAGCTAGTAGACCATCTACCAGCCTCTGGAAGGTGGCGGGTGCATTTCGAAGGCCGAAAGGAAGGACATTGAATTCATACACCCCCGCATGGGTGACGAATGCTGACCTCTCCTTGGCAGGTTCATCTAGCGGTACTTGCCAGTACCCCTTGGTTAAGTCTATTGTAGAGATGAACTGGGCACGTCCCAACTTTTCCAATAGCTCATCAGTGCGTGGCATTGGATAGTTGTCCGGACGAGTTACCGCATTTAGCTTACGGTAGTCCACGCAAAAGCGTATTTCCCCATCTGGTTTGGGTACCAGAACCACTGGAGATGCCCATGCACTGGTAGATGGGCGGATTATACCCATCTGTAGCATGTTCTGGATCTCCCGTTCTATAGCAGCTTGGGCATGAGGAGACACTCGGTAGGGTGGGGTTCTGATTGGGTGAGCATTACCTGTATCAATGGAGTGGTATGCCCGTTCAGTCCGTCCTGGGGTGGCTGAGAACAATGGGGCGAAGCTAGTGCACAGCTCCTTGATTTGTTGCCGCTGCAGACGTTCCAGGGTGGTTGAGAGGTTGACCTCTTCCACGCCACCGTCTTTTTTCCCGTCGTAGTAGACACCGTCAGGCCACTCAGCATCATCTCCCTGGACTGTAAACTGACAAACCTGTAAGTCTCTGGAATAGAAAGGCTTGAGAGAATTAACATGGTACACTTTAGGCTTTAGTGAGGAATTGGGAAATGCTATGAGGTAGTTTACAGCTCCCAGGCGCTCTTGGACCGTGAATGGCCCTTCCCATGATGCTTCCATCTTATGGGCCTGTTGCACCTTCAAGACCATAACCTGGTCTCCTACCTTGAAGGAACGTTCTCTGGCATGTCTGTCATACCAGGCCTTTTGCTCTTCTTGAGCATCCTTTAGGTTCTCTCTAGCAAGGGCTAAAGAGTGTCGGAGGGTGCTTTGTAGGTTGCTTACAAAGTCCAGAATGTTAGTTCCTGGAGAAGGCGTAAACCCCTCCCATTGCTGCTTCACCAACTGTAATGGCCCCTTAACCTCGTGACCATACACAAGTTCAAACGGTGAAAACCCTAAACTGGGATGTGGTACAGCCCTGTAGGCAAACAGCAACTGCTGCAACACTAGGTCCCAATTATTGGAGAATTCGTTGATGAATTTTCGTATCATGGCCCCCAAAGTTCCATTGAACCTTTCCACCAGGCCATTGGTTTGATGGTGGTATGGGGTGGCAACCAAGTGATTCACCCCATGAGTTTCCCACAGTTTTTCCATGGTCCCTGCCAGGAAATTAGACCCTGAATCTGTAAGGATGTCAGAGGGCCAACCTACCCTGGCAAAGATGTCTGTTAGGGCCAGGCACACAGTGTTAGCCCTGGTGTTGCCTAGAGCTACTGCTTCTGGCCATCGGGTAGCAAAGTCCACTAAAGTCAGTACGTACTGCTTTCCTCTGGGCGTCTTTTTTGGGAAAGGGCCCAGAATATCCACAGCTACTCGCTGAAATGGGACCTCAATTATGGGGAGTGGCTGGAGAGGGGCCTTGACCTGGTCTTGAGGCTTACCCACTCTTTGGCATACCTCACAAGACCGGACATACTTGGCAACGTCCTTGCCCATCCCCTCCCAGTGGAAGGACTTCCCCAACCGGTCCTTGGTTCTGTTCACCCCAGCATGGCCACTGGGATGATCATGGGCTAAGCTTAAGAGCTTCTCCCGGTACTTAGTTGGAACCACCAACTGTTTTTGCGGCTGCTATTCTTCCCGGTGTCCACCAGAAAGAATTTCCTTGTATAAAAGTCCTTGGTCTATAACAAACCGGGATCGATTAGAAGAGCTGAGAGGCGGTGGGGTGCTCCGTGCCGCCGCCCAAGCTTTCTGAAGGCTGTCATCTGCTTCCTGCTCAGTCTGGAACTGTTCCCTTGAGGCTGGGGTCACCAGTTCTTCCTCAGACTGTGGACTTGGGCTTGGTCCCTCTGGAAGCGATGTAGGTGATGGGGTTGTTTCCGTTGCTGGTGAACCGCTCTCCGCTGGTGCACCTGAGGGTATTTCAGGCTCTGGCTGAGCCTTTTGGGTGTGGCTGTCTGTTGCTTCTGCCAGTTTTGGCTCGCTGGTGCCCTCTGGCGTTGAGTTTGAAGATGTAGTTGCACTTGCTGGTGCTGGTTGCTGTTCCAGTTCCGGGCCTGGGACTGGAGATGCTGTGGCTGTTTTAGTGGTTGGCGTGGAATCTGGGTCCTCTACCTCTGTCTGGGTCTCTGGTAACACAGGCGGGGCCTCTGTGGACGGCTCAGGAACAGGAATGGGTCTGGAAGCTTGCCTGGTTTGGCTACGTGTAACCATTCCCACTCTCTTGGCCCGCCTCACCTGGTTGGCCAAGTCTTCCCCCAGTAGCATGGGGATAGGATAATTGTCATAGACTGCAAAAGTCCACATTCCTGACCAGCCTTTGTACTGGACAGGCAGTTGAGCTGTAGGCAAGTCTACAGCTTGTGACATGAAGGGGTAAATTGTAACTTTGGCCTTTGGGTTGATGAATTTGGGGTCAACGAAGGATTGGTGGATAGCTGACACTTGTGCCCCCGTGTCTCTCCACGCAGTAACCTTCTTTCCGCCCACTCTCCAATTTTCCCTTCGCTCCAAGGGTATTTGAGAGGCATCCGGGCCTGGGGATCTTTGGTGTGATGGTGGTGTAATGAATTGCACTCGCATGGTGTTCTTGGGACAGTTGGCCTTGATATGTCCCAGTTCATTACACTTAAAGCATCTTCCATTTGATGGGTCACTGGGCCGAGGTGAGTTACTGGAGACTGGTGAGGTTGAAGGGTAGGGTATCTGTGGCTTTACGTGGGTGGTATGTGGGGTCTTTGGCTGTCCTCGGTTGTAGGGTTTATGGCCTGTGTGCCCCCTGGGGTAATCGTTCCCCTTGACAGTAGCTTTCTTGCTTTCTGCCAGTTCCATCCATTTGGCTCCAATCTCCCCCGCCTCAGCGATATCTTTGGGATTTCCATCTTGTATGTACCGTGTGATGTCTTCAGGAACACCATCCAAGAACTGCTCCATTTGTATGAGGAGGTTCAGTTCTTCCAAGGTTTGAATGTTGTTTCCTGTTATCCAGGCCTCATAGTTTTTTGCAATGTAGTAGGCGTGTTTGGGAAATGACACCTCGGGTTTCCACTTTTGGGTTCTGAAGCGCCGACGGGCATGATCTGGGGTTATCCCCATCCTGTATCTGGCCTTGGTTAGAAAAAGTTTATAGTCATTCATTTGGTGCTTAGGCATTTCAGCTGCCACCTCTGCTAAAGGTCCACTGAGCTGTGACCTCAATTCTACCATGTACTGGTCTTCGGGGATGTTGTACCCAAGACAGGCTCTTTCAAAATTTTCCAAGAAGGCCTCGGTGTCATCACCTGCCTTGTAGGTGGGAAATTTCCTGTGCTGTGGAGCAATATTTGGCGCCGGGTTGTTAGGGTTGGCTGGCACAGGCAGCCCAGCTTTTGCCAACTCCAGTTCATGTTTTCTCTGTTTTTCCTTCTCTTCATTCTCTTTTTGGTGCTTTTCCATTTCTCGGCGGTGGGCCAACTCTTCTTCTTCTTGTTTCCTTCGGTGGGCGAACTCTTCTTCCTCTAGTTTTCTTTTGTGTGCTGCCTGTTTGATTTGTTCTTCTCTTTCTTTCATCTCCATCTCTTTTTGTTTTATTTCCAGTTGTCGCCTGTGTTCAGCTTCTTTGATTTGTTCTTCGGCGTCAATTTTTGCCTTAGAAGTCATGGTGCCTGTTTTCTTGTGTTGGGGTGCCCTCCGGTGTTTATCTTCTGAACTGCAGGCTCTGTTCCCTCCTGGAGTCTGCCTAGCAACAGTGCTTTTTTCCTTTTCTCTCTCTAGCTAATGTTCAATGAAGGGAAACCAGAAAAACCACTTTATTTGCATGCATATAAGTGCTGGTACTTGCCTCCTAATGGGAGGGCTATTGCATGACAAAAGACCCTCAACAGTTTCTTAATGGCTTCTCGCTTAACATGCAAGCCACAAACTGCCAGCGAGAGCAGAGAAAAAAAAAATTCTCTCTGGTTCCCTTTTAAAACCAACTGTTTCTCTCTGCTAAAAAGCCCTTAGCAGAGAAAAGAAAAATATAATATTCCTACTGGCTTCTGGATTCTGTCTATATCCCACCAGCTGCCACTCATGTAATAACCTTAGTCCCAGTTTTGGACCTTAGCGTCCAAAATATGGGGGTTAGCATGAAAACCTCCAAGCTTAGCCACCAGCCTGGACCTGGTACCTGCTGCCACCACCCAAAAAATTAGAGTGTTTTGGGGCACTCTGGTCCCTCTGAAAAACCTTCCCTGGGGACCCCAAGACCCAAATCCCTTGAGTCTCACAACCAAGGGAAATAATCCTTTTTCCCTTCCCCCCTCCAGGTGCTCCTGGAGAGATACACAGACACAAGCTCTGTGAAACTACACAGAGGGGCTCCCCCTCTCCGTTCCCAATCCTGGAAACAAAAGTACTTTCCTATTTCCCCAGAGGGAATGCAAAATCAGGCTAGCGATCCAACACACAAATCTCCCCTTGATTTCTTCCTCCCACCAATTCCCTGGTGAGTACAGACTCAATTTCCCTGAAGTAAAGAAAAACTCCAACAGGTCTTAAAAGAAAGCTTTATATAAAAAGAAAGAAAAATAAGTACAAATGTTCTCTCTGTATTAAGATGATACAACACAGGGTCAATTGCTTAAAAGAATATTGAATAAACAGCCTTATTCCAAAAGAATACAAATCAAAGCACTCCAGCACTTATATTCATGCAAATGCCAAAGAAAAGAAACCATATAACTTACTAGCTGATCTCTTTGTCCTTACACTTAGAAACAGAAGACTAGAAAGTAGAACTACTTCTCCAAAGCTCAGAGAAAGCAGGCAGACGGAAAACAAAGACTCAGACACTCAATTCCCTCCACCCAAAGTGGAAAAAATCCGGTTTCCTGATTGGTCCTCTGGTCAGGTGCTCCAGGTGAAAGAGACATTAACCCTTAGCTATCTGTTTATGACAACCTCTGAGGACCAACAGAATGTTCAACCTGGTTACACCTGGAGTTAGGTGTCCCTAATAATAATGTGAGAGAGAAGTTAGTTGAATTGGTCTTAAAGGCTTTGTGAAATAAGGATATGATTAACTGACAATTACAATAACTGTCTTTGCGGGGATTATTTTCACTGTAATAAAAGGGGGCAGTCAGAGTCCCAACATCTGAGACTGAGAAAAGAGCAGAAAGTAGTAAGAGAAAGCATGTATGTGATTTGAATTGACCTTGATCTTCAGCATCGTTGTCTCCCTAGGCAAGTAGGTGCAGTTTTACAGGTCAACAGAGGTGAGAGAATATTGTTATGTCCTTAAAGAATGCCTGGAGTACAGCTTGTAATGAAGTGTATGAGAAAGTAAAATTTGGTTTGTGAAATGCCCCTATGGATAATGTGTGAAGCAAAGGAAAGGTGAGAAGTTAGATTTCTTCTTTTATCCCAAACCTCTCTCTCTTCCTATAGGAGGCTTTACCTTTTACTATCATAGAAGACAAAAGTAAACAGTGTCTCCTTTTCCAAAATTTTACCTTCTCTTGCTTTAACTAAACACACACAACCTACTCAAAAACATCCTCACAAAAATGGCAAGATATGTTCTGCCTGGGGTTTTACCAATGTAAATCTAATAAGCAGTGAGACTTTATTTTGCAAAACATTTGCAGGAAAATGAAGAACAGTGTCATTATCAGAGCAAAGTTTTGCCAAATGTTACCCCCACACACACCCCACTCACTATTGTTTGGAGCGATTGTGTAGTCAAATTATAGCAAACTCATGTTGGTAATTTTCTGTACATATCATGGATATCAAATAAAATATTGACGGCCTCCCTCCTGCCACATTTGTCATTAGTACCTTGCACGCAAAATGCTTTGTAGAGCTCATGTTATAAGATTAATAGATTTTCAGTGGGTCCTGTCTCCAGCTAAACTTAGTCTGTTTTCCGTCTTCTTAACTACCCCTTTGTGTGCCCTGTGCACAGGGGGAAATAACAAGAAGTGACTCCTGGAAAAGTGTCAAGTTCACACAGATAAAAAGGTGTGTGCTGCTCTTCTGAGCAAAGCACTGCAGCATCCAAGGGCAAAAAGGAAACACAGCAGCTTTTGTTATTAACCTGGGAGGTGTTGCACCAGAAAGGACACAGAAATAACACAAGGGTCCAAAAAAGGAAATAATCCAGTGAGATTCATTCTGACAAAAAGCAGACAGACACACCTGGGAATGAATATTGCAAAAAAAATAGCTATTCAATGAAGAGAGATGGGGAATAGCTATTCAATAAAGAAAGTGCTATGATTCAGTTGTGACTTTCAGCCACTGATCCACATTGGGGGCTGCGCACAGTGGTACAGACCTAGGCAGAGCTTCCAAAGAAACTGTGCTTCCAAAAAGTCCTCCTGAAGTTTTGAGGCATTTGCAGAGGGAGTATTCATTATCTCTTATGATGATGTGCCATTCCCTGCTCTGTGCATCTGACTGGGGAGGCTAGCTGAGGTGGAAAGAGGGTATGGCCACCATGGTACCTCGTGCGCGCGCACACACACACACACTCACACCCCTTCCTGACCAAGGAAGCTAGGAGGGTGCAATATCTGCTTCTTCTGACCCATACCCCTCCCCTCCCTGCAGAGTGGCCAGGTACAATTAGTCAGCAGTAAGACCAAAACACCTAGAAGTGATATTTCATTTCAGTATGATCATATAATGTGTAAAGGCAGGAAAAATGTGCAATTTTGAGCTGTTGAGGTAGAGACTATATTTTGGCACAAATGATAGTGCCCTTCTCAATAAAGTATTGAGGCTGATGTAAAATTCTGCACATAGTTGTTGGCATCTGTATCAGAAAGATTTGCAGGAACTGGTGTGTATATACAGAAAAGAACAAAGAGACACCAGCGATTCTGCAAATATGGTCGTACAGTAGGAAGAAGCATTAAAAGACTCAAACGTATGTACTGGTACATTTAAAGAGTTAATCTCAAAAAAAAAAGAGACCAGCTCCAGCAATATTTCCTGTACTTCATGACAAATACCACTAAAACCAGTAATAGTTCCAGAACTGGGAGGAACTTTTTTAACGCACCCACTGTAGCTTGGCTAAACAATCAATGGAGCCTATGATAACCATCTACAAAGGTTTGAACATGAAAGAGAAATCATTTATGGTGACCCAAGGAGATAACTAGAAGTAGTTAAATGTATCTAAAGAAAGTTTAAATTCCCCTAAGGCCTCAGGTCAGCAAGGTGCTTAAGCACATGCCTAACTTTAAGCACATGAGCCATCACAAAGGCATCGATGTGGTATCATCACTCCCAAGTCTTTGGGAATCCATGTGAAACATCTACACTTCTGTGCATCCTCTAGATTTTCTCTCTTTACTCATTCCAAGAACATGGCAGTGCAGGGAATGGTCCCACAGTTTGCAACTGCACACTGCTTCCCCTTTGGCAGGTTAAAGGCCATGGATCCAGAGTTATCTTCTATATGAAACTCTGGCAGTGGCTAGTGCAGCTGAAGTTGCTACAGCTGACCTGTGTCCTAAGTCCCTGCAGCTGAAGTCCCCCTGGCTGAAGTCCCTACAGCTGACCTGCCTCCTAAAGAACATGGTGGCCTGGATGCCTGTCATCCAGACTGATCATGGTGTCCATTCCATTCCATTCCCACTCTCCAGGCACATTGGAGAGCATAAGGCTTTTGATTTTATGAACATTAGGGGGGAAATATACTTCAGAATTCCTGTAATTCAGCTCATTAAATATCAGACTAAAGTTTTTCAGCTGAGTTATTTTGTTATGACATCTCAAACTCCTTTGTTCTTTAGAAAAAGGGAGCTTGGCTAATTAAGGACTTCATTGTCAGATCACCACTGTACATGAGTGTTTGAACTGTAAACAGATATTCCATTGCTGCAAAAACAAAACCACAAACCAAGCAAGGACAATGAAAGCAAGGAAGTCCTCCAAACAAACCACAAGTGCTGGTGTGACATCAAAAAGCAACATGTTGTAACAAAATAAATCTTTTTGCATGTTGACTGTGTGATCTGGAATCTCGTAAATCTATCTCCATTTGTAGGTATGCATTGATCAAATTCAATTTACTGAAACACTGTCTGTCATTAAGAGTAGCAAACAGATCTTCTATACAAGATAGTGGATATTGTTCTACACATAAAACTGGATTCAGTGTCACTTTGAAATCAAGGATTCAGACAACTATCCCTCTTGATCACTGCTACAATGAGTGTAGCCCACTGAAATGGACACAAAACTCCAGTGTTAACAAAATTGTTCAAATCAGCTTCCAACAGACACTTCAGAGTATAAGGCACATCTCTGAAGTTGCAATATTTTGGCTGGCTGTCAGACTCAACAGTGAACTTTACTGACATGTTGCTCATCATTCCAACTTTTCTTTCAAAAACTCTGTCCAGTATTTCTTGAAGATTTCAAGATGTTTTTGTGATCACCTTGATCTCCATCCAATTAACCTTCTCCATATAATGATGGATACTTTCCTTCAATCACATACAAGGGTACAATTACTGATTGTCCATCTAGCGGAACATTCACTTGGAGAATCCCTTTTGGGACCAACTTTTTTCCGGTATAAATCTTCAAAACTGTGGAGGTTCCTTCTAGAATAACTTGTGATAGTCTGATTATAGGAGCAGAAATCAATGAGATGCCTGCCCCATATCAAGCTCCTTTCTTGTAGGAATTCCTTCAAATCAGGTGTGCAACCCCAGTGCCATTTTTTACTCCAGCTTGTGAAAAAACTTGATCAGTGTAATTTGAACTAGGCTTCTTCCACATTATGAATTCCCAACTTCCATCCTTTTTTAGGTTCAATCTTCATAGATGTCTTCTTTTATGGACAGTTGCCCTGTTTTGGTTAGTGTTGAACTGTGTGACAGTTGAACTGTGTGTCCTTTCTTCTGGCACTTCCTGCAAGTAACCTGGTATGCCCAGCAAGCCTTCTCAGCATATGTAGTTTCTGCACAATGACCACACAGAAATTCCTTACATTCCCATGGGTGTTTTTCACCAATTCAGGAGATTAATTTCAATTCACACTAAATTCCAGAGAATCCTTCTCTGCAGTTATTTCAACCACATATTTGAATGCAAGCACTGATACAGTCAGTAACTTCTTCCAGACTTTTTCATTGCTTAATCCAGAGACTAACTGATTGCTCAGGGCATCACTAAATGCTTGTCTAAACTGACAATGCTCTGACAACTTCCTTTGAGCAGCAACAAACTGTGCTACGGACTCTCCACTGATGGAACTGATATCATTTTGTTATCGTCTATGGGTTAGGAGAAAATTGTGCCTGAATTACTGCAATAATTGTGGTGTACAAGCAGGGCTGGCTCCAGGGGTTTTGCCGCCCCAAGCAGCCAAAAAAAAAAAAAAGCCGCGATCACGATCTGCGGCAATTCAGCAGGAGGTCCTTCGCTCCGAGTGGGAGTGAGGGACCCTCCACCAAATACCTGAAAGTGCCGCCTCGCTCTGGAGTGGCAGCCCCAAGCACCTGCTTGATAAGCTAGTGCCTGGAGCCAGCCCTGTGTACAAGGCAATTATAGGAAATAACGGGTCATGCAGCAGTTCATTTGCCTTTGAACCCATCACTCTCAACAAGGTTGAAACTCATCCATCTGCAATGGTGTTGAAGGTTACAAACAGCTCAAAATGTTTGAGGTACACCAGTCATGATTTGCAGTTCACAAAAATTGCCTTTTCTTTGCTCTCCTGTTGGATTTCATGCCTCCTGATGTCTTCTCTGGCACAGAGAAACTGGTTGTTTTTGTTTTGTTTTGGTTTCTTTTTGTATCTGTGCTGGACCTGCCTCTTCTGGCTGCATGCCAACACTGCAAAATTCTTCCTTTGGCTATACTTGGGTTACCTGCGCTAGTGTGCACTGAGGCTGCATAGCCAAGCTATTTGTCTGACTGCTTGCACATGGTCAACCAATATAACTGCTTACTTCCCTCTCACTGCTTTGGTCGCAGTAGCTCCAGACAGCAAACTATTCCTTTGCGTTGATTTTAATTGTCAACTCCCCCTCTCTAGTTCATGCTGTCCCAGCAGCAATAGCAGCAGTCTGTCATCTTGTTCCACTAGGTGATCTTTTCCTTTCTTTCTTTCTTTTTCTTTCTTAAATAGCATTATTTGCTTAGTCTTCCTCCTTCTGGCAGAGGCACCAGTGGATACCCAGGAGATAGAAATTCTTCATCACCAAATGTGATATTGGACCCATCAAAGAAGGGGATAGACTGACACAGAGGGAGCTGTCAACTGTGTGGGTGACTTTATTGGTCTGACTGCAGAATTGAAACTAACATGCAAGAGAAGCTTTGTATGGGAGAGGGCAGAAGTGTTCAAGCATTTAAAGGGGCAGGACATCACACACATTACTAATAAGACTAGCGAGATTTTCTGATTATTCCTGATTAACAGAAATAACAGACATCTAGGGACATTTTTGCTTCCTCCTGTAATGGAAGCACAACTTTAATTTCTTTCCTAAATTAAAGCTGTTTAAAAAAAAGGTAAGTTTTAAACAAAATCCTAAACTGGTTTAAATCATCATAATTCCACTGAAGGGCAAAGGAGCTATGCCATTTTACATTAGTGAGGCTCTTGCTAGCAGTTTGATAATAATGCTGAAATATATCAATATTTCTTAAAACTAAATAGATATTGGGATGCATGGAACACTCCAGGGTTTTTGTTGTTGTTGTTGTTGTTTTTAATTAGTACCTGTATACATTCAGAAGCAAAGACTTTTTTAAAGTTTGACAAATTCAGAATTGTATTTCTTATTAAGGGCTCTAAGCCACTCTTCAGATAGCTGTAAGCTTGCAGTGTTAACCACGACACTCTTGAAGAAAAAAATTGCTTGACCTTAGAGAAAGGTTAGCTCTATGCTACAGGGATTCTAATTTTTAGTTTCATTAAAGAATTAAATTAGAGTAAAACTCTTACCTCTTTTCCCCTCTCCTTAACTCAAAAAAGGAATGTTAGCTTCACCCAGACTTGCTGCTCATCTTCAGTATTTTGCAACCTTTTCTTCACAGCAAGGGCAAAGGTCTCCGCATTGATATTCTGAAGGGAATCTGCATGACATTGTTAGGAATGGGCAAGTGATCTGAAAGTCCCTACACAGCCAATATGATTCTGATTAAAGCTTAGCATTTGTTTTCTTGCTCTTTGGAGCAGACAGCATGCTGCCTGGAATTAGAAATATGAAAGGGAGAGGAATTTCCCACTGTGCAGAGAGCATTTCTTCCTCTTTTCACAAGGCAGTAAAATTGGCAATTGTTTTTCCTGAGATTCAGATCATTAAAATGAGGTCATCTTTGCTTTCCCCTTTAGAATGTGATGGTGTTATGACTCTCAAACATTATTCCCTAGAGTTGCTGAGAGAGACCTGAGATTGCACTCAACTTTCTAACTAATATTTCATATGCAGCATTTTAAGCTGGAAAAAATATACACATTATTTCGCCAAGCAAAAGAGAAAGTTATAGTTTGAGGAAAGTTTCATGTAGCAAATCAATAATAAATGTAAATAAAGCATCATGCATCTTGAAGGACGGCTGTAATACTGTGAATAATTTCATCAGGCTGAATTGTCCCCATAATTATGCACTAGGAATCATTCACATTTTGATGAGAAATTGCCAAAATTTAGCATTTTTGAAAAACTTTCCATCCATGCTATTTCTAGTACATCCACCATCATAGTAGCTAATTTCCAATACCAGTATGCCACACATAGCATATATCTGCCATAATTATTTTTTCCTCAAATATGAAATCTGTTTAAATCTATTTGACTATTACAATCATATAAGAAAGTGATTCTGTCCACTCCTATTATGATTTTCTGTAATATTGTCACTATGTATAATTTTATAATTGTCCAAAACCATACTTGCAAAATGTTTCCACATCTGTTGTGACCACAAGATCCCACATTCTTGTACTCAGTCACAGTATATGTGTATATTTAGTAATCAGATGCACAGTTTCTGAATCCCACAAACCAGCTGACAGTGCAGAAATGTCAACCTCATAGGTGTTCCCTAGGGCATAAGGATGCTGCCCTCTGGTGCTGCTGGCAATCACTGCCACAGCTACTACAGTGTTTCTTTAACCTAGAGGAAGTTGGAGAATTCTTAAAGGACTACTCTGTCTGGGATATATTGACAACTTTATCCAGGGGCAGCGCTGAGGGCAGGGAGGCTTGCGGGGGCTATAGCCACCCTAAAATTTCCCTTAACCTCTCGTAGTCACCCCTCCCAGTGCAAAGGTCAAAGGTTATGCAGAAGTAAGGGTGGCACGGTATGGCATTGCCATGCTTACTTCTGTGCTGCTGCTGGCGGCAGTGCTGCCTTCAAAGCTGGGAACCCAGGCAGCAGCTGCCACTCTCCAGCTGCCTAGCTCTGAAAGCGAAGCAGAGAAAGAGCAGTGGCTGCTAGGTGCTCTGAAGGCAGCGCCACCACCAGCAGCAATGCAGAACTGCAGAACCAAGGATGCCGTGTGCCCGCAAGATGTATAGCGCAGCCTTCCACAATTTTATATCTAGCCCAGCTCAACCCCTCGCTCCAGCGGGAAGAGGCTGGCACCGCCCTTGCCTCTAGCCCATGTGGAAGATTTTCTCTGGGCCCTGTGCCTCTAAAGTCCTACCTCCATCAGAAGCGGGATTTGCAGTACATGCTTTACTGGACCCCAACCCTTTCCAGTTTGCTATGTTGTAAGTCATGGCTGCAGACACATTGTCAATGGAGTTGCTTTTATATTCACTCCAGGGTAAATTAGAGTGGAATCTGTTCCTGAGGCAAATTATACCCTCAAATGTGTACCAAACTCTGATGTCAACAGGAGTCATATGAGAGTGCAAAAGAGTAGAATAAGGCTCTTGGGATGGGGTGGTGTAGTTGGGGAAGTGCTCAGCTATGCAGTTGCTGAGTTTACCCACATTTCTGATTTGTAGATGCAACACACACATTTTTGGGGCACAACTAATGTTTGATTATTTGACCCCAAGGGCCATGTTTTTAATTGTAAGGTCTTTAGGGGAGGCCTTGTGAATGGGATTTTCAAGATGCCCAAATGACTTAGCAGAAGAGTCACTGAAAGTCTTTCAGTGGGACTTATACCCCTAAATCACTTTGGCACTTCTGTAAATCCCACACTATTTATTCCTGCATGTTTGTACATGACCTCATACATCTCAGGGATTAAAGTAACAATAGAGTAAGATGCTGCACCAGTTTAGCTGAGAGAAGACTCTGAACCTAAGTGTTTGATTTCAATGAACAAAATCAACAAAAATACAAAATAAGGAATAAATCTGAAATGACAAAAGTGAAAACATGAATCCTTTCCCATGACTTAGTGCCCGGATGGGTCATATTTAAGTCCACACCTCTTTCAGGTTAGTATAGTCCCTGGTCTACATAAAACAATACCCAAAGTTCAGTCTTTTCAGACCCTCTTTCTGGGAGTGACTAAGACTCATGGATCCTTATAGAGAATTTTCCGTGTAGACCACAGAATGAAATCTCAATTCCTGCATGTCTAGTTCTACTTAACTCCTCAAGACTTTATGGAACCCTGTCTCGGGCTCACCTCAGCAAGAGCCCTTTGTTTCGCACAGTCTTCATACTTTCTCAGTCTTAGCTCCCTATTGAAACCTCTTTTGGGCCTGCTGCAGTAAGAATTGCCATCCCCTGTAACCTTCGCCTTTTCACTGACTGGCCTTACCTAGACTTTTCCTTGCCTCTGGCAGGCTTCCCTCACTCTCTTAGCTTTCCAGACTTCCTCTCCAGGTCCCACGCCCTCCTTCTTCAGAATGTCTTGGTGGGGCTCAGCCAAATGCCTGCATGGTTCTTTCTGACTCTTCTTTCAGAAGCCCAGGCTTCCTCCTGACTCAGGTCCCTCAAGTTCTGGTCCAAGGACAGGGGTGGCTCCAGGCCCCAGCACGCCAAGAGTGTGCTTGGGGCGGCATGCCACGGGGGGCGCTCTGCTGGTCGCCGGGAAGGCAGCAGGCAGGGCTCCGGTGGACCTCTAGCAGGTGTGTGTGCGGAGGGTCCGCTGGTCCCACGGCTTCCTTGGAGCCGGGGGACCAGCGGACCCTCTGCAGGCACGCCTGTGGGAGGTCCACCGGAGCTGCGGGACTGGCAACCAGCAGAGAGCCCCCCGCGGCATGCCACTGTGCTTGGAGTGGCAAAATGTCTAGAGCCGCCCTTGTACAAGGATACTCTCAGCCTGTTGCCTAAGGTTCACACTTAAAATGCTGCTAGTGCAAACCAGGCTAAGAAAATTAATTCCCTTTCTCCTGGGTCTCCTCCCTAGCTTTTCTTCTGACTGCTCCCTGCTCTTATCTTTCTGAAGATCCAGCTCCTCTCCAAGTGTGTGCAATCACCAGTTAAGCCTGTCACCCCACCAGGTACCCCCAAGTGGCCTCATTGGGCTCAGGCTCCTGTTAAACCATGGTTAACCAATGTGCGGTTAATACCCCGCCCCCCATCACAGAATGTTAAGAATTAAATTCTGAGGCCTGGTCTACAGTAGGAAATCCACTCCCCCGAGCAATGAAGTTAAACTGACCTAACCCCAGTGTAGCCAGTGCTAGGTCAATGAGAGAATCCTCCTCTTATGGAGGTGGAGTGCCTACAGCAATGGGAGAAGCCCTCCCATCAACATAGGTAGCATCTTCACTGAAGCACTACAGAGGCACCACTTTAAGCATAGACAAGCTCTTAGTTCATGATTCATAGATTTGAAGACCATTAAGTTCATCTTGTCTGAAATCCTGCGTAACATAGACCTTAATTCTTGAACAGCGACATATTGTGCATGTTGTAATATCTTGTTAGGCAAACAGAATCTTTTCTCCAAGAATCAGGCAAGCATAGACAATACTGAAGGGAGTTTATTCACGGTACCGGGAAGACTGAGAAACAGCTTCAAAAATATGGTGCCACCATGGCTAGTTATATACATTCTCTTATCAATTAATTTGCATTTATCTGTACATACAGAGGCAAACATTGTTACAAGTCAAGAGAGAGCCCTGAAGAAAGATAAAAATAAGAACAGTAGGTACATATAGAGGTCATCAAACATCTATGGCTACCTTGTGGGGGAAGGAGGCAGTGTATGGGGGGGGAGGGGGTAAGGAATGAGTGCTTACAGATATCTGGTGGGCAGTGAAGGGAGAGTTTGTTCTATTCTAAGAGCTGAGTTACTGGGTGGGCAATGGCCATATAAGCTTATGAAGTGTTTCCAGTTGTCAGTGCCTTTTGAGCTACTGAAGCATTCCTGCTTGATCTGCAGTTTCTGTCTTAGCTGTTAGCTAAATTTTAACTCTTGCCTGACAACCTCATGTTGCTATCAGTCTTGTGCCGCACCTAAGAACTAAAAGGAAATTGTGTTTACACAGATTTTCAGTTTTCACTGTCAATTTATGTTCCTTGATGAGTTTAATTCAGCTCTTCAAGGGTATTCATTATAAGTATTTTTGTGGTGGCATCCACTCATAGTGTCTGTGGGCATTTCAAAGTACAGACTTTTCTAGATTACTTCACTTTAGCAGATTTGTGGCCACTGGAACAAATTAGTCCTTGGTGGAACTCCAGTGAAGGGACATATTTGGTCCTTGAAATGGTCCTGACCTCTCACAGGTTCCTGAAGATCTGCCAGGTTTGGTGGGGGAGCAAAGCATGCCCTCTCTTGAAGAAAATTATTGGGAAGAACCTTAATAAAGAGATAAAGACATTCTCCCCTAGATTTTTCTAATCTTGAAGTTGTTCCACTTTAATTAAAAAATTGAATAATTAAATATTCATTGGACCAGAGAAGGAGTGAGAATGACTTTATAATATATTTTTATTACTTTCATTCTAGATGCTGACTACTGGAATATTTTGATGAGGAAGATGCTATACTGTCATGGTAAATAAATATGAGGTAAAACCTATGTGTTTAGAGGCTAATTACCTTCTTCTTTCTGTATTTTAAACCACCAGGCCAGTAAAATCTAAATTACTAATGAATATACTGTAATCACTATAGGCTACTCTGTGCCACTGAAGTTTAAGCAAAACTCTCTGTTAATTTCATTATGGAGATCTGTTTATACACAAATGGCATGATGTTGCCTACCCTGTGATATTTGCAGGCATATGGAAATAATACTGTTGTGACACTATATTTACCAGTTAAAGCCTGCAGTGCGTATTGTAGTCACCATATAAGCAAGTGAGCATTTACAGAATACTCGAATGCTGTAGAATAAATCAGTCATCATTACCAAATGCTTTGGGAATATGCCCAGGGGAGAACGACGAGCTGAAAGATGTTTTCCACCGGAATTATCCTTAATGAAGCTTGTCACTTGGCAAACAGATATGGTGGAGTAAATTGAGCATGCAATAACCTTTTTGGTTTACGTGAAATCTATCAGTTTTATCACTAATATGTGACAAATCATCTTTGGAATTTAAAAAAAATAAAGGAATTTCAAAAACATTTGGAAAATGTGCCTCCCTATATGTAGTACATTTTGTTATTAAATTCAATCCTGCATGTTGTGTGTAAATGAAATGTCTCTCCCTTATGGGGTTATCAAAGGCTAAATTGTAACGGCCTGTCTTGTGATAACACGAGAAAATCCTTGAAAATAAGCTGCCATGGTGTTGCTGAAATTAAAGATACATGCATCCACATACTGAGATGCATTAGCAGGTCCCATTCATTTTCTTTCTTCACTGTTATCGATTTGATTTCAAATGCTGGCAGGCTTCTCCTTCACACTCTTGTTTGATTTTCCACACTAGTTCTGTATACTAAGATGCATGGGGCATCTATTTTAGTGACACTAGTTACATGTTCATGATTTGATTATACATTTTAAAATAAGGAATTTTTACTTCAGCATGAAAGATGGAAAGAATCTGAATTGTTCTTGGTGTTTCCTGACAGCAGGAGCAACAATACTGACTCTTCTACTTAGCTGTAACAACATCTCAACTGAGATCATTCAAGACACAGTAAACCAATATGTGTATAGCCAGTGACTGTTAATTTATAAACTGAGGTGGGTGAGGTAATATCTTTTATTGGACCAACTTCTGTTGGTGAGAGAAACAAGCTTTCAAGCTTACAGAGCTCTTCTTCAGGGCTGGGAAATGTACTCAGAGTGTCACAGCTAAATGCAAGGTAGAACACATTGTTTAGCATAAGTAGTTAGCACATATTTCAAGGGACCATTCAAGGTGAAGTGCTCTGTTAACATATTTCCAGCTGTAGGAGGGAAAAAAAGTGGGAGGTGAGGAGGGAAACAGTAAGCAATCACTCTACATCTACGTTCTCAGTCCTCATCCTCAAAGGATGCATAACACCTTCATGAGGCATAGCACCTTCAAAAGACAAGTCTGGGAGCTTAAATTCATATCTTTGCTAGATACTAAAAATCATATACTGAATAGAGACACTAGATTTATGTTTTATTACAATAATCTATAATCCACTAACCCACTACCCTCCCCTCCACCGAGTTTTTCCCCCTTTTCCCCTCTCTGGCTGGAGAGGTATTAACAGACAACTTCATCTTGAATGGTCCCTTGAAATATGTGATTACTACTTATGCTAAACATTCTGTTCCATCTTGTACTTAGCTGTGACACTCTGGGCATATCTACACTACATAATTAAGTCGAACTAATTTACATCATCATGCAGCCACTGCAATAATTACATCAATAGTACTTGTCTACATTTTGATCTTTGTGTCAGAGGTGCACGTCCTCGTCAGAAATGCTTTCACTGATTGAACTGTCAGTGTGGGGCATTGTGGGACAGCTTCTGAAAGCAACAGTTGATGCAAGCAATGCAGTGTCTACATGGTGTCGACATAACTACATCAAAATGACCTCTCAAAGAAGTGGAATTATTAAGTCAGTGAAGCATAAGAGTTACATCGGCAGGAGCAAAATTTTAGTGTAGACACTTACAGAGTTGGGTTGATGTAGACTGCCTTGTGTCAACCTAACTCTCTAGTGTAGTCCAGAGTATATTTCTCAGACTGAAGCAGAGCTCTGTAGTCTAATAAAATATATTACCTCACCCACCCTGTCTCTCTAATATTCCAGGACCAACATGGCTATAACACTGGATAAGATTTATGGACTGGCATTTGTTCTGCCACCTGGAAAAGCCTCCTTTCAGTAGCCATACAGGTAAATAGCATCACTGAAAGAAACTGCAGGTTACTCAAAAACAAAAAACCAAAAACATTTGCTGTACATAGTTATTTGTCTCTCTCTATCATAGTAACTAGAATTTATTTTCAACCTTAACTTCAGAAGAAGGGAGGAAAGGAAGGAAGGAAAGATTCAATTTAGCTTAATCCTTAATGAGCCTAGTGTTAGGTAATGTAGTCAACATCCACACATGTACTAATGATCTAGGCCCGATCCCCAATTGATGGAATTTGGTGTGCTCCATTGGTTTCAACACAGTTACTTTGGTTCACACCAGCTGAAGATTTGGCCCTTTTATTACCATAACATACAATAGATCAGATTTGAAGTATAAATTGATACAGCTCCCTTGATTTCAATACAGCAATATTGATTCACATCAGCTGAACATCTGACTCAAGTCTTTTATTAATTTTCAATATTAACTGATTTATTTTCTGTAAATTTTGATATTCTTTAAAATAACAGACTAATATCACTAATTTCTGACTGGAGTAGAAATACAGTACTGGTACACCAGTGTCACATCCACAGTTGCTCAATGGGTTGTCAGTCTAGCATTTTTAGTGAAATTTTACATAAGAACTAAAGTATGGTTCACATTTAAAAAAATTCATTCCCTACAAAAGCATGTGATTTTAATCTGAGGATGGGGCGAATTAAATAGAGCAATAACAGTATCTGAAGATTAGAGGACAAATTCTGCTCTCAGTTACACTTGGTAATCCAGAGTAACCCCCAGGGAAATCACAAGAGTTATACTGTATGTGCATCAGTGTAACAATGGGCAGAACTGGTCTCTAGATATTGATATGCACATGCTCCAGTATACGAGTAATACCTTGGGCAATCTCCCTTTCAGTTACACTGGTATAGCTGAGAGCAGAATTTGGCCCTAAGCATCTGGAAAAGAACAACTCAGTGCAACAAAATTATACACTGTCTGTAAAAGAATTCTGGATTGACTATGGAAAAAAAAAGGTGATGTGTGCTCCTCTCTCACAGCACCTCTAATTTTCCTCATGGTTCTTGACATATACCACATTAGTATCACACTAATTACATTGTATCTCACATTCTTCAGCTTTAACTCAATTTCTCAGAATTAACCCAGCTCCATAGGAAAGTCATTTTTCCATTATCTTTCTTCTCATCTCACTGAAACCTTCCTTAAATGAACTTCTTGACGGATAAAGGACTGTTATTCATTCCAGTTTCAGTGATTCTTTTCCCCAAGAAAACTAAATTGAAGAGTAATTTTTGACAAGAAAGAAATCATACCCCATGCCTGGAAACAATTTAATTTAAAAGCATCGACATCCAGAAGAAAATACAAAATTCCTGAAGTTATATTTTTCATTCAGTGACAAAAATTATTAGCTTTTGACAAATGACACATTTAACATTTATTAATTCAGCTTCCAAGCCAGGAGATCACAGTTGCTCTCCTTCTCTGGATGAAAATGTACAGCATATTATATGAAAGTGCTGCATTTCATCCCAATTTAGGAAAGCATCCCTATTCAGCAATGGCACAGAAGCACATGTTTAACTTTAAGCAGATTATTAAATCCAGTTAGAATCAATGGGACTTAAGTACATGCCTAAGAACTTTCCTGAATAGGGATAGATTTAAGTACATGCTTAAATTCTTTCCTGAATCAGGGCCTTTGATATTGCAATTCCTGCTCTGAGCAATATTGCCCCTTCATTGACTATATCCATTCTTTTAGTTTAGTAAGAGACTGGCAAGCAAATTGCTAGATCTAATAATTGTTTAAGGCGGGGAATAGGATAGGGGGACTTTCTTCAAAGCTCTGAGACAAAAGAGGATTAAATAGACATTAAGAAGTATTAGCCCCTGTGGGCTGTTATTAGAAAACAAAACCAAGTTTATGTAAATCCAATCCATTGAATGGATAGTTTGTTTAGACTGAAGCAGAGCTCAATTCTCCACTAAAAAGTTATGGGTTTCGATTTTGAAATAAGCCTGGTGGATTTTAAAATACAATTATGCTAAACAATTTTTCAAATGAGCCAGGCAGTGTCTTACTTTTCTTCTTTTATTATAAGTTACAAAGTAATATCATATGCTAGAAATACACTGAGCAGATTATTAAACTGGCTCTAGGCACTGATGGCTGGAAAATTAATTTTACTGAGAGTTCTTATATTTCACATTCATTTAAAAAGAGCAATAGAACAAATAAACACCCCACCAGATGTTCAGTGTCAAAGCAACTGAGTTCTGTTTCAGCTGAGCCTAGCAATTCTTGCAGGGCATCATGGGAGATGGCATCTCTTACTGGGCTGCAGATGAAATCAGGTGTTGAGCATAGAGGGAGCACAATTTACTTTAAACAGTTTTATCAGTCTCAGCAAAAACTTTTTTTCATGAAGAGTAAGAAAAAATAAATCCTCCTTGAAAACGAAGATGTTAATAACTTTATAAAATAAATGCTTGCCTTTCGCTAGGTATTAAGCCTTTATTTTATTTATTTGTTTGTTTATTTATTTATGTATTTGTTGTGCAGGCTTTGCAGAATTTGTAAACTGAATTATAGAACAATTTGCTGCGTCCTTGATGTAATAACTATAAGATGCATTCAAAGGTTTGACAGATCTGCAGGGGAGGAGTAAACAAGGCTGGAGTTTAATTGGCAAATAGTAAGGTAGTGTTCAGGAGGAAAAAAGCTTTACATCTATTTCTTTCTCCTCTGCCCCCTCCTTTCCCTCCTCCTTCCTCTTCTTGGAAAGGAAAGCTGACATCTACCCTGAGTCAACCTCTGGTAGACAAGTCATCGAGCTATTTACAAGCTAATAGTAGTAGTCCAATTATCTCACCAAAGCATCGCAAGTCATCATTGTCATGCTGCAAGTCTATTTTTCATGAGAGCCTTTCAACAGGCAATAAGCAACTTGGCAACAAAACATAGCACACTCCTCTAGCTTCTGTCTGTAAAAATACAGACACCATTCTTTTCATATATGGGAACATTTGGGTACCATAGGGAGCATTTAAGGTATATATCTTATCTGGAGATTAGAAGTGGTAATTTGGTATTTTACATATCTGCCTGCTATTTACCAGACTTAAGAGTTAGAGTCCAAGCCCACAAATACTTTTTCATGTTATCAACTGCATTTGCTTGTGAAGGCAGTTATTTTCAAAATAATTGATGTTGATTTCAAAGCAAGTGCTCACAAAGTTTCTCACCTATGCAAATATTTTCAGGATCAGGCCCCCAAAGTAGCTGGTAGATGTATCCAAAGAGGTAGACACCTGTAACCAGAAAAGAAAGACATTATCTAAATAAATTAAGGCAATTTCCTTCCTGTGCAATGTATGTACACAGAGGGTATAAATGCCAGCTACATTGATCCCAAACATTTTCTTCCTGCTCCTTCTGACAGTTATCTTGATGGAGAGTTTGCTTGGATTTGTTCTTATTCTCTTGGAATAAATGTCAATATTTACAGGATCAGGTGGTCCATAAATGCATTCTGGGTCTCACAAAGCCCTTAATTTATGCGATATAGCAATAGAAGCAAATTCTCGATTTGAAGCAGGTAACATTACTGCACAGTAGCTAGAGCTGCTTCTCTTTGTAGTTCTGTTGCTAATGTTCTGGATTCCCTTCATTGCAGTATTGACAGTACTTACTTTCCATATTGACAGGATGAATGTGAAAAAAGGAAGTTTGGGCCAAAATACTGCAGGAAGCTAGATGCTACTGGGAATGGCCTGGCACTAAATTACCCATGTCAGTGAAAGCAGTAGTTTGTGAGATTGGTACTATATTGATAGTAATATGTTAATACAGTAACTATACAAGGCCTCAGCCAAAGTCTAGTGAAGTTAATCGAAGGACTGACTTTGAATATCCCAGCCTTAAGCATTCACAGTTGCTACAGGTGGTTTCTGCTCCCGACAGCAAACAAAATGTGCTTATGTACCTTTAAGAGAAAAAGGGAGAAGGAAAGGAATGTTAGTATCGAACCTTTCCATGTGGCTTGGGCTTGACTGGCAGATTATTTCTTTTATTCCAGCAGTCTGAAAGAAAGGGATGGTACTGAAGAAAGCATCAGAACTCTCCAGGAAAAGGAGAGAGAAGGGCCAGTAATAAAAAGTTACGAGATGCAGGGTGATATGAGGGAAGTGGTGTGTGTGTGTGTGTGTGTGAAAGAGAGAGAGAGAGAGAGATGCTGCAGGACTAATTGGGTATCCAAGTGGCCTATTGTGCAGGGTTGCCAGGTGTCTGGTATTCGACCATAAAATCCAGTCAAAATGGGACCTGTGCAGTGTCCAGTCAGCACTGCTGACTGGACCCAAAAGTCCAATTACCTCAGTAACCATGATCAATCTCTGCCACTGGGAGGGTGGGAAGAGCAGCTGCTGCTGGAGGAGAGGGGATTCTAACAATTCATGGAGTTTGGGGAGTGGGGCTGGCAACCAGGCTTGCAGCCCATGATGGCGCAACCCACTTTCTCAGCCTCCTGGGGCCCTAGCTCTCTCCAGTCCCATGCTCCAGGGAGACAACCCCTAACACTGTGGTATGAGCTGTTATAGGAACTAGATGCAGCCCAGAGGCCTGTAACTGAAGAATGGTTATATAACATTTTTGGGTTTTGTGCTATGTTGTGGCTTAAGGGAGAAAGAGAGGAACAGCTGCTGTGTGCTGGGTCAATATTCTCATGTTGCCTTAGTTAAAATACAGTTTTACTGAATTCAGTTCCTAATGCAACTCTTGGAACACAACTTATAACACTAACTCTGATGTGCAAGTTTCAATAACATGTTCAACAGAGGCTAGGAGCTGGGTTCTATACTGTAATGTGGTCTCCTGGTGCCACTCAGGAAATGCAAGGAAAACAGTTTTCCCCAGCTGGAAATTCTTGCAGCGTGGCCCCACTGGGCATGTAGCTGTCATAGCCTGTTACTGTGCCACATGCCCTTGCAAGCCCCCACTGTGATCTGGCAATCCTCATCTTGTGCCCATCCCTTTGGAGCTCAAAACCAGCTAGCACTGATAAAAGCAGCCTCCAGCCTGCTCTCCTCTACACCAGAGCCACCACAGAACTGATCCCAGAATCCAGAGACACAGCTGCTGGATTGTAATTAACAATCTGGCACCTTTTGCATTTAAAGATGTCTACTGTACTCGTTCCCCAAAACATTTCAGTTTTATCAAAAGCAAGTAGGCATGAAGTATTGGAATCTCATTGAGATGTTTTTCCCGCAGTTATCTTATCGAGAGAGGTTGTTTTTCCAAATTGTTTAGAGAATGCCAGTGATAGTGACATAATGACAGGTAACTAGATCTTAAAGTTACTCACCAATGTTGAGGCCTTTAAACAGCTTGCTTATTTGTGCATATGTCTGGGGGGTGGGGGTCATACTGCTTTCTGGCAGCTGGAATAGTGCTAAATATTCCCAGTCTTTTGTATTTGGTTTATTAAATTGGAACCTGCACATGCGTTGGGCTGTACTCTAATTTTCTAATGTGTTCTTTGTTTTTAAAAGTAAATTCTCTACATCTTTATCCTTCTTACCCCTTAAATCCCCTCTAGAAGGGCCTTATTTCCTCCTTTACATGAGCTCCTACTCACTCATTCTCTTTTTTCTTCGTAATAATAAATTTGACTGCTAATGAGAAATTTTAGGTATTGGATGAGGTGGCTAAATATTGCTTTAGCGAAGTGAATGATTACGTTTTTAGGTGAGACAGAATAATAGCCTGTTTCACAGTGTAGCTAGTATTGCCTGCCCACATATCTAGAAGCTCTTATTTTTGCCTCAAGTAACACTGTCAAGTAACACTTCCAACTCCTCGAGTACTGAACTGGGGTACCATATGTGGTTGTTGAGGTTGAAAACTGCTGAGACTCAAGAGGTTCTAGCCAAGCACAGGACAATGCTCAGATATTACACATCCGCTGTCATTCTTTTGTAGAATATGATCATTAATAAACTGTTTATTTTGAGTTGTTCTGGTGTAAGAAATAGGAAGCAAAGTTAGTTTGTTTAGCACCCAAAGGAACTGGAAAGCAGTACCTCCTAAGAAGCTCTCCATGCATGTATATTATAGTATAAGTCATATTGTCAGTTATTATCATTGATGAGTATAAAAATATTGCACAGGCATGCAGGAGTGAAATCAGGAAGGCCAAATCACACTTAGAGTTGCAGCTAGCAGGAGATGTTAAGAGTAACAAGAAGGGTTTCTTCAGGTATGTTACCAACAAGAAGAAAGTCAAGGAAAGTGTGGGCCCCTTACTGAATGAGGGAGGCAACCTAGTGACAGAAGATGTGGAAAAAGCTGATGTACTCAATGCTTTTTTTGCCTCTGTCTTCATGAACAAGGTCAGCTCCCAGACTGCTGCACTGGGCAGCACAGCATGGGGAGGAGGTGACCAGCCTCTGTGGAGAAAGAAGTGCTTCGGGACTATTTAGAAAAGCTGGATGAGCACAAATCCATGGGGCCGGATGTGCTGCATCTGAGGGTGCTAAAGCAGTTGGCGGATGTAATTACAGAGCCATTGGCCATTATTTTTGAAAACTCATGGTGATCAGGGGAGGTCCTGGATGACTGGAAAAAGGCTAAAGTAGTGCCCATCTTTAAAAAAGGGAAGAAGAAGGATCCAAGGAACTACAGGTCAGTCAGCCTCACCTCAGTCCCTGGAAAAATCATGGAGCAGGTTCTCAAGGAATCAATTCTGAAGCACTTAGAGGAGAGGAAAGTGATCAGGAACAGTCAGAATGGATTCACCAAGGGCAAGTCATGCCTGACTAACCTAATTGCCTTTTATGAGGAGATAACTGAGTCTGTGGATGAGAGGAAAACAGTGGATATGTTATTCCTTGACTTTAGCAAATATTTTGATATGGTCTCCCACAGTATTCTTGCCGGCAAGTTGAAGAAGTATGAGCTGGATGAATGGACTATAAGGTGGATAGAAAGCTGACTAGATCGTCGGGCTCAACGGGTAGTAATCAAGGGCTCCATGTCTAGTTGGCAGCCGGTATCAAGCGGAATGTCCCAAGGGTGGGTCCTGGGGTCGGTTTTGTTCAATATCTTCATTAATGATCTGGAGGATAGTGTGGACTGCACTCTCAGCAAGTTTGCACATGACACTAAACTGGGAGGAGTGGTAGATACACTGGAGAGTAGGGATAGGATACAGAAGGACCTAGACATATTAGAGGATTGGGCCAAAAGAAGCCTGATGAGATTCAACAAGGACAAGTGTAGAGTCCTGCACTTAGGATGGAAGAATTCTATGTACTGCTACAGACTAGGGACTGAATGGCTAGGTAGCAGGTCTACTGAAAAGGGCCTAGTGGTTACAGTGGACAAGAAGTTGGATATGAGTCAACATTGTGCCCTTGTTGCCAAGAAGGTTAATGGCATTTTGGCCTGTATAAGTAGGGGTATTGCCAGCAGATCGAGGTACGTGAACATTTCTCTCTATTTGACATTGGTGAGGCCTCACCTGGAGTACTGTGTCCAGTTTTGGGCCCCACACTACAAGAAGGATGTGGAAAAATTGGAAAGAGTCCAGCGGAGGGCAACAAAAATGATTAGGGGTCTGGAGCACATGATTTATGAGGAGAAGCTGAGGGAACTGGGATTGTTTAGTCCAAGGGTTGGCAACTTTTCAGAAGTGGTGCACTGAGTCTTCATTTATTCACTCTAATTTAAGGTTTCGCGTGCCGGTAATACATTTTAACATTTTTAGAAGGTCTATCTCTATAAGTCTATAAACTATTATTGTATGTAAAGTAAACAAGTCTTTTAAAATGTTTAAGAAGCTTCATGTAAAATTAAATTAAAATGCAGATCAGTTTAGTGCAGTGGTTCTTAACCTGGGGTGAACGCACTGCCTGGGGCAGGGCCGGTGCAAGGATATTTTGTGCCCTAGGCAAAACTTCCACCTTGCGTCCCTCCACACCCTTGCACATCGATTCATTGAGGGGCAAATCCCAACAAGCCTTTATAGACCCCAGGGGCCAGCCTGCCAGGGGCCAGCCGTGCCCAGGAGCTGCTCCCCAGACCAGGTTCCCCCCTCTCTGTTCCCTGAACTCCTCTGGAGGGTACACAGCCCCCCTGCAAGACCTCCCCACCCCACCCCAGTGGCCCCTGCCTCGGGGGCCCCCGCTCTGAGTCCACTCACTGGCTTTGCCGGGCTTGGGCCACTGCAGCAGCTGGGCAGGGAGGAGCCACCTTCCGGAGACACCGGAGAGCCAGAGCTTCCCTCTTGTGGCAGCAGCAAGCCCCAGCCATGAAGGAGCTGGCATGGTGCAAGGGGGCAGCAGCCCTACAAAGACGGTGGCGCTGCTAGCGGGGAACAGCTGTGGCCCCCCATCTCTCCTGCCCAGGCTGCGGCCCGGCACCCCCTGGAGGCTCCTGCATGCTGCAGTGGATATATGCAGGTGCTAGCCCCCATGTACCCCCCCCAGGTCCCCTCTCACTTAAGGTTACCATATTTCAACAATCAAAAAGAGAGGAGATCCCTGCCGTAGCTCCGCTCCTATCCACTCCCTCCCACTTCCCACCCCGACTGCCCCCATCAGAACCCCTAACCCCCAGCCCCGCTGCTCCTTGTCCCCTGACAAGTTGCAGTGGGGGAGGTTCAGGCTGGATATTAGGAAAAACTTTTTCACTAGGAGGGTGGTGAAGCACTGGAATGGGTTACCTAGGGAGGTGGTGGAATCTCCTTCCTTAGAGGTTTTTAAGGTCGGGCTTGACAAAGCCCTGACTGGGATGATTTAGATGGGGATTGGTCCTCCTTTGAGCAGGGGGTTGGACTAGATGACTTCCTGAGGTCCCTTGCAACCCTAATAGTCTATGATTTCCTTCAGAACAGTTTTCTCAATCGTTCAGATAACTCTAATAACCAGGAGACACAGGAGTTTATAATCTTTATTTAGTCCGGTGGTACCTTAAAGACTAACAGATTTATGTGGTCATAACCTTTTGTGGGTAAAAAACCCACTTTTTACCCACGAAAGCTTATGCCCAAATAAATCTATTAGTCTTTAAGGTGCCACCGGACTCCTTGTTGTTTTTGTGGATACAAACTAACATGGCTACCCCCAATACTTGAATCTTTACTTAGAAGCTCACATCAGTTATATAATTAAGGTGTCATGTGACCACTTTCGGAATGGAGCATTTTGAGCACTGAGTTGTTGAGTCCAATTGCTGAAACATTAGTCCATACTGTCTTGAAGGGATTTTTCCCCACTTGCCACACTTGAATGCTGCAGTTCTGTGCTCGTGGTTTCTCCAGATAGTATTTTTCAAAATAAGATTCAGAAGAGAATATGTACACTGTGCCTCAGCTGTTTCAGCATCTCTCCCTGTACTGTAAAAAAGACCTTCCCTGGCTCTCAGTTACACAGTGGATTGATTTGAAAGCTACACATGACTTGACTTTGTTTTATTAAGGTGAACACTTGGGTCCATAGTATCTTCATTCGGCCAGCTGGCATTTACACATTCTATGGTACAACATTTTTCTTGGAAATTGTGCCCTTTCACACTGGTTTGTCAATGGAATCCAATTTATTTATGCATTTTGAATGTCAGATGCACAGTGCAGTTTTAGAACTTAACTTAAACTTCTCTGCTTGATTAAGCCTTTTTAAAGTTTTACTGGTGCTTGTATTTTGTATTTACTGAATCCATGCCCCCCTCCCCAGGTATTTGCATAAAAGGGGAACATTAGAAAGAAAAATTCAGATGATGAATGAATTTATGTGGAGAGGTTTATTAACATTTTTTGTCATTTTATCCCATTAAATACGCCAGCATCCCACAATGGTGATGAACTGCAATATGTTGCCAACCTAAAGAGAAAAAAAGAAAAAAGAAAAAAGAAAAAAAAAGTCCATGAAGATTAATTTTAAACAAAGCTCCTTCATTTTTCACTAATTTCTAGGAAGTGAGTTTATTAGAAGAAACATCTCCCAAAATGTCAGCTCTAGAGCAAACATAGCAGAATTCTCACGGGAAGTGAATTTTGAAGTCATAATTGTAGTATCTGCATCATGAACCCAATTCTAAGAATTACCCTCATTCCCTTCAAAAAAAAGGAACAGAAACAAATCATATGACTTATGGACCCCAATGCCATCTGAAGTCAATGGAATTTTTCCCATTGACTTTAACATGAGGATCTATCTGTCATAGCAGTTAGTGCCAGAAGGGACCACTAACTGACTAAATCTGACCTCCTGCGTGGCACAGGCCATTAAACACCACCCAGCACCTACACACCAAGCCCAAAGTATTAGACCAAAGTATGACAGCCCTCAGGAGACTAAACTGAACTATTGTGTGTCCTAGCAAAGGAAACTTGAATTTTAAATTTTGATTGCTAAATACTCACAACAAATGGCTCATGAACAAGCTACAGATCAACATTTGTTCATAGAAATTATTCAGCAAACAACTTCAAATAATGACTAAATTTGAAAAAAATGTGATCTGCTCATGATCATGGATACCTGGTAAACCGAAAAGAGGCAAAATTCATCGAATAAGTTTTTCATTATGAACTGTTCCCAGCTGTTCCACTAACTCCATAT
The DNA here is from genome assembly GCF_025201925.1 of Gopherus flavomarginatus. Taxonomy (NCBI): domain Eukaryota; kingdom Metazoa; phylum Chordata; order Testudines; family Testudinidae; genus Gopherus; species Gopherus flavomarginatus. Next base: position 200,420,958 of record NC_066618.1, read on the forward strand.
GTCAGAGCAAGTCACTTAATTAAACTGATCCTTCATTTTATTTACCTATAAAATAATACTTATTGGGATGGGAATTTGAAACGTATTATGATTATTAAATTCACTCATATTTGTAAAAAACTTTGAGATCCTTGGGGAAAAAAACCTACAAGCTTGTCCAAGAAGGTAAAGTGAGGAGTAATAGGAGGAAATTGAGATAAGAAACATATCAAGAAAATATTCTTAAAATTGAGATCCATTAGGCTGCCAAATCACATCCCAAAAGAAGGGATCAACACTTCATTGACTGGCTGATTTAAAGTACCAGTTGATGAAAAAGTTGAGAATGTAAAGTAGCGAACAACTTTGTCCTGGCAGCAAATGGCCAAGATAATCTAATCGATCATCTTCCATCTCTAATTCCTGTGATTCCTTTTATGTCATTCCTACTTAGCTATGCTGATGAAAACTACTTTTTATTCCTGTTAGTTAGCCTTTTAGAACGGATGTCAGTACAAAACAGCTGATTCTGTTCTGCTTCAAGCTTGTCAACAGACTACTACCTAAATACTAATTTCAGGAACTGTATTTTTGTTATGATAGGTTAAACAGAAATAGAGCTGGCCTGATGTTGAATAAATATTAAGCAGAAATGAGGGGGAATGCTGTTGAAACTGACTCAGTATTGTCCTAGCACTTTAGAACACAATAATCTGATACTTGTTCAGGAGAGTGCATGTGGTGAAAAGTACCCTTGTGTTTGGTCTCTCAAACCTGGGGCTGCCACAGATCAGAAAGACCGCAACTTGTTTTTAAGGTTGACCTAGCCTTGCTGGCAGTTAGAAAAATCTTATTTCAGTTTATTAACAGGCTAAATATGAAATGGAAACATTTTATTGAGTGTAAGCCGGTTGTGTCGGGGCTCGTCCCCCTCAGGCGCGGCGGGGAGCCAGGGCTCCTCCTTACGCACTGCAGTCCGGATCGGCTTAGCCCCTCGGCAGGTGTTGAGCGGGGTACAAGGTCTGTAAACAAGGTAGAGCCCCGGCCCTCTAGCCGGGGTCGGGGCTCTCAAAGTAATTAAGCCCCAGCCCTTGGACAGGGCGGGCAGTAATAGTTTAGGCTCAGGCCTTTAGCAGGGGCTGAGCAAACACAGTATCAGCCCAGGCCCTTGAACAGGCCGGGCAGCAATAGTTCAGGCTCAGGCCCCTAGCAGGGGCTGAGCAAACACAGTATCAGCCCGGGCCCTTGGCTCGGGCGGGGCACCCAACACAAGTCTAATTAGCCCTGGCCCCTTGGGTCAGGGCAGAGCAGTGACAAAGTCAACGGGGCCCAGCCCTTGGTTCAGGCGGGGCACCAGACACAAGTCTAATTAGCTCTGGCCCTTTGGGTCAGGGCAGAGCAGTGGCAAAGTCAAAGGGGCCCAGCCCTTGGTTCGGGCAGGGCACCAAACACAAGTCTAATTAGCTCTGGCCCTTTGGGTCAGGGCAGAGCAGTGGCAATAGGTGGGAAGAGGGGGAGTCTGCCACCCGGTTACGGGTGGCAGGGGGAACGCAAGCCCTCCCACTCCACTGCGTTCCAGCCCGGGGCCCTAGCAGTGGTCAAGACCCGCTGCGGTCAGTGGGGATCCTGGCCGCAACACACTGACATGGGTTCGGGCTCTTCCGGAGCCAAACCAGGGTCAGCTATCCCCGGGCTACTTCCAACCTCCCCCTCTCTGGGTACCTGGTCCTTGCCAGCGTCGTCTGGTGGGTTCCAGACCATCAGCTCCTCCGGGTACCGGTCGTGGGGAAGCTCAGGCCACTCCTCGGGGTATCGGGCACAAGGCAGGTCAGGCCGACGTTCCTCCGGGTACCGGGTCTGAGGCAAGTCCAGCCAGCGCCCCTCTGGGTAGTGGGCGCGGGGCAGGTCCGGCCAGCACTCCTCTGGGTAGTGGGCGCGAGGCAGGTCCGGACAGCCCTCCTCCGGGTAATGGGCGCGAGGCAGGTCCGGCCAGCGCTCCTCTGGGTAGTGGGCGCGGGGCAGGTCCAGCCCGGCGGGAGCCCGGGCACCAGCGTCTGTCCTCTCCGGCAGCCTGCTCCCAACTGAGCGCTGGGGCCGGGCTTTTATACTTCCTGTCCCGCCCCTTGACTTCCGGGGGGGCGGGGACAGGCCGTGCTGACTCTGCCCACTGAGGCACCTGCTCTGGCTCGTCCCCCTCAGGCGCGGCGGGGAGCCAGGGCGCCTCCTTACATTGAGGATAATATGAAACATCAAGGTGTTTTTTTTTTAAATCATTTTCCAGATCATAAGAGCACTTCAGCTAAAGCTGTATCTTATGCACATACATTCAGAAGACACACACACACACACACTGCATTCCCTGATAAACTGTTGTTCGTTTGTACATATCTTTATTTTCTTTGGGCTGTGAAATAAATGTTACTAAAAATTAATTTCCCCCTAGTGTGCAACTTGAGAGTCACACCAATAGAAAATGACCAGGTCCTTTCATGTTGCTGACATTTAAAGAAATGTGTTTTTCTTTTGGTGACCCCCTGAGGGCTACCAACCAACAATTTCAAGAACTTTCATCAAAAGACCTTATCACTATGTGTCTAAAACCAAGAATAGCATTATCTTGCATAAAATCTAGTCGAACAAAGCTAGCAAGGACCCAAAGGCATGATAAATTTAGAGCATTCTTAAATATTTAAAGTTCAAAATAGCATTTTCATTCTTGGCTTTAAGCATACTTTTAATGGTTGCCAGTTTAGCACTTCTTTTAACAGCTCACACACAGTATATATAAATCCCCTAAGGTGCAATTGAAACAATGATGTTACATTGCACTGTAGTGGTTAATACTTTATGTCTTCCCATAATGCTCTGTGTTTCAAACACAGTGCAAAGACTAGATTTAACCGCTCATATATCACAATAAATACCACATTTTGGAATATGATTTCAGAAGGAAAGAAAGCTGGAGAATAGAAGACATCTCTGTAACCAAACACATTCATCTAAAGCCTGATCTAAAGGCCACTGAAATAAAATGAAAATCCTCCCTCTTACTGTAATGGGCTCTGGATGGGTGAAAACTCTCATTTTTGTTAGAAAGGATTAGTCCAGAAAACTCTTAATTAGCCAGTCTGATATTAAGATATGCTGTGGTGTTCAGGTATTTATGAATAATGAAGGCTTAAACTTTTCATGAGCTAATTATTATTTTATGCAATAACCTGTGGCAGCTTGCAATGATGGGATTGTGTTAACATGATAATAGTAATTTTGCTTCCAGCAAGAAAAATCTTATGATAGGACTATGACTGATGTATAGCACTGCTCTATGGGGCAAATTCTGATATTATGGAGCACTACGAGTATGTTTGAATGTATTCTGCAAATGAATGAACTGTCTGATTACCTAGTAAAGCCTTTTCTTCTTGCTCCCAGGGCCTGACATACATTAAAATTGTTGCAGTTGTCCAATGGAAGCTATTCTGGTGCCAATGACAGGGAAGGTGGCCTACACTGTTGTGTATGGGAGGGGAAGTGGTTCATAAAACAATCGTTCTATTAAAATAGGATCCACAAAATTACATTTTTGTAAGCCTCCACAGACTACATGGTGAGCTACTGTACATTTTGGTCCAAGAGATACAGTTTCATAACAGCAATAAAGATTAAGCACGAATACCAAAATAATTATACAAGCACATCCCTCTTGTCCTTCTGTAGGCAAAATTCCCACTGAGTTCAAGAGGATTTATATGTGTATTTGAGCTTCAGATAACGTCTGCCTAAGAACCGCAGGCGCTAAAAACATAAATGGCCAGACAAGAAGTGTAGGCAAAATTCTGAGCTCAGAACTCCATAGCCATCTCATCTCTGATATTCTTGCTTTTCTTTCATGCAGCTGACATCCCATCCTGCAGTGCTTACTCAGGCAAAACCCTCATGACAAATGGCATTTTGCCTGAGAAAGACTTTATTGAAAAAGGCTCTAGATTCAGATCTCATTTACGATTGTGTAAATCTGGAATAACCCCAGTATTTTCACAGAGGTTGCCATAGTAAAAACTGAACTTTTTCTGCTTGAATTTATCACTGCTACTTTTGTCCCCTTCTCCCATTCCTTCTACAGTTCCTCCCACTTATTTGTTGCATTTTGTCATAAAGTGTAAACTCTTTGGGGCTTTGATTTCAGTTACATTACTCTGGATTACACCAGTGTAAATGAAACCAGAATTTGGCCCTAACTGCTCTATTATTTGGAGTTTCATTTAAGGACACCAGCTGTTACAGACTTCGTGCTTTATAGATTGTGACAAAATGGCCGATGTAGTATGGTAGGTCCTGTGCTTTTCTTGGCGAGGAGATAAGATGCCACCTCTTGCCCCTGCTCTTGGGGCACCAAGGGACCCGCTAGTTGCCCAGGAATGTGGTAAAAGAGGGAAGTGGGGGAGGTGTCTGGGTTTGCTCCTTACTCTGAGCCCCAGACCCTCTCAATCCCTGCGGGTTCTTACCCTCTTCCCCCTTGGGTGGGGTACCTTTGGTCCTTAAATGCTGGGGCAGGCTCTCCCTTACTCTGGTTTTTTGATGTTTCAAGTCTCATAACACACCTCCAGTCCTGTCTCCTTCCTCTTTCTCCCGACTCCCTGAAGCAGGGGGTTTTATTAGGTTGCTAACAGGGCCTTAATTGACTACACGTGCTCCAATTAACCTGTAGCAACCCTCCCTAGTCTACAGGGAATCACACCTTAATTAGCCTAGGGCTTAGATACATCCCCTCTACCACTCTCCCACTGCTCCCTGACCTTCTATGGAAAATCTCCATTTTCAGGCACACTCATGGGTGATCATTAACCCTTTCTAATCTTGTCCTGCAGGATAGGACAGAAGTAAATATAAATAGATATAACTGATAATAACCATCATACTTGATTACTATGAGTGCTGATCAAAAATTGATTTTCTGTCCCTTGGGAAATTCCATTTGTTTTTGTTCTGAATCAGGACAAAATGTCAAAGTAACAATACTTTTTGTGGAACAAAAGAGTCTGAAAAATTTTGATTTGGAAATGTTGAAATATTTCATTTTGGATCATCAATAATCTGCCTGTACCCGTGATGCACATTGGTCTCATAAGACTCATGCATGACCGGATTAATGCAGGGGCTTTAGGGGTTGCAGCCCAGGTCCTCAGACTAAGGGGGGACCTAGCCCTGCAAAAATAAATCCAATTATATATATGAAAAAATGGGGTCAGCAACAACCTTTGGCACACAGCCCATCAGGGTAATCTGCTGGTGGGCCACAAGACAGTTTATTTACTTTAAGCGTCGGCCTCTCCAGGCATGGCCCCCTGCAGGCAGCTCCCAGTAGCTGTGGTTCACCCATCCTGGTCAATGGAAGCTGCAGGAAGGTCAAACATGGATCAGATGAGACTGAATAATTTGGCTCTAATGTCAATAGAGTATGACTTGCTTCGTCAACTGAATTTCAGTGACAACATCGAGGATTTCTCTACCCTGAAGACCAGAAAGAAACTAATATAACAGCTGTTTAAGGTAAGAAGTACGCTATTTTGAATTAACTTAACTAATATTCTACATGTTTTAAGACTGAAATGTAACCGCAGGATGGTCTTATGTTAATTAAAAAGCAAATTTAGTATAATGCTGTCATAGGTTTCACCCCCACTCTGGACTTTAGAGTACAGATATGAGGACCTACATGTGAACCCTTAAGCTGAATTACCAGCTTAGATCTGGTTTTGCTGCCACCGCTCTCAAGTACTAACTCCCTTCCCCGAGTAGTCTTGAGAGACTTCTTCACCAGTTTCCTGGTAAACACCGATCCAACTCCTTGGATCTTAACACAAGGAGAATTTAACCATCCCACTTTCTTTCCCCCACCAATTTTTGGTAAGTCCAGATCCATCCCCTTGGATCTTAACAAAAGGAAAAATCAATCAGGTTCTTAAAAATAAGACTTTTAATTAAAGAAAAGAAAGGTAAAAGAAAAAAACCTCTGGGAGAGATTAGCATACCAGCTACTCTCACAGACAACAGATTCAAAACACAGAGGATGTTCCCCTGGGCAAAAACTTAGTACACAAAAGAATTCCCAATTTGATTATTCCTCTAACTGCACAAAGACAAAGTCACAAAAGAAAATAAATATAAACCTATTTATTCTTTTTTAAAACTTACTACTCTTATAAGAGGCTGGTTCCTTGATCTTTTCCACTCCGGCCAAACTGAAACTGATCAAGACAAAGGGAACTTCCCTCCTTCCTTTTGAAACATCTTGTTCCCCCATTGGTTCCTCTGGTCAGGTGTCAGCTAGGCTAGGTGAACTTCTTAACCCTTTACAGATAAAAGAGGCATTAACACTTAAGTATCTGTTTATGACAAACGCTAATAGCCCTGATGCCATAATTGTAATCATGTTGTTTTAAATTAGGAAAAAGACTTGTATACAGAGGTGTCCCACAAAATCTAATAGCTCTGGGCCCACAGGAGAGTTAATCCAACCATGGATCCATGAACCATCTCCAGCAGCTCTGTCTCAGGGAGAGACAATGGTGAAGCATGGAAGAGACCTCAATTCCCACAAGGAACCTTACTGGATCAAGAAGACACCAACATTAGTGTTCACCTGAAACAAAACATTTCAGTGCGATTTTCCCAAAGGATTATGCCACAAAAATCATCTTTTCCCACAGGAAATTCTGTTTCCAACAAAACCTAATTTTCCAATGGGAAAAGGTTGAATTTGAAATTATTCAGTCAGTCCTAATTATTATTATTAGTTGTAAGCAGAGTCAGGATAAGCTCTACTGTGACATCTGGTGGAAAGAATTTCAGAGAGTGTATTTGCATAGGCACGCCTACCCTATCCCAGACTGCTGAGCTGTGGGACTGCTTGGTGACAAATGACTCACCCTCAGTTGGGTGGTACTTGCTAGACAAGGGACATGGGTTCCAAAACCCTGTGAATTGAGAGAGGCTGGGGACAGGTATCTGTGCCTGGTGGTGCAGTTTCCTTGTGGAGCCAGAAGCACCAGTTCCACCCCCTCCACTCTCCACTGTGGAATGTCAGAGCTGATTTTTTTTATTCCCTCAAGAATCTAAATACAGGTTAATGAGCTGAACTCACTTTGGGCTAATGGTGCACTAGCACTGGGGCTCCCCTACTAAGAGCTGAGATCACTAAGAGTTGAAATCACTAAAGAGCTGAAATTACTGAGCTGAGAGCACTGAGTACTGTGCTAACTAGTGGGGGAGCCTGAAGCTATCCTGTGGAACAGAGCAGCTGGTGGAGTGGAGCAGTTGTGGAGATGGCTGGAGCGGATCACGGGACAGCTGGTGGCAGCGGAGCGGCTGGCAGAGCGGAGTAGCTGTGGGACGGGTGGAGCAGCCCACAGAGCTAGCGGAGCCAAGCAGTTTGCAGAGAGAACTGGAGCAGCTCATGGAGCAGAGCAGCTGGTGGAGCGGAGCAGTTTCTGAGGACGGCTGGAGGAGCAGCATGGAGTGGCTGGTAAAGCGGAGCAGTTCGTGGAGAAGGCGGAAGCAGAAACCACGGAGAGGCAGGGCAGTTGGCCCCGGACCACGTAAGGTGCCCCTTTCTACCCAGGCTGGGGGGAGGGACCTCTACAGATAAACTCTCGAACTCTGGGGTGGCATTGACCAGAGACTTTTAGGTTGTTGGACTTTGGGGTGATTGGACTTAAAACCCTAAGGGGAAAAAGGACAGTGCCAAACGTACTTGGAGGTGGGTTTTTGTTTATGGTTTGTGTTATAATCCTGTTTGTGGTGTTTCTCCAATGGGATGCCGCATTGATTCCTTCCTTTATTAAAAAGATTTTGCTACACTCAGACTCCGTGCTTGCGAGAGGGGAAGTATTGCCTCCTAGAGGCGCCCAGGGGGGTGTGGTATGTGAGTGTCCCAGGTCACTGGGTGGGGGCTCGAGCCGGTTATGCATTGTGTTACTGAAACGGAACCCCTGGCTACTGAACCTGGCCCTTGTTGCTGCCAACTCAGAGGGGCAGAAGGGTTACATAGTAGTAGTGTAATAGCACTACAGTAGTAGTGTAGTTGTATTGTTCCAGTAGCCAAGAGTGCCAGTCGGGAACAGGGCCCCATTGTCCAGGCACTATACAAATACATAGGAAGACATATTCTACTCCTCAAAGAGCTTACATTCCACCTTTTGACAGGATGTAACAAGTGAGTATGGCAAACAATAATAGGGAAGGGGAACAGCAGATAAGAGTAACAATAATAAGTTCAAGCGGTTACCTAGGCTAAATGGGCCTGACTGAAGGGTTACCCCAATGCAAAGTATGGGAGCAGAGAAGTAAACTTTTAGGCTGTGGCTAGGAAATATATTTTTATATGTCATTGCAATGAATTTAATGCAGGGTAGGTAATAAAAGCTACATGTGCTGTACTGTAGAAGATAGTATAAAAAGCATAGATTGACAAAGGCAAAAGGGTTTCTCCTTCCTCGCTACCATCAACACTGATAGCCTCTGTGGGACTAGCCTAGTACCTATAGGAAAGTATTATTAAAATATCCCAGTTTTAAATGTTCCAGTGGAGAGCTTTGCAGGTAACCTGAAATAAAGCAATGCATCTCATGCTGTGGCTCCCTTGGTGAAGAGACTTTATTAAATATCACAAGCATGATCCCCCGGTTAAGTGTCTGAGTACCAAAGGTTATCTGGGAAGATGAGAAAGTACAGGTTTTCTTTCTAAAGTTTTCGTTGAGTTTGACGATCTCTAATGTTCATGAGAATATTCATAGAAAAAAGCATAACGCAGACAACATCTTTGCAAATAGCAATGATAGACAGCTTTTCCAGTGTACCTCACTCCTGATTTGCAATACCCCCAGGAGTTCTTATGCTGGGCATCTTCTGTGGTGAGTTGTTCACTGCTTGTGTGTCTGTGTGTGTGTGTGTGTGTGCGTGTGCGTGTGCTGGGAGTTCATGATACAGGTAAATATTGCATGAAGAATCTAATAAAGAAAGAAAATTCATTTCTTTTATAATCTAAATCTAAGTTGGAAACCAAAGACCTGATCCTCCACTGCCATGCCCCATCACCAATGGAAAGGAAGTGCAAGATTGGTATAAAATGCTACCAAACCAGAATTTTTCAGTCTGGTAAACTGGTGGTACACCCACTTTGGGATCACTTTTAAAAAAAATAAATGACTACGCAAAATGCAAAGCGGAGGAGATTCAGACTTTAAAGCTTTAAGAAATAATTTTCACAGCATTGCCACCTATCAGATTCATTTAGTTGTTCTTTATTTCTTAAAGTAATGAATCTCTGCTTACCTGCTTATTCAGAGAATAACAAATACATTCAGTAAAATCACAGTCTTTGTTTCCAACCAGTCCCCCAGCCGACCCAGGGCTTGGACCTTACCATCCACCACCCTCGTAAGAGGGTTAAGGAGAGCTATGGGGTGGGGGAGAGAGAGGAAGAAGGGAGTTAGATCCCTGCCATACCAATCATAGGAGTCCCTGTTCTCTTCCATTATCCAATACCTCCTTTAAGTCCTTTACCAGGCCATTTATCTGGTCACTGGCTGCCCTGCCTATGGAGCACTTGCACTGAACATCCACCACAAGGATGCGCCAGCAATTTGCTTGGCTGCCTCCCCTACAACCCTTCCGGGTTCCCAGACATCTCCAAATGGCCTGTTGCCTAGCAGCCCTACTGGGGAGAAAGAATCCATTGTCCCAAGTGTGATCATCAAGGGGCACCAACAGCTGCATTGTCCTTGACCCAGTACTGCAACAACCGCCCTCTATGGGCAGAGCCTTCTCAAAATAAAATTACCCCTCAAAACAGAAACCCAACAGGTCAAAGTTCAATGGGCACACCGGCAGTAGTCGGAAAGCAGACTTGATATCACATTTAGCCATTAGCACCCCAGTCCCACACGCCCTAATGATATGAATGGTTTCATCAATGGAGGAATAGCATACAGAACATAGTGCCTGGTCTAGTCCATCATTAACAGAGCCACCCTGCAGGTATGACAGGTGATGAATTAATGGGTATGTCCCTGGGGTCTTCTTGGGGACCAACCCCAGGAGGGAAACTCTCAAATGTGCTATAGGCAAATGACTAAATGGCCCAGCTATCCTGCCCTCCTTCAATTCTTGTGCAATCTTTTTTTTGAACAATATGTCCCATCCCAGATACTGTCTTTACATTTTTTGACATCAAATTAATTCTATTTCCCACAAAAGGGATCTGAAATCCTGCTGTAAACCCCTCCCACAAATTTGCCCCATGTGCCCTGTTAGGGTAATCCGTAGGAGAACCCTTAACACATCCGGCCTAACTGGTGTTGGAGTCAGTGCCCATTGCACCACCCCTAGCTCGTCCCTTCCCCAGCTTATGCTTTCTGTCCCAGACCCTGTTCCATCTGTGCCATACCTGTGGTTGACTCTTGCGCCACCCCCATTCCTGTTTCCTCCCTGTGATCTTCCCTTTCCACTCTGGCAAAAACTGGCTCAGTGGGTCCCAAAACATGTCTCACAAACATGCCGGTATCTACAGGGGTTGCGAAAACAACCATCATTAAATGCCCAGCAAATACTATTATGTGCCTGGGGTCCCTCCTGAACTTGTTCTCATAGACTCATAGATTCTAGGGTCAGAAGGGACCAATGTGATCATCTAGTCCGACCCCCTGCACAAAGCAGGCCGAAGAACCCTACCCATTCACTTCTATAACAAACCCCTAACCTATGTCTGAGTTATTGAAGTCTTCAAATTGTGGTTTGAAGACCTCAAGCTGCAGAGAATCCACCAGCAAGTGACCCATGCCCACGCTGCAGAGGAACGTGAAAAACCTCCAGGGCCTCTGCCAATCTGCCCAGGAGGAAAATTCCTTCCCGACCCCAAATATGGCGATCAGCTAAACCCTGAGCATGTGGGCAAGACTCACCAGCCAGCACTCAGAAAAGAATTCTCTGCAGTAACTCAGATCCCATCCCATCCAACATCCCATCACCGACCACTGGGCATACTTATCTGCTGATAATCAAAGATCAATTGCCAAAATTAGGTTATCCCATCATACCATCCCTTCCATAAACTTATCAAGCTTAATCTTAAAGCCAGATATGTCTATTGCCCCCACTACTCCCCTTGGAAGGCTGTTCCAGAACTTCACTTCTCTAATGGTTAGAAACCTTAGTCTAATTTCAAGTCTAAACTTCCTAGTGTCCAGTTTATACCCATTTGTTCTTGTATCTACATTGGTACTAAGCTTAAATAATTCTTCTCCCTCCCTAATATTAATCCCTCTGATATATTTATAAAGAGCAAGCATATCCCCCCTCAGCCTTCTTTTGGCTAGTCTAAACAAGCCAAACTCTTTGAGTCTCCTTTCATATGACAGGTTTTCCATTCCTCGGATCATCCTAGTAGCCCCTCTCTGAACCTGTTCCAGTTTGAATTCATCCTTCTTAAACATGGGAGACCAGAACTGCACACAGTATTCCAGGTTGGGTCTCACTAGTGCCTTATATAAGGGTACTAACACCTCCTTATCTTTGCTGGAAATACCTCTCCTGATGCATCCTAAAACCGCATTAGCTTTTTTAACGGCCATATCACATTGGCGGCTCATAGTCATCCTGTGATCTACCAATACCCCAAAGTCCTTCTCCTCCACTGTTGCTTCCAACTGATGTGTCCCCAATGTATATCTAAAGTTCTTATTATTAATCCCTAAGTGCATGATCTTGCACTTTTCACTATTAAATTTCATCCTATTACTATTACTCCAGTTTACAAGGTCATCCAAATCTTCCTGTATGATATCCCGGTCCTTCTCCATGTTAGCAATACCCCCCAGCTTCGTGTCATCCGCAAACTTTATTAGCACATTCCCCCTTTTTGTGCCAAGGTCAGTAATAAAAAGGTTAAATAAGATTGGTCCCAAAACCGATCCTTGAGGAACTCCACTAGTAACCTCCTTCCAGCCTGACAGTTCACCCTTCAGTATGACCCGTTGTAGTCTCTCCTTTAACCAGTACCTTATCCACCTTCCAATTTTCATATTGATCCCCATCTTTTCCAATTTGACTAATAATTCCGCATGTGGAACTGTGTCAAATGCCTTACTGAAATCGAGGTAAATTAGGTCTACTGAATTTCCTTTGTCTAAATAATCTGTCACCTTCTCAAAGAAGGAGATCAGGTTGGTTTGGCATGATCTTCCTTTAGTAAAACCATGTTGTAATTTGTCCCAGTTACCATTGACCTCAATGTCCTTAACTACTTTCTCCTTCAAAATTTTTTCCAAGACCTTACATACTACAGATGTCAAACTAACAGACCTATAGTTACTCAGATCACTCTTTCTCCCTTTCTTAAAGATAGGAACTATGTTAGCAATTCTCCAGTCATATGGTACAACCCCTGAGTTTACTGATTCATTAAAAATTCTTGCTAACGGGCTTGAAATTTCATGCACCAGTTCCTTTAATATTCTCGGATGAAGATTGTCTGGGCCCTCCGATTTTGTCCCATTAAGCTGTTCAAGTATGACTTCTATCTCAGATGTGGTAATATCCACCTCCATATCCTCATTCCCATTTGTCATCCTTCCATTACCCTTAAGCTCCTCAATAGCCTTATTAAAGACTGAGGCAAAGTACTTATTTAGATATTGGGCCATGCCTAGGTTATCCTTAACCTCCTTTCCATCCTCAGTGCTTAGCGGTCCCACTTCTTCTTTCTTTGTTTTCTTCTTATTTATATGGCTTTAGAACCTTTTACTATTGGTTTTAATTCCCTTTGCAAGGTTCAACTCTACTTGGCTTTTAGCCTTTCTCACTTTATCCCTACATGTTCTGACCTCACTAAGATAGTTTTCCTTGCTAATCCCACCCTTCTTCCACTCCTTGTAGGCTTTCTGCTTTTTCTTAATCACCTTTCTGAGATGCTTGCTCATCCAGCTTGGTCTACAACTCCTGCCTATGGTTTTTTTCCCCTTTCTTGGGTTGCAGGCTTCTGATAGTTTCTGCAGCTGCGACTTAAAATAATTCCAGGCCTCCTCCACATTTAGATCCACAAGTTCTTCAGTCCAATCCACTTCCCTAACTAATTTCCTTAATTCTTTAAAGTTAGCCCTTTAGAAATCAAAAACCCTAGTCCCAGATCTGTTTTTGTTTATCCTTCCATCTAGTTTGAACTGAATTAGCTCATGATCACTCAAACCAAGGTTGTCCCCTACAACCATTTCTTCTATGAGGTCCTCACTACTCACCAAAACCAAATCTAAAATGGCATCCCCTCTTGTTGGTTCTTCAACTACTTGGTGAAGGAATCCATCAGCTATCACATCCAGAAAAATCTGAGCCCTATTATTCTTGCTAGCACTTGTCCTCCAGTCTATATCTGGGAAGTTAAAGTCTCCCATGATCACACATTTCCCATTAGTGTTTACTTCATTAAAAACAAACCACTGTGTGAATTCCTGGCATCCTTGGTGTCATCCACTCCAACCACAGTATGTGATGAGGTATGTCCCATCTTATCCCAGTTTGCATTGCTGCCCTTAATCGCAACTGCTCATCATAATTAAATCTGGACATGCCCCCAAACATATTGTGTGCCCACCTAATTAAATCCATATACTTAACCAAGGCAGGGCTCCTCTCTGGGTAAGCCTGTACTATGACACCCGCATAGATGAGGAAGGCTGCCTCCCAATTTTCCCATGTTCTAGGCACCCTTGGTCTCTTAGGCAGATCGCTGTTTTGCTTGCCTTGCCCATGTTTACTGTCTGTCAACACCTCCCTGTGCAATAGGGATAATATAGACACATATTCGCCTCTCAGGATTTTATCTTTAGTTGTCCTGAGTAGGTAAACTCCCATTGGGTCAGCCACCCCGGCATAACCATACTCAGGACTGCATGGAGGGAGACCTGCAGAGCCCTGCTCCCTCATAGACCCCTCACACCTAGCTTCCTGAAACTGCTGTAGTAAGTGCAGATTAGCTTGCAGCAGCTGTGGAATACCATCAGTGCCCCTACTGAAGTGAAACCCCAAGGAGAGTCTGCCTAGGTGAGTCTGGACCTCCCACCTTTGGGCCCAGAGTATTTACTACCCCAACAGGCTCACTCCTGTCCCCCTCAGGTGAACTCACTGAGCGACTGATTGAGCACCGTACCTGCCCCTTGCTGTGGCCCCTGCAACTGCTACCCCTTGCCAGGCTGGAAGGCCGGATAGTACCTCTGCCACCCATCTCCCCAAACTCTGTGTGGTTCAGATAACACTCACCCTTGGGATGAGCATTACCGCCATCCCTTGTGTTCAGGGGAAGAGAACTTCCTGGTTCTAAATGACCTAGTGCCCTTTGGAAGCACTGTAATGCTGTGGAGAAAACCTCAGAAACAACTTCACGGACTATTTGCTGCACAGCTCCAGTGACTACCCCATTAATCCACACAGCCTGCCTACCTGCATGCGTGGACACTTCCCCTCTGTCATTTCCCTCCTTCAGTGCATGAGGCTGCCCCGGGTCATGCCTTGGGTTATTAAACACACCACTCAGGGAATGAGTACCCCCCACACTTGTGAGCACCCCCTGTCCCTGCTGCAATATTGTCTTCCTTGGGTCCCCTTCCAGCCCTCGGGCTCCATTGGGACTGCCTGTGCTGCAGCTGCTGCCTCTGCTTGCCCCCTTTCCAGCAAAGGTACAGGCACCTGAGCAGCAACCTGCTCTCTGGTACATGAAACAGTTAAATTCCCTCCCCCTCCCAATGCAGTTTGATTGTTTCAAAAGCTGACTAGCCTCACATGCCAATTCACCCTCCCTGATTGCAGGTTCCATCCTGCTTAGGCTATGGGTGGAAATAATTGGGACAGGGGAATGTTAGTTCCCCCTTCTTTCCACTCTCTCCTTTCTGCGTGAGTCTGAAGCCACACTGTCTAGTGACTGCAGTAGACACGAAGCTTCACTTGCTAAATCACCCCCCTTGTGTCCTATTTGTAATTTTCCTCTGCTTGCCTTTCCCTGCCTCTGGGGCCGGGGGAAACAGCCTTCGGTTTTCCGAGCTCACCCTACTCCATGCCCCTGGATCCATACTGCTTAATCCTGATTGCTGCTTCCCTGGAGCCATACTGTGTCACAATCCTGTTTGCTGCTTCCCTGTAGCCATACTGGCTTCCTCGCTAGGTGGAGCAAAGAGACTTTGGTGGCACACCTTTATGCACATTCCTGGTGGAGTGGGGAACTCACTGTGGTGAGTCAAAGCTGACCACGGAGCACCTTTTTAACAGCAGTTTCTGACTTCCTTCCTTCCTCCACCTCCCCCCCATCCAACAAAGCGCAGCTGCTCTTTCTTGGGTAAGCCCCAGACAAACTCTGCCCCACTTTAGTCATTGTGCAGTCATTGACATTCATTTGAGGGTTCTGTTGGAGTTACACCAGCATAAAACTGGAGTAATACAGAATTCAATCAGACTCATTGTGTGAGAGTTTTGAAACATCTCAGGAGAAGATGCGATACATATCTGTACAGTACACATCACATACTTTTTTTCTGCATGCAGCATTATTTCAGCTATGAACAAAAACAAGCATTCAGTCTTATTCAAAGATACTCAGGAGAAGTTTTTAATAACTGGAGACAAAGCACAATACTACAGGAAAGTTAAACTGAAAACAGAGGGCCTGATTCACCACTTTCTTACACCATGGTACACCAACATAATTCCATTCCCTTCAAAGTAGCGAATCAGGCCCAAAATATTCATTGCACTACTATGTTGCCTACTGGTTGTCTATCTTGAAGACACAACGGAATAACTGAATTTCAAACAAATGGATTTAGAACAGATGACCTTTCACCCAGAGGTCTTTTCTTTTAATATCTGCAGACTACTGCTATGATATATTTTTACAGTGAGAAGACCACCCCAGGAAGTCAATTTCTAAAACTGGAACACAGTCAAAATCAAGCCATTGCTTTATGGTACATATGTAATTTATAGTACATTATATTAGGAATCTTGTGAAAACATGCTACTAAATTCTCATCTCAGTTTACAGAGGTGTAACTGAGAAATCAATTGATCTGGAGAGGGTTACTCAGATTAACATTGTATTTTGTATGTTCTGATGAATGCCACACATAACATGATTATGTTTCCTTTCTGTGTTACCCTGACAAGAGGTGAGGATAGAAATTGTTGGAACAACATTCCCCCTACAAATTATGCATTTCTCTCAGTGTCTGAAAAAAGCACAGTAGCATCTGTAAAATGCTCACACACTTCCACAGTCTCCCTCTCAAATCCACTTAAAATAAAAGAATAAGAATAAATAAGTATGAAGCCTAATTAGGCATCTTTGACCTTCCTAACTTGCTGCTTAACTTGTTGAGTTCACATTAACTGTCCAAATGAAATGAGTTAATTCTCCTATCAGCAGGATATCTACTTCCTTTTAAGAGAGGCTCAGAAATATTAATTTAGATTCACATGGGAAGACAAAGAGAGCTCTCCCTTATTGTACAGCAGTGTCCAAATCTGATCTTCAGGATTCCACATTGAGTTCTGGCAGAGACCTGGAAAAGAAGGAAGAAATTGCCCTTAGTATGGAACTACTTACATTTTACAGGCACTTCAGAAACATGGGTATAGGATTCTCTCAAGCACATCCTCACCGAATTACAAACACAAACTGTGAGGACAGCTCACAGAGCCAAATGAGTAAATCAATCACATGATAAGCACTAATATCTTATTTTAAATAGTATTTCCCAAATAACAATCACATGATTTTCCAGATGTCTAGCATCTAAAACAAACAAATCAAAAACTTGATTCTATTGAGAAAATGTACTTTTTTTCACCACGTAAAATGTTTCAGAAGATTAGAACTGTATGGATTTTTTTTCCAGAATTTTTTCCTACTGAAAAAACATGGTTTTGTCTACACTGAAATTCTGCATGGGAAAAAAAATTTAGTTGTTAAGTGTGAAGCTTCATTTTTTTTTTTCATTTCATGAACTGCCCTTTCAGTTTTTGTCAAAAATCCAAAATGAAATGATATTTTACATCAGATTGATTAGAAACAAAACAAACAAAAATGTTTTGAATCGGTTTGAAACTCCCTCTGGGGAAACCAAAATTTCTTGTAGGAAAAAAATGTCAGTTTTCTGACAGGCTCGAAAAACATGTAGTACCTACTGTTGTGAAATAGATAGATAATTGTTAGACTCTGTCTGTGTGCACCTTTAAATCTTGATGGAATTTCCTGCTTTCAGAGACTGGAAGTTTTTTGTGGTCTCTTCAGTGCAGATTTTACAGACTCATGAAGACACTACTTTTTGTTCTTTTTTATGTTATTCTCTCAACCTAAAGTAAAAGTCAGTGAGACTAAAAGTATCTATTGGCTCTTTCAGGCCTTAATCTTGCAAATATTCATTACTAAACATAGAATGTATTAATATAAATAGTCGTGTTGAAGTTAATAGGGCTATTTACAGCAATAAGAAGGACTATATCTGGTAGTGTTTTCAGGACTGGGCATTATGTGTGGAGAAACATGGCATACACGGGAAATGGACCAAAGGGAAAATGCTACATATAAACAGTTTCAACAGTGTTTAAAACTTGAACTTATAGAAATGTTCTGCAAAAGGCTGCTATTTTTGTAGAGGGTTGACAAACAAAATCAAATAAGGATTTCTGTGAATATATTTCAGAATTCACTTAAAATGTCTTGTCTCTGCATGCATTCCTGCCATACACTTGTTATTAGAATATTGGTGGAAAGCAAACAGAAAAATGCACTCACATAATTTAAGGACACAATCCTGACATCTTTGTTGAGTACTCATATAAATTGCTTACATGCTTAAATGTTTGCAGGATCAAGAATAAGTTAATTCAAATCTTTAGGCTCTCATCCAGCAAAGCTCTTAAGCACATGCCTTAACTTGAAGCTGAACAGGATTGCTTTCATGCTTAAAGTTTTCCACATGCTCTTAAGTGTTTTGCTAAATCACGGTCTTAGTCTCTTAGTACTTGGTTTATAATTTGACTTCAGTTACAAATGAAGTGGTGAGTTCACTGGTTTTATTTTATTCATAGGAACACAGGAATTGCCACACTGGATGAGACTGAGGTCCATCTATTGCAGTATCCTGTGTCTAGTGATACTCAGCACCAACCCATTTTTGAATCATGCTAAATTCTTGGCCTTAATGACTTCCTGCGGCAATGAGTTGCCCAGTCTAACTACATGTTGAATGAAAAAGGATTTCCTGTTATCAGTTTTGAACTTTCTGCCTTTACATTTCATTTAATGTCCCCATGTTCGTGCCTTATGAGTAGGCTTGGAAGAATTAGATATTTTTATATAATTTTGATGTATAGCAATGTTTATTTTTAAAGTATTTTTCAAAATTTTTATTGATTTAAATTTTCACAAGTGTGCAAAATTATTTTAAGTGTCATTTTCAATTTTTATGTATTTAAAGTCCACACTTCCAAGAAATGATATGGAGTGTCAGACAATAGTTATTTAACTACAATAGACATTGTTATTCAAAAAATTAAAGCTTTATAAACTTTAAAACACAAACACTTAGCAGCAGATATAAAAATATGCAAAGAAAATATTCTTAAATCAAACTCTTAATTCTCAAGCAGCATTTTTCTTACTTTGCCTATCTGTATATTTCAATTCTCCTCTATATTTTTCCATTGGTTTGTATGTATATGGTGAAATCGATGTTTACCAACATTAAGCAAGAAAAACGTAATTATTTCAAACCTACTTATGAGGCAAGGAGAACAGAAATCCCTGATCTAGCATTTCTGTGCCATCTGTTATTTTATTTACTTTTATCATGTCCTCTTCTCGTTCATCTGCTTTCTAAAATAAATACACCCAATGTTTTCAATCTCTTTTCCTATGAGAGTTTTTTAGGCTCTTGATCATTCTCCTTGCTTTTCTCTGAACTCCTTCTATTTCTGCAATATCCTTTCTGAGAGAGGGTGACCAATACTGCACACAATATTCCAGATGAGGCCTTACCATTGATTCCAAGAAAGGTCTCCAAAAGGTACGGTATTTACCCACATCAGAAAGCAAACCAAAAGTGGATGTGAACACAGTTACAGTGAATTAGGTTTCCAAATCAAACACATTCATGGACTTTTTGCAGTATTAGCACAGCTCTAGAAAACATACTGTGATACTGCCCCCCATAATGCTTTATGGAAAATTCTTATGATTGTATATGTGACATAAGTGGAATATATTTTAGGCTACATATGCCATGTAACATATCTATGTAAAGGTTATGATCTACAGAATCTATTAATCCTATTTGTATGCGTGTGTCATTTTTATATTCAAAGTTATGAATATTGGCTGTGTACTGGCTTGATTTTAACTGGTCTAGTAGAGTATTTGCTCAGTTTCTTGAGACAAGTGAAAGGGTGGATAGTTCAGTGGTTTGAGCATTGGCCTGCTAAACCCAGGGTTTTGAGTTCAATCCTTGAGGGGGCCATTTAGGGAACTGGTGTAAAAATCTGTCTGGGATTGTTCCTGCTTTGAGCAGGGGGTGGACTAGATGATCTCCTGAGATTTTGTAAAAATTAAGTACCCAATCAAAAATCACTTAAGCCAACAATGAACTTGAAGATGCCAATCCACATCTGAGCCTTCCCAGGAACGTGGCTTGGCTAGTAAAAACTGAGTCGTGCATGGACATGCAGCTTGCCCATATGACACTAAAACTTCATTTTGGAGTTAGACTTTCCATCGGAGTGAGGAGAGGGTCTCCACCCACAAGATAAAGTCTATTAAAACCCTGGGAGACCCCTCCATTTTGTCTTCAGATGGCTCAAGAGATAGCCTCTCCACCCAAAAGGATACCTGAAAGGAACTGGAACAAAGGCCAGTAACTACAGGGGGTGTGAGTGATTGCTGGACCCAGACTAACAGGAGTCTATTCTGTAAAAGGAAGCTTACTGGAACTGGTAAGGTTTTATTTGTATTCAGTTTCTTACACGTAGACTTGCATGTTCTATTTTATTTTACTTCGTAATTCACTTTGTTCTGTCTGTCACTATTTGGAACCACTTAAATCCTACTGTCTTTATTTAATAAAATCACGTTTTACTTATTAATTAACCTAGAGTATGTATTAATACCTGGGGAGGTGGGCGTATTATGCTGTGCATATCTATCAGTGTTATAGAGGGCAAACAATTTATGCGTTTACTCTGTATAAGCTTTATACAGAGTAAAAAGGATTTATTTGGGGTTTTGACCCCTTTGGGAGTTGGACATCTGAGTATTAAAGACAGGAACACTTCTGTAAGTTGCTTTCATTTAAGCCTACAGCTTTTAGGGGACGTGGTTCAGGGCAGGAGAGCAGGGGCAGAAGTAGTCTTGACACATCAGCTGGCAGTTCCCAAGGGAGTTTCTGTGATCCAAGCCATCACACATACAAATAAAGGTGAGTAAACAGTTCCCAACTACTTTGCAATGACACCGTGATAAGAAGCAGCGCATTCCTATACTGGAAGGGAAGAGTGAAGGAGTGCACCTATGGCTTGATGAGCAGTGTTGTGTGAGAGAGGCTGTATGTGTAATATGCACCTTGTGACATGTGCAGACTCAGACCTTAGACTCAAACTTATAAAATTGCCATTGGCTAGAAGATGTAAGCAGCTTTTCTCTAATTAGCAACATTGTAAAATATACAGGAGTCTTCCATAATGGAAATGGTGAACGCAGATCAGAAAACCATTATTATGGGGATTTCAGGTTTGGTGGTATGGGCTGATGGCCCAGTATATCAGACATGGTGTCTGCTCAGATCAGTGGAGCAGTCAATCTGCCCTTCTTGTCTAACTCTCTATAGTCCTTTTCTGGAGGCAAAGATGTTAGTTTCTGTCTCACTGGAGCATAAGGACTTCCTCTTACATTCAGCAGGTGTTATCTGGCCCTTACCTTCAAAGGGCCTGGAACACCCTTTGGCTCTTAAGTCTCTGTAAGGGGTAGGCAGGGGAACCCAGGACCACTCACTCCATTGGTTCCAGCTCAGGGCCCTTAACTCAGGCAGGCAGAATCAGTCCTCAACAATTCTTCTTCTGTATCCTGAGCTCCTTCCTATCTTCCTTGGTTCCATAGTCTTCTGCAGCTAGAAGTCCTGGTCATCCGTTCTTTGGGCTGTAGTCCCTCTGAGGCAGCTTCTCACCAGATCACTGCCAGAATCTTCCTTCTCTGGCCTGCTTGATCCTCTGGAGCTGCCCCATCCTCCTGCTTCTCAGCTCTTTTATTCTCCCAGCTGTGGTGAGGGTGCTGGCTGGAAATACTTGCATTAAGTCCTTGCTTGCCAAGCCTGCACGGTATATATATAAGTCTGCAGGAGATTATTTTAAATTTCTAGTCATATTGGAAAATAAATAAGCTCAACAGCATTTCAAATATCCACTTGTTCTCCACTTTACTTGGAAGGCATTTTTTGTCCATAATCAAATTTGTTCCTTTTCTTGCTCTGTGAATTGAAATATCCCACAGTGCTTTCATAAGAGAAGTTTGCACATTATCCCTCCATATGAAGCTATACTGCATGTTTGCAGCATCCCATTTCCCAGAGGACAGTAATCATATAAAAATCAAAACTGTACCAGGAAAAAACCCAACATTTGAAAGCGTTAGGATGCAGAACTGAAGAACGGTTTCATACGACTGTTCAGTCAAAAGTTTACATCCCTATGGATGGAATTTGTGAAGCCACAAATTCCATCACAAGAAGAACAGGGAAGCTAATGGCATCTCATCTTGTACAATGCATTTAAGAATTAACGTATTATGTTTGTTACTAACCATCCTTTGTATTAGAGGCCATACCATCATTGTTTCCTGAAATTCCAAGGAAATTATTGGACTCCAGAAGTGGATCCTTTTCTTGCCAGGAAAGGAATCAGTGGACACTGGCCCAGGACATTCTATTCCTAATTGAATGTGCTAATAAATACAGTAACCTTATTTATTGATGTACATATTTGAACAGAGATATTAGATGTCAAAAATAAACTGTATTTTATAACTGATAGTTACACATAAAAAAGTTACATAAAATTGACTCGTTTCAGGTCCTCAGACAGGCAGCAGTTTCTTTCTCTCTGCTGCCTCTTCCAAGATGCTGCATCTAATTCCCCTGTGTCTTTTTATCTTGATTCCTTCCCAATCATATAAAAATCCTTTCCTAATGGCAAATGCCTGAGTTACCAATCTAAATTATAATCCCTCTCAGACAGGTCTTAGAGCTATGTGTGACAACTTCTCTAGGCTTGAAGCTGGCGTCATGCAAGTGAGTTGCTCCAAACATTGTCTATCTGTACTGCAACCTACAGGAAACACTAAAATTCAATAAACCCCTTCTGGAAAAAAGGAGCTTGTGTGTAGTGCTAACTTCCCCTGGACAGCTATCATCTATTGTTCTCAATCCATCTATCAAATTTATACGGCCTCCATTATGATAGTATCCACAAAGGACTTAGCTGTTGCAATACTCAGTGTCACAGCATCTATTTTTAAGTGCCCAAGAAATCACAGGAACAATGTGATCCACAAAGCCTGAGTTAGGCACTTTGGCTAGCTGTACAATGAATGAGAAGAGATAAGTGTCTTAGAGTACGTCTATACTACCTGCTGGATCAGCGAGTAGTGATTGATCTATCAGGGATCGATTTATCGTGTGTAGTGTAGACACAATAAATCGATCCCCGATCACTCTCCTGTCGACTGCTGAACTCCAGCAGTGCGAGAGGCAGAAGCAAAATCGATGAGGGAGCCGCAGCCGTCGGTCCAGCACTGCGAGGATGCAAAGTAAGTAATTTTAATTCGATCTAAGATACATCGACTTCAGCTACACTATTCTTGTGTAGATCAGGCCTTAGAGTGAGATCCACCAAACCCAGCCACTGTTGTGGCACTGATGTGATGGTGAATTACCATGTACCAAAAATGCTAACAGTAGATATGAACTGGAAGAAACAGCCTCATGTAACAGTCTCTTAGCTGTTTTCATAGCCGATTCCACCTTACCATTACTCTGTGGATATACTGGAGAGGAGATGTGGTGGTCAGACTCTCATTTGTAAGCAAATTCCTTGACAACTTTCAAGGCAAATCGGGGTCCAATGTTGGTGAATATGGTATCCGGATTGTTATCTCTCACAAAATGGGCCATCAATTTGCCAATCACTGACTTACTTCTCGTAGCAGGCAGGCACTGACCTCCCAAAAATATGAGAAGTACCTTGTTTTTCCTTGAAGGTAAATAAAATCACTCCCACCTCTTCCCATGCTCACATAGTAACAAAGTTTCTTTCTGATGCCAGTTATGACACAACTAGAAGGTATTGTAGCTTTCTGTCAAAAAGTGGAGTTACTATTTATTCCTGGTCAGTAAACACACTCTCAAGCCCATCTCAGACAGCTGTCAATGCCCAGGTGTGAGGCATGTATTTTTTGCATCAAGTCCCTATGGAGTGAGGTGGGGACAACAGCTTTCTGTCTTCAAAATATGATTTCATTCTGCACAGTCAGCTCATCTTTAATTTGAAAATAAGGTTCTGCTGCTATCAGTACTTGGCTTTTCTCTTCTGGCCACCCTGCTAGCAGCACTCTTTTGACTGCCTGTAGTCAGACGTCTTTTTCCTTAGCCTCATTGATTTCCATCAGACTCACTGTTGACACTGGGAGTTAGTGCAGCATGTTAATGGATTCAATGTTGTAAGCCTCTTCTCCCAACTCACTGATGCTGGGTAGATATGCCCTGCTGAGGGTGTTTGCTAACACCAGTGCTCATCCTGGACAATATTTAATCTTTAGCTAGTAGCACTGGAGGTGCACCAACATGTATTGCAATCTCTTTGGAGCACTTAGAAGGGACTTTTCCATGACTGTGTCTAGGATTTAGTGATCTGATTGCACTGTTACTGGGTGGCCATATTGTGCTGATGGAATTGCTCCACTCCAAATACCACAGCCAGAAGCTCTTTTTTCTATTTAGGTGTGCTCCTGTTCAGTTTCTTACTGGGGTCTGCTGGCATAAGTAATCAGCTGCTCTTGCAAAAGAGCTATGCCCAATTCTTTCTCCGATGCATAACACTGGTGTGTCAGTGGCTCTCCTAGCTAGTAGTACTTGTTATCCTTTGTTTCAGAGTGTCAAATACCTGTTGTTTGGGACCTGTCTAGTCCCACTCAACATCTGCCTTATGAGGTGATGTATGGGTTCTGCTACTGTAGCAAGGTGTGGACAGAAAATGTATTCCTATGAAGTACTATATCCCTTTCACGTCCATTGAAGTGGACATGTTCCTGATTGCCTTGCTCATGTTGGGATCTACTTTCAGGCATTCTACCGTGAGCAGACGTCGAATGTATGTCACCTCATGCTGTCAGAGTAGCATTTTTTCTTGAGTTTTATGTTCTGATTTCTGTATCACTGTAAAAAAGCTTGTAGTTTTCTGTCATTATCTTCTGCATAACTGCCCTTTCACCTACAATGATGCTATCATCTGTAATTATTTTCACCCCAGGCAGTGCTTACACTGGTTGGATAACTCTTCTCTGGAACACCTCTGTTGCTAGGCTTATGCCCATTGGCATGCTCAATCATCTGTAGTGACCAAATGGTGCCACAAAGGTTATCAGCATGCTGAACTCTTCATCCAGCTTTATGTCCCAAAACCATTCCTCACATCACAGACCATAGAGATTATCTGGAAAACTAAAACAACCAAAATATTGTCTGTATAAACCAAAGTATATATCTGCAAATCTAGTGCTCTGTCTTATAATCAAAAGTGTTTTGTACTTAGACTAAACCCTAGTGCACGACCAAATGTTGAAATTTATGTAGTCAATAATCAAAACTCCTACTCTGGCCCCATTTACCAATGGAAATGTGTCCAGATGTACAGGAAGGGATTATCAAAGGATGCCTGTTACTATAAATGTGGGTTGTGAAATCACACAGAGTGTTTCCCTATTAACATTTTTGCATGCGTAGAGGTTGGTATTGTCCTTTGCTTCTTTTCTGTCCCTGTAACTTGAACCTGACATGCTCTTGAACTCTAGGAGAGAGTCATGATGTCATCATCACTATCTGATGTGCCATCTCCCTCTTGTGCAAGCCTGATTGAATCTTTCTGACAGATTCTTCTGCTCTTGCACACACTGCTAAAATGGTTCAAGTGGACACCCGCCTTGTAATGCTGTCCTAGTGTGTGGTACTTCGCTACTTACTCATGCTGCTCCCACAGTAAATGCATCTCACTCTGGTTATGGAACCTTGGCCACGTGCTCTCCTTTGCTATTGTCTAATGGCATGTACTTCTGGGGTGTTTTACCTCCTAGGGCTTTCATCCTTTTCCGGAGTCTTCCACTGTATGTCCCATGTCTAAGCATCTGTCTAAAGAGAGGTTGCCAGGAACAGCTGCTCCCACACATTGTGATCTTAAATGCCACAGATTATCTTGTTCTGAATCAGGGTGTTTATGAAGTCCCCAAAATTGCACATTGCAGCTTGTGTGTCTATCCAGTCCACTTCAGTTTGGTCTCTAGTAAAAAATGGCTATCCCCACATTTTCAGTCTGATTTGAGGAGCAATAATTCCCCAAGATTCCTAGGTCTGCTATGAGGCTTGAGGCAGTAGTGAGCTTCAGAGTGGTGCAAGTCTCTCTGCCTTGTTCCCCAATAAGGTCAAATAATAATTTTACTTTCCTGCTATTGTCATTCTCCTGCATGACCAGGTCTGGGCACAGCTCAAACTCCTCCTTCCTCTGGATCCATCTCAGGTATAGCTTTGTGTCTGCAAAACCCAGAGCTGAATGGGGGCTTAGACTGTTCACACTGACAACTCCTGAACTTCAGAGAACTCACAGCTCACCATGTTTAATTTGCAAAGAGTGAAGCTGAATGCAGGTTAAGCAGAACAAGTGGAACTTTATTAAACCTGGTGCACTGCTTCATCCATTTGACTGCATTGCTTCCAGCCTAACTCCACAGGTTCCCTGTTTTTCTGGTGTCCCATGAATAACAGTCCCTCTAGGAAACATGGACCCTCTGACTCCCATTCGACTGATCATGATACAATGCCAATCTTATAACTTCAAGTTCTCACACACATACACAATCTCTCTCTCTCTCATATCTTGTAGTTCAGTGGTTAGAGAATAGTCATGAGATGTGTGAGAGACCCCTGTTCAAATATTTTCCCCCATCAGGCAGAAGGGAGAATTGAACCTGTGACTCCCACAGCCTATGTGAGTGTTCCAAATACTGGGATAAAAATTATAAGGTGAATAGCACAAACCTGATCTCAAATGATTTTGAATGGGGATTAATCCAATAGCCAGCTCACCTACTGAATCAGGCCCTGCAGGTGAATTAGGCAGAGTAGTGCTTATCTTCCCCTTGTTCATGGATTGCATTGAGAGTTTAGGCAGGACTAGCTATCTGGATGCCCAGAGACAGAAACAAAAAAGCCCAGGGAACATTTACCTTGCAAATTTAGGCACCGAGTAATTTTTGGTGCCTAAGGGGTTATTTCTTCCTAATGGGTTAAATAGTCTCCTGTGAGGTCCTACATCAGAACAATAGCTCCCCTCTGGCCAAGCCTGGTGCAGCCATTGGGTTCCCATAGGTTAGCAGGGTGGCCAATCTATTCCCGGTGTCCAGGACTCTTAAAACCATTTCTTTGCTCTCAACTCCATCAGGGGGATGGTAGGGGAACCCAATGCTGATAGTACCCTGAATTACTTCTGTCATACACAGATAGTTAAGGGTTAATGCCTCTTTTACCTGTAAAGGATTAAGAAGTTCACCTAGCCTAGCTGACACCTGACCAGAAGAACCAATGGGGGAACAAGATGTTTCAAAAGGAAGGAGGGAAGTTTTCCTTTGTTTAGAGTCTCAGTTTCAGCCGGTGTGAAAAAGATCAAGGAACCAGCCTCTTATCAGAGTAGTAAGTTTTAGAAAGAGATACATAGGTTTATGCTTATTTTCTTTGTAACTTGTCTTGGCATCATTAAGGGAATTATCAAAATTGGGTATTTGGGTATTTTTTTGTGTAACTATATTTATGTCCAGGGGAACAACCTCTGTGCTTTAAATCTGTTGTCTGTGAGAGTAGCTGGCATGCTAATTTCTCCCAGAGGGTTTTCTTTTACCTTTCTTTTCTTTAATTAAAAGCCTTTTTCTTAATACCTGATTGATCTTTCCTTGTTTTTTAGATCCAAGGAGTTGGATCTGGATCCACCAGGAGTTGATGGGAGAAAGGAAGGGGGATTGTTAATTTCTCCTTGTTTTAAGATCCAAGGGGTTTGGATCTGTGTTCACCAGGGAATTGGTGAAGTCCCTCAAGACTACCCAGGGAAAAAGGTAGTACTTTCGGGTAGTGGCAGTGATACCAGATCTAAGCTAGTAATTAAGCTTAGAAGTGTCCATGCAGGTCCCCACATCTGTACCCTAATGTTCAGAGTGGGGAAGGAACCTTGACAACTTCATAACTTTCCCTGGACAGAACTGGGTTTACCATGGTGCCAATGGTACTGTGGAACTGGGTCATCTCTCATAAGGGGCTCACACCGGCGCCTGGACTATGGCTACCACTCAGACTTTTCCTCACAAGGCCCCGCCCCACTCTGCCGCTTTCCCTGAGGCACTGCCCACTGCTGACTCCTCTCCACCCCCTACCAACTCCATCATTTATCCTTAAAAAGTGCCCCTCCACCCCCTTCCAATGCCCCTGTTCCTAGGTGTCCAGTTTTCAACTGGAAAATCCGGTTTAATAGTGAACCTGGTAGTGTCCGGTAGCACTGTTGACTGGACACTAAAAGTCCAGTTACAGAAGTAACCACAATCAGCCTCCCCACCAGAAAGGTGGAAGAGCAGCTGCTGCTGCTTAGAGGAGCTGCAGCTCAGCTGGAGAAAAAGAGAACTGGCTCCCAAGAATCCAGCTCCAATGAACAGAGGCTGGCACCAGTTCCGTACTGCCCCGGGGGGATCCTGTCCACCTGTTGTGCTTGCCCCCAGTCCCTGCCTCACCGGGGGGACCAACCTAAGCAGCTTCCTGCTAGCCCCACCCTGGGCTCCCCCAAGCTCTGCAGTGCCACTCACTTCTGACCCATTGTCCTCTGCCAACCCAGTCCTGGGGTCCCCCACAGAAATTAAGGAATAGCAATAGATGAAGGAAAACAAACAAACAAAAAAAACCCTCTTCAGCACAGTGAGAAGAGCATTAGACATCACTTTTCTATTTTTACTGGAAGTTGTGAATTTTACCCTCCATGTATATATTGACATCTCAAGGATTTTAATTCTAATCCTGTTCTGGTATATATACACAGTATATAGTTTTGTTTTATAATTTTACTAGTTTGTTTGTTACCATGTCCAGAAGTCTTTGATTTTTGGATGCCAAAAAAATTAAAACACTACTCTTATTGATCAGATTAGGACATTATTTAGTAATAAATGTAATTAAGATCTGGCTTTAGAAAGTGCCATGCACTTAGTGGTCAAAAATTGTATGGGATTTGGAAGGACTAAATTAGGCTCATTTATGAGGAAAAATTTCATGCATGTTTATGTGTGCATTTCTTGGAAGTGTATAGTTGGTCCTTATGTTTTCTTGTTGGTCAGAAAGGAAGTATAGGGGCATATAAAAGTATACGGGGGGTGGGAGGTGGAGCGGATCAAGCGATGGGGAAGGGGGTGGAGGGAGAGCAGCATCTGGCTGAGCCTCGGGGAGAAGAGGCAGGGCAGGGGAGGTCCCGGCACTCTTGCTGGAGTGTCTCATGAGGCCCCCTAGGACCACAAAACATTAATCTGGCCCTGCCCTTGGATCTCTGTAACTCTCTAGCCTGTCAGTCAGTTTGTCCCCTTCTGAACTGTTGTCTCTGGGTGACTCTTGAGTAGCTTGCTGGCAGGAGCTCCTTTATCCAGCCTGTTCACTCCCCGGAAGCAGCCCCACCCTTCTGCTTCCTAGCTCTTTTATCCTTCCAGCCACTGTGAGACTGCCAAACCAGTGGCCCCACAGTGCGTGTATTAACCTTGTTGCTGGGCTAGCATACGGTACATACACCCCATGACACCTACTCAAGCCTTAATATGGTCTATATTGGCAGACAGAATGATGAGAAGATCTGCACATCACTAGATACCCCAACAGTGTCCATCCCTTCATGTCCCATTTGTTTCAACTTATGTGCACTGCAACATATGGACCTTGTTTCTGTGCACTGCCACATAAGGAGCAGAGCAATGTTTCTGTGATGTATGTTTCCCGCTGCTTCCTATGTGCAGAAGAACTTATTATTTACCCATCCCCCATTAAGGTGTAAGTACTAAGATCGTTAACCTCTTCTGTGGACCCCTATTTCATATATTAATTGTAGTGGCATGTTTGCGTCCATGTCTGCAATTCCATTTACTGCAACTGAAGCCAGAGCCTACTTGCTGGCAGATGAGATTACTTAGGTCCTTGTAGTCTGTGTGAACTGGCAGAAGAGCACGATAATTGAAAGACAATAAAATACAGGGTCAAACAAAGAAGGGGGGAAAGAACAACAAATATGTGACAAAGGCTTCCTGACAAATAGACAAAGCAATAATTAACTGCCTCCTACCAACAAGCTACAATTAGCAAGAGAAGAGCTAATGATTATAAAAGTCATGCTGGTGATCTTTTGTTTTGACATTTAGATGCACACACACAAAAGCTTCCCGATAGAAAGCATGTTTCAAGAGAGCTTCTTCCATCAGTCTGTTATCATAAACTGTCATACATTGTCATCTCTCATGGAAATAGCTGCCTGACAGCAACACTGCATTTCTAAATAATACATCAAACAGACTTTGTCATTTACAGCCATTATTGCACTTCTCTGTATATGAGTTGTAGCTCTATTTTCTTATTAATTTTAGAATTTCAATAGCCATCTTTGGTTGGAAGGAGGAGGAAAAAAAAATGCTGCTGGAGGAAAGATGTCATGTGTAAAGAATTGTTAGAGTACAAAGTACAAAACACAAATAAAGAACTGCTTTGGAATTTGCAGGTAGAAGGAAAGGTGCTCATTACCTGCTGCCATAATGACGTATGCCTCTCCTGTCAGTGTAACTAATTCAACCCATGGGGTACGCAACTTCATTTCATTATTTCATAGAGTGAAGGGTGTGTAATATGGCATAAAATAAAGAAACATCAACAAAACAAAACAAATAAAAAAGCATCCATGGAAATGTCACTTCCTGACTGTAAAGAGAAAATGGCCCTCTAAAAATAACTGTAATATGAGAGAGTACTCATTAGTTTTAAGTGTCTTTTGCAAATCCAAAGTACACTATCAAGAAAAATACTAACCTCCTTCTTCAGAAGTTCATCTCAGTAGTTTATGTTCAAGCTAATTTCTAAATAAAAAAAAAAAGAATTATGTATCTATGTGAGGAATGTTGTTTGCACTGTTGCTGTAGCCCTCTTGGTCCCAGGCTATAAGAAAGACAAGGTGGGCCTGGTAGTATTTTTACTGGAACACAAAGCACCACTGAACTCTTCTTCAGGTCTGGGAAAGGTAATCAGAGTGTTACAGCTAAAGATGCTGGAACAGATTGGCAAGAATAAGGAGTTAAGACATATTGCAAGAAAACATTCTAATACAGTGCTAATTAGCACCTCTGTAGTCATAGGATAAAGGAGAATTAGGGGATTATAGATGGTGGTAATTAGACAAAAAAAACAAACAGTCTCTCTGTTGAGTCCATGATTTTTGGTGTCTATTAGAGTTCTGTATTTAAGCTCCCAGGTTCATCTTTTGAAGGTGTTGTGCAGGTTTCCTTTGAGGACGAGGACTAAGAGGTCAGATATGGATTGACTGTTTTGTGAAAAGTATTCACATGGGTGATGGGGTGTTGTATCATTTTTTCTGTGAGAGTTCATTTGAGAGCGTAGTGATTGTCTAGTTTGGGGTTTCAGTCCCCCTGATGACTGCAGTCCGAGTCACCAGTGTTACCAACTCTCACAGTTCTGTCACAAGTCTTGTAAAGTTTGGTGCTTTTTTCAAACCCATAAAGTCAGCAGAGACACACTCTCTCTGTCTCTCTCTCTTTTTAAATAAAAGTACATTTCTAACTCTTATGGCTGCAGGAACATGCTTGAAAATGTTACCTGAGTGCATTCTAAGGGGTCAGAAACCAAACAGCAAATAAAAAGCACCCAACAAGGATTATGTATTTTTCAAAATCTCATAATTTTTAAGCCAAGCTCATGATATTTTCCTGAGGGGGATGAAGGGTCTGACTCCTGATGTTTGTATGATTGGAATTGGGTATTGTCTGTAGGCAGCCATAGTTCATTACATTATTATTTTGTAATAGAAAATATTGTTATTGCTGAACCTTGATTGAGTGCATGTGGTCATGTATGCTTTTGTGTCTATCCAGTGTACATATATATTTGCTTCTTTGCAGTTATTGCAATCATCACAGGTATTAATCTTCCTTGAGAACTAAGGGATAAATAATTGTCTCACCTCCACAGTGAAGGGACATACATCTTGTGCTGGTCTGGAGGAGTGCTATATCTATGGCATCATCTCCTTCTTTCTCTGACCCCATGGAGACATTTTGTGCGTACTCCATGGAGACACCTACTGGCACTGTGAAGTGGGGGCAGCCATTCTCACATTGGGCACCACATCATAGCCATCATCAACTTGGGTTGCCCTCTTACCTCATCACAAGGTTCTGAGACCTGAAGCAGCGAGTTCATGGGCATGTTTCTGACAGGTCCAAAGAAACTTGAGGCCAATAGGAGCAATATGGAGATACAGGGCCTCCACAAATTGGCCTTGGACTCTGATAAATAGCTTGAGATCCTTGTGGTATCTAAAGGGAATCTGCTGATCTTTGGCAGCAAACTCCATGCCAGGTTTGCAGAAAAGCAAGCTCCTCTTTTCATGAAGGAGGCAATTAAGAATGAATCTCTTGAGAGCAGAAGACGAAATTCTCTAAGTAGCTGGCCTCA
Source organism: Gopherus flavomarginatus (assembly GCF_025201925.1). Classification (NCBI taxonomy): domain Eukaryota; kingdom Metazoa; phylum Chordata; order Testudines; family Testudinidae; genus Gopherus; species Gopherus flavomarginatus. The sequence continues at coordinate 200,453,036 of NC_066618.1, forward strand.
TTGGTGCAGCTCACTCTCAAGAAAGAAAACCACTCTGCATTCCAAGTACAAAATTTACGTAACTTAAATTTTTCACAAAAATTTCATTAGTTTTTAAAAAGAGATAAAGTACAATCAAATCAAAACAAATAATTTCTCAAAACTGTGGATGAGAGAGATAGAGAGAGAGAGGGGTACTAATTTATTTTGTTTTATTTTATTTAGTACTTTTCAAGTGTTCAGACACATTTTAGATTAGATTAGATTAGATTAAAGGGAAAAATCTGTGGCCTGGATTCTCTGCTGGTGTAAATTGGCAGAATCTGAGCCAATGAGTGTAGGTTTTCAGATTTTCTCAAAGGAAATAATTCTATGTCAATCTGGTATGTTTGAAAGCTACTTCAACAATATCCAAGCAAAAAAATAATGTTTAAAATTTTTCTTAATTATTGGTGGAGGGATTCATTTGCAATGGATGTCCCCAAAATGGCCATTGAATAATATTGAGACACTGCAGGCAAGAACTAAAAGGTTCCTAATTCACATTAATCTAGTCTTATTTTGAAAATAAATTTGCTAACATGAACTAGAAACCTTTCAGTTCACACCATCAGAACCCGCACAGGGGTGATGCACTGCAGCACTTTGGTGTGCACTGCTATTCACACCCCCATAGTCTAAGCTTCACGGCAGTGTAGACCAGCTCTTTTTCCACTCAAAAAAGACACTCCTTTCCAATAGCACTTGGATGCCTGTGACGCAGGTGCAGAAGCTTGAAATCTTTTTGCCAGTAGTAAATTTGATAATATTGCACTTTATAGTCAGGCTATTTCTAGTGTTCAGTTAATTTATCTCAACTGCCAGACACGTTGACTAATTAACAGATGTTCAAGTAGTAAAATATTCAGACCTTCTAAGCATCAAATAAATTTTCCACACAAGTATAACAATTAAACAACCAAAAAGGGAAGGATGTGGAGGTGGGAGGGACTAAGGCTGTCTGCAGTTACACAAGAAATAGGAAGGGGCCATTAATATAATGGAGTATTTGAATTGATCTGTCTACCATCAAAGAACAATAGTTGCAATGACTGTATCTTGAAGATTTTTTTTAATCAACAAAGAAGGAAATAAACAGAAATGAATGAAAAAGTGAAAGAAAGGTAGAGAGCCTTTACATGCTTACTCTGATACTTCTCCCCCTTCCTTTTCTTTTTTTCTTGTTTTTTTAAGTGAGATTTAATGATTGACAATGCTAGGGAATGAAGCTGATTGTCTGTTTTGCTAAGGACACTCTATGCTGTGTTGGGGAAACAGCACCTGGGAAATACTCATTGATTAAGGGGGCTTTCCTGACAGTGTAAAGATGTGGAGTAGATCTAGGCCAAACCCCCTCCCAATCCTTGGCATACGGGGAGAGCAAGGAGAAGGAAAGAGAGTGCAACTATGCTCTGGCTCTCTCTGCTTCCCTTGAGCCATAAGAGGATATGATAAATAATTAGAATAGCCTCATCACAAGAATTAAATTGAGCTGTTAAGAGGGGGAAAGATTTTTAAGTTAGACAATTTAAATGTCCGTTTTTTTGTTTGTTTGTGACACTACTTATTTAAATTCATTTTGGAGAAAGGAAGATTTTTTTAAAATATTTAGCACCCTCAGCAATTCAATTAAGGTGCTAAGAGTTCTCAGTAAACATCCCTTTGACTTCCCAGAATTTCTCCAGCAAAGCCACAGAAGAGTTGACATCTCCGATATCTCTGAGGTTAAAAAAAAAGTAGAAAAACAAATAAGCAAATGCCAGACATTCTCTATGCCTCATAAAGAGAAGGGGAGGGGGGAGAAGGGCACTCGCCCAATTTTTTAAAACATTTTTGCAGTTAGCCTAGAAGTGAAACACAGACTTCATCATGTTTGAGTTTTAGTCTGATTTTCAAACCTACAAAGTCTAGTGTATTTATAATTGGACAAAAATGATTCTCCTCATCCCTACTACACTACCTCTACCCTGTAAATTATTTTTTTCAGCAGCTGGGCCAGCATTTACAATAATTTTGCTCTTCTTTTAACACCTTGCTTTGGGTTAACTAGATATAGCATTACCCAAAATAAACTATTACAACAGAGACTCAAATGTTATTTGTTTTTGTAAAGAAGCAAATTATGTCACCAATAATAATCACATTGTTTGACTGTGAAGATTGTAATAACTGTGCACAAATGGAAAGCCTCTGCCCTCAAATAAGATAAACTATGCAATACATTAATGGGATTTGTTTTGTGTTCTTGGCTGCCAACCACCTGCTGGCGAAGCATGAGTGCTGACTGGTTAATTTGATTAAACATCCACATGGGTAGATCTTGTTGGCTTTTCAACTCCAGAAATGTAACAACTCAGTGGCTGAGTGACAAATTGTTGTTGAAATAGCTCATGTATTTAAGGTATTCTAATGCAGAATACCATTACCAGTCTCTGAGAAAAAACAACACTCAGGAATCCCACAAGTTTAATTTTCCTTTTATTAAAAGAATCTTCCACACATTCTCTACTTCCTCCATCAAAGTGAAATGATCTGTAATAGATTACCCTTTAATGGTTATATTGGGAATTGGGCATGGATGTTTTCCATTCTGATATACAGTGCCTTCAGTTTTGTCACATTGTTCTCTGAGCAATAATGTGTGCTACCATGGTGATACAACTCATGGCTATTGGAACAAAACATTCTTAGTTACACTATCTTCTTAATACAACAGTGATGTTTACATAAGCATAAATGTAGGCAAAGCCTTGTTTAGGCCAGTGTTTCTCTGGCAAGAGGCTAACATACCATAATATAACATTATTCAGCAGAACCCATTATCTAGTTTGCAAGCATAAAGCAAAATTGGTTGAATTGCATGTTGTTTTACTTGAAGAGGCTTTACCTAGTGTCCAAAACCATTTAGAGGGGTGGAGTGAGGAGAAGGGAGGCAAACCGGTATTTTATTTGTGATGAAAGAGTATTCTCTAGACAGGAAGTGTATTAACTCTTGGGCCCTTAAGGACATTAATCTTTAGAATTCTAAAATGACAGAAAGTAGGCGAGGAAACTTGGTTATCTCTCCATCTGCTTCTACTTCCTCCCTCTCTCTCTCATCTCTGGACTGAGACTCCTTTTCCCCCCTTAGTCCTTTCACAGCATCCATCTTTCCCAGAATGCCAGAGGAGTTCTCCCTTTGATAGTGGGCCAACATAGTCATGGCACCAAACCATCGCTCTTAACCCATTTCCCCATCCCACAGGCTTTCAACATGGAACAGGTCGTGGCTCTACACCAGTGTCTCTCATTCGTGGCACAAATATACCTGGTCAAAATTTATTGCAGAAGATGGAGTTACATACACTATTCTCCTAGTATTGTGAACAACAGCGAATGTCTCAGCTTTTCATTCACCTAGGGTTGGGACACCATATTTGCCCTGAAGATACTCTTCCCTGTCACTGCTACTTTTTTCTGATCACCCCAAAAATGTATTCTTTTTTCCTCAATCTCCTTGTTCATTGGGGAAATTAGACCCTAGAATTATAAACTGGATGTTTAGGATAGAGTTTTCAAAAGACAAGCTTTAGCTTCACGCAGAAAAGTGCAGAAGAGTCATTAAAATAAAAGTTATTAATCCAAATTACTTCTGTAAAAAAATGGAACAAAGTTCTCTCTGATTCACTGTTTGACTCTCTTATCTAGAGTTTAAATCTCTATCCTATGAATTTAAGTATTTTGATTATGTTCATTCTCACAAAGGTATTGCTTGATGCATCATGCATATTGTAGCCCTTTTTGACCTAAGCATCTAGTCAAAGTTTGGGGCCCATGAGTCAGATATTTTCTTTGTTGCAATCTGGCTTATTTATAAGGAATGTTGCTTCTCCAAAGGCAGAAGGAACCAAAAACAAAAGGAGAAGTTTCTTAGTTTACAGCCCCAAACCTGTTTAGCCAACAGACACAAAAGCTCTCTCTTTTTCCAAGGTCACATTGTGCTCATAGGCTACTGCTGGGTTTTCTTGTTTTGCCTCTGCCTCTCTCTCTGTTCTTGTCTGTTCTCAGTTTGCGTGTGTTCTGCTCCCCCACAGCCAGTACTCAGTAAAACACCTCCACCCACATAGTCCAAACTTCTGGGTGGGTTCACAAGCACCTTTTGTCTTAGGTGGAGGCTTCAAGTATGTTGATTGAAGGGTGTGTTCTCACCCAATCTCAAAGATGTTTGTGATCCAAGCAGTCACCAGTACCTCTCAGGATAACAATATTCTGCATTCATCCTATGGGCAAAATTCCCAACAATATTAATGGAAGTTCTGAATATGATGCAGGAGCAGAGTATCCAAGAGATAGCCACATTAAGACATGGAGGAGAGAGTCTGGGTATCTAATGGCTGGATGAAGGTTTATTGCTGTGAGTTGGCTTAGATGGCTGAAAGAAAACCGTTGCATTTCTCATCTAACACCTCACTGAAAGCGAGAACATAGCAAACTTTTTAAACTGTCGCAATAACAATGAACATTGGTTCAGGTCTACAAAATGGTTAGCCACAAACCCTTTCGTTCACTTACTAGAACTGTCCTGAGGCAGCCACACAGAACACTGTGGGACAGTGAGGCCCAGATGACAATTACACATTACAGAACAAAACCAAGAGATACTAGAACCTCTGCTGCTGCCTTTCACATCACTTGTCTGTTTGACTATCATAGCCATTTCTTATCAATTTGGCTTGAAACCCATCTGAAGTAAAACAAGACCCTTTACACAGGGAGCTTTCCTTCATGAAAGTACTCCCCTTCCAAATATTAAAATCTTCAGTCAAGCCTTGAAATGTTGTAGCAAAAGAAAAAAAAACACTTTCTAAAAGTCTGCCTTTCAACTCAGCAAATCAAAATCGATGTTGTTTTCCTTCTGCATTCCTTTCTTTTACTGAATGTAGTCAAATGGTAGGGGGAGTACTTTGTCACACTCAGGATTAAAGTAATATAAAGGTCTCTGTGGTTTGTGGCAATTGTATGTTAAATAGTCATACAAGACCTCTATGGTGCTCTGAGGTGCTCTTTGGCAGGATATGTCTTATGAAAGGCCCAATGGATTCTCACATTAATGGGTCGGAAAGAAAGAGTCCTACTCATAATAAGTATGGGTCTTGATTTATGTTATTCTGTCCATAGGTACTTGGTTAATGCTGAACCAATTTCTGAAGTATCAGTAAGAGAATTCTGCAGCACCATTTACTGCATGGCGGTTGGAGGACATATATGATCATGTGCCATAGAATTTAGTCTCATTGCCTTAACTCAAGAACTGACCTTTCACTACTCCAGGACCATGTCTTTGGGCCTATAAAAGCAGCAAAGAATCCTGTGGCACCTTATAGACTAACAGACGTTTTGGAGCATGAGCTTTCGTGGGTGAATACCCACTTCCTCAGATGCATGTAATGGAAATTTCCAGGGGCAGGTGTATATATATGCTAGCAAGCAGGCTAGAGATAACGAGGTCAGTTCAATCAGGGAGGATGAGGCCCTGTTCTAGCAGTTGAGGTGTGAAAACCAAAAGAGGAGAAACTGGTTCTCTAATTGGCAAACCATTCACAATCTTTGTTCAATCCTGAGCTGATGGGGTCAAATTTGCAGATGAACTGAAGCTCAGCAGTTTCTCTTTGAAGTCTGGTCCTGAAGTTTTTTTGCTGCAGGATGGCCACCTTAAGGTCTGCTATAGTGTGGCCAGGGAGGTCGAAGTGCTCTCCTACAGGTTTTTGTATATTGCCATTCCTAATGTCTGATTTGTGTCCATTTATCCTTTTCCGTAGAGACTGTCCAGTTTGGCCGATGTACATAGCAGAGGGGCATTGCTGGCATATGATGGTGTATATTACATTGGTGGATGTGCAGGTGAATGAACCGGTGATGGTGTGGCTGATCTGGTTAGGTCCTGTGATGGTGTCGCTGGTGTAGATATGTGGGCAGAGTTGGCATCGAGGTTTGTTGCATGGATTGGTTCCTGAGCTAGAGTTACTATGGTGCGGTGTGCAGTTACTGGTGAGAATATGTTTCAGGTTGGCAGGTTGTCTGTGGGCAAGGACTGGCCTGCCACTCAAGGCCTGTGAAAGTGTGGGATCATTGTCCAGGATGGGTTGTAGATCCTTGATGATGCGTTGGAGGGGTTTTAGCTGGGGGCTGTATGTGATGGCCAGTGAAGTCCTGTTGGTTTCTTTCTTGGGTTTGTCTTGCAGTAGGAGGCTTCTGGGTACACGTCTGGCTCTGTTGATCTGTTTCCTTATTTCCTCGTGCAGGTATTGTAGTTTTGAGAATGCTTGATGGAGATTTTGTAGGTGTTGGTCTCTGTCTGAGGGGTTAGAGCAGATGCGGTTGTACCTCAGTGCTTGGCTGTAGACAATGGATCGTGTGATGTGCCCGGGATGGAAGCTGGAGGCATGAAGGTAGGCATAGCAGTCGGTAGGTTTTCGATATAGGGTGGTGTTAATGTGACCATCACTTATTTGCACGGTGGTGTCAAGAAAGTGGACCTCCCGTGTAGATTGGTCCAGGCTGAGGTTGATGGTGGGGTGGAAGCTGTTGAAATCGTGGTGGAATTTTTCCAGAGTCTCCTACAAAATCTCCACCAAGCATTCTCAAAACTACAATACCTGCACGAGGAAATAAGGAAACAGATCAACAGAGCCAGACGTGTACCCAGAAGCCTCCTACTGCAAGACAAACCCAAGAAAGAAACCAACAGGACTCCACTGGCCATCACATACAGCCCCCAGCTAAAACCCCTCCAACGCATCATCAAGGATCTACAACCCATCCTGGACAATGATCTCACACTTTCACAGGCCTTGGGTGGCAGGCCAGTCCTTGCCCACAGACAACCTGCCAACCTGAAACATATTCTCACCAGTAACTGCACACTGCACCATAATAACTCTAGCTCAGGAACCAATCCATGCAACAAACCTCGATGCCAACTCTGCCCACATATCTACACCAGCGACACCATCACAGGACCTAACCAGATCAGCCACACCATCACCGGTTCATTCACCTGCACATCCACCAATGTAATATACGCCATCATATGCCAGCAATGCCCCTCTGCTATGTACATCGGCCAAACTGGACAGTCTCTACGGAAAAGGATAAATGGACACAAATCAGACATTAGGAATGGCAATATACAAAAACCTGTAGGAGAGCACTTCAACCTCCCTGGCCACGCTATAGCAGACCTTAAGATGGCCATCCTGCAGCAAAAAAACTTCAGGACCAGACTTCAAAGAGAAACTGCTGAGCTTCAGTTCATCTGTAAATTTGACACCATCAGCTCAGGATTGAACAAAGACTGTGAATGGCTTGCCAACTACAGAACCAGTTTCTCCTCTCTTGGTTTTCACACCTCAACTGCTAGAACAGGGCCTCATCCTCCCTGATTGAACTGATCTCGTTATCTCTAGCTTGCTTGCTAGCATATATATACCTGCCCCTGGAAATTTCCATTACATGCATCTGAGGAAGTGGGTATTCACCCACGAAAGCTCATGCTCCAAAACGTCTGTTAGTCTATAAGATGCCACAGGATTCTTTGCTGCTTTTACAGATCCAGACTAACACTGCTACCCCTCTGATCTTTGGGCCTAGAATCAGTTACCATCCTGGCACCTGAATGAACATATTCTCAGAAAGAGATCTTAAATGGTTCTGTAGGAATATATGCAAGTCTTACTGACAAATCACTGTTTGATGAAAGGGCACTGCAGCAAATGTACACCTAGATAGGTAGGTAGAGCAAGGCACTGAAAATATTAAAGGAACACATGTTACCAGTAAGTTGAAAGCAGGCATTTAAAATGGAGTTTGCTAGTACCTTTTTTTTTTTCAACATGTAATTTTAACCTGTGACTAAGATCACTGTTTATTAAAGGTCTGACTCAGTGAAATGTGCTTCTTCCACCCTGAGATAACGGAAGGAAAAAAAGGTAAAGTTGCAGGAACCCCAGAGAGTTTTAAAGCAATTTGGTAAAACTGCTGATATGAAACCTGTTTAATTGTTGAAGCTAGGTTTCTTGTTAAAAGGATTTTAAATTCTAATGAAGTAGAGGCCCCTTTAGGGTTGTGTGACTCCAACCAGCAGTTCAGAAGAAGTTTAAGAATTCTATAAAGTCAGGGCTTGTTTGCCTGCTTTCACAGTCAAGGGTCAATGAAAAGGTTCATGTTTGAAATAATGTGATTTGTCCTTGGTCAGTTCTCAGTGTGAAACTACACATAAAGTTTGGGTTTATGCATATTCATACAAGTTTGCTAGTTCATCAGAACTGAGATTGGGTCATACTAGCAAATATAAATCTAGGTACTCCTGAGGTGATTAAGAAAGTGTATATCAAGAAAGATCACATAATAAAAATAACTTTAAAAATAATTGTAGAATAAGGAGAAGAAGAGGGCAGAGAAGAGGGGAAAAGAAACTGCAGGAGAGGAATATGCAGAAGAACCGTGATGTGGTAGTGCAAAGGAGAGGAAAAGACAGGTGTAGTAACCAGATGTGCAAACTGGATCCTTGTTGGTTACCAAGATGGAGGTCTGTCAAGGTTTTTTCCCCACTTTGAACTTTAGCATCCAAAAAGTGGGGACCAGCATGATCACTTTTAAGCTTAATTACCAGCTTAGATCTGATAACGCTGCCACCAGCCAAAATAAAGTGTTTGGCACTGTGAAAGTAGAATGAATTATATAGTAAGAATAGAAAGGATTACAAAAATGTTGTCTGTACCTTTAAGCAAAGTTGTTGGAATGTTGCAACCAGGTGTCAGGAATACAGACATTAACATAGAACAATTGCACCGTTTAAGGGCAATTGGTGAAGCATTAGCCTTAGATCGATAACAGTTAGTAAGGAAATAGGATATGCATGCTGCGCCCCAGGTGAATTTTACTGTTTTGATTTCTTTGTCCCTTTGTCTAAATTCCCGCTCTTTTATCTGTATATATAAGACTGTTTGGGCCTTGCATGGCCACTCACATATTCTGAATGTTATTGGCGGAGCGCTGCGCTAATAAACAGAGTGGTCTGACAAATTGTGAGTCCTGATTCTAACTTTGACAGCACACTTCCTGTTCCCCCAAAACCTTCCCTGGGGAACCCAAGACCCAAACTCCTTGGATCTGAACACAAGGAGAAATTAGCCTTCCCCCCCACCTTTCTCCTCCCAGACTTTCCCCTCCCTGGGTTACCCTGAGAGGCTACACTGATCCAAATTCCTTGGATCTTAAAACAAAGAGGAATTAACCTTCCCCCCTCCTTTCCCCCCCCCCACCAATCCCTGGTGAGTTCAGACCCAATCCCCTTGGGTCTTAAAACAAGGGGGGGAAAAATCAGATTCTTAAAAAAGAAAGCTTTTAATTAAAGAAAGAAAAAGTAAAAATTATCTCTGTAAAATCAGGATGGAAAATGCTTACAGGGTTCTCAGATTCATATAGCCTAGAGGGACTCCCCCACCCGCAGCCTGAGACTCAAAGTTACAGCAAACAAAGGTAAAAATCCTTTCAGCAAAAGGAAAAAACATTCACAAGTTGAAAGAAAACAAACATAAGACTAATCCACCTTTCCTGGCTATTACTTACTATTTTGAAACATGAGAGACTGATTCAGAAAGATTGGAGAAAACCTGGGTGTAGGTCTGGTCCTCTTAGCCCCAAGAACGAACAACGAACAAAACAAACAAAGACTTCCCTCCACCAAGATTTGAAAGTATCTTGTCCCCCCATTGATCTTCTGGTCAGGTGTCAGCCAGGTTCACTGAGCTTCTTAACCCTTTACAGGTAAAAGAGACATTAACCCTTAACCAGCTGTTTATGACAAGGTCCATCTTAGATTTGGAGTCAGTTTGCTGTAGAACATACTAAATAGTTCAGTACCTGCAATGTATGGTGGTTAAGGCACTAGACTAGATTCAGAAGATTTAGGTTCAATAACTTGCTCCACCATGTGTTCCCTGGAGAGTATTTCCCCCTAACTCATGTCAGCCAGTAGCAACAACACAAATTAGCCTCTATATGCAGCACTCTACCATGTAGACAATGCTGTTTCTAAAACTGGATGAGGTCTGCTGACCTCAAAGCATTGTATAGGTGACATGCTCATTCCCCTACAGTGTTTAAATCCAATATCAGTGAATTAATCCAGATTCACATTGGGGTAAGAGCAGACATAGGCCTAGCAAATTAATTGGGTCTCTGACTGAGCCTATATTAGCCAATTGTTGGTGTGGCATTATTTTATCTGGAGTAGGTAAAATGAGATTGCCCCCTTCTTTCAGGTGATGAGTGGTGGTAAAGAGAAGGGAAGGCTGGAGATGTGCATTAGGAAGGTATTGTCTACCCTATCAATAGGCTCTGCTCATGTCTTTGTAGCTTTCAGTGGTCACATCAGCTAAAAGTACATTTTAAAAAATGACTGATATGAGCATGTAGGATCAAGCTGTGAGGGTATGTTTTATTCCCCTCTAGCAGTTAGCAGGAAAAGAATGAACATTCTCTTCCTGAGTAGTGGAAAAAGCTCACAGCTGCATGCCCTAAATGCAGGGATTGTCTGAGTTGGACCAGCTGGGATTAATTCACTAACTGCCCTCAGCTACTATAAGAGTGAGGTGCTGTGACACATTGGGTTTAGCAGGTTTTAAAAGACAGTTTCTTCCTGAGACTGTAGCTAGACTGTTACCTGGGAGGGTGTGATTTTTTTCCTGAACAAAGCTGTTCTCTTCTGGTAAAAGTCATTTAGAAAGACTGAGGAAAGCTATTCTGAGTTCTTAGTTAGGAACTTCTGATGGGGAGTTTGCTGGGCTTCAAAATGTCTGGCCATCTCTGTGAGCCAAGAGAAAAGGTCTTGTGCTATAGTACCTAGGTGCAGCTTGCCTGCCTGTTGCACAACTACAGATTGTCACTCATGAAAATTACCTCATGTATTACCATCAAAGTATTTGGGGGAGTGTGAGGGTTATATGAAAAAGCAAAGTTGCTCTTTTCCTGAATACATCATGTGACAATTTGCAGGAGTTAGTTAAATCCTTTTGTGTCTCAATTATCCTCTTGTGCACACAATTGTACAAAATATGAAGAGTAAAATGGACAGTGTAGGGAAGAGACTACACAACTATGAAACATGTTGAAGACTTTCTGTCAGTGTAGGTGTTAAATTAAATTGGTGCTGTTCTGGGGTTTCTCTGTATTGCATTATCCTCAAACTTTTGTGCTAACATATGTAGATTTGATAGCACTAATTAATAAGCACTTCAGTGCTGGAAACCTCACAAGCTTGTTTATCTGTTCTGACTAAATAAACAAAATCCTATGGTCATATACTAGAAGCCTTGAAATTATCACAATATTTGCTTTTATGGGACACTTACAGTCCATGTTTCACAGAAGTTTGCCAGCAGAGCAAGTAGAAACCTCATAGCACACCAAGAAATAAGATGTTCCTTTTAGGCATTCATGTAAAAGGCATGTTTAAGGTGACATAACCAATCTGAATAATAATTCTCAAGAGACATGACTTTCAAAGAGATGAAAGAGAAATACTGTACTAACCAGAGATGTTCCCAAGCCATAAAGTTCAGACCTATCTATGTCCAAACACTGTGACTGGCAACTTTCTGAGTTTGAGGGGAATTGGCTTAGCCCATCTCTAATCTAGTGTTTCCATAGATACAGCAAGCTGTAGGATGTGCTTGTGGATTGTTCTTTCCACTTGTTCATAAAGTTTGCTCTAGTGGTCCTTATGCATTACTCACATAATCTAGAAATGTGACATTTTGCACCTGCCACATCCCATCATCACCTTCTGCCTCCATTGGCACAATTACCAAAGAATCTACACAACACACAATGTAAATAAGTAAAGACAAAAATAAAGTTTGTATGAGATTGGAGATAACGCATCTTATGTCAAAACTAGCTCTGATGCCTTGCCCATTGCCCAGTCTAATTAGTGAGATACTAGGATGTTGCATGCTGCCTCAATTCACATCTACCTGGTAGACAGCAAACATATCTTCCTTCTACAGTATTGCAAAGCCAAAGATGTAAAAGGTGGGATTTCTGTTTGAGCTGCTGTTGGGGCAGATTGCTTTGAATACAGTGATCTGCAAGACATTACAGTTTGTAGATGGTGGGAGTCACCATGGGTTGTAGATGTTGCAGTAACCAGTGAGTTGTGTATGTTTGCATTTTAGGCAATGTGAATAAAAGTGGAACGGGGGCATAGTCATCTTTATTTAAATAATTTCTTTTTGAATTTTGATAAACAAGTTCAATTTTCAGCGATTGTCAAGCATATCTAATAGCAGTGTAGCATAATTACATTAACAATAAACAACTTTACAGCCCTTGCATATATCCTTGCTTCTGACTATGTAAACTATTCTTGTCATATTATCTAAGACAGTAAAGGAAACAGCAGTTTTCTCTTTAAGGGCTGGTCTACACTAGGGGAGGGGCTCGATCTAAGATACACAACTTCAGCTACGTGAATAACGTAGCTGAAGTCAAAGTATCTTAGATCGAGTTACCTACCTTCCTCATGGCGCGGGATCGACGTCCGCAGCTCCCCCATTGACTCTGCTACCGCCATTCGCATTGGTGGAGTTCCAAAGTCGACAGAAGCGCATTCAGGGATCAATATATCACGTCTAGATGAGACACGATATATCGATGCCCGAGAAATTGATCGCTACCAGCCAATACGGCCAGTAGTGAAGACATACCCTAAGTCTTATCCTCTACTGATGCCAGTGTAATCACTGTAGAATGTCAAATCATTACAGTCACTTGATTCCTTTGCAACTACAAATTCAGATGAGAGTGAGAACTTCAATTTTCTTCATTTTTCTTCCTGTCAGGTACTTCAGTACAAAACAGGAGATGGAGACATTTAAAAAAAACTGTGAAAATGTTGAATGGCCATGGATACAAAGGGCCACAGTCTCCATGATCTTCCATGCAGTATCTGTGATTTTTCATATTCTAAACCACTGCTAAGGCAGTTTGCTCGTTTTAAGTAATAATGTCAATTGACTTCTCAAGGCAACCATGCCAATACTTTGGCCATTCTGTTGTCTCTTTAATACTGCTTAGCTTAATCATTACTAAAAATGTGAGAACCAGGAATTCAGAATATTTTAGACTATTCTAGAACAGAACTTTTTGGGTTCTAGAACTCCACAAATTGTAGGACTTCAGGGTTTTGTGACCAAGTGGAGAAGCATGGGAAATAAAGATGTCTCTGCAGGGAAGTAGACATTCTTTACAAAAGGTTCTAAAATGTCTTATGAAATCGCTAGAATTTTCCAAATATTCTAGAAGTTTTGTGAAGCCCCAAATTGTCATAGTTTACCTATCTCTTGTTGCTACGTCTCAGTGGGAATAGGTAAGAAATGTTTCTCCCAGAGAACTGGGATACATATGTAGTTGGAGATAGGACCAGAGCTTACCACAGACTTCCTGTGTTACCGTGGGCAAGTCACTTAATCTTTCTGTACCTTAGCTCCCCCTATGTAAAATGAGGATAATGCTTCCTTTCTCTCACCCTTTGTCCTTCTTGCCTATTTAAATTGTTAGCTTTGGGGGAAAGAGACCGTTGCCATGTGTATATACAGTGCCTAGCACAATGCGACCCTGATTTCAGTTAGAGATTTTAGATAGATATCGATATATATAATAAAATAATATTGTCACTGGATGTTTTTGCACTTTTTTTTTCCAAAGTCATTTTTTTTCTTTAAGTTGGCCTCTGGTTACTCAGTTAATATGACTAAGATATACAACAAGCTAATTGGGAACTTTGATCCTATGTCAGATCCTTCGTGTAAAATATGTAATGCAGCTCCTGGAGAAAAATGATTTTTATGTAACTCTTTGACAATGACTCCATTTTATAGCACAACCTATGTTGTGTGGGGATTTATGAAAATATCCCTGTAGAAAATTTTCTTTGAGAGACTCGTTACTGACTATTCATATAGAATGAGTTAAAAGTCTGTTCTCTCCTTGTTGTGCAACATCAGTTCCATTTTGAGTTGTATACACATTTTGTATGTGATGGGGATGTAGTCACGTACTTGTACAGTTTGTTAATGTATATCTAACTTTTATTTTGTTATGCCTCTTAAATTTCTCCTCCTCCTCCCATTAAGCTTTATAGTCTATCCTTGGTAACAATTTTATTGATTCTGAGGACTGAAGGCATGGTATGACCAAGAGTGCTTTAAAACTTCAAGATACTCGCTGAAATTCCTCAGATATTTGACATCTTCTAAGCTGTTGTGTTTTAGACTGTACTTTTTCAGTATTTCTCCTATTGATCTTAAGTGTAAGGGGCAGCGTTGTCTGGGTTGCCGGGGAAGGAGTTTACTGCTTTAAGGAGGGGGCAGAGAGGCATGGACATTGCTGCTGAAGCAGAACGGGTCAGTGTGGAGATGCTGACTCACAGAAGTGGATTAAGCTTTTGTGTGGCCCTGAGCCAGAGCAAATGCTCCCCTACCACTCTGTGCTCCTGCTGGGGAATTGGGGTCAGGGCTCTGGAGCTTGCCCTGCTCCATCCACCCAGAGTTCCTCCTATAGGGGAGTTGTGTTAAGGCACAGGGGTTTTCCCTGCTCCCAGGCGGACAAGTGGAGCAGGGCAAGCCCCTGCACTCTGACCCCACTCCCCAGAAGAAGCCCCCAATTAGCCAGGGGCCCTGGGCACAGACCTCATTGGCTAAGTGGTTAATCTGTCACTGTTGACTCACCCCCCCAGGGACTGAAAAAGAAGGAAGTCGATAAGGGCCAAGCCAAATGAGAGAACCCTTTTCCCCAGACCAGGCAGAGCAGCACCCATCCTCCCACTCTCAGAAGTGGTGAAATACCAGGTTTGGTCAGGATCCTCTGTGAGCACTGTGAACTCTGTGAGTTCGTTTCTCTGGGAGCTGGGAAGGAATTTGTCCCTCACCACCAGATTAGCTCAGGCGGAATGAGGTTTTTAACATCTTCCCCAAAGTGGATTCAGGTGTGTGGATGGGAGCTAAGTTAGGGTGAGCAGGGAATGGGAGTTAGGCTATGATGTTGTGACACATTCTGTAAGCATGGGGCAGATGTCCAGTGCAGGTTCTCCACAGGAAAGGGATACAGCGATCAAATAAATGGTTTGGTAAAGGATTTAAAGCATGTATTTGTTAAAGGAGCAGAATGGGGGGGGGGGTCAGGGCACCTGTGACTGCCATGGCTCTTTCATTAGACAGGGGGATGGTAAGGTCCCAGCAGTGGGTTGGCTGGGGACCAGGATGGGAAAGGAGGGTGGGCTGATGGAAGCCTGTGGGTAGATATTGAAATGATCATAGACTTGCACTGTACATGTTTATCTGCTGGGAATCTCCAGACAGTTGATAATAAAGTTGCAGCCCAATTAAACCATACCCAGTGTTTCCTGTCCTCCTTCCAGTATAGCTGGACTACAGAACTCCATATCCCAATAGGAGGCAGTAATATCTAGAGATTTGTTTTTACACCCTCCCACGGATGGCAATTAATTTGACTTTTTCTTAAGAGACGAGAACCTTGACTGTGACCCTCAAAACTGTGGTCTGACCTTCAGATACAAGTCCAACAGCACAGGAAGTTAAGACGGCAGGTTTATCTGGGGTAATAGCAGCTGCTGTGGGAACTCTGACTGCTCTGTAGAACTAGTTCATTTCTGGTTGCCATGGTGAGAGTAGATGTATACCACACGCTTCTCCTTTATGGGCTATTAGTGTTATGCTTTAGTTTCTCAAAGTCAAAATTAATTGTTTGTGCATATCTTCCACATGAGGTATGTTAATGAACTGAACCAGTGGACAAACACTCTAAGCACCTACCCTTTAAGGGAAACAGGACTCTTCTCTTTGCCCTTGTTGAAATTGTGCATGCACAATAAACGGTCCATGCATCATTATTCTATCTGCAATACTTACTTGCAAGCTCCTTCGACAATATCTGATATTTCTTCATAAAATATGTGTCCTATGACCTAGCTTGCAACTACAACACCACAGAATTAAGCACAAGCTAATCACAGAAGCCTTGTTTGTGATGAATAGAGCTGTTAGAACTGATGTAGTCTGTACTTTAATTTCAAATGAGTGTTTTTGCACCATAAAATACATTTACTATGCAAAATTAATTTTTACATCCCACCTTTTCAATGCTATTCTGGATGGCTTGTATACATTAAACAATTTCTGTCTTTCTTCACTTTCTGCCTGCAGTAACTACTTTATTTCCAGTGCCTGAAGTTTCTCATAATGCTTTCAGTACACCGACGGCTTCTTTAATAAATTTCAAACTTACATTACCTTTATTTGATAAAATGGATAAATGAATAAATAAATATACATTCACATTAGAAAACTGGGCACAATGAGGTAACTCTTTTTTTTTTTAATAGTGTTTGTAAGGGAACATCACAAGGATAAAGCCATAGCAAAGGTTCCATGTAATCGGCCAAAAGCCCATTGTGGCTACAGGTATGCTACTTTGCGCTATTATCACAGGAATAAGTTTCTTCTTGCTTAGGGGATAGTTGGAATAGAGAATTATTCTAGGAACAGATTTCTGTACATTTTGTTAAAGGTCATGTTGCCAAGGAATTATGATACCTTAATTTGTATCTTATGGCCAGATCAGTAAGACACACAACACAACTGTCACTGTCAAGTAATGTAAAAGGAATGGCTCCCAAGGTATTAAAAGGGCAGAATCTGAAAAATCAGCTTTTAAGAAGCACTTTGGTTGCTGTTGAAAACACTAATGTGGCAGAGGATAAGACAACTGGTAATTTATGGTTCCAAATTGTAAGTGGTGTGATCTGTTATATAAGTATTAAAAAGAGATTTTTTTTTCTTGGCCCTCACTGTGAGGTGCACCAAGCAAAGGGAGCAAAAAAAATGGAGCAAAATTTGTCATGCAGGAAAGAGACTGAAGAAAGACCAGACAAAAGCAAATTTATCTAAAGGCAGAAGGACGGGGGGAAAAAAAGAATTCCAAGAACGTAGGAGATCTGGCTTGACATGAGAACACAGAATAAAACAAAGCATGGTAGAAGGACAGGCAAGCAACCATCTGAGGAATCAAATGTGGGACACTGTTGCTGGCAATAGGCAAAAGCCTTCAGAAGGAAAGGCGATCATCCAGAATCTGAAGAGGACCGAAGGAGATCAAGAGTCTGAGAATGACTCTTTCACCCTATTTAAAAATATACTTCCAGCACAAAAAAGAGAATATGATCAGCAAAAGTTAGCAAACCATTACCCCCTTAATTTTCAAAGCACTATATAGTGTTTTAACCTACAACTCTCATTAAGAGAATGGGATTCTTCTGATTAAAGCTCCACTACTAGGAAAATGCAAGGATTGTTGTCAGTCCTATATTAATGTCTGGGTCCGGAGGCAAACAATGACATTATCTAAATTGTTTATGTGATTGCAATCCTACAAGCCTTTAATAGCCCATCAGAGTGAAACAGTTTCTCTGTCACACACACACACACACGACTAGTAATAATGGAAAAATAAAAGTCATGCTATGAGGTCATAGCTAGAAAATTTTATTCCAAATAATTGTAGTTGTTATCAGAAGCCAAGACAGCAAAGATTTGTCCTAGACATTGATTTTCTGACAACTTGGACTTTTAAAATTTACTGATTTAATGCAAAAAAAATCGCTTTGACTGAAACTTACTATATTCATTGTAGCCTGTATCCATTTATTCTACATGAATAGAGAAAGATTACACAGACATTTCTCTAGATGAAAATTCTAAATAAACTTCTGCTTTGCATCGAAAAATAAATTTTCCCATTAAAATAAAAGACAAAAATGGTTTCCAAGAATGACTGTGTATGTGTGAATGCGTACGCACGCATGTGGCTGCGAGTATGCACCCACACACTCTCTGAGGTAGCCTAGAGAAGTGTGGACTCCTACCCTTGTCACATAGTTACATTGTGAATAAAGAATATGCTCTGAGGAAAAGGTAGCAGCTGTCACTCTGATACAGTATTCTGTAAGAGCACTGCGAGACCATGACTGCCATTCCTGTTGAATGTCTGGCTAAGCACTCTCCTTCATATATTATTAATGTTCATGTGAAGTGAAGGTGCATGTTTTTTACTCACTGCACCTCTTTGCTGTAGCAGATGATGTATAGCAGAGTCTCATTTGTATGACAGCAGGCTGATGTTGAATGCCAACCATGGTATTTAGAGGGTTATTGTTGTTAATGGATTTTACTAGCTAAAAATGTATTGGCCTAGGATGAAGTAAAGCCAAAATTGCCTTAGATTTTAAAATGCCTTTCACAGAAGGCTTGTAGACAAAGATGTTTGTGTGCAAGAAGTCAGATTTTAAAATCTAGCTGTAATTCTGAATTTGCTGTGTTCTCCTTTTGTTTTGCTAGATATATATTTTTTCTTGGAACTGATTGAGAAGTGTGTAAAAGATTCTATTTAACTGAAAATGATTAGACCTATAGTTATAATTAATTCAGTCCTTATAACTTGTTAAAAACCCTATGCCTTTTATGTTTTTCAAATACCTCTTTTCAGAAAAGTGACATCATAGCAGGCATACTGAACTGAGAAAAGTTGTCTAGTTAAAAGGTATCTTTTATGCTCTGACACTCTTGGCATCTCACTTGGAATAGGAGTCAACTATCAGTGTAAAAAGTAAAATACTCCTCCTCCCATTGCATGTTAAGATACTGTATTACAGAGGAAGACCAAAATGAAGACAGCAAATGGAACACCATGTTGGAATAGTGCAAGCAGCCAAGTCTGTTGAACCTTTTTTTAATATACCAGAGGAAGCATAAGGACTATGATTCATACACATATTTATAAAACCATGGAGCCTTTCAGGAGCAATACTTTATATTAGAAAAAGTAAATAAATATATATTTTGCACTAAGCACATGATGATGAACCTACTGACCTAGCCGAGAAAGCCCTAAACTGTGCAAAATGTTGGCCACATGAAGCTTCCTTGACTTTGACTGTAACCTCCAATCTCAGAAAAGTTTCACTCAAAAGTCACCCGGCCTTTCAAGGGTTTCTTGACCTTGGTTTGCATGACTATTGGATTTATATGAAAATCATGCTAAATTTGCAGTTCCACGTGGTTTGTTTTGTTGAAAACCTAGGAAAACAACAATTTTGATCAAATTTCACAAAGCCCACTAATTCCAGGACAGAATTATACAGAAGGACTGAGAATCCAAAATTCAAAGCGTGTGGAGGGAAATATTGCAAGAGTGAACAGACAAAAGTTAAGACAATATTAACAAACTTCTGTTAAGCAAATATGATGTTTCCTGCTTTAATTGATAAGCGTAAAAATGCCATTGAATTACTTTGTGAACAATACTATCAATAAAATCTTTTTGTATCCCGTTGGTGTACTATAGTTTGAAGGTCTCTTTCAGGACTCAGTCTGGCCCTCTGTGTGTCTCCTTGGACAAATCATTTTACTTCTCTGTTTTCCTATCTGTGAAATGGGTATAATAATACCTACCTTGATCACAAAAGTGTTCTGAGGTTAGTTCATATCTGTACTGTGCTTTGAACATAGAAAGTGCTATAAAATGCTAAATACTTCAAAAAGCAAAGCCTAAAGTGCTTTAAGCTGGACACTTGATTTATGCTCTCTTTGATTGTGTTACTCCATGCATTCTGGTTTTGCCGTGGTCCAATGCACAGAAGACTCAAGAGGTGGTTTGTTCTTGCAAAATTACCAGCCCAACCACATCTGTATGTACTGGAAATGTAGATCATGACTGGATGTCTACCTAAAACTATGTTCCTTTTCAACCACAAGTTATTGGATTTGAAATAGGGGTTACCTGTCAAAATTCTATGGGGTATGTTATGCAGATCAGACTAGATGATCATAATGGTCTCTTCTGCCCTTTCTCTATGAAATCTTGTAGGAAACCAAGCCCATATGTGGTACTCAGCCCGTCTCAATCCTAAAGCTTCAGAAAATAGAACTAAATATTTGATTTCTTTTTGGATTCTTATCCAAATTTTCACCCATACCTCCATTGCAAATTCATATCCAAGTGCTTGCACCTCTAAGTTCCTAGCTGCAGTGGAAAATTGTGTACTGTAATGTACATTTAGTTAAATATAGTGAACATGGAAAGTTAGAGTTCCACAGTTTTCTTTAGCAATTTCAGCTATTCTGTGTAATAGAGATTGGATGACCAGGTCACCACACTCAAATATCAGGACACATTGGAGTGCCATCAGCCCCACCCACAGTCCACCCCTGCTCCTCCCAGGCTCCACCCCAACTTTGCCCCAGGCCCTGCCCCCTCCCCACTTCTCCCCCCACCAGGCCCTTCCTCATCCCATGCCCTGCTGCTGGCTTGCTGCATCCCTCCTCAGTCCCCCATCCACCGCTCACCTCCCTGCCCACTCGCCGCTCACTTCTTCACTCCCCTACTCACCACTCACCCCTACGGCACTGACTTCCCCTCTACTGGATGGGTGCTTGCCCACCCCCCACCTCTTCCCGCCCCTGCAACGCCCTCACCCTGCCCCCATTCCACCAACTTCCTCCAAGTCCCCGCTCCTGCCCTGCCTCTTCTCTGCCTCATCCACTGAGCACGCCATGTAGCCACTCCTCCCCCTTCCTCCTGGAAAGTGCTAAGCACCACTAAACAACTGCTAGGCGGCAGGAAGCGCTGGAAGGGGGAGGAGTGGGGACGTAACATGCTGGTGGGAGGTGGGAAGAAGGAGGTGAGGAAGGGGGAGCTTGGCTGCAATTTTTCCCTGTGGATGCTCCAGCTCTGGAGCACCCATGAGGTGAGCACCTCCCTACCACTAGCCTCCTTACCTGAATATCGGAACAAATGGCTTCCCAGTCGTACTTTGATCGGGACGCGAGTCAAGGGTTAAATATTGGGACAGTCCTGATTTTATCAGGACATCTGATCACCCTAAATAGAGATCTCATCTTTATGCCATTCTTGAAATTAGTATATATAGTATCACTTTTTCAGTGAACCAAAGCATGGCTCCTTTGTGCAAATGACCCAAACCAATATTCCATGTAACTTCTTTGGCATGGAAGATAAGGAAAGGCCTTCAAAGGCCTTGAACATTTGGGCTTTATATATTTGGATTATTATGGATCCTTGAAGGTAAACCTCAGTTTTACATAAACCAATTTTATTTCTTACCTATGGTTTGTAGACTTTTTTTCAAATTATAATAAATATTCATAAAACAAAACCAATAATTGTCTAGGAAGATGTATAATCCTACATAAATGTTCCTCACAATGTAACATTAACACACACAGTGGATCACATCTGATCACTTTTACAAATTAACCAGACTAGTTCAACATAGTCTAGGAATGCTGCTGTGTCAAACTGGTATTGAGTAGCACAATGACACTTAAATGCACCTTACATAAGGTAAAACTGAACAGGAACCAATAAACAACTAGTACGAAATCTTCTAGTTACTGCATCTGGCTTGGTTGAGGATCATTGTTGCACAGTCCTGGGCTAGTAGCATAGACAGAAAGGTGTAGGCAGATGGTGAGAGAATAGAGTGTCATTGATGTATTAGTATAGTGATATGTAAAGGATCTATAATCTGTCCTTCGTAAAGAGCACAGGATTATCTGTTGTTTATCTTTTGAAAGAGAGTGAAATTCTTATTTTCACTAAGGCTTTTTTGCACCATTCTGCTAGTATAAAGAGGCCTTAAAGTTGCTGTAAATTACCAGACCTCAAAAATATCGAAGTTTAACATTTTGTCAGCTCAGTTCCAATCACTTTCTGAGCTTTTATGCTTTCTCCTAAGAATGTCCTTCTACTAACTGCATGCAACTGGGAGGGGAAAATGGATTCAGCCTTTTGTGAGTCTAATAACACTGCTCTACAGCCAAAATGCTTCTAAAATAAATGTAGTCCAACTTTACTAATTCTGGGTCACTGAGAACGAAAATGATGCTTAAAATTGTTGATTGGCTCTAGTTTTCAAGATATGCTATTGGGTCAGTCTATACGACCCTTGACTTGGGAATGGCGGAGGATAAGTGAGTTATAAAGGGAAGGGCTCTCAATTTAAACCAGAAATGACTAAAATACATCTTTGACTGGATCTATGAATAAATCTATGACTGGGTTTGGACAGTACTTTCTTTTGAGGCAAAACAATGAATGCTGCAATCTGAAGCTGGTATTGCATCATACATGATATAATACGGGATGCTATTCGAGGAAGGACTGCTAGGCACAGATGGCGTTCACCTTTCGAAGATGGGAAAGGCCTTATTTGCGCACAGACTGGCTAACCTAGTAAGGAGGGCTTTAAACTAGGTTCGACGGGGACAGGTGAGCAAACCCCACAGGTAAGTGGGGAACAAGACCTGGGAGATGGGTTGGAAACAGGAGGGAGCATGGGCTATAATGGCAGTGAGGAAGGAGGGTCAGGGCAAACCTGGGAGGCAAGATCAAACCAGTATCTTAGATGCCTATATACAAATGCAAGAAGTATGGGTAATAAGCAGGAAGAACTGGAAGTGCTAATAAATAAATACAACTATGACATTGTTGGCATTACTGAAACTTGGTGGGATAATACACAAGACTGGAATGTTGACGTGGATGGATATAGTTTGCTCAGGAAGGATAGACAGGGGAAAAAGGGAGGAGGTGTTGCCTTATATATTAAAAATGTACACACTTGGACTGAGGTGGAGATGGACATAGGAGACGGAAGTGTTGAGAGTCTCTGGGTTAGGCTAAAAGGGGTAAAAAACACAGGTGATGTCATGCTGGGAGTAGGCCACCTAATCAGGTGGAAGAGGTGGATGAGGCTTTTTTCAAACAACTAACAAAATCATCCAAAACCCAAGATTTGGTGGTGATGGGGGACTTCAGCTATCCAGATATATGTTGGGAAAATAACACTGCGGGGCACAGACTCTCCAATAAGTTCCTGGACTGCATTGCAGACAACTTTTTATTTCAGAAAGTTGAAAAAGCTACTAGGGGGGAAGCTGTTCTAGACTTGATTTTAACAAATAGGGAGGAACTTGTTGAGAATTTGAAAGTAGAAGGAAGCTTGGGTGAAAGTGATCATGAAATCATAGAGTTTGCAATTCTAAGGAAGGGTAGAAGGGAGTACAGCAGAATAGAGCCAATGGATTTCAGGAAGGCAGATTTTGGTAAGCTCAGAGAGCTGATAGGTAAGGTCCCATGGGAATCAAGACTGAGGGGAAAAACAACTGAGGAGAGTTGGCAGTTTTTTAAAGGAACACTATTAAGGGCCCAAAAGCAAGCTATTCCGATGGTTAGGAAAGATAGAAAATGTGGCAAAAGACCACCTTGGCTTAACCACGAGATCTTGCGTGACCTACAAAATAAAAAGGCGTCATATAAAAAATGGAAACTAGGTCAGATTACAAAGGATGAATATAGGCAAATAACACAGGAATGCAGAGGCAAGATTAGAAAGGCAAAGGCACAAAATGAACTCAAACTAGCTATGGGAATAAAGGGAAACAAGAAGACTTATTATCAATACATTGGAAGCAAGAGGAAGACCAAGGACAGGGTAGGCCCACTGCTCAGTGAGAAGGGGGAAACAGTAACGGGAGACTTGAAAATGGCAGAGATGCTTAATGACTTCTTTGTTTCGGTCTTCACTGAGAAGTCTGAAGGAATGTCTAATATAGTGAATGCTTACGGGAAGAGGGTAGGTTTAGAAGATAAAATAAAAAAAGAGCAAGTAAAAAATCACTTAGAAAAGTTAGATGCCTGCAAGTCACCAGGGCCTGATGAAATGCATCCTAGAATACTCAAAGACTTAATAGAGGAGGTATCTGAGCCTCTAGCTATTATCTTTGGGAAATCATGGGAGACGGGGGATATTCCAGAAGACTGGAAGGGGGCAAATATAGTGCCCATCTATAAAAAGGGAAATAAAAACAACCCAGGAAACTACAGACCAGTTAGTTTAACTTCTGTGCCAGGGAAGATAATGAAGCAGGTAATTAAAGAAATCATCTGCAAACACTTGGAAGGTGGTAAGGTGATAGGGAATAGCCAGCATGGATTTGTAAAGAACAAATCGTGTCAAACTAATCTGATAGCATTCTTTGATAGGATAACGAGCCTTGTGGATAAGGGAGAAGCCGTGGATGTGATATACCTAGACTTTAGTAAGGCATTTGATACGGTCTCGCATGATATTCTTATAGATAAACTAGGAAAGTACAATTTAGATGGGGCTACTATAAGGTGGGTGCATAACTGGTTGGATAACCGTACTCAGAGAGTAGTTGTTAATGGCTCCCAATCCTGCTGGAAAGGTATAACAAGTGGGTTTCCGCAGGGGTCTGTTTTGGGACCGGTTTTGTTCAATATCTTCATCAACGATTTAGATGTTGGCATAGAAAGTACGCTTATTAAGTTTGCGGACGATACCAAACTGGGAGGGATTGCAACTGCTTTGGAGGACAGGGTCAAAATTCAAAATGATCTGGAAAAATTGGAGAAATGGTCTGAGGTAAACAGGATGAAGTTCAATAAAGATAAATCCAAAGTGCTCCACTTAGGAAGGAACAATCAGTTTCACACATACAGAATGGGAAGAGACTGTCTAGGAAGGAGTATGGCAGAAAGAGATCTAGGGGTCATAGTAGACCACAAGCTTAATATGAGTCAACAGTGTGATACTGTTGCAAAAAAAGCAAACATGATTCTGGGATGCATTAACAGGTGTGTTGTAAACAAGACACGAGAAGTCATTCTTCCGCTTTACTCTGCGCTGGTCAGACCTCAGCTGGAGTATTGTGTCCAGTTCTGGGCACCGCATTTCAAGAAAGATGTGGAGAAATTGGAGAGGGTCTAGAGAAGAGCAACAAGAATGATTAAAGGTCTTGAGAACATGACCTATGAAGGAAGGCTGAAGGAATTGGGTTTGTTTAGTTTGGAAAAGAGAAGACTGAGAGGGGACATGATAGCAGTTTTCAGGTATCTAAAAGGGTGTCATCAGGAGGAGGGAGAAAACTTGTTCACCTTAGCCTCCAATGATAGAACAAGAAGCAATGGGCTTAAACTGCAGCAAGGGAGATTTAGGTTGGACATTAGGAAAAAGTTCCTAACTGTCAGGGTAGTTAAACACTGGAATAGATTGCCTAGGGAAGTTGTGGAATCTCCATCTCTGGAGATATTTAAGAGTAGGTTAGATAAATGTCTATTAGGGATGGTCTAGACAATATTTGGTCCTGCCATGAGGGCAGGGGACTGGACTCGATGACCTCTCGAGGTCCCTTCCAGTCCTAGAGTCTATGAATCTATGAATTGCATCATGTTATTCCTAGAAGTCATGGATGATGCAATCATAATGAAACTTACATCACTCTGCTGAACAAATTGCCCTATATTAGCTCTAGAAATCATACAGTGTCGTGCTCTCTTCTTTGTCAGTGTTTGATTTTGCAGAGGGACACATTTCTGTTTAGCCAAAGTGAGCAGAGATGCCTCGTACTTGTGTGAACAGTGCAGATAACTTCTGCTATGTTTGTGGTGAAGTGACTTTTGCAACACAAAAGCGCAGTCTAACCACTATGGTTAAGAAAGCCTATCACCTTTATTTTGGCTGCAAAATTGGAGATCAGGACAAGAGGTGGGCTGCAACACTTGTGCAACAAATCTTGGCCAGTGGTTGAATAGGAAAAGGAAATCTATGCCTTTTGCAGTGCCAATGATTTGGAGAGAGCCAACAGATCATACTAGCAATTATTACTTCTGCATGGTGCCTCCAGTTGGGAAAGGTGTGTCAAAGAAGAAAAAGTGGACTGTGCATTATCCAAACATTCCATCAGCTATACGCCCAGTACCCCACGGAGAAGGACTGCCGGTTCCTGATGCACCAGAATCATTCTCACTTGAGTCCGACGAGGAAGAGGAAGAGGATGAAACTTCTGGTCCTGAACCATCAATGTCACAGGACCCACATTTTCTCCCATCCTCCTCCTCCTCTGAACCAGACCTCATAACACAAGGTGAACTGAATGACCTTGTCAGCGATTTGGAACTCCCCAAGAGTAAGGCAGAGCTGTTGGGCTCCAGACTACAGCAGTGGAATCTCCTGGCAGGCTATCAGGGCAAATGGAGCCCATCAATGCTTGCAGACTATTGCTGGACAGTGACAAGAGATGCTCCATTTAATGAATACAAGAGACAAGCCAAGAAGCACTGAGTAGACACTGAATAGGATTAAACTATGTACAGAATAGTTTTTTGCCTTTTTGTTTCAGAATAAATTTTTTTATAGAACCCTTTTGCTGATTTTTAAAGTGTTACATAAACAGGATAGGTGAAATATTATCATGTAAAGCAACCATAAACACATGAAAAGACCTAGGTTTACAATTTATGATTAAAACTCTACTATCTACACAATATACATAGATATAAAATATAAAAACTTAAATATCTTAGAAACAGTAGCCAATCAGTTGTTTTAATTGTTGTATTTGAATTCAGCACATCAAAATACATAATAAATAGTACATTTTATCTCTGAAGCAGACGACATCTCAAAAATTGTAGACCAGTGTAATTTTAAGTCTGCCTTGGCATTATGCTGATGAGTTTTATTTTAATGACCAGAAATACATTTAGTTGCACATATTTAAAACTCAATGCAGACAGGAACCATTCCACCTAGTCTTACTGAAATTTTTTCCACTGGGGTGGAAAAATGGTTTCCACAAGTGTATCAGATGCAAATTCAGCTCATTGCTCGTTACGTCAGTAAACACCATTCAAACATATTAGCTGGAACAATATTAAATTATCCACCATATGCCAAAAAGGATAAAAATGTAATCTTTAACGTCAGAAGATGTAATCTAAGAGTTATATTTAAATTAATCGGAGTAGAGCTAGCTTGCCCATAAGGTAATAAAATATCTTGTGAGTGCCACACACTGAAATACACAAAACAAGGCATATTGGCTAGACTAAGGAAACTTTCCACTTCATACTTCTACGGCTGTGGAGAGTTATGCAGTAAAAATAGAAAGAAAATTATGCAAAGATTAGGTTTCAGGCAGACAAAATTATTTGCTGAAACAAATGAGGAATTCTGTTTCCCATTGTCTTAAATACTAGTTCAATATAGAAATATGACACCAGACAACTTTTAAACTGTAAAAAGACAGAAGAATGGGAAACAATAAAAAATCTTCCTGCAGCATGAACCAAGAGTCGGACCCAGCTTTCCAAACAGGTTCATAACTCATCAACTTAAGGGCACACCTAATGTCCATCCTGATCACAGATGCAAGACTTGCTGTAAAAGATATATCCCACATAAGGAATTGTGCAATCAGAATGTTAAGGATCTTACACTAATTTTCAAAAACCAAGACATGAGCAAGGCTTCCATTCTGAAAGTCCTGAATATCCAGCTTGAAAATCAGGCCCCTGTAAGTTGTCTCAAATTGGGCACCCAAACATTGAGACACCAATAAAACAGGGATAATACTTCCCCAATGTGAGGATAAATTCATTTGTTTGTGCAATGCTTAGACATACGGTGATGAGTGCCATAGAAAAGCCTCAGTATAAGAGTGGGGACCATCTTTTTGTTTTGTTTGTTTGTACAGCACCCAACAAAATGGTATCCTGGTCCATACTCCTAGGTGCTATTGTAATACAAATAATCAATAATAAATGACACAGAAGTAAGGTTCTATAGTTCCATTCTCTTCTCTCACAAAGATGTATTAAATATAGTCTAAGATACTTTTTGCATTTTTCCAGTTTTTAATAGGCATGAAAAACTGCAGCTATTTCATAATGTGGATGGACATACGGACTAGTGACTGAGATTCTTATTGAAGCATTAAAATTAGGTCTCACTTTCTAATGAAAACATCACCTTAAAGTTTCTTCAGTAATCAGATTAGGGCCAAATATTCTGTTTGCAGTGAGACCGTTTATACACTTTGGGCTAAATTCTGCTCTGTTACACATCGATGAGCTAATGGATTTTCAGTATACTTATTTAAATCCAGAGTAATAGATGGAAGAATTTAGCCTAGCATCGAGCTTAGTATATGGCTTTACTCTGAGGAAAGCCTTTTGTGCCTAAGTATTACTGATTTTGGTCATCTTTCCACTAACACACCTGGGTCAAATTCTGGTGGAAATGGCTCCAGTTTAAATTAATGGTGTTTCTGTAGATTTACACTCATGTAACAAAGAAAAATCTGGTTGCCTGCATATTATTCTTAAAGTGTTGTATCATTTTAAATGATTTTTTTCCCAGAATATAGTTGAAGCTGAATTATGAGAAGGGTCCTTTTTTCTGCCAGTTACTGATTTTCTTTGTCACCTGTCTATTGGTGCCTTGTTAATGTGATTTTTAGATAGCAAAGTGCAATAAGACTATAGTTTAGGATGAGGAATTTATATCTTCTAATTTCCTTAGGAAATGACTTCCTTCTTTGAACTGAGCTCAGTTATCACAGAGGTGAAAAAGCTCCACTGAGCCAAAGCATATATCTCACAGGAGAAGTACGGTGAGTATTACAAAACAGGAGGGCAACTAAGTTTTGTACACACTTTCCATGTACAGTTCATGAACATTGGACAGAAAGATATCTGTTGATGGAAAACCGAAAACTACAATAAAACTTGCTTTCAAAAAAATAAAATTGAGTAAAATGCTTGTGATGCTCTAAAAATTAACTCACGTGTTGTAAGATATCCAGGGGCAACTAGAAGCAGATGACCTAGCATAACTATTAATGATGATGTAAAACTGATGAATGTTTTTTTTCAAACTGGGGAAATGCCTCTGGCCAACAGAAAAATACCTCTGTTGCAATTTCCCCTCCAGTAAATTTGAAGTTCACTTATTAAATCAATGTTTTTTTTTAGAAGTGTGATACAGAAAGTGGTTTCTTTTCATGGTGGCCTTGTGTGGAAATATGTGTGTATGTATGGGGGCGTGTATTAGATATAAACAGCTATCCACATATACATGTGTGTATATAAGTAAACCTATGTATGTATCTATAACGAATTGAGTTCTGAATTATCACATTCTGATTCTTGATTTTTCTTTTTGAAAGAGTCAGACACTTATTTTCACCAGGGCAATTCCATTTGTGTGTAATTTCCCCACTTCCTGCCACTCCTGTTTCACATGAAGGATCCTTTTGTTAGGAACTCTGCTTTGTCGGGAAGTGGGGAAAAAAGTATATTGAGTTTTACACATGAGGGATTTAAATTATTAGGGGCTGGATGCTAAAGTTTAAAACTTATTAATGAATGGAATGAAACATGCCTAGATGCCAGTTTTACAAGTGATAGAAAATCTAGGCTTAGAAACTCTTCTCAATGAACATTATCTATAATAACTCAGAAAAAAGAGCCCCTCAGGAATTCCTCTATGTTACCCTGTTCTCTATTTCCTATATATTTTTACAAGTATTTATTTGTGACTGTTGTTAAAGACACTTCTCTGCTGATTCTCCATTATTTAGCTCTGCTGGTTCTCCATTATTTAGTTTTGGCGATCTCATCATGTCACATCTGTCTCTTATTTTATTTTCATTTTCTCTGTTTTGACGGTAATTCAGCTTTATGGGTTTTGTTCTGGTTTATTATCATTGTTTCTTTCAGCAACCCTTGTTTTTATGATTACTTTGTTTTGTTGCAACTCAGCTATATTTTGATTTTGTTTCCTTACTTCTGTCTCTGAACCACATTTTATCTTAATTTTTTTTTATCATTTCCCCTTCTGTTGTTTTCCAGGAGTCATTGTGCAGTTGTTGCACAGTCTATTATCTTTGCAGCCTCCCTACTGCTGCTCTCTCGCACCCAGCTGGCATGCACTGCTCTAGATGAAAAGTGAAAATGAAACTGCTTGATCAAATTATCCTCCAATATTTTTAATGGTTCTTTGTCTTTCAAAGCAATGATTAAGAATAATTTAAGGCCCTTACAGCCAGAGATGCAGCTAGGATATTTTGGCCCCAGAATAAATAATAGAAGCAGCCTAATGACTTCTCCCTTTTTCAGTGCTGCCAATCCAAAGTATTCAAAAATTGTTAGCCCCCCTTTAGGATTAATGCTTTAAAGTTTATCAACTTTTTCCATAAACATGAGGGGGTTTTTGTTCTGTTTTGTTTAATTTAATAACAAGATTCTCTCATAATGACACAACTCTCCCCAACTCCACCTCTCCCTCATCACCCCTAGCCTCTCCCTTTCTTTCCTGTCTTGCCCTCTTCCTCTAACGTAGGACCAGCATGGAAGGTTAAGAGATTCACTCCTCAGCCTGTTCA
Source organism: Gopherus flavomarginatus (assembly GCF_025201925.1). NCBI lineage: Eukaryota > Metazoa > Chordata > Testudines > Testudinidae > Gopherus > Gopherus flavomarginatus. The sequence goes on from NC_066618.1 coordinate 200,483,443, forward strand.
CCCACAAAAGGACTGGGAGGAGATGACAAAAACTAAAAGTTTATGTTATTCAGACATTATTGACATCATCAGTATTCTATTGTATGCAACCAATACGCAAACTGTGGTATACTCTGGTGGAAAAAGAAATAAATTGGCCAGCCAGTTATCTCTGTCCCAGTAGCCAGAAGAAATGTGATCAAAACATGTTATGTATAAACTATTTACTAAGTAGTGGAATATTGTTGAGCCTTGCAAGTGGTAAGACTAGGAACCAGTTCTGACAAAGATGTAGGAATCTGGGGAAATATTAGCTTCCCCTTCTCCCAGCCCTGTAGTTCAGATGTTTACATTTTTCTAGCTATATAACTGGAGAGAGAGAGAGAGAATGAATGGCAGGATTTGTCAACAGTGATTCTTTCTAAGGAAAATTAAATAAACCATTTTAAAATATATATGCACATTATTATTAGAGTTTGGCAGTCTACTCAAGAAAAGCACAGGACTAGAATACTAGGATAAGACTGTGTCTAAATAGTGCTGTGTAGCGAAGATAAAATTTTCACATAATCTTTCTATACTGAGCCTTACTTTAGCCAGTCCCCCGCTTTCAAAAGCACCAAATTTACCCTTATTTTTTAATGAAATCTGTGTGTCATATTGTATCCATTTTAACAGGACTTCCGGGGTTCTTTCCTATGCAACAACAGAAGTTGAAGCAGAGAATGAGAATGTGATGAAATACAACTGACAGGACGCTATCCAGAAAATGCTGCTAATCATATAGAATCTAAATACAATCAAGATGCTTTCTCTTTAAGAAGAATTTGAGAGACAGAAAGAGAGTAACAAAAAAGAATTTTGTCATTTTCACAGTATTGTGGTAATAAGCATGATCTGAAATATGCCACAAACTCATAAAGCAATAAGAACTTTAAGTATTTTGGGCCCAATGCTGCTCTCAGTTACTTCAGCACAATCCCAGTGTTGGCAAAAGTAAGAAAAACGCAAGGAAGCATCTAAAATAACAGGCATTTGAAAATGTGCATGTGAGTGACCATAGGAGGGTGGGGGGAGCCACCAGTTAAATGCCACACTGTCAGCAAGTACTAGCCAGGCTTGATTCTCACTACAGAACCTCTTGCAATCTACTTCAAATGCTGATGCAACCTTCTTTCTCCTGGCTCTGTGGAAACTGTATCCTAGACTCCCCTAATATGTAGAATGCTACTTTTTTTCAGACTTCACAGTGAATACAAATGCAGGACCAAGCTATCAGTACAGATTAAATGAAGCAAGTATACAGCAAAGAAATTGTTTCTAAAATAATTGGTGCACTCTTACACAGGTGTTCAGGGAATGCTTTACATTCTATTGTATGTAAAAGTTATGTATCAAATCTAAAATTCTTCCAGCTATTAAGCAGACTTCCACATATATTAGCTGCTTGGGAAAACCTTATTGTACAGAGTATAATTGTATATTATGTCTCTCAAAAGAACGTAGCAGTATAAATATGATTTGTATCCCTTTTACCTGCAAAGGACAGAAAATCTTCAAGGATGCCTCAAGGATACATCCAGTTTTGATCTTGGTATGAACCAACAGCTGTGCAAGCATGACATATTCCCTAATCCAGATGCCAGTCCTATTGTATAACACTCTGGTAAAAAATGCTTTTATTATTAACTTTATTGGGGGTGGAGGTGTAGGCAAATGGGGAGAAAGGTTTATAACCTCAGGTTCTGATCCTGTAAATTCAATGCATTACTGTTATGCATGTGGATACCTCCGATTGAACTCAGAGGGCAGGATTTTCCAAAGTCCCAAATTTTGTTGGATTTTGTTGGAAATCCCACCCAGTGAACTCTACTCTATGTGTAGAGTTACATGCACAGATATCTGAAGGACTAGGCCCATAATTTTCAGTTGAATGTCCTCTATTCTTTTGACAATTTAAGATCTAGCATCCAAGTAAAATCTCAAAACATCAAGCAATATAGAGTTCATCTCCTTCATTCTCCAGAAAAAAAAGCAAATATAGATGCTCTCATTGGACTTTTTTTAAGGGCTTTGGAGAAAGGTACAAATCTGAAAAACTGGAATTACAATTTAATAACAATACATTCAATGGAAAGACTTCAATGGGCTTTAGATCTGGCTTACAAATGACAAAAGCGTAAAAGTAGCAACAACATTCATATCGCCATCCGAAACATTTGTGAAAGCACAAAAGCCTTACATAAGACATGTGCATTATATTCTTCATAAAAAAGTAGTTGAGTGAGAAGTATTGTTCAGTCTCCAGTTACAACCACGCTTGTTTGTGTATTGCATCATTAATAAATTAAATAGTTTATTCCAGTGCCAAACAAATAACATTTTACGTTGATTTAGAAAAAAAATAAATGTGGGTTGACAATATGGACAAATTTTCTTTTCCTTTCTCATCAAGATCTGAAAATATGCTGTCACATATTTTATTTCAACTCAACATGAAACTCTGGAGGTACTTTAACATATACTTACTAGATCAAAATAGCTGAGATCATAAGGTAGCATCAGTATCAAAAATATCTTAGTCTACCTCCAATTTGCCAGAAAACAGAAGTGTTTCTCTTCAACCCCAAAATCTCTTTATTTTTCTAAGGAAAAATATCCATTGAAAAACCTTGACATTTTTATGGAAGGGAACACAAACTACATATTCTGTTTTTATTTTATAAGTATATACATTCCTCAAACATAAAAATGCCCATGTATTTCTCAAAATGAACAGATCAGAATTCTATAAATAAGACACACAAACACTAAACAAGTCTCCTGTCAAGTAACTACTTAGGTCTAGAACTTTTCTGTATCTGCTCTTGCCTGTGATACACCTTTACAACTTATTAGCATTTTCAGAATCTGCCCTACTAAGACATTTCAAATAAACCAACCAAATGTGCTAAAAAACATGCTCATTTGATACTATTTTGTCTGGAGAGGAGTGCAAGTCTTTGAAATATTGTCATTTGAATTCAGCTGTCTACTTTAATTTTCCATCATTTTGATGCAAGGACCTGTGACCAAACCTCCTTCACAAACATACAGTAGATTTTGGAGGTAGAGAACTGGGTCTTCCATTTCCTACGCTAGAAGAAAAGGAAGAAACTCAGGATTGCATTCCACCATCTATGTTTAGGTATACCCTTCCTGTTTTGGGCTCAGTGAATCACTTTTGTCTTGTGATTAGTCATGTTTGCTCAAAAATATGGAAAGTTTCCTTAGATTCTCTGAATTATTCATCAGATCTATTCTTGTGTTCTTAGTTATTAATTAGATCAAACCATACTTTCATGGAGACTGTGACAATAAAGTCATCTGTATGTGGTCTGTCAAATCTCTCCAGAGAAGAAAATTGTTCTTCTGAGCTAATACAGCTTAAAATGTGCAGCACAGAGCATGGGAGAGAGGGAGTGATTGTTCTAGTTCAGTGAATAACCTTTGACAATGTATTTTGTAATTATTCAAGCAATAAGCTAATTGTGTGAAGAGCTCTCATTCTCTCCTGCAGAGTTTGTCGTCTTTGGGCTTGTCTACACTGGCATTTTTTTTTCGATTTAACTAATGTCGCCAAGGAAAAATTGACAAAAGCTAAGTCACCAAAGCATGTCTACCTTTGCTCCCTCTGTCAACAGATGGTGTCCACATGCAGAACACCTTTGTCAACAGCCAGAACAATGGACTGTGGGTATGTATCCCACAATGCCTGGTGACACCATCTGTCGCTAGGTGTTGTGGGAATGTAAAAACAGAGTGCAGTGCATTCTGGGATGTGCAGAAAGTACCATCATGCACTGCTTTGTGTCTCACCCCTACAAAGGTTTCTGGCTTTCCTTCACGCCGTTTTTCCAACTGTCATTCTTTTGTAGTGCGCAGCCGCATCTGCAGTGAGAGAGGATGGATCTCACACTTCTTTCCTATATGCTGTTAATTGTCGTGAGGACATCCCAAATGGCAGCACAGTTACTCGCAGAGTTACTTGCAAAGTTAGCAGAGGATGAATCGCAGGCACCTGAGTGTGATATAGATGGCAGCAACTTATCAGTGCTTTGTGAATTCACAAAGAGCTACATACGGTAGACTGTCACTTTTGGGCTAGGGAAGCAATCACTGATTGGTGGGATCGCATTGTCATGCAGGTGTGGGATGATAACCAGTGGGTACAGAACTTTAGGATGCCTAAAACAACCTTCATGGAGCAATATGCTGAGCTGTCCCCCGACCTGTGGCGCAAGGACCTCAGATTGAGAGCTGCCCCTTTGGTAGAGAAGCGTGTTGCAATGACTGTGTGGAAGCTGGCGAATCCAGACTGCTACCAGTCAGTTGCAAATCAATTTGGAGTAGGAAAGTTCAGTGTTGGGGCTGTGTTACTCCAAGTGTGCAGAGCAATAAATCTCATCCTGCTGCATAGGACCATGACTCTGAGATGTGCATGAAACAGTGGATGGCTTTGCAAAGATGGGTTTCCCTAACTGGCAGGGCGATTGATGGCAGACACATTCCAATTTTAGAGCCAGACCACCTTGCCTCTGAATACATCAACAGGAAGGAATACTTCTCTATGGTATTGCAGGCACTTGTGGATCACTGGGGGCGTTTAATGGACATCAATGCAGGTTTGTCTGGAAAGGTGCATGACACATGCATCTTCAGGAACAGTGGCCTGTACAGCAAGCTGCAGGTGAGCACTTTCTTTCCAGGCCACAAATTCACAGTGGGGGATGTGGAAATGCCCATAGTAATTCTGAGAGACCCAGCTTACCTCTTACTGCCCTGGAGCATGAAACCTTACACAGTCCACCTGGACAGCAGCAAGGAGCATTTTAACAACAGGCTGAGCAGGTGCCGCAGAGTAGCCAAATGTGCCTTTGGCTGTTTGAAAGCTCACTGGAGGTGTTTAGATGGCAGACTAGACCCTACTGAGGATAATAATCCCATGGTCATAGCTGCGTGCTGCACTTTGCATAATCTGTGTGAATCTAAGGGTGAAATGTTTGCTCAGGTGTGGAGCATTGAGGCAGAGTGTTTGGCTGCACAGTTTGAACAGCCAGATGCTAGGGCTGTCAGAGGAGCCCAGAAGGCTGCTATTAACATCAGAGAAGCTTTGAGGAACGACTTTGACAATGCAGGGCAGTAACACATGTCTGCTTTGGAGTTGCTTCCCTGTTGTACAATTTTGGGGCCCAAGATATGTGCAACACAATGCTTTAGAAGCCTGTTCCCGAGAGTGGATTGACTGCTATACGCTTTTGCAGAACACAGAATAAAAACACTATACCATTAAATACCTTAACCTTTATTTAGTGTTAAAAAGGGAAAAACCTCACAACTGTGTGTAGCTCTATCATTGTGCAAGCTGTGAGTGGGGATGGAGCAATGGGGAAGCTCAGGAGTGCTATGAAGTGAAAAGGAATCAGTGGGCATAGAGAAGGGTAGAGTTGGCAAAGAATTGTGTATCCATATGCTGCAGTGGAGGTCGGCCACGGATTTACTGAGTCTGCAGCTGTATCAAAGTCTTAAGCATCTCTGTCTGATCCTCCATAACTTTTATCACCTGCTCTGTCGCTTGCCTAGCAGCAGCATTCTCTTTTCTGTCCTGCCTTTCGGCTTCCCAGCACTCTGCATTCCCTGGTCTGTCTCTTATCGCGCTGCACCACCTCCCGGAACATGTCTTCTTTGCTGCACCTAGGGTGTTTTCTTATCTGCCAAAGCTGGTCCACGGGAGTGCATGATGTGTTCTTCAAGGTCTGTGCTGAACAGAAGAGGGATTGTTACATTCTGGCAAATGATTGAAACATTTTATTACAAAGGGTATTTTGCTAGTAGAAATCACTTTCTCTCTGAGACTCTAGCAGGCACACAGCTCCGCAAGCACCCCAATCATGGTGAGTGTTGGGAGTGAGGGGAAGGTGGTTGTGTGTACGGACAAAAAGGTCATAGCTTGCAGTGCAGCTTTGCATTCTAAAACTATCCCACACTTTTTCACAGGTGCCCAACCTGCTGACTGACATCTTGCTGCTGCGGGTGACCAGAGAAACCAGGGCACAGCTGCTGAATGCTTGTGGCTTTTGCCCCTGTCTATATGCAGCTCAGCTGTGTGCCACTTTGGTCCCAGCTCCAGTGATTGCTACATGGCATGGTACAGTTTCCTACAATGAGGGAGCTAACAAGACTGCAATCTCTTGGAATCTGCAGCAGAGGATTAACAAGTACCTCTTGGAAACTTTCCAGAGCCTCTCTCTGGAGGATTTCCTGCAGGTCTCGATGCCCATCGACACCCTGCTTGACCATGCAGATTAGCTACACAGGGCAATGTCCAGCTCACAGAAAACATTACCTGTCTCCCACTTTTCGATTCCCTACACAAGCCACAGCAACTTACTTGGAGTCTCATCTGCTTCCTGCTCCCCGTTGAGCACTTCTGGAGTGGAGAAAAGTTCCTGGCTGCCTGCCTCACTGAGTGACCCCACTGGGAACACCACATCCTCTCCTAGCTTGACTTCTTCATACAAAATTTCACCCTGTGGGTTACCCCCTCTTTCTGCTGCCTGAAAAGTATCCATGGGGCTATCGGCAATGGAGGTGGGGTCACCACCAAGGATAGCATTCAGCTCCTTATAGAAGAGGCAGGTCTGGAGCAATGGTTCGCTCGCCTCAGCTCCTTTATCTTCACTGTGCACTGCTGGGAGTCCTATTATAGCCCTTTTTACACAAGCCTCAAGAAATTTGCCCATATGTGTCCCGATTCCTACAGGTCACTCGCAGCTGCAACTGAACCTGCAACCTCTCCCCATATACTGATCAGATCTAAAAACTCAGCAGTGGTCCAAGCAGAAGGGGGGTTTGCGATAGCCAGCCATGCTCACCTGGGAAGCCACCTGGGAAGCTCTTCTGGGAAGCCAGCAAGCAGGAAATGAGATTTAAAATTCCCAGAGCTTGCAAGAGGGAGGTGGGTTGGCTGCAGGGCAGCGGAGTTCAAACTGCTGACCAAAGTGGCATCACAGGAATTGTGGGATACTTTCTGGAGGCCAATAAAATAAGGGGGGGTGTGTGAAATGGTGTCTACACTGAATGTCTGTCGACAATAAAGGGACAGGAAAAGACAAAAGTGTCTTGCAGGGGTGGAAGTTTTTTGTCATCAAAACTAGGCTTTGTTTTTCTGAAAAAAGTCACATTGCAGTGTGTACACTATCGCTGTTTTGTCACCAAAAGCCAGTTTATAGTGACAAAACTTGCCAGTGTAAACAAGCCCAACTGTCAACTGAAGAGAAAAGACTAAAAAAGGATGTCAGCTCTCCTATGTCATCACAAAATGTGAAGGCCAATCTCAGGGCAAATCTCTGGTCTTAGAAAGTCACATTTTAAAAATAGTAGAAGCTGCAGTCCACATACCAGAATGGTGCATGCAGATGCTAAACCAATTAACCATAACAATAGGTGCTTGAGCCTTTTTGATGTGCAGACCTGTGTCCACATTTTGAAACGTTAAGACAATACCATAATGTAGCAACATCCTCTGAGGACTTCATTTTGCATGACTAGGTGTAAATGTGCCACATTCAGAGTGCATGGACAGAAATTAAAGGGATAAATGAAGAATTCTATGATTGGGGGCCATTGGGCTGAAGAATCTTAGCTAGAAAAGAAGGAACACTTCAAAAGGCAATCACTGAATATCTTCAGAAGATGGATCTTCTCATCTCACCCTCTTTACCGTAAGCGCCATCTACCTTTTCCTCACCTTGAAAATTCCTCTGACATCAAATTTGCCTACATCAGTCTTTCATACCACTAAAAGCTACACACACAAAAAAGAAAAAAATCAGTCTTACAGGATTCTCTTCTCTGAGTGGCAGAGAAATGTGAAGAGAGCCAGCCTTTAAAAACAGATTAATGCATGAAAGATAGGCAGAAAGAAAAACAGATTGTTTCAGTGAGAAACTGTCAGGTTAATCCTTAAATAAAATAAAATAAAACTCACACTAGCCTACTTGCTTTAGGTCATGTTGTGAGCTACAAAAATGCTTTGTGATCTATAATAGCCATAAAATTTGTGTAGATATCAGTTAATAAACAACCAGACATTTTATTCTAACAGAATATAATTAGAACAGGTCTGAAAATGTCCAGAGGAATGAAAGTTCAATGTAAAAAAGGGAAATTATTTTTCATGATTTTATTTTTTTCATTTCTTGGCCAGCTCTAAATATTATACAGACACTGAAGTATTTCCTGGAAAATATCCAGATTTTGTTAGCCTCCATAAGCCTAGTTAGATGTATTATGTTCTTAATGTCAATCTTATGACATCTTTCCCTGAAAAAGCTAGTCTCTGACGGCACTGTATGGCTTGTGAGGATATCAAGCAGTAAATGTAAGGTATTATAGAGCATTATCAGCTGTAAAGGGTGCTATAAAGGTGATTACTTTGAAGATCAGGACAAGCTGTATTTGCAGCTATATTTCTTACTTTCCTAGCTTTCTAATTTTGAAGATTTGTTTTAGTTACTCTTTGCCAAAGCAGATTTTGCAGCAGCCACAAGAGAGAGGAAAAGTGCTAGAGCATTTACTACATTCTGCCCTAGATATAACAGGGTTAATAATGTTTGATAAGCCTGTGCAATATAAAGACTGAAAAGAACTGATGCATTTTTAAAGGAATTGTCAGTCCCATTTGAGGCAGGCTCAACCATCACCCAGAGAACTCTGTCACTAAGCCTTGTCATTAACAATGATTTATGGCTATGGATATTCACAACAGCTGTGCCTTCACCTTTAACTATCTCATGCAATATTTAAAAAGTACTGGGAGATGCTGCAGCAGGGAAGCAACTCAATTGCTAGAAGGCATTACTGGTTTAAACTGGTTATTGTGCCTCCTTAAAAGTAGGGTACTAATTTTTCAGAGTTGCTCTTGCTCAGTCAATCTGCTGCAAGCAAAATAAGCAACATGTAGATCTCCAGATGAAGATCTTGTGAACTCAGAAACTCTGGGGTGTTGGCATCAACACTGGAATATTTCATCAACTTATCTATCTGCTGGCTGTTAACTATTGTCCTTCTTCCATTAACATTGGTTAGAAACGTGGTGCAGCTGTCTAAGAATACCCCAATTTTAAATTCCAGAAACACTATTTTTTGAGGGCTCACTTCCTCCAAGACATTAAGTTGCTTTTGTTCAAAGTGCAGTGTTTTGAATTTCTCACAGTATGAGCATACAGAAGAGGAAATTCCGAAAGCAGGGCTTTCAAAATGCAGCACATAACTTTCTGTGTCTGACATTTGAAAGCAGGAGGAAACATTATTAGTAATGTGTTGCTCAGCTGTAACTCTTCATCTTCAAAGCACTTCACAAAAATTTATTCTGACCGCTCCTTTAAGAGCTGCATAAATATTGTTGCCATTCTACAGATATGAATGCTCAAAGAAATTTACAGTGAGATTTTCATAGGGGTTGGGTAAGGCATGCAGTATTGCATCTCTGAGGAGCAGGGTGAGTGTATTATTGTGTTCTTGGAATCTTTGAAGTCTTCCAGTCTGATGATGGATATGAACAGAATTTTGAAAGTTCAGCTGCCTTGCGTGGTACCCAAGCTTTTCAGTACTCTATGTGAGTGCTCAGCCTTTGGGATTTTAGTAAGCACTTGTTTAAAGCTGTTATAACCAGCTACTTTGTACTTATTTTGTTACCCAGGGCTAGAATTTCTCTGCACTGCTCCAGATCCTGGGAGCCATATCCTAGGTCAAAGAGGGTGCCTTCACAGGAGAATGGATTAGAACTCAGGAGTTTCTGGCTGCTAGTCTCTTGCTCCAACCATTAAATTATTCCTTTACTACTAAACATGCTTCCTCTTTTTGTGTGTGTATGTGGTGCTTCTGAAAGGGGCTGGATTCATCTTGGAGACTCAAGTCCTTTTTCTATTCACAGAACAGGTACAGAGAGAGCAGCAGCCATTACACACTTCCTCACCATTGCGCAGGAAGCTCAGCCATAAAGAGACCAGATATAGGGGTAAGATGATGATTCAGGTACTATTCCATTAAATACTGTATGCTGTGGACAACTGCCCACTAGGAACTGGACTCAGACCATCAATGCATATAGGCCCCCAAAACAGCCATCAAAAATCTGTTAGTCTTTAAGGTGCCACTGGACTCCTCATTGTTGTTGTTTTTTTAATCAAAAGGGGATAATTTTCATTCACTACCAGCAAGAGATGAAAAGTTCTCTCCTTGCCCCCTTTCTCCACTATGTCAAAGCTGTGCTAAGATATAGTGTATATTTTCAGCCTGATGGAGCCAGCTGGAGCTCCCTGATGCTTAGCCATCCATACCCAGTGGGAATTAGATCAATAGGGGGCCCATTTTAACTTCTACCACTTGTGTAAATTCCATAGCATGAGCTATAATGGAGCCCAGTTTCACTGAGCCTCCTCCTGAGCCCAGCCCCATCTTGCCTCTGATATGCCCCTTCCCCCCACTTATGGGGGGACAGCTGTCACAGCAACTGACTAGGCCTCCTCCACCAGATTCATGCTTACTCAGGGGGAATTCTGTGCTGGGATTCTCCATCCAGCTGAAGGTTACTTTGCACTGTGTAACCTTTGTTAGTTAATGGTTACAGACGTGAACTGCCATTCCATCAATATGTAGAGCTACAGGACACACATTAAAAAAAAAACCCTCTAGAAATCACTAGTGACGTTTAAGAATATAATTTTCACAACATTTAAGAGCCAAAATGCCATTGAGAGCTGATGGGATTTAGTCTCCAAAGCACCTAAATCACTTTTGAAAAGGAGATTTAAGCTTCTAAATCAGTTAGGCATTGAAACACTGAGAGCAGCAATGACTAGATACCTTTAAAAATCTGTTCCAAAGAAGCTTTGAACACAGTGCTATGTAGGAAATATATAAATTACATGTGCATTTCCTTATTAATTCAATAGTTTATGAACATTTTTTAAAAGTCTAGAAAAAATGCCACCTACGTTTGTAGAAACAAAATCTAAAATATCCGTGTTTTTCCATCTAAATGTCATGTAAACCTGTATGAAAATTCTTATATATACTGAATATACAGTGGTACACATGAAGTTAAATAAAAACCACCTCTAAAATCCACGGTCTCTTGCATTAGAGATCATTCCCCTACCGTGCAATAATTTCTGTCAACTCATAACTCAATTGCTTGAAAAAAGTTACTATTCTCTGAAGAAAAAACAATTGTGAAATCCCCATTAAAGTTTGTAAACTTTCCTATATAACCTTCAGAATGCACCACGACTAAAATGGGGCAAATTTTGTCTGGGGCTTACTCAAGGAAGGGCAGCTCTGCTTTCGGGGTGTAGGGGGGAAGGAGGTCAGAAACTGCTGTTAAAGGTGCTCTGTGGTCAGCTTTGCAGCAGTGACTCACACCCCCTCAGGAATGTGCATAAAGGTATGAAACCTTTGTGGAGCAAGTCTCTTTGCTCTAAGTGATGAGGGAGCCAGTATGGCTCCAGGGAAGCAGCAATCGGGATTAAGCAGCATGGCTCCAGGGGCACGGAGAAGGGTGAGCTTGGTAAAGCAGGGGGCTGTTTCCCCCTGGTCTCAGAGGCAGGGAAAGACAAGCAGAGGAAAATTACAAGTAGGACACAAGGGGGGTGATTTAGGAAGTAAAGCTCGGCGGTGTGTTCTGCAGTCAGGAGACAGCGTGGCTTCAGGCTCTCAGGCAATCAACGTGCATTGAGAGTGGGAAGGGGAGGGAATTTAACTGTTTCATGTACCAGAGAGCAGTTTGCTGGAAAGGGGACAAGTAGAGGCTGCAGCACAGGACAGAACCAGTGGATCCCAAGGGCTGGAAGGGGACCCAAGGGAGACAGTAGTGCAGCAGGGACAGGGGGTGCTTACAAGCTGGGAGGCTACTAATGCCCTGGGTGATGTGTTTAATAATCCAGGGCAGCCTTATGCACTGAGGGAGGGAAATGACTGAGGGGAAGAATCCACTATGCAGGTGGGCAGGCTGTGTGGATTAATGGGGTAGTCATTGGAGCTGTGCAGCAAATGGTCAGTGAAGTTGTGTCTGAGGTTTTCTCCACAGTATTATAGAGCTTCCAAAGGGCACGAGGTCACCTAGAACCAGGATATTCTCTTCCACAGAACACAAGGGATGGCAGTAATGCTGATCCCAGGGGTGAGTGTTATCTGAACCAGACAGAGGTTGGGGGGATGGGTGGCAGAGGTGGCAGTTGCAGGGGCCGCAGTGAGGTGCAGGGACCATGCTCAATCAGTCCCTCAGTGAGTTCACCTGAGGGGGACAGGAGTGAGCCTGTTGGGTTGTAAATACTCTGAGCCCAGGAGTGGGAGGTCCAGAAGCCTGGGCAGACCCACCTAGGGGTGGCACCTTCAGTGGGGGCACTGATGGTATTCCACAGCTGCTGCAAGCTAATTTTCATTTACTACAGCAGCTTCAGGCAACTAGGTGTGAGCAGTCTGCACAGGGTGACAGGGTAGGCCCAGCATAGGCTCAAGTTTGGGCAGTAGGACGGGGGCAGGCTCCCGGCAAAGGTAGCAAAGCCCATGCTGGGAACGAACCCCCTAAGCATGTGGGATTTCATTGGCCATCAGGGTACGTAACCTCATGGGACAGAGTAGAGCCTCCTGGGAGGTCTATGGGGGAGCAGGGCTCTGCGGAGTTCCCTCTATGCAGTCCTGAGTGTGGTTATGCCGGGGTGGATGACCCAATGGGAGTTCACCTACTCAGTACAACTAAAGATAAAATCCCGAGAGGGAAATACATGGCTATATTATCCCTATTGCACAGGGAGGTGTTGACAGACAGTAAACATGGGCAAGGCAAAAAAAAACAGCGATCTGCTTAAGAGACCAAGGGTGCCTAGAACATGGGAAAATTGGAAGGCAGCATTCCTCATCTATGCGGGTGTTATAGTACAGGCCTACCAGAGAGGAGCGCTGCCTTGGTTAAGTGTATGGATATAATTAGGTGGGCACACAATATGTTTGGGGGCATGTCCAGGTTTAATTATGATGAGCAGGTGCGATTAAGGGCAGCAACACAAACTGGTATAAGGTGGGACATACCTCATCACACATTTTGGTTGGAGTGGATGACACCAAGGATGCCAGGAGTTCACGCAGACAGTGGTTTGTTCATATCACAACAAGCTCTGGCGGGGCCCCAGGCATGTAATAGTATTTGCTGGGCATTTAATGATAGTTGTTTTTGCAACCCCTGTAGATACAGGCATGTTTGCGAGACATGTTTTGGGACCCATTGAGCCCGTTCTTGCCAGAGTGGAAAGGGAAGATCACTGGGAGGAAACAGGAATGGGGGTGGCGCAAGAATCAACCACAGGTATGGCACGGATGGAACAGGGTCTGGGACATAAAGCACAAGCTGGGGAGGGGATGAGCTAGGGATAGTGCAATGGGCACAGGCTCCAACACCAGTTAGGCCGGATGTGTTAAGGGTTCTCCTATGAGATTACCCTAACAGAGCAGATGGGGCAAATTTGTGGGAGGGGTTTAAAGCAGGATTTCGGATCCCTTTTGTGGGAAATAAAATTCATTTGATGTCAAAAAATGTAAAGACTGGCTGGGATGAGACATATTGTTCAAAAAAAGATTGCAAAAAAATTAAAGGAGGGCAGGATAGCTGGGCCATTTAATCAATTGCCAATAGGACATTTGAGAGTTTCCCCCCTGGGCTGGTCCCCAAGAAGACCCCAGGGACATACCGATTAATTCATCACCTGTCATACCTGCAGGGTGGCTCTGTTAATGATGAAATAGACTCGGCACTATGTTCCATATGCTATTCCTCCATTGATGAAGCCGTTCGTATTGGTAAGGCGTGTGGGCCTGGGGCACTAATGGCTAAATGGGATATGAAGTCTGCTTTCCAACTACTGTTGGTGCACCCATTGAACTTTGACCTGTCGGATTTCTGTTTTGAGGGACAATCTTATTTATTTTTTTATTTCAACAAGGCTCTGCCCATGCAGCTTTTGAAAAATTCAGTCCGATGTTGCACTGGGCAGTGGTGCAGTCAGCGGGACTAAACCAAGTAGTGAATTATTTGGATGATTTTTTGTTCACAGGGCGAGCTGGGTCAGATGAGTGTATTCACCTGTTGGACACATTTCAGGCCCTGGCTAAAAAGTTGGGGGTACCCCTAGTGGAGGAAAACACAGAAGGCCCTTCCACTACATTGACCTACCTGGGGATTGAGCTGGACACCAAGGAAGGTGTATCTCAGCTCTCTCAGGATAAGCATCAGGAGCTATTGGAGTTGCTCCAGAGAGCAGTAGGGGCTAAAAAACTCATACTGCAGGAACTGCAATCTATTCTGGGGCACCTTAACTTTGCTTGCAGGGTTGTTGCCCTGGGGCAGGCTTTTGTGCCCAGCTGGCAGCAGCAATGGCCGTCATAGCCAGGCCACACCATTACATACAAGTCACTAGAGAGATGAAGGAAGACTTGAGGGTGTGGGAAAGTTTTCTGAGTTGATTTAATGGGGTATCATTGTGGAGGGAGGAATGGTTATTACAAAGGGGTTTAAAAATCCACTCAAATGTGGCAGGAGGTGCAGGTTTTGGGGTGTTTTATCAAGGCGAATGGTGTGTGCAAAAATGGCCCACCACCTGGACACAAAATGGAGTTGTGCATGACATGAACTTGGAATTTTTCCCTATTTTAGTTGCGGTGGCAATTTGGGGATCGGAGCAATTTGGGGATTAATAAAAGGATGTGCTTCTGGTGCAACAACATGACAGTGGTACAGGTTATCAATCACCAAACTTCCAGATCGCACAGGATTATGAAGTTGGTAAGGGTGTTTGTTCTACAATGCTTAACCTTCACCATCTGTTTTTCTTCAAAGCACGTGGCAGGCATGGATAATGGCACAGCAGACGCCTTGTCTCATTTTCAGTTTGACAGATTTTGTAAGCTTGCACCAGGGGCTAGCAGTGAACCTGAGCAGATGCCACTGGCTCTCTGGAACCTCAGAATGAGATGTGGTCGGTGGAATGGAGATTTTTGGCTCCAGCTTACAAGTTGTTTATTTTGTTTCCTTTTAAGGAGTCTTGTCAATTCCAGGATCTAGAGAATGGGTTGCCTATGTGACCCTCCATGGAGGGCGGTTGTTGCATGACTGGGTCAAGGACAATGCAACTGTTGGTGCCCCTTGACAATCACACATGGGACAATGGATTCTTTCTCCTCAGTAGGGCTGCTAGGCAACAGGCCATTTGGAGATGTCTGGGAACCCGGCGGGGTTGTGGGGGGAGGCAGCCAAGCAAATTGCTGGTGCCTCCTTGTGACGGATGTTCAGTGCAGGTGCTCCATAGGGAGGGAGCCAGTGACCAGATAAATGCCCTGCTAAAGGACTTAAAAGGAGGTACTGAATAAGGGAACAGAACGGGGGAGGGGGTTGGGGGCTCCTATGATTGGTACAGCTGGGAGCCAATTACCACCACCACCACCCTCCCATTCTCATAGCCCTCCTTAGCCCTCTTACGAAGGTGGTGAATGATAAGGTCCAAGCCCTGGGTTGGCTGGAGGACCTGGATGGAAATAAAGGTGGGCTGGTGGAAGTCCCGGAGAACTGATTTGAATAAGTATGGATTTGCCTGCCCTGTACACTTTAGCTGCTGGGTGGTCCCAGACATCTATATAATAAAGTTGTGGCCTGATTAAAACCCATAATAAGTCTCCTGTCCTTCTTGTGGTGTACCCAGACAATGATTAGTAATAGACTTACGGTTTTTAAAAGGGCACAGTTGTTTCTCCAAGTTTTTCTCATTTCAAATATGTATTGGCTGGATAAAGTGACCTCATCAGACATACCCAGTCTCATAGGGAGAACTATGATTTGGGGCTTTCATTGCCAGCAAACACAGTAACATAGAAAAAAACACAAGGTTAGAGTTGTGGTTGGTTGGCTGGTTTTTGTTTTTCCTCCCCAACTTGTTAACTTGGGAGTAAACTGAGCATTCAAGAAAAGTCCGGAAATAACAGCATTGATAAGTGCCAGGTAGTATGCAAGCTTCCTCATACAGTACTACTAATACATCTACTTCCTGACTGACTGTAGTAATCTTGTTGATTCCAGAACAGAGCTGCTAGTCATGCAGTGAACAAATAAAGAATGGGATGAGGCCCTTAAAGTCATTTTCATTTGTGATATATGCTGTGATTTGAACTCTGCTCTCCAGAGGTGAAAGGCACATGCACTGGATTACCTAGACTTTGGATATTCTTTGAATGTTGCATTTTTATTGTAGTGATATCCTACAAAGCGTAACTGTGGAAGGTGAGATTGAATTTGTCTTGTGCATTACATGAGTATCAGCTTTTGGGGAGAAGATCAGTGAAGCAAATGCAACTCTTTTACTCACCTCTCCTATTTGTTTTGCTTTATAGACTGGACAAGAGACAGTTGACATGTTCCAAACCTCAAGGCAAAGGATAAGCAAATGCCCTGCACAGAAGATGAGGCAGCTGGCACTATCTACTGCACCAGGCATGTTTCCAATTTATAAAGTAGAACATTTAAGTTACTGGTGCAAAACACTTACCTTATTGCCAACTATGTGAAACAAAATTAGTTATAGTCAATTTAATTATGTACAGAACATAGAAGTATAATCAATTTATTAAGAATTATTCCATACACACTCTACCCCCATTGAGTAATAAAGGAAACAACACATCTCATGAATGATTATTTGTAAGGCAAAAGGAGAACACACATACTGTCGTGATTAGATAATCTCAAGGAGGAGATAGCAACAGACAAAGGAAACAGCGCATTGAAGAAAATTCAGAAATAAATGTTAATATTTATTGTCAGTACATTTTGAATTAGCTGGTCTGTTTTCTTTGCTACTTCTTACCAGCTGTATCTCTCAAAGATACTTTCTTTGCTTTTTTCCCCTCCTCTTTGATGAGGAAATTATTCACGTCAGGGTATATCTTCAAAAGCATGAAGACACACTAGATACCCAAATGTCAATGAAAGTCATATTTGCAACCTGGACAATGTCTTACTATATGTGTTCTAATGAAATAACTTCCCAGAGAAGTATTTTGTTTGTTCCCTTGAAGATAGTTTGTGTTTATGTTTAGCCCTTTTATCAGCATAAAGTGATCTCAAACTTCTATTTATTGTTGATTATTAACTTATTTTAACTGTACAGATTCCTCTGTGGTTGACAGCTCTAGTTAAAAGTTAAGGGCTACATTTTCAAGTGTCCATTCATTACTTTATAATCAGTTTAATACACTAAATCTTACACTAGCAAGGATCAGGGCCCCAATGTGCTAATCACAAAGATAGTCCCTGCCCAAATGAGCTGACAGTCATAAAGTATTTCATGAGAAACAACAGACAGTTATAGCAAATAGGTGGGAGGGGAGCACAAGGGTAACAGTGACATGATTAGTGTTTTAAGCAGTAGTCATAGCCTGCCAGCTGCTTTCCCCATTGCTAAGAGTTTCATAGGCATCATGGCAAAGGTGTGTTTAGGAGATTTGAAGGATGATATTGTGGATTTTTACAGGGAGCTCCTCCGATGTATAAGAGGCAGTATGGATGCCTCGGTTTTGGGGTGCCCAAGTTCAGAATCTTAACTTTTTATCAGAGCTGCATAATCAATGAAGGATTTGCATGGGTGAAAGTGATCTAATAATTGAAATCAACCTTTTGCTTATGTTGTATGACTAACATAAGATAAAATAAAAGAAAAAATCAGTCAGGTGAACAGACTAAATAATTCTCTGTGAAGACATTCTTGGGAGTGAACAACTTTTTGAAAACCTAACCCCCAAAATTATAGGCACCCAATATTAACAGACACCCTTGAAAATGTAGGCCTAAACTATTGCAGAGGCTCTCCTCAAACTGGACAATATCAATTACTCTTGAAATGCATTGGAGATTATGGAGAAATATTCTCTCGGACACAACATTGCTATGAACATTTTGTTCACACAGATGCTGCAAGCTTCTGAGGTCAGTCAGGAACAAGTACAGTACAACCCACTTCCATTGAAAAAGAGATTATTGTTCTCTATCAAGGTTTCCAACTGCTGCTCATTAGCTGAGACAGCCAAAGTGAAACACAATGAATGGCATTTTTTTTCTTTTCTTTTTTTTCTGGCTTCCAAGAATTTGAGCCAAATTCTGTCTTCAGGTACATCTGTGTAACCTGCTGACTTTAATGGGGTTATGCAGGTGAAACAGAACAGAATGTGACCCTTGATTTTTAATACACAGAGTATTGGAGCCAAATTCTTCTTTCAAAAGTAATAGAAAAATCATTTTCCTAAGTCCTTGCGCACATGTTCTGCTGGGTGATCTGAGTTTTTTCATTTCTCTAGCTCTATCCATTAGATTGTTTCAATCTGAAGATCTGTAACTAAAAGTAGAGATGTATAAATCTTGATCTGGTGTAAATGTACTCATTTAAACTGACTTATCTACTGTTCTTTCCCCTCTCACAGCTCTAACTTTTAAGGGATATCAGTACTATGCAAGATTTTCTTTTGTCTGCCTTGGTTGCTGCTGAGGGTTGCTACATACAGAGATTAGAAACTTGAACAAAAAATAACAAAAATACATTCATTTCAGAAACAATGCATTTTCATAGTAGTAAATCCTCTAACCCCAAATCAGCAAAGCATGTAAACACAAGTATAATATTAAGCATGGTCTGGAGTCCCATTTAAGTCAATAGGACTTGTACATGTGATTAAAGTTAAGCACGTTTGTGTTTTGATAAACAATGCAGGCTTGCTAAACAGGGATCTATGTGCCAGATACGAGCACATTGAAGGCAGTGGGAGACTTTTAATTGACTTGAAGGACTTTGGATCACACCCATATGAGTAGCAGTGCTTGCCAGACTGGGCCCTACATTTGTTCCTATTTATAAGGCAATTGCTGACATAGTGGAGGAAAAAATTAGAGAGAGAAAAGAAATTCATGGGAAACCTATCTGGGGACTCCCGCTACCATTACAATATCAGGAAAAGTATTGTGAACTAACAGAAAATATAACAAATGCAAAATGTTAGATACATTATGTTTTGATTCACACCAGAAAAATGGAAACATATGTATCCGAGATAAATGTTGAAGCAGTAAATACAGATAATGCTGATGTAATGCATGTGTTTTGGGACTGTGTAAAACTATTGGGAAAATATACAGCAAATACTGATTGAAATGCTAGAAAAGGGGAACACTCCACTGGATGTAAGACTGACTCCTTTGGGCTTTTCTCCTACTCTTTGTGTGTCTTACAATCAGAAATTTCCTCATTTATTCTGCTCATATTCTTGCCCCTTGCTCTTATCTCATCAGCTTCCATGCTGATGTAAAGTCCTGTTACATTTGCAGTGCACAGCAAGAAGTTTTATTGGACCTGCAATAATATTTAGCAGGAACTATGCGAAATATTATTGAGAACTATCTGCTGGCATCTTCGCTGTTATCAAACTATTTACATATATACAAATAGAGCACTCCTGTAACATCCTACTACATAATGGAAGGTGAGTCAGATCAATTAACTACATAATCTTTAAATGATTTGGTAACTTTATAGCTCTTCCACTTTAAGTGGTTCAAATAAGAATCCTTTCATGCTCTTTGCCCTCAAGAGATTTCTGTGATGCTAGATTTACTGTCAATGCCTTTGCCAGCTTCTGAGAGTCACCAGTAGAGGAACTCCCCTCATAGTCACCACCAGTCTCCATCCAGACTGAGAACTATCACAGGTTGTATCTTGGAGGTCAACTTTGTATATAACTACAGACAGAGCACTCCTCTAACAACTGGCTTTCTTAAAGAAATGGAAATCAGAAAAGGTCCCAACAGCCCAGAGAAGTTTCATAGTGTAAATAAGTCCTGCTAGATACTACAGGAATAAAGCTTCTTTCAATAAAGAAATAAATTAAAAGGCCATTGAAATGTAGATGTTTGTAACTAGAGGTTTAATAGAGCAGGGGAGTTGTTAGTACTACATGAGTTTGGTTCGGGTCTGATCACGCCCTATTCCATTATGAGCATTCCTTTATTAGAAAGACATTGTCAAATTGAAGGGAGTTCAGAGAAGAGAAATAAATTATTATGGGGCTGGTAGGATTTGTTTAGGAGAAAAGATTTAAACTGTAGCTAGAGAGAGACAGAGAAAGAGTAAGAGAGATCTTGCATGAGAAGCCAATCCTGAGGGAAGTAACAAATCTATCAATATATGAAGTATGTACCAAGGAGAGAATGGAATTATTTAGGATGGTGCTGGAAGACTAAATAGGCATAAACAGTAAAGTAGAATTTTTTTGGTTGGGAAAAAAATGGTTAAAAATTTCATCCCATTTTTCAACCTGTCAACATTTTTGAATTTTTCAAACGAAAAAAGGGATAAAAAATGTCCCCATCTTTCAGCCAGTTCTAGTGATGGATGAAATTGAGAAAGGGAACATTTAATCTGCTAGCAGGAAAACATCTAACATCCTGTTAAATAATCTTCCCAAATTATAATATCTTTTAGGACGTTTAAAATTAGACTAGAGAAAGGAGGTAGAAATGCAATTTGTGGCAAGAAAATAGAGTATATGACCAAACAAGTCTCTTCCATCTCTAGCTCCTATGATTCATTTCCACCTACAAGACCAGAATAAGTACAAATATCCTAATGTGAAACAGTAAATGAAATATTGCAGTTATTACATGCATGGTTACTTTGGTTTTTATTTCAGTTTCCAGATGAATCCTGTGTACTGTCTATCAAAATGTTAAACATTGGAAAAAAAATCAGGCTATACCTTAAAAGCATCCTAATAATGTCTTTGTTGACTGAATGAGGTACCTCTGAAACCATAAAGAGGCTGTCAAGTCCTTCCATTGACAGAATCAGGGCCATCGCTAGGGGGTACAGGGCCCAGGGTGGAAGTGAGGAATCTGTCACTTCTGAAACTGACTATACCAGCCAATTGTACTGATCTGCAGGGGCCCGCAAAGCACAGGGTCCGGAGCAGTCACCCTGATTTGCTGTACCCAAAGGATGGTTCTGTACAGAATATAGCCACCTAAGTAGGTTAACAAGAGCAGAAGTAGGACGATCTCATACAACAACTCAGATTCTGTAGGAGTATTGTCCAAATATGCTAAAAAACAGTGAAGCAGCCACCTGCTGCTCTTGTTCAAGCCACTGGATTCCCTCCTTGTTTCCTGTAGACAGCATCTCTCAATGCCTCCTTAGGAGCTGCTCAAACTACCCAACGTGCACTGCGCAGCTGTGAGCAGCCTCTTTTGCTCACTCCACTGTAGCAACTGCAAGGTTCTTTCCAGTTTTCTCTAGCCCATGCTACTGCGGGTATTGCTGGTATTTGTTGCTTGCCTCATCCCCTCTGTCTTGCTGACCAGACATTCCCTGTCAACATCCCTTGGCTATTATTGCTGTGGGTTACTCTCCGGCTGGAGGGCCAAATAAGTGTCTCTGTGCTACATACACATATATTCTATTGTCTCTTATACACTGCAGACCCTTTGCTCCATGATCTGGAGATGGAACGTGCACAATGTTTCCCCGAGCAAGGGACTTTTCTGCTTCTGGTTCTGCAAATGGCACTAGCCCCGTCTCCTTAATGATGCTCATGATGTATTTATTTTAAGACACTTTGATTTCTCTCCATGCTACCATGCCTTCTCCTTCCACAAATTCGTTCCTGATCCAAAAAAGACAATCTAAGATGGACTCAGTAGGCATTGCTAAGATGAACATAAACTTCACCTAACTCACATGTAAACAAAAACGTTTCCATGAATCTACATAGAAAGTTTTAAAAAATGGCTGCAAACTCAGTAAAACCTAAATTGATTATAATTCAGTGGAATGTTTGTAAAACGTTCTCACATCTCTAGATGTAGATCTCTTTGCTATGAAGTCATTAGAAATTGAAACTGGCTACATAAAATGTATTCCATCATTACATTCCCTATTTTTTCCATTTTGTTATTAATTTAATATAGAAACCTCATGTGTAGAGATATATACACCTGCCCCTGGAAATTTCCACTACATGCATCTGACGAAGTGGGTATTCACCCACGAAAGCTCATGCTCCAAAACATCTGTTAGTCTATAAGGTGCCACAGGATTCTTTGCTGCTCATGTGTAGAGTTACCTTGTGCCTGTCTTGGGAGGTGCACCAAAAGGAAATGCTTCAAGGAGATATAATCCCAAGTATGCAGGGGGGAGACACCTGCAGCTACATATTTTAAGGTAGTATAGTGTATGCTCCACTGGGAACCCAGTCTGATATTGTGACTGATGTAGAGGAAACCTAGCTATGACTCTCCCTCCTCCTAGAGAAAAGCTCTAAAGACTCATAATAGAGACAAAACCAATAGGTTGCTCTGGAAATTAAAAATAGCTAAACCTATAGATTTTAATAGAGACTGAAGTTTCTGTTGTAGAAGTCTATACAATGCATTTACAAACAAAACAGACAAATAGATTTTAAGACCAGAAGACCATTAGATCATCTAGTCTAACCTCCTGGCCCTAGAATTTCATCCAGTTACTCCTGTACTCATCCCGGTAGCTTATGTTTGGTTAAACCATATCTTGCAGAAAGGCAGCCAGTCTTAATTAAAAGACATGAAGAGACAGAAAATCCATCAGGTCCCCTGATGGTTTTTTCAATGGTTAATCATCCCCATTGTTTAAAATGTATCTCTTATTTTCTAAATTGTATAGAAATGTTATGACTCTTTATTAGCATTTTATAAGAATTTGCCAGCATAGTTCCCTACTCTTCCTTGCCCCCTTTGGTGATACTTTGTGCCCCAGTGCAAGAGCGATCCCTACATTCAGGGAGCTCACGTATTGTGATTACACCCATCCACTCTGTGTAGGTGCAAGACAGCATCATTGAAAATGTCCTCCCTATTTCACACAATATTAATAATAAATGCTGGGATAATGAGGTATTGGGTTTCAGAGTATTTCACCTACTTTGTACTATTACCGCATTATACTGTTACTTGTAATTCCTGAGTTTTCTCCAAAGACACTCAGGCCTGCCTTTATCCTAGCAATGACACCATCAAAATCCTTTTTATTAATAAACCTGAATATTTATTAAACAGGCAACAGCAAAAACCAAAACAAGAGCCAACAAAATACTTGGAATTCAAAAGTAAAATGATTGTTCATTTTGAGAAAGTTTATTTCTTTTACTTTAAGTAAAGTCCTTCAGAGAGGAAAATGTTTAAAAGTGGAGCAGGTCAAGAAGAAAGATTCAAGCTTTAGAAGTAGTTCCCACTGTGCAGAATTGTAGATGGATATATTTTCATACCTTCTTCTGTTATTTTTTTGAAAAATTATTGGGATAAAAATATTGATGTACATTTCAGTAAAAATATCATGGGCTTTTTTAAAAATTCCACCCCAAAATTATAAGCATCACAGCAACATGTCCCAGAGAAAAAGATAAAGCTACATGGAAAGTCCATGCAGTTTTACTGTTCATACTTTATTATGTTTTACTATTATGTTTATCATTATTTACAAAGTTAACTTTTCTTAGTATAATTGTTGGTCATTCGGATAATTGAGCTTGCTGATGTCCTTGAAAAGTAAGTTAAAAATGATGTTTCCTGTAATGAGGCTTCCAAGATTTTATAAAACATGTTCTAGAAGCAACAATATTTTAGTTAAACCTTCCTTCTATTTTTCTAAACTATACAAGTAGTGCCAAGTGAGGAAAAAGAAATAAAAGTCTTCCCAAATAAATTTTATGCATGTTGGCAATATGTCTCCAGGGATCTCTGTCCACAGGAATGAATTTACAATCTGAGCTGGATTTGAACCAGTCACCCAGAGTTGACCTCATTACCAATTCTATGAGCCATCTGGTCCCCTTTAACTATGTTGCTTATAAAATCACATCTCTTTTTACACTGCCACTGTCAGTGTTGCATAACATGAAGCACTAATGAACCCAGGAGATATGACATGTCAAGACCAAGAGGTAACTCAGAATGATCCAGCTTACTGCTGTGGGAGAGGTATATCCTTACTTATTAGACAACTTTTAAAGCAAAATTACATTCATATAAAACTCATTTGCCATGGGATGAACCTCGATTAATGGGAGATATGATCACTTTAGGCTAAAACATCATTATGGTACAAGATTTTATTACCTGTTAAATTAGACCATGACCATTTTCCCTTTACCTCTGAAGGCTGTGTGTGTGTGAGAGAGAGAAGAGGGAACAAGTGACAATTATTTTCTGCTTTTCCTGAATGGCTTTCTATGTTCTCTGAAACTCTCAGCAATGGTATCCACTTGTAAGGGCGAAGCTCATCATCTATTGGCAGACTGTGTCAGGCAAGAAGCTGATCATTGTTCCACAAGATATTTTTGACAGATTTTAAGGTGAATCAGTATCTCTTTTTTGCCTCATGCTGGAACAAAGATAAGTGCAACACTGCAGAAACCAAAATGCTGAGCATCAGCACCATAGCACTGGGGACAGCTCCCAGAATCAGAAGTCACACTGAATTTATAACTATTCTCCCACAGTAGACAACATTGTTCCTACTTTTCTAAGAGCAATAGGAACTGCACAACAGAGTAAAACAAGGCCAAAAGGACAATGACAGGTAAAAAATATATATTTTAAAAACAAAATCAGATTTCCGTCATTGTGTTATTAGTAATGCTATAGATTTTTAACTGATTTTTTTAAATCTATCATATTTTTTTCTGTGTGTTTAAACATTTTCATTTCATCTTTGACAACAAAAGTAGGATAGTTTGGTACAATTTTTTCTAGGGTGATGAGTACCAAATAAAAATGGCATCAATTGAAATTTTGTAAAATTTAATAAACTATTTCCATTAAGATTAGGTTTAGTAAAAAAGCTTTAAAGCTATAAAACATAAATTAGGTTGCATGTTAGCTGAGGTCATCCCTACAACAACTAAAATGAAAGCCCTTGTGACAAAGGAATATGATAGTCTAGTTAATCAAAAAATGTTAACACATACTTTTACTATGTAAAATAAACCAAAATTGATCTCCTTTGTGGCATGAGCCAAGGGCAGTATAAGTCAGTGAGTTTTTCCATTAACTTCAGTGGACTTTGAATCAGGCTGTTACAGAGGTGCCTGGAAAATTTTCATCAAAACTGGAAAATGTCATTGGAAAATTCAGACTAAGATTTTTTTTCTATTTTCCAGCCAGTGCTCCTGTTTTATCTTGAAGTTTATTTTGTTCCTTATTTTAGTGTGTAAGCTCAAGATTTTTTTTCTAACAATGTCTTAATATGGATTTCAACATAATGGATAACATTCAGACCAAATCTCAATACATCAAAACCACCTTAAAATATGAATATCATATTGTAATATAATTTTCTAAAAGATAAATGAGGATGGGGAAGATTGAAAAGTTATTTTCCTACTCTAATGCTTATTGGAAGCACCTGAGTTAAGGTTATTTCAAACGCTAGAAATAGTAATTGACATTAAATATGCTCTAATGTCTGGATTCTGTTAAATTCAATTTTTGTATCAAAGCAATTTAAAAAAATTGCTTCATTATTGAAATAAGTATTACTTAAAAATATGAACAGCTTTCAAATTATTTCATGGGGTACATTAAGGAAAGACCTGGCATAATAGATTTATTTTATTTTCCCTAATCGTCAAATACATGCATAAGAATGATAAAACAAATGTTTATTAGAGACAGAGCTGTATACAGGATAGTAGTAAACATAAATCATTATTTTTCCCACCTTGTGGTTAACAAAATTGAAGCAGGATCAAGTCTTGCACATGGTCCAGGTTTTCTGACCCTCTTTGTTTGAGCCTGTAGAGATTGCTTATCAGCTTCAATAACTGGAGAGGAATCACATTACTTCCAGTACCTGGGAAAATCATGTGTAACGTGATCCTGAAGAAACGTCATCAAGAAACAAACTTAGAGAGGAACAAGCAGGATTTAGACCATTGAGACCATGTGCAGACCATCTTGTTTATTCTCAGGCATATTAAAGAACAAAATGCGGCGTGGCAAGTAGCTCTTGTGATAAATTTTATAGATTTCAACAGGCTTTTGACAGCAGACTCAGAGACAGTCTTTGCAGAATTATGGGATATAATGGAATACCAGCAAAAATAATTAGAATAACTAAGGATCTATATGATAATACCAAATGTGCAGTCAGAGATGGTGATAACATCAGCCAATAGTTTGCAGTGACAACTGGAGTTAGGCAAGAGTGTATTATGTCGCCACTATTGTTTGCAGTGATCATTGAGTAACTATCAGAAAGCAACAAAGGAACTTAAGGGAAAAATAATAAAGCACAATTGGATGACCTTGTTTTTGCTAATGACATTGTCCTGCTTAGCTCCACACATGGAAAAGAAGAGGCAGCTTTTTGCAGATAAAAGCAAAACAAGTTGTTTGGTTTGATCAACAAAGGAAGAGAAAATATATGGTAATCAATGACCTACAACTGACCATTGGAATGGATAAAGAAACACTAAAAAAGTAAGACATTTTACTTATATAGGAAGTGAGATGTGCAATGATGGTGACACCATGTTAGATGTCAGCCAATGAATATCAAAAGCAGCAAAAAACTTTCATAAACTTGAAAAGATTTAGAAAAGTTGCATGATTGACACTCACACACAAATTTTTCACACCAGCTATATGTCTGTCTTCTTTCATGGAGCCAAGTCACAGAAATCTACAACAGAAATTGGTAAGAGCAGTGTTTCTCAAACTGGGGCTGCCGCTTGTGTAGGGAAAGCCCCTGGCAGGCCAGGCCGGTTTGTTTACCTGCCCCATCCACAGATCCAGCCGATCGCAGCTCCCACTGGCTGCAGTTCGCTGTTCCAGGCCAATGGGAGCTGAGGGAAGTAGCGCAGGCCAAGAAACATACTGGCCGCAGCCTGGAGCAGCGAACTGCAGCCAGTGGGAGCCTCAATCAGCCAGACCTGCGGATGCAGCAGGTGAACAAACCAGCCCGGCCCACCAGGGGCTTTCCCTACACAAGTGGCAGACCTAGTTTGAGAAACACTGGCTAAGAAGAAAACTCATTTGAAAAGTAAATGCCTGCAGATCTTCAAAGTTCATTAGAAAGAGTTTCTTGCAACATCAGAAACTTTAAGTAGAGCAAATCAATCTAAAGCTTCAAATAGGGTAAGAAGACTACAGTGAACATATTTAGAACATTCTATAGGGATGCCACCAACACTACTTCCATGGCAAGTGAAAATACAGACCCCACCTGGAAAGAATAAAAGGGTAACCTACAAAACTTTCTGCAGAACAATAGAAAAGGAAGCCTAATCCATGAACATGATACTCAAAAGCCTGAACAAACCAACACAGAACAAAATATGATGGGGTCTCCATGCACCTGTCAGTGAAGGAGGATCAAGAATAAAGTAGAGAGAGCTCTTTTCACCTCTTCCACAGATTATCTAAAAGAAAAAACCCGCATCCTTTGCACAAGTCCATGATATTTCCTTTTTCTCCTTGCCTATTTTTCATGCATGATTAATACAACTTTAATACAATTCTGTCACTATAGTCAAACTTATTAGAGACATGAAAGCAATGCAAATATTTTGATATGACAATATAGGTTTAAAAAAATCTCTATGGGTCTGATCAAAAACTTGTTTAAGTCAATTGGGGTCTATTTATTAACTGATTTTAATGAGCATTGGATCGGGACCTAAGTCTATGAATAAAAATAGAAAAATAAAAATCCCAAATTCTGCAAGTACGTATGCACATGAGTGGTTTCATACACTTGGATAGTCCCACTGAGTTGAAAGGAACTACTCTCATGTGCAAAGTTACTCATTGTGCATAAGCGTTCATGTGATCTGGGTCTAAGTTGATTTCACAGAGTGGCTGTTCTATTGCTTACTTTCTGTTGTGGAGATTCCATCTTTTGGTGCTGAAAAGCAGGATCGTTACATGATTCTGGCTCTCCCTCTTGTTTCCACAGTCTGAATTTCATTAAAAGACATCTCAAATACATTAAAATACTTTAACATTACTTTTCCATGTAAGTGATTGCTGTAGTTGCCATAAGAATGTTGTGTTCACAAAAAGGGGTGATGACATGGTCCAAGCACTTGTGAAAGGGAGGAAAATATTTGGCTTGCTATTTCCTGAATTCTGCTACCCTTGGTTGAGCTGTCCTCAACTCATACATTTCTTCAATCAAGCTGCCGTTGACCAAAGCCTCCCAAATCTAGCCATTTTATTTACAATGAGACCCCTGTATAGTTCAGTTGTCTGAGTCCAGTTTAAATAACTTCTTCCTGAAAATATACCGCAGTGCAGCTCCTGATACAAGAGGCACCGTGAAGTGTTTTATTTTTGGACTAACATTTTAGACCAATCAAAAAACAAATGTAAAAATGCATTGTGCATGCACGACATTTCCCATTTTAAGGTCTTCTAGTTTTAAAACTATTAAACCAACTCTCTTCAAAGTCATGTTAGATAACAGAGAGACCTAAAAAACAATCCCAGTTTGATCTTTCTAGCTTTTTTTCCCACTAACCATATATGAAATTTATAATTAGAATTTATGGAATAAGTAAACATATGTATTTTTTTTAAAAAACCATTTATTATTTGAAAAAAGGCACAACAAATTTTCCAAAATTAAAAATTCCCTTCAGTTCCATTGGGCTTAGCATGAAAAAAATTGCTGGAAAAAGGAATAGTTGGAGAAAGTTTTGAACAACTGAAAAAGAGGATTAGAAAAGAAACAACAACACAGCCGCAATATACTGACTACTATCATGTCAATTTCTGTCTGGAATGAAATTCCTCATTTAGGGTTAAATATATTTTCAATTAGCAAAAATCCTGCATAGTCTAACAGATCTTGTTTTTATACTGAGAATACCCAAAAGCCACATACACAATAGCTTTAACTTATTTGCAATACTTGAGTGTACTATATTGTGTTTTAGGAAATGTTCCAACAGGACCACGTCATATTCCCTAATTAACACACAGGTGACTTCAGTTAAAGATTAATCAAAGCTTTTTCCTACATCCAATATTGTAGATGTAGGCCAAGTGTAGAGAGAGAGAGAGGGCTATCATTTCACTGACCTTATCAGCAGCTGGGTAAGCTTTCATCAACTCTCTCATTAGTTACATCTGACTGATTGACAAGGTTACCCCAAGTAGAGGCGCAGAAGTCAAACAGATTATTTGCATATTATATTAATGACATTCATAAGCCACCATTTGGTGTTCCTTGGGGAGATATCAGAACGCTGCTCAGTTGCTTTAGTATTCACAAACTGTTATAAGAAAAATACAGTGATTAGTTCTAATACCTTAAGGCTAGACTGGCTGGCCGATGGGAGTGTGCTAGGGTGTAAAATGAGTAAGAAACCTAACTCTGCCTTGCATTCTCTACACACACAGATTTAGGCACAATTTACTTTTCTGTACTTATTTATTTCCATTTATATGACACAGCTTTCTGAAAATCATGTATTCCAAGCTGCAGCCACTTTGGTTATTTTCTGGTTTGGAGGGAGGAGCTGGCAATCTATAAAAAGCATACGGCTAACCTATACTCCACCTCACCCAAATGGCTGCCTCCTCAAAAAACTTGGGTAAATATATTGGTCTTGCAGCATGCCCTGAAGGTCAACTGGATTGTGCTATTTTGGGTCAAAGGTGATAACAAGTACAGCTGCTCAGATAATAGTATCAGAAAAATTTTGTTTGGGAAAAAAGGTCATTTTTTTTATCCAAAAACAATTTTTTTAACAACAAATTTCAACTAACTAACAATAAATTCCAAAGAGATAAAACACTCTTATAATCTGTCCTGAGTACAGGAAGGCACATAATTACACTGCTCCCAGGGCACAGTAATGAACTGCAAGGAGCTTGTTTCTGCTTT
Organism: Gopherus flavomarginatus; assembly: GCF_025201925.1. Taxonomy (NCBI): domain Eukaryota; kingdom Metazoa; phylum Chordata; order Testudines; family Testudinidae; genus Gopherus; species Gopherus flavomarginatus. The sequence continues at coordinate 200,513,469 of NC_066618.1, forward strand.
CCCCCCTTGCTCCTTAGGGGAAGTGAGCTGAGCCAGACCTTGTCCTCGAACACTTATTGTCTGGGTGCACCGCAAGGAGCACAGGAGACACTTGTTATGGATTTTAATTAGGCCTCAACTTTATTATCTAGATGTCTGGGACTACCCAGCAGGTAAAGTGTACAGTCAGGCAAATTCATGCTTATTCAAATCAATTATCTGAGGCTTCCACCAGCCCTCCCTTTGTTTCCATCCAGGTCCCCCAGCCAACCCATGGCTTGGACCTTACCATCCACCACCTCCGTAAGAGGGTTAAGGAGGGCTATAAGAATGAGGCGGTGGGGGTGATTGGCTCCCAGCTGTACCAGTCACAGGAGTCCCCAACCCCTTCCCACATTCTGTTCCATTATCCAGTACCTTCTTTTAAGTCCTTTACCAGGCCATTTATCTAGTCACTGGCTGCCCTTCCTATGGAGCACCTGCACTGCAAATCCGACACAAGGAGGCAATTTGCTTGGCTGACTCCCCTGCAACCCAGCCAGGTTCCCAGACATCTCCAAATGGCCTGTTGCCTAACAGCCCTACTGGGGAGAAAGAACCCATTGTCCCGTGTGTGATTGTCAAGGGGCAACAGCAGCTGTATTGTCCCTGACCCGGTGCTACAACAACTGCCCTTCACGGAGGGCCACATAGGCAATCTGCTCTCTGGATTCTGGAATTGACAAGACTCCTTAAGAAAAAACAAAGTAAACAATTTGTAAGCTGGAGCCAAAAATCTCCATTCCACTGACCATATCATATTCCAAGGTATCAGAGAGCCAGCGGCATCTGCTTGGGTTCACTACTAGCCCCTGGTGAAAGCTCATGAAATCTGTGAAACTGGAAATGAGACAAGGCATTTGCTATGCCATCATCCATGCCCGGCATGTGCTTGGAAGAAAAACAGATGATGAAGGTTAAACATTGTAGAACAAATGCGCTTACCAACTTCATAATCCTGTGCAATCTGGAAGTTTGGCAACTGATAACCTGTACCCCTGCCATCTTGTCGTACCAGAAGCACACCCTTTTATTAGTCAGCTCCAATCCCCAAATCACCACTGCAACTAAAATGGGGGTAAATTCCAAAAAGGTCATGTTATGCAAAACCCCATTTTGTGTCCAGGTGGCAGGCCATTTTTTGTGCACACCATTTTCCTTGATAAAACACCCCAAAACCTGTGCCCCTTGCCACACCTGAGTGGATTTTTAATGCCATTCCCCGTAATAACCATTCCCCGTAATAACCATTCCTCACTCCACAATGAAACTCCATTAAATCAACTCAGAAAACTTTCCCACACCCTCAAGTCTTCCTTCATCTCTCTAGTGACTTGTATGTAATGGTGTGGCCTGGCTATGCTGGCCATTGCTGCTGCCAGCCAGGCACAAAACGCCCACCCCAGGGCAACAACCCTGCAAGCAAAGTTCTGGTTCCCCAGAATAGATTGCAGTTCCTGCAGCATGAGTTTTTTAGCGCCTACGGCTCTTTGGAGCAACTCCAATAGCTCCTGAAGCTTATCCTGAGGAAGCCAACATATGCCCTCCCTGGTGTCCAGCTCAATGTAATTTAAAGGCCTTCTGTTTTCTTCTCTGTTAGGGGTACCCCCAGCTTTTTAGTCAGGGCCTGAAATGTGTCCAATAGGTGAACACACTCATCTGACCCAACTAACCCTGCGAACAAAAAATCATCCAAATAATTCACTACTTGGTTTAGTCCCACTGACTGCACCACTGCGCAGTGCAGCACTGTACTGAATTTCTCAGAAGTTGTACAAGATATCGAACAGCCCATGGGCATAGCCTTGTCAAAATAAAGTTGCCTCATAAAACAGAAACCCAACAGGTCAAAGTCCAATGGGTGCACCAACAGTAGTCAGAAAGCAAACTTGATATCACATAACTTAGAGCAGCCTCATTGCTACTCTCTGTTGTTCCTGGAAGTTTGTGACACCAAGAGGGGACCACCAGGTCACAAAGGTTTCCCTCTCATTTCCGTCTTTCCCTGACACTAGAGATTCCATTGGGATGGGAAGTCATCAGAAAGCCTGTAAAACTGGCACTGTAAACCCACATATCTCCCGCAATCTGCCTGGCAGCCCCTGCCATACTCCACACTTACCTTCAGCAACCCTCCAAAAACAATAGAGATCTATCCTGCTAGGAACAACCTGCCTCACTGCAACAGCCCTTTTGCTACCTAACATGAAGCAACACTGACAGAGTTCTGCAGGAAGATCAGCACTTAGAGTGAGAAACTAGCCATGGTGACATGCGGTTGTGTGCAGAGAAATGAAACTGTTATTTAAGGCAAAGCTTTGGCCTTGAAGAATATGATTCTTGTAAATGTCAAGTTCATGCCTCCTAGGAGAGACAGCGCATCACGCTTGTCCCTGAATGCCAGCCAAAGCAAACTAGCTGATGTAATGTTAGTAGTGTTGTTACCGGTGCCAAATATGAAATAGAAAACAAATTAGTATGCAGGGTAATTTTTCTGAATGCAGATCATCCTTTACTAATTCTAGTGAAGCTGCAGATACTAATAGGGATGTTACAGACTCATATAGGCTGTCTACACTGGTACATACCAGCAACCAGCAATAGCAGTGGGGTGGGGCGGGGGGAAAGTTACAGCACCAGGTAAAAAGCAGCAAAGGACAAAATCAAGGACATATGATTCCTTTCCTTGATGCCTGCAGTGATCAAACCCAGGAAACGTGTTTGATATGTTGGCAGATGAAGTGTTCCTCCAATCTCCAATAAGTGGGTACCTCAACAATGCTAAACCACACTGTCAAAGCAAGGTATGTAATGAGAAAAATCAGGGTGGTCAGCAGCACGTTTCAGGTGGAGAAAACAGGGTCATAGTGTGACAGGAAGCTGTGAGATGGGGCAGCAGCACAAGCACATGCACAATTGTCTGTAGGTGACCCAGAGTAATCGTGACCCGCTAGACTCTTCCTGAGAACACTGAGAGGAGCCAATGATACCTTGATATACAACCCACAGAATCAAATGTAGCCTGTCCATAGATACTGATGTTTGTCCTACTCCCCATCTCCTTTGTGGAGAACAAAGGCTTCTGGACACCTAATGGCTGATCTTCTATGAGGGCAGGAGCTAAGACATGTTTTTCCTCATAAAAGGCTCTGCCCAAGCTTTGCTGAACAGTGAACAGTTCAGTATGGATATGCCCGTTAGAGCTCTGAGAGGGGGAGGTACATCTGACTACAGCCATGTGGACAGGGTGTTGTGAAGCTTAATCAATTCTTCTTTGTAAAGCACTTTGAAATCCTTGCATGAAAGCATTTGCAGATAGTATTATTATTATTATATTCTATATGCACATTGCTCTTTCCACTCCTTACCCATGCTGTAGAAAATCGTCCATTCATCTGGGTGCAAATTCTGCCTAGATGTTTCTATACTCAGACCCCTCAACTGTATAGAACTTCACATGCTTTGAAGCTCTCTGTCATGCATTTTTGCCTTCTGAGATGATCTTACACATCTGGGCTGCGATGAACAAAAGCCAGCACGGCACTTGCCAATGTCCAAGGTGAGCTGTTACCACTCCCTTGCTATGCTGCCACCTTCAGCCTGATAGAGCCTGGTGCTCCTGTGCCACATCCCATAGCAGGTCTGCAAGTGAGAGAGAAAGGTGGGGAACAGGGAGCAAACAATGGTGGAACCCAATGGAGGGAACAAGCAAACAGCAGTGGGTGGGAGACAGTGGGGCATGAAATTGGGTGGAAAACAAGGAGAGATCAGTCACAGGTATGCAAACAGGTGTTGGACATTTCTGTCATCTGTCACATATCGTGCTGGCTCATGTCAAGCTGTGGCAAGTGTGAAGGTGGCGAGGTAAACTGATACTTTCTAGGTGCTTCCAACTTTTAGCAATCGGAATACCTAGTGGAATGTGTATCCTTCAAGCCTCTCAAAAGCCCTTCTGAGGAAGAGAGAAGTACATAAACAGAAAAACTAGACTAAAGCCTAAGGGTATGATCATTTACCTTTACTGCTTATGTAACTTTGAGCTAATTACTTTACAGTTCGGCTTTTCGCTTATAAGTACTATCCTAATGTTCAATAGCTGCACTTTTAACAATCCATTGGTATCTAATTAGCAGAGTAACTGTCTTCCTAAATCTAAATTAAATGCTTATTGGAGACACCTAAGTTAAGGTTATTTCAAATGCTAGAAATAGTAATTGACATTAAATATGTGTATTGGTAACTTGCTGATTATACCTATCTTTTTATATGTCAATTATCTAAAATCAAGAGGTTGTTTTTTTTCTAAATTATAAAATAAAATGCTGTACTAAAAATTGATTTACACATTTTACTGAATATTGACTTTTAATTGTATCCCAAGAAGTTTTACGTCTGCATCCTCTAGACTATATGTCTGGAAACCTTAGAGGTTGTAATAATGATACTTTAATGTTGAACTTAGACAAATGCAGATTTCTTCTTTGAGACTACTACCATAAGTTAAATTTACATAAGCTTCTCCATCTTGCCTACCTCATCTGATTCCTAATACGTGTACAAATGTTCTTCAGCAAGACAGAAATTGTCTACACTGCTATAAATTCTAATATGTGATCATTATCTACAGTATAGAATTTAATGTTGCCTACTGTACCATTATATAAAGGAGTATATTGTGGGATGGTGGCAATGAAAGCAAACAAAAGTTCTCTAATTGTGATGTTTTCAAAATTGAGGCCCTGCCCTGAGTCCAGAAAATAGACCCATTCAACCCATTTTTGTACTTACAAATCTATTTTCACCTGGCAGTTACTTACTAGTGTTAGTTTATGCAGCTTTCAAGTGCACGTGATAGTGAGGGTGTGTAAAGCAATATTTTGGATGTAACTTAGGGATCAACCAAAGTTTTGAAAACATGGTCTTGTGTCTTCTCCTACTCATATACTTGTTGTAGATGTAATTTATGTAGAAAAATGCTGAGTTCACTGTCTCCATGTAAGAGGAACAAGTGAAACATTTTCATGTAACTATCTTAGCAATGTTCTGCTCTAAAAGCAGACCACACCCCAGCTAAAAGTTGGCCAAGCAAAGCTTTACAATATATATTCAGTCTAAATAGCCTTTTATTTTAATGAAGAGTTATAGATACTATGCTAAGGAATGTACCTCTACCCTTGTTCCATGGGCTAATCAAGGTAGAATATGCCCCTGAATATATATGGTATATTTCAGATACTAAATACATAATCATGCAACAAGGGCTTTCCAAATGCCCTTATTAACTTACATAAAACAGATGTATGGTATTACATGTAGGTGAGACAAGGGTGATGAAGAACCATTTATTTCTATACTTAAAAATGAACAAACACTCTTGTAGTTTAGTTTTAAAAAACTGTATTGCCAATTATGTTCTGACCAAAGCATCTTTTATTTTAGGGATTTGGGTAATGGTAATTTCAGAACCTGATCTTACAGCTAAATAAGGGTTTGGTTTGGTTGGATTTTCTTGCTTGTTTGAATGAGCTGTTAAAGATGCAACTGTAAAAATCCTGCCTAAGCAGAATACCTACATGAATTATTTTCAAAAGCAACTAAGTAACTTAAGAGCAAAAGTCTCATTGACTCTCAACAAATACAATATATACACTATAAGTGAAATCATGGTCCCACTGAATCCACTTATATACCTAATCTCAATTTTAATTTCAATGAGACTTGGGATTACTAAATCACTTAGGCACTTTTGAAAATCGCACCTTTTAAAACCAAATCCTGCACTCCTTACTGGGGGGGAATTATTGAAGAAAATTGATGTGAAGAATCAGTCCCATAATTAGTGGCAACACAAATTCACTATTTCCAATTTAAAATTAGGCTCAATCCATATTCTGCAACCTTAAAAAAATGGGTTGTATTGTCACATATGCTGAACACCTACAATTCTCATTGACTTGTATGAGATTTGTTGGTACTCAGCACGTCAGAAAATCAGGCCACATTTATGGATTTAGGAGCCTAACTTTAGGCATCCATTTCTGAAAATGTTTGCCATACTTCTTACGTAAATTGAGATTAGCCATATGTAGTATGCATATAATAGTTATTTAATTGTTCCATATTTATCAAGATGACAGCAGGAAATATTATGTACTGCAGTTGATGTTCTTTATTCCTGATTAATGGGAAAAGAGGTATAGAATTGCCCTTTGAATATTAAAATAAATATAAGGAGAAATCTAGTGGGAAACAATTAATAGCTTGAACTTAATAGACTTCTACAGGGCCAGGTGATTTCTTCTCTGTTGGGGAACATCTCTAAGTCCTCTTTTTCTTGTTATGTTCATAAGAATAGTTGAAAGAAGCCATGCTGATAATAATTACATTCTAAATTAGCTGATAACTCTTTACCAAATAAATCATATAGCACAGTCTCTGTTAGACCATCAATTATAGTTTAAATGAATCCATGCAAAACTCCATAATTGTGAGTTAGAATCACAGTTTTTGGAATTTAAAGTATTATTACAGCAGAGCCTCAAAGGTCATCCAGTACAGTGGAGAGCAGTTTCCAGTTAGCAGAATCTTCTTTTATCGACACACTATAACCAGCAACCTTACTATAGCCATATGGTAGATAACATCAGAATTTTAATTTCTACTGACATTTATCTTCCAGGATACTTCCTCTCATAATAATCATGCCTGGAATTTGTAGAGCACCTCACAAACAATGCATTTTTTTTTCTCTCTCACTCTCTCTCACACACATGCACACTCTATATTTTAATTATCAGAAAATAATTAACTTGCTTTAATATTTATTGCTTGCTGTCCCCCATATAATTAAGGTTTCCCAGCATTTCCCACTATAAGATCCTGTTTTCAGTTGCTTAAATGTTTCCCAAACTCTAAGCATTCAAACTGAAATTTTCCATGCAGTCAGAATTTATTTTGAAAGTTTCAACAGAAATGGTTTCACTGTTTTGAAGAGTTAGATTAGGGAAACAATGTTGTTTTGCCTGAAATTTAAAAAAAATGCTTACAACCACTTCTTTGAGAAGCCCTAGTGCCTTCGTGTTTTGGAACAACAACTTAAAATTTGGCAAGGGGTTGTCTTTTTGTTAGGTGTGTGCTTTTTGCCATCCTCATAAATTTCTGCCTTATTTTGGTCAAGTCATAAACCTTTGTGAAAACTCAGTTCATACATGTTCAATAGAGATTTGTTAGAGTTTGGCAGCTAAATTCTCCAAATATTCCATCTGCAAGGAGCATGCTCCAGCCCAGAACTGTGGAGACCAAGCAGAATTTTCCCTGCAATTGCTCCTCCTAAACTGCTGCAGGGAATTGTGGCTCAAGGTATCACAGCTGAGAGCAAGGAGACTGTGCTCTCAATGTGTTCAAATACCATGAAAGAGAAAGCAACCTGAGTCAAATGCAGAAGGGGACAAGAATGGAGGATAATTAAAGACTGTATACAATACAGTATATAAAACTCACAAAGGGGACAAATTAATGTTACCAGGGCAACCTTAATTCTGGCATTTCCTAACATTTCAGTGCTATACTTTGCCAACCTTAACATTCTTTTAGCATAGTAATCTGTAATAAAGAGGCTCAAGTTATTGAAACAACCTGGATCTTCCTAAGACTTTGCCGCTACAAAGTGAAAAGCATTTTCAAACAGTAACAGCTTGCTTTGTTGAAACCTGTAACTTTCTTGCCTCTACATATAGCCACATTCACATATAGCCACAATATAGTGTAATCTACCTGTTTGAGGGATTAATACACACTTAAAAGAAGTGAGAAATAAGCAATTGTGCTCCATAGTGACATATAAGGAAAACCTATGGGGGGGACAAAATATTAAGGTGCTTGACCTACTACTCCTTGGAGTACCATGGTCCCCCACCATGTCACAGAGTCACATTATGTAAAGATGAGACTGTCAACAAAAATAATGCCTTTAATTCTATTTAGTTTACTTACTTTATACAATAGTCCTGGGAGAATACTGTGCCACTGCACATAAGCAGAATTCATGTCACCTGCAGTTTTTTTGCTTCCCTGCAGAAAAATGACTAGCTGTGCAGGTACATTATTTCAGGCACCCGGAGCAGCCGATGGAGAGGTAAATCACCCTGGGGTTGGGGACACCCCAGCCAGTGGCTCCTTTTCTGAACCAGGATCAGCTGCTAATACTCGCTGGGCTGGAGGCAGAAAAGGATGGGACTTTCTCTTCCCCTGCAAGGAGTGGCTGGGGTTTTGTCAGACCCACCCCCAGAAATCTCCCCCAGCTGCAGGAAGCTCAGCATCCTTCCCTGCTTTCTGCCCCATTGCTCCTCAGCTGTGGGGGGAAGGGGTCACTGTATGGGGAGCTGCTCCCCCATTTGACCAACCCCCATGCATCCAGACCGCCCATACCCAGAAACCCCCACCAAGCCTCACCCCACACACCCAGAACCCCCCCTAGCTGTCCGTTCCCAAACCCCACCCCATTGAACCTCAACCCCTGCATCTGGACCCCCCTGCCTCCAGACCTTCACATCTGCACCCAGATCACCCCCCCACTGAGCTCTCTGCACTCAACCCCCACTTTGTCAAGCCCCACACCCCTGAACCACCCTGAACTCCCACATCCAGACACCCATGCCACTAACCCCCAATTAGCTGCACACAGACCACCACCCCACCAAGCCCCACTCACCCAGACTTCTTGCTGAGACCTCCACATGCAGACCCCTCCACTAAGCTCCAACCATATTCACCTGGAAGCCCCTGCAAAGTCCCACTGCCCCTGTACCTGGAACCTCCCTCTCCCATACCTAGACTCCCCACTGAGCTGTCTGCACCCAGATTGCACCCAGATTGTCCCACACAGAATCCTCTTACCCCACTTCTGGATCTCCCCACACTGAGCCTCTCCACACTTGGATCCTGTCTGGTTGAGAAGACCTGGTGTGCCTAGCACAGAGGGCAGAGCCCTAAAGTGTTTCTGGGGCAGGCTCAGACCTTGTGCTGTGTCAGGGTCAGGAGCAGCCTCAACACCAACTCCCTGTGTCCCTGGGATAGGAGGTGCAGAGGCTGCCGGGTATGCAAAATTTTAAATTTTTTGGTGCAGAATGCCCTCAGGAGTAATACAAACTGAGTTTCTTTTCCCCAGACAATATAATCAGTGTTCGGAATTCTGTGTCCTGGGCGGTTCTGGCATACTCTGGGATATTTGGTGTGTTCATTTCCATGCATGTTACAAGGAGCTCTCCATGTGCACATGGAAAGGAGAATATAACGTTATCCAGCTAGCTTCTCAAGAGCTAAAAGATGACCAGACTTACGCAGTGACAGGTTGCATACTTTGTCTTTTACTATTCAATTTAAAAAAAGTTACTACCTATAGCAACTACTTTATTATAACTATTCCTACTACGAGAAAAGTAAAACTTGACAAAAATCACTGTTTGCCAGTGCCAAGCATAACCTCTGGCCGTAATAATTCACCCACCCAAAACCTGCCCTCAGTCTACTGTGTTTCACTTTTATGTCATCCATCTTTCTTAAAAATTTCAGTTCCAGTCCTCACCTTAGCTCTTACAGCTTTCTTCGGTTTTCAGTGTGGAGCTGCTGTTCTTGTTTTTAATGAAAAAAGTTTTATTTTTCCCCTCATTATTTTTCCCCCTTATCCCTCTCATATCAGGTACTGATGTGAATTTTTTTCATTTCTTTCAGAGCCCACTGCACTGGCATTAGTCAGACATGCCTTTGGAAATCAACTCACAGCATCACTTTCTTGTCAAAATATAGCTGAGCCTCTCATTGTCACTCTCTCTCTCTCTCGGGTTTCCTGCCATCAGCCGGGTACTCATTCCACAGTGTTTCACTGGAATTTTTTTTTAGTAATGCTAATATTCATTAGCGGCTTTGATTTCCAGGTGCATTTGGTTATTATTTGTGCTCGTAAAAGAAAGGAACTAATATCAGATCAAGATCAAATATAATGGGCTAATTTTCAAAGAATGCACTTTTAGAGATTACCCTTGCAAGGGAGCAAGCGTACACCCACAGTTATGTGAGGGTTTACCATTGGCCTATTAATATTAAAAATGAATTCAGTGAGGTTAAAAATATATATGAAAATCATAAACTTCCAGAATATGCAAGTGCAGGCAGAACAAGGGGCTATTGGACAGCTACCTGTGCCTGCTGTACGGTCTTGCACTCATCCAGGCTCAGCCACAGTAGGAGACATTGGAAGGCAGTGGATAAATGAGGACGTTGGTCTAGAAGAGAAGCAGCCATGGTAGATCACAGGAGACTATCCCATTAGTCAGAGCTATAGTCTCATGTTAAGAAATGTATTGGCCAAGAAGGAGATCTTTTGAATAGCCAGAAGGATGATAGATAGGTACCTGTCCACCCTGGTTATTTACAGCATGGTGGTGTCAATAATAGAATGTTGTGTAACCTCTGGTCAAAATGAACTCGTGGCTCTCCCCAGCTGGCTACTTCTTATGCAGCAGAGCATGGCACTGTCATAGTTCTAGGACTGCTGCCAGGAACCTCCTACTGTCTAGACACAGAAATATCCTTAGAGAATATCCATCTGCCTAAACAGGAGTCTCTGTGGTATGAAATTGGGACAAATAGTCTGACTGTGTCTGAAGGGGTGAGGCTTCTCACTCCCACTCCCCTAGTCCCTTCAAAATAGTCTCAGTTTCCCTAACCCCAAAAGGGGTAGAAGTAAGCAGTACCAACCATTTAATGGCTCCCTTTGGGGCTTGCAGAACTGATCCTACCCAGCTAGCATGCTAAAGACCATTTCTTCTTATAGGACTGGGGGAGAGATCGATGAATGAACTGCCTGGGGCAGATCCCTTGAAGGCTTCCAGGGAATTCTTCAGAACTGTAAAGCCACTGTCTGTTTTTTAAGCCATTATTCCACCCTCTGACAGGGTAAGAGGGGCAGGGTCCAGCCTTGACCATGGCAGCTCTTTGATCACTTCCTTACCAGTGTGGGGTTTATATACCCCATCACAGGCACCTATAGTGTGGAGGATTGGCAAAAGTCCTCAGGGGGAATTCCTCAGTCACATGGAACCAGAACTCCTAAATCCATGCTGGTGATCTTGTCTCTCCCATGGAGAGTACAGTGCTGCCCAAAAAATACTGGGAAAAGCTTGATAGCCGGAGAAACACAGAAGAGTAAGTGGAGTGAATTCCTATTCGGATGGATACCATGCCATGTGCATGTATCTTTGCTGTTAGTTTTCTATTTCCTCAATCCCTTTAGAAACCATCAGATATGTAGAAGATTTTTGGCAGGTGACACACATTTATACCAAAACAACATCGTACTCTCTCAGTAAGAAAACCATAACTTTTAATCTCACACATTGGCTGCATCTGCACTAGAAAATTTTATAATTTTCCATTACTGTTGGTCCCCTGGTAACAGCAATAGTATATGCTGTGGTGTAGAGAGGACTCAGGTGTTTTACCAACATGTCCTCTAATCTTATTCAGAACAAATTTAGATGACACAGTGGTAAGAGCTCTTGAGTACTGACTACACTAAAATGTCCAAAATTGCTATAACTTATGGTGAATTATGGGTCCTAATTTTCCTGTTGTAGACAAGTCCATTGATTGCATCAAGATCTTTACACTGTTTTTCACCTTGGCTTCTCCGGTTTTTGCACAGAGAGGCAGAAGAGCCAAATTAAGAAACAGTTGGAAAGGGATTTTATTAGAAAGACCTGTTCTGAGTGGAAATCGGATGGATTCCATTGTTAGCAGACAGCCCAGAAAGGATAGGATATGCCTGTTTACTTTTGCTATAAATTATTTTAAACACTGGACTTCTTCATGCAGATGGCCAGCAACCACAGAATCCTATTCTTTGCCGCCCTCTGAGTGCATTCCTCTTGGATATGCTGTAGGTTGTATTCATCATGTGTGAGATAGTACAGCTCCTATGAATCAGCACATCCCTGTGAGATTGGATAATAATAATAGCAGAATAATGCTGCATATAGAAGGTACACAATTAATTTTATATAGAGACAACAATTTAGAACATATTAAAACCACATTTTTGCCAGTGTAGATACCACTCAATCAGACAACAACTGTCCTGAGTATAATAAGTATATTTTCTGAAGTTACTCATTCCTGAGAAAAGCACTGGTTTTCATCATAAATAACAGATATAATACCAAGTCACAAAATTGAATACTATGGATTATCCAATGAATAAATTAACATAGAGTTCCATGGTGATGGGCAGATAATGATATATTAAACAGTAGTTCCCAATATCATCTTTGCCTCAAAAGTTCACATTGACAAACCAATACACAGGTTTTTTCAGTACAGACCACTCAAGAAGAAAATAAAACAAAACGGAGTAATATACTTCAGAAAAATCTGAATAAGGTATAGACTTATTTAACAAGGTGAACAATGTGGGGGAGAACACATAAAAACCTTTAAAATTCAACATCGCATATTTTGAGCTTTTACATGAGCAGACAATAGCTCTTTAAATACATATGGAAGTGTAGGGGGAAGGGTGAAACACCAGATAGCCCGTTCCTTGATCAATGATAAAAACATGGCCAGGAGCATCCTAGTGTGATCATTATGATAGAAACAGCATCTTCCATCCGTCATCAGTAACAATTAGCTGAAGAGGATTTTGTATAGAAGATTCCAGCCAAAGGGCCTCTACCTCTGTATGTCATTTAATAGATGTCAAAATAGTCTTTTCGTATGTCAAAATAAAAAAGAACATCTTATTTACATTACAAAGAACAAAGGTGACATAAAATGAATCTATACATTATAAAAAGAATACAAATATGGACCAAACTTAAGCTGGTTGAATGTGATAGTATATTCCTAGCCAATTGGAACTATGGGGTGGCAATTGAGGTGGGGGCAGCATGTGAAGCCTCCTGGCTGCCCCTACGCATAGGAACTGGAGGGGGAACATGCCGGCTGCTTCCCTGGAGCTGCATGGCATGGAGGTTAGCAGGGAGCCTGCCAGCCCTGCTGCACAGTGCCGTCAACCAGACAGTCAACGGCCCAATCAGCAGTGCTGACTGGACTGCCAGGGTCCCTTTATGACCAGGTGTTCTGGTTGAAAAATGGACACCTAGTCACCCTATTCTTCCCTGATGGCTGTCCCAGCTATTAGCTCCTCATGACCCTCCCCTCAGGTAGAGGGACAACTAGCTCCTATCTCTTCATCAGTCAGCTCTGAACTGATCCTGGCTCTCTCCTTTTCTCCCCCTTCCAAGCCTGGCATTCGCTGCAGGAATAACTGGGCTAGCTGGGTCGATAGGCTCTCTTAACCCCTTTCCTGTTGGTCTATCAGCTTCATCATATAGACTTTACAAAATAAAATGTTTTTTGTTTTAATGCTTTCTAAGGAGGATTTCACTCCTACTTTGCTTCAGCAAATTTTAGGATTGCTTCTTCTGGTATTGGTAACTATTCAGTATATTTAAGACACTTAAAATTGTTTTAAGTGTTATTCTTCCTTATAATTACATGTATTGATTAGACCATCTTACTGCACTGGAATTTTTCTTTAAAATGTATCCTAGATAGAAAGTTGATAGACCATTTTACTCTGATTGTAATGCCATGAGACAAAATTTGCCCTTAGATCTGTATGCAGAGTCTCTCTTCACTTCAGTGGAAGCCACATATTTATATCCAAAAGCAGAAATTTTCTATATATGTTTACAACCATAACCCAAAGTAATACTTGAGGTCTTTCAGGGAATCATTCCACATCAATACAATCAGTCTAATGCCTGATAAATAACAATAAAAACAGTGACAATGCCTACTAATGCATTAAATATGCATGCGTTCAAAAGTAGATTCTCTGTTACAATGGAATTTTGTTACTGGCAGTCAAGTACTGGAATTCATGAGGTAATCTTTTACAAAATGAGAATTATAGACTTATTAGGCTGTAATGTAGCTGGTTGGAAATGTAAAAAAAAAATTTTTTAAATGAAAGTTAGAGACCGAAAAAAATTCTCCACAAAACTTTTTGCAGAAAGTTTATCACCATTTTTCAATATGGTTTGCAATAATAAAAGTGTCACATAAGGACGTAGTTTCAGACCTGTGTAAGGAGCTCTTTTTGTCTTTTACACAGGGCTAAGACTAATGGCTAGCAGCTCAATTTTCCCTTGCACCAGAGACACCCTTGTATATCTCTGATCCTATATAGCCTGACCCCAGTATTAGTTAGAATGTTGAAAGGCTGCACTAACTTACACCAATACAAAATTGGATGGAATTTTCCTTAACTGAGTTTGTGATCTTTTGTTTCATTGGTGTTTTGGTGGCTTTTATTTAACTTTATTTCTACTTGTTTTTTGCCTTTTGAAATAGCAGGAACGTTGTCTGGTCTTAGCAAGTTTAGCTGGGAAACTTCTGCTGGAAGTCAGGAAAAGTACATATTTCTCAAGTGTTTATTAAAACTGGAGTTAAATAGGTATTAACACAAATTTTAAACACACTGATTGATACCCTTCTCCTCTTAATTACTCAGCTTTATTTCATGTCTTGCGATGTCAAAGTTCAATTGTTCTCTTGTCTCTGTAAAGTCTTCCAGCGTAGACAGAAATTCATATTTGAAAATAATGAGCTAATAATCTGCCCTCCTCCTACCTCAGCTTTTTGGTTGACCCCCTCCAGAAGTCCTTCAATATAACGAAGCATGAAAGTATAGAAGTCCATTTTTTCCTTTGCTGCTTTCATCTTTAATTATGTTCAGAAAAGATTTCCAAATTCATTTATAATACTCCCATTCTTTCTTATTATGGATCTTGGTTTATCAATTGGAAGTGTACTCTGCATGTCTGTGAACCATTTTCATGGCATTAGAGGATGGCTTTATTTCCAAAGAACAGTAATACATTGCTTGGCAATGTCAGATATGCAATATATAAAAAGGCTGATTCCACAGTCATTGTTTAAACCGTTAGACTGAAAAAAAGATATCCTGCTATATTAAACAAGATGTATTTAAAGGAAAACAGGACCAATGAATATACAGCAAGTTATCTTCATGTATTTTTAGGTGTTTCTTTCTAAAGAGTGCATTAGAAGAAGGAGATTTTTGAGAAATTGGATTCTGTTTATGGGATAAATGCAACAATACAAATGTGGATCTTTTACAAATAAATATTAATCTAATAATCTGATGATGTCTAACTCAGGCATTGGCTGCTAATGTTCTGAACTGTATCCCACTGAGTCAGGAAAATTGCTTTTGATCCATTTTTTATTTGTCCCAAGTATGGTGACTCAACCTTATTTCAAAGATAGTTTATTTTTATTGAATATACAGTCATGCATAATTTTCAAAATGATGCTTATCATTTGCTTTCCATAAGGGAAGGATACAAGTCATTTCAAATATTTTTGACCTAATGGTGTCTAGCATTCAGCAAATCATTTAAAAGATATATATGCTGAGTTATGAAAAAATCTTCAGAATTTAGGGATTTTAATGTAACCCCCCATTTAAATGCATACATGTCATGAAATTGAACTATACTTCAAAAATAAAGCTGCCTTTACTAGGTGACTAAATGATATCTAACCTGAAATGAGAAAGAAAAAAATATTTCCCCATATGCCTAAAGAAACACAAGTAAAATCCATTATTTCTGCCTCTGTTTTTACCTCCACCACCTTTTTTTGTGATAATGGGCATTAGAGAACAGATGCACATGAGAAGCAGATAGAACATGCAAGTCTTATCTTCTTTACTGGCTGCGCATCCAGAAGGCAAAGTAAGCACCAGTAATTCAAGCCCATAACAGCCAATACAAACTAGTTACCATTTGTCTCTCCCTGCTGATACAGAAATAAAAATGTAACCATGTGGAATAAGGGATGCTTTACAAACCTGATGGGTTCCTGGTTACCAAGGGGAATCATCAGAGCCTCTGCTATATGAGACTGTAATAACAGAAATCTAACTCTACGCATGTGATAGTAGACCAAATTCAGTGGGGATGTAAATGGTGGTTTTACTGGGAATGTTTTGTAACTCTACACCAGTTTAGGATTCCGTGAAAACCAAATTCAGTTTCTAGCATAAGTGAGTATATCTCCCATTGAAGCCTACTGGAGCCATGCCCACTTACAACAGGGCTTAATTTGGCTTTGGAAGTTTTGAGGATGGTGTGACATGGTGGATCAGTGAGGAGGGACACTTTATCTTTTCTTATATCTTTTTTTTAACTCCCTCTCCCCTCATCCTTCATACATACACCTTTTTACATCTTGATTTGTAAGTTATACTCATTTTTCCACTAAAGTCCAGGTTGCTAGTTACATTACTTTTTCCATTTGCACCCACTTTCTGATTAACTGTCACCATCTTTAACAGCTCTGCTGATTGGTCCTGGGCAAACTGCACTGCCAACACCTCCTGGTCTCTCTGAGTGCACTCCCTCTAGGTCTAAGGCCTCAAGCAGACATGTTTTTCTTGGGGTGGAATCATACAATACATCCATTCCCAGAATGGTCCATGGGTTGTTTGAAGCTAATAGCTTGCCCCTTTCTCTTTCTAGGGTATGCTTTGCTAAATCTGTTGTACTGCTTTCCTGTTTGCTTTCCCCACAGACCCCTATTAAGATAGATCAATACAGATACAGGAAACTGTAATGACCACTGTAGTTATACAATAAATTCCCCTCATTGACTAGGTCTCTTACAATAATCAGACCATTATTACATATCATTATTTATGGATTATTACATTGCAGTTTCTCATCCAGTACAGTCATTATTTTAGTCCAGGTGTTATGTGCTGTAAGGATGGAATTCATGACTGAACAGAGGGCTAGCAGGAAGCCAAGTTCAGACTTCAGTAGTACATTGGTGTTGCTATTCCTCTGCTCAGGGGTATATTTAATCCTCAGTGCTGTGTGTGCATCTATATATGTACACGGATCCCAAGTAACATATGCATCTTCAGGTAAGTGCTTGCTGAAATGTGTGAGTCTATGAGTATACACTAATAATACTTAACATGAAACTTCTAGTCATCTGACTTCCTTGAGAAAAACTTCATTCCAATGTTGGTGCAAAAAGTGCAATAGAACAACGATGAGTCAGGGCCTGTGTGTTGAATATATTATATACTGTTGGAAGAACAAATGTACAGAAACTTAACACTAGAAATAACATTTCCATGCTGAGGGTGCTGAGTCATTTGAACTGAAATAGCATTTCAAAGCCATAGGTCTGTCTTCAGACTTTTAGTATTCTCTTATACATTGCACGTTTCTCATGGTCAGTTGCTTTTCCTTATGGAAAAGTCCTATAGAATTTAATAGAGAATAATAGCCAATACAATAGAATTTAACAGTGAATTATATCCGTGCTCAGTAATTCTGTTGCCCCTTTTTGACCCAAGCGGCTAGTCAAAGTTTGGGGCCCTGGGGATGTTCCAGTTGAAAGTAAAAATTGCTGGAAACTGATATATTCTTGGATACAGTCTTGTATATTTCTTGTAAGTAAACAAAGTCCTGTTTTTGTGAATGCAAGAGGAACCAAAACCAAGAGGAGCAGTTTCATTGCTCACAGCCCCAAGCTTCTGTTAGCTAGCCCCATCTCAAACATTTTCCAAGTTCATACTGTGTTTACAGGCTGCTGCTTGGTTTTCTTGCTTTTTGCTTTTGCCACCTCCACCCAAAACTGTACTCAGCAAAAGCCTTTCCACTCATTCAGTCCAAAACTCCAGGGCAGGTTCACAACCTCCTCTTTTCTTAGGTGGGGAGCTTGTGATGACTTCTCCTGACAGTTATGTGAATCACAGGGGAATTCACACCCAGTCTCAGAGACATTTGTGATTGATGCCTTCACCAGAACCTCTCAATATAACACTCTATAGGAATTTATATATATGGTTATTTTTATTAAACATTATAGATTTAGAGTTATATAAAACAAATCCTATTATATTTCTACCCAAACTTATTTATTTAATCCCAATTCGATTTTACTGGACTTTCCCATAATCTACATGTATGTATTACTTCTAAGTATTCACTGAATAGTTTGAAAAAATATTTTTAATACTCTGGATTTTCACAAGATATTCACTCAGACTATTTACTAATCACTATTTGTATTGTATTTATTTCTACTCTCTGGATGGATGGATGGAACCTTTTAAATAGGAGAAATTAATAGGTAATAGTAAATAGCAGAGCTAACTTTGGGCACAAACTTTTGGATAATAATAATAAAATGTGCAAATTTTCAGGGATTTGACAATATTGTCATGAGTAAGGCTACATTTTAGTCACAGGTATTTTTAGTAAAAGTTATGGACAAGTCACAGGCAGTAAACAAAAATTGGGTGCTCTGGGGGGGAAGCACAGGGGCATCACGGGTGCTCTTGAGTGGCAGGCAGTGGCATGTGGCCTGGGAACTTTGCTGCTTGGGGGCAAAGGTGGGCTGTCAGGCTCCCTGCCCAGCTTAGAGCAGCTTCAGGAAGCGGCTGGCGTGTTCCTGTGGCCCCTACTTAGGCGGACTCGGAGGTGTGGCCGGGGGCTATGCATGCTGCCCCCACCATGAGCGCCAGCTCTGAAGCACCCATTGGCCAGGAACCACAGCCAATGGGAGCTGTAGGGGTAGTGCCTGCAGGTGGAGGCAGTGCACAGAGCTGCCAGTCCCACCTCTGCCTAGGACCAGCGGGAGGTACATGTTGCTGCTTCTGGGGAGCCCCTCCTCCCTCGAAGTAAGTGCCGCCCAGATCTCTCGCTCCCTCCTGCACTCCAGCCCTGAGCCCCCCCTGTACTCATACTCCTTTTGCTGTTGGAGGGGAGGGGTGCAGCGATCCGAGAATGCCCCAGCAGTGGTCAGTGCGTCTGGCCGGGACCCTCCCAAGCTACTCAGGCAGCCCCTGGGCCAGCTGCACCAGCCGCAGCAGAAGTCATGGAGGTCCCAGAAAGTCATGGAATTCATGATTTCCATGACCTCCATGACAGACTCGCAGCCTTAGTCATGAGAACCAGGGTGTCTGGCTGCATACTCATAAAGATGAAGAACACAACCTCATGATTCATAGTGAACTGAATTCAACCCTTACTTCATGATAGTGAAAAAAAGAAGAGATATATAGAAATACTATTTTTCAGTTTTATCAAGAAAGTTGGCAATTACTGTCAATTGTGGTGGAGATGATTTTTGTCCATTAGGAAATGGATAAAACCCATTTAACTTATAGCACAGCACAGTCTCCAGGTGATAATGGATAATGTCTGTTAGTCTATAAGGTGCCACAGGACTCTTTGCTGCTTTTACAGATCCAGACAAACACGGCTACCCCTCTGATACCTGACAGATGATAATGCTCACTCTCAGGTAGATTAAAACATCATCATCACCACTACCACCAAAAATTCCAAGAGTATGCGGTCTCCTTGCAAAATTGAGCACCGCCTGGGTCAATCTTTGGCAAGGTGCTTAATGCGGTCTAATTGTATATGCAGTTTAGGTCTATCAGTGGCAATCTTATTGCACCATTTATTGCCAACACCACAATATCGTTAGTGCATTCCAGATCTTGAAGCAGAATGGTGTCCAGCTCAATGCCAGTGACAGCAGCCTCCTCAAGCTTATCCATCAGCCAATCAGTGCTGCTATTGAGCAATGGTAGTGACAGAATGCAGCCTTGCCAATCTCCTAGGGAGATAGCAGACCATGCTGGTTATCTGCCATTGACTCAAATGCAACCTTTTGTTCCCTTATAGAGCTCATCTGTCAAGGACACTATCTTCCCAGGGATGCCAAAATGCCTCATAAGATCCCACAAGCTAGTTTAATGAACTGAACCAGAGGTCTGACAGAAGTCTATAAAAAAAAGTGCTGTTCCCGGCTTATTACATTTCAGCCATCTTCTTAAAAAAAGGTCTGGTTGGAAAGACCAGATCTGTTACATGGAGTATCCAGACCTTGCAGCACAGTGCTGTGTTGATTTGAGACATTAAGACAGACAACAGAATAATATCGCTATAGTTGCAACATTCAGCTGCGTCACAACTTTTTGAACAGATGCAGAATAATCCCCTTCTTCTAGTCACAGGGATGATGATATTATGCTAGATGGTCTGGAACAGCCAGTGCAGCAATACTCTGACCTATCTTTAGCAACTCAGAGGTGATGTTACAAACCCCTGGTGTCTTTCCAGACTTCAGCTTATAGACAGCTATCCAGATCTCTTCTTGTCTGAAGGAAGATGGCTCTGCTGGAACATGCTGCCCCTCTTTAAGTGGCAGAGGGACTGCAGGTGACAGAGAATTGAGAAGTGCCTTGAAATGACCTTCCCATCAGTGCAGTGATCCTGTGGGCTGTGGCTCATGCTGCTATCCTCAGTCTTTCTTGAACAAGCCGGGGCCACCGTCCCTGCAAACAGCACAAAGTTGAATAGAGGGCGTGAAGATTAGAACTGGCTGCTACCAGGCACAACATTGCTGCCTGAGTTGACCACCAGGATTCCTTATCTTTGCTACAAAATGACGTGACAACATTCTGAAGTTTAACCCATTCAGCCTTTGCTCTCAGCAAATGTGTAATTGAAGACTCAAATTGTAGCCTCTCTTTTTAATTAGATCCAAGTGCTGTGAGCATCTCCTCACTGAGCCAGGGATGATATTTGAAGGGCTGAGGCCCCACACTGGGCTTGCAGCAGTCAGAATTGACGATTGAAACAACATGATTCTTCATCAGATGGCAGAGTGACACTTCACTCTTTAATTGTTTGGTGGCCGTATGCAGTTCAGAATGGAAAGGTTTTTGATAGCTTGGTTGAAATAAGTGCTGAGTAGAGTGGGACAATTACCTCTCGTGTCTTATATATGCCAGTACTGTTTATATACCCAATATTAGCCTTTTTTGCAACTGCATCACGTTGTTGACTCTCATTCAATTTGTGATCCACTATAACCCCCCAGACCCTTGTCACCAGTACTACCATCTAGCCAGTTATTCCCCATTTTGTAACTGTGTATTTGAATTTTTCTTGCTAAGTAAAGTACTTTACATAACGTACATAAAAATGGCCAGACTAATGATCCAATTAACCCTGTATCCTGTCTTTCATCAGTAGCCAGTGTTAGATACTTCAGAAGGAATGAACAGAACAGGGCAATTATTGAGTGATCCATCTTTTGTTGTCCAGTCCCAGCTTCTAGCAGTCAGAAATTTAGACACGTCCATCATAGGCCTATCCTGAAGGAACATATCTAATTATTTTTTTTGAACCCAGTTACAGTTTTGGCCTTCACACCATCCCTGGCAATTAGTTCCACACATTGTGTGAAGAAGTATTTCCTTATGTTTGTTTAAAACCTGTTGCCTATTAATTTCATTGGGTGACCTTTGATTCTTGGGTTATGTGAAAGGGTGAATAAGCACTTCTTTATTCATTTTCTCTACACTATTCATGATTTTATAGATCTTTCTCATATTCCCCCTTAGTCTCTTTTCTAAACTGAACAGTCCCAGTCCTTTAAATCTCTCCTCATAAGGAAGCTGTACTCCTAATCATTTTTGTTGCCCTTTGCTGTTCCTTTTTAAATTCTAATATGTCTTTTCTGAGATGAGGCAACCAGAACTGTACACAATATTCAAGGTGTGGGAGTACCATGGATTTACATAGTGGCATTATGATATTTTTATCTTACTATCTATCCCTTTCCTAACGGTTTCTAACATTGTTAACTTTTTTTATTGCAACTGCATATTGAGTTGATGTTTTCAGAGACCTATTCACAATAATTCCAAGTTCTCTTTCTTGAGTGATAACAGCTAATTTAGACTCCATTATTTTGTGTGAATAGTTGGGATTATTTTTCCAATGCACATTATTTTTCACTTGTCAACATTGAATTTCATCTTTCATTTTGTTGTTCAGTCATCCAGCTTTGAAAGATCCCTTAGTAGCTCCTGACAGTCATCTTTGGACTTAATCTTGAGTCATTTTGTATTATCTGCAAACTTTGCCACCTCACAGTTTGCTATTTGCTCACTTTGAACTTGTATTTACTGAATTTCATTTTGTTGATTTCAGACCAAATTCTCCAGTTTTTCAAGTTTATTTTTAATTACTGTATAATCAAAGGTGCTTGCCACTTGGCCAGTAACCCTGTCAAAGAAGGCAATTAGGGAGGTTTGGTACGATTTGTTCTTGAAAAATCCATGCTGGCTATTCTTTATGACTCTATTATCCTTTAGGTACTTACATATTGATTAATAATTTGTTCCAGTATCATTCCAGCTATCAAAGTAAGGCAGACAGGGATCTACAATTCTCTGGGTCATCTTTGTTCCTCTTTCTAAAGATAGATGCCATGTTTGCCCTTCTCCAGTCTTCTGGGACCTCACCTATCCAACATGAATTCTCCAAGATAATTGCTAACAGGTCCAAGATTGTTTCAGCTAGTTTCTTAAGTACCCTAGAATGAATTTCATCAGGCCCTGCCAATTTGAATATACCAGTACCTAACTTACCTAAGTATTCTTGTGACTGAATATAACCTTGTATTCACCTTCCTCTATACACTGTTTTAATAATCTTTGCACAAAAAATGAGATATAATTTGAAAACTAATAACTGTCTGTCAGTCATATCACGGTGAAATGTGTGTAGCAACATTATATGTAAAGTTATGAACATAAACTGAAATTGACTGAAATTTGTTTACCAGACAAGTCTGGGGTTGGTGTGGAGGGGTGGGGGAGGGGTAAACCTATCTCTCAAGGACCAAGGACAAGATATAGCTCTAGCCAGGCATCATCAAAATTGATTGGCAATCACCTGTCAAGTGGCCATTCTTTGGCAATGGAGGGGAGCATTTTAACAAACAACAACATGGAACCTCTTTTAGCATGAGACTCCATGTTTCTGTCCTCACTGCAGGAATTAACTTTATTGAGGGGTAACCCTCAGGAAAATGCATTTCAGAGGGGGCACTGGACTATAAAAGTAAGGGGTAAAAATATGCCAGTTCTTCAGTGTCTTTTTGCCTCTCTCTCTTTCACCAGAGACAACAAAGGAACCAGCCTTTGGACTTTGAGAGGGGCTCTGACCTGAGAATTTGTTCAGCACTGTTGCTGGGAACATGTGGTGAGGATTTTACCTTAAACCAAGTCTAGTTTTGTTAAGTTTAGGTATTAGAAA
Organism: Gopherus flavomarginatus; assembly: GCF_025201925.1. Classification (NCBI taxonomy): domain Eukaryota; kingdom Metazoa; phylum Chordata; order Testudines; family Testudinidae; genus Gopherus; species Gopherus flavomarginatus. The sequence goes on from NC_066618.1 coordinate 200,536,718, forward strand.
GCATTTTATCTTTATACTTCTTGCAACAATTTCTGACTTTAATACTTTGTACTGCTATTTACTTAAAATATCTCTCTTAGTACTTAAATACATTTGTTTTATTCTTTAATCAAAACTAATCCAGTGTTGTGTTTAAATTGAACTGTTTGGGTATTGGGTAACTCCAGGTAAAAAGCAAACTGTTATAGATCTCTTGCCCCTGCAAGGAGTCAATATACATCTGAACTGCCCAGGAGAGGGCTGGACAGTGCAGAACACAAGTGTGAGGGATAATTTGGAACTGGGAGTGCATTGGGGTCACCTTGCAAATAGTTACCAACCTGGTGGAAGCCAGTGTAGCTGGTGTGTTGCTGAAAGGCTGTTGGGAGTCAGATTGCTGGATCAGGACTGCAGCTATACACAGACACTCAGCTTGCGACCTGAATGCTATTTGTGAGTTCCCCAGGTTGGAATCTACAACAGCAAACCATTGTGAGGCACTCAAGCCTGCAGGGCAGGTGGTGACACAGCCCCTCTGTTAAGGTTCCTTCCCTACTCTGAACTTTAGGGTACAAATGTGGGCACCTGCATGGACACTTCTAAGCTTAATTACCAGCTTAGATCTGGTATTGCTGCCACCACCCCCAAGCACTACTGTTCTTCCCTGGGTAGCCTTGAGAGACTTCACCAATTTCCTGGTGAATACAGATCCAAACCCCTTGGATCTTAAAACAAGGAGAAATTAACCATCCCCTCTCCTTTCTCCCACCAACTCCTGGTGGATACAGATCCACCCCCTTGGATCTAAAAACAAGGAAAAAAATCAATCACGTATTAAGAAAAAGAATTTAATTTAATTAAAGAAAAGAAAGGTAAAAGAAAACCCTCTGGGAGAGATTAGCATATCAGCTAGTCTCACAGACAACAGATTCCAAACACAGAGGATGTTCCCCTGGGCAAAAACTTAATACACACAAGAATACCCAAATTTGATAATTTCCTTAATGGTACCAAGACAAGTTACAAAGAAAATAAACATAAAACTATTTATCCCTCTCTAAAACTTACTACTCTGATAAGAGGCTGGTTCCTTGATCTTTTTCACTCCGGCTGAAACTGAAACTCTCAACAAAGGAAAACTTTTTTCCTTCACTTTGAAACATCTTGTTCCCCCATTGGTTCCTCTGGTCAGGTGTCAGCTAGGCTAGGTGAACTTCTTAACCCTTTACAGGTAAAAGAGGCATTGACCCTTAACTATCTGTTTGTGAGTTCCCCAGGTTGAGACCTACAGCAGCAAACCATTGTGAGGCACTCAAGCCTGCAGGGCAGGTGCTGACACAGCCCTTCATTAGTCTGAATTGCACCCTAGAACATGATAATTCTTTAACCTATTCTTTCCTTGTTTTGGCTTGTGTTCCTTCCTCCTTGTTAATATTTAATTGTGTGGTGTATCTGGTCACCATTAACCTTTTTAGTGAAGACTGAAGCAAAATGGGCATTGATCACCTCAGCTTTCTTTATGTCATAAGTTATTAGGTCTCCTTACTCGCTAAGTAGGAGAGCTGTGCTTTCCTTTGTCATTTTTTTAATTCCTAATATATCTAAAGAACCTCTTCAAAGGTGTAGCTCATTTTGTGCCTTAGCCTGTGTGATTTTGTCCCTACATGCTTGTGCTATTCATTTGTATTCTTTACTGACAATTCATACTGTTTCCATTTTTTGTAGGATTCCTTTCTGGTTTGGTTGAATCAGACTAATTTTGGCCTATTAACACTTTTGTCAGCTGTCAGTGTTAAGAACACCACCTTTGCAAACTTGTACATCAGTGACCATTGACCAACACTGATTGTTAACGAGGACACGATCAGTAACAATCTGGGCTGTACCAGGTCATTTTGTGAAAAACGATTATCTAGAAATACATGTTAGATCATCAGTTTGTGATCTGGCACAGAAGAAAGGGCAGTGTATTGTTTTGCAGCCCCTGGAGAAGCCCAGGCAGTAGATTGTGACTCGGAAAGTCACAGACTTCCTCCTAGCCTCCCTGCTTCACTGAGGAAGAAATAAACTAGAGCAGGTCAATACCTGACACAGCATATATCCCCTGACATGCTGCCAGTAAAAATTATGTAACTGGGTTTAATTAGGTATTAGAGTCAAGAATCCTTTGCATCCACTTTCCTCCTACACCTTTCTACGCACCTGTGTGAGTAGGGGACATTCTGGTTCTGTGGAGCTCAGCTTCCTTGCAAAGAGGAAGTAGCAGTGTGGTGTGCTTGCACAGTACAGTATGACATCATATGAGTAGTTTACGGCTCACTCAGCGCTCTGTGAATGTGGTACCCATCCCCAAATGGGCCAAACTGAGAAGAAAATTGGTTAAGGAGTACATTATTCAACAAGTAGCAAGGTGGTTCAGATCATCAGAAAGAGGAAGGAGGAGAGGGGAGAGGGCCAGAGAAGCATGGGATCTCAGGGAGGTGAGATCTCTTCCCCTTCTTGCCCAGGAGAAGGTAAAAGACTTATGTTGTGGGGAGACAAGGACTTTTATAGCTCGCTGTAAATAAAGCACATGATGTTAGCCCATAGAAGAACTAGAAAACATGTCCTTTTCTACTGATCTCTAGTCTAGAGTAAAAACGAGTCCAGTGGTACCTTAAAGACTAACAGATTTATTTGGGCATAAGCTTTCGTGGGTAAAAAGCCTCACTTCTTCAGATGCATCTAGAGCAAATTTCTCCCTAAGCCCAACCAAAGCAGGGTTTTCCCTAGGTAAGAAACCTTGAAATGATGCATGATGCACACTCTGTGTTTCAACTGAGCGTGTCAAGTGGATTGCTTAACATTTGCAAATTAAGTGTGTGATAAGACATGGCATGGCAATTTGTAGTTGAAGCACAGAGCACTTCAAATTTAGATGTGGCTCTCAGTCTCTCCAATGTATGGATAATCTAAGTGTTGTTGATCACAAATTTAACTCTGTTCCCTTTAAGTCTCCAGAGCATTATCTCTCAATGCAGTGAGACACACACTGATCTGTTTGAAGTCTATGAGATTTGGCAGTCTTTGGGATGTGGATTGTGTAACAGCATGGTCTGGGTACTTTTAGAAGGTAATTTTACTGTACAGTATGAAAGCCATAAAACCATTAGGGGTCAGGCTTTTAGGATGATCAGAAGGTATCTACCTTAGGCCCTCAAAGTAATACCAGCTATTCTTCTCAGTTACTGTGATTAAAGAAGATGTGTACATTAGCGCCAGTATAAATCTTTTCCAATTTTTGATTAATGCTCTATCTGAGGTAGCATACACACAAAGACAAACACACAAAACTCTCTCTGTTGATACTCACACCTTCCTGACAACTGTTGAGAATAGGCCACTTCTACCTTGATTGAATTGGCCTAGTTAGTACTGACCCCCCCGCCACACACACACACTTGGTAAGGCAACTCCCATCTTTCATGTGCTGTAATATATATACTGTTCACTGTATTTTTCACTCCATGCGTCTGATGAAGTGGGTTTTAGCCCATGAAAGCTTATGGCCAAATAAATTTGTTAGTCTTTAAGGTGCCACAGGGACTCCTCGTTGTTTTTGCTGATACAGACTAACACAGCTACCACTCTGAAACAAACACAATGATGTTCTTTCAGAGTTATGGTTAATTAGGAAACAATTATTTCTGGTTCCCCCACCTTTCATGGCCTATTCCTTTAAATCTCAGACTTTATACAACACATCATAAATCAAGTAAAGGTAGGAGCTTAATTTTGTTTGCAGTTTACACTTTATACTGCTAAACCAGACATCAATTGAGCAGAATGTTTCCCACAAGGCCAAATCCTTCTTTAACCCAGACCTTCTTTTTGCATCCTTCACCTCTGGAGAAATCAGCTGTCTATTGCTATGGAAATTAACTCAGTCAGTATTTCTTAATGACAGCTTGTGCTAAATGCTAAACCACCTGCAGGTCTAGTTGACATAGTTGTAAAAACTCAAGTGGTCTGTCTACATTAGCACTCCCCGATAGAGAAATGTAGGAGAATTCCCTGAGATTCGCAGTGTCAACACATCTTGTACAGCTTGGCAGAGGAGGGGGACGATTTTTGCTGTTGGTGGAGATGTTTTAACCTCATCTCTGACAGAATCAATGCGTGAAGTAAGAGGGAGTGTTGGGATGGGGGAAAGTGCAACTTTCCGTCCTCTCCCTGACTTAATCTGGGGGCTCCCTCTCATCTCTCCGTCTCTTCTTGGCTAGTGTGGTGAGAGCGCCCCCTAGTGTTCCAACCTATTTTTTCTGCTAGCCCCAGATGTGGGCCCTATTCAACCCATCCGTCTCTCTCTCTCTCACACACACACACACACACTCTGTCTCTACATTGGAAAGGTGCATGTGTAGTTAAGAATCCATTTTCCTTGCTGTTTGTTATCAGCATCCTCCATTTCCAGCTACTGTAACTATAATGAAATGTTTTTTTCCTGAGGTGCCAGTTCTGAGAGATGATAAAGGATGACTGAGGGCCCGAAGGAGCAGATAATATAAGAGCTGTGGCAATGTGGCAAGAAACATGGCATTACCACAATAATAGTTATTCTGCTTGTGGGTCAGCAGCAGTAACTTTCACCACTGGACAAGGCTGAAGTTGATTCCTTAGTTGTGGTTCCTCATTCAAAAGCCATTTAAAAAAATAATCCATGTGTTTTTTAGTTTTTTTTCTTTTTTAGAAATTTCAGAAAAAAATACATTTTAATTTTATTACAACTTATTAATTATACAATTAAGGAACTGGATTTTGACTGTGACAATATTCTTCTTGGGTCAGCCCGAGAGACATGTCACTGTGACTGTTTGACTCTTCTGAAGTAATTGAGACATGCTACTCCGTGACCAGAAGCATTATTCCTGTGTGATATGCTGCCACATGCCTCCCCCGCACACCCACAACTCCTTCCATTTTGCAAATGGCACTTGAATAGCAAATAGGATTTTGACTGGCTAGATAAGAAAATACTACTTGGGTCACCTCACGTGACACATTCTTGTTATGCCATTCTAAAGAGTTGATGATATGGTATTCCAGAGCCAAACCTTCTTTTCCAGGTCAATCTCTGCTAATAGTGTTCCCCTATTTCTAGTTTGCATTTTCTGTACAATATATAAAAAACAATTTGTTGCAAACCTAGCTGTAATTTTACATGAATTATTTAGACAGTTACAAATTAGGAAGTCTATAGAAACCCCGGTTTGCTCTTAGACAGATTAAGAAAAATGGCTACATTCATCAATTCATTTAACTGTTACAAATATAAAAACACGCTGGGTTGGAGCAAACAGCCTGTCAGCATAGGGGAGAAAAAGTCCAAGTCCTGTCAAAACTGCGGAAAGTTTTCCAAAAGTTCCTCTTTTGGTGGCTTCTGCCCCCACCAGCCTAAGCATCAGACTCTTCCTTGCAGCTTTCTTCCAAGCCCACATGGTGGCAGTGGAGGAGAGACACCACCTGGGTTCTAGAGGTCCCAAAGGTAGGGGGTGTTCTTCTGCACATCCAGGGGTTTCTGAGGAGAAGGGTGGGACTAGCTGGACCCCATTTTACCCACCCCCTTCTTTGTCTGCTTCTGCCCTACTGGCTGGAGTCTCTGGCTCTCAGTTAACCATGTGCTATTAACTACATACAAATGGACATGGCCTAGCTTAATACACACTGGTATCTCACTGATTCTGTTGTCTTCTTAAACTCCGAACACTAGTGGGCTCACAAACTATTGAGAGAAACAGGGCAGAATAGTGCAGAGGAATAAAGCTTCTGGCCAGGGAGTGGCACGCCTCAGAGACTTCAGAACAGTCTATACTCACAGGTATGTGACGCTTAGAGAAGTATTTTGTCATGTATAACCAGTCAAAATCTGGTTCCTATTCTAATAATTAATAAATAGTTAATAATGAATATACATTGTAAAAACATTGTCTCATTTCTTTTGGTGAAATTTCTTTAAAAAAATTCTTATATTAAGGGTTTTTTTTTTAAAGTGGCATTTCAGTAAGGAACCAACCTCAGAAAGTGTGTGTGTGTGTGTGGTTTGTTCCACATGTACAATCTATTTAGTTCAGTATCTAGTCCTAGCATTTGTGCAGACAGCGCTGGCAAAGTGCGCCAGAGCAGTGTTATTTGTAGAAAGCTCTAGCATGCTCTAATTGCCCCATCTAGACCTATTTACAAATTTTTAAGATGCAGACTGCATGATCATTTTTAAAAATGTTATGTACAAGTTTTTCAAACTGATTATTTAGTTTGTACCTACTGTACTCTTATTTTTATAACTCCACTCTTTAAGCAGAGCCCGTTTGAGTTTTTCAGTAAACAAAGCTATACCTGACAAAAGAAAGTGGGTAGGCTGGAGCTATATCTTCACAAAGCCCCTGATGATGTTCCTGTGATATGTGCTGTCCCAGTTTTATAAATTAGAAATCTGGTCATTTCAGTTTAGTCTCTAAGCGATGCCAGCTGTCTCTCCTCACTACAGCTTCTAAGATGCTTTGAAGCTGTTTTTGTATTGTGTTGGCAACATTAGTGCAGAAAGAGTTGAAGAATATAATAGTGAAAAAAGGTTACACAGGCGCACATAATTGACTGTGGCATTGTAAAATATTGCCTGCTCTCTGTTTTGTAACAGAGTAGATATTGCTTTCTTTTAGATTTGAACAGAAACAAAGTAAATCTGAAAGGCCTTGTCAAGGTTTTTTCCCCACTTTGAACCCTAGAGTTCAAGAAGTGGGGACCTGCATGATTACTTTTAAGCTTAATTACTAGCTTAAATTTGGTATGCTGCCACCAGCCAGAACTCAGTGTCTGGCACACTTCCTGTTCCCCCAAAATCTTCCCTGGAGAACCCAAGACCCAAACCCCTTGGGTCTTAAGACGAAGAGAAATTAACCATCCCCTTCCTTTTCCCCCCAGACTCTCCCCTCCCTGGGTTGCCTTGAGAGGCTTCACTCACTCACCCACTCATGCCCGTCACCCCAATCGGGGTATGGGCTGCCAACCACAGATCTCCAGAGTCCTCTATCCTGGGCCATTAGCTCTAGCTGGTTCCAGGTATAGCCCATTTTTTTGCTATCAGCCTGAAGGTCGTGTCACTAGGTGTTTCTTGGAAAGCCTCTTTTCTGCTTGCCTTGGGGGTTCCACCGCAGTGCCTGTCTGGTGATGTTAGTTGGCTGCTTACGTAGTGTATGTCCTATCCAACTTACACAGATCCAAACTCCTTGGATCTTAAAACAAAGAGGAATTAACCATCCCCCTCCTCTTCCCCCACCAATCCCTGGTGAGTTCAGACTCAATCCCTTGGATTCTAAAACAAGGAAAAAACAATCAGGTTCTTAAAAAGAAAGCTTTTAATTAAAGAAAGAAAAGGTAAAAATTATCTCTGTAAAATCAGGATGGAAAATGTTTTACAGGGTACTCAGATTCATATAGACTAGAGGGACTCCCCCCCCTCCCCCGACCAACCTGAGATTCAAAGTTACAGCAAACAGAGGTAAAAATCCTTCCAGCAAAAACACCATTTACAAGTTGAGGAAACAAACATAAGACTAATCCACCTTGCCTGGCTATTACTTACTATTTTGAAACATGAAAGACTGATTCAGAAAGCTTGGGAAAGCCTGGAATGATATCCCGTCTCTCTCAGTCCTGACAGAGAACAACGAACAAAAAAAGAACAGCACTAACAAAGACTTCCCTCCACCAAGATTTGAAAGTATCTTGTCCCACTATTGGTCCTCTGGTCAGGTGTCAGCCAGGTTTACTGAGTTTCTTAACCCTTTGCAGATAAAAGAGACATTAACCCTTAACCATCTATTTATGACAGGCCTTTTTTCTGTTAACTTTCCAAGTTTAAAGTTGCCAATCTGTATTAAGTGCCTTTTCTATGGTTGTACAGTATTCACCATTCCATTCAGCTGAAGATAACCTGCTCTTGTAGCTTAACAGATCAAGTGTTCTGCAGTTTCTTCCATTATCTATGGAGGGTAAATTGGTATTTCAGAAAAAGAAGTTAATGTAGGGCTGTAGGAAATGAAACTGTTTTTGTATTGGTGCTTGTTTATTTTGAGTATAGTGATATGCATATTCTAGGGGCATATTTTAAAAATGTTAAACTGAGCTGTTTGGCTCCAAGGGAGTTAAAATGTGGGGTGTAGTGGAGGGAGTTGTTCATTGTGGCTGAACCAGCAGCATCACTCTGGGAAGTAGGAGAGTTGTGGGGGCAAGAAAGCTGGCCTTGAAAGGGGAAAGAGTGAGTGAGATGCAGAAGGCACTAGTGAATGTGTGAACTCTGGGACCTTCAACAGAATTTAGCACCTTTCTTGGGTAAAGCACCGGGGTGTTGGAGGAGCCCAGTCCATGGAGGATTCGGGAAAATCAGGGACAACTCTGTAGAGAAAGAATAGCCCTGCCCAGGAGAAGATAAGGAGCACCAGGGAAAGTTACTGGAAATGATTGTAATATCCTGTCCAGCTTTTCAAATGAATGGTTCTATGCCTTCTTTCCAGCCCTATTTTGCCCCAGAATGCAACACTTGTAAAGTGCAGTAACTATTTTTTTTGTTGTAAATAAAGAGGAAAAATTAGAAATGTATGAATTTTGGAACCATCAATAAAAGCTCACTTACTAGTTTAGGCATTACTTCTTTTGACTTGTTGCAATAAGTTTATCAGTTGCATCATACATTGTTTGAAATAAAAAGGCAAAATTTGTGCACTATGCTACCATACTCAGGACATCTTAGTTTTGGGACACAAGTGATTCCTAAGTTTATTGGCAGGTGTGGGGAAACTCCTTTCTTCCTCTGTTTCCCTCTGGCCCTGAGCAGAAAGTGGGAGGATAATTGTTGTGAAAATGTGAAGGGAAAGATGTACCTGAACCTACAGACTAATTTACTTTAGTGTGGCTCCCATGTTTGTTTGTTTGTTTGTTTTGTTTCATTCAGATGAGAATGTAAGAAAACAGTTCTGAAAGGATATATATTAAGTCCAGCCACAATCATTACTATAACTTTAAAAATAAATATGACAAGGCTAGAACAAAAAAACCATTAGCAGGACAGTTTGGAAGCACTTTTAATAATTCAAACACTTGCCAGACAATTACCTGGCAAGATAAAATAAACAAACAAAACCCCAGCATGGGTCACTTTACAAACAGGTAGCGGGGCAAAGTAGAACAATGCCACTATTAGGGTTTTATGCCAAGCAATGAAACACCAAATGAATTCTCAAAGAAATCTGCTAGTCATGGTATATATGACTATGGTCCCATTTGATAAAAGCAATGGATAATAAAAACAGTGGCTGGCATACATTTCAGAGTGAAAAGGATAAGCCTCTGAAGAGATCCATAAAATATTTATTGGAATCTCCACTGTATATCCAAGAAGCACACGAGGCTGGTGACAGTGATTAAATGTTCAGCATCTGCAATGAGATATGCTGAGGTTTTAATGCACAGAGTATTGATTGCATGATGAATCTGAGCAGTTTGTTTCCTGCAGTTGCCCACAACAGGGGGGAGAAATGAAAAGAGCACATTACATTCTTATAGGCAAAACAAGGTGTTAATAACTTTGCTGGAAAAAAAATCTCCTTTATCTAGCTGTATATATTGCTAATAATACCTATAGGACCTTCATTCTTGGTGACCTGGTTGGCTCATAGAATTAAGTCTGGAGCCTAAATATTTTATGCAAGGTTACTGCCAAGATAGGAACTTCAAAAATGAATTTTAAGACAAGCTTTCCTTGTCTTAAGCCATCTCTTAGCATTTGGGAAAAGCATCTTTGATTCGGTGAAAATATAGTCTAGCATTGTTTTCAAGACAGTTTCTTGAATAGAAACATAACACAGGGAAGAGAGTATCCCCTTCTTGGTAATTACACAGATAGAATATTGGAAACTCCATGGAGTTCTTCTCTCAAGAGTTTCCCAGGCATCATTCCCTTGCATAGGATGAAGAACATTTTTATCCTGTGAATAAGCCAGGGGTTCAGCCTTCACACACAGTAGAACTTCCAAGATCCACATGCATCTTGATGTATTCCTGCAGCTAGGGCTCTCCACACCATCATCCTGTCCCAGCTCCCTGGAAATATGGCTCTATTGGACTCCTTGTCCAGTCAATACCCCTCTGTTCCTGAGGGAGTGAGGGGTTATACATTATGAAATGTGTCAGTAGTATTGTCTCAGTGGTATGATTTAGGCAGAGGATTACTGCAAGATTGGTAAAGAGATCGTGCCAGTCTGGCATGTGTATAAGTAGCATATTGATGCATTGACGTCTTCCTTCTTTTACATGACTTGTGTTTTAGGGAAGAGATAAGTGCTTCCTAATCTCACTCCTCTCCGTCCACATCCTTCTGGGGTGGAGGTAAAGCGCTAACTACTCGTGCATCACGTAGGCTGGCTGGATCCACTGGATCTTAGTCTCCTGACACTGTAGAGATGGAGGGGATAATCTAGATCCACATAAGCGAGATCTATCAATTAGAGTCTCAGCCAAGAGAGGTCATGGTCTCCATGAGGGAAGAGAGGAGGGTTAGGGACTGCCACCTACCCTCCATTTCTTTATGGCAACAGAATAGGAGCCTTTTTATTTATCTTCTTTCAAATTTTAATATGTCACTGATGATACTTTCAGAATATCAATATATATCAGTGTTTCTCAAACTGAGACCGCCGCTTGTTCAGGAAAAGCGCCTGGAGGGCTGGGCTGGTTTGTTTACCTGCCTCGTCTGCAGGTCCGGCCGATCGCAGCTCCCACTGGTCGCAGTTCATCGCTCCAGGCCACTGGGGGCTGCTGGAAGCGGCGCAAGCAGAGGGACGTTCTGGCCACCGCTTCCAGCAGCTCCCATTGGTCTGGAACAGTGAACTGCAGCCAGTGGGAGCTGCAGTTGCCTGGACCTGCGGATGGGGCAGGTAAACAAACCAACCTGGCCTGCCAGGGGCTTTCCGTACACAAGCGGCAGCCCCAGTTTGAGAAACACTGATATATATTGAAAACTGGCATGTGTATAAGTAGCATATTGATGCATTGACGTCTTCCTTCTTTTACATGACTTGTGTTTTAGGGAAGAGAAAGTGCTTCCTATCATAACACTTATCTCCCAAACTATCATGATCACACCAATTTGGGGATATTTGGCTCATTTATCTTGACACTTAAAGGGTGTCACAAATCATAGCTTCAGAATACATCAAAGCAAAAAATAGTGAACAGAGCTGGTGTGAAAACAATGTGCATTCTGTGCAAAAATGCTAATATTTCAACATATACTCTTTCCAAATTGAGACAAAAATTAAAAATATCAACAATTTTTGTGTAACACAAATTCCATTTTTTTGAAACTTTCAATTGAAGTGAAACATTTTGAAATGTCAAAACACTGTTGATTCCAAATGAAAATTTGATGATATTTCCAATCAAAATGTTAAATTTGAAATTAATGGGTCATTTGGAATATATATTCAAAATGAAAATTTCAGTTCATTTCAAAATGTCATTTCAGTTTTTTAAAAAATCAAAATCAGTGTTTTCCCAATGAAAATTTTGAATTGGACTGAATCACATTTTCCAGTGAAAAATATTTTTTCTCAGTTTTAATAGTGAAGCATATCTAATCATTTCTGTTTCGGGCTGGTGGTGTGATGTGTTGTCACGTTGTGACATTGTATCACTACAACATAATGAGCCAAATTCAGATGGGAGTAACCAGGTGATCTTCCTGTAGACATCTCAGGTACTGTGACAAGGAATCTTTCAAAAATATAGCTGGTTGAATAAATTTTGACAGTAGTTTTCTGTTGGAAAACATCTTCTTGCAATCAAAGTTTCACAGGAATTTGTCAATTATGACTAAATATTTTACGGAAATTTTTTGAGTCATTTCAAAATCAAAATTTTGTTTTGACTATCTAATTTCATTATGATTCTTGCATTTTGTTTCAGCTTTTAAATATATTACATTTCTGTTTCAGCGTTGAAATGGAGCATTTTAATACAGTAGTTCTGATGTTTCGGAATCAAAACATTTTAGAATTTCCACAAACATTTTGAAATATTGACTTTTTGTCCCAATTTGGGATGAAAGCACATTTCAAAATGTCAGAATTTCCCATGAGCTGGTAATTCCATTTTCCAGTCAGCTCTATTCAACAATTTGCTTGCTCTGTCACCACCATCCACTAGTTTCCATCTTATTGTTTGTACTGACTTCTTGTTCTTGATACTCAGCAACATTAACCAGTTGTCATGAAAACTCTTGAATTGGAAAGCACGTCTAGTCCATTGCAAATAAAGTCTGTAGATTTGTCTTTTAATGTCGATTATCCCAGCCAGTTTGCTAAAAGGACCACTGTCATAAATATAAAGGGAAGGGTAACAACCTTTATGTATGCAGTAACATAAAATCCCTCCTGGCCAGAGGTACAGAATCACTTTACCTGTAACGGGTTAAGATGCTCAAATAACCTGGTTGGCACCTGACCAAAAGGACCAATAAGGAAAGAAGATACTTTCAAATATGGGGTAGGGGAGAGATTTTTTGTGCTCTCTTTGTTTATTCCCTCTCTGGACAGAGAGAGAGACTAAGCAGGTAAAACATCTCCAAAAAACATACCTGAAATGATACATCTAAGGTTTCTGAAATTGTAAGAAAAGACAAGGAAATGCATTAAATTATCTTTTGTTTTAGTTTGTGAATTTTCCCTATGCTAAGAGGGAGTTTTATTCCTCTTTTTGGTTACTTTGAAGCTGAGCCTAGAGGGGAATCCTCTGTGTTTAAATATTTTTATTATCCTGTAAAGTTACCTTCAATCTTGATTTTGCGGGTGTGATTCTTTTACTTTTTCTTTAAATAAAATTCTTCCTTTAAGAACCTGTTTGATTTTCAATGTCCTAGGGACAAAGGGTCAGGTCGATACTCAAATTATTCTCAAACCTCCCCAGGAAAGGGCGTAAAAGAGCTTGGGGGAATATTTTGGGGAACAAGGAACTCCAAGTGACCCTTTTACTGAATTTTGGTCTTAATCACTTGGTGGTGGCAGCAATACTGTCCAAGAACAAAGAAAGGATTTGTGCTTTGGGGAAATTTTTAACCTAAGCTGGTAAAAATAAGCTTAGGGGGTCTTTCATGCGGGTCCCCACAGCTGTACCCCAGAGTTCAGAGTGGGGAGGGAACCCTGACAACCATGAATAGCAGTCAGGCACAACAAGATTCTTTAAAAACAAAGAGTTTTAAAACTTAACAGAACTAATAATGGGAACATAAAAGGGCACAAGGGACAAAAATATTCTATGGGGCTCTGGCTTCCAAAACTGAGAACTGGAAGAGAGAACTGGAAGTCCTGGTACAGTCAAGGAATTATGATGTGAATAACAGAGACCTGGTGGGATAAATCACATGACTGGAGTACTGTCATGGATGAATATAAACTGTTCAGGAAGAAGAGGCAGGGCAGAAAAGATGGAGGAGTTGCATTGTATATAAGAGAGCAGTATGACTGCTCAGAGTTCCAGTATGAAACTGCAGAAAAACCTGAGAGTCTCTGGATTAAGTTTAGAAGTGTGAGCAACAAGGGTGATGTCATGGTGGGAGTCTGCTATAGACCACCAGACCAGGGGGATGAAGTGGATGAGGCTTTCTTCTGGAAACTAACAGAAGTTACTGGATCACAGGCTCTGGTTCTCATGGGGACTTCAGTCACCCCAGTATCTGCTGGAAGAGCAATACAGAGGTGCACAGACAATCCAGGAAGTTTTTGGAAAGTGTAGGGGACAATTTTCTGGTGCAAGTGCTGGAGGAACCAACTAGAGGCAGATCTCTTCTTGACCTGCTGCTCACAAACAGAGAAGAATTAGTAGGGGAAGCAAAAGTGGATGGTAACCTGGGAGGCAGTGACCACGAGATGGTCAAGTTCAGGATCCTGACACAAAGAAAAAGGAGAGCAGTAAAATAAGGACCCTGGACTTCAGAAAAGCAGACTTTGACTCCCTCAGGGAACTGATGGGCAGGATCCCCTGGGAGAATAACATAAGGGGGAAAGCAGTCCAGGAGAGCTGGCTGTACTTTAAAGAATCCTGATTGAGGTTTCAGGAACAAACCATCCTGATGTGTAGAAAGAATAGTAAATATGGCAGGTGACCAGCTTGGCTTAAGGCTGAAATCCTTACTGATCTTAAACAAAAAAAAGAAGCTTACAAGAAGCAGAAGATTGGACAAATGACCAGGGAGGAGTATAAAAATATTGCTTGGGCATGCAGGAGTGAAATCAGGAAGGCCAAATCACACTTGGAGTTGCAGCTAGCAAGAGATGTTAAGAGTAACAAGCAGGGTTTCTTCAGGTATGTTACCAACAAGAAGAAAGTCAAGGAAAGTGTGAGCCCCTTACTGAATGAGGGAGGCAACCTAGTGACAAAGGATGTGAAAAAAGCTAATGTACTCAGTGCTTTTTGCTTCTGTCTTCACGAACAAAATCAGCTCCCAGACTACTGCACTGGGCAGCACAGTATGGGGAGGAAGTGACCAGCCCTCTGTGGAGAAAGAAGTGGTTCAGGACTATTTAGAAAAGCTGGATGAGCACAAGTCCATGGGGCCAGATGTGCTGCATCTCAGGGTGCTAAACAAGTTAGCAGATGTGATTGCAGAGCCATTGGCCATTATCTTTGAAAACTCATGGTGACCAGGGTAGGTCCTAGATGACTGGAAAAAGGCTAATGTAGTGCCCATCTTTAAAAAAGGGAAGAAGGAGGATCTGGGGAACTACAGGCCAGTCAGCCTGACCTCAGTCCCTGGAAAAATCATGGAGCAGGTTCTCAAGGAATCAATTCAGATGCACTTAGAGGAGAGGAAAGTGATCAGGAACAGTTAACATGGATTCACCAAGGGCAAGTCATGCCTGACTAACCTAATTGCCTTCTATGATAAGAAACTGGCTCTGTGAATGAGGGGAAAGCAGTGGACATGTTATTCCTTGACTTTAGCAAAGCTTTTGATATGGTCTCCTACAGTATTCTTGCCGGCAAGTTAAAGAAGTATGGGCTGGATGAATAGACTATAAGGTGGATAGAAATCTGGCTAGTTCTTTGAGCTCAATGGTTAGTGATCAATGGCTCCATGTCTAGTTGGCAGATGGTATCAAATGGAGTGCCCCATGGGTCGGTCCTGGGACTGGTTTTGTTCAATATCTTCATTAATGATCTGAAGGATGGTGTGGACTGCATCCTCGGCAAGTTTACAGATTACATGAAACTGGGAGGAATGGTAGATACGCTGGAGGGTAGGGTTAGGATATAGAGGGACCTATATGAATTAGAGGATTGGGCCAAAAGAAATCTAATGAGGTTCATCAAGGACAAGTGCAGAGTCCTGCACTTAGGACGGAAGAATCCCAGGCACTGCTACAGATGAAGGACCGAATGGCTAGACAGCAGTTCTGCAGAAAAGGACCTAGAGGTTACAGTGGACAAGAAGCTAGATATGAGTTGACAGTGTGCCCTTGTTGCCAAGAAGGCTAATAACATTTTGGGCTGCATAAGTAGGGACATTGCCAGCAGATCAAAGGACACTACCAGAAGGATGTAGAAAAATTGGAAAAAGTGCAGCAGAGGGCAACAAAAATGATTAGGGGGCTGGAGCACATGATTTGTGAGGAGAGGCTGAGGGAACTGGGATTATTTAGTCTGCAGAAGAGAAGAATGAGGGGGGATTTGATAGCTGCTTTCAACTACCTGAAAGGGGGTTCCAAAGAGCATAGATCTAGACTGTTCTTAGTGGTACCAGATGACAGAACAAGGAGTAATTGTCTCAAGTTGCAGTGGAGAGGTTTAGGTTGGATATTAGGAAAAAGCTTTTTCACTAGGAGGGTGGTGAAGCACTGGAATGGGTTACCTAGGGAGGTGGTGGAATCTCCTTCCTTAGAGGTTTTTAAGATCAGGCTTGACGAAGCCCTGGCTGGCAGGGGCGGCTCTATGTATTTTGCCACCCCAAGCACAGCGGGCAAGTGGCTTTCAGCAGCGTGCCTGTGGGAGGTCCACCGGTAACACGAATCCAGTAGCATGCCTGCAGGAGGTCCACCTGTCCCGCGCCTTTGGCGTACCCACCGTCGAATTACCGCCAAAGCCATGGGACCAGCGGATCTCCCGCAGGCATGCTGCTGAAGGCTGCCTGACTGCCACCCTCATGGCAACCATCAGGCTGCGCCCCTATGGCTTGCCAGCTCAGGCACGTGCTTGGCATGCTGGTGCCTGGAGCTGCCCCTGCTGGCTGGGATGATTAGTTGGGGATTGGTCCTGCTTTGAGCAAGGGATTGGACTAGATGACCTCCTGAGGTACCTTCCAACCCTGATATTCTATGATGCACCTCACATCAAAGATATAACTCTTAAGAGACTCTTTTCCCACCCACTTAGTCCCTCTTTCTCATTGTTCTTTTCACAGGTATTTTCCCCAGCTCTTAAAGCCACCGACTGAGAAAAGAAGAAATATTTCTGTATTAATACCACTGTTTCAATCAGCACCATGCAGTCTTTCCATTTTAAGCATTAAAGATTTTAAATAGTCTCTAAGCAAGCAAGGACGCATATTGCATTGCACTCTCCTTATTAGAGAAATACAAGTAAATCATTCAATTGTAGTTTAAAAAAAAATTGCAACTCCAGGTTCTGGAATAACACTTCTTCATGCAGTAAAACCGTTTCTCTCTGAAGGGTCTTTTGTAACATGAACACACGGAAAGCCTTCTGGCTGTTTTATTATCTTATAGAGCTGTGTGTTCTTTCACAGAGGCCCCATGCTTGCCGCAGCAGCAGCACCATAAATAAACAACACAGCCTCACTGAAACGGATTAGGCTTTTCAACAGACCTCCACAGAGAAATGCTTCTCTGTGTTACCCACTGTTTAGAAAAGTAGATGATAAATGGTGGGAGTAGGGCATGCATGGGCAGCCCTTCAGGTGAATTCCTACCAGGAAACATTTTTAATTTATCCACTTCCCTGGGCAATCATCCTGAAGATATTAGACTTACATAGGTGGACAGCCTCTTTCTTGTTTTCTCTCTCTTGCATACACACATTCACTCACTGCTGATACTGACAGGAAACGAAGTAGAGATGGTTTTGACAATAGGCAGAGAAACAATTTGGCTTATGGGGGACTGATAACCACCAGAGACAACACATTAGAAGTAGTGTAATGGCTATCACAATCACAGTGGCTATCATAACTGTATCACAATCTACGAGGTGTTCCACAAAGCATTGAATGCACTGTGTCACTTAGGGGGTTCTGCTTTGCTTATATGTTCATTTTGCATAAGCCAAATAATAATTATTGTCATTCAGCCAAGCACTAATTCAGTTACAAAATATCAAACAGTATTGAAGAGCAACTTCCAGGCACCAAACACTAAGCACAGCTCCTACTGGACGATGGATGGATTCATGTTACTTTATATAGCAATACTGGTACCTGTGTGGACCATAACAGCCCTGCAGTGGTGGATCATGGAAGGTACACCAAGCTTTTCCATGAGATGGAAAGTATCCAAATCCACAAAGATGGAAATCACACTCTTTTGTACGAGCTGAAGTTTTATTGAGGGCAATTTCACAAGTTTGTGCTATAGAACTCACTGTGTCATTGTACTTTGCTTACAGGTTATTGTGTATTTATATCCATTGAGGATAAATCTTGATAATCTAGATTCTAGAACAGTGAGTCGGTCCCTAAAATAGCCCTTCTCAAATCTCTATAAAGCTGAGCCTTGAATTATGATATTACCAATGACCTAAACACAGGGGTGAAAGTAGACATAGAGACTTACCAGTATGGGGCTGGGTTGGGGCCAGCTTTGGCCCCCTGAAGGGGTGGGGCCTCGGGCAGAAGATGCGGGGATGGGAGGGTCAGAGCCAGATCCTGCCCACTCTGTACTGGTAATTGCCCTTTCCCTCCCACATAGAGGTAGCAGCAGCAGCCGGGGGCTCCAGCAGCAGTGTAAAGGGCCCAGGGGTTGGCCACCGCTACCGCCCAGGGCCTTTTAAACCACTGCCAGAGCCCCGGCTACCACTGCTACCCCAGGGCTCCAGCAGCAGGGGGACCATTTAAAGAGCCGGGACTGTAGAGGTAGCAGGAGCCCCGGGCCCTTTAAATAGCCCCTGGAGCCCCACTGCTACTCCAGGGCTCTGGGGGCTATTTAAAGGGCCCAGGACTCCCCTGCTTCTATCACCACCACCCTTTAAATAGCCTCTGGAGCCCTGGGGTAGTGGCAGCAGGGCTCCGACAGCTATTTAAAGGGCCCAGGGCAGTAGAGGTACGGTGCACCAGCTCTTGTGATCATTAGTTCTAAACATCTTGTGATCATTAGTTCTGCCACCAGAACCACTAGTAACTGCTCCTCCACCAACTCAATCACAAGGGCCAAAGAGAGGCAGTATCATGCAGAAGCTCTGACAGCTAAAACCATGGTCCAAATGTGATTTTAGTTGCTTTCTGTGCACAAGAGAATACATATTTATGAATGTAAAAGTTTTCTCCAATTAGGGACATATTTTAAAATGATGCTGTGTTGCAGGCATCCTATTTTTTTTTCAAGAAATCAACTTAAATTCAGAGAGGAATGTAAAGTAAACTATTTTGTAGGGTCACTAGCAGAAGAGTTGCTCTGATCTCCTGCACCTGACAAAAGTAAAAGGTGAAGTTATCACCCAGTTATAAAACATGGTCTCCCTTTTCAGGAAATAAACAGAATTACCTGTTCTTAAATTTAAAGGTAATTTGTCAATTCAACCAATACAAGATTTAATTTAAATGTTAGTGATTAATGGTCAGACCTTGGATAACTATATGATTAATAAAGAAGAATATATGTTCAAATTCATTTTCAAACTAATTTTTAGAAATTTGTGTCCCTGTTTCAGGATCTCTGTTCAGCCAATGATGCTCTTCTCTTTCTCAGTGGGGATCTCATTTTAATGATATATCATTAATTTGGAAGGGTTTTTTTCTTTTAAAAACAACAACAATGAACTTAGTTGAGGTGAGACACTGAAATCAAAAGATAGGAAATTAACTTTCTTAGGTTTAGCCTTGGGGCTCATTAAAGTGTTTCATTAACAGAGTTATAGAATGAATGTTTTCTCCTAGAAAAACAAAGGAAACGGGCAAGAAGAGAAATAAACCAGTCTAGCTAAACATTAAAGAAGTAATTTGGGCCAAACAGGCTAAGAGGGAATTAACAGGCAAATAATCAAAGGCACTGTCAAGGATTTACTGCATCTGTGCTATGCCAGGCCTTTAAATGGTCTCCTGGGAGAAACCCCTTTAGTACACCAGACCACCAAGGGCATGTCTACACTATATCTGAGTTTGTGCCTCCCATGATGGGTGCACAGAATGGAGCTTGCAGGGCTCACACTAACACTCTAGAAATAGCTGAGTAGACATTGCAGCTCAGGATCTGAAGTATAGGGTGCAGGGTGGGCTTGAGGGCTGGAGTTACAGCCTGATCTGCAACATCTACATCTCTGTTTTTAGACCACTAGTGTGAGCCTTGATAACCTCTGTAAGTCTGTAAACCTGGACTAGGAGGCTTGCTTCCAGGTGCAGTGTTGACATATCCCAAGGTCCATAATTTTCCACAAGGCTAGGCCCACAGTCTCAATGACTCCTAGATTGGGTTCCAGAATCCTGTTTCTCATCATGGGCACCTCCTGCAGGTCCACCTTAGTTCAGACTCTTGTAGAGACTTTACTTGCTTAGGGAGTGATGAAACCTGGCAATTATTTGTAATGAAGCAGGGCAACCTTTTCAAAACAAGGTAACATTTAATAGTCACCTGGAATATAGCATAAGAAAGTCATTAGTTTAGCATGGGAAAGCTAAGTTTAAGACATGTTTCATTTTGGTAGGAGCTGTGGCCCAAGGCAAACTCTTGGGCCACAGATCCAACATCTCTGTGCTCTGTTCGCAGCACCAACCTGTTTATCTTTGTCCTCCCTTTGTTCCAGCTGCAGTCTTTTCCATCTGCTTCTCTGCAGAGTGTTGGAGGAAGTATGATGCAGATCTGCTAAAGGGTTTCTCTCCATTAGTCTTCACAACAGAGGATGTTGGAGAGATATCTACTACAGCCTAAGGATGAAACTTGGCCCCACTGCAGTCAATGGCAAAACTTTCATTGATTTCAGTGGAGCCAGGTTTTCAAACATACTGTTTTGGGGTAAACAGATGAGGCACTGTCAATGACTGAGGAGTCAAAAAATGTAGTGCTGGTATAAACTAACAGTCTAAGGGTGACAAGTAATGCTGGTTAGCCTTTATTTAGTTTCCACTGAAATAACCCTCATTTTTTGACTAGTTTTAGTGACAAGTCACCAGAAGAAGTAAGCAACTCCATTACAATTAGCTACTATAACCAAGGGTTGGAGGGTGGAAAATATGGTACCCATTTGCATTAGATCTGATCATGGGAATTACAGCCATGCAGGAGCAGAATCTCTTATGTGAATCCT
The DNA here is from genome assembly GCF_025201925.1 of Gopherus flavomarginatus. Classification (NCBI taxonomy): domain Eukaryota; kingdom Metazoa; phylum Chordata; order Testudines; family Testudinidae; genus Gopherus; species Gopherus flavomarginatus. Next base: position 200,557,253 of record NC_066618.1, read on the forward strand.
CTTGCAGGCTCAAGACCATAGAAAATACCTCATGACAACTTTCAAAGGCTCTGATTTCCAAATGGGAACTGAATTCTTTCAGTCATGCTCTTCACCATCAGACCGCAATGATGGCAGCTTCCTGTTTGACTGTTGTTCATTTTATTACATTTAAAGACATTACAAATGTTTTAGTGATTTACTCCTTTTTTTTCATTGGACAGACCAATTAGAAAAACTTTTTATTACATTGACATTTACTGTTAATTAAAATATCTAACCAAAAGAAGAATTACCTCATTTTACTCCAGTTCTCACTGAGAATAGAATTGAATTGGATTGGATTTTCTAGGTCCTCTTTCAGCTTGATTTCACCACTGAATAAGGACTACAGTTAAAAATCAAGAATTGTCAGCCATTCCAGAAACTTACATAAATCTTCCTGGGGTTTTATTTTTGTTTTTATAAAGGACATATAATCTAGCACAAAATTTTGAAATATTCTACTTGGTATTAAAGCTATTCTGCCATTTCTTTGGCCAAGCATGGAAAAGGAGACACACTACAGAACATTTAGTTTTCCCATTGTTCCATATATATGTCTTCATGCTAGATTGCACTAGTGCTGATGACAGTGAACTCATGTATTTATACACATACCACTTTATTATCATATTAACTGGGCACTGATTAACTGACAGTTCAAAAGACCATTTCAGTGATTTGAGAATAGAATTTGTACACTATCTAATGTCTCTGCAAAATATTCATCCCACCCTTCTCTCCCCCCACCCCCACCTCCACCCTCCCACACACAAATAGGAAGCAAATAAAGAGAATCAGACTGTCATAAACAGATGGTTAAGGGTTAATGCCTCTTTTACCTGTAAAGGGTTAAAAAGTTCACCTAGCCTAGCTAACACCTGACCAGAGGAACCAATGGGGGAACAAGATGTTTCAAAAGGAAGGAGGGAAGTTTTTCCTTTGTTTAGAGTTTCATTTTCAGCCAGAGTGAAAAAGATCAAGGAACCAGTCTCTTATCAGAGTAGTAAGTTTTAGAAAGGAAAAAATAGGTTTATGTTTATTTCTTTGTAGCCTGTCTTATGCAATTAAAGGTAGAATCAAATTGGGTATTTTTTTGTGTAACTAAATTTGTGCCCAAAACATCCTCTGTGTTTTGAATCTGTTGTCTGTGAGAGTAGCTGGTATGCTAATCTCTCCCAGAGGGTTTTCTTTTACGTTTCTTTTTTTTAATTAAAAGCTTTTTTCTTAATACCAGATTGATTTTTCCTTGGTTTTAGATTCAAGGGGATTGGATCTGGACTCACTAGGGATTGGTGGGAGAAAGGAGGGGGGATGGTTAATTTCTCCTTGTTTTAAGATCCAAGTTTTCTGAAGGCTGTCATCTGCTTCCTGCTCAGTCTGGAACTGTTCCCTTGAGGCTGGAGACACCAGTTCCTCCTTAGACTGTGGACTTGGGCTTGGTCCCTCTGGAAGCGATGTAGGTGAAGGGATTGTTTTCGTTGATGGTGAACCGCTCTCCGCTGGTGCACTATGCGATATTTCAGGCTCTGGCTGAGCCTCCTGGGTAGGGTTGTCTGCTGCTTCTGCCAGTTCAGGCCCGCTGGCGCCCTCTGGAGTTGGGGTTGGAGATGGGTTTGCAAGAGCTGGCGTCAGTGCTGGCAACGGTTCTGGTGCTGGTTGCTTTTCCAGTTCCGGGTCTGGGACTGTATGCACTATGGCTGTTGCAGTCGTTGGCAGGGGATCTGGGTCCACCACCTTTGTCTGGGTCTCTGGTAACACAGACGAGGCCCTTGTGGATGGCTCAGGAACAGAGATGGGTCTGGAAGCTTGCCTGGCTTGGCTGCATGTAACCATTCCCACCCTCTTGGCCCACTTCACCCGGTTGGCCAAGTCTTCCCCCAGTAGCATAGGGATGGGATAATTGTCATAGACTGCAAAAGTCCACATCCCTGACCAGCCTTTATACTGGACAGGCAGTTCAGCTGTAGGCAAGTTTACAGATTTTGACATGAATGGGTAAATTGTCACTTGGGCCTCTGGGTTGATGAATTTGGGGTCCACTAAGGATTGGTGGATAGCTGACACTTGTGCCCCCGTGTCTCTCCACGTGAAAACCTTCTTTCCACCCACTCTCAAGGTCTCCCTTCGCTCCGAGGGTATTTGAGAGGCATCTGGGCCTGGGGATCTTTGATGTGATGGTGGTGTAATAAACTGCACTCGGTTGCGGTTCTTGGGCAGTTGGCCTTTATATGTCCCAATTCATTACACTTGAAGCTTCGCCCAGCTGACTGATCACTGGGCCAAGGTGGGTTGCTGGAGACTGGTGAGGTGGGACAATAGGGTGTCTGGGGCTTTCCTTGGGTTGTAGGTGGGGTCTTGGGTTGCCCTCGGTGATAGGGTTTATTTTCTGTTTGCCCCCTGTGACATTCGCTCCCCTTGCTAGTAGTTTTTTTCTTTTCTGCCACTTCCACCCATCTGGCTCCAATTTCCCCTGCCTCGGTTACAGTTTTGGGCTTCCCATCTAGTATGTACCTTTCTATTTCCTCAGGAACACCCTCTCAGAACTGCTCCATTTGCATTAGGAAGGACAGCTCTGGCAGAGAGTTAGCATTTGCTCCTGATATCCAGGCATCCCAATTCTTCCCAATGTGGTAGGCGTGTCGGGTAAATGACACATCTGGTTTCCACCTTAGGGCTCTGAACCTCTGACGGGCATGCTCAGGTGTTAGTCCCATTCTGATTCTGGCCTTGGTTTGAAAAAGTTTATAATCGTTCATGTGTTCCTTAGGCATTTCAGCCACCACTTCTGCTAAGTGTCCACTGAGCTGTGGCCTCAGCTCTATCATGTACTGGTCTGTAGAGATGTTGCACCCAAGGCAGGCCCTTTCAAAATTTTCTAAGAAGGCCTCAGTGTCATCACCTGCCTTGTAGGTGGGGAATCTCCTGGGATGGGGAACAGTACCTGGAAAAGGGTTGTTAGGGTTGGCTGTTCCATCCGGCCTAGCTTGTGCTAAGTCCAGTTCATGCTTTCTCTCTCTTTCCCTCTCTTCCATTTCTTTTTCTTTTATTTCTATTCCTTTTTGTTTCATTTCCAGCTCTTTTTGTTTCATTTCCAGTTCTTTTTCTTTCATCTTTATAGCTCTTCTGTGGGCAGCCTCCTTGGCTTTTTCTTCTGCGTCCAGCCTAGCCATTTGCTGTTTAGCTGCTTTCTTGTGCTGTCCGCACCCCTCTGCAGCTCAGGCTGTTTGGTTAACAGAGATTTTCTAACTAGCTATACCCGAGAGATAGAAAGAAAGAAAACAATTCACTTGTAAATGCCTTTTGCTGGCCGTCTGCTGGCTCACAGCTTGAAGCCTCCTCTTAACAAAGACCCTTGTTAAAAAAACTTAACACTTCTGCCCTCAGGCTGCTTTCCAAGCAACTAGAAAGGAGAGAAGAAAAATCCTACTGGCTTTTGGTTTTTAAACACAATCCCACTGCTGTGCCACCATGTCAAGGTTTTTCCCCCACTTTGAACTTTAGCATTCAAAAAGTGGGGACCTTCATGATCACTTTTAAGCTTAATTACCAGCTTAAATTTGGTACACTGCCACCAGCCAAAAATATAGTGCTTGGCACACTTCCTGTTCCCCCAAAACCTTCCCTGGGGAACCCAAGACCCAAACCCCTTGGATCTGAACACAAAGAGAAATTAGCCTTCCACCCCCTCTGTCCTCCCAGACTTTCCCCTCCCTGGGTTACCCTGAGAGGCTACACTGATCCAAACTCCTTGGATCTTAAAACAAAGAGGAATTAACCTTCCCCTCCCCTTCTTTTCCCCTCACCAATCCCTGGTGAGTTCAGACCCAGTCCCCTTGGGTCTTAAAACAAGGGGGAAAAATCAATCAGGTTCTTAAAAAAGAGAGCTTTTAATTAAAGAAAGAAAAGGTAAAAATTATCTCTGTAAAATCAGGATGGAAAATGTTTGACAGGGTATTCAGATTCATATAGCCTAGAGGGACCTCCCCAATCCCCTTAGCCTGAGGTTCAAAGTTACAGCAAACAGAGGTAAAAATCCTTCCAGCAAAAGTCACATTTGCAAGTTAAGAAAACAAACATAAGACTAATCTGCGTTTCCTGGCTATTACTTACTATTTTGAAACATGAGAGACTGATTCAGAAAGATTGGAGAAAACCTGGATGTACGTCTGGTCCCTCTTAGCCCCAAGAGCGAACAACAAACAAAACAAACAACATAAACAAAGACTTCCCTCCACCAAGATTTGAAAGTATCTTGTCCCCCCATTGATCCTCTGGTCAGGTGTCAGCCAGGTTCACTGAGCTTCTTAACCCTTTACAGGTAAAAGAGACATTAACCCTTAACCATCTGTTTATGACACCAAGGGATTGGATCTGGACTCACCAGGGAATTGATGAAGGAGTCTCTCAAAGCTACCCAGGGAGGGGAAGGTTTTTGGGGGAAAGGGGTGAGCCAGACACTGAAAATTCTGGATGGTGGCAGTGATACCAGATCTAAGCTAGTAATTAAGCTTAGAAGTGTCCATGCAGGTCCCCACATCTGTACCCTAAAGTTCAGAGTGGGGAAGGAACCTTGACACAGATAGTCATAAGATATTACTGGCTTGTGACCTTTAATACCCTACTTTTACATGCCGAGGACGCTTCATGTCATGTCTTCAAGTGGAAAGGAACCAAGTGAGGGAACTTACTGGAAGAAGTAGGACTTATTTGGCACTTTGAAAGTGTGATTCATGTGCAGTTTGTCTGAGCTTCAATCAGCATTTGGATCTTCTGTAAACCATTATTTGTTCTGTAAACCATTATTTGTTTTCTACATCTGTTAAAATACATCTGTTAAAATACATAGGGGAATCAATGACCAATGCTGATGCAACTGCTGAAGTCAATGGAATTACGCCAGGGATGCATTGGCCGATGGTCTATATACATCTGAGAGACTCTCATTATATGCAAAGCATGTCCCTTCCAAAAACATTAATGATTTAGTGGGCAATGTCCACAAAGAAATAAGGATCCAATTAGCATGAAGACTAAGTAGCCTCTTCACTCTTAAAAGCTGATCCCTAGAGATCGAGCCTTTGGACCTGATCCTAAACCCATTGTAGCCTTTGCACCCACTACAGTGGTCTATGAATCAGTCCCCAAAAGAAGTTATCAATTTATGTTCCTTTTCATCTGTGTTCTTCGAGAAAATACGTGAAAAATAAAATATGGCCATCCTTTTCGCTCTTTTTTTTTTCAGTTTATTGTCACTTCTTTTCTTCCATCAGCATATCTGCTGTGCTTTCCCCTTGCTCTTTTCCATTTCCCTCACAGTTCTGGAATGCCTGGAGTTTTGTTTTCTCTGTCATGATCCTGATTTACATTAGTACATTGAGTAGGAATAGCCATATGGGAGAAGATCTGAGGACCATCTAGTTTAGTGTTCTGTCTCAGAGTGGCCAGCACCAGATGCTCCAGAGGAAGGTGCAATAAACCCTAAAGTAATAAGCTCTTTGGAGCAAGGACTGTCATTTTCTCTGTTTGCACAGCACCTAGCAAAATGGAATTGTGTGCCTCTAGACACCAGCACAATATAAGTATTAAATAGTAATAACCTGTCTGTAGGAAAAATTTTCCTCCTAGCCCTATAAGTTACAGAGAGAGATGTTCAATAGTTTGTGGCCCAAAGCATGAGGATTTGTTTCCCTTCCAAACATATTCTATAAGCCTACGCTGGCTGTTCTCATTATCCATGTAAATGTCCAACCCAAACAAACTATATGTTTCTTTTTGGCATCTGTCCTCCATCCTCCTTTGGGAACCCTGAAGTGAAGAATTAATTAATATTTTAGCATTGTTATTGTTTATATCCTCTGCCAATAGATCATCCTGGTCATCTATTAAGCATTCTGTTGTCTCTTCACGAACCTCTTGCTCCTTACATACTAAAAATGTTTTATCATAGTATTTAGTTTAATCTCATGTGAAATCTTCCTCTCATTCTTCACCTATGCTTTCCTTTCGCTGTTATTCATACCCTCTTACTTCTACTGCCTATTCTCTACAGTCCTCTTCTGATCTGTTGTTTTGGTCCTCTTCAATGTTTCATTCTTACCATTCGTTATTTCTTGCTTTCCCTTGTTCATTGATATTGGCCTTTTTAATTCTCATCTGTTTATTGCTGAGTAGCATACACAACCTTAGAGACATTTATTTTGCAGTATGTCTTAGCACTTTCAATTTCTACTACATTGCTTTCCTGCTGTTACTTCCAGCGAGTCTTTCCTGCTTTTGTCAGTGATTTGCTCTATTTTCTTTCCTTTGTGTCTCACTTGAGTTTTAATGTGAAACCTAACTATATTAGGGTCTCACTATCACAACAGAAGATTATCTCCACATCACCAGTGATCTCCTCTGTGTTACTGGAGACTGAAGTCAACAGTTGCTCATTTCCAAGGTTTATAATATACCTGCCTGATTTAATCCTTACACTTAATGCATCCCAGTTTATCCCTTGTAGTTGTACCCTCTTGCTACTGTAGAAACCTAGTATTTAGTGGGTAACTTTATAATAGCAAAAATCTAATTGTTAACTTATCTATCCTTTTTATGAGTACATAACAGGTTAGACTATGAAATGCCCACGGAACAGGGAATGAGCAAGAAGCTGCCTCCTCATCATACCCCACCCAACCCGGGTCATCTCATGATAGCCATCCCTACTGCTTGGAGAATGCTGGGACTGCTTACTTTTGCTCAATCCTAGGTAGCTAGCTAATAAAATGGGGGTGGGGAGCTGATGTGGCCATGGCCTCTTCTGCACCAGCCCACAGAATGGCGTTGGAGCATAGCAAGGATCAGTCTGTTCTGTCCTAATTTTCCCTACCCTCACCTTCTGTCCAAGGTGGTAAGATTGTGCCTGCGTAAAGGAGAATCTATCCAGTGCTGCTCCTGGGATGGAATGTGTGATGGGTTGGATCACATAAACCCCTTGGGAACTGCTAACTGTTGTGCCAAGACTACTTCTGCGCCTGCTTTCTTGCCCTGGCAGCTTGGGACTTCAGTGCCCTGCCTGGTTTGAGCCAGACCCAGTAGCCTGCTGCAAACCCAGACCCAAGTCTGAACCACGTCCCCTAACAGCTGTAGGGTTAACTGAAAGCAACTTACAGAAGTGTTCCTGTCTTTAGCACTCAGATGTCCAACTCCCAATGGGGTCTAAACCCAAATAAATCCGTTTTACCCTGTATAAAGCTTATACAGGGTAAACTCATAAATTGTTCACCCTCTATAACACTGATAGAGAGATATGCACAGCTGTTTACCCCCTCCACCTCAGGTATTAATACATACTCCAGGTTAATTAATAAGTAAAAAGTGATTTTATTAAATACAAGAAAGTAGGATTTAAGTGGTTCCAAGTAGTAACAGACAGAACAAAGTGAATTACCAAACAACATAAAATAAAATACACAAGTCTATGCCTAATACAGTAAGAAAATTGAATTCAGATAAAACCCCACTCTCAGAGGTGATACAGTAAGCTTTGTTTTACAAACTAGTCTCCTTCTAGTCTGGGTCCAGCAATCACTCACACCCCTTGCTGTCCTTTGTTCCAGTCTCCTTAGGGTATCCTTGGGGGTGGAGAGGCTATCTCTTGAGCCAACTGAAAACAAAATGGAGGTGTCTCCCACAGACTTAAATAGACTTTCTTTTGTGGGTAGGGACCCCCTCCTCTCTCCTATGCAAAGTTCAACTCCAAGATGGAGTTTTGGAGTCACATGGGAAAGTCACACGTCCATGCATGACTCCGTTTTTACAGGCAGCAGCCATTTCCCACATGCTGTCTTGACTGTCTCCAGGAAGACTTCTTATGTGGATTGGAGCCTTCCAAGAGCCATTCTTTATTAATTTAATTTGCACATTCCTTTCTCAAGAAGCTGACCAAATGCTTTACTAAGGCTACTTAAAATCAAGCAAGTACACTGCCAATATTCATAACGTCGAATACAAAAATGATACATGCATACAAATAGGAGGAATAGATTCAGTAGCTCATAACCTTTACAGAGATATGTTACACAGCATATGTAGCATAAACCATATCCCAGTTATGTCATAAGCATAAGCATATTCCCATAAAGCATTATGGGGTGCAACGTCACACCATCCTCCTGAACTTACTGCCAGAGACTTGGACACTGTCCATGGTGGAGGCAGTACATGTAAAACCCTTCTTTGTCTTTGGTCACACTCCCTTTCAGTACCTTTAAATTATATGATGTCAGTCATAAGTGTTCTAGCAAGTTTTGGGGTTCCTGGTCCCTGGGTGCCTGAAAACAGGTTGGGGTGCAGTATTGCTAACAGAATGCAGGCAGCAATATCTGTTAAAGTGTAGGTGTCTTGGCATTTAGCCACCAATGCCATGAGGTGGTGTACCTCCGTTTCCCCTTCTACACAGCAGCATGGGCCTGTTATGCTTTTGCTGCTGTGCCAAGCTTCTAGCCTGTGTACAGGTATAAGCTGAAGGGTAACATGCTTGTGGGACTGTCTCGTCACCATCCCTAGCATGTGCAACAGTTTCTTCCACAAACCAGGTATGTTCCACATCTTTAAAGGGGTTACCACTAGTAATAACTCCTTTGTTTTAACCCATAGATGAATTAGCAAAGACACAAGATTAGCAGCAAAAATATGGTGGACAGGCTTTGTTCACACAATTTAGCTTGTTTAGTGTCTACGGCATTTTACCATTTTTTTGTGTACCCTGGTAGGCACTCTGATGCAGATTCTTCTGCCTCTTTGGAGAAGGCTTTTAATTCAGGCATGCGTTTGAGGCTCTGGGAAGAAAAGGGTGTACTGCAACCATGCCTGCCCTCGGCCCCACCCTTTGGAATTTCTTTGAGCTGGATCTCACACACTTGTGAAATAAGGCAAATTTTTCTTCCTCCTGCCTTGAAAAGACAGTTTTATCTCTTACAAGCGTAGCAGGAACATCTTTCAGTGGAGTGCCTTGGATCGGTAAAACCCCTTTGGACACCCTACTTTCTGTTCCCAACAGGTCAGCTAGATGGACATCCCCTTCCAGGAGATCTGACTCCCAGTTTTCCCTTAAAACCTGATCCACAGGAGAGGTCTGGCATTTCAAAAGCTGATTTTTTCACCATCCCTACAAAAGGTGAGTGGACTCTTTGGTCCCCCCATACCTTCCATCTGGGCTCCCCTCTGGGTCAGACACTCCTGTGTCCCCCAGAAGGGAAGGTGACCTTGGTCCAGCTGTGGGGTCACAGCTACCAGTTATGGCAGACCCTTCACTGGCCAGCAAAATTCCACCCTTTTCACTCAAGTTGGGCTTGCTTCCAGCTAGAGAGCCCTTGGGGGTCTGTTTCCACTGCTACGGTCACCAGGACCCCAACTTCCACCTTTGGGACACATGTCTCTGTGCACCCCAGGGCAGGCCCTGCTACCCGCTGACCTGCAACTTCCTGGCAGTGAGCAGCGGGGGTGGCCCCCCTGCTATAAGGTGGAACATTTCCCTCCCTTCGTCCAGCCTCTCCCTCTGGAACTTCCCTTGAGCCCTGGGGCTACAGGAACTGGCTACAACCATCCCTGCCCCCAGAGCTGCATTCTTTACTGCTACAGAGGAATCTGAGACACACCCTCCTATTCCCCCAGCAGTCCATATGACCTCCTCCCCCACTTCCCCCTGGCTTTTAGCACAAGATTCCTTCTCACTGCTAACCAACCCTGGGAGAGATTCTAACACATTAAAGAAATCATTTCCTAGTAGAAATGGTGCAAAATTGTGTGCCACTGTTACAACAGTCAGCTCAGCCTGCAAAACCCTAGTTTGCATGTGTACTTTAGCTAAAGGTGCAAGGACTTTGTAACCCTCTACCATAGTTCCCTGGCAACAAATCCTTCTCCTGGATCAGGTCCCTCCTGACCACAGAAATCTCAGCACTTGTGTCCCTCAATCTAAGAAGCACTTTACCGTTCAGTTTAACAGCATGCATGTGCTCCCTGCTTGGTTGTGTAGAAGCAAGCTTTACAAATCCTGTGTGGAAAGGGCCACAGCCTGGCTCTGAGAAGCAGCAGTTTCATGTGTTACTTGCTGCCTGTTTCCAGCAAGGGACATTTATTCCTCAGGTGCCCAGTAGACTTACAATTATAGCACCTCTTGGGCTCTTCTGCTTATACAGGAGATTTGGGATGAGTAACAGGGGAATGGGGAGGTGAACGCCCAGCCTCCTTTTTCCCAAGGGTAAAACAGTGATTTTGGTTTCCCCCAACCCTGTATCCCTCTGCCAGTAGTTTATGTTTAATTGCACTTGTGCTTGCTCATAGGAGTCTGCAAACCCAGCTAATTCACCCACTGCATTCATCTTTTTGCCCCACAAATATTTTTTACATCATCACTGCATATATTCAGGAATTGTCCCTGAGTAACCAAATCACACATTCCTTCAAAGCTTGCAATGCCTTTTCCCCTCACCACTTAATTACCAAATCTCTCATTTCATTTACATAAGACACATTACTCAGTCCAGATCCCCTTTTTAGACTCCTGAATTTAACCCTGTAGGTTTCAGGTGTAACCTGAAACTATTTCAAAACCAGTTCCTTAAATTTACTATAGTTTGAAGCATCATCAATAAGTATCTTATTGAATATGTCCAGAGCTCTTCCAGTCTATTTTGCTATCAGTGTGGTCATCTTTTGATCTTCAGGGATTGAATGGAGGGTGCACAGTCTCTCAAAGGTGACGAAATATTCGGCAATATCGCTGGATTCATCATACTGTGGACATAGTCATTCCCATTTGTGGATTTTTGGGGAAGTGGAGCCAGCAGCTGGAGAGTTTTGTCTCTTCCACTCCATAACAGCCAGTTCATGCTTCTGGGCTTCAATCTGGGCCTGTAGTTCTTTGTCTCTTAACTCCAGGGCTCTTTTGTCCCTGGCTGCTTCCGTCTCCATAGCTCATGGGCCTCCTCTGCATTAATTTCTAATTGTTTTAGTTTAAAAATGGTTTTAGTTTCATCAGTCTTTTATGTTCATTTTCTTTCTCAGCCTGTTGCAGCCTGAGCAGTTCTAGCTTTTTCTGAGCCTCGCTTTCACTCATGTTGCTGATTTTCCTGCCTCTATTTCGTTCCCCGAAGTAAGCAAACAGAAAATAACAAACCAGTGACAACTTTGTCTCTTCTCCAGCCACCACATTCAAAACTCACTTAAAATCACTACTAGTTTCTCAAAGCAATCAGCTGTGCACAGACCCTGCTCAACTATGCCACTGAGTGGTCTTGCCAAATGTCAGGCTTTAAGAGAGCTCTGATATATGGAATATAGCTTAGTTAGTCTTAGAGCACCTTCAGCTGAATGTGTTGCAATGCTTTGGGGCAAGTCTGTAATTCAATCCAGCTGAATCAGGGCAGTTCCACTGTGACAAGAAGCAACACGCTTTACAACAGCACTGTTCAGCTAGCCTCCAACCCATCTGAAATCCTAGGATGCACTAGAACAAAATTATTATAAAGTGTTCTCTGTGTGATTCTGTCAATAGCACTCTTGCAGCATGGATGTGCTAAAGCATCACAAGAACAAGTGATACAAATAAATCGATGGTAGTAACTTAGCTGAAATCAGTGGGAGTCATGAGTGTTGAGCACCTCCTGAAAAATTAGATCATTAATGTACACAAGGCCAAGGAGGGTTTTACAGTGCATTGCAGAACCGATTTCACTATATTTCTTGTCTGTGTTTCATCTGGGGCATGGAAAAGTTGCATTTGGACTAAGACCCAGGTCCTCAAAGATATTTAGGCACCTAACTCCCATTGATCTCACTAGGAATTAAGCATCTAAATATCTTTTGAGGATCTGGGCTTAAGTCGCTTTCCAGCTAAAATTAGGGATACTCAAAGCAATAAGAGTCTCCCAACATTTTTTTTTAATGTATACAATTCACTGGTTCCACCACAGTCCCATTAAATGGCAAAAGCAGCTCCATAGATTCTATTCTCCAAAGTATCTTCTAGCCCAGAAGCTGCCTGTGCTCATAGTTACAGTCTCCAATTTTGAGCCATTATGTTTCTTGCATGCCATTAGTTTTTCCAAGGTCTCTTCATGTTTACAATTTCTTATTTAACATATTGAGGTTTGAGCTATCGCAGCCTCTAGGCAAGGGCAGCACTGAATAGGCAGCATAACAATAAAGTTTAACCACTCTTGAATAAAAATAAATCACCACAATTATGGTGAAGATCTATGTGGCCGAGTATCATGCAGTTCAATAACAAGGGTCTACCAGGTACCGTAGCTGCAGAATTCCTAATTAGCTTGTTTTCTCCACTGGCATATTTGTGAGCCTGATCAGAATGCAGCAGTTTTCCTTTTCAACCCATTTCTGAGGAGAATTGTATCTTCCGTTGTCTAGAAATACCTTGGTGGGATGATACTAGCCGCCTGGCTGAAAGGATATTTGTAAATCTCTCTTACAAGCCCAGCTGGAGCATTCAAGGATATGCTAATTCCAGGACTGTGACTCTATTAGTGTGACAAGCAACCCATAAAATTCAAATATTGTCCAGGTTCTAAAAGGAAAATATTTATGCCAAGTATTTCAAATACCCAAAGACTGAGTGCTGCTGCTTTGAAACTGAAAGACTCCTTCATGTATCTGCTAAGAATGGTTATGTGACTAGAAGGGGAAGTTTTCTAGTTTCATCTTTCTGTACATACTGTGCATGTTCAGACCCCTATTGCTAGAGCTATCTCCTTTGCACTGCCCATATTTGACAAAGACAATGGGCCAAATTCGTCATTGGTGTAAAATTGGATTCAGTCAGATAATATCAGGGATACATTTAGCCTGAAAACTCGGGACTATTATTGCTGTGGTTTGGATTTTTGTATAAATAGTAGATTGCATAAGTTGTAAAGTGAGGATATTTGAACCTATTTTCAGTATTTTTACAGAACGAATCAAGATATTTGAGGACGATTGCAAGTTCCTTGTGTATAAGTTGGGTGAAAGGTTCTAGTCCCCAAAAGAAGGGGGTTATTCTTTGTATTCCTTTGAGAATCACTGGGCTCATTTGAAACATGGACAGTAAAGGATATTTTATTTAATAAAACAAATTTAAAGCATAGTCTTACCATTTGTATGTGTTTAGTCTTTTTCCCCCCTCTATGTTTTATTAACCTTGTCTAAAGCCCATTGTAGGCACTGGAAAGACTTCCGCTGTCTTCACTGAGCACTGGATCACTCACAGAATTATCTGTGCAAACGTCACAAGTTTAGGTGGTTCATTTTGGGTAGGTCTGAACTGCAATTAAAAAGTGCTGCATTTTAACGCCAGCTGTACGTGTATGTCTACACTGCAATTATAAACCCCCTGGCTGGCCTGAGCCAGCTGATTCATGGAGCTTTGGCTAAGGGACTGTTTAATTGCAGCATAGACATTCCGTCTTGGGCTCCAGCCTGAGGTCTGGGACCCTCCCACCTTGCAAGGTCCTAGAGCCTGGGCTCCAGCGTTAGCACAAACATGTACACCACAACTAAACAGCCACTTAGCTTGAGCCCCACGAACCCATGTCATCTGGCACAGGCCAGCCATGGGCTTTTAATTGCAATATAGACATACACTTAAAGCTGGCAGGGAAATCTGAAGCTCCAGCCTCAAGTTGAAGTCTTTATCCACAAAAATACAATCAGCAGGTGTCTCCAGGTGCCACAAGGTAATCCTAGCCCAAATAATTCACTGAGTTCTAAAGTTGGACATACTCTGCTCACACCAATATCCAGTGCTCTTTCACGGATCTCTGACATAAAATCTTGGATCCTGATTAATTTAATGATTTACTTCCACCTTAGTGTACATTAAGTAAAAATGGTTAGCTTCAGTTTTGTCTTGCTGATTAGTAGAGCTAGTAATGATTAGTACATTGACAAAAAAAAACAGTGTTCCACCACCACTATCTGGGATACCACTATGTTTATCTATAATTAGAGTAGGAAATGTGCTAACTGCATTGGTAATGGTTAACAAATATTGACATTTTATGGTTTCTACTATGTATATGTTACTCATTATAGAGATCACCGTACTTCATCTAGATCAGAAGGTGAAAGTGGATTTAAAGGGAAACTGTAAAAAAAAGAAAAGAGATCTAATCACTGCAGCTTTGCAAAGAGCAAATCATTTTAAAACTAATATTACACCTGACCTACATAATTTTTTTTTTTAAAAAAAAGAACAGGAGGCTCCCATTTTCAGTCAGATGGTGTAGGGTACAATACAAGATATCCAGCTCACTATTGAAAAGTATGAGAAAAACACATACTTGTAAAACTGTTGCAAGATAAACTGTACATTTTTTTAAAAATGGTTCTATTACACTGAGAAGCAATCTCAAACAGATGCTGTCTAATCCCAGAATCTGGGCTTTCCTTCTGACTGAAGGCCCGACCTCCACAGTTTTCTTTAGTTAACCTCTAAACGGCCTCAGAGTAATAGCCCTGAAGAGGAGTTTGAACCTGGAACTTTTCAGAATGAAAGCACAGATGACTTCTAATGCTGGAGTTAAAGTAGTAATTTCCATTAGCAGGTAACAGTAGTAGGTTGTTAACCAGTGGTTAAAAGACAGAGATGTATTGCTAAGTGGGTTAACATTTGTTTTATGGCACTTGATTTGTACCTTGATCATTCAGAAGATTCTTCTTCCTACTCACTTAGCCAATCACAAATTTTTCACTTCCCTCTCTCCCATCCACTTTTTACTAGGGTTTTTTTGACCTACAGAACTATGGAAGAGAATTCCTGCATTTATCTTTTTGAAGGTGACTTCATGCCCCAGCTCTTTCACAATATCTAGTATTACCCAAATAAATGTGACTTAACAAAGTTCACAAACAATTCACGGGAAGCAGTCATGGTCATGGAATGCCAATTGTTCTCTATATTTCGGTAAAGGAAAACTCTTTGAACTCAGATAGGATTTTGTAGGGCAAGAGAGGTATTTGAATCCATTTTCAGAATGCTCTTCTAAAACCACTCAGTGTGTTGAAGGAATGCTACAGATCTCCTGGATGTAAAGTGCAGATTGTTTCTCCCAGTCAGCCGAAGAACTCAAGGTAAACAATGTATTTGTATCTAGTGGTACCTGAAGTTGTGGCAAATACTTGGTCAATAAGAGCAAATATCAACAGCAAGAAAATAGACTTGCCTTTCCTTTTTATGCAAAGTCAATGTAAACTATCTTGTGTGATTTACTCGCCCACTTTTGCAGGTAAAATTGTCCGAGAGCTGGTACATTTCTGTTTAACTGGCACAACTTGTAACTATTTAAATGGTTGCCAATATGTTTAGCAAAACACCACTTTTGATGGCTGAAGATAGATAATGTTTTCACATTTACCATACTTGAATATTCTTCAGATAAATCAAGTATTAACCTAGGTGGCTATCATCTCAATTTCTGCAATGCAGGATTTACCTTGCAAATTTAGACTCCATTACAACTAATCCACTCTTAAGTAAACTGCATTTTTCAGGCTAACCAGCTAAAGCTGAACAATCTTCTTGGATCTGGGTTACTTGCAATGTCTCTTCATAGTGACTTGTAATTAACTCTTTAGTGCAGAAATGATTCTGTACATTAGAATGGGTAGCATTATGAAAGGATAACCGTCCAATACCAATGCTGACTAGCTATACCCAAAATAATTGGTTTGAATTCTGAAAACAGGTTTGATTCACATTTACTTTGAATTTCTGGCAAAGATTTTGGTTTGTTCTAACCTGTTCCACTCATGCGTAGTGATGACCTCCACATCAAACACTAACATTAAGCTTTTGGAGAGTTTGTCAAGTACAGTCTCATGTAACCGTAATGGACGTTTGTAGGATTAGTTCTATGTTACATAAGACATAACCAACGTTTCTTTGGGATTCTGAGCAGTTCTCTGTTAAAGCATCTGATGTGTTTTACAAAGAAAAGTATAAGAATGGGCAGAAGCAATGGAATGAAAAAAAGTGAAAGGAATGATAGGAGAGAGAGAGAGAAAGACAATGAGAATAACAGTGATAAAAGGAGACAGAGTTAAAGGAATGGGGGAAAAAAGAAATAGTAGTAAAACCCAGGAATGAGTGTGAGTTAAGAGAAATGTAGGGTGTGCAGTGATTCACAGATTAATGGATACATAAATCAATTAGACTGATGGTCATTTAAAAGCAATTTTGTGCACACACTTGTATGTATTGACACCAGTTCCTACAAACTTTTTTTCTGTTAAAAATATTCATGGGTAAATGTAATGTTTCTTAAAGAGAGGAGCTGAAAGTGAAGGACTGAATGGTTCTGCTAGTGAACCTGTTTCCCATACTTCGTATACCTCATAGGCATTTCCCAAGATGAGACCAACAAATAGCACTGATTTGTGATGTGAAGAGCTGGCTTCAGCATCTTTAGTTTGGCCTTTAAAACAGTTTTTCACTCCCACTGTCCATGCTAATATAATTGACTTCTGCCTATTTTGATCACCTGACTACTCACCTGGCTGGCCTTAGCATTCTGGAAGGCTTGACAAAATGATTCTTTGGGGCACCTCTCAGAGAAAGGTAAAGGGGGAAATCATTTTCCCATCCCGTGAATAATTAAGAGTTTTCATTTTTTTTCCTGTCTCACTTCAGAATGAAAAAGCCAATCTCAAAAATATTCACAAACCAAAAAACCCCCAAATTTTCATTTTGCATCAATTGTAACATTTTATCTTGATAATTTTTGTTTCAATTTTGACCTTGTTTTTTTTCACTCTTAGATTTCTAAACCAAAAGTCATTTTGAACTAGAAATCAGAATTTATTTCAAAACAAGTAAAAATGAAATTTTACAATTTTGAAACTGGTTTCTCAACAATTTTTTCAAGTTGAGAAATGTTTTGAACCAACTCTGTTTTGCAAATAGCTTCAGTTTCAATAATTCAGCATTTTTCCTTTAAAAATTCCTGATCAGCTTTACCTCCATACTTCTTTGGCCCATTATCTATATAAATTCTATATAAACATCTTCTTATGCATTAGTTTCCTGGTACAAGAGGAATGGTGCTTAAGTACTTGTGCTGCTTTTTGTGCATAGTTCTTGTGAGTATTTTAAAGGGTTTAAGGGACACTTATCTTAGTAAACCAAGGGGCTCAGCTCAGTTTTGTGTGCAGTCTAGTGAATTTTAACCTTTATAAAGTAGCAGTTAACAGGTATTAGCTAACTAATCATCACAGCTACTCCATAAGGGAAATAAATATTATCCCCATTTTACAGCAGGGACAAGAGAAGGTAAGGTTAAGTGGTATGGCTAAGGCGACTGAAGGAGGTAGTGACAGGCCAGGATTAGATTGCCTCTTGCAGTCAGTTCAAACTTGTGCTTAGTTCACTAGGCCTGGTTGCCTCTGGCACTCTTAAAACATATCCCTTGTTGCTTTGTTGTCTGCTCAACAGAGGGATTTTGCAGTGGACTTATCACCAACAATAGCATCCCAGGTGCCACAGACAGACTCACCAAAATCGTGAACTAGCCTATTGCCCCTCCAACATAAAGAGACCAATAGATATTATTGATACAGGTTTCACAGAGCCCAAACCTAACTCTGAGCAGTTCTAGGGAGATTGTGACTAACTCATGAACTTGGGGGTGGGGGGACAAGTGGCAAACTTTCAATGCTAACAATTGAATTTACGTCATTTTACATTTTCAGCAGAATCTTCACAAGGAAATGGGCTCATGACTTTTTGTTTTAAACACAAGCTGATATTTCCTTCTCATGAATAGGCCCCCCACAGTCCAGAGGGCAGGTCTGTCTGCAAGCATCACAAATTCTGGTGTTGTGAACTAAAACAAAGCCCACTTACTCATTGTCACAGGACTTGAGTTCAGGTTTCCAGAGGTTAAAGGTTAATTCACTGAGGCTTCAGTTCTTTAAATCATTTAAGCATTTATTTAAGTCTGTCCCTGTTCAACAAAACACTGAAGCACATTGAAGTCAATGGGACTACTACTCATGTGTTTGAGTAGTTTACTGAACTGGGGTCTAATTCTGTGTGTCATCCAGCCAGATATGCTGTTCGTCAGTCCATGACTGCTATTTGTCTAATTGCTACTAGTCTAGCAGCTTATTCATTGGGCTAATGTCCGATATAATATGAATATATCAGAGTAGTTTATAAAAATAGCAGTCTGTTTACATAGCAGAAATAATGTATAGCCTGCATGGTTTTGCATAAAGTTGCTATTCTGTACCAAACCTTTCATTAGAAATAAGGTTATATTTTGCAGCTTGGTTCTGAAAATGTTATATTTAACTTCAAGCCATTACAAACCTCAGGCCATTTTTGTATAAACATTCCAGCATCAATTCCATTTGCTATAGATACCTCTAGCCAGAGCTTCCAGGTATCACAATATCAGCAAGATAACAATCCGCCACAAAAAACTCAATCCATTACCTTCCATAGCATCTCTGGATACAGATGAAGTATATCATGCTGATACTTTCCCCTTTCCTTACATTATTAATCGTTATTATTAATATTGACAGTAAGCTACAGTTGAGAATTGTCATCTGGCATTATCTACTGATTTACCTGTGACAAATTTAATTAGTTAGCAGAAAATGTTTTCACCATCTGCCTGCCACTTTTTCAGATAAATCCTGGAAAATCTCAAAATCAATTGCAACTTCTTAATTTATAGGTAGGTATGCGTTGCTGGTTAGTTTTACTCACTATATACTAAAAATTCCTAGCAGAGCAGCCAATTTTAAAAATCCATAGGCAAAGGGTGTTGTCTACACAACTAATTTCACTGGAAACTATATGATGACACAATCCAGTATCTGAAACTGGTCTGTCCTTCTGCACCGTGTTATAATCCAATTTAAATTGAGGTGGCAACACATCATGGTACTTTTACCTTGGTGTTCAGGAGGAATTGGGGGGATCCAAACTCTACACCCATCTTTGTCCAAAATTCAATCTAGCTTTGTTATATGTTTTGAAAAACTACAGTTAAGAGTTTTCTATATTATTTTAATGTGTGTTTTTGTACTTCTATATCCCAGCTGCTAGGGGAACTGGAAGTGATACCAAGAGAGAGGCTGCTCTTGAAATATGTCTGAAAACAGTTGGTATCAGAGCTCTCAAGAAAGACTATTCTCAGGAGTCTTCCAGTCCAACACAACAAATCCAACCTTAGAACTTCTGGACGGTTATCAGACTCCTAACCTCTTGAGGTTCATGTGGTGAATTTCAAGATGCACCATTGTGTGTTCTTGAACAAGCACCTCCTTCTCTTCTTGGCTGGCACTTGGAGCGACTCGGGAAGGAACCAAATGTAACCCTCTTGAATAGATGTGCAGTTCACGCTATACTTCTGTGGGCTTGGAATTAAATTTCTATCATATGTTTTTATTATGGATAAAGTTTCTAAGTTCACCTTAATGAGGTCCTTTGTGCATGTGAGTGTGAGTGAATAAGATTATAGGAGATTCTCACCACCTAAAAAGCCTCACTACACAGGGCCGCCCGGGGGGCAGGGGGCGAGTGGGGCAATTTTCCCTAGGCCCCGGGCCCTGCAGGGCCCCCAGGAGAATATAGTATTCTATAGTATTGCAACTTTTTCTTATGGAAGGGGCCCCCGAAATTGCTTTGCCCCAGGCTCCCTGAATCCTCTGGGTGGCCCTGTCACTACATTCAGTTCAGTCAGAGTGAATGCTGGAAAAGTGCTCTAAGGCCACAAGCGATTCCAGACCCTAGTGTAACGGGGTGGAACTCACTACCGTGGCACCTACTGCGGTCATTCTGGGAATTAGCTCAGTCTTTTCACAGGGCGCCCTCCTCCGGTGGTGTCTCGCTACTATTACTTCTGCTCTGGATCTGCACCACCTCAAGGATTGTGGCATCCTCTTCAGGACATAGCCCTCTGGCTGGGCCTCATTCCATTCCCCCACACACACACTTCCAAGGGAACAGCAGCCCTATTCCACCCACTCACCTCCATGGCCAATTGCAGTCCAAGGTTCTAGCCACTTGTCTCAGTGGCAAACTGAAGCCCTTCACTAGCTACTCCCCTTAGTGGCAGCAAAGATGGGGGGAGACCCAGGCCCACCCACTACTCCAGGTCCCAACCCAGGAACCCTCTAAGCAGCAGCCACACACCACATCTCCTTCAGCTCCCACCATCTGTTTCCCTGGGACACTTCCCCATAGCCCTAGCAACTTCTCTACCCTGTGTCAGGGCTTCAGTCTTGCAGCCAGTTGGACTGGAGCTCTCTCTCACACCTCTGACCCAGCTCAGCACTGCTGTGCTCTGTCCAGGGTGTTGGTGGTTCCCCCAGCCCTTGAGGGACCCAGTCCCTTCTTCCTGGGCTCCCAACAGGGAACAGCTGCCCTGCAGCTCTCTTTATATCTGGGCCTGCTCTGCCCTGACTGGCTGCTCATTACAGCTCCCCTCTGACTGGCCATCTGCTATGCAGTCTCCCCAGGGCTGCTTTTAACCCTTTTTCTCTCGGTGTAGAGAAGATACCCCTACACACCAACTATTAGAATAATTTTGCTTTTTTTTTCTCCTTCAGGCTCCATTCCTCCAACTGTCCTGAATAAGCTGATAGCCAGAGTTATTATGACTGAGACATTTCCATGGGATTCTTCAGGCTCCAAATAATCTATATTAGATGATGACAGAATAACTGGATGATGATTCAAGACCCTAGATTGCCTAATGTCCAGGACATTCATTCTCTAGAAATGCCATGAACATACTAATTGAAACAATATTTAAAAATAAATCCATATACCTCTGAGATTTTTTTTTAAAATTCATCCTATAATATCGAATTTGATATGGGACCTTACCTGAGAATTAATTACCATTTAAGGTTAACAGTAATTTACTGTGCCTCAGGCCATCACCTCAGTCAGTTAATAATCCCCATGAAAAGTTGTGTACCAGGCTGTTACTTATATGGCCAGCCAGATCAAGACACCTCATGATTATTTAAAACACACACACACAACATGAAAGGCAAGCCTAGCAAAGTGAACTCTCACATCACTGAAGATTTATAACCACCAGATGGTACTGGACACATAAGGCAGGCATATTGTACAAGATCTGTTCCTCCCTGCACATCTGGAAGTGGTTCTGCATCCAGATTATGTACAGTGTAAGCCAAGTCAGTTCTGGATAAACTTGCTGTGATTTTACAAAACGAGGGACAATGAGCAACTCACTCCCCTTTGAAACAAGAGGTAATTTGATGTGTGTTTGTTTTTTGTTCTTTAATCTCCACAACTCGGTAGGTGCTGGAAGTAGGGGTGCTGAAGGTACCTTATCAATGACTGTTTTGGAAAAATCCAGTAAATCATTGGCTTATTATTTATTCTATTATAATATTTAGGTTTCTAAGGGGCTATATAATGGCTCAATATTATATTTTGAAAGCTATATATTCACTGGTAATGTAAAAATAAATCATTTTTCATCATTTTTAGCTCAGTTAACAACTATAACTTTACTTGTCCAATCGTTAGAGCTACAGAATTTTTCTTTTGTTTTTACTTTTCTCCTGTCTTGTTTCACTTTCTGATTTTATATATCTTGATTGTAACCTGGGAAACAAAGCTAATATTCTCATGTTCTTAAAAGTAAACAGAACAGATTTTTAAATGATATGTGGACCCATGCAGCTTTGAAAATAGAAATATGAGTGATTGTTGGTGTGCACTGCCCTCTGCTGGTCAATTTGATCAAGATGCATAAACAATACAGCTGCTTCTCGCTGATTTTGATTCACATATCTAGACTCTGCAAAAATGGACGATGGTGGGAACATCATCTGTCAAAAACCAATGTTCTTAGCCCCAAACTCTCATAGCCAGAGTTGCTGAAAACAATCACAAGCATTGTCTCTGTGGAGAAATCCCGATTTAGCTGACAAGATAAAACAGACCAATACAAAGTAATATTGGAGCCTCTTAGGCCTACATATACCAATCTTTGATAACATCTGCCACTCACCCATTACATCAAACGTGCACTTTAATCTGCTTTAATGATATACTAGCACATATCCCAACACGAGATACAAAACCTAGTATGCTGACAACATTCATATCTACACAGGTCCAAGCACCTGTAGGTTTACTTCTTCTTGTTAGTACAATACAAATTGACATTGTGTCATAATATAAACCCTGCCAAAATACTGTAAATCATCTAATTATATTCATGCCTTTTCAGGTAGGTCTTATTACAAAAAAATAATAAATGTTACATAAATTGTAAGTGGGTTTTTTTGTTAAAATAAACAAAACCAAGAGATGAATTTCACTACTGAAAAATTCTTGGTTGGCATACTGTAACTGGGTAGAACAGACAGGAAAGTGTTAAGGGCTACCTGCCTGACACATGATTTAGGGAAAGGAAAGTCTTTTTTTAGGGCAATCAGAGGCAAGGTCAATGAGCACTGCAGCCAGCATTGGTCAGAGGAATTCTTTGCTTTTGTACTACTCATGAGTTCTGTGCACTGAGGCCAGGACCGGGAACTGGTTCTTTCCTGGCCTGGTGAAAGAGCTCACCAGCCTCAACATACATAAAAACTCAAAGGGAAAGTCTCTCTCAAAGTAATTCACTCTTCTAAATCAGATCCTGGCCTCTGATAAGGCTTCCCTAACAGAGCAGATAAAGATTCCCTTGGTGTGAGAATTTTGTAGGGACAATGGAGTGTATTCGGAACACACTGTACTCTGGCCATTGCCATTTGAAGTCTATTCCAGAGAAGTGTGATATAAAGAAGCCCTGAGGCTGCTCTAAATTACACCAGGTGCAAAACTGCCCTTCTCCAGCCACAAGGATCTCAAGCTACCTCTACTCCCACCCCCATTCTCCACTGCAAAAGTGTAGCTCTGGCACAACTGGTTGATTCTCATGGATGGCTAAGGTTTTGCTTCAATTTGTTTTCATATCACTCGGTAGTTAGCTACTTGGTTCAGTAGCTATAAATGCTAAGCTCTGAAGGGACCCATTTCCAGTATGACTACAGGGTCTGCGTGGCCTTAAAGATGGATGTGAACAAAAAGGAAGAGAGATAGAAAATATCCTCCTATTTCCAAAAGGAGTGCAGAGGGACCTCACTCCACTGGGGAAGAAAAATTATTCATTCATCTTCTACTGGGTGCTGCTCCTAAAGGTGAATATTGAATTACAAAATTGAGAAGAGTTAGAATGTAAAGTAGCACTGAAGCCCCCTTCCCTAAATGCTTTTGTGACCCCGGTATGTTCCTCTGTGCAGGTACTGCCCACTCCTTGCCCTTGAGCTCAGTATCTGGGTGTAGAGCAATACAGAGACATAAATAAGCAGTCGTCTAAGAAGAGATAGAGCTGTATGGGATAGTTTCCAGAAACTATTTTCAGCTTCTCTTTTGAAAAGCTTTCTGTCCGTTATCATGGGGAATAGACCCTTCTCCAAGCGTAGACAAATGGAGTACTCACATGCCTGTGAGATCAAGTCATGTCTGAGTCTTGTAGATTTCAAGCACTTATTTGTGTCCATCAGAGACACTCAGTTTTGAAACTAATCTAAGTTCTGGAAAACTAAGTGCTGGCTATTGTTGATCCTGTTTAGGGGAGAGCAGCTCTCATCTCACATTGAATTGTAGACTCTGTTGTTTCATGCACTATTTTAGACAGCTTGACCATAGACTTTCCAGCAGTTGCATGGAGCCAAATATCAGTGAAACCAAAATTGGACACAACCCACATAATTTGTAATAATAAAGTTTTATGGCACAGAAAGCGGTTGGAGGTATTGTAGGTGTCACCTTTTACACATACAAACACAATCCACAAAATTCATAATCCATACACAGTACGATTATACACATTAAGCTTCAAATAGCTTCTAGTAAGATTAAACACACAGTTATCAGGACAGATTTATAAAAATGTATATTTCAGACAATGGTAAGGGACAGAGAATAATAGCTATAATGACAGTTGTACAAGGATCAGAAAATGCACCCAAGCAATCATTTCTGCATAATATGATTACATTTTTAAGTAATAAATGTGTCTAACTACCTTGGGTGACTTTGCAAATCTCAGCCTACATGGACACTACCCATCCTTGTCCAATATGGATTGCATCTGCTACATAAAATTTGCTAAGCTACATAAACTTTCATGATGATCAAACAGTCTCAGAAAGGTGTTGAAGACAACCTATTAGCTAGTGACCAACAAATTAGCAACATCTAAATGCCACATACTGTTCACACCAAGTCAATGGAAATGGAGAAAAATTTTTACTACATGCACTTCAGTATTCCTCTAACCATTAGCAAAGTATTGTGTGCATCCTGTATTATATAAAAGTTCCTCTTGGATATGTAACTAGGAGAAACACATTGTGTTACAGTTTATTGACTCAGCAACAAAGATGATACTCCACAATGATATATCAGGTTTCAGAGATCACTGTATCAAAGACAAGAGGGTAATTCCTCACCTAGGTCCTGATCCTGCACCATTAAAGCAATGGGAGGTGATTGTTTTTTATCATAGATTCATAGATTTTAAGGCCATAAAGGATCCTTACAGCATCTAATCTGATCTCCTGTATATCATAGGCCGTTAAATTTCACCTAGATATTCCTGTACTGAGTCCAGTAATTTGTGTTGGCTAAAGCATATCTTCCAGAAAGGTATTCAGTCTTGATTTGATACTTCCATTGCTAGTTTGTTCCAATAGTTAATAACCTTCACTGTTAAAAAGTTGTGTATGATTTCTAATTTGTATTTGTCTTGCTTCAACTTCCAGCCATTTGTTCTTGTTATGGCTTTCTCCACTAGTATTCGATATTTTCTCTCATGAAGACACTTATACATTGCAATCAGGTCACCTCTCAATCTTCTTTTTGCTAAACTAAACACATTGAGCTCTTTAAGTCTCTCCCTGTCTGCCATTTTCCCAGACCTCAAATCATTTTTGAGTCCTTCTTTGCACCCTCTCCAATTTTTCAGTATTCTTTTAAAATATGTGGACACCAGAACTGGATGCAGTATTCCATTATCACCAATGGCATATACAGAGGTAAAATCACCTCCCTATTCCTACTCATTACACCCCTGCTTATACATTCAGTGATTGCATAAGGCCCTTTTTGCCATTGCATCACACTGGAAGTTCATGTTGAGCTGCTTGTCCACTATGACTCAGTCAATGACTGTAAGATCAAGCCCATAGAGAAGAGAGAGAAAGAAGAACCAAATACAACTCATACAGACTTTTAGAGATATACAGATACTTGATATTGACAAATGGAACGCGGGAAAGAGGAACTGACCTGTATATACTATAGTCATGATTACCGGGCTAGTTGTTCCTCTGTCCCTTTTCTGGTCTTTCTGAGAGCACCCACCTCAGATCCTCCTGTGTGTCAGTAGGTCTCCCAGGCTCAGTCTCTGACTGGTTCAAGAAAGTCCCTTCCCTGAATGGATCTGGGCCCAATTACTATATTGCTCAATGGTTTCTTTTGCTTATGAGTCCAGATGTGAAGTTGCCTTATGCTTCATGCTGGTATTTTTTTTTCCAATCAGCCAGAGCATGCAACAGCACGTGTCAAGGAGAATCTCACCCACACCCCCACCTCCAGTGCTGGCTACTCCATTGTTTGGGTAGACCCATTCAATCTCAATGGGTTGTAACCACTAGACTGATGTTTATGTCTTCATGTAAGTTGAAGGTGTCAAGATTGTCTGATCGCCTTTGCCAATTTTAGAAATCAGGAACATAGATCACATTTTGGACACAGATTGAAATGTGCAATTAATACAGGCGTTTATAATCAAGCCATTTTTTAAGCAGTATTTGCATACTTGGTAATGCAAGCTTTGTGATACTACCACCACCACAACCCCTTAAGATTCTAGTATAGTCCTTGTATCTTTAGTTTTCTTTTATTTCAGATAGCTGGAGTTGGAGGTGGAGACTATTAAACTGGGTTTACCATAGAGCTGATTTAAAACCTCAACATTTTTAGATGAAAAATGGCTTTTCAATTAAACATACATTTTTGTTAAAAAGTTTTATGTTTCTGTCAAAAACTGAAGGGGACAAAACAAAATGAAAAAAAATCCCACCTAGTTCTACTTTAACCAGTGTTTGGGAAAAGGAAACTGATCACTGAGAAGTGTGAGTTATGAGTGTGATAATGGTCTGAACATCTGAACTGTGACTTTCCTCTCCAAACAATGCTGTATGTAAGCTGGCGGAAGGCATGTCAAAAATTAAATTAAATGAATGATATTAGGCTAGGTTGCAGTTACTTGAAGACCACTCTAATATGTAATAAGCCACTGTAAACTGGAAGTAAGATACATGGTTCTCCAGTGGAATGTCTGAAAAATGAGTAGTGCACAAAATTATTTTCTACATCAGACTCTCACAGGCATACTATAGATTTTGTATTTGTAGCAAGTGAAATCCAATCATGAAAAGGTTCTATATGGAATCACTGTATGAAAAGGATAGAGACAATAGAAATACAATTTTATATCACCTACCATAAATGAAAAAGAGACTTTAGCTACAAAAGTAGAAATAGAGTGAAGGCAATCTCCAAATCTATGTATGTTAGAAATTATTGTAGGGCAATGTGTTAATGAAAGTAACTGGTAAATTGAGTCATTACTCTGTGCTGCTGAGCTGAGATAATTAGCTATATGCTATGTCTTAAACGATTAATAAATTTCTGTTCGAATTTTTAGGCAAAATTTAGAAAGTACATCTGAAAACAAAACCTTAACATTATGGCCATGGGGCAACCTAGAAAGAAGTAGGGCTGATGTTTCTAATGGGTTTGGCGTAATAGCAACATCGAATGGGGCTTAGCATGTGTATGTAGTTGAATCCTTCACATGCACAGCCCTCTGCAATGCAGTGAGGCCAATATATACAAGCAGAAATCAGGTTTGTCATCAGCTGCTTCTATTTCTTCTTGTTTCCAAAATGGAAGAAACAAGCCAGAAATAATGGATTGTCTAGGCTTGAAAGAGAAGTGCAATGAGAAAGCAACGAAGTAATAGAAGCCTGAGGCAACACATTGGCAGGGGGAGAGGAGGAACGGAAGGGAGAGACGAGAGCAAAAGAGAGGGGATACATGGGTACTCATGCCTTGGGAAGGCTGTGACCAACAAGCTGAGTCTATAATTATTTTTCCATCCACAGGTCAGGATTTAAGAATGTTCAGCCACCCTTACACCATGCAAACAGAAGAGAGAGTGTAAAATTGCATTACAGATTATGCTTCATAATTATACCTGAATCCCTGGGATGATCTCAGTTCTGAGCTCCATCTGCTGGTTTGGCAGCATAGTCTCACATATGACTATGACACAAGTGCATCCTGTCCCACATGTCCCAGTGTTTCTTTACTGCTAGGAACTCTTCCTAGATTATCTTGCTCTCTTGGATTGAGGAACAGAAGTCATTGTGGTCAGTTCAGATTCCTTTATTTTCAGGTACCCGCATTTGTCCACATCCAAGTTGGGCATTTTTTAGCCAGATTGTTTAATGGGTAGCTTTTTTACCACACTCAAATGCTTGACCTACAGCCCAAGTATCATTATTGCAAACTATAGTTGTAAAAGGGTTACTTTTGTAGTGCTTTGTGATTCATGCTCTGTCTCAGGGCCCATCTTTCTATATGACTGTGCCTGGACAAATTCTCAGAGGTCTTTGTCTGTCCAACCAGTCACACAGCAAGTAATACCTTTCCTTTCTATTATCTTCTTCATGAAGTGGAGACAAGGAGATTATACTTTCTCTGGGACTATTATAAGCTAAATTCTCCCCTGAAGTTAATGCATTTATATTGGAGTAATTAAGAAGACTTGGACTGAACAGTCCCAAGAAAGATTTGTCAGATTTGTGATGATTATATAAAAAACAAAAAGAGGTGTTTATTAAGATTATGGGAGAAAGCACATCTCATTAATGTTAAAATTACATCTCATTTGCTGATCCTTGTGGGTGATGGAAATTGAAGTATCATCTGGTATTTGCAAGTCCTTCAACAGCTGGCAAGTCATAAATACAAATACATAATTTACAAAACAAAACAAAACAAAACAAAACAAAAAGAGAATTACGGAGACATCAGCCATGATTAACAATGGAAATGTGGGACATTGCCCATCACAGTGGTAGCAACACATAATGGCACAGATGTAATGGTGTTTAATATCACTTCCTGCACTGGAGCTGATGCAATTTGTCATAATAAATTTCCTCAGAAATTTCAAAACAATACAAGGAGCGAATTTTGCATAGACTGCATTCTAACCATTACAAGCCAAACATCAGTCCCAGGATCACATCCTCAGTTGATGTAGATCAGCACAGCTCCCTTAGCAAACCAATTTACACCAGCAAAGAATATGATCCCAGAGCTTAGTACAGTTTAAACAAGATAACAATACTCACTAACCTAATCTCACTAATTATTTTGGTACACAATTCAACAATCATCATACTACTAGTTCTGTTGGGTTTTTATTCACAATAAAGTCATACACAAACTGGTGTGCTTGCCATTTATTTGGTTTTGACATTTATGGGAATTTTAATAATATGTTGCTGTTAAAAATATGAACTATTTTTCAAATTCTTTGTACTTGATGTTCGAGTTGTGAATATTTTTTGTGACTTCTCCATGCGATGGCTGCTCTGTTTGATTGAACACCCAAGAGTATATTGTTTGTACTGTACTTCAGTACTGTGTCTGGAGAAAACTCTCAAACCCTGATCTAAGGTTTCAGTAATAGCCTGTGCACACCTATAAGCATTTACAATTGGTGTGAAGCAAGGTGCTAAGGCAGAACTGATGTGAAATAGGTTGTCTCTTGTAATATTAGGTGGCCTAGAAGATCTGCAGCGGGGAGAAAAACTTTCAGAGAGGTCAACCTTTTGTTGTACAAAAGATGTAGTGCTACAAAAAGGTTGAACATTTGACACGCACAGCTGTGTAAAATCTCATGTCTTTAAGAATGGGTCAACAGTGAATGGATTTGTCTCATCCATCTGTTACACCTTGTCTTTGGGGTTGAGACTGTCACTATTTTGGTGCCACCTCAATAAAAATGTTACATAATAAAAGCCAAAGAACAATAACGGTATTATTACATACTAATATTTTTCTGTTTCAGAAGGGAATACATAATTGCACACAATTATTAGAAAAAAATTTCTAGATGGATGACTTTCACTGTTGTATTCATTTGTTCTTTCCTTCCGTCTGTAGTAATTCTTTTCACGAATGAAACTAACAGGAATAATTATTGCAACCTAAAATGAAACATTAATCAAGACACTTGCTGAGGGTCCTCCTCTGCTGCACATACTAATAATTACAGGTCAATTATCAGTCCCCACTGAAACAAGAGATGATTATTTACAGATAAAAATATACTTCTCACCCTCTCAAAATGCAGGCTATTAATTACGCTGATTGTCTGAAAGCTCTTACACAACTCTTAATTCTGAGTTGGTTTCTGACCCTCATCTTCCATCACAGCTACTAGCACAGCCATGAAGACAAACAGTTTCTTCCAAAAGCATGTCGTTCCCTATAATGGATTGAGTGCAGAATGCAATGAAAGCAACAACACCTTGTCTGCTCTCTGGTGGGGAGGGGGGAGGTAATGTCACCTCTGTGATCCCCCCAGTTCCAGTCAGCTCAAAGGAACAGAAAAATACATGTCTGCAGTGTGGTAGCATCAGGCTGCCTAATGAAGGTCAATCAGAAACAACACTTACAAAGGTGATCTGCAAAAGGGAAGAGAAGGTTCTGTGCTCTTCTTAGGTTCCATATGATGTACCTATATAAAACAGGCCTGCAGGTTGTAAGGGGATGGGGAAGATTAGATTGCAATGCTTTTCCCCCAAAAAATAAACATTGGGGTACATTTTGAGTATGTTGTTTACCACAGAAATTCAGGTCTTAGTTTGGAAGACTGTGGTGAGTGGAGAATTAGTGTAATGATGACATCATAGGAGCCAAGA
Organism: Gopherus flavomarginatus; assembly: GCF_025201925.1. NCBI lineage: Eukaryota > Metazoa > Chordata > Testudines > Testudinidae > Gopherus > Gopherus flavomarginatus. Next base: position 200,587,367 of record NC_066618.1, read on the forward strand.
AATTGAAAGCTGAGCAACTGAACAAGGGAGGGGTTTTATCTTCAATGATGGATTAACATTTTGGAGAAGGGAAGTTTTTGTGAAAGGATCGGAACTCTCACTTCTTCAACCGAGGTATGAAAGCTATCAGTATACTTTGAAACTGCATTGACATGTCTGTTATTTCTCCACTACATATTACATATACTCACCCTTGCTCTGTTCAGGTACAACATTCTTGTTCCTAGCTTGGATGATTTTATAAGCTAGTTTATACTCTAGCTAGGCTCTGTCTGTGCTTACATAGCAAACTGCATATTATGTTTTTAACAAGAACTATGTTCACAGAAGGGTGCTAACATATTTTTGCGAATGCAGACAGGGCCAGTGAACTGTAGAGTCTTCTTGGGTTCAGAAGCAATTTGTGTCAATTCTGGATGTTGGAAGGCTGAAGGTAAGTGGAAAATTGAATAGATTCATTTGCATGCTAACATCCAGGCCAGACTGCTCAGGTATTTCACAGCCGGTAAGTTGTTTGAGCTCTGGTACAAACTGAATGAGAGGCTGTATGGTCTGGAGAACACACAGTCCCTGACGGACAGCTACAAAACAGAGTTCAGCCAAGGAGAGAGAATGGATCTGCTCGTTGGAATGAAGGGCGGATGGAGATCTCTCCAACTTCCTGCCCCATCTTGCAAATTGTGTCTTCCTTTTCCTTTCACTTTTTTAAATAGGAGAGTCTCCTATTCCTGACCTTCCCTCCCCCATCCCCAAGCTGCATATGCTTTATGTAGCCTACAGTACCTAGAGTTACTTAGGACTGCAATAACTGCTGTGGTACTAGTGGGAAAAATGGGGCTGGATTCCAGAAATATGCATACAGCCATATTTGAGGATTTGAAAAGCTCAGTTGTAGATGTTCCCTGCCCCACTAGCAGATCCTTCGGACCGAAGAATGTGGGTCCCAGGTTCCCACCTTCTACAGCAACTCAGTCTTTCTGCCTCCTCCCTCCCCCCATGTCAGCCTGCTGCACAAGAGTGCTTGAGTCCTAAAAAGAGAAGTGTTGGAGCTCATTTCTCTGCTAGAGCCCTGCTGACATGGATTTTGGTCGACTTGCTCAGGGGCAGCAAAACAGAGGGGCACCCACAGTGTACTCCTGCCAGCACCCTCAGCCTTTGGCTTGTGCAATGATAAAGGGCTTCCAACCCACCCCACCCCACTGCCTTGGAGGGGAAGAGAAGGGAGCCTGTGGTACCGACCTTTAGGGGAGACAGGGACAGAGACAGTGGGGAGGGGAGAATCATTCCCCCACCCAGCAGAATCTGAGAAGATACCAAGCAGCCAGCACCTCCCCTCCTAGCTGTGCCTGGAACAGCAATGCAGGGGTGGCCCTGAAGTCAAGGACCCATCACCTGTACAGGAGATAACAGGCTAAGAAGCCTGCATCTCTGCCCATGGGGGAGCCCCTGCCAACGTTCTGGCACTGCATAGTAGGAGGGGAGGCCATGGCACTTCTCCAAGAGCCCTACTCCAGGCAGGGCAATGGGGGAAGGGGAGCTGGAGCAAAGATGCCAGGGCTTTCCATGGAAAGTAGGGACACTGGGTGCCAGGAGTATCTTCCCCTGTGCTTTCTGAGCTGTGCCTTGGGCAGTGGCGAGCCCAGGGCCCCAGTGCAAGGGCAGGCCACAACCCAGAGAGAGCAGAGGGGTGTACTGTGCAAGTCCCCAGGGTCCCACAGCTCCCACTCTCCATAGAAAGACCCAGTATCTGGACAGAGGCCCCACCCAGGGTAGGGAGCTTGGAAAAGTGCCCAACACATTCAGCACACAGAAGTAAATGCTTTTTTATACCCTGTTAATGCATCCAACCTGCAGAGTCTTTGGACTTTTTAAAGACACAGCCAGAACTAAATGTACCCTACTTCACCTGATAAACCACTTGGAAATAACTGAAACGTGAACCTTGCAGGTCCATTATTATTATTATTATTATTATTATGTGGAAGGATGGGGAGGGGAAGAAAGCACCAAAAGCATTTCTGATCACTTCTACTGAACAGGGCTGTGACACCTGGTGTCCTGTGATGCTATGTCAGGCATAGCAGTGGAGAAGAGGAGGCAGTAGCTGCTGCATCTCCAACCAGAGACAGCCCGGGGGAAGAGCTGCCCCCACCCTTTCTTTGCACCCCTGTCAGAAGTACCTGAGCACCATTTCAGATTTATTTTTTTTAAGAGTGCCAGAATGGCATTCCAGTTACACTTCCAGTAGTTTCAGGATATGACTCCACATTCTTTTCTGCCTGTTGGTTGGAAAGCTTGTCTCATTATTATGCTTCAGGGCTGCATTGTGTTTTACCTACCAAAGACAAACTCATTTCTTTCAGATATTTCTTCTCTGAGATTATATGCCATTTTAAGTGGCATGTTTCCTGAATCAAGTTTACTATTTCAGAATAAAAATGCCAGTCTACTGGTTACCAAATTGCTATATTTATTTTTCCATTAAGTTAGCTAATATTTCTGCATTAAGTCCACAAACACAAAGGGAAGGTCTCTCGCTTGGTGCTTGGTTTCATAAATCTCCCACTAGTGAAATACAAACATTTAAGGATTAAAGGATGATTGCTCAATTCTTGATATTTAAAAGCAAACTCTGCCTTTTTTAAGTCTTTGATTTTATAGCATATCTTATTTTCCTGAACTTTTATAATGTAGGGTCTGAATCTATAAAAAAGACATTTATAAATTTGCTGTTTGAATGAATTTTTCTAGGCTTTAAGAGAAAAAAATTGAAAAAGGGATTTAACACAGCCAACAATATTTTGAATAGTACCATTCATATACAGCATATCCCCAAACTCTTTGAATTAGGCAATACATAATAACAAACAGTATTATGGTGTAAATTCAGGGAGCAGTGATGTAATTCACCATAAAGCATTTGACAAAAAGCTAATAACAAAAAAAAAAGAGAAAATTGTATGGGATAAAAAAATCAGATCTGAAAAGAGAAGAGAGAACATTATATGGAGAAATACAGACAGCTGTTGAAGAATGCCTTGCCCCATGAGGTTGTGTGCAAAGTTAGTTAGGAAGCTAGTGTCAGATGAACATACATAGAAGCTATGAGGTGAATTGAACTGAGTCCATTAGAAATTTTATAAACATGGAATGGAGTTTTGTACCTGGAATTGAAAGAAGAATCAGCAGAATCAGTTTTATTCTTTTCCTCTTTGAAGCCCTGCAGCATGTATTTTATAGTTGATCATTATGATGTTTTTAATTAATCAGAGCACAAAGTCATTTCAGATCTTTAAAATAGCTTCTGCTAACCAAAATCCCTGTAAATGATTAAGCTTTCCCCTCTGTCACTTCTTTTTCACATAATACTCAAGATCAATGCTATTCTCATTGTTACTGCACTTCCTAAGTGGCTTTCAGTAAGTGTACTCTTTCCATTTTGAAAGCTAAGAGATGATAAACAGACCAGCATCACAAGTAACCATCAACTTTGATAAAGAAATAAAACAACCAGAATTTAGGCATCATACCATCCCACATCACAAACAAAGAAGAGAAAAACACAATTAAAAAAGTCAAGACATGGGTAGGCTGCTGGTGAAGACCAATTCACCAGGGAAATGTTGAAAGCTAATTCTGATGAAACCATGGATAAAATATCAAAATTTTCCACAAAGTTTGGGATTAGGAAAAGCTCCAGAAGATTGGGAAAATGGCATTCTAGTCAAAATACCAAAGATAAGTGACCTAAAGGATTGTAACAACTGTTGACGCTTCTTTAGGTGATACAGCTGAAGATCTTTGTTCTTAATATAAGACTAGAGAAAGCAGTTAAGGCAAAGCTAAGGGAAGAGCAGGCTGGATTTCAACCCAGAAGAGCATGTGTCAACCAGATTTTCACCCTAAGAATAATAACCAAAGGAAGTATCACATGGCAAAAACCACACATTCACTCTGGTACATCTTGAAGTTCTATGGCATGCCAGCAAAAATAAATAACATCAGCAAAGCTTTATATCAAGGTGCAACTTGCACAGTTAAAGTACATGCAGACTTGAGGGAATGGTTTAACATATACAGACACTGGTGTCAAATAAGGATACAATTTCTTACCTCTCCTATTTGGCATTGCCATTGATTTAATTATGAGAAAAAAATAGATACAAAAAAAAGTCACATGACTCATCAACCGTATAATAGGATATCTAGATTTTCCTGACAACATTGCTCTAAATGACTGCTCAGCCAACATTCAAGTGAAGCCTGAAAGACTGTTCAGCATCACAAAAAGACTGGGTTAATTAGTCATGAACAAACAAATCTAATGAGAACCCCAGCAACTTCCAACTCAAGCATTACATTAAAAGGCAAAAAAAAAAAAAAAAGTAGTAGTGAGTCAATTTACTTACCTTGGCAGTAATGTTCAAACCAAAGGAGATATCCAGAAGGAAATAATATCACAAATTGGCAAGGCAGGAACTGCATCACAAGCTTTAAAAAGATTTAGTCATCAAAAATCTACAGCTTAAAAACCAAAAACAATAAGTCTTCAAATAAAATGTTATTTCTACTTCAACATAAAGATGTGAAAGCTAGAAATCCACCAAGAGTGCAGATAGACATCTAAGTGCCTTCAAAAGTAAATGCCTCTGGAAAATATTAGGTATTAAATTATATGAATGTATAACAAATTGTAAGATTTGTCAGAGTTCTATAACTATTTCTAAAGTTATCCAGAAAAGAAGGAGGAAATATCTGGAACATATGTTAAGAATGGAGCCAGAGCATCTGCCAGGGCAGGCAAATCACTGGGCAGTTGAGGGAATGCACAAGAAGGGGCTAGCCAAAAGAATCCCTCAGCTGAACACTACTCAGACAGGCAAAAACTTATGGGACTTGGCAACATAGAAGAGACAAGGAGTGGCCTAGGACAAACAAGGATGACCGTTTTGTGAAAGTCTACTGGTTTGGCGTGTATGCTGAAAAATCATCTCATTAACCCTCCCTTGTGTAGAGTGGCATGTTCATGATGGACAGGAATTCTTTACTGTTGTAGTATCATGTATTATGTAGGCCTAAATATGAAAGCTGGCTCTAGTGTGAAGCTCGCTTGGAAATATTAGTCCACCACCAAAAAAACTCCACATAATCATTCGTTGGAAGGATAGGGATATGGATCAGACCTTTGCCACTGCTAAAATCTTAATCTGACTGTGATGAATAGACTGAAGTAAACTGAATTTCTTTAATACTACCCTAATAGTAATAGCATTATCAGTCTTGATATTAGCCCTTGGTACTTGATATGTGATCACTCACATTCTAATCCTGCCAACATTGGAGACAGAGAACTTTCTGCTCATTCTAAAGTAGGGAGACCTGCTGTGTATAACAATATTAACAGTGAACCTGATAAATAAATACAATCTTGTCCTGGGGCTGGCAAAAATTGTGTGTTGTTCCAATGACATCCCTTATAAGCTTGCCCTGCAGTTAAACCACTGTAACAAACTATAATAGTCCAGCCACATCTATTATAAAACGAATATCGCCTGCAGTTTTATTGACTGACCGAAAACAATTCCCATTTTGTGAAACAATAAAAATCAAATTTAATGTAAACTTTACCAAGGTTGTAGCCTGTAACCTTATAACATCAGAAATGAGAGCAATAAACCCTTTTCTTGCACTCCAGGATCCAAAAGATACCTGAAATTATATTCTAGAACAGCATGTGCTGCAACATATCAACATATTACCATACAGTGGCACAGCTGTAGTCTCAGCAAATACCTCAATTTGTTTATTTTCCAATTTTATGGTATTTCTCTACCTAACAGAGAAAGGTACTACACCTGTATTATACCTGCAGTCAGGGGGAAATGAAAATAAATTATTAGCAATGCAAAATAAGGCATTGATCCCTTTGTTTTTCTTTAGTCTTTCATGTTTGTTTGCCCTGCATGCATGTCCACTTGCAAAAATAAGCAGACAGGGCAAATGAACAGTCAGGTTAGGTAACTGAGGACCTAAATAAAATTTTGCTCACACAGGTACCTGACTTGGGTGGGCACCGAAATGTTCATTTCAGTGTGCCAGTGCAGGAAGTTGTGAGCTTAACAGATGCATGTCTACTATACAGGAGCAGCCCTGTAAATTGAAAGGTAACTTTTTTAATAGTTCTTCATTATAACCTAAAGCCAAGATTTTCAAAAGTAGTCTTCAACATTCACATTCAGGTACCTGAATAAGTGGTATGACTTTCCAAAGTGTTAAGCTCTCAGCAATTCCCTCTGAGTTCAGACTACAACTTCCTGCATTTGCACACTGAAATCGGGTGCAGGTTCCCTAGGATATGGCAAGAGGCAGTGAGTCATTTTGATTACCTGCAGGACTTCATAGATAGCCACATCTGAGGGAGAGCTATGAAATACAAAACCCTATGCACATTGGAAAATGGAAAACGGTGTTTTTAAAAAACAATGAACTATATTTATGAGGCTGTTTTATTGTTTTGTGTTTAATAACCTCTGAGCACTGTCTGTAAAAGCCGGTTTATAGGTAAAGAACAAACACAGCGGGGAATCAAGTATTTAACACACAAACAATGGACCTTCAGAGACAGAGGCTAATGTCAGATATGCAGGTATAAACCTAGATTAACTCCACTGAACTTTCCATTGCTTTTTTCTTCCCAAGAGTGGTGGTCATTATTATTTGTATTTTGAGTACCCGGGGCCCCTTCCAAGACCAAGGCCCCACTGTGCTAGTTGACCCACTGGTTAGTGAGTGTTGTGTCGCCTGATCAACAGAGGATATTGGTCTGTTACATGTCTCAGTTAAAAGGCCTGACTCTTTAGCACAAGCATTAGAGACTCATGCATCCCGCTGTCAGGTTAGATGGCAGTTGTTACAGAAATAGCACCTGAAAAGTTCCTGGGGTGAGAAAAAGTTCATGCATCCATTTACAAATGGGAAATTGAGGCATAGAACCTTGCCCAAGGTCACACAGGAAATCTGTGGCAAAGCCAGGAACCCAGATCTTCAGCGTCCCAGCCCAGAGCTTGAGTCAGAAGATAGTGAACCTTTAAAAAAACATGTGGGATGGGGTGACCACACTACACAGGCCCTGAGTGGGTTAACATGGGCCAGAATGACCCAATTAACTTTACATGCTGCATCTAAAAGGAAACCAGGGATTGATAAACACTAATTACAGATTAAACCCACCTGGGGAAGGAGCTGAGATAAGCATATAAAGCCATCTCCCCTTAGCAAGAAAGAGAGTTGTTCAGGGATAAGGAGGAGCTTTAGGGATAATGTAAACCCTGGGGAGTCTTATAAGAGGCCTTGAGTGGTGAACTAGCTATGGTGAGTAGAGGAAGCTCTGGTGCTAAATCCAGACATAAGCAAGGAGATAGAGAGGTGGATAGGAAGAAGCCTAGGGAACTAGCAACTGAGACTGAGGTTGTTGGTCATAGGGTCCCAGGGCCAGAACCCACAACAGCGGATGGGCTTGGGTTTCCCTACCAGCTTCTGGCAAAGTGGCACAGAAGGCTGCCTGAGATGGCGTATAGATAAGTTGTCCCATGTGTCAAGGTTCCTTCCCCACTCTGAACTTTAGGGTACAAATTTGGGGACCTGCATGGACACGTCTAAGCTTAATTACTAGCTTAGATCTGGTAACTCTGCCACCATCCAGAAATTTCAGTGTCTGGAGCACTTTCTGTCCCCCCAAAACTTTCCCCTCCCTGGGTTGCTTTGAGGGACTTCACCAATTCCCTAGTGAGTTCAGATCCAATTCCCTTGGATCTTAAAACAAGGAAAAATCAATCAGGTTCTTAAAAAGAAAGCTTTTAATTAAAGAAAGAAAAGTAAAAAAATATCTCTGTAAAATCAGGATGGAAAATACTTTACAGGATTCCTATAGCCCTGAGGAAACCCCTCTAGCCTTAGGTTCAAAGTTACAGCAAGCAGAGGTAAAATCCTCTCAGCAGAAAAGGGACATTTACAAGTTGAGAAAACAAAAATAAAATTACTCCACCTTGCCTGGCTGTTACTTACAATTTTTGAAACATGACAGACTGATTCAGAAAGATTTGGAGAGCTTGGATTGATGTCTGGTCCTTCTTAGTCCCAAGAGCGAACAACCCCCAAAACAAAGAGCACAAACAAAGACTTCCCTCCACCAAGATTTGAAAGTATCTTGTCCCCCTATTTGTCCTCTGGTCAGGTGTCAGCCAGGTTCACTGAGCTTCTTAACCCTTTACAGGTAAAAGAGACATTAACCCTTAACTATCTGTTTATGACACCATGGAACTTTGTCCCCCAGGGAAAGGGGGATTACATAGTGACCTGGCCGAAGGACTGAGTCATGAAGAGAGAGCACACTGAACCATGGGAAGAAAGAAAGGGGGGCAACCAGATGAGGTGAAATCTGCTTTCCGGATCCAGCCATAAGGCAACACATCTGCAGTGAGTGGAAGCTCTTCACAGTGGGTCAGCAGCATGCAGCCATTTTCAAGCTTAACTCTCCAAACGCATTCACAATTTCCTGCTGACCATTATTTTTAAACACAGAAAGCAAAAAATGTTGGACTAGAAGACCGCTATTGACTTGAATCAATTATCTTTGAGGTACAGCATCTTTGCTAGATTTTTGGTTTGAGTTAATAGTTTATGACCATTGAAACATGTCACTGGAACGATGTGCAGTAGAAAAATCTCTTAGGGTCTGTCTATGCTTAAAACGTTACAGTGGTACAGCTGCAGCACTTCAGCATAGAAATTACCTATGCTGATGGGAAGGGTTCTCCCACTGGTATAGGTAATCTACCTTCTCAAGAGGTGGTAGCTAAGTTGATAGAAGAATTCTTCCATCAGCCTAGTGCTGTCTACACTGGGGGTCTGATCAGCTTAGTTACACTGGTTGGGAGGTGGTTTTTTCACACACCTGTGCAATGTAGTTAAATCAACTTAATTTGATAGTGTAGACCAGGCCTTAAGTCTCCAAGTGCATTCCCACAATGAGTATTCATGCACATTATTGAAATGATCTGTGTTAAGTCTGACTGATAAGTCTCAGTGAGAGATGAGGGAGATCAGTGTGGTGGTCAGCAATCACTCAGTCCTATGGCTTAGCTTCATTTGGTGTCCAGTTTCAGCTGGCTGTGCTTAACAAGACTCTGTCTGGGAATCTCATCCCTAAAAGTCCCCAATATAACATTAAGCCCTTCTCAGGATGAAACCCCACACAGAGGACCAAATAAAGGGAACTCCACATTGTAGCTACTCATTCAGTTTCAGGCATTAGATAATTCAGGCTTCCTAATTTAAAATCTGTTCAAATGCCAGACTGGGTTTTCTTTTTTTGCTCAGCAAGAGATTCAGTTTTAAGTTTCAGTCAAGCAATAGCTGCTTTAAAAAGTCACACACTGAACAAGCTACCTTCATTAAAACTTAGCTACAAAAAGTTTCAGTGCTTCTGGGAAAAAGAGGGATGGGAGGAGATGGAATAGGAAGGCAAAGAGGACTCTAAATAAAGAGCTCACTTTCAGTTAGGCACTAAGATATGGAGCTTTTCCTTTTTCATATACTTTCTCTTGAATCAGCAGGGATTGTTCAGAACACAGAACATCCTTCTGTCAATTACTGGTCCCTGAGACAGTTGGAGACTTTTTTTTGTACTGATCATTACAAATACAAACTCATTAAAATTAGCTCCTTTGCACTCAGATACATTCCACTCTGACAATTTTTCTAAAATATATGTAATTTATGGATTAAGTGATCTATATAATCTAACTAATTTAAAAGATCGAGTACCCAACATTAATAAGAATTGTCTTTTCTTATTATTTCCATGTGAAAAAAGCTAAATATTTTAATAGAGAGCACCATGCTAAGACAGGAAGATATTTGTACCATATGTTCACAGCAAATACATGGACAGCTCTTGATTTTTTTTTTCGTCATGACAGCATGCTGAGATCTCGTGAGTCATTCAAATGAGTTCTCAGTGCCACTCCACAGAAATATCCAAATTCATTAATAAACGTTTTCAGTGCCCAGACACTGGGATCCCTTAATTCATTAAAAAGGGTAATATGTTAAGATCAAGCTGTTATCTCTCAGTTCATTGAAATAATTTTTTTTAATTATCATATTTGTAATTTGTTTCCCATTAAGAGGGAAGAAAGTCAATTTTTGTAACTTTAATTTGATACATTTCACCTCTTTTCTGTTCAGATTTTCTGACTTTTCACAAATTGTACAATTTTCTTGAATGTATTCATAACTCCAAATGATTCATTGAATACTTTCTGCAACAATTCTTGGTCTGATCATTCATAATTAGTTTGTTGTAATATTCTGTATTTGAAATGCAAATCCTGAGAAGTGTTGCTCAGTTTTGTTGGATATATGTCACATGGTATTGTTGCTGCTCCCTAAATGGATAGATAGCTCTTAGAATCAGGTTTCCAATGCAAATACTCAAATGTATGAGTGAACATTCACTTTTAACTAAATGTTGCTGTTTTTTAATTCTGGTTCCACAAATATTTCTAATACTAAATTGTTCACTAGAAAGTTCACAGAATGTGAATACAAAAGGGACATGAGGCATGGCCAAAAATATGAATTTTTAATTAAGCTTCCCACAGCTCCCATTGGCCAAGGTGCTGCGGGTGGCTGGGCCTGCAGACGGTCAATGTAAACAAACTGTCTCACAGCCTGCCTGCAGATTACCCTAATGGGCTATATGCAGCCTGCAGGTCCCAGGTTGCCCACCACTGCTTTAGATAGTACTTGCTAGAATGCAGGGAAAATTGTCTTTATATGAAGCATGTGTATCTCTTACAATTGTATGAAGCATGTCTATGAGACAGGATAGAAACTAGTTTCCATTTGTACTGATAAGTGTTGCTAATAGTACAGCTAGGAGAAAACCTCTTTGGGTTATATTGGGAAGGGGGACTGTTAGATTTGTTTTTCGTCTCTGTTTACTGCACCACTTCTGTTAGAGTCATTGTAATGCTGACAGACCCTAGGCAGGATCGAACCTGGGACCTTAGGAGCTAAATGCATAAGCCTCTACTGCATGAACTAAAAGCCATATAACTGTTAGCTAAGGCTGTAGAGAAGACTCATTAATCTCTCTCTAAGTGGTCTCCATGCCACTTGATGGGATAAAACACCACACCGAGGAAGTGTGTGGATTACACCATGACGCACTCACTGCAGCTTCACCAAAGCCCTATAAAATCCATTGAAAATAAGGATTAAAAAGAGGGAAACATCTGATAACTAAGCTGATGCTTCACTTTAATGTCCTCAAAATTGTGCCCTCATTCAAAAGCACTCAGATGTTCCTGTTTACGCACTGCAGAGGTGGTGGACTGGACCATGTCAATGAGGTGGAATTTTTAATCATATACGAACAATAGTGATTCAGTCATTGTGCACTGCCCTACTCATAAAAAAAAATGGAACTCCTGCACAACTATTTGAATTACTAACTTGAGACCTCAAAAAAGTGAAGTGTATAGAATCAAAATTAAGGTAAATATGCCATTCACCCCTGTTCATTGAACTGTAGCTCTTTTACCCTCAATACCAGGGAGCCATATCAGGCCAGTTTCCTCAATCCCCCACCCCACTGTCCAGAGCACAGTCTAGCATGGGGCTTGAAAGCACCAGTGGTAAGAGATCAGGGAAAACTCTCATGCAAATCATTGGACAACTCTGCAGGCCCAGCAAAGGACTCAGGGTCACCTTTGGGAGGGAAATTAATTATGATAGCCTATGTAGTGAAGAACTATTTTAATTTTAATTGAGGGCCAAGCCTCTGTAAATTAGAGACAAAAATATTCAAAATATTGTATTTCAAAGGAGGTCATCAGGGCCGGAAGAGAGACCTGCTTTGTCTGCAACACAATTGCCTTCTCACATGGTAAGTTACTCTTACTTTGCAACTGATAGCTCATTTCCACTTAGCTTTGCAACACAGTGGCATGCTGCTATTTCCAAAGCTCAGTAGAACTAAGAAAATATTTTGCAATACCTACATCTTTCTCCACCAACAGATTCAAATAGACAATTTAGCTTTTATGGTTTTAAACACAGACAGAGAGGAATAGGGTCTAGAAGTAAATATATCTGATCTGTCTTTGCCCTGCACAATATAAAAGAGTCAAAAAGTCCTGTCACAGCTCGCAGCAATACCCACCACTGCTGATAAAAGAGTTCTTTAAGGACAAGAGATCAATATTTTATGTAAGGATTCTGTTGATAGTGTTCCTGATATGGAGTGATTAGGAATCATACCATTACCACAGGGCTGATGGGCTGGGTAGACCAGGCATTTGCAATGTTTGTGAATATGCAATGTTACAACAAATTTAAAAATTGAATCTGAAAAATCTATTTCTAATGACCCAACTGGGAAGTTGTTGCCCCGATGCGAAATGTTCTCAAGAAAGTTTGCTAAAGTAAGGGGGAACATGTTCTTATTGTTGATGTTGTACCCCTTAGTATATCTTGACATAGGCCAATTCAGAACAATGATCCATTTAGGCTCGTTTCCTGTCTCTGACAGTGGCCGATACCAGATGATTCACAGGAAGGGATAAATCCTCACATTGGACAAATTACATTATAAAATGATTAAGAGAAGTTTCTTTCTAGCCCCTGGAAATTAGCGGTTGGCTTGTGTCTGAAGAATGAGAGGTTTTATTCTTCACACATTTTTATCTTAGCTAGTGTAATTGTGGATGATAGAATTATTATTTAGATAAATGTTCAAATGCCATTGAGTTCTTTGCTGCAGTGGTAGCTTGAGGCAGTGAGATACACTTGTTCGTCTTCGGTTGAAATGTATTCTACGGGTGCACCGGAGAGGGGTCGTAAAGGAAGTAAGAATTAAAGTCCCCAGAAACAGTGAATACTATGGATAAAGTTTACTTTCTTGGGTAAAACACTTAGGAGTAGTATTCTGTTTACAAGACAGCCTCGTTGTCAACAGAGTTGAGTAACATATCTCATTATCACCCATCGTCACCAATGGAAAATAAACTTGAAATGAAGGTCAAATCATTAGTTTTGTCAGGTCAGATTTGTACAAAGGCTGCCAGGCAGCTTGAGCCAAAGAACTGTAGGAATGTCTAAGGCAAGTATCAGAGCAAGCAGAATATTCATTTGTCATTCTTTATAATCCCAAGGATCACTGCGAGAGTCATCACAAAGACCTTCATTAGTTACAGTCTTGACAGGTAGAATAAGCTAGGACTTTAAGATTTGAAGAAAAACCTGCATAGAAGAATCAAAGTTAAAAAAAAAATGTTCCTGATATTTTACCTGAAATATTAGATTATTTAACAGCCACTGACTTTTTCTAAGGTCAGCTGTTGTTGCTTCCTACATTGTGCTAAAGCTTTCAGTAAGATAATATCTTGAATTTATAATGCTGTCTTTCATCCCAACAGATCCTAAAGCATGTTACTAAATATATCCACTCAGGAATCACTTTCCCACTAAGAAGCAGCCATGGCTGGACTGGTGGGTTCCCACCTGCTGTATGACTTATGCAATTAGTAGGAGGAAAGGGAATTTTTACCCAGGACATCAGGTCAAACCTATTTTTACTGAAAGTGCCTTGGGATTTTTATTCAGAGTGGACAGGATCTTGGCTTTAAGATCACATCTGACTACCCACACAAAGTAGACAGCAACTTGCCTATTTCAGATGGAAGAAGGGCTGAGTCGACCATGCAAGAATTTCAGTTTCTGGTTCCAGGAGTCAAGTTCTTTAAGAACTTAAGCTTAGACCACTAAAAGCCATTCCAGCTAGTAGGAGGAAAGGACACCAAATACTGACGCAACCCTCCCTCGAATAAGCAAAGAACACCAACCAACCCAGTGAGAGAATTATTTCTATGCGAATGAAATAATTGGTAAAAATTATTACAGAACAGCTTTTCTTACAGTAGAGTAACAGTTTGTACAGACAACATTATTAGGAAAAAATCACAACCTCTTAGCCAATATAACTGATAAAAAAAATCCTGTATTGGATGTATATTAGCTTGAGATCTATTTGTTAACACATTAGTTTCACAGTAGAATTTGGGGCAGTAGGTTGTTAACATGTAGGTGGGGTTTTCTTTCAGCTGCTTCAAAAATCTTTATAGAACATCTGAGTTGCCTGTTTTCAGAGAAAAATGTCATCAGCAGTGGTAGCAATTCAAAGGTGCTTCTTGTGACTAAGGACAAGATTCTCAAAGGTAGTTAAGCACCTAACTCTGGTGGGAGTAAAGTGCCTAACTGCCATTGAGAATCTGGGCCTAAGCCTTTCATCCTTCTGAAGTACAGGCCAGAACCTCCCACAGACTATATTAGTCCAGTAGCCTTGGTTGTCTAAAGCACATAATATTTTTGGTTTAGGATTTAAATCCTGTGGCAATAATCTACTTGGCGCTTTTGTTTTACTCCCTGATATACACATGCCCACATCATCATACAAGCCGACACCATCTCTTAGGCCTGGTCTACACTGGGAGGGAATCGATCTAAATTACGCAACTTCAGCTACATGAATAATGTAGCTGAAGTTGACGTACTTAGATCTATTCATGGCGGTGTCTTCACTGCAGTGAGGCGATGGCTGACATTCCCCCATCGACTTCACCTGCGCCTCTAGCTCTGATGGAGTACTGGAGTTGATGGGAGAGCACTCGGAGGTTGAATTATCGCATCTAGACTAGACATGATAAATCGACCCCCACTGGATTGATTGCAGCCCGCCAATCAGGCGGGTACTATAGACATACCCTTAATCTCTGATCAAGACAGGCTCAGGATTGAACAAGTCATACTTGAGGTATATGCCCAGAAGTTCTCAGAGGGGCTGTTCCCCTGTTAAGCCTCATTCAAATCAATGCTTAATTCCTCAATTTCAGAAGCATCAAATCACTCCACTAAATTTTAAGACTGGAAATAAAAATAATAAAAACAATTCTTAACTCTGTTTACAAAAATCATCAGTACTCCATTATTTTGAATCTTGGGGATGGGACTTTGAATAGGACTTACACTGTTAAGTTACTCAGGCACTTTTCAATGATTCAAAGACCAGAAGGTCCATTGTGATCATCTAGTCTGACCTCCTATATGACACAGACCATAGAACTTCCTAGAGCATAGCTTTTAGAAAGACATCCAATCATCATTTTAAAGAAATTGTCAGTGATTGGGAATCTACCACTTTTGAAAATACTGCCTTGTGTGCCTAAAATTAGGCATCTAAATCCATATTTGGGCATCTTCATAAGTTACCTGAATATTTAGAGGTGTTGAGCATCCAACATCTACCAGTGAAATCGGAGGGAACTCTGAGTGCTTTAGCTCTGAAAATTAAGCTATCTATTTAGTCGTCTGTAGTGGTTCAATCTGATAGCCAGCTAACCTAGTGATCAGGCAATGGCTCCACAGTTCTTCTCTGATCATTCTAGAAGGGGACAAGTATAGGCATTGCATGAACAATAAGAACATAAGAACGACCGTACCGGGTCAGACCAAAGGTCCATCTAGCCCAGTATCTGTCTACCGAGAGTGGCCAATGCCAGGTGCCCCAGAGGGAGTGAACCTAACAGGCAATGATCAAGTGATCATTCTCCTGCCATCCATCTCCATCCTCTGAGAAACAGAGGCTAGGGACACCATTCCTTACCCATCCTGGCTAATAGCCATTTATGGACTTAACCACCATGAATTTATTCAGTTCCCTTTTAAACGCTGTTATAGTCCTAGCCTTCACAACCTCCTCAGGTAAGGAGTTCCACAAGTTGACTGTGTGCTGCGTGAAGAAGAACTTCCTTTTATTTGTTTTAAACCTGCTGCCTATTAATTTCATTTGATGACCCCTAGTTCTTGTATTATGGGAATAAGTAAATGAAAGAAAATAGAAATAAGGAAACAGATTAACAATGGACAAAGCAGGAATTCACAAATGGCCTTGTAAATAACATGTAGATAGTAGATAAAGAAATTGTAAGAAGAATAATGTGTGAATAACTTGCAACCAAGCTTTTCTTACTAGCACAATTAGTAGCATATGGACTGCTTATGACTTATACAGGGATTCACAAAAATAGTAAGCCAGTCATCAGTGTAGAAGGTAATGTGCATGATACAGTGTAGAAGGTAATGTGCATGTTAGTCTGTTTTAGAAAATTTATATAATTAGATTTAGAATTATGTGCATTGGCGTTATGGTGCATCTTAACCAAGCCCCTACACCAGAATCTGATTGCCTCAGATGTTGCTTTATGAAATGCCAAGAAGGAAATCTCAGTGATGAGTATGGAGTTGAACTGAGTTTTTGCATTCCAAAGAACTGGATAATGTGTTCTCCCAGAACTGGGTGAGGTGTTTTTGATCAGGTGAGTGGCAAAGGGTTCAGAGGGAATCCCAACACCAGGTTGTACGCAGCATCCCTCTTGAGTGTCTTTTCCACTCCCCTTAGGATTCTGTCATGGTAGAGGCACAGGGGAGCAAGGCAGGGGGAGCCAGGCCCACCCACTCTATTAGGTCCCCACCCAAGGAACTACAGTGACATTATATTGTCTGAACCACTCACTGGTCCACCCCAAGTTATATTTCCTCTCCCTGCCCTCCTAGGATCTCTCTTACTAGACTGTGGTTCCTCTGTTTGGGATGTGGTCATAGACTCAGGCAGAGGCTCTCAAACTTCATTGCACCATGGCCCCCTTCTGACAACAAAAATTACTACATGGCCCTGGGTGTGGGGAGGACAGATCCCGATCCTAAGCCCATGATCCATTGCACTGGACTGAAGCCTTCAAGCTTCGGCTCAGGTTTTGGCTTCAGCCCCGGACTCCAGAAAGTCTAACACTGGCCAGCTTTGGGGTTGTGACCCACAGTTTGAGAGCCACTGGACTCAGGAGTATCCAGTTAGTCTACCAGTGTGACTATGTCCATTCTTCAGTCTCCAACTCCAAAATGCTGCTACCACTCTTCTTACAGCTCCAGGCATCAACCTCCCTTTCTGGTGCAGTCTGTAGCTCTTTCCCCTAGGTTACCAGGATCCTTTTAAACAATCCTTTCACCTGGAGCATGCCCTGCAGTTGCTCAGGGCAGGGCCTATCTAGCCTAATGTTAGCCTGTGCCTTGCCCTGTTTCAGCCTGGGATCTGTAAACCCATCACAGTGTCTGAATACGAATGCCTAATTTAAGTGTTCATAACTCAAAATTTTGGTCCAAATTTCTTGATACCAAAAGTTACTTTCCTATGTTCAACTTAACTTCCAGTTGAATTGATATTCAAGAGGCCCAAAGATACCTCCCATTATGAATCATACATCTCAGCATGAACACAGTTTCTCCTTTAAGGAATATCATATCATGCTGAACTCTGTATTTAGCTCTTGTCCTACTTTCAAACTTGATACAGTTCTTGTTCTTTACACTCTTGTATCCCTGCAGATTGTTACGGTTACAGTTCATTCAAATTCAAAATTTGTAGTTTGGAGTCTTTCATGAGAGACCTAAGCCCTTGTGTTCTAGCTCTATAATCTCCTGTGTTGTCAGCAAGAGATGTTCAGAGATCCCAATATGTATTCCTTTGTAATTAGAGATTCATATAGAAGCGCTTTATAAAGATTAATAGAGTACTTCAGTTACTAGGTAACAAGGACTATCCATTTGGCCCTGTCCATCACATCACAAAGTTAGTCTCTTATAATATATCCTGTCATCCTTCAATAGCAATGTCTATTTTTTAACCATATTGTTTTGAAGGAGTTACTGTTATTGAGGCAGGTACTGAGGCCTTGATCACTCCTTTTATTTCATGTTCAAAATGCTTTTCAAAAGTTGGTATCTGAGAATTTAGGCTGGCCGCCCTTGTTAAGCAGAGATTCACCAATCTCACATTGCCAGAGGATATGTTGACACTGCAATGTAAGTCCAGGTTAGTGGGACTCAAGTCAGCTGACCCATGTTAGGGAACCCTGGGCCTGAGCATCTACATCTATGTTATGTCTTTTCTAACCCGGGCTTGAACCTAGGACTCTGACATCCACACTGCAGTTCACAGATCTGAGTCACAGTAACCATATCCTGGAGTTCCTGGTGCCTCCTCCCCTAGGACTCTGGTGTAATGTGGTAAAACTTTACTGCCCACTCTGCATGTTACCTGGAAGCAGCTTGCTTTGCAAAAGTCTTGATTGGTTCACTCTCCATTGCACAGCCAGGAGGTTCCCTGATACTGTGCTTTCGGTGATCAGTGGAGAATAGGTTAACACTGAGCTGAACTGCTGTTGTTTGCAAAGGCGGGATGGCTTCTGTGTTCAATACAGTGGATTGAAGATTGTAGAGTAGAGAGGACTAAGGAAGTAGTCCCTTGGAATTGTGGGATACTTCTGGCTGGCTCGAGTCAAGCAGGGCTGTGTGTACACTGCAATGAAATAGATCTCGGATCCTGCGTCCCAGCTTAACTCAAGTTCAGACCCTCCAGCCCTGCAGGGTCCTGGGACCCTGGGTTTGAGCCCCAAATTAGCACAGTTGCAATGTAGACCCAAGGAGGATTATTAGGCTTGAGCCTGGGTTCAAGCACAGGCTTACATTGCAATATAGATATACCCCGTGATGTCCTGCTGGAAAGTTTTCTTGGCACAAATTCATTTCTCTGCTACATTAAGAATTTCTCTGATTCCAAAAATTAATTCAACACACTATATAAGAACATCCAAAGGTTTTTTTTTGTTTTTTTAATTATTGTATTTAAAGCTCTCCCTAGATAGGTATTGTAGGGCCCATATTTTTTCATCCTATAAGAAAGAAAGAAAGAATCAAAAACATACAATAAATGCAAAGTTCTTGGTTCAGGCTTGTAGCAGTGATGGAATAAACTGCTGGCTTAAGTGAAATCTCTGGCTGTTTCCAAATCATTGGAAGGTCCTCAATTCCTTGGTTAGAATGCTTCCATTAATATAAATTCATAGCCCAGAGGCTGGAGCAGAAAAGAGGCAAAATGAAGGTGTTTCCAGGGCCTTTTATATCTCCTGCCATGTGGAGGGAAGCCATTGTTTCAAACAAAGCCTTCAGCACAGCTAGTGAAAAATTACTGATGACAAGATGGGAATTTGGAATCACATGGGCAAGTCACATGGCCATCCATAATTTTGCTTAGTCACAACAGGAAATCATTACCTATACCCCAGACAGCACATTTGTAGGACAGTCCATTCAGTGTAGATGGGCATCTCCCATGGTCCATTATCAGTTAAGTGTCCTTTTGATGGGCCACTCAGTTCGAATAGTCCCTCCAAGATGTGCTGGCTAACTGCTCTTGGGGTAACGCCCACAAGGTAAACATTTGAAATCCAGGCACAGAGCCAATATTCATAACTTCAAATACAAAAATGATACATGCATACAAATAACATAAACATAACCAGCAAATCATAACCTTTTCATAGACATCTTACATGCCACGTTTTGTACAAGATTTGTTGAAAATATATAACGGTGGTTGCAACAATGATCTATGTGGTCATATTTTAATCAGATAACATCACATCAATATTATTTGGTTTATCTTACATTTGAGGAACAAATTGAAACAAGAATCAATTTAATTGGCTGAGCAAAGAGAGTTCTTATACTCAACTCGATGGCATTTCTCTGTTTGTCTGCAATGTGATGATGTTTTAAAACTACATCTAATCAATTCCAAAATTTCAGGAAATGTTCTAGGCAGCAATGGAATGTTGACACCCTGAAAGAGAAAAAGAATGGTGGGGAAATGGGGCAGTGCACACACAGCCCCCGTACTTGGAAGAGAATAGAGGACCCTGGTCTGAGGAGTATGGGGGGAAAGGAGGGAATGGGTTTGCACACAGAGCCCCTAGCATGGGAAGAGATTGGGGAACTCTGATATGAGAGGAGGAACAACAGGGGACATAGAGCCCCTGGCATGAGGAGGAGATAAGGACTGCAGAGAGCTCCTGAAATAGAAGGAGTTGAGAAGGTCCCACTCAGTGAGGGGAATGGAGGATTGCAAGGAGTTCTTGATAGAAGCTTCAAAGCATGCAACCTTCTGGGATAATTTTATTTTGAATTCCCCACTTCCTGGACTCCTTTTCTCTTTTGGTGCCAAAGGTAGGTGAAGGCATCAGGGTAATCAGCTGGTGGGCCATGAGACTGTTTGTTTACATTGACTGTCCACAGGCACAGCCGCGGTTCGGCATTCCTGGACAATGGGAGCTGCGGGAAGTGGTGGCCAGCATGTCCATTTGCTGGGAACAGCAATCTGCTGCCACTGGGAGCTGTGGGAGGCTCTACCTGCAGATGGTCAATGTAAACAGTCTAGTGGCCTGCCAGCAGATTACCCTGATGGGCCACAGGTTGCCCACCACTGGTCTAAAGACCAGACTGCCAAAGGCATTTATTGGCCTGAATATGAAGATAGGTGCCAGATGGGATTTTTAAAGGGCTGGAGCAGACTAGGTGCTTTTGACAAGCCCATGAGGAACCTAAACTCCTTTGAAAATCTGGCCCTAACTCACTTAAGAACTTGAGTCTCATTTTCAAAAGTGACTTCGGCACTTAGCAGGAGCTAAGTCTCACCGAAAGTCCTAAGTTACTTTGGTAATTTTTAAAGAAATTATCCCAAGATGTTTTAGTATCATCATGCTTCTCTAATATGAATCCCTAAAGACAACAAAAACGTGGTGCATTGTCTGAGAATAAAAAACTGAAATTGTTTAGAAATTGACCACCTATTTTCATTTTCTAAGTTAACTGACATTCAAATAGTAAGTGATATTTATTGTGGAAAGTATGTTTGACTTCTTTAAAATCCTTTCATTTTTAAAATAATTGAAAGTGTTATAATAAAACAGGCAAGGATTTTTTATTGGTAGTGTCCTTACTAAAAATGGTCTCTAATTAAAGGCTTCAACATTTTACTAAAGATCTAATCCACTATGTACATAGGAAATTTTTGCCTGTTAAAATTAATCCCTTTTGAAGCATGATCCTGATAAGAAATAAAAAGTGCTACCACTAGGGGACGCTACAAGTAAACTAACAGCAGTTTCTTATCGGATCTTACCAAATTCTCTAATTATACTTTGCATCTCTAGTTAGGATTTCCTCCTAATTGATAACAAGTGGAGAAATTTGGGTGAATATATAAAATATCAGTACAGTCTTAGGGAATTAGTCTTCAAACCTTCAACTCATCATCTCTTTTGAACTGTTTTTTTACATTACTTCTTATTATTCAATAGCAGTTTCTCCTGTTCTAAGGGAGGTATTAAATTGTTTATCATCAATTCACAATCACATTTCTGTAGCAGATTATTTGAAAACACCCTCTATTAGTTCTAAAATCTGAGGGGAAATGAAAGTGTTTCCAAACCTTTGCATTTTAAATGACTCAAGCTGTATTGCTCAGACAATGTCTTCTGCAAATTTTAGTTTAAGAAATCACATTAGTACTAAAGTGCTGTCAGTCAAGAAGTAATCAATGTGGCTGTGGGAAAGTTTTATTGTTTCTCGTGAAAAGCCACCCATCAGAGTGAGAATCCAAGAATGAACAATATCCATGAGGCAAATAACATCTATTTAATTATCCCTAGTGTTGTGGTTTTATTATAGTTTATATATTTGTGTTAGGCTTAGGAGGAAAAAAAATCTTTTAAAGAGTTACTTCTAACTCAGAGTATCAGAGGGGTAGCCTTGTTAGTCTGGATCTGTAAAAGCAGCAAAGAGTCCTGTGGCACCTTATAGACTAACAGATGTTTTGGAGCATGAGCTTTTGTGGGTGAATACCCACTTCATCAGATGCATCCATGCATTCACCCACGAAAGCTCATGCTCCAAAACGTCTATAAGGTGCCACAGGACTCTTCGTTGCTTCTAACTCAGAGATGCTGAGTTTCTTAGCAGTTTGCAGAAGAACCACCACTGCTATATTTATCTTAAAATATTAATCATTTATCTTCCTTACTGTATTCTGAACACAAGTTTACCGTCTCTGGTATCAAAGCTTGTCAGAGTTTTTGCTGCTGACCTGATGCCAGTGGGCATTGCAAGTGATCAACACCTCTCTTGCTCTGGTCCAAATGATGTTGTCTTTGCATTGAAAAAAAACAACACTTTGAACTCATTAAAAAAAATATTGCAAATGGCCCTTAATCCAATGTGGTGTGAGGAAAATTTGTCTGGTTTCAGTCATGATTTCAGAGCTCAGTGTCTTGGCTGGCGCAAGAGTTAGCACATGCAGTTAGGCCATATGCTGGGGCTGGCTTGAGGTAAGATTCTCACTTAAGAGATGAGCGTTTGTGGGTTCATACACGTGACTCCTTGAAACGTTCTAGGGATGGGAAGATGGTGGCTAAATCACCAGACTAGGACTTGGGAGATTTGAGTTCAATTGCTGATGGTACGACACATTTCCTGTGTGAACTTGCACTAGTAACTCAATCTACCCTGTGCCTCAGTACCCTATCTGTTAAAATAGGAACAATGCTTCTCTACTTTAGAGGTGTGTTATGGGACTAAAATTAATGATTGTGTGTCACTATGGTGATGAGGGTCATATAAAAACTTATCTAGGTGACCTGGATGATGTGGTGGTGGGGAACAGGCTACTGTCCAGGTCTGTGTGGGCCACCTATATAACACCCTCGAGGTTTAATAGTCTGGAACTCAGGTATATATAGTTTGATTAAATATTTAGAAATGTGTTTTCCCTCTCAACATGCATGTGCATGTATCGAGAGAGAGCAAGAGAGAGTCCAACTCTGCAGTTCCTGTGTATCCAACCTCCACTGAGAGTTCACTGGGAGTTCTGAGTACAAAAGGAATCCAAGCTGTGGTCTCTTATGCACTAGTTTCTGAGTTTCCTGTGGAAGAAATGTGTCAGATCTCTTCATGTGTAAATTCTCCTTCTAGATGAGTTATCTATCTGTGGCATTATATTGCCCCCATTATGACAATATCTGCACACCATAAAATTTGTAACGTATTTATCCTCACAACACCCCTGTAAGGCAGGAAAAGGTTATCCCCATTGTTCAAATGAGGAACTGAAACATAGGGAGCATGGCTGAACTCCTGACTCCATTGAAATCAATAGTAAAACCCCAGTTAACTTCAATGGAATCAAGATTTCACCTGCACTGTCTTTCCCAAGGTGTCACACAGGACACCTATAGCAGAGCAGGAAATTAAATGTGGGTCTTCCAAGTCCCCAGCTAGTGTCCTATCTACTGGACCATTCACTTCTCTGATAAAGGAGATATGATCCATTAGCTTACTGGGGAAAAGGTAGAAAGGACTCTTTTTTTTAAAATCCAAAGGTCATACTATCTATAGGAAGTTTAATAAGTAAAAGTGACAGAACAGGGATTGTATGCAGCATAGTTGTAGCCATGTTGGTCCTAGGAGACAAGGTGAGAGACAAGGTCGGTGAGGTAATATCTTTTATTGGACCAACACATTTTTGAGCTGAACAGAACTCGAATACCTGAAGAAGAGCTCCATGTGGCTCAGAAGCTTGTCTCTCTCACCAACAGAAGTTGATACAATAAAAGGCACTACCTCATCCACTTTATCTCTCTAATAGAATAATAATAATTAATTATTATTATTATAACAGGGATGTCAGACTGGCTCTGTCCACTGAAATCATTAAGAATTAAATACTTAATGGTTACAGTAGCATCAGGAGACTTCAGAGTTAATGACCCAGTGAGATTAATAGGGAGTGAAGGAGTTACCACCTATCAGAAGCATTGTTTCAGGCTGTCTTCAGACTCAGGAGGACAACACTGCATTTTCCCTGTTTGGTGGTGACTTTTTCATTGGCACTACACTAACAGGAGTAATAGACAAATGGAGGGGAAGAGACACTAACATGACTGCCTTAAAAAGACCACACTACTCCAACATTACAGATATATCCAGGAACATATCTCTTAGCCCAGCTAAATTTAGCTATTAGAACTACTGATTAAACTAATGGCTATTGCACTGTGCAGCCAGATGACCAACAGAGATCAAAGATCATCATATTATATTTGTTTGGCTGACAGTGATAGTATCCATGTGTATATGGCAACAGATCATTAAATATCCCTGTAATGTTAATGAATATTGCTTATGCATAATTAGGGACTGTGCTGCATGGAATCTATCCCCTAGCATAAAACTGAATAATTAGAGTTATAATGTATAACTTAGTCCTATTCTTTGTTTTAGCATAGTATTTTTCAGCCTCTCATGATTAGAGGTGTAATCTTGGAATTACTGTTTGGATCTCTGGATTTAACAATTAGGTCAATACCACACA
The DNA here is from genome assembly GCF_025201925.1 of Gopherus flavomarginatus. Classification (NCBI taxonomy): domain Eukaryota; kingdom Metazoa; phylum Chordata; order Testudines; family Testudinidae; genus Gopherus; species Gopherus flavomarginatus. Next base: position 200,611,749 of record NC_066618.1, read on the forward strand.
GAAACAGATACAAAAATCTCTACCAGAAATAGAAGAATCGATGGCTGTTACATATAACCAAGCATGTACAAAAAGAAATGATAGCAATTTTTAGTAGTATAAAAACTTAGAGAAATCAGGTTTTGCCTGAAAATTTGCAAATATCCATATAATCAAATCCATGTCATAGGAATGCTTTTTCATTGCAATCTTTCAACCAAAGATTTAAGAGGCATGTTTTGTATTACTGAAAGCTGAAAGTATCCCCACAATAAGTTATTGCCTCATCTGTTACTATATTTTAACTTGTAACAAGTAATACAAAATCAAATCCCAGTTCAATTGCTCAATGTGTGTTTTATCAGTACCAATTCTTTCATTTTGACCTTTTGAGCTTAGATGTATTAAAAATTTATATTCTGCAAGATTTTTACCTGCAAGGGAACCAAAGGATGAAAACGCTCTATTTTAATATTAATGTTTTGTCTTTTGATTGCTATTGTTGAGTTAAAGGATTTCTGTATTTCATTTTTTTATTACCAAGAAATCAGATCAAATAATTAACCATGCTAGGACAGACAAATATTGAAAGGTGGGAACATACAGGTTAGAAGGATAGTGTGTGTTTGTGTGTGTGTGCGTGTGTGCGCATGCACATACATTCACCTGTGCTTCAGATGCCCTTAACATAATATAAAAATATAACATCTGGTTATAACTAATGTGCAGCAGTACAATTCAATATAACCCACTACCCACAAAACAGGCGACTCAGAAGTTCACGTTACTTATTTACCCTCCCACTCCAACAGTTCTCACACACACACACACCCCTTAAAATTCATCCCCCCACACACCATTACAAGACTTCCCAAAAGCATGGATGACAGCAACATGGTCTATGTCTGAAATGAAGAGCTGCAACCTGCCCGCCATGTGTAAATGATAAAAAGCAGACCTGGCCCTAGTTTTTTCTGCCTGATCAAATAGCACTGGGCATCCAGCCAGCCCCATAAACTGTAAACCTGACCAGCAAATAGGGAACACATAACCTCAGTTAAAGGTAAGATATTATTCACACCATCTCCTCTGGCTACTGCCAACAGCCAACCAATATCACTATAGTCTTGTCTGGATTAAGCCTCAGCCAGCTGTTTCATTCATGACTCAATCTCGTCCAGACATTGAATAAGATCACTGATCACTTTAGCTAGATCAGATAAAATGAAGGCTCAGTATCATCAGCATACTGAGAATTTCACAGCCCATACCTTCTAGATTGATAAATTTAATCATAGATTATTAGAGTTGAAAGGGACCATCAATAGATCATCTACTCCAACTTCCTGGCTCAAAGCAGGACCAGTACCCAAATGGCCCCCTCAAGGATTGAACTCACAACCCTGGGTTTAGTGGGCCAATGCTCAAACCACTGAGCTATTCCTCCCCTCTGCTGTCAGCTATGCTTTTGGGAAGTATGGCAATGGTGTGTAGGGGGATGAATTTTAAGGGGTGTGTGTCTGAGAACTGTTGGAGTGGGAAGGTAAATAAGTAATGTGAACTTCTGAGTTGCCTGTTTTGTGGGTAGTGGGTTATATTGAACTGTACTGCTGCACATTAGTTATATATGTACATGGGTACCATTAAATTATAAGTATGGAATATTCTCCTGGCCTCATTTGTTCCCAGGGTTCACCTTTGGTTGGAAATATTTGCCTCCCAGTCTAATCTCTGCAGTTGAAATGGTCATTAGGAGAAGGCCTTATCAAAGAGATAGGCCTTGCATTTAGGCCAGAATTTGGTCAATAATGGGCTTATTTGATCTCTAATAAAATGTTTTGAACCCAGGGTCACATGAGTAAGAATGCATTTCCCTCTTTGTCTGAGTCTTATCCTGGGCCAATCTACCTGAAGTGTCCACGTGGAGTACTACATAGCTGTCATGGAGGGACATGTAATGAATAATAAGTGGTCTTGGAAAAGGCCAAGAACAGGTAATAGCCTGACCAGCGATTGAAAGACAAGCATTTGGGGGTGAGTGAGAAGGAGGGGAAGATAGTCTAACAAGAAGATGAGGCAAGAGATCCTGACTGTAGTCTCACCAATGAATCATAATTTAGGAATAGCTGTGATCCATGTAAAGAATAGAGGAAGGTATTGAAGCATCCTGGCTGCCAGGAAAAGAAGGAAAAAGGATAAACTGTGTAACTTTCACTTACTGTAGTGAATGACGGTCAATGGCAAACAGGATGAGAGATTCAACAGAGTCAAGGATGACTTTAGGGACCTGGAAAAATAACTAAACATGGGGTTGACAAGTGACCATTTCAAAGATCCTGATGTGAGAGAAAAGGAGATTCACACAAGGCTAGATTACATAATCCTTACTCTTATTGTTTAATATTTGCCAATCTGAATAGTTAAAGTAAATGGGTCTAATTGCATGAGTAAGGGCTGAACAATATGACCCATGATTTGTAAGCACATGGAATTTAGTACAAGACCACTCTAACACTGAGTGCTGGGCTCTCTCATGTGAAGCACTACATTTACAATGAGGCTACATGTAGCCATTAAAAAGAGCTCTTACCTTGCCTGCCTGGCAGTTTTATGACACATCACCTAAATTACAACTGTAGTAATGTGAGCTCCAGCCTTCTCTAAGCTTGCTAAATTTATCCCAAATCCAGGTTTTTAATATCCTCACCATGTTTCCTGTTAAATCTTGAGTCCTGACATCTGGAAATGTAAGTTAATAAAACACAGTCACATTAGGTGAAATAGTTTTGCTCATTGTGGCTCCATCAATGCCAAAGGCATCAAGACCCAGTTACATGAAATGATTTCAAGTGTGTAATAATGTCCTCAGCCACCACCTTAAGCTGTATCCACCAGCTGTCTACCACACAAAGGACTTTTAGGGCCAGATGTGCATCCAGTTAGAAACTGACTGACAGTGAAAACAAAGGGAATGTGCAATATTAGGTGACTCTTTTTGTAGAGAGTGGAAAAGAAAAGTACAAATTAATTTCTCCCGGTAGCCAATGAGTTGGAGAAGAAGATAATAAAGAAAATAAAAAAACCCTATAACTTTGGTTTCTTTCTTACTCTTTTTATCCCTCTCATCTCTGTTGGAGATGAACAAACGTAGAAGAATTTCCATGATGAATTTAAAATTCTTGCTTTGTGGAATGGCTGGGAGAAGATAACAATTTCTTCAGACATATTCATTTAACAGAATGCATCCATAATTGTAATTCACATAGGTTAGTACATTTTATTTGGTTTGATGTCTCTGGGCCAAACACAATTGGCTGCAAGAATTCTGTACTTAACATTTGAAGAACAGAGCTGTTGTTTAGTTGCAATTGGTTACACGCATTTCTTGTTTCTGTTCTCTATTCCTGTAATCAGGACAAGGTCTTAAATTACTGGGACTTTGAATCTCTCAGGGAGAGGCAGCAGGCAAACAGGATTAGGGAATTTTAAAAGATTTATATCTTTTCTTTTCTAGGACACACAAGCCTCCTGACAAGATTAAACCAAAGACTTGAAAGTCATCTGACTGCTCCTTCATTCCTAAAATAGGTAATGTGGGTAATGAAGGAGTTAACAGATCATACCACACTCTGAGCATGCTGGTACTGAATGAACAGGGCTTCAGGAAATAGTTCAAATTGCTATAGTTACATGCCAGTTTCCCTACACTTGATTGTGAGAAACCGATTAGTCTGAATAACTATAGCTATTCTTTGGCTTGTGTAACAGAACAAAGAAATGTCACACCCTTGAGCTAATCCTGTGCTTGGAGCTAGGGCAGTTTTGTATTTCCATCTACAGTGAATCCTCAAGCCCCCCTCATACCCTTCAGATCAAATGGAGCACGTCTAGACTAGAAAATAGGTTGTGTTTAAAACATGGGAACCCCTAGTGTGGAGAGGGAAGTCATGTTTAAAAATGTGTTTTCTGGTCCTTGTCAACACTAGGGTTCCCACCTTCCAGGATGACACATATTAAAACATCACTGTATTTGTCTATCATAGGTGCTATACGGTGTTTGAACATGTGCTGTTAGTTACCATGTGTTAACTAACCCATGTTAAACTCAGTTTCTCCCTTCTAAACAAGCCCGTTGTCACAGGATATCTACATACTTCTCATTTGGGTCACTTTTTTGCAATGACCCAGTGTTGAACACAGCTTGTGAAGGGACATAGCTATTGTCAGCTATGGAGGAGTTGGGAAAAGACTAGCAAATAGAAACTGGGTTTTGAATGAAGATGTGACATGTCCGGAACAGTTTACTCTTTACCTCCCAAAGAATGTCTGCTGCCTGTGATCATCCTCCTGCCCCATCACAAATGAGATATCTATCTGGATTCAGATGCATATGTCTGTACTGCATTATTCATGCACACTGCAGTCACATTCTGGAGAGACAGGGCAGTGATTAAAAATGGCTTTCCTTGTAAAGCCAACCAGTCAGCTATTTGATCTGTATAAGGAGCCTGTTCACTGCCTTTGTTTAAATTTCTGCTCTAATGGGTAATACCACCTACACACAAAAAAGCAAAGTACAGTGGAGGTTTTCTATCTTTTTTACCTTACATTTGATTAATGTTTCTGTGTTTGCTGTGATAACGCAGCTCAAACTTTCATTAAAAACAATGAAGAGGCCAAATGTGTAATGATTTTTTAATATACCTGAATATAAACAGAAAGCTAGGAAGTAACAAGTATGATTGTTAAGCTGGAAGGTTTATGGTGTGCTTTGCATTATGCAAGTTGAATGGTGTAGTTGAAATGACCTCACCAAGTGTAGTGTGAAAACCTCACTTGTGCTATCAAGGTGATAGGAGAATTGACAACCACCAGCATCCAGGAGTGATTTTACATGGCAGGGCTACTGGAAGATTGGAGAAGGAAGCCATTGGTTAAGAAAAGCATGAATGGGTGAAAAGAAAGAAGCAAACTTGTTGGAGTAAATGGAGGATGTTGTGCTTTGGAGCACATTGGTGCCATTGCAGGGATGGAGCAGAAGAGCCCTGCAAGAAATATTCCATGCCATAAAACAAGGTAGGGGCACCAAAAGAAAAAGTTGGTGGGGCAGTGCAGTAGGCTACCATACGGATGAGACTCCACAGCAGACTGGTAGGTCATGCACATGCTCCATTAAGTGACAGGCAGAGCCAGCTCCAGGTTTTCTGCCACCCTAAGCGGCTGGGGAAAAAAAACAAAAAGCTGATCAGTGACACTTCAGCAGCAGCTTAATCACACCGCTCCATTCTTCGGCGGCAGTTTGGTGGTGGGTCCTTCACTCCCTTTCTTCCTCTTCGGTGGCAGCTCAAAGAGGAAGAGAAGGACTGAGGGACCCACCACCGAATTCCTGCCAAAGACCTGGATGTGCCACCCCAATAGGACAGACTAGCGCCCCTTTGTATTGGCTGCCCCAAGCACTTGCTTCCTTAGCTGGTGCCTGGAGCCTGCCCTGGTGACAGGAACTCTGACACGGTCCATCAGAGCTGTAGAGGAGCCAACAGTTGATTCAGTAATTTGTGATTTACTGTTTTATGGCATGGACTGTTGTACAGCAATAAAAAATGATTGAGTGTCAGAGCTGAGAGGCAGCAGCATACTTGGACTGGATGCTTAGAGAAAATCCACCATCTGTCAGAGGCTACCAACTGCTCTGTCAGCAGAGCTGTGCTGAATTTTCAAAGACTCAGACCAATAACCTCTGTGAGGAGAATTCACCTGATTCAGGCTTCCATCTTTTTGTTTGATTGCTTCTAAAGGTACACTATTTTTGTAAAAGAGTTTTGGAAAGGTGTGATACAGCTACACTTAAAAAAGGGGAAATTGGCAGGAACAAACTATGGGCCAAATTCAGACCTGATGTGAGTACCATTCCAGTGAAGTTACCAAGAATAAATTAGACTCAGTGTATTGTTCCTTGCTAAAAGCAGTAGCATCAAAAGCAATCTGAAGTCTTACAACAGGCTGTGTTTGAAACAGTTTGTACAATAGGTAAAAGAGGATCAATCTTGCAATAATATTTATACTGTAACACACTCATGCTGGGCTTTAAATAATAGAACACTAAATGAATTGTATAACCAACTCTTTTTTACGAGGGAGGAAGGATTGTTTCTGTGATTAAAGCATAGACCCAGGAGTTAGGAGATCTGAGTTCTGTTCCCAGCTCTGCACCAAATTTCCTGTGTGACCTTAGGCAAGTTACTTGAGGCCATATACTGCCAAAGATTTTAAAGCAGAACTCTCCATTGATTTTACTGGGGATTTCAGCAAGGGGATTGATGGTAGGAAATAACGTTTAGTTTCTCTGTTGCCTCATCTGTAAAATAGGGATAATAATACTCACCTCTTCTGGATGGAAGGATCAATCAATTCTATTTGTAAAGTGCTTTGAGATCCTGAGGGAGAAGGTGCTATAGAAGTGCAAAGTATTATTGATATGAGTTAGTCAGTTGCTAAGTTTCATCCCTGCCCTGGTTCTAAATATATTCCTTTCTGAATGTAATCTTCACACCAGCAACTACATCCTCAGCTCCCTCCACTGTTAGCACAGTGCTTATACTGCTACTAGACTCACACCAAATTGGCTGCTCCTTACAATGCTTAGTATTAAATGTGAAGCAACTCAGTCTTTCATTTTGAAAAAGGAAATACATTTTCCTACACTGGTGCCAGCTTCTAACTCACATCTCCACTGATTAGCAGCAGATACAGCTTAATGCCAAAAAATTACCTGTATAATTAGTGACTCATTAGTAATCTGGAATTTATGGAGGACTATATGCTGAGCCACAGTCTCTAAGAGAGAGTTGGGCTGAGAAGGGGAGCGGCAGTGACCTTTGGTCAGAAAACAAGTCTATGAATCATAAGGCTTGACTCAGGCTTAGAAATTCAGACATTTTCTGTTGCACATAGAGAAACAATTCTCTGTTCCACAATTAATACCTCCCTCAATACAAAATTATACTCCACTATAATAATCATAATTAGATGGGAAAAGATGCTAGAAAACATTGTAGGGAACAATCCTACAATTAGCAGGGAGGTGATCTATTCAGTCTTTAATGTCTACAATTCTATATTAATTATTACAATGATGTGTGAGAGAAGTTTGCTTGGGAGGAATATTAGACCTAATATGGTTTCCATAAAAGCCAGATAACAAATCAACCAACTTTCAAAGATCCAGGATAAAGTGTAATAAAACCAGAATATTAACATCTGAGGCTGTAAGTGCTTTACTTTAGCAATATTTAAAACAAAATTAATACAAAGATAAATCTATAAGATCCCTTCAACAAAAACAGAATTAGACTAACTAAATAAAGGATTCAGTCTCCACTGGTGAATGAGGTTATAATGAACCTAACATTTATAGCCAAGTTCTTTCCTGAATATGGTAAATCTGTGAAAAGAGAAAAGGGAAGGAAATGCAATTACACTAAGATAAGAAAAGATACTTGGGCCTGGATTCACAACGTTACTTAAGCATTGTGGTGCTAAGCATCATAACACCTAACTTTTCAGCACCTAGAAAATCACTGGAACAACAATGCAATCCACAAAGTCTTCCTATACCGTGAATGGGAGAGACAGGCACCTAGGAAAGTGATCCACAAAATCCACCATGATAGGCAGAGAGCTGCCTAAGCTGGCCAATGGAAGATGCTGACAAGAAGGGTGTGTCCTAAGCCCTTCCTCTCTCCCAGAGATGGGCACATAAGTCAAGACCGTTGGGAGGTGCCTAGCTCTGCAAGCACTCCACTTCCAGAAACCTCTTTGCTAGAGTCAGCCAGCAAAGGTGCCCATTGCTTGTGAGAATGAGTTTGGTGCAGCCTCAAGCCACAATAAATGGTCAGAGGAGGAAGTTGTGGTACCATTGCCACCTACCTTATAACTTTTAGCCTACTGGTTAGAGCACTCACCTGGGATGTGGAATACATGGGTTCAATTCTCCCCTTTGCCTGAGGGGGATGAAAGATTTGAACAGGGGTTTCCCTCCTGCCTAGAACCTAGAACTTGGACATAGGTGCTTAAGTCTGGTGTTTAGGTGCCTTAGTACCTTTGTTGATCTGGGCCTTCATGCCACTGGAGGGTATGAGTTGGCATCAACATTCAAAAATTTGACTTGAACCACAGATGTATTTATTTTAACTATCTACATGAACCTTCAGTTTGCTTCAAGCTGGGATATGAATGTACCCTAAACTAGCCTGATGCAGATCACCTTTCTGTGTGGACTCTGCTGACACACATTAACAATTCATCAGTGCTCTTCAATCTAGTAGTCTTTCAAACAGGAGTAGGTCAAATTTAAATGTTTGTCTAGATAAGTCCCTAAGAAAAGGAGACAGCAATGACCCTAGATCTTTCGTTCTGATTGCTGTGGAAAAGGTTGCGTGGCAGGCAGTAGCATAGCATTGTGAGAAGCAGGCCATGGGTGAAATCCTGACTATAGTGTAGTCAATGGAAGTTTTGCCCATAACATCACTGGGGCTAGGATTTCAGTATTTCACAACTCTTGCACCTATTAAAGACAATGAGAAATAGATTAGGCATGGTAGATTATCATCCTGAAATTGTTCTGATTTCCTTTAACAAACAATTTAGTAATAACTTCCTCATATGAATACATTGTCCAACTAAATCCACACTGAGATGCAAAGTAACCCAACCTGCCATTCTTCCCCCTTGTTCTGCCTGGGAGAATAGACATGCATCTATGAAAAGCAGATGTGCACCCATGCCTCCCCACAGTATATCTCCCTCCCAGTCTCTCTGCCCACCCTCGGCCCGGTAGGGATAATTCATTTCTACAGATATTCCTAGACTAGGCCAATTTTCAGCGTGCAGTGGTGTTGAACTAGGCTTTCAAATCTCAATCTCACCCACATTTTTCTCTTGGTTTAAATGTTTCATGCAGGAGCGGCGCCAGGGTTTTTGGCGCCCTAGGCGCAGGGTTGGCTCACCGGTCCAGCGGCTCCAGTGGACCTTCTGCAGGCATTCTGCAGATGGTCTGCTAGTCCCGCGGCTCCAGTGGACCTCCCACAGGCGTGCCTGCGGAGAGTCCGCTGGTCCCACGGCTCTGGTGGAGCATCCGCAGGCACACCTCTGGCCGGTCCACCGGAGCCGTGGGACCAGCAGACCGTCCACAGGAACGCCTGCGGGAGGTCCACCGGAGCAGTCTGCCGCCCTCCCAAATCCTGGCGCCCTAGGTGACTGCCTAGGTCACCTAAATGGAAGCGCCGGCCCTGGTTTCATGTGAGTCTAATGTTCCTGAAAAGGGCCAGGCTGACAACCTAGACACTAAGGCTAGGATTGTCAAAGGAGCCTAAGGAAGTAAAGTACTCAAATCCCTCTGAACTTTCAATTTCCTTCCTTTCATATCTCATATCACAGGTATGACGGGCCAGCGGCAGCAGAAACTTCCCCCGAGTGCCCTGATTTAGAGGGTAAGCTAGTCTCCATGATCGTTCAGTCCCTGGTGCCTCTGCTAAGCTTTCAAACTAGGGTGTAAATTAATGCCAACTGGGCTGGTGTTTTCAAAGACATAAATGATCATTTTGTGGGAAATGGAATGAGACCACCAACTGCTTTTGCATAGAGTACAATCTGTTTGGTGACAAGTAAGTGTACAGTAATTAAAGTAACAAGATGTGAGTTGGATTTGAATTGGCAATATAGAGTTCCAGGCCCGATACTCCAGCACCAGTCTCCGGCACTGAGCAGTTATACGGGCTCACCAATTTTATCCCCATTAGTAGATTATTTTTATTCCAAATTTTTAATATACTTGCATGAGTAAAGTTTTCAACTCATCAATTTTGTTTGTATGTTTTAAAATGACCTTCCAACAAAATACCTGTGGGGCATAAGCTATGGGAGGCTGGACCTGAATTTGTTGTATCTTAGCCATATGTTAAATCACAAAACCAAACCCCTGTTCCTTCAAGTAATATGGCATAGCTTCAAGAGGCCATCTATTGACTGAAGACTGCTATTGCTAATATTCATTTCATCAGACGTGGAAAAGCTGGGCCTTTTCAGGTCAAGGCTGATTAGTTCAGTTCAGCACTGCAGCTGTGCCATTGTAGTGGTTGAAGTGCAGACATAGCCTCTGATTCCCTTTCCCAGATCTGAAGAAGAGCTCTGTGGACTTCAAAAACTTGTCTTCTTGCAGCAGCAGAAGTTTGTCCAATAAAATATTACCTCACCCACGTCGTCACTCTAAGTTTCAAAGCCACAGCTCAGTCCAACAATCCCTATCAAAGTATTGTTTCATATAATGAACTTGAAAATACATCATTTGCTCAGGATGACTTAATTGACCATGTCGGCTAGAATCAGTTTTTATTGTATAACATGGGATGACGAATAAATTCATTGTAGGGTTGTTTCCTCTTTCTTACACGTAAATATTTTCCCCATCACTTTTAGCACTTTAACTTTCAGAAACATCAAGAAACCAAGAGCTGGCTATTTAATTTGTTGAAGATTTAATAGTGTGTGGGTAAGATCTGGATCTCAGTTACATTGGTGTAAATCCAAAGTATCTCCATTGACTCCATATTTCAGTTCAGAAGACATGAAAAAGTGGACTATGCCTTGATTTTATTGAAGTTACTTTGGATTTACCCCAGTGTTAGACATCAATCTGTCCCAATGTTAATATTTCTGAAGGTATCTGGTTTTCTAATAATAGCAGGTTTCACGGTTGCAGAGTACATCAGTGGCAGAGCTAGGAATAGAACCCATGGCTCTCCTTCCCCTCCTCTAAGCACTAGCCTAATTAATTTTCAATTTACACAGACCTTTCATCTAGGATTTAGGATGAAAAATTAAAAGAACTAAATATGGACTAACTTGATTGAATGATAATTAAGGGGAACAAGAATTTGTAAATACCCTGGCAGGGGGATGCATTGTGCAGGCTGATATACAAGTTTATAACTAAAGTAATGGGAGGAAATTAAATATGGGGGAAAGGTGGGGAGAAGCTGGATAGAAGGAAAACTGTCATAGCAATATGGTCTGTTTGGGCTTATCATCACTAGAAAATGAAGTTGTGTTAGAATGCAATCTTGAGTAGCTGTATTAACTAATGTGATTTTCTAAAACTCAGTGTAGACAGGAACCTTTATGTCAGTTTATTATTATTATTACCAACTCCTACTGGATCAATTGGTTTAGCCATGATCTGCTGTCACTTAACTATTAAACACCACTTGACCTTATCTACACTAACTGAAAAGCCACGTTTAACATATTTAATAGCCTCAAATGTTATAGGGAGAAGCATCATCCTCAGAAATCATTCTGTCATTTGGATAAAAGGGTTGTGACTGCATTGTAGAGAACAATCCTGCACGGGTAAATTGATGACCTATTTAGGCCTTATTTTCATCCCTAATTTCAGTGTTTCTACTATAATTGTCCATTTCACAAAAGCTTCCCCTTTACCTGTCCCCTGACATGGTGGTTCATGCTAGACACTGTGTCTGATTCTCTGCTGCCTCACACTTTGCATAGACATAACAGTTGTGTATAGTAGGTGTAAAATGCTGTCATATGAGTGGTCACATTTTACAGCAATTTTTAGAGAGGAAGGATGGGTTGGTTGCGACATGCGATTCATGAACCAGTGGACAACAAGCGCTCCTCTGCCTCACTTGAGGGGCAGAGGGGAGTTTGGAGACCAGTCTGGTAGGAGTAGTCAGAGACCACTGATATATACACAAAACAGGCCAGGGGAAGGAGGAAGACCACCACCTCCTTTTTAACTTTTAGTCATGTGATTAGAACACTCATCCAGCATGTGGGGGAAAACCAGTTTGAGGGCGCTACCACCTCATAGGAGAATGCTCTAACCAGTAGGCTATGGCATAATCTACAATGGCTCTCCCTTGATCTCTCCTGTTGCAGATATTTGGCTTTAATTGAAGTGAATAATAAAATATGAATTGGTCCATAGAGAGTGAGAATCACTCTCTAGCCCAGAGATGGCAGATCCCTGTTCAAGTGTCTTCTTATGGAGGGGTGGGGAGAGGCTTGAACTGGTGAGTGCTTTTACTACTGGACTAAAAGTTATAAGGGAGATCCTGCTCCCCTAGCTTTTTTGTACAGATCTAGGTGGCCCTGAGCATGGCTACCACACCAGTCCCTGTACACAGATTAGGTAGCTGAATGCCTATCTTTCCCTCAGTTCGTGGATCACACTGTGGGTTAGACAGGAAATAGGCAGCTGGATGCCTAGAGTGAGGCAGCAGTGCACATGCCCAGAGGCAGAAACATAAGCACCAAGGGAACTTTTACTGCAAAAGCTTCAGCACTGAGTGATTTTAGGTGCCTATGGGGCTAGGTGGCAACCATGCAGAAGATTTTGTGGATCACAATGGTGCCTAAAATTGAGCCTTTGCACATATGTACCTTTATGGATCCAGGCCTAAGTCACTTTTAAAAATGGAACTTGGGCACAGAGAGATGGTGGGTTAACCCTTTCAAAAGCAACTAAGTTCCACTTCTCTAAAATGGTGAGAGTACATCCCTACCTCACAAGGGATTTGTGAGGATACATTAAAGTCTGTGCGGCACTCGGATACTACAGTAATGAAGGCCATATAAATACCTTAGAGAGAGACTTTTGCATAGGTGTAAAGACAACACAATGAGTAAACTAATGAATCCCTTCTTACTCTCATCTTAATCCATAAAATTTATTTTGATCAATGATAAACGATGTGCATTTCACTATTTTATAAATGCTCTTCCAGAGCAATGATAAGACTTTCACCTCTCTCTCCTCTAAAGATTAACATTGACATTTCTGACATGTGATTTACCTTGTTTTGTTTATTACTTTCATGCTTCTAAAATTTGCATATAATTATACTAGGCAATCTTTCTATTTCCTCCTAAATTATATGTGGGAATTCTGAAAACTGATAGCAAGTTTACACTGCATCTTTTTCATACTATGCAAATATTATTTAGACATCATGCCAATCACAGAATTTACTTAACAGATGTATAGCAAATTGAATATATTCATGTGGTGGGAGAGAAAAGCCAAAATTAATCTAATGTCTGCCACAAAAAGTACCTAAAAATGAGAAATCAAAACAGAGCTTTATTAGCAAGTGGAGAATTTGTCTTCGGCCTCTAGGTAGCATTAGAACACACTATTGTTTCCAGAGCCTTAGTAGGTTGTCTTGTCACTCTTTATGACCTAATCCCTCTGTGTATCTTCCATCCAGTGTTGGCTGACTGGAGGACATGAAGAGCTTGGAGGTGTACTTGTAAACATTTTAAACTTCTGGCGCTGCCTCAGTATATCAACAATTTGAGCTTCATTGGTTCAGCCCTGAAGAAACTGTCCCTTATACACATAGAGAGGTCTGTGTACTAGCCTAGTCTCTCTCAACTATAATCAGAAATTTTTAGCTAATTGTCTAATTGCATCTTTTGTGAGTAGTTGTGTTTAACTAGGGAGGAAGCTAACGTTCCCAGGCATAAAATGTTTTATGAGATACTCCCTCCCAACCCACATTCAAAGTTATGCTGTTATGCTAGAGCTGGTTTCAAACTGATGATGTTACAGTTGATTTTTCTTTTAAATGCCAAAGCCTTTCCAATATGATAGAATGTGAATTCTAAGTAGACAGCCATCATCCTTTATGAACTGTTTGACTGCAATACCATCAATCACTCTACGAAATGACTTGTGCATGTTACACGAGCAAAATGCTGAACGGCTCAATCTCTTTTGCTTTCTTTTGCTGAGTCTCAGGATAGTGTGAAGGCACCACAGCTGAGAGAACATACATTAATGCATCTGAAAACTCAAGACTCAGCTAATGTGGAGAAATAAGCACGCCTGATGCTTCTCATTTTAAATCAGCGAAGAGCGAAGAGCAAAGAGCAAATAAGTCAAATGTGGAAACTATTACAATCACCTGCTCACACAATGAAACATAATAGTGGGTCATTCCCCTTGTATATCAGGAAAAATCTGATTGATCTAGATTAAGCAGATAGGATTTTTTTCAACAAATAATGCCCTTATTTTGTAATTAGCTATTTTACCCTAACTGCCATCAGGCTACTGCATGCAAAGATGTTACAATTCATAAGAAGCCTCAGTAAAAGTACATATGGTGTATCTAGCGTTTCATGTAAATTTCTTGCTAACCACTCTGCACCCTGTAGTTGTAAACATACAATCACATGATAATAGAATGGCAGATACTATAGTATTGGCCCAAAGGTTTGGGGTTCTGAGGGCTAAGGAAAGGAGAGAAGTAATATACAACCATATTCCCTTGTTCATTGCAGAGTACTTTTGTCTCACATTCTCTTTAACATTTTAGATTGGATTACAGTAGCACATCAGTTGCACTACAAACAAGGAGTAAACCACTGTCCTTCAGCCAGAGGGTCCAGATTCTTTAGCTGGCAAATATCAATGATTAACATGTTTTAACAGGCTTTAAACATGACCATATCTTTCTCCTTGGAACATCCAAGGGTGAGTGAAAAGTCTCTCTCTTAAAAGAGATTATTCCTAATGGCTGTAAATGGAAAGTCAGCAGCTGGCTGACTGCCAATCAGCCTCAGAGAAGGCTCCCACTGGCACGTATAGGTATATCAATGCAAGTATATTGAAACGGGCAAAATTGTTATCTATCTTCTTTAATCCAAAGGTAGCATTGAAAGGACCGTGGGTTTTGATTCTATGTGCATGGTGAGGAAATGGAGGAGAAAACTGAAATCCAGCTTTCACACAGCTTTGAGTTCCTGAATCCTGATTAGGCTCCGTGGGAACAAAGATCTGGAAATAAATGCCAGGTTGTTTATCAGAGAATTCAAAAGGATGACTGAAATAATAATTTGCACTTCCATAGAATCTTCTAAGGACCTCAATCATCCAGCTGGCCCTGGAGCATTCTAGAAACATTCTGTAGTGCCTTCTCAAAGACTTTTAACAAATTTATACTCACAGGCTTCCTGTAAGGAGGAGATTGGCCATATTTTACAAATGGCAACACCAAGGCACAAGTGCTTAAAGGTCACATACCACCATTAATCCGCATATGAAATTTCCTTTTGAATTTTGAGCAAATGGTAAGCCCAGGATTTGGCCCGGAGTTCCTTGCCCAACGGTCACACAGGATGCCTGGCAGAGCTAAAGCAGAACAGCCAGCTCTCCTGATTTCCATTCCTATCCTTTATGCAAAAGAACAGTTTTCCTTTCCTAGACCTATAAATGAATGCAGAAATAAACCCAAGCCCTTTTTGTGTAGTCTAGCTGGTTAAAGACATCCTGACATTCCCACCTGAGAAGATGCAACAATCCAAGCATGAAGACAAAGGCACAGAAGTCAACAAACTTCTAGTTTCAAATAACAATTCTCATGGAACAAAAGTATCATGGTGCAAGGACTGGGATGGAAGCAGAAGTCTTTTATCTGAATACAAGGTATTCTAAATTAGGATAGTGGATCCCAAAATCTTGTCTGTGGACCAATGATCGTTTGCATATCACTTTATGGTGGGTCACAGAGGCATCACATAGTGCTGGCTCCTGTGCCTTATTTTCCAGCTGCTAAGATATACTACAGCTAGGATTTTCAAATGCGCTCTCTACTGGCCTAAATAGGCTCCCACTGAAGTCAATGGTAAAACCTCATTCATTTCATTAGGAGCAAAGTTAGGCCAACACTGAGTGCTTCTGAAAATCCCAACTACACACATTCCTAATATTACTTTCCCAATGAAGCTGCCACAAGGATCTTATGAGGTGGCCTATGTTTCTATAAATCCCTGTAAATTGTAGTTCATGCTATGACAAATTCTAGGAAGCCCTACATTAAGCAGATGTATTCAATAAAACAAACATTTCATTCTCTTGGAGTGTTTTTCTGTCTTTGTTGGCTTCTCTTCAATTTCACTGTATCTTCTATTTCCCAATAACCAGGAAAAACCTAAAGGCTGGAGATATATTATTTACACCTTAAAATAAACAAATGTGGTTTGTGTGTTTCATTATGTCTCCTTTTACTTAGTCATTGCCACCAGAATAATTGGCAAAGCCAATTTTCTTAGCTTTTTAATCTCAGCTTTGTCTCATTCCATATACCCTAGCTATGCAACACACTTTAATTCATGGGACATGACATAGAATTTTGTTTAGATTTCCCTTTGGCTCATGTTGTGTGTTCCCAGTCTATCTACATGCAGCTTCTTATCATTTTCTAATACACATATAAATTACGGCCATGTTTAGGATAGCGGAGTCAATGGAGGTTGCAAAGATGGAAATAATGTTCGATCCAAGCAATCTGAAAGACAGAGCAACTTGGAACTGGACAATTAAATGGAAAGTTGTCAACAGTTCTAGATTCCTTAAATGTAACCAATATTTACCTGTTTAGGACTGATGTTTCCTTGATCCCAAAGCATAGAGCAAAAGCAGATTCTTATACTGTCATTCTTTGTCAAATTAACATTTTTGATCCACAGCCACAATAATTCTGATTAGTTCATTTCATGGAAATTTCAATATCAAAGTTTGATAACATTTCCTGAATAGATTTTGCACTCACTAGAATCCGCAAATGAGCAGTTATCAACATCTGCAAAAATGTAATTGCCCAAAAGTCTTTCAACTAGCAACAGTCGACGAACAGTGTAATGCCCCATCGATGTTTGGCAGGCTATAGTGGCTTGTTAGCACAATTAAGTAGTTTTTGAACAACATTATTTGTCACAATTTGAAGACTATCATCCCTCAGAAGTTGTTGCATCTTCTAGCTAGTAAGGTCAGATTGAATTGCATGTTTATATTTATAGTTCAAATCAATTTTTACAGTGGTTTATTTTACAGTAGAACCTAGGGGCCACTAATCACAGGTCAAGACCTCATTGCATCGAGTGCTAAAACACCATGTAGGAAAGAGACATTCTTGCCCCCGGCTGTTTATAATGTTGGTTTATGATAAGACATAACAGATGAATGAAGCAGATAATGGGTGGAGAGGAGTGCAAAGAGAAGGAGGCAACAGTAAGATATTTTATTTTTGAAAAAAAAGTTAGCAACTAAGGTAGAAAACTGCAAAACCACAAAGGATAAAATTAGCTTATAGCATTAGCAAAGAAACAAAACTTGTTCAAGTCCTTTATTGAATTCTGGAGTCAGCTCTCAAAGGGTGAGACTTCCATAAAATTCAACCAATCTTACCCTTGTCCTCAGGCCACCTTGGTTTCAGTTAGTCTTAGTTGGATACAGAATTAATGAAAAGTCCAGACTTCTGCAATCTTCTAGTCTTTCAGATTCAGCTTTATTGAACTATGGAATGCAGCTTGGAGGTAAATCAACAATTTACTTAAATCCCAGATAATTCTTCATTATCACACAAAGAAATGGCATCTGCTCAGAAACTGATTTATAATGCAGCCAGACTCAATACAATTTTTGCAAGACCCTCAACTATGTGTCTATTTGTATACTTAAATTGTCATGCCCATTAAAATAACCATTGACAGTGCTTCATGTGCAGCATTTTGAATCATTGCATGTGTTATGTAATCATGAAATGAAAGACCTTACTTGTAAAGTCAGCATATGGTAGATTGGATAGTTCAACAAAAAATCACAGTTGGTATAGATCAGGATTATACAGAAATATGGCAATTAAGATTGTGATTGAAACAGCCTTCTGACACTTCAGGGAGATATTTCTAAC
Source organism: Gopherus flavomarginatus (assembly GCF_025201925.1). Lineage (NCBI taxonomy): Eukaryota > Metazoa > Chordata > Testudines > Testudinidae > Gopherus > Gopherus flavomarginatus. The sequence continues at coordinate 200,629,505 of NC_066618.1, forward strand.
AACTTCCTGCTAATAGCAGAACTCCACACATGCAGATAGACTTTAGTCTAGCCAGTTGGCATGTAAGAAAAGATTATATGGCATTATTGCAAATGTATCCAGATTCTAGGGGGACTTTGAAATGCTATGGGATATGTGAAAGGAAATTTAAAAAATAAAGATTGCATATCTGAAAGTTCTGTCTCTGAATAAAAGGAAATAGTCACACAATGGCACTGACCCATAGAGTCTAAGCCATAGTAAACTAACTTCCAGAAGGTGGACTTGAGAGAATCCTATTGCCAACATGCTAATAGAAAAGATTATTTCTTGGCTACAACATCAAGCCAATGCATAATCCTGTGTCAGCATTGCACATTATAGGTGCAGTGCACTAAACACTCTTCTTTTCCTTCTATTTCATTTATGTTGTGAAACCTTATTAGACTTTTCCCCTTTTATTGCCTCACTTCACTATGCCTCTGCATCTTCTCACATACGAGTTAATCACTTAGCATGAAACCCTGGCCCTACTGAAGTCAATAGTAAAACTTCCATTGATGTCAGTGGGGTCAGGATTTCACCCTAGTATATTAAATTTGCCTAAGACAGATTGTACACTCTAAGCTCTTCAATTTTCCAGATGTTCTCTAAAATGTCATGGACAACTTACTATGCCTTAATAAATAACAGTGCACAAACTAAGTTTAAAGTTCTAAAATGGTTCATTTTAAAAATCTTGATTATCCCGACATGTGCACACATACTTGGAGTATGTTGTTTATTCCTTGTTCACATAACTAAATCAGTAGGATGACTCCTGGGCATAAGGTTATTCATATACCGTGACGTTCCTGGTGGTAATACAGGTACTCATGGTCCTTGGCCGGCACAAAAGTATTTCCTCTCTGCTTTCTTGGAGATGGGGGCCAAGGAAGCTGGGGTTTCCCACAGGGAAGTCAAGATATTGGCTACCCCTTGGTAGGGTGGAGAGGCAGGGCTACCCAGCCCAGTGCCAAAGACGAGAGCACATTAAAAAGAGAGTCAGACAGCGCCTCCTCCTCCTCAGCCTGGAGCTGGAGATTGGACGCCACCCACTTAAGAAGCTCCTGGTGAGCCCTGAAGTCCTCCTGTGGGACGGGCAGCAGTGCCGTTATGTCCTCCTCCGGTGCCGGCGAGGGGACCAACACGGTGCCTCAGGCGTACTGATGGGTCGATGTGCAGGTCAGAGTCCCGGTGCGGTGCCATTGGCTCGAGACCCGTTGACTTTTTCCTCTGCCAAGGAGGGGAGGCCAAAGGAGCCTGGGACACTCCAGCTACCGAGCAAGATCTCACCTGGGCAGGCATCTGCGCCACAGTGCCCATTGACACCACTGCCTATGCCACAGTGTGCCGTGCCACTGACTGACTTGGAGGCCAGGCAGCGCAGTTTGTTCTTGCTGAGCTGCACAACTTGGAGACGGGTGGCTGGGTGCCAATGCTGAGGTCACTGTCAACTGTACGGTACCGTAGGAGCGGTGAGAGCAACGTTGCCTGCAATGGTGATTTCCGCATGACTGGGACCTCGACGACAAGGATCGGTACCCATCCGAGGTGCTGCTCCTGTGCTCATCTCGGCAGCCAGAGCTACAACGCGCTGCTGTCGGTGGACCGTGAGAGAAGTCCCGCATGCGACGTCTGGTAGAGCAAGAACTCGAGTCAGAGCGTTGGCATCGGGATCGGCTACTGTAGCTGCGACGCGAGGAAGAGTGTTGGCGGTGCCTGTGTCCCAGGTCGTGAGGTGTGGAGAAGCCCCGAGGTTCCCATGCAGGCGGCGAGCCAGTCAGCCTGAGAAGAGTAAAGGGCTGGCAAGAGCTGCAGGAAGATCAAGTCAAGCGAGGCAGCAAGCAGTCCTTGGAGCGGGGACCGTGCTGCGTCGGGGAGGTCTGTTGTGCTCCCAGTGGTGGCTTCCCTTCAGATCGGGGACCCATCTCAGGTACTGGGAGGATTAGGAAGTCACACGCAGCCTGTGCAGCTTCTGATGTTGATGGCATCATCAGCGCAGGGGAGGCACATGTGGATGGGACTGGGTTGCTCCACTCAACACGAGTCAGAGACCTGGGTCCCGAGGGGGATTGCAGGCTGACCAGCTCATGTCCAGCCTCACTCCTTTCCTTCTCTTGATGTCGCTGAGTTTTCCCTTGTTTCTTTGAGGGGGAGCAGTCCCGGCTAGTGGAGGGGACTTCGCTCCGCACAGAGGATGCGGTGCCAGGTGCCGAGTCTGTTCGGCATGCTGGTGCTGGAGCCAGTGCTGATTCCATTAGGAAAGCGCGAAGCCTAACGTCCCTCTCCTTCTTAAATCCATGACTTGAATGATCTACAGATCCTGCAGCGCTCACTTACGTGAGTTTTGCCCAAGCAGCGGAGACACTGAGTATGCGGGTTGCTTCTTGGCGTAGAACTGCGACAGGAGTCGCACGACTTGAAGCCTGGGGCACAGGGCATGCCCTGAGCCTAGTCAACTAACTTGAGAAACTATTCAACTATTGGAACAACTGTACTACTAAGGCAAACTAGAGAAGCTGCAGCAAGGCTGGAGCGTGAAGTTCCGACAACCTTCACTGGCAGCAAGAAGGAACTGAGGATGGGAGAAGCGTGCGGCTCCCCTTATAGCGCGATATAGAGGCTCCACTCCAGCAGTCGCAGCAGTGCTCCCCCTGTACAAGTACTGCTAAGGGAAAAACTTCCAGCACCAGTGCACGTGGCAAGCATGCACACCTACTGTGGAATACACATGAGCAATCACTCGAAGAAGAACTGCTGCCTTAAAGTGCCAGGGTAACCTTCACCCCGTGTTGTAGCAGCAACTCAATATCAAATGGGACCGTCAGACACCCAGCAATAAGAAACAGTGCACATGTACACAGTACATTCGATACCTGCCTCCCATGAAGATTTTCTGAAATAGTTGATTATGAAAGTACCACTTTTTAATAATGTTTCCACTCAAAGTGTCTGTGAAATGAGTTTTGATGCTCTATGCATAGTCCATTGTTTCTTGCAAACTGTTTAATTAAAGCATAAGGGTTTGGTTCATTATACTTTTCAAAGTAGGAAAACTATGATCTGCTATAGCACCTGTTTTTCAGTGAGCTTCTGGTTTTTTGTCCAATTTCCCTGCTAAGTTGACGGAGGCCCAAGGAAATTGTGACTTGCTCAAGGTCACACAGGAAGTCTGTGGCTCAGGCCTAATTAACACCAAAGATTAGGAATAGATGAACTTTAAAAAAATGAAAAATACTTAAAAGTAGCTCAAATCTCAGTGTTATTCCCAGGCCAAATCTATTTTTTTAATTGTACATTAATTTGGATAAACTCCCTTTCCCACCAAAACCAAGGTCTCACCTCCTCTGTGCCTTCTTCCAGTACTGCCTTGAGGCCTCACTCAACCTTCTTGTTGGTCTGCTGGGACCATGATGGCTTCCCCTCTCCTTAACACCATTTGAGGCAGCAAACTACTCATGTTTTGAGTTTTCGTGTTCTATTTTGGAGTGGAAAGGGAAGAACTCTGGGAAGGAGCTTGGTATGACCACTGGCAGCTAAACTAAACTCTTCTGTTATCTGCAGCTTGCAGGCCCCCACTACTTCCTCAGTTCTGCCTCCCGGTCCACTGGAGTAGAGGGGAGAAGGATGCTACTAGCTGTTTCACTGTGCATATGCTCAAGAGACTGAGAAGCATGGCCACTCTAGCGCTTTGATTTTTTTTCTTTTTTTTTTAAAAAGAGCCTCATCCTATCCTCTAGTTTTGTGCCAACAAGGTGGAAGACCACCTTGCATTTATTTTGAACTTTATGTTAAGAAACCAGATTCCAGGAAAGGCTGTAATTGGAACTGTGGAAGCCTGTTGGTTGTGGAGTGTATTGAGGAGTCCAGAAGAGGGGAAACTGAGGTAGAGCACTGCAGACTTGCTCCAGGATACAAGGGAGTGCTTGAGTGGTGATGCACCTGTTTATAGTGGGACAAACTAATAACAAGATTACTTGAACTCTTATAATTGTTATACCAAAAGAACTGAATTCAATAAAAGTTAAGGATCATGATCAGGAGTAAAAATGATGAAAATTCAAGTCCATTTGCTTTAACAAAAGAATTACTTCATTTTAGTGTTTACGTTCAGATTTTTATTTTAGCTTCCTGTCAGAAGAATTGAAACCGATCCCCACCCTGATAAGCTATGTTTTCCACCAGAGCCCCATAAAGAGGGAAAGGTTTAATTTGACTAATACGTATGTCCACATTTTCAGAATGATACCATCTTTCTCACTGTAAAATGTTTTATTTAAAGTTCGGTGTTTGTTTTTGCTTGATCCTCTACACTGTCATTGCATTGTACTGTTACTGTTAGGGCTCAGTTCTAATCTCCAGTGCAGGCCACTTATGTCAACAAAACAAACAACAAACTAACAACAAGAAAGGGAAATCAGCAACCGTACTAGCAGAAATGTCTTCAGGGTCATGCATGAGGACCCAGCTTTCTTACAGCTGCTGCACTGACTTTAAGAAACTTATCTTTTAGACTTTGGGAAAAATAACAAGTCACTGATCACATGTTTGCTGATTTTAATTACCCCCTTCTCTCTTTTAAAAATATGCAGTCAAATCCCTGTGCAGTGTTCACTTTCATTCCTACTCAGACACTTAAAAGCACTAGAAATCCCCCTCCGCATTTGCTCTTTTTAACTAAAATAAATCTTGTCTTTGTTCCCCATTGAAAGCTATTTGTATATTGCCACTGGGAAATATCTGGGACTCATAAAGCACAAGTGCTAGCACATTCATTAACAGGGTATTTTACTTACTCCAAGAATATCAAGGATATAAATGTTAAGGATTGACCCTGTTTTTCCTCCCTTCAGCAATCTAATCTTTCTTTTAAAAGAAATAAAACTTATTTTTTAAACTAAGGGCCCAATAGTATCTTTGAAAAGCAAAACCATATTGCAGAAAGCTGCCTCTAAGTAACAGCAGCAGATGTACAATCATCAGGGGTGACCAGTCGTCATTGTTTACAAGACTGCTTCACTAATGACAAGAAACATATTGAGTCGAAGAAAAAAGCATTTCTAATGTTCTAATGTTCATCCCCACCCAAAATTTACCATATTGACCAAACAGAAAAAGTTTTTCCCCTCACTTGTTCTTTTGGTATTTCATCACCTTTGTAGTACAGAGCTTGCTTCACCTTCTCCACTCTAAAGGATGCGTAAGTAGGACTTTTCTCCTGTACGCTGATGTGAAAAGAGCCCGCCAAAGATTTCTGAAACTTACTTTCAAGAAGTTCAGCGGATACCACTGCAAAAAAATAAAGCCTCCCTTATAATTGTGGGAGATAGAAGCACAAATCTAGTTTTCTCTTGCATTTCCTGTCTTGCTGCACTATTTGAATAATTGCACACATTTTCATTTAGATTCAGCTACAGATGTCTCTTTTGACATTGCCTGTGATGCTAGGATGATTCTGGAGCATTCAGCAGGTTTTGAATGAAAATTAACAATTCGTAGAATAATGTTGGAAAGGTAGCTATTGGCTTTGCACTCATGCACTAAAAAGCAAGTGTTACATGAAAAAATCAGTTAGAAATTCCAGCTGAATCAAATCCCTCCTCTTACAAATGGCAGATGAATTATAGCTCCTTGTAATGCTCCACTAAAAGAAATAGGAAAATCTTCCTCAGCGATCACTGCTCCCCCCTGAAATTTACCACAAATCTTGCTCCTGACCCAGGGTTAAACAGTGATAGCAGGATGACTAGACAGCAAATGTGAAAAATTGGGACAGGGTGGGGGGTAATGGGAGTCTATATAAATAAAGACCCAAAAATTGGGACTGTCCCTATAAAATCGAGACATCTGGTCACCCTAAGTGGTAGCTAGAGAGAAAAGATTTGGTGATTTTTTACCTTCAATGTATTTTTCTCATAGGGATCAAGGTGCTAGCTCTCCTCATGTTTTCAGAGAAGAGAGAGGAAGAGATTAAATGAAGTTGAGTGTGGTTAACAATCTCCAAAAAGAACAAACTACATCTTACTGAAGGCAGCTAAAGTACATACTTTCCTATTACATTCTTATATAACCAACTGCTGTATTTGCCACAAGGATATTTGTTACCATTATCAGGAGATGAAGTGCTTTGCACATTCATAGATGGGATAGACTTCTCTATTAATATATGGTTTGTGTAATGAAAAAAAGCAAGAGAACTCCTGCTTTAGAGCACTCAAAACTCTGTGTGTGTGTGTGTGTGTGAGAGAGAGAGAGAGAGAGCACTAACTCTAAAACAACTTCCTCCAAGCTGACAAGCAGCAATCAGTATGGTGTTGCTGGAAGATGGCAAAGTTTTAACCAACATGCTCTATGCAAGCCATTTTCATTTTATATAAAACCTTCATGCAGCTGATGGTATATATAATAACAACAAACTGAATTCGGTATCTCTTCCCTCCCATTAGAAATAAAAGGAGGGAGATCAAAGAATGCAGTTTAGTTTTAAGTCCAATATAGTTCTGACTAGGGGTCCTCCATACAGTATGTGCATTAAGAGATTCTGCAAGGGCAGTTCAGGGAAATGACAAAAAACATGATCAAAGCATTGGAATAGCCTAATTTTACAAATGATCAGGGATATGCAAACACCAGATCCAACAGCGACAATGCTGAAGATAATTGACATAAAATTGCTCCTTAGCTCTACACTTGTTTTCTTTTTAAGCAAGTGTCAGCATCACTGGGCATAATAAAAACCAGCTATTTTTAAACGTAATAGGACAGTATCTGTTACTTTTCAGTAATTTTTTTCTTTTATTAAACCATCTTATTTTAAGAAGCACAACAAAGCAGAACTAACAAGTATAATGAAATAAGAAAAAAATACAAATGTAAGTACAATATAAAGCCATCTGTTGTTTGGGGTATCCTCTTAGTAAGTCAGGAATGACATTTATCTTCTAATGATTTTGTCCTTATTCTCTCTCTCAGCATTCAGAATTTGAAATTAATATTCATTTTTGTTTAGCTCCTTGCTTGTATTTCACTGCCAAACAGTGAAGTCATCACACCTTTGGTAATATTCTGCTAGTAAAATAATAACAATAATAATAAATGCCATTGCAGAGACAAAATATTGTCATTACGAAGGTCTTATATGACCACTCTTGCTCTAAAAGTGTGTTTCAATAGAATATATACAGTCCAGAATACACTTCCCACATCATTATAATTTTAAAACAGGTTGAATTTTTAGACCCAAATTACTTGGCTGTCTCTTTACAATAGAAGCTGTACAGAATGTAAAAAGTACATTTTTGTATGAAGTAGCTAAGATGATGGTAAAATCAAGAATAGCAATTTTTTTTTTAAAAATCATTTATTATTAGGAGTGAAGCTAATTATTGCAATGAAACCTGTACAACATTAACAAGGAATTCAAAGGATTCACTAGAAGGCCATTCTGAAGTTTACCCTCCCCCCCCGGCCACTCCCCGACATGCTGAGTACCAGCTCTGCTCAAACTGTTAGAACATGCGCTGAGCAATTGATTTTTGCAGATTCCTCGAATGGTTGTGTAAGATGAATTTAAACCAAAGCAACATCTCTGAATAGCCCCAAAACTGAATTACAACAGAAAAAGCTCCTGCTACTCATTTCAAACGGCCAGAAATAAGCAGATACAATATGAATTTTTTAACAAAGTATCACTAAGTTTCCAGAGCTTTTGCAGGATAACCCTATTTACCACTTGTTTATAATGTATTTAATCTGCTATCAGGCAGGAACTACAGTAATTATATTTACTAACAAACTGCAGCATACAATAAACAAATAGGGTTGTATATTTCCTGCACAGCTGTTTAATAATACAGCATGTTTACAAACCTTGCATCTGCACACTGGATTGAAGGGTATCACATGGAATTAAGGTAGTATATTAACATCAGGAGAAGAAAAAATCTCTTCCTCACACTGAAATATTTTATGTTAACATTGATATCAGTAACTCCCCATCTCTGGAATCAAGCAGTTCAAAAAGAGAGCACCACTATATGTTAATGTTCAGTAACATGTTCCAGTTATCCTTGGAAGGTCTCTTTATCAAGCACTAGTTAAGCTGTCCACTTGCAATGAACTTTTTGGGGAACCTTGTTGTGGAATTATTAGCAATCATGACTGGATTCATTATCGTTACTGCTGAAAAAGTGTTTCCATTCTGAAATTTCTCCTCCTTCTCCCTTACAACTTACCAAGATCCCTGTTAGGATGGAATTTTTTATGCTTGGACTCCACCTGAAAGTGATTTTTTTTTTTGAAAGATTGACCAAATTTCCTTTAGCCATTTGGAGTCACAACAGGAGTTAAAAAAAAAAATCCAAAACACTACCTTGTCAAATAAATTCACGTGATCATTCTCCCCAACGGGATAACTTTATAAAGATGTCTGAGTGATCAAATTTCAAATGGTGTGCAAATAGGCATAAAGATATCCTTTGGCAATCTTAAAAAAGTTTGTTTTCATATAGTTTTTAGCATTTGACAATACAGGAATGAGCTGCCAGAGTAGAAAATTCCAGTAACCTGGTACCTGCACATTAAAAGACAGATAGATACAGTTTCTATGTATACGTGCAGGCAGTTACCAGAATTTGCAAGCTCAGTTGCTGAAGGACACTGCAAGCTTGAAATGACAAACAGCTATTGAAACACTGAAGTTCATAAACGTAATACCATAATATGAAAATCTTGAGGAAAAGACAGTTGTCACCTATAGCTGACCAACTTGTCAGTGACGTTAACGTACCACACTGAGCTTTATGCATCAGAATACATTTGGAAGAAGCATCAGCAATAAACCCACTGAATAGAAGCCATACGAATGGAAACAGCTTCCTAGTGATTTCCCTCAACATGGGCCATGCAACTGCTTATATACACTACTTAAGAAAAAGTGAGGTACCATGCACACCAACAACAGAGTAACTCAAGACTGTTTCAGACTTAAACGGGAAGATTTTATTTCAGAGGTGAAAGTAGAGATATTTCTTATCTGTGATTTTTTTTTTTCATAATACTAACATCCAACTCTACCAACCCAGAAGGCTGGGCTGGGTCTGGTTTGCCCATATCAACCACAGAGGCTTCTGGAGCGATTTCTGGGAACAAAGCTCTCCTTGAAGCCTGCATGAAGCATTCCAAGTAGCATCAGCTAAGGAATACAGCAAAACTGTTGGAACACTATTGCCAAGTGTATAAACTACAGTCAGACAGACAAATTATACACAAGTTCACTTGCTTATTTCTTTAGCTTTTTTTTTTTAATTATTATTTTTCTGTTGGTTTTTGGCAAGGTTTCCCTGCAGAGTCCTTATGATGAAAATCAAACACTACAAACAGAGAAAATGCCTCCTCCTCCAGAAACAAATCCACCCAAAGTACATTGCTGTGAAACAGCAAACAGTAATAGGCTTCATTAATATGTTCTTATGTTTTGCAATGTGCTCAGGGCTTCGGATAGGTGAAAAATCAGAATTCATACATCCATTAATGAGGGAAGAAATCATAATACACTGCAGTGTTCTCTCATCCATTAATTTGCCCCTTTCCATTTTTTTTTTAAATTAGGCTGGGATTTCCAAAGAGCCTAAGGTATTACAGTGGGATATGGGTGTCGACTCCCTTTGGCTCCTTCAAAAATCAAAGCCTATATTTTCTTTTCAAATACTCTGTTCCTTTCTGCCTAGGAGGTACCTGTGAATCTTGCAGATTGGACTGTCATGGTCTTAGGTGGTTTTTGCTAATAGATAACATCCCACCTGTTCAACATTAAAAGGGCATCTGATTTTTCACCAACACTGAGTCAGATTTATAGAAAATTTCACATTTCTTGAAGCATCCAGAGCATGTAACGGGTATTAGATAGAATAAAGGAATTGGCAGAGAAGTATATTATATTCAAGTGGACTTCTGTGTTGTCTCTGAGACAAAGCAGCAAACTAACCACTTTGGCAAATATCATTTACAGTGGGATCCTTATAGAGAGCTCATTGATTTATATCACTGATATCATTGCTCATAGGAAGAGGAAGTGTGCTGTCAGGACACTCAGAAGTCTAATTGGTGCTTTGATAATATTTTGAAAAGCACATTTAAATTTCATTTTTCTTGGATGTTTCCTTGGAGATGGGAAAGTGACTTAAGATGCTACCCTGTGATACAAGACCTGGCAGGCTCACAAGGCTCTGTACTGGAGCCTGGGTTGCAAGATCCTGAACGTCTACACTGCAATTTTATAGCTCTGTAGCTTGAACCCTGCTAGACCAAGACAGCAGATCTAGGCTCTGAGACTTTGTGCACTGGGTTTTTTATCGCAGTGTAGATATAACCCTAGGGATTTGTTTTTAATGCACTGAAACTTGAGAAAGGTCAATTACTAAGGACAAAAACAGATACAAGAGCAAGTTGCAGAAACTGAATGACCACTCAAATGGCATTACACTCTTAGCAGTGAGTGGTAAGCAGGAAGAAAAGCTATATTTGAAGATGATGTCCTGGCAGGGTCCATGTGTGCTCCCTAAGAACAGGAAAAGATGGATACTCACTTTTGTAACTGTTGTTGTTCAAGATGTGTTGCTCATATCCATTCCAATTAGGTGTGCGTGCGCTGCGTGCACGCTTGTCGGAAGATTTTTACCCTAGCAACAGTTGGTGGGTCGGCTGGGCACCCCCTGGAGTGGCGCCGCTATGGCGCTGGATATATAACCCTGCCGACCCAATGGCCCTTCAGTTCCTTTTTGCCAGCTCCTCCGACAAGAGGGGAAGGAGGACGGGTTTGGAATGAATATGAGCAACATATCTCAAAGAACAACAGTTACAAAGGTGAGTAACCGTCTTTTCTTCTTCGAGTGCTTGCTCATATCGATTCCAATTAGGTGATCCCAAGCCTTACATAGGCGGTAGGGTTGGAACGAGATGTTGCAGAATGCAAAACTGCTGAGCCAAATGCTGCATCGTCTCTGGACTGTTGAACCAATGCGTAATGTGCGGCAAAGGTGTGAATCGATGACCAGGTAGCTGCCCGACATATTTCCTGGATGGGGATGTGGTCCAGGAAGGCAGCAGATGAAGCTTGCACCCGAGTAGAGTGGGCAGTGAGGTGGCTAGCCAGAACATGAGCCAATTCATAGCATGTGCGAATGCACGATGTTACCCACGATGAAATCTGCTGGGAAGAGACTGATAAGCCTTTCTTCTGGTCCGCGACAGCTACAAAGAGCTGAGTTGACCTTCGGAAGGGTTTGGTTCTCTCGATATAAAAGGCTAGAGCCCTGCAGACGTCCAGGGTGTGTAGCTGTTGTTCCCAACGCGATGAGTGCAGCTTCGGGAAGAAGACTGGAAGGAAGATGTCTTGATTGACATGAAAGGCAGACATCACGTTAGGGAGGAAAGAGGGGTGCGGTCGCAGATGTACCTTGTCCTTATGGAATACAGTGTACGGAGGGTCCGCTGTCAAAGCCCAAAGCTCAGATAGCCTTCCTCGACACTATTACTTTGGCGAGACGAGTGTCTTCCAGGAAAGGGACAGCAGCAAGCAGGTAGCCAATGGTTCGAAAGGAGCACCCATAAGCTTGGCTAGCACCAGGTTTAGATCCCAGGTAGGGGTCGGGCATCTAACTTGAGAATACAAATGTTCCAGTCCTTTGAGGAACCTTGAGACTATAGGGTGAGAGAAGATTGATCGGTCATTTTCCCCCGGATGGAAGGTGGAAATGGCTGCCAGATGCACCTTTATGGAAGAGACCGCTAGGCCCTGCTCTTTTAGGGACCAGAGGTAGTCAAGGACAGTGGGAACGGATACCTGCCTGGGGACTAAGTTACGCTGAGTGCAGCAACAGGAGAAATGCTTCCATTTGGTGAGATGTGTCATCCTAGTGGAAGGCTTCCTACTGCCCAAGAGCACCTGTTGGACCGAGGCAGAGCAACCACGCAGCAACCAAGCTGTGAGATGAAGGGACTGCAGGTCCAGATGGTGAAGCCTGCCGAAGTCCTGTGTTATGAGGTCTGGCCAGAATGGCAGGGAAATCGGGTCTGCCACTGAGAGGTCGAACAACGTGGTGTACCAGTGTTGCCTCGGCCACGCTGGAGCAATCAGGATCAGGTGGGCGCTGTCCCTGCGGAACTTGAGTAGGACTCTGTGGACGAGTGGAAGTGGTGGGAAGGCATAAAGTAGATGCCTCTTCCACGGGATCAGGAATGCGTCTGAGAGGGAGTCCGGGGAGCATCCCTGGAAGGAGCAGAACACCTGGCATTTCCTGTTCTCTCGGGAGGCGAATAGGTCTATGTGGGGAAACCCCCACTTCCGGAAAACAGAATGGATGATGTCCGGGTGAATCGACCACTCGTGAGACAGGAAGGATCTGCTGAGGTGATCTGCCAGGGTGTTCTGGACTCCTGGGAGAAAATATGTTACCAATTTGATGGAGTGAGCTATTCAGAAGTTCCAAAGGTGGACAGCTTCTTTGCAAAGGAGGGAGAAGCATGCTCCGCGCTGCTTGTTTATGTAAAACATGGCCGTTGTGTTGTCTGTGAACACTGATACACAACGGCCTTGGAGATGGTCTCGAAACACCTGGCATGCTAGGTGAACTGCTCTCAGCTCCCGCGCATTGATGTGTAAAGCCAGTTCTTGAGGCAACCAGAGGCCTTGAGTGGGGAGTCCACCGAGGTGGGCAACCCAACCCAGAGATGACGCATCCGTGGTTAGGGCCATCGAGGGTTGAGCTGGGTGGAATGGCATCCCTGCACAGACTAGAGTGGGGTCTAGCCACCAGGCTAGGGAGCCCAGCACCTTCCTGGGGATAGTGAGCACCGAGTCCAGGCTGTCTCTGCGTGGTTGGTACATTGAAGCAAGCCAGACTTGGAAGGGACGGAGGTGTAGCCTGGCATGCTTGGTCACGAAGGTGCAGGAGGCCATGTGACCTATTAGGTTGAGGCAGGTGTGCACTGACATTGTCGGGAAAGTTTGAAGACTTCGGATTAATGAAGCCATTGTCTGAAAATGCGACTGTGGGAGGCAGGCTCTGGCCAGGTTGGAGTCCAGAACGCTCAAATGAAGTCTATTCTCTGCGAGGGCATGAGGGTAGACTTTTCCGTGTTGATCAGGAGACCTAGGCTCCTGAAGAGGTCTCTGACGATGTGTATTCTGTAATACTTGCCATTGGGAAGTCCCTTGAATGAGCCAATCGTCGAGATATGGGTAGATGTGTACTCGACGATGGCGGAGGGAGGCGGTGACTACAGCCATGCACTTTGTGAAGACACGCAGAGCTGTAGAAAGGCCAAACGGAAGTACAGTAAACTGGAAGTGTTGGTGGTTGACCACAAAACGGAGGTACCGTCTGTGTGGTGGGTAAATTGCGATGTGGAAATACGTGTCCTTCTTATTGAGGGTGGCATACCAGTCTCCCAGATCCAGGGATGGGATAATGGTCCCCAGGGATACCATGCGGAACTTTAGCTTTATCATGAATTTGTTGAGTTCTCGCAGGTCTAGGATCGGTCGTAGACCTCCCTTTGCCTTGGGGATTAAGTAGTAGCGGGAATAAAACCCCTTGCCTCTCATGTCCTTTGGCACCTCCTCTATGGCTCCCATGGCTAGGAGTGACTGGACCTCTTGTAGGAGGAACTGCTCATGAGAGGGGTCCCTGAAGAGGGACGGGTAGGGAGGGTGGGAAGGCGGCGTTGAGGCAAACTGGAGATGGTATCCCTATTCCACTGTGCGCAGGACCCAGCGATCTGAAGTTAGCTGAGACCAGGAAGGGAAGAATCGGGAGAGGCGGTTGAAAAAGGGAGGAGAAGAATCCGGTGGGGTAACTGGTGGGCCGTCCTCGGGCGTCCCATCAAAAGTTCTGCTTAGGTCCCGCTGGTGGTTTAGGGGGCGCCTGATTTTGAGCTCCTTGAGGGCCAGACTGTCTCTACGATTCCGCCTTCTAGTGACGTCCTGACGTGGCCTAGTCTGGGCGTAAGGACGGTGTAGCTGGGGCCTGAAGGTCCTGTGTTGGGTCACTGGCGTGTGCATACCCAGTGAGCGCATTATAACACGATTATCCTTTGGGTTTTGCAACCTGGGGTCAGTCTTGTCTGAGAAAAGGCCCTGGCCTTCAAAGGATAAATCCTGAATAGTTTGTTGCAATTTGGGGGGAAGGCCGGATACCTGGAGCCAGGAGATATGCCTCATTGTCACTCTTGACGCCAGAGTTCTGGCTGCAGAGTCCGCTGCATCCAGAGAGGCCTGGAGGGAGGTTCTTGCTATATTTTTACCCTCCTCAAGTAGGGCGGTGAATTCTTGACAGGACTCCTGGGGAAGAAGCTCCGTAAACTTCCCCAGGGACACCCAAGTGTTAAAGTTATACCTACTTAGGAGGGCTTGTTGGTTCGCCACCCTATGCTGGAGGCCCCCGGCTGAGTATATTTTGCAGCCTAGTAGGTCCATACGCCTAGCCTCCTTTGACTTAGGACCCGGGGCTGGCTGGCCATGATGCTCCCGTTCGTTCACTGATTGGACAACTAGAGAGCAAGGAGGCGGGTGAGTGTAGAGATATTCATACCCCTTTGAGGGGACCATATATTTCCTCTCTACTCCTCTTGCTGTAGGTGGAATTGAAGCTGGGGATTGCCAAATGGTGTCCGCATTAGCTTGTATAGGGCAGATGAACGGAAGAGCGACTCTAGTAGGTGCATCAGCCGATAGGATGTCCATGACTGGGTCCTCTATTTCAGGGAGCTCTTCCACCTGCAAGTTCATATTCTGGGCCACTCGGCGCAAAAGGTCCTGATGGGCCCTGAGATCAATTGGTGGAGGGCCTGAAGAGGATGTCCCCACCACCGCCTCATCAGGCGAGGAGGAGGAGGAGAGGCCCGGGACCAAAGGGTCCTGTGGTGGCTCCTGCACTTGATGGGCATCATCTGCATCTGGTGGAACCTCGGAGACTGCAGATGGTATTGGCGCCTCATCCGTGCCTGGGGGTGGGGGGCAGCTTACTGTCGCCTCTGGTGCCCGGTGTTCTGATGGGGCCAACCGCTGAGCCACTGATGGTGCACCTTGGCTTTGGTGGTATGCCCACAGTGTCCAGAAGGACCGGTGATGAGGCCCTTGCTCGTGGCTCTGCCTCTCCGAGAATATATGGCTGGGGACATCAGAGTCACGCTCCTGATGATAGGATGTGCTACCAGCCTGTGATGACACCAATGTGTGTCTAGAAGACCACGGCGGTGCCGATAGGCCCTGAAAGGGCGCCACTGATCTCGACGCTTGGGCCCGGGGTGGTACCAGGGAGCGGTAGCGGGAGCTATAACGGCACCAGGAGCGAGACCGGGACCTTCTACCATATTGGTGCCAGGAGGTCGACCGAAATCTCAAGTCCCTTCATCTGGAGCGACTGTGGGATACACGGTGCTGAGATCAGTGCCATGACCCGGATCACTACCAGGAGTATCTGTTACGTGAACGAGATGTCAAAGGGTGCCGCAAGTCCGACCAGTGCCGCGTTGGAGAGCGGTGCCAGGACTGCGAGCAGTGCCGAGAGCAGGAATGGTGCAATCGAGAACGTTTGCGAGACCAGGATCTTGAACAACGTCTCTCTGGTGGACCAACGGAAAGAGGCCTTACCATGGCCGGCTTTCCGATGGATTGTATGACCTGCGCCGGCGGTGCTGGGAGTTGAGGCCATGTTGACTCCGTCATTGCGATGAGCTCCCTTGCCGTGGAGAAGGTCTCCGGTGTAGAAGGGAGGACAAGCTCTACCACAGCATGAGCCAGGGAGCTGTCAGAAACCGGACTCAACGGCCTTTGTGGGACAGGAATCGACGGTGCCGAACTTGGCAGAGCCGCAATCTGTGGAGTCGCAGTCGACGGTGCCGCGGCAGATGACGGTACTGGACGAGCTGTCTTGGAAGAGCGCTCCTTCCGTGCAGCCGAAGTTGAGGCACTATGTTGCTTCCCAAGTCTTGGGGACAGGGAGCGGTGCTGAGCAGATGTCGGTGTCGGGACTCCTTTTCGGTACCGGAGCGGTCCGGTGCCGGAGGGGCACTCCTTACCGAAGCAGTCTGTTGGGCGCTCAGCTCCGATGCTGCAGGACTAAGTGTCGACTCCATGAGGAACTGCTTCAGTCGAAAGTCCCTCTCCTTCTTCGTCCTTGGTTTAAAGGACTTGCAAATGCGGCACTTATCAGGAAGTGGGATTCCCCTAGGCACTTGAGGCAGGAGTCGTGGGGATCCCCTATTGGCATCGGCTTTTGGCATGCCGAGCACGGTTTGAATCCCGGTGCCTTGGGCATGGGCCCGCACCGGGGTGGAGGAAAGGGGCTAATCCCCGATCCCCCCCGAACTATATACAC
Organism: Gopherus flavomarginatus; assembly: GCF_025201925.1. Taxonomy (NCBI): domain Eukaryota; kingdom Metazoa; phylum Chordata; order Testudines; family Testudinidae; genus Gopherus; species Gopherus flavomarginatus. The sequence goes on from NC_066618.1 coordinate 200,645,905, forward strand.
TAACTATAAAGATAAGGACTAACTATAACTACAAGAACTCGAACTATAGACACAGTAACAGTAAAGAACTACGAGTAGCTAGGGATGTGGAGATCAGCGAAGCCGCGCTCCGCAGTTCCAACAACCGTCACGGGCAGTAAGAAGGAACTGAAGGGCCGTTGGGTCGGCTGGGGTATATATCCAGCGCCATAACGGCGCCACTCCAGGGGGCGCCCAGCCGACCCACCGAGTGTTGCTAGGGTAAAAATCTTCCGACAAGCGTGCACGCAGCGCGCGCACACCTAATTGGAATCGATATGAGCAAGCACTCGAAGAATATATTATACAGTCCATACAGTGCAGCTTAGAAGCTCAGAAAATCAAGTCAGAATCTATTTCAGAACCAAACTAGTGGACACAACTGAAACGCAGGCTCAGCCAACAGCACAGTAGCAAAGGCTGGTCAAAAGGCAACCATCAGATATTAGAAGGTCTTATGTATTTCATTTCCCACTAAAACCTCATAGAGCAAAAAGGAGAAAGATATCAAGAAACACAGCACCCACTATAAGAGAAACTAAGTTCTGCTTCCTCACAGATACCCATGTTCATGAATCGCAGAGTCCAATCTCCCAATCACACTCCCCTTTCAACAGGGCTGAGAATAGATGCTTGGAGTGTGTCAGTATGCATTTGTGAAACGTAAACAAAAGCTACTTTGCTGACCCTCTAAGCAGTGGCCCGTTATGCACTTTTTCTTCCTGTATTGCCATATTCAAGCATTCAACAGTGAGTGAGGCCCTAAAAAATTGGGGGCATGGTTTCTTTGCCCTCTGTTTTTTGATCCTTTAGTGTGTATGTTTGGTCGCATTTTCAAGCTTTTCTTCACAATCATAAGGATTAGAAAAGTACTTTAAAAAGTTGAACATCTCACCTAATCACATAACTCCAGGTGCTGGGGCTTTAAGGAAACAAACCCAAATATCATAAGAATTAGCACCACTGCTTCGCCAAACCAGTAAAGGCAAGTTTACCTGCTTTGCTTAGTTCAGAAATAAAGCATTTTCCCACATATTACTATACTTCTTTTAGGGCAAATAGCAAAGCAGTTTTGATTTTTGATTTTTAGTTTTAAAACTCTCTCAAGTAATATAGAACACAAGTGGCTGAGCACTCCTGTGAAGCCCTACACAGAGGCAGGAAGGAATGTATTTTTAAGAGAAGATACTAAGAAAAAGATTTTTCTGTGAAGAATTGAGTACCCAGCAGTGGAAAAGCAGTGGATCCTACAGTCCAAAGAATTCTGAGACAGAACAGGAAAGAGCAGCTGCTGTTTCCTGATGGAGGCAGTAAACTGGGGCAAAGTTGGAATGCTGAATGCAGGCTCTGGGGGAATATTAGTGCCAAAAATCTCTTCAGCCCAGATGCCTTCAAGATTGATGAGACATGGCCAAACACAGAAATGTCCTCCAGACTAGTAGACTGAGAGATATAAGAGAAAAATATTTTTCCTCACCAGAAGGCTTTAGCAGAAAGTAAAACAATGCAGCTGTCATTAGGAAAAGGAGGGTGATACTACAAGGAATACTACAAAGTATTTTCTCCATTAATGTAGCAATAATTAAATAATATTTAAACTGCTATAAACTAAAAGGGATTGCATTTAAAAACATGAACGCTTTCTGGCTCATACATTGTACAAGGCTACGCAAACCACGAAACTGTGTCCAAGCCATAAGTAAGAATTCTACATAGCTTCATATAGCTGAGGAGAGTTGCAGAGCCCATAGTAAGATGGAGAATTAGTGCACAAAGCTTTCTCCTTTGCATTGCAGGATTCACAATGTAGAATTCTGCAAACATCCTGTCACTGTATCTTGATTCCTTCCAATCCAAGGAATTACTTCAGCTCAACATTTTAGCAAGTAGGCACAGACTGAATTAGGTAGAATACTAAATTTAGGACTAGACCATGTCTAAGAATAGGTGGATTGTGGAGCCCCACAGACCCACAGCACAATGCCTCCTGAATTTTCTGGGGCAAACCCTAACACTATTCTTGTCACAGCTCTTCCTCCTCTCTTTCCCATCCCACTCCCTTTTAGATTGTGACTCCACTCTCCTCAGTCCATGGGTGGAAAGACAGCACTTTGACTACAGGGTCAGCACCTGGCTCTAGCACAGGGTGGAGAATCCTTGCATAACCTGTTCACACTCTGGACTATTGCAAGCTGAGAGCAGGAAGTCTTATTTGCATGTCCTTCCTGATGTCAGCCTCTTCTTACCCATTTTGGAAGGTATCTCTGAATTTACTGCCTTTGCAAACAACCAGAAAAAGAGGACCAGTTAAACAGCCAAGGAGTACCCCAGTGCTGCATTAGTACTTTAGGTGATTCAGTAAAGGTTAGCTGGAGTCACATACTTTATGTTGAGGGTGCAGAATACATAGTATTTCTGAATTAAATCATCCTCCCTTCTTCAAGAAAATATTTATTTTCCCTACATAATCCCATTCTCACACTGAATGGCTTTTGATAAGCGGAAACAGTAGAATCAATTTCCTAATGTATTGCACACTTAGAAGACATAAAGATACAAGTGCTACTGTGAACAGTAGGAATTTGATTTAAAAGAAAAAACACAAAACATATTCAAGAAAGCATCCTCATCCATTTAAATCTATGGGACTTTAAATACATCCCTGTTCAGGACAGAGTTTAATACATGCTTAAGTGCTTTGCTGAATCAGGCATAAAAGAGAACCCAAAATTTAAGAAGTGAAAAACTGTTAGTGATAAAACAAAGTGTATTAAAGAAAAGCAAAAAAGGTACATGTATAGAGCTAAAAACTACTATTACCATATACAAAGGAAACAGATTAAGTGAGACATATACCTCAAATGAGAGAAGACCTCATGAGTGACAAAGCCACAGAACTCTTAGAAATCTTTAATACTTATGCGAGAAACAGCATTCAAAGTTAAAGCTTTATTCCTTTGGCACAAACACCATGTTTCATGTAGTGAAGCATCTACACCTGAGGATAGGCTTTCTTCATCCGTTCTCCCATGTGTAAAACTGATGCTACATAATATGGACAAGACTGGGAGCATGAGCATCTCAATTATAAACATTTCAGTTCTATACAGTCATCTTCAAATTTATAATTGCACTAATAACAATCCCAACCCTATCCCTTACCCACATTTAAACACAAGATTATCGACTAGCTGAGGCAGTTGTGATCTTATTGGACTAAATTCACCCCAGTGTCAGTGGAAGAAAGTTCACTGGCTTCGGTGGAACTGAGCATGCTTAATGCTTATATTAGACATAAATTTGACCTGGTATTTTTAAAAGCAAAGTGTTAAGAACTTGATGTAGATAGACAACACAACCACATATCACACTGTACTTTTAAAATCAACTAGAACACATGAACAAAAACAGCAGCTGACTTAAGAGACAGGCAGAAATGTGCAACTATATTTGTCAGTGTATAATCAAATCCCAAACGATTATTGCAATAGCAGTGGCTCAATAGGAATTTTAATTTCCAGCCACCTTTAACCTCAACAAAGGGAAAGCTTCTTCACCCCCCTTCCCACACCTGCTCAGAGATTGACAGTATTAGCTGCTACAATAATGTATTATCTTTTACATGGAATTTTTAAAACAACAGAGAAAAAGCCATTTAAACATATATTAAAGCTATGGTTTTGGGAAACTGAGTATCAACTCTATAGGGAGAAAACAAAAAAATGAAAACTTGTTATGTATATCATTTTTATAAACATACAAATTATTTATATAATACAAATTGTTAATGCTGTAATATTTTTGAAATTATGTAAGTATTCCCTGACTTTAAAACATCCTACTACCTTAATTTAACCAAAAATAGTACCAAATAAACTAGTGATTATGTATTTTGTACATTTTTAACTTCAGTTTTGGAGCTCACACTCAAACTACTTGATGGCTTTTCTGAAAATAATGAACTCTCACTTTTTTTTAGAAAGAAAAAAAAGGCATAGCACCTTTCAAAGCAGGCTTTTTTGGAGTGTTTATGCTAAAAAATTAAAAGCAGCACAGCTACAGGAAACAGTGATAGCAAAAACTATCTAAAGTGTGCATGTATGAATGCTCAATAGACACCATATTTTAATTATATACTGGCAACATTCTGGAAAGCAAAAATGATAGCCAGAGATACAAGCACCTTGTTAGGAGAGTAGCAGGAAAAATTGCAGCTATATTCTGATCACAAGTAAATGATAGCTCAACATCCCATCGATACTGATGTACATCAGCTATCACCACCACCCCAAAAATTCAATATTTGCTTCAGGATTTCATTTTGTTTATTGAATACTCCATAGATTCTTTTGTGAATGAAATTTTTATTTACACACGGTATCTAGAAGCAGATACATAAATCCTTATACAATTATTTTTCAAAAATGTGCAAGAAATTACTATAATTTTGTTTACAAACCAAAACACATTAAAATCAATGGACTTTGGATAATTCATTCTGTGGTGTGCTTAGTACAAATAATGCACACCTAGCTTGAAACATACAGAAAAATGTAAACTACAGCAATCTGGATTGCAAGTATTAATTTCATGGGACTCCATCACCAAGATAAAATTCTTTAACTCAACATGTATTAATACAAAACTCTGTAAGAATTTTTTTCATTATCTATGTGTAGGGTTTAGAGCACTTTCCAGATACAGCAAACTCCATAATATTTTGTGATGTTATGAGCTATTAACTATTCCACGTCTATTAATAAAGAATGGTTTTTAATATTTTTCTTTGTAGAATTTTAAAAAGTATTAAAAGAAATAAGATTGGCAATCAATATTGTACCCATCATTTAGCTTAAAATTTAAAAGTTATGTAACTGAGAACCATTCCTTACTGGAATCACAGGCAATATATTGCTGGTATTATGATTTAATTTACATATCCATAATTCACTCAGTATGAAACACAGAAAAGAAAAACTGCTCATATTTTGATTAGCCCAGCAGTCAATTTTCATATAAAAGCACCTCTTAGCATGATCAGGATATGAAATGTATATATTTGAAAATAAAATTTCTAATTAATAATAGCATTTCTAAGGCTACTAATGGTGGAAGCCATCTTGATAAAAAAGATGGTATTGATTGATGTCAGCAGCAGCATAAGGGACCTGCGACCTGACCAAAGAATATAAATAAACTTCAATTTTGCTGTTCAATTAACTACAATTAACACTGTTGTAAGAATCAGAAAAAACCTTTCTGACATAATATCGAAATACAAGCTATAGCTTCATTCTTCTAATTAGTTAACCAGCCAGTGTCACCAATAACTTCCATCAACTTGTAGCTTCAGAAATCAATTTTATTTCAAAGTTTCATCTTCAAATACATTTTCCAATAATTCAGTTGCAACATGGGCCTACTCTGCACTACGCGTTTAAACCGAATTTAGCAGCATTAAACTGATTTAACCCTGCACATGTCCACACAACGAAGCCCTTTATATCGATATAAAGGGCTCTTTAAATCGATTTCTGTACTCCTCCCCAACGAGGGGAGTAGAGCTGAAATCGGTATTGCCATGTCAAATTAGGGTTAGTGTGGCCGCAAAGTGACGGTATTGGCCTCCGGGTGGTATCCCACAGTGCACCATTGTGACCGCTCTGGAAAGCAATCTGAACTGGGATGCAGTGGCCAGGTAGACAGGAAAAGCCCTGTGAACTTTTGAATTTCATTTCCTGTTTGCCCAGCGTGAAGCGCTGATCAGCACAGCTGGCGATGCAGTCCCAAATCCAAAAAGAACTCCTGCAAGGACCGTACGGGAGATACTGGATCTGATCGCTGTATGGGGAGACAAATCTGTTCTATAAGAGCTCCGTTACAGAAGACGAAATGCCAAAGCATTTGTGCTATGTGACACGAGTAACAGAAAGCCAAAGAATCAAATAGACGCTCATGGAGGGAAGGAGGGGGTACTGAGGACTCCAGCTATCCCATAGTCCCTGTAGTCTCTAAAAAGTATTTGCATTCTTGGCTGAGCTCCCAATTCCTGAAGGGTCAAAAACATTTTCCCGGGTGTTTCAGTGTATATGTTGTAAATGTACACCCTTCCCCCGACCCCCCCGGAAAGAAAAGGGGAAAAAATCATTTCTTGCCTTTTTTCAATGTCACCCTATGTCTACTGCATGCTGCTGGTAGACGGGATGCTGCAGCGCTGAACACCAGCATCCCCTTCCTGGTGGCTGATGATGAAGATGGATATCAGTCATATTGCACCATCAGCCCGTGAGTGCTCCTGGCTGGCCTTGGTGAGGTTGGCTGGGAGCGCCTGGGTAAAAATGGGAATGACTCCCGGTCATTCCCGGCAGATGGTACAAAACGGCTGGTAACCATCCTCATCATAGCAACTGGAGGCTGAGCTCCATCAGCCCCCACCTTTTCATGTCTAAAGAAAAAATTCTGTACTGCCTGGACTATCATAGCAGCGGGAGGCTGCGCTCCTCTCCCCCACCCACCCTTTAATGTTCTGCCTAAACTATCATAGCAGCTGGAGGCTTCCTCCCCCTCATTTTATCTCACTAAAAAGTCAGTGTTTCTTATTCCTGCATTATTACTTCATCACACAAATGGGGGGACACTGCCACGGTAGCACAGGAAGGTTGGGAGAGGAGGAAAGCAACGAGTGGGATTGTTGAAGGGGCACCCCCATGAATGGTATGCAGCTCATCATTTCTGCAGGATCTCTGGGGCTCTGACACGGAGTGGCTGTGCTCTCTGGTTCTCTAGTACACTTGCCCCATATTCTAGGCAGGTCTGACTCTATTTTTAGACAAAACATAAAGAAGGGAATGACCCGGGAGTCATTCCCATTTTTGTCCATGCGCCCCCGGCCGACCTCAACGAGGTCAGCCAGGAGCACCCATGACAGCAGCAGACTGTACAAAATGACTGATAATCATCATCTCATTGCCAATTTACAATGGCAGAGGGTGCAATAGGGATGGTAACCGTCTCTGCTACCTTGCAAAGGCAAATGAATGCTGCTCTGTAGCACTGCAGTACCATGTCTGTCAGCAGCATCCAGTACACATACGGTGATAGTGAAAAGGCAAAACGGGCTCCATCATTGCCATGCTATGGCGTCTGCAAGGGCAATCCAGGGAAAAAGGGCGCAAAATGATTGTCTGCCGTTGCTTTCACGGAGGAAGGATTGAGTAACGACATTTACCCAGAATCACCCATGACACTGTTTTTGCATTGGGATCTCAACCCAGAATTCCAATGTGTGGGGGAGACTGCGGGAACTATGAGATAGCTACGGGATAGATACCCACAGTGCAACGCTCCGGAAATCGACACTAGCCTCGGTGCATAGACGCACACTGCCGAATTAATGTGCTTAGTGTGGCCAGGTGCACTCGACTTTATACAATGTTTTACAAAACTGGTTTATGTAAAATCGGAATAATCCCGTAGTGTAGACATACCCTCTGACTGTTGTACTGAATAAAACAAGCACTGTTTTACTTTAAAGGAACAGAATTAAATTGTTTTTATTTTATTTTTATTTAATTTTTGTTTATCTTCTATTAAAGGCCTGAAAATAACTTTTTTCAACCTACCATATTTGTTTTCTTCCATTTGGCAAACACAGATTTTGTTCCTATATTTGTTATGGAGCACAAATGAAGACTGTCTTTCCTGACTACAGTTGTTGCCCTTTAATAATTTTCAGCTGCTTTGTAACTAAACAACATTACTGTGGCTATCACAGTAATCATTATAATAAGCAACTATAAGTCAATGTTGTCAAAATAGGGTTTCTTAATCTGTGCTCCTACGACTGGAAGACTGCTTCAGTAACAAAAAGAGAGAGATTCTGAATCTGGTAGCTTTTAAAAAAATGTCTTTACAGAATGGTGGATTTCAAAATATTTGAAATTTAGGACATTACAGCATCAGATTACAAAAAAATTCTAGGCAGGTCTTCTCTTAGGTCTGAAGTACTTGTCAGGGTCCTTTTAATCAAACCTATGGAAAGCTCATCAAAAAGAGGCAATTAGAACTGGACCTTTTACTAAGTTTACAATTAAAGTACACAGCAAGGAAGGCAACTCAAAATGCACTGGATGAATTTAACCAAAAGTAATATTTCATAAGTGTCCAACTCTGATAGGTGACCAAACGAATAAATGAAGACATGGAAAAGAAACTTAGCACACAAGTTCACATACATTTTCTTAATACAGCAATGAAATTGGGATATTAAAGTTTCAGATGTTTAAGCCCTTACGCAAGGTCCATTAAATACTTATGCACAAAGCATATTTTAAATGCATCTTTAAGTTTGTTAAACACTGGGATATATTTCCTAATTTTATATCATTGCCTAACGTACTACACAATTCTAGAGACTTTGTAAAGTGTACAGTCCCTCTGGATTGTGTGGGGGAAGAATTTTTAAAGTGAAAAAAATGTGAAAGGTTTCATCCTAACAAGCATGTTTCATATTCCATAAAAATGACTTCCTCTGTCCTCTACTCAGATAGAATCAGAACACTGTACCATGTTATAAGATTATTGTGCCTTTTTTACTAAAGTTTGTAGCCCTGATTCAAAGAAGAAAAAAACGTCCAGAAGAGAGAAATCTGGATTCAAGCTTGCATAAATATATATGAATGGCAGAGACAACAAATTAAACATATATACTTTGCTGAGAATATTTTTTTAAGTTTAAAAATATTATTGGACAAAAGAAGAAATCATCATCCTCTATCCCTCAGAACAGACAGGCTTTATCTGCCTTTGATTTTTTTTTTTAAAATACTGTGGTCCAAAAAATAAATTAAAAAAAATATATAAATTTAGCATATCAATTCAGGCAACCCAAGATGTAGTGCTACTGCAGCACTTTGCAGCAATAGTGTATTCAATGCTACAAATTCATTTCAGGGGGCAAAAAAGCTAGATAAAATAACCAAAAGAAAATGATCCAAAAAGGATTTATCCCAGCCTTTTTCTATGTTGATCTTTACTAAGCAGCAACTTCTACCAACTGCTGACAGAGAAGGTGACATGCTAAAAAATATAACATTGATTTAAAAACAAAACTAAAACACAAATTTAGTCATGATCACCTTTAAAATTGAAAGCACAAATGTAAAATAGCTATAAAGGGAAACACCAATATGATGAATATTGCACAAGGAAAACTTTGCAATCTAGGGCCCAGTCTCCCAATCCAGAAATCTCTTGTAGAAAGTCAGGCTCCCCTTAAGACTTTTTAAATGCCACTATCCTTGTCAGATGTCAGAAATATTTACTAAATTGATATGATACTTTTATGTCAAAACAGTCAATTTTCATAACAGTGCCTGAGACTGTTAGTAACAAAGCCCTTTTCTGTGGCCACTGTATTAAACCAAAACCCCTTCTGTCACTAATTTCAAATATACAAAGGTTAAAAAAATGCAGCCTTAGGTATAATTTGTTTAAGCCCTCTCCAACCCCCCCACAAAATCCCAGAATCAAATACTAAATGTCAAAATGCAAGAGGGAAAGGGTGGGGCGGGGACAACCAACTGTAGTGTAGAAATTGTTTTCAGAAGTCTTGTCACATTATCACTTTAATTGATAGTTCCTACAATTAGGGAGATTTGTAGATTTTTTTTCAACAATGTCATTAGTAATCCATGTTTAACATCATTTTAAATGCTACAATTTCCATATTGATGCTCTGTACTGTTTTTCAAGGCTGTTTTTAAACGGAGAAGAAAAAATTATAAGGAAATTCCAAGAAAAAGAAAACTCAACCCAATTTCTCAAAGGCAAAATAGCGCATACAAACTATAAAATCATTTAGGAGAAAGGAGGTTTCCAAAGATATGCTGCATAACTATATTCCATCACACAGCTACATCGATTAAGTAGTTTTAAATTAGGGCAGTTCTATGGAGATGTTCATTTAGGATGCTGGGAAATCATTTTCACTGTATATCTAAATTCTGTAATTTATCTACCTGTATGTTTTGTCCACAATTATCTTTATAAAATAGGCAATTTTAAGAAGACAAAAATTCCATTCTACAAGTTTCATTTCACTTTTACTTATGGTTGAATACACATGAAATGCACTCAATGCATAAAAATCACAGTGGATAGCAGCACTTGGGGAAATTAAGGAGAATTTGATCATTCACATTGTGATTATTTTCTGCACATTGATGAAAGATAGCTATTTCACACTTCTAAAAACCTTGTAATCATTCTTTAAAAAAAAAAGCCCCCTCAAACAAACAAAAAACACCAAACATAAACAAACAAAAAAGATGCATTACCCTTCTTTACACACAAAAATGAAACATTGTTATGGCAGCAAAAGATTTTGATAGCAATGAAAATTTGTAAACTGTATTTCAATCTTTTTTTTTGTTCCCAAAGTGCAAGATGCAAGATTCCCATAAGCTTTCAGTAGTGCTTTTCTTGTAAATAATCCTTCATTTTGTTTGGCAAAGGCAGTTTCTGGATCAGGTCTATTCTGGTATACTGACGTATAACAAAACGACACAGGTACTGTAAGGAACGCACCTGCATAAACCGAGATACTGGGTTTGTCAATCTCACTGGGTAAGTTGCAGATCCAGGCAATCGAGACCTTGAATAGCAAAAAGCTCCATTTTCAGAGTCCCTGATTGAATGTTCAATTAGATCAACAATAGAAGTATGTCCCTCCACATCTGGTTGTTCATAAAAGCTAAACCTACCATTTGAATGTTCAATTCTAGTATGAAGGGTTTTACCATGGGAGCGAAAACTCAGGCTTAAAAGATAACGGTCATCAGAGCTATCTCGAACAAGAAATGAACCATCAGGCACATTTGACAGTTTTCCCTCTGCCTCCCAACGTGTGATAGGGCCCCAGTACCATCCTTGTTTTGCAAGTTTTTTCAGTTCCTCTGTGAGGCTCGTCACAACCATAGGACCACTATTTTGTACAGAGTCATAAACTCTTCCAACTCCTGGGGCAGAGTTAGGATCAAAATTCAAATGGCAGCGCATACTTTCAGCAACATGGGCATCTGTGCCATTCAGTCCATTAAAGTTCCTTTGGATTTGATTATTCTGAATCGGAGGTAGCAATGGTGAGAGTGGAGGGACATCACTGTGATTAACTCTTGGGCTTTGCAACATGACTCCTGTGGTACCAATCAACAAACCATTCACTGCCTGGTCCACAAATATATCTGGAGCAACAACTACATCTTGATCCACCTGACCCTCATCTTCATGAAAAGCATTTCCGCCCACTTGAGAAGAAACAGTTGAAACTTCCATGGGTGAGGAACTATCTAGACAGTAACTACGTGATCCTTCCAAAGGATACATTCCCTCATCTAAAGGCACAGTATACTGAATGTAGTCCTGAGGCATTAGTCCAATAACTACAGGCACATGTTCATCAATATGAAGATGTAGGTCCCCATTCTGGGATTCCGTACTTCTTAATGTATTGTTTTGTTCTTGAAACACACTATCTGACTGCAAGTCATGGAAGTCCTTTCGAACACCATTCAGCGCTGGGCTTGGGTTAGAGGAGTGGACCAAGGCCTTGACTTTCACTTCCATTTTGATACATGTCTCTTCTGAGTTTGTCGATCGAAGGGGCCATGGTGTTGGACTGTAATGGTGGTTACGGAGGGATGTGGATCTTAGAGGTCTTTGAGCTCTCACATCTTTAAAGGTTATTGGAGCAGATGAGGAAGAAAAGGTATCGTCATCAGCAGAGCTTACAGATGGCGTGCTGCCTTTCCCTTTCTGCTTTTGTTTTGCTGAAAGCCTTCTTTTTAAAGTACCCATTAAGCTTTCACTTTTTGATCTATTTTTGCCACCTTTTTCATCTTCACTGTTAACTTCACAGCTAGCCAAATCTTTACCATAGCAGCTGCCAAACAAGGAGTCATCTTTTCCAAATTCACTTAATGATGGCTGCTGAACCACTACAAAGTCACTTTCTTCTTTGCTTTTATTTAAGTTAAAGGATTTGCGAATTGTTTTGAGACTAATTTTCTTCATTATGACAAGCTACCAAGTCTGGCTCATCAAAAGCTCTTTCTGGTATTTTAGCCTTAACACATGTAGAGCAGCCTCTGCTTCATGTATGTATTTTATCCAGTCTCATTTAACTTCAAGAGCCATTTCCTGGAAACAAATAAAAAGACATTTAACTTCACAAAAACAAAACAAAACATTTTAAATGAAAACTACAGTATTTAAGAGATGGACACCAAATGAATGCAAAGCTGTACTTAGAAAATCCAGTCAAGTTCAAGAAATGACTTAAAAGTACAACATCTGCTTTTGAGTTGCCTGCCAGTTGTTCTGGTTTTAAAATCATATTTTAATTTTATATATAATTTTCCTCTCTCCTTTGCTATGTGAAAGACCAACCCAAACACAGGGGAAGCTGACTAATTGTTGAAGATGATAATGGGTACAACAAGCTTCCTACTCCAGGGCTAGATTGTGACGGTCTTAACATAGCCACAAGGAAATTTTCCTGTGTAGACAAGCCATAAGAGACCTTCACCCACTCTGTGTGCCCAGCCTCTTTGGTTCCCACATCATAAGTCCAGGCATGGGGGGTGGAGAGCAGAGAGAGCAAGGTGTGCCTGCTCAATACTACCCCTTCCCCTCTCTTTCCTTCCCCACTCCAAGAGTATGTAGGCAGAGAGGAGTGGGGAGTAGGTGGACCCTTGGCTCCATTCCCTCTCCCACTACCCCCAACTGAGATGAAATGGTGCGAGGGGCAGCACCAGGTAAAGGGCTACTTCCCCGCTACTCCCTACTGGGAGAATTCTTTGCCAGGGCTCCTCCTGAAGCAGCACAGCTACATGCCTCTCCTTACTCATGAGCCATGCAGTCTTGTAATATACCTTTATAATCTGTGCACCACAATTATATTCAGTCAGTTACTAACAACCAACCTTAATTTTTTGGTATAAATTATTACAAATGGAATTCCCCAAGTAAGGGCTGCAGGATCATGCTCAAACATTAATTACAGGATTTCTGTCACACTTCAAAATGCCTTTTAATTTAAAGAACACTTTAAGAAAAACCATGTGGCTAAAAGAAGAGATAACCACGAAAAACATTTTCTTGTTATTAAGGAGCAGTAGTTAAGAGTGAAATGAGAGTTTCATTCACAGAATTGGCAAAGAGTTCTGTGGCACCTTATAGACTAACAAACGTATTGGAGCATGAGCTTTCGTGGGTGAACACTCACTTCATCGAATGCATGACGCTTTTACAGATCCAGACTAACACGGCTACCCCTTGATAAATCACAGAATTGGACCTATAAGACAATATTAATAACAATAACAAAACCAAAACAGTCTCCTTCACATCTTATTACAGGGTAACATTTTTTTTTAAAGCAAATCAAACAAGGAAATTCAGAGATATGGGTATTTCCAAAAATTCCTTTCATTCACTTTTCAAAGATTCTCTCAACTCCCTTTTGAGTCTTTTCTTTAAAACAGGTGCACCCAGCAACATCAAATTTCACTTCTCTGAGAGACAATGTTAAGAAGGAGTTTTCACAGGTTTGAGGGAGTGCATGTAGGAATTACAGAGATCGTTAAAGGTGTTGTTGTGAAAATACCTAAATATGTATATAAGTAAAATACATAATGATATGGTATAATTATTATTAGAATGAGTTTGTGATAGCAGAATTACTCATGAGTGGCAAAGTAGGGAGTAGCCAATAGAAAGCTACATTGGGGCCATGGGAGAGGAAACACTGTATATAGGATAAAAAGCCAACATGGAGAATAAGAAGGAGGTAGCCACTCATGGAAATGGGAGGCTGTCTAGTCCAGCTTACATTCCAACAGGGCTTGGATCTATGACTGGCTTCCAAGGTTTACAGGTACTTCTACTACTGAGCAATTCTTTAACATTTTTTCTTTAAATCTAAAGAAATACTCAAGGAAAAAACCACAATGAATCTATCATTTACAGCATTTACAAATTAAGTTTCTGGATTTCTTAATTCTCCCTGCGCTCTCCACTGTCAAACGTTAAGAACGTATGTAAAATGTTTGTAAATTGTAAGTTAAGGTTCTACTTTACAAAAATCAAACATATTTTAAATTATGCATATGTAGAGTATGATCATCCAAACTACCTTATCTTTGACCCCCTTGGAGCACCCTGAGAGCAGGCAACACACATCTGCAAAAACTTTATCACAAAGTTTCACTATGTTTAAGAATAAAGTATTAATTCTGAAGCCTTTAATTAAACGAATCGGTGGGAAGAAAGGAAAAGGTCATGTTTGAATTTTTCTTGGTTTTGAGTGCCACTGTGGGAGCATAGTAGTTCTGGTTTGGATTGATATAAACTGTGCATTAGCATAATTTTGATTATTTGAGGATTTTTGCAAAATGGAACCTTACCTTGGAATTTCAGGTTAACATATCTTGAGAAAACTACATTATCAAATAAAACTAAAGTAACTACTATATTGTAAAGCAGGGATTGGCAATCTTTGGCTCGCGGCCCATCAGGAAAACCTGCTGGTGGGCCAGACAGGTTTGTTTACCTGCAGTGTCCGCAGGTTCAGCCGATCGCAATTCCCACTGGCCGCGGTTTGCCGTTCCAGGCAAATGGGGGCTTCAGGAAGCGACATGGGACGAGGGATGTGCAGGGCCGCTTCCCACAGCACCCATTGGTCTGGAACGGCAAACCGCAGCCAGTGGGAGCTACGATTAGCCAAACCTGAGGACGCTGCAGGAAAACAAACCATCCTGGCCCACCAGCAGATTTCCCTGATGGGCTGTGGGCCAAAGGTTGCTGATCCCTGTTGTAAAGAATACAAGAGAACTGTGTCACAAAATGACACTGCTATATTTTAAAATGCTGTCGCTGCCAATATTTTCTCATGCTAGTCCAGAAAGAAAGATCTACCACTGCAACTGTGAACACTATGTTTCAGCACAGAAATCTTCTGGATTATAGGTCTACAACTTTTGGTAGTTAATACATTTATCAGATTAATAAAGCATATAATGAGAATGATGGTCATGTCTTGAAGTTATAAAAACTTATGCAGTCATGAGCAGGATTAACCTTGGTATGTCCGAGAGCACCAGTTTATTCATCCAGGAACAAGCAACGTGATCAAATGAACTATGGTCCTGGCCTGAAGCCCACTGAATCCAACTGAAATACTGAATTTAACTGAAATTGATTAAATTAAGTCCTATTACATATTGGACCATCCGCACTGAGAAGTCCAGTGACTTGGTTTAAGTTAAAAATTATATTGACCTTGCTACATTGCAGAGCTGTGAAAAATCTGGCACCCTAAACACTGCAGTTAGGTTGACCTAACCACAGTATAGATGCAACTAGGTTGATGGATGAATTCTTCTGTCAACCTAGCTACCACTTCTCAGAGAGGTGGATTAACTACATCAACAGAAAGATCCTTTCCTTCACTGTAGGAAGCATTTACACTGCAGCACTAGAGTGGCGTCCCTGCATAACCAACAGCTGTTCCTCTGTAGTGTAGACACATCCTTAGCCTCTCTCTGTCTCAATTCTTCCAGACATAAACCGCTAATAATGCTTACTTCTGAGAAGTAGGTAGGCCTTATATTGAGGGCTGTTAGTAAAGAACTGTACAGACATCATACAGATATGCAAAGAATGAAGCATTTAGGAACTCACTGGGACACTTTTGCATGCACAGATTTTTTTCATCTAGGGATGACAAAAATTAGTATATGTATTATTTCATGGAATGCATCTTGACGTCTTGTATGTTATAAAAATATCAGTTAACACCAGCAGGACAACTTCATTTGGAACTCTGTAAGAATTATACTATTGCTGAGATCCTGAACAGAAGTGCTTTCTCAGTAGCACCTCCTGCATAGTCAATTTTAATAAGATCTCTCGAAAAGTCTGCTGCAGATATCTGCTGCTGTGAATATGCAATAAATTATGCCATGGTGTTCCAAAGAGTCTGATGGACAATATAAATATTTTAGGAATATTCTGAGATCAAAGGAAGGAGAAAGCTAGAGAGACAAAATGAAATGAGAGTGGAGACAGCTGGGGACAAAAGAAAAAAAGAAAGAAAAAGAAACATAGTTCAAAAACTTTATTTTAAAGTCAGATTTTTACCAAACATAATTTAGAAGAAGACATAGACAGTCAGTGTAAACAAACTGTCTCACAGCCCAACAGCAGATTACTCTGAAGAGCCGCAGGTTGCCCACCACTGATCTAACCTGACCTGTATAAAACGGGCCATAGAAATTCCCTGTTTTAATTCCTGTTTGAACCAGATCATGTATTTTAGAAAAACATACAATCTTGATTTAAAAATTGTTAAGTTGTTCCAAGGTTAATTACTATCACTGTTAAAAAACTGCAACTTTTTCCAGCCTGAATTTGTCTAGTTTCAACTTCCAGCCATTAGATCTTGTTATACCTTTGTCTACTAGACTGAGGAACCAATTATCAATTTTTTGTCCCCATGCAGGTACTTATAAACTGTGAACAGGTCACTACAACTATCTCTTTGTTAAATTGACTAGATGGCGCTCCTGGGTCTTATCACTACAAGGCATGTTTTCCAATCATTTAATCATTCTCAGGGCTCTTTGCTGAACCCTCTTCAATTTATCAACATCCTTCTTGAACTGAGGACCCCAGAACTAGACAAAGTATTACAGCAGTGGTTGCAACAATGCCAAATGCAGAGGTGATATAACTGTCCTACCCCTACTTGAGATTCCTCAGCTAATACATCTATGGACTGATTTAGGTCTTTTGGTCACAGCATCACACACATGTTCAGCATATTTTCCACCATTGGAATCTGTATTGGACTCACTACTTCCTGGGAGAGAGTCCCCCATCTTGTGAGCATGGTCTGCACTGTTTGTTCTTACATGTGTTTCTTTACATGTGGCTGTATCAAAAGGCACATTGGTTGCTTAAACAAAGTTCTCCAAGTGATCCAGACCAGTGGTTCTCAAACTAGGGCTGTCACTTGTTCCGGGAAAGCCCCAGGCAAGCTGAGGCGGTTTGTTTACCTATCGCGTCCACAGGCTTGGCCAATCACGGCTCCCACTGGCCGCGGTTCACTGCTCCAGGCCAATTGGGGCTGCAGGAAGGGCGGCTAGCATGTCCTTTGACCTGCTCCACTACCTGCAGCCCCCATTGGCCTGGAGCGGCGAACCATGGTCAGTGGGAGCCACGATCGGCTGAACCTGCGGACGCGGCAGGTAAAAAAAACAGGCCCGGCCCGCCAGGGGCTTTCCCAGAACAAGTGGTGGCCCTAGCTTGAGAACCATTGATCCAAACCACTTTGAATCAGCAACCTGTCCTCTTCATTATTTACCACGTCCATAGTTTTTGTGTCATCTGCAAACTTTATCAATGGTAGTTTTCTGTATTCTTCTAGGTCACTGATAAAAATGTTAAATAGGATAGAGACAAGAACCAATTCCTGCATGAACCCACTACAAACACACTTGTTTGATGATAAGTCCCTGCTTACAATTACATTTCATGACCTGACAGTTAGCCATCTTTTAATCCATTTAATGTGTGCCATGTTAATCTGTATGGTTGTAGTTTAAAATTAAAAAGTCATGTGGTACCAAGTCAGATCCCTTAGAGATGTCTAAGTATAATATAGTAACACTATTGCCTTTATCAACCAGTGTTGTAATCTTGTAAAAAACAGGCTTCAAGTTAGTTTGACAGGATCTATTTTCCAGAAACACATGTTGATTGGAGTTGTTATGGTGATGTTGTATTTAAAATATACCGGGAGAGCTAAAGAATGCACAGAATCATAGAATATCAGGGTTGGAAGGGACCTCAGGAGGTCATCTCAGGAGTTCTACCTCCTGCTCAAAGCAAGACCAACACTAACTAAATCATGTCAGACAGGGTTTTGTCAGGCCTGACCTTAAAAACCTCTAAGGAAGGAGATTCCACCACCTCCCTAGGTAACCCTTTCCAGTGGTTTATCACACTCCTAGTGAAAAACTTTTTTCCCTAATATCCAACCTAAACTTCCCCCACTGCAACTTGACACCATTACTCCTTGTTCTATCATCTGGTACCACTGAGAACAGTCTAGATTTATCCTCTTTGGAATCCCCCTTCAGGTAGTTCAAAGCAGCTATCAAATGCCCCCTCATTCTTCTTGTCTGCAGATTAAATAATCGCAGTCCCTCAGCTTCTCCTCATAAATCACATGCTCCAGCCTCCTAATCATTTTTGTTGCCCTCCACTGCACTCTTTCCAATTTTTCCACATCCTTCTTGCAGTGTGGGGCCCAAAACTGGACACGGTACTCCAGATGAGGCCTCACCAGTGCCGAATAGAGGGGAATGATCATGTCCCTTGATCTGCTGGCAGTGCCCCTACTTATACAGCCCAAAACGCCATTAGCCTTCTTGGCAACAAGGGCACACTGTTGACTCATATCCAGCTTCTTGTCCACTGTAATCTCTAGGTCTTTTTCTGGAAAACTGCTGCCTAGCCACTCAGTCCCTAGTCTGTAGCAGTGCATGGGATTCTTCTGTACTAAGTGCAGGACTCTGCACTTGTCCTTGTTGAACCTCATTAGATTTCTTTTGGCCCAATCCTCTAATTTGTCTAGGTCCCTCTGTATCCTGTCCCTACCCTCCAACGTTTCTACCACTCCTCCCAGTTTAGTGTCATCTGCAAACTTGCTGAGAGTGCAATCCACGCTATCCTCCAGATCACTAATGAAGATATTGAACAAAACCGGCCCCAGGACCCACCCTTGGGGCACTCCGCTTGACACTGGCTGCCAACTAGACTTGGAGCCACTGATCATTACTCATTGAGCCCAATGATCTAGCCAGCTTTCTACCCACCTTATAGTCTATTCATCCAGCCCATACTTCTTTAACTTGCTGGCAAGAATACTGGGGAGACCATATCAAAAGCTTTGCTAAAGTCAAGGAATAACACGTCCACTGATTTCCCCTCACCTACAGAGCCAGTCATCTAATCATAGAAGGCAATTAGGTTAGTCAGGCATGACTTGCCTTGGGTGAATCCATGCTGATTTGTGCTCATCCAACTTTTCTAAATAGTCCTGAACCACTTCTTTCTCCACAGAGGGCTGGTTACTTCCTCCCCATACTGTGCTGCCCAGTGCAGTAGTCTAGGAACTAACCTTGTTCGTGAAGACAGAGGCGAAAAAAGCATGAGTACATTAGCTTTTTCCACATCCTCTGTTACTAGGTTGCTGCCCCCATTCAATAAGAGGCCCACACTTTCCTTGACTTTCTTCTTGTTGCTAACATACCTGTAGAAACCCTTCTTGTTACTCTTAACATCCCCTGCTAGCTACAACTCCAACTGTGATTTGGCCTTCCTGATTTCACTCCTGCATGTCTGAGCAATACTTTTATACAGCTCTCTGGTCATTTGTCCAATTTTCCACTTCTTGTAAGCTTCTTTTTTGGTGCGTGTTTGATTATTTGAAAAGTGTGAATTGGGAGTGCTCTGTTTTGCGTACTTAAAATATTTCAGAGCAGTTTCAATTAAATAATTGTGCGTCAAAATGATTTAAATAGGACATCTGGCATGTCAGTCATAATGGTTTATGTGTGGGACTGTGTCAACAGAAAGTTTGTGTATTTGTATTATAGAGCTTTTATGCATTTTACCTATTTCACCTAGGTTAACTATAGCCATTTCCTGAGATAAACACTATTTACAGTGCTGCCAGAAGACATTACTATGTAACAGGCCAGCTTTGGAAATGAGACACACACTTTTTCTCCTTAAAAAAGTTAATACAAAAAGGAGACACACCCATATGTGGCCAAACTTGAACAATTACAATTCAAATGATAATTCTGAAGCACTGAATAGTAACAAAAATAGAACCAGAAATTGACACACAGCCATTCTTTAACATGTATTTATAGAATTTACGTTTTCCTATAATTAGGGCTGCAAGTCCGTCACAGAGGTGAAAGAACTCACGGTTACTGTGTCTTCTCTGTTTGTCCATGTGGGAAGGCACTAGGTGGGTTGCCCCACCAGCCCAGTGGTGAGGGTGGCACTGAGAGGAGGGACAGGGACGTGTTGGAGAGCCAGACTGCTCTGCACCCACTCCACAGTGGCAGCTCCTGTGTCTCACAGGACTGGGCCCAGCTCCCCACTCCATGTTGCAACCTGGCACACAGAGTTGGTCAGCTGCCGTTCCATCATGACAAGAGTGTAGCCTAGCCAAATCTGAATGAGTGGCATTGTAAGCTGGTAAGTGTGGAGTGGGTTTGCTCTCAACGCTCGGGCACAGCCTCACAGGACCCACTGCTGCCGGGAGGGAGCCTGGCGTAGGCTCTGTCTTAACCCTTGGACCCAGCCCCACAGGATGAGAGTCACCGCTGCAGGGTGAGTGCAGGGCAGGCTCACTCTCCAGCTGCCTCCCCATGACAGGGGCCTCCCACCTTATCAGGCTGAAATCAGGGTTTCAGTGACTGTGCAGAGGGTGCTGTTGCAGGTCATCGGTGCCCCCCAGGCAGGGGAGGAAGAGGAAGCAGTGGTTGCAGAGGAGGAGGAGGATGCTGGTCTGCTATGATTTTGAAGAGGTAGGGTTCAATTTCATTTATCAATTGCCCTTCCTATAATTAGGAGTTTTAATTAATTAACTTGTCCATTTATTTCCATCAAATGGAACATGAAAATATTTAACTTGATTTTTAAACTTACAACTACACTATTCCTGCACTTAGAGTATGCTCTAGGTATTAATTTAGAAATACAAAATCCCAGCTATAACAAGTTATTAGATTTGTTATAGTTTAGCATAAAGTATAAGAAGGCTTATCTATAAAGTTTACAACATAGCAAAAGCACATCCTGTTTCAGAGCATTCACACAACTGTGCACAGAGATAAACTGAATAGAACAATATAGACAGTACCCACAATCACCACTCAATGCATGGCTCTGGAGATTCAAAAAAGGAATTTGTATGCTTTTTTTTTTTTTTTAAGGAGTGGGGGAGGGACACGTTTCTGAAACAGCTGATTAAAGCCTAATACTGAAAACTGGGAAGTATATTGTTAGCCTTGGATCTAAAAGCATCTTAATACAAATGCACAGATACCAAAAAGTTGTGTACTTAATTATCATAGGTAACATGCCACTGATTTTTAATGCTGAATGTGCTATTGATTTGAAAAGGAAATTATGCTTATAGAAGAAACTGACATGACATAGCCCCAATGTACATTTAAACTTTGCACTACACATTGAAGCCACAGCCACTTAATTGCTTTTTATTCAGTATAGATTCACACCAAATTTCCAATACATTGTTTAAAATTTTTTAATCCTAAACAATATATTAAAAGCCTTCACCTGAGTCACATTTCTTTACTGATGAGGCACAATCACAATCAGGTTTCAATGCCCTGAAAGATTCACAGTAGTTTAACTATTTGCATAATTCAGATTTCTTTTCAAACTGAGTACTCAAAATTTACCTTAAAATGAATACCTCTGTGATCTAAGAAGCCGTGTCAAAGTATTATGGAATACTTGAAGAAGGCTGGGGCAAATAGGAAGTACAGTTATTTTTATACATATCAATTGTTAAGAAATGGTTCTTTAAAAGCAAATTTCACTTATTTTACTTAACACTTCATAACTTCCATTGGTAAGTTGCACCTTCAGTAATATGTTAAGAGACAATGCTGTCTAATGACATTTTCCCACCATCCACCCTCAACACTTCAAATAGTACTGAAACAGGGTCTCTGCGGTCCTGCTTCTGTCTCAGTCGACAAACCACACAGAGACCCTGGTGCTGGTTCAACACCCTGTGCAGTTTATTTATAATTGAGTCCCACCACACCTAGCATCTTTACAAGCAGGGGGAGAGCAATCACTCTCTCCCCCTCACTGCCACTGATTGGGAAGAGTGAACCGCAGCCACTGGGAGCTGCGGGACAGCCATGCCTGAGGATGGTCAATGTAAACAAAGGCCTGGTCTACACTATGCGTTTAAACCAATTTTAGCAGCGTTAAACCGATTTAACGGCGCACCCGTCCACACTACGAGGCCCTTTATATCGATATGAAGGACTCTTTAAATCGATTTCTGTACTCCTCCCCAATGAGAGGAGTAGTGCTAAAATCGGTATTACCATATCGGATTAGGGTTAGTGTAGCAGAAAATCGACAGTATTGGCTTCCGGGCGGTATCAGACAGTGCACCATTGTGACCGCTCTGGACAGCAATCTGAACTCGGATGCAGTGGCCAGGTAAACAGGAAAAGCCCCGTGAACTTTTGAATTACATTTCCTGTTTGCCCAGCGTGGAGCTCTGATCAGCATGGGTGGCAATGCAGTCCCAAATCCAAAAAGAGCTCCAGCATAGATCGTACAGGAGATACTGGATCTGATCGCTGTATGGGGAGACAAATCTGTTCTATCAGAGCTCCGTTACAGAAGACGAAATGCCAAAGCATTTGAAAAAAATCTCCACGCTACACAGTGCTGGGTGACAAGCGTAACGGAAAGCCAAAGAATCAAATGGAGGCTCATGGAGGGAGGGAGGGGGTACTGAGGGACTCCAGCTATCCCACAGTCCACAGTAGTCTCCGAAAAGTATTTGCATTCTTGGCTGAGCTCCCAGTGCCTGTAGGTTCAAACACATTGTCCGGCGTGGTTCAGGGTATAGCTCATCAATTTACTCCCTCCCCCCACCACGTGAAAGAAAAGGGAAAGAAATTGTTTCTTGACTTTTTTCAATGTCACCCTATGTCTACTGAATGCTGGTGGTAGACGCGATGCTGCAGCAGTGAAAAGCAGTATCCGCTCTTCTCCCCTCCCCGGTGGCAGATAGTACAATATGACTGCTATCCGTCGTCACCATCAGCCCGTGAGTGCTCCTGGCTGGCCTCAGGTGAGGCTGGCCGGGGGCGCCTGGGTAAAAATAGGAATGATTCCTACTCAGTCCCAGTAGATGGTACAGAACGGCTAGTAACTGTCCTCACATAGCAACTGGGGGCTGAGCTCCATCAGCCCCCTCCCTTTCATGTGTAAAGAAAAGATTCTGTACTGCTTGGACTAGCATAGCAGTGGGATGCTGGGCTCCTCTCCCCCGCACCACTTAATGTCCTGCCTGGACTGTCATAGCAGCGGGAGGCTGCCTCCCCCTCATTTAATCTCACTAACAAGTCACTGTTTCTTATTCCTGCATTCTTTATAACTTCATGACACAAATGGGGAGGACACTGTCACGGTAGCCCAGGAAGGTTGGGGGAGGAGGGAAGCAACGGGTGGGGTTGTTGTAGGGGCATACCCCATGAATGGCATGCAGCTCATTATTTCTGCGGGATCTGACATGGAGCAGCTGTGCTCTCTGATACACTGGTTCTCTAGTACACTTGCCCCATATTCTAGGCAGGACTGACTATTTTTAGAAACCATAAAGGAGGGATTGACTCGGGAAGTCATTCTCATTTTTGCCTTTGCGCCCCCAGCCGACCTCAGCCAGGGGCACCCATGATAGCAGCAGACAGTACAGAACGACAGATAACCGTCATCTTATTGCCAATTTACGATGGCAGTAGATGGTACAGAACGACTGATAACCGTCTCTGCTATCATGCAAAAGCAAACAAATGCTGCTGTGTAGCGCTGCAGTAACGCCTCTGTCAGCGGCATTCAGTACACATACGGTGACAGTAAAAAAAAAGCTGAACGGGCTCCATGGTTGCCATGCTATGGCGTCTGCCAGGGCAATCTAGGGAAAAAGGGCGCGAAATGATTGTCTGCCGTTGTTTTCCCGGAGGAAGGAATGAGTGACGACCTTTACCCAGAGCCACCCGCGACAATGATTTTTGCCTCATCAGGCACTGGGATCTCAACCCAGAATTCCAAGGAGCAGGGGAGACTGCGGGAACTATGGGATAGCTATGGAATAGCTACCCACAGTGCAACGCTCTGGAAATCGACGCTAGCCTCGGACCATGGACGCATACCGCCGAATTAATGTGCTTAGTGTGGCCATGTGCACTCGACTTTATACAATCTGTTTTACAAAACCGGTTTATATAAAATCGGACTAATCCCCTAGTGTAGACGTGCCCAAACTGTCTCATAGCCCAACAGCGGATTACTCTGTCAGGCTGCGTGTGGCCTGCATGCCATAGGTTGCCCATCACTGGGCTAATGGCTTATTTAGCCTTTCTGCCCTGCCCCACCCATAAATTAGGCACAGGTCTGCCTCATCAACTCCAATCTGCTATGCCTGACTGGAGCTGCTGTGACTCAGGGTTTCATACTTAGCACTCTGTAACAAGTACTTAAAATGTTTAATGTAGAGAGTAATGTCCATGTCCACACTAGACACTACAAAATAAAAAATTCTAAGTGGGGAAGATTACAAACTGCACATCAAGCTTCAGTTTTTTCACTGTGTCACAAGCACATTGGAGATGCTGCTATGTTTTCTTTTAACTAAATTTGGACTACATTCCTGGGTCAAAGGTGAAAAAATCTGCTTTCAATTAAGCCATTTTAATCTGAATACTTCATGTTGATGCTCTGACACCTTCTGAAAACAAAGAAACACAACAGACCTGTTTGGGACTGGTCTCAGCACAGTTTTAAATTGTGCCAGAGCCCATCCTCTCTCCTTGCTTTTCTTTGGAGCTCTGCTGCTCAGCATGGGCCTTGTAGCTCAGTATAGGAAGTGCACAAACACACTTTCACATGCAAGATGGAGAAAGGTAAAAGCAGTTCAGAGGCCCTTATGGACTTGGTGATATAGATAATTCACATCTTACACTTTCACAGTTTAACAGTAATTCAGGCTCTTTCTTGTCTAACAATAAATAAATAAAGACCGACCTATGCCCTGAACTTTCATTATTATGCACCAACCATTTAAACCTTCAAAACTTTTATAAAATGTCTAACAAAGGAAAAAAGTTTTCTGTCTCACATGGGTCTAACAAAGTCCCTTTTCCCAATGGCAAACAAACCACATTCGGGTACAGCATACTCTTCTCTAGCTTCAAACACAAAATAGCTAGTCCCATCTGTTCTACAATTCTTTTTACCAGAGATGTATAAAGCATAGATGGAAAGACTACCCATCAGTAATAATGCTTTATCAGCATATACAGCAAAACTGGTAACCATTATCAATCCTTAGAATAGCAGAAGTAAGGTTCATCTTTGCTAATAGAAAAGGAGGAGGAAAACCATATTAATAGAAAAAACCCTTGAAAGTTTCTGTATCCCTAACAGTGCAATCAGTTGTACACAAAATGACAACAGAATGCAAAACCATTTAAGCTGATGCCAGAGTGCAGAGTTGGGACCTGACGACTGGTCCTACCCTCAGGCAGCATCACCTTGCTTGCTAGTCTTTTGCCTCCAATAAGGAGGCCAATTTGTAGCCAGACCCAATACTTCTACCAGGTAACTGGATTGGCCAGCAGGCAGCTGCAAATGCAGACCTGCAATGGGCTGAAACAAGCCCTTTCCCTACTTCACCCACCACTGCCTGCAGGGACTCCCGTATCTTTCCCCATCTGTTTGGTTACTGTTCAAAGTAATACCTAGGTATCTTTTTTCTTTGTATTTGAAGTTTTGAATTTTTTCACACAACTGCATAAGCTGAGTTGTTCAGATATTCCTCTTTTTCTTTCGTATGGCTTGGGTAGGTAGCAATGACTACAAATTTATATCTAAGTTTGATAGCACATTGTCCTTCAGCCCCCTGGCAAAAGAAAGAAAGGGACACTCAGATATGATGTTGTTTGTTTGTGCCTGGTATGGCAGTTCTAAGATTCTGTTGCTCCCCTCTCCTTTTTTTACTGCTGTTAGGACAATGTTTCCTTTAGGTATTATCTTATTAAAGCTATTTTAATAAAAGTTACAGACACTTGGCTAGAATTACTTAACATGGTATGTCTTCATAGCTAAGGGCAGAAAGCAATATACTTTTAAAATATATTTTATTACAATGAAATAAAGGTCTTCAGCAGTTTCTAAAACTATTTATTTGGGGAGCAAAAAGTCTACTACAAATTTATGTAATGAAAATGAAAGGGAGAATAAAAAAGATATTTGTAAAGCCATAAAAGGACCTATGCTTCTCTAAATTAGGACAGTCTCTGCAAAAAGAAAACACAGAGAAGTATCAACAAATGCTTTTAGTCCTGGAGAGCTAGAACACTTGTTGAAAAGGGCATAACCCAATCAGTCATCCACATGAAAGTACTGCCAAAGAATTTTAGACATCAGAGTTTGTCTTTGAAATCCCGAAGCATTTCAAAAAGTAATTTTAGAAACACAGTACAACTGTTTAAGGTGTACACTGAAAGGTTAGAAGCAATAAAAATAAAGCACTTTCTCAAAGCAATTTCCTGGCCAGCATTAGTCTAATCATTCTTCTCCTAATATGACTCCAATAACATCACCTCCAGCAGCAATTTTCAAGCCTTTCCCTAAAAAGGGAAAGAAAACTGGCTGGAGAGTAACTGCAGTTGAATGCTCGTACACCATTAAAATGCTACTCCAATTTTCATGTTGGTACTGCAGTTAGTTTTTATTTTATACTGTACTGATTTTGATTAATATTTCTGTAACAAATAAACACAGTAACATTATTCATGGTTCCTGAGTTGAAATATGCACCAATCACAGAGAACACAAGCGCATATGATGTGTAGCCAACTCAACAAGACTACACCAAACTCGTAGCACGAATGATATCTAGAAGAACAACCTCCACTCCAATGGCCACATAAAAAATTGAATATGGTCAAATTCCTATACTGATTTCCGATTATTGCTAGCTATGGAATAAAAAGCCAGTGCCATAATCAAAAATAACCCACAGAACATACTCTACTCAGACTTGTCTACACTAGCAACCTATGTCAATATAACTATGTAGCTCAGGGGAGTAGAAAATCCACACTCCTGATTGACGAAGTTATACCAACCTAACTCCTGGTGTAGACAGTGCTATGTTGATGGGAAGGCTTATCCCATCTACATAGCTACCGCCTCTCAGGGAGGTGGAGTACCTACCTTGACAGGAGAAGCCCTCCTGTCAGCATAAGTAGTGTCTTCACTGAAGCTACAGCGGCACACCTGCATCAGTGCAGCCATACCGCTATAGCATTTTAAGTGTTGACAAGCCCTCGGTTAATTTGGTCTGAATCTGAAGAGAGAGTAGAGGGTTAGGAAGAAACAAGAGAAAGTAATGGTACCATATCATTTTACACTAAAGATTATGTGAACATCAGATTTAGAAATATACCATAATTTTACTTTGTGATAGCCAACTAGATTTATTGTTGGTGTAAACTGGTAATGAGGAAAAACTGAAGGTGACTTATCGAAAAATTCTAGGACCAACCACATATCACTTTTTACCCCCCCTTTTGTGTAGCCAAAATGAGGTTTCTAAAATTTGTATGTACTATTTATGTGGAGATATGCATTTTTATTGCTCAATTTGTGTAAGTTGTATTTTTCCATTTCTTAATCCTTGAAAAAGTAATAATCCAGATTCACAAACTGATGTAGTTTGTAATGGACAGACTGATATATGCATTATTCCTACCAAATATAGCTCTAAAGGGGTAGTGCAGCAGAACCTCCACTTAGCGCACGTCCAGACTAACCCGCGGCATCGGCGGGTTAAAATCGATTGCTCGGGGATCGATATATCGCGTCTAGTCTGGACGCGATGTATCGATCCCCGAGCGCGCTTACATCGATTCCGGAACTCCATCAATCCGAACGGAGTTCCGGAATCGACACGGAGAGCCGCGGACATCGATGCCGCGCCGTCCAGACGGGTGAGTACCTCGATTTTAGAAATTCGACTTCAGCTACGTTATTCCCGTAGCTGAAGTTGCGTATCTAAAATCGATTTTAATACCTAGTCTGGACGTGGCCTCAGACAACAAGTTGTAAGAGGAGATGGTGATCTCAAAATCAAAACTGAAGCAAGCAGAGCTGTAACTAGGCATTTTAACACCCTGGGCGAGCAAGCATATTTGCACCCTTACAGGGTTTATTTTTTAGGTGATATGAGTTAGGATATTATAGAGTAATGATAATGCATTTATTTTTGTGTATCAGTACAGTATGTAGACAATAAAAGCTACCATACGATTTTTTCAGGTGCCACATTCATTTTCACACAGTCCCACATCCCTACAGTATCCTCCCCATGCCTAAATGTGGAGACAGAAGAAAGTATATGGCAGTAACTGTGAAATCAGATTATGCTGTGCTTCAGTGTGAGACAATGTTAATGGCATGGTTATAGTGGCTAGATGGACATATCACTGAGGTGATGGCCCCGGTCTCGTACAGAAGGGTTTCAGGAACAGACTGGCTAGGTTACAGCCCAGAGTACTACAAGCACAGGTCACAGCGGACATGCTTCTTCATCAGTGCATATCTTACCAGCAGCCCCAGTTCAGATCTGCACTCAGTGCAGATTTCCCTATTGGTCTCTTCACCTGTACAATAAATGCCCTGTATTTTTTATCTGCCTAGGCACAGCTGAAAATTGTCCTTAGCCCAAAATTAGAGGCCTTTTATAAGAAAAGCCAAGATGCATTCGCCACTGTGGGCCAGTCTGCCCTGAAGGTGTCAATTCCCTGATGTGCCAGTACACCTTGCTGACCGGCTAATGGTGGATTATAACAATGATTCAGAGGGAGACTCCTTATTCTTTTCTCTGTAACAATGACTAAATTAGGCTGCAGCAGCAAGAAGTAAGGGTAGGTCACAGTAACAGGAAAACACAGAATGAGGCGGGAGCACAGTGTGTTTTTTACTCCTACTGAGTGTTGACTAAAAAAGCATGTTTTACTTTTGCAATGTTTACTTTCTTTGGCTATGTCTACACCTGCACTTTTGTTGGTAAAACTTCTGTCAATCAGAGGTGTGGAAAAAAAAACCTTGCTACCCAGGGTTTTCAGAATCCCCAACAGGATTCTGAACTATTTTACTTTAGGCGGTGTTAACAGGAACTCAGCAATTCTGTCTGATAAGATCCATGCAACTAAGCGTGCTCTATTTAAAACTGCAGTTTATTAGATTTTTAAGCACAAACAAACAAATAGGTTTAAAACATCCCAGATAATTACCAATATCTGGAATGGTATTGAGTAATTAACAGCAGGTTCACAGTGGCCAGCTGCTCACTTACCGGGGAGAAATGGCATCAGGAAAAACATCTTTTAAAATGGCTTCAGAGGACTGTTTTAAAGTACATTTTATTAGATAATTTTTTATAACTAACTTTTATAAAACACATGGGTCATAATAAACCTTACGGCATTATTATTTTTTAATTTTTAATAAACTTTTACTATTAAAAACGTCTGGACTCAAGGAGTTTTAACCACCAAGGTTTTTAGTTTCAACTGTTTGCTTGTTTGTCCCCTCCTCCCATTCTGATTAGCAGAAACTGCCAGCTAAATATAGCCTTGCTTCTAAAAGCCTGTCTCTAAATTAAACCTTAATTATGTGGTGTTTTATTTTATTAATTTACGGTGGCCAAATGCATATAAATATGGTTACAATTAACTCAATTACATTTTGAGCTACACACATCCCTTAAATCCAGGGCAACACTCTGACTGACTTAAGTTCCACCGACAAAAACACCAGTATGACCAGTGCTATGTTAGCAGGCAACACTCTCCAACCCTTTTGTTGGGGGTGGCTTAATTATGTTAACAAGGAGACCTCCAATAGGAACAAAGCAGCTACACAGGAGACCTTACAGTCGTACAGCTGCAGCAGTACAGCTGTGCCACTGTAAGGTCTGAAGTGTAGACACAGCCTTTGTTTCTACTGTTGCTTCCTCCAGCTGTAAATCACAAGCAGCCCAGGACCTGTCTGAACACCTCCTCCTAAACATGGAAGTACCTCTACTCTCCACCCCCTATTTTAGCAAACAGGACAGATGGCTCATCCTATTGGGGTAGCTATTACCCTACTGTTACCCTCCTGCCCCTCCCTGTTTCAGGGTTTTGCCCCCTGTCACCAACTGGCAGCTCCTCCCTGGCCAACTTTGCTCCTCGCCCCCTCTCTTGCCTCTGCCTCCAGCTGTCGACACACACACACACACCCCACACACACCCCCAACACAGTCAATTTCCACTCCCTGCTCAGACCTGCCCATCACCTCCCTCCCCCTGATTTGCCTCCATTAACCTTTTTAATCCCCAGCAAGGGCAGCAGCTTCAGCAGATGTTACTGAGAAATGAGCAGTAGGAGCCAAGCCAGCACTCAGTGCCCTGCCTGCCTGCTGCCCTGCCAGGGTCCTAGTGCCGGGAATCCTGCTCTAGCCAGGGTCACTGGGTCCGCAATCCTGTGGGGATGGGGGGGCCTAAGAACCCTAGCCTCCAACTGGACACTTCTGGGCCCAATCCTGGGGGCAGGTGGGGGAGGCTGACATTACTGGGCCTGATCCTGTGTACTGCCCCATTTTTGAGCCCTGTGCGGCAGCTGCTCCCCTCCAGTTACAGTCCTGGAAGCAACAGTGTGAGAACGGTCCACAATGCCATGCTACTGTGAAGAGAACACAAAGCTGTCATTGTTCCTCATCACTTTCAGATTGAACTTGATGCCAGAAAGGTGAGAAAGATACTGTATGTTTTTTACATTGCTTCTCTCTCTCAGTTAAAAGCTGAATTGTGTTTAAAAAATAATTATGCACTGCCTGGCCAGGGCGTACAACCTGAAAATGAAAACTTGTTTTCCGTTTCAGTTTTGTTGTAACTGCCACCAAACAGCACTTATGTGCCTTATGCTGTACTTTGAGGGAGCACAGACATCATTAGTCATGTCTATACCTCAAAGTAAAGGGGTCTTACTGCCTAAGAGGAAAGAAAGGAGGAATTTAACGATGGTACAGCTTAGGTGAGCTGTCAAGTACCATTTATGAGAAAATCAAGTCAGAAAACCAGCTTTCATTTTAACAACTGCCGCTTGGACATCCTACTCAGGAAAGCTAACACAAGACTTTAAGTGCAAGTTAACAACCTGACTATCACGCAGTAAGTGCTTCAGTTTCACTTGGTTTTTATCATCTGACAATGACTTCCCTAACCTATTGTATACAGAGATGAGCTGGGCCCTGATACTAAAAATGGTTCCACTGGGTGTAGAGGTTCATCCCCATGCCACCAGTTGCAAGATCGGAACCTTAATTAGTTTATCCCCACATATATTTAATGAAACCAGATTCCATACATTGCAGTGGCTTTTTTTTTATTTATTTGGGTGATGCATTCAGCAAAAGCGGCTCTAGGTATTTTGCCGCCCCAAGCACTGCAGGCAGGCTGCCTTCGGCGGCTTGCCTGCAGGAGGTCCCCAGTCCCACGGATTCGGCGGCAGCCTGCCGGAGGTCCGCCAAAGTCACAGGACCAACGGACCCTCCGCAGGCATGCTGCCGAAGGCGGCCTGCTTGCCACCTTCGCGGCAAGTGGCAGAGTGCCCCCTGTGGCTTGCCACCCCAGGCACACGCTTGGCATGCTGGTGCCTGGAGCCGCCTCTGGCATTCAGTCTTGATAATTATGGTTAATGGTCCAGACAAATCAATGAGATTGTTCACAGAAGTAAAGTTACTCACATTCTAAATGTTTACAAGATCAACTCTTAATGGAATGAACTGTGAACCTGGAGCTGCATCCACATAGGTGAACTTCAATGAGCATGCAGGGCCCCAATGAAGTTAACAGAGCTCCACATGCAGTCAAGGATCAGTAGCAACAGGGACTGAATTCACAGGTTCTGCATAGAGAAACACATTATTTCAAAATGTCAGAAAAAATATGGTCTTTGTAGCAGTATCCCAACAAAATCAATACAGAGGAGAAATTATGTTTTTCTTCATGCACTACTCAAAAGCTTTGATACCTGTTATCTACTAAAATAACCAAAGTAAAGAATACAGAATGAAGTTACAACAAGAAATGATCCATTCCATTTAGGCAGTAGCTATACAGACCATGCAAACACTCATACTTATGTTGCACATGTGTGTCACTGTCCAAGAGTCTGAAACAAGTTTGCAAACTGACACATGAGGGCAACTAGAGTCAGAATGAGTTAAACAGGAAAAGAAAAAAATATATATGTACAAGTTAGTTTCCCCAGTGCGTAGATTACATTCAGATTCTATAATCAGAGGATTTGTACTTTATTTTAATTAGAGCTTATTTTCTCCTATCATACTTTCTTGAAGCATGAATTGAACCTCAATCTACTACTGCTGCAGAGATCTTGTACACACATACCTACCTACCTACCAGACTGCCTCAGTTCCTGCTGATTAACTATGGTGGCACCCGAGACTCATCAAATTAACCACAGACTGGCTGTCTTTAGACTCCAGATAGTCTAGTGTCAGGAAATAGCAGATAGATTCCATCTGATGAAGCTGAAATGAAGAAACTACAGTTCTCAGCACTTCTACCACTCCTCCTTCAGCTAAATGCTTCTACTTTTCGAAACAGGGGAAGAAATGGAGAAACACTAAAACAAAAAGTTTGTTCTTCATTTTGAGACACTAGTCTCTCTTCCCAACTTAAAATAAGATGCAGCCATACTTCAATA
Organism: Gopherus flavomarginatus; assembly: GCF_025201925.1. Taxonomy (NCBI): domain Eukaryota; kingdom Metazoa; phylum Chordata; order Testudines; family Testudinidae; genus Gopherus; species Gopherus flavomarginatus. Next base: position 200,678,629 of record NC_066618.1, read on the forward strand.
TTTAGTTGACCCCTTCAATAAGTAAATGAAAATTATGTGGATTTGCTTATGCCTTTATGAGCACAACAAGCACGTTGCCTTGATAAAAAAAGAAAAGTAGAAGATCTTACATACTCATCTGTATAAAACACACACACACACACACACACACAAAGAATTTTAGAAGCAGAGGAAGTAGAAGCTGAAAGGTAACATTCCTCAGATTTGTAGAGAGCAATAAAAAGGAGATCCAATCTGGGGATTTTTCCACAAAATGACCAAAAGGATGGCAAGAAAACCCGTTGCCTACCATTATCTAAAAATATTTGTCATCTTAAAGTAAGGCAAAGGTTAAGAAAAGTTATAAAGTTGGATAGAGAACCACACCTACTTAAGGATTCAGATAGTTTCACAACTTTGTATTTTTGTGAAACTAGCTGGTACCTCCTACTGTCTCTAGGTTAACTGAAAACACTAAAAGAGTAGAAACACTAAGGGCTTGTCTACACTTACCAGAGGATCGATGCACGGCGATAGATGTATTGGTGGTCAATTTAGCGGGTCTAGTGAAGACCCGCTAAATCAACCACAGATCGCTCTTCCGTCGACTCCTATATGCCACCTGAACGAGAAGAGCAAGGGGAGTCGACGGGAAAGCGTCTCCTGCGACATAACACAGTGTGTACCCCGTGTTAAGTAAATCTAAGTAAGTTGACTTCAGCTATGTTATTTACGTAGCTGAAGTTGTGTAACTTTACAACACTTGCTTCTCAAACTGCTATATAATGTCAAAAAAGGAGTTGATTTGTAGCTACAGTCTTTGAGATCCTGATAGTTTATGGAGTTCCATAACATAACAAGCAATTTCTTTTTAAATGTAGCTAATTTAGAAAGGAGCGGTATGGGGACAAAATGTGGGAAGATACTTTATTCTCATTCATTACATAAAACTTCATATAAATTACCCACAACATTAGAAACGTACATCATTTTATATCAACCTGACTTGCAGTTTTTTAGAGAATTTTATTCCTAAAATGATTACTGTTAAAGTAATCTTGACATTTTGGGATCTTATATTGAAATTTTCAGTGCATCGCCTTAATTAAAAAATTATTATTAACTATTCAAAGCAAAAATACATTACTATGAACTTCTTGCTGACCTGTAAAACCCTTGCTTCACATTTACTATTCAAAACATCAACATACTGAGTAAAAATCAGTTTACTTTCTTTATCTACATTGTGTAATACCTATACAAATTGCAAACAAACTACATTAAAAAAACATTCAGGTTGCAAAGTCAAGAACTCAAAAGTTGGGAAATACCAGAATTAAGGTTGTCTGAAAAAGCCTTTCTCCAGGACCCCTGCCTGAGAGACTCAAGTGACTTCAACTTGGACTACTCACATGCTTAAAGTTATGCATGTACTACGGTCTCAATACAGCAAGGTATACAAGAGAACCAAAACTGATGTACTCAGGGCCTTGATCCTGCAATGAGTTCCATACAGGACAACTACTGTGCCTGTGTAGTTTATTGTAGGATTAAGTACTTTGGCAACTCTAGGATGCAGAACAAGGCTACAAAACACATTTCTGACACTTACATTTTCCATGCCTGGTCGCGGCCTGATAGAGAAAGAAGCAAAGTTTGAGCAAAGTTCTTTCAGCTCTTTGAATTTTGGAGAAGTGTGTGTGGGACAGGGGAAGGGAAGAGAATTTTTCTTTTTTTAAGACTATATTGAAAGGTTAAGTATGAGAGATGAAACTGTAGTTACTCCTGAGGACATTCTGCACCAAAAAATTAAAAATTCTGCTCACAATTGCGCAAATTTTATTTGTCAAATGTGGAGGCTCAAGCATGGCACTGGGGAGCACAGGCCTCTGGCTGCACGGAGGAGGGAGATCACTGTGAAGCTCCTTCTCACCCCCAAGGCACAGACTCAGTAATGAGGCTACATCCAACCCTGACACAGCACAATGACAGGGCATGCCCTAGAAACACCCCAGAGCCCTGCCCCTCAGTGCCAGGTGCACCAACTCAGCAAGGCAGGATCCAAGTCTGGAGGGTTCCAGGTGTGGGTTGAGAGGGTTCTGTGCGGGGCAATCTGGTTGTAGGTGGCTCAGTGGGGGATCCGGTACAAGGGGAGATCTAGATGCACAGGGGCTTGTTGGGAAGTTCTGGGCGCAACAGTAAAGGGACTCTGCAGGGAGTCCAGGTGAAGGTGGTTGGGGCTCAGCAAGCGGGAAGTCTAGGTGTGAGGGGATAGAGCTCGACAGGGAGGTCTTTGTGTTGGACTCAGCAGGGGGTCTAGATGCTGGAGGAGTGGGGCTCAGTGGGGTGGGGATCCAGGTGCAGCTGGTTGGGGCTTGGTAGGGTGGGGTGCAGGAGGCTCATTGAGGTGGTCCAGTTGCAGGAGGAGTGGGGCTCATCAGATGGGGTTCTAGGTGTGAGGCTTGGCGGGAGGGTCTGGTTATGAGAGGGGTCTGGATGCATGGGGGTTGGGCAGATGGGGGAGTAGCTCCTTGTACAGTAATCCCTCCCCCTACAGCTGAGGAGCGATAGTTGCAGGAACCGTGAAGGCAGGGGGGGAGAAGAAGAGAGTTTGCAGAGCTTCCTACAGCCAGAGGAGAAATCTGGGGGTCGGTCTAACATGGCCCTGGTTGCTGTGCAGAAGAGGAGGTCCCGTCCTCCCGAGCCCAGACAGGACTGGCATCTGAACCTGGCGCACAATAGGAACCACCAGCCAGGTCTTCCTCAGTCCCGTCCCCTGCCCCACAGTGATTTACCTCTCTGCCGATGCCCTGGGCACTTGAAACATATTGCTGGGAAGGGTCACATGATTGCTCGTGACTTCCCTTTCCTTTCCCTTCAGAAAATCATTTTTCTGTGAGGAAGCAAAGAAATCTGTACAGGACATAAATTCTGCACATGCACAGAGATACAGAATGCCCCCAGGAGTTGTTAGTGAGGATTAGTGGTTTTACTTAGATAGAAAACACAGCAGAAAAGTATGATAGGACATGGTCAACTTGAAATCTATTCAGTTTTATAAAAGGAGTTAAAAGTAATGTCAGACACTTGCACCCCAAGTTTCTCCCTATCAATTCACATTATCCCATCCCTTTACACATTTATCTCCCTTATACGGCTTTGTTTAAGATCCACAGAAACAAAAGTGGAAATGAAGGCATCGCTAGGGTCTATCCATGTAGAACAGATTGAAGGATCAGTATCTAACTATCCGGGGAAACAGTGAAAATGACTATACCCAACATATTGTCAAATACAATAACTCCTCACTTAACATCGTCCCAGTTAATCTTGTTTCATGCTGGAAAAAACGTTGAACATGCTCATTTAAAACCTTGTGCAAAGCTCCTTTATAATGTAGTTTGGCAGCCACCTGCAGAAAAAGCAGCCCGTTGGAGCTAGCTGTTGGAGGCTTGGAACCAGGATGGACCAGCAGCCCCCCTATCAGCTCTCCTAAGTACCCTGTGCAGCAGCAGCCCAGCAGGCTATCTGCTCACTGCCATGTGCTGCTCCTGCCCTCTGCCTTGGAGCTGCTCCCGGGAGCCTCTTGTTTGCTGTACCAGGAGGGAGAAGGGAGGTGGAAGAGGGGTGCTAATGTTAGGGTGTTCCCTTCCCCCCGCTCCTGTACTCCATCTCCACAAAGCAGGGCGCCGCACGATAAAGCTCAGGATGAAGAGAGCTGGCTAGCAGCAGCTGCTGTCACAACTTGCTGATCTACTTAAAAAGGCAGTGTACTTAGAGTGAGGTCAGCGTACTTAAAGGGGCAATGCACATCTCTCGCTCACACGTACATTGTATGTCTCTGTCTCTCCCTCTCCCTTCCTCTCTCACACACACACACACGGTGAAAATGACTATACCCAACATACTGTCAAATACAGTAACTTCTCACTTAACATCGTGTGTGTTGTTTCCAGCATGAAACAAGGTTAACTGGGACGCTGTTAAGTGAGGAGTTACTGTATTTGACAGTATGTTGGGTATAGTCATTTTCACTGTGTGTGTGAGAGAGAGATGGGGAGAGGGAGAGACAGAGACATACACTGTATGTTTCCAGCATGAAACAAGGTTAACTGGGACGATTTTAAGTGTGTCTTAACATCGTCCCAGTTAATCTTGTTTCATGCTGGAAACATACAGTGTGTGTCTGTGTCTTTCTCCCTGCATTTCTGCTGCCTTATAGAGTGTGAGGCTACATTAACAACGTGCTAACCCTTGAGGGCTCAGCCAAGTGCTAGTTCATCATTTAACACAGTGGTTCTCAAAGGCCATCACATCCCTCGGCCCATGCCGCTTCCCGCAGCCCCCATTGGCCTGGAGCGGTGAACCGCAGCCAGTGGAAGCTGCGATCGACTGAACTTGTGGACGCAGCAGGTAAACAAACCGGCCCAGCTCGCCAGGGGCTCTCTCTGAACAAGTGATGGACCGGCTTTGAGAACCACTGATTTAACAATGAGGCGTTCCCTGGGAAATATCCCATTTTCTTCCAACCTCTGACTCCACAACCTCAACCAAGCTTCACAATCAACATTACTGGGTAGGTATTAAATTGTTTAAAATTTATACTGTGTGTACATAGCATGTACATCAGAGGGTGGTCCTTGAGCTCCTGGCCAGGGAAGCTAACCCCCCGGCCCATCCCCTACTGTCCCCCCTCCCCTATAGCTACACCGCCGCAAGCAGCGCTCTGGATAGCGGGGCTGCATGCTCCTGGAGGGCAGCATGGCAGTGTGTCTGGCTCTGGCTGAGCAGAGTGGCTGCCACACATGCTGCTCTGAACAGCATGGTAAGGGGGCTGAGCCAGGGGGTTGGATAAGGGGCAGGGAGCCCCGGGGGACAGCCAGGGGACAGGGAGCGAGGGGGCTGGATGGGGCAGAGGTTCTGGGGGTGGTCAGGGAACTGGGGATGGAAGGGGGATTGGATAAGCGTGGGAGTCCCGGAGAACCTGTCAGGGGTATGGATGGAGGTTGGCGCAGTCAGGGGAGAAGGAGGGGGGGTGGAGTCCCGGGACAGTGGTTAGGGTCGGGGAGTCCCAGGAGGGGGAGGTCAGGGGACAAGGAGCGAGGGGGGGTGGGTTGGATGGGTCAAGGGTTCTGAGGGGGGCAGTCAGGGGATAGGAAGTGGAAGGGGGCCAGGCTGTTTGGAGAGGCACAGCCTTCCCCACCCGCTCCTCCATACAGTTTTGCTACCCCGCTGTAGCCCTTAGGCCAAAATGTTTGCCCACCACTGGTGTGTGTGTGTGTGTGTGTGTGTGTGTGTAGGTAGGTAGGTAGGTAGAGTATATAGTCTTTTGTCCAGCGAAAAAAAATTCCCTGGAACCTAACTCCCCTTATTTACATTAATTCTTGTGGGGAAACTGGATTTGTTAAACATTATTTCGCTTAAAGGAGAATTTTTCATGAGCATAGCTACAACGTTAAACAAGGAGTTACTGTATAGAGTAAACAAAACTGAAAAGAGAATATTCTTCTCCCTAATCTCTTAAAATTAAAGAATTATTTCATGTTGCTCATAACAGTAGATACAATTATCACAGAGAAGTATTTTCTCTAATTACCAGTCTTTTTAAGCCTAAAACGTGCACTTGGACAGATGTACCACATACATATACACAACTAGTTAACGGCCCTAGCAATTCTACCTGCATTGAACTCAATGGAAGCAGGATTTTGGCCCCAAGGCCTTGATCCTGTAAACATTTCTGCATGTACTTAACAGTCCCACGGGACTGCTAACAGGGTATAAAGTTAGGCATATGCATAAATCTTTGCAGGACTGGAGCCTTAGATATGAATAACTATATATAAAATGTGTAGTCTTAGTGCTGTTTACATGATTGCATAGTTCTGTAGTCCTTATTTGGAGGATTCGATATTAAGCATTAACTGGCTGAAGAAATTTGCAGTATAAGATATGCACAAATCTAAAAAGATAATAAGCTTCAGAGTAATGAGCTTACAACTTTGCAAGTCAAATAGTGCAGAGCAAGGAGTCTACAAGCTCTGCTGCAGAAGCCAATGGAACTTGACAGCTTGAAGCAAAAACTGTCTCAGATTTTTTTCCATTTCCCATCATTCTTAAAAAAGAGCACCACCACCTTCGAAAATTAAAGACTTGGTGGGACAAATCTCATGACTGAAATATTGGTATAAAGGAGTATACCTTGTTCAGGAAGGACAGATAGGGGGGAAAAGGGAGGAGCTGTAGCATTTTACAGCTTAGAGGTTCACAGGGAGGTAAGAGACAGACCAATTGAAAGTCTCTGGGTAAAGATAAAAGGGGGGAAAAACAGGAATGACATCATGGCAGGAGTCTACTATAGACCACCAAATCAGGAAGAGGGGTTGGATGTGGCATTTCTAGAACAAACAACAGTAACAGTCATAACACAAGACCGGATAGTAAAAGGGGACTTAAAACTACAGAAGACAACTACTGGAAAAGTAATACAGCAAAACATAAAATTTCCAGTAAGTTTTTAGACTATATTGAGGACAACTCTTTATTTCAGAAAGTGGAGAAAGTAACAAGGGAGACAGCCATTTGTGATGTGATTGTGACCAACAGGGTGTAATTGGTTGCTAATATGAAGGCAATTTGAATGAAAGTGATCATGACATGATAAATTTCATTATTCTAAAGAAAGGAAGGAGAGCAGCAGAATAATGACAATGGACTTCAAGAAAAGCAGACTAATAAATTCAGAGAACCAATAGGCGAGGTCCCACTGGAAGTAAATCTAAGGGAAACAGAAGTACAGAAGAGCTGGCAGTTTATTAAGGAGACAATATTAAAAGCACAAGTGCAAACTACCCTTATGCAAATATAAGGGGATTACTAAAACTCAGTGGGGGTGTTTTGGTGGGCTATCTCCCAGTACCAAAAGAAAGGGGAAGGGTCGATGGAAATCAGGACCCTGAGACTGACAGTCCCCAGGAACCATGGGGAAGAGGCCAATGCTCCAGGTCAGCCTGACTGACAGGGTGGGCAGGCTAATTAGGGAGTCAGGAGTCCTCCGTGTGAGCAGGAATTGCCTGGGTTAGACACAGTGGGGCCAAGCTAAGGAGAAAGCAGGGTCCCAAGCTGAGTGGGGGAGCAGACCTGTGCCGGGGCCAGAAAAGCACTCCAGGAAGCAGGTCAGCGCTGGGAGCATAGTCACAAAAGCAGCCCACAGAGCAGATCTGTGCTAGGAGGAGAGCTGCAGCAACCAGAGCCAGAGGGGCCAGAGAACCAGCCCAGGGAGCTGGAGGCATAGCAGCAGTCATGCTGAGATAAAGTGGTGGAGCTGGAGCTGAGGCAAAGTGGAGCTGGAGCAGTCCAGAGCCGAGTGCGGTGAGCAGCTGTGGAGAGCGAGGGGGACCCTGGGTCATGGGCCCAGTGCAGGGAGATGCCCCCAGCCAAGATGCCTTGCAGGCCAGACTTGGAGGGGGATTGTAACCCGGACGGAGCGGAGCCAACGCTGGGAAGAAGGGTCCTGACACTTAGAACTTGAGTGTGTGTGGCCATGGCCAGAGCAAGTATCCAACCTGCAGCATCCCTGCAGCACAGCCAGGGCCTGAGAAAGAGGCCTGGGACTCGTGAGGAACAGACTGAGGTTCCCTTACATTCCAGAGGCTGCTGTTTGTGATGTCCCCGTGCCACTGAGTGGGGTTATGTGTTTTCCTTCAATCCTTCCCATTTTTGCCTTATTTTTTTTAAAATTGATTGCTGTTTAATAAATTGTATTGTTTGAACAGTATGTAATGATCAGTGGGTCAGGGAAGCATCCAGTGCAGAGAGAGCACCCCAGAGTGGGGACACCCTACCTTCTGCCGTAAGTGACCACAACATGGTTGGGGGTCAAGTCCCCAGGAATCCTGGGCCCAGCCTTGTTGGTGTTACAAGGACTCTGCCACACTGGAGAGTGGAAGGGGAGCCTCCAAGGTCAAGCAGGACCCTGGGCAAAGGAACTGGGAGCGAGGACTCAGATCCTTTCACTAGCCCACTTCACTGGGGTAGTGTATAAGCGAAGAAAGTTCCCCACAACAGCAGGACCATTCCCCCGCTTACACAAAGGAAAGATAGGAAGCATAATAAGAGGCAAATAAGGCTCCATCAGGAGCTCTTTAATGACCTGAAAATCAAAAAAGGATCTGCAAAAGTGGAAACATGGATGAATTGCTAAGAAGGAGTATAAAAGAATAGTGCAAGCATGTCGGGACAAAATTAGAAAGGAAAAGGCACAAAATTAATTAAATATACCAAAGGACATAAAAGGCAAGAAGAAGAGATTCTTTAAATACACTAGGAAGTCCCCAACTCAATCAGTAACTGATTAAAAGACAGGAAACAAAGGATAGGTATATATGGTCAGTTTTCAGAATGGAGTCAGGTACATAGCAGTGTCCCCTAGGAATCTGTACTGGGATCAGAGCTGTTCAACATAATCATAAATGATCTGGAAAAAGGGGTAACTAGTGAGGTGGCCAAGTCTGAGAATGATACAAAATTACTCAAGATGGTTAAGTCCAAAACAGAATGGCAAGAGTTACAAAGGGATCTCACAAAACTAGGAGAATGGGCAACGAAATGGAGGATGAAATTCTATGTTGATAAATTCAAAGTAACGCATATTGGAAAACATAATACCAATTATACATATAAAATGGGGTCTAAATTAGCTGTTGCCACTCGAGAAAGAGATCTTGGAGTCATTGCGGATAGTTCTCTGAAAACATCCACTCAATATGCAGCCGCAGTCAAAAAAGCAAACAGAATGTTGGGAATCATTAAAAAAGGGATAGATAAGAAGACAGAAATTATCATGTTGCCTCTATATAAATCCCTGGTATGCCCAAATCTTCAATACTGTGTGCAGATGTGATTGCCCCATCTCAAGAAAGATAGATTGGAATTGGAAAAGATTCAGAAAGGTGAAACAAAAAAGATTGGGGTACAGAACGGCTGCCATATGAGGAAAGATTAATAAGACTGGGCTTTTCAGCTTGGAAAAGAGACAACTAAGAGGGAATATGATAGAGGGCTATAAAATCATGACTGGTATGGAGAAAGTAAATAAGGAAGTGTTGTTATTTACTCCTTCTCATAACACAAGAACTGGGGTCCACCAAGTGAAATTAATAGGCAGCAGGTTTAAAACAAAAGCAAGTATTGACAACACACTGTCAACCTGTGAAACTCCTTGCCAGAAGATGTTGTGAAGGCCAAGGCTATAACAGAGTTCAAAAAATAACTAGATAAATTCATGAAGGATAGGTTCATCAATGGCTATTAGCCAAGATGGACAGGGATGGTGTCCCTAGCCTCTGTTTGCCAGAAGCTGGGAATGAGCAGCAGGGGATGGATCACTTGATGATTACCTGTTCTGTTCGTTCCCTCTGGGGCACCTGGCATTGGCCACTGTCGGGAGACAGGATGCTGGGCTAGATGGTCTGACCCAGTATGGCCGTTTTTAAGTTATGTTTAAAAATATACAAATATAAAATAAAGAAAACTCCTGCCGTCATCCCTCAGCCAACAACGTCCCAGAAATAAGAAAACAATCAAGTATTTTAAGGCCTTTATTAGATTAGCACAATTACAACTACTCACAATCACAAGATTTAAGCTCTCCCACAAAATCCAGCAAGGGGGGAGGCCTTCCAGGGTGCATCTGAAGAAGTGGTGTTTTACCCACGAAACCTTATGCCCGAATAAAACTGTTAGTCTTTAAGGTGCCACCAGACTCCTTGTTGCTAAAGGTCAACAGATTCAGGCTATTTTGGAACAGAAGGGAAACTGAGTACTCAGTTCCAAAGCCAGCATGCCCTGCCAGGAGCTTTTACACCTAAGGGACACCAGCTCAGCTACTCCCACTGACCACAGCTAAGGCAGTGTGGCATGGGGAGAGAGATATTCTCGGATAGGCAAATCTCATATTATTTTTGGAGTACAATTTAAAAAAAAACTCTCATTCCTCAGTGTCCGTCTTGACAACTATTCATACTCTTGCTGTACCTCAAATCCACTTGACCTAATGTTACACTTTCCTTGTTCATCACATCCATTCATGCCACCTCTCCTAATTTGACAGACTACTTTTAAACGACTGTAAAGTATGTAAAAGGCAGATTTCTAATATTGAAAGAGATTGTAAAGTCTTGCTAGGACAGATAAAAAACCACACTGGGCCAAGGAAAGAATTAGCTAATGTGTGTCTTGGAGATACAGCCCTACTCCAGATCAATTGCAAACAATATCAAGCCTGGAGGGAAGGCTCTCCAGTTAGTGGGAATAAAACAAGAAAGCAGGCTTCAGAGCTGGACTGTCCTGCCACAAGGATCTTCAGTCTGAGTAACCAGAAAGAGGGTGCGTTTTGATCCTACTCAAGGACTGTGCTTTAGAGCATGGAAAGTAACCTACTCAACACACTCCTACAAACTTCTATTATTCACATACAACATTAAACATGAAAATCACTTGAAGTAATTAAAAATAAATCAGAGAAAAATTTAAAAGTACAAGTTGCAAAAAGTACAAGTCTGTTTGGAGTATCACTAGCAGCAGCTTTGTGGGCCGAAACAGCAAACAATGTATAATTTTAAAGAATCAGATCATCAGCTAGTGGTAACAAAGGTAAGAACTTTGGTTGCATTCTGAGTCATAAAATCAATCAGTTAATCTAGATACCGTATGCTGTCACTGCCACTCTGCCCTCCCCCCTCAAACAAATAATTACCCTAAGATGTGAGATCTAATCCCTATACAAGCCTTCTGACTGATGAGCTTCTTGCAGCATCATGTGACTTAAACAATGGAAATATAGCTTTTTACTATGTATTGTGTTAGCGAGCAGGAAAAAGTATTACATATATACATAGTTTTCATACCAATATTAGTATTAGTTTCCAGTGACACTGTCATTTTCCAATGTTTATATTTTTGTAACAACATGTAGAAAACATACTGAAATATCTATTACTCACACCTGCAATGTCAAAGGCAAAGTGGATCTCATCCAAAATTACTTTATTGCAGGTCACAATAAATAACCATCACTGTGACAAGAACATAAACACAGTAATAAACCTGAAGTTTTCTAAAAATGTCTGACCATTACATTTAACATATTACAGAAATGAAGGAAGTTAAATCAAAATACATAAACTGTATAAAGTTATTACAGAAGCAATATTCAGAGGGGAGTGTGTTACAGCCAACAAATGGGTTCACTGTGCATCCCAAACTGGGTGAAACTTGGACATTTCAGGATTGTTTTTATATTCCTTCAGAGAAAGTTAAATATTGTATCTGTTAAATGGATCAAAAATCCTTACAAAACAAATAACTAAAAATCTAATTTTATTTGCAGGCTCACTCTGTAATAAAAATGTGAAAGCCACTTAGGAACGACTTTTTAGACTTTACCATAACAAATGCTTTGCTTATATAGCTATACCAGCAGAGCCCCCGGTGTAGATGCAGCGTATGCCAACAGGAGTTTTTCTATAGGTATAGTAATACACCTCCCCAAATGACATTATTTATGCTGAGAGAAGTACACTTCTATTGGCATAGTTGTGTCTACACTGGTGTTTTAGCCAGCATAGCTATGTCAACTGGGGGAATGTTGTTTTTTTTCCCCACACTGATGACTGACATAGTTATGCCAACCAAACTTTGTAGTCTAAGGGCTTGTCTACATCACAAAGTTGCAGTGCTGGTGAGGGGGTTACAGCGCTGCAACTTAGGAGGTGTACACATCTGCAGGGCATCACCAGTGCTGCAACTCCCTGTTTGCAGCGCTGGCCGTACTCCCGTTTTGTCTCGGGTGTAGAGGATCCAGCGCTGGTGATCCAGCGCTGGTAATCAAGTGTAGACACTTACCAGCGCTTTTCTTGACCTCCGTGGAATAAGCAGGTATCCCAGCATACCTGAGGAAGCCTCTGGTAATCAAGCAGGTCTCCTTCCCCGGTTTGCTCTCGCGTTCCCCGAACCCCCGAGCAAGCAGGTCTCCTTCCCTGCGGTTTGCTCTCGCGTTCCCCGAACCCCCGTGCAAGCAGGTCTCCTTCCCTGCGGTTTGCAGGGGGGTTCGGGGAACGCGAGAGCAAACCGCGGCAAAGCTGGTCTCCTTCCCCGGTTTGCTCTCGAGTTCCCCGAACCCCCGTGCAAGCAGGTCTCCTTCCCTGCGGTTTGCAGGGGGGTTCGGGGAACGCGAGAGCAAACCGCGGCGAAGCTGGTCTCCTTCCCCGGTTTGCTCTGGCGTTCCCCGAACCCCCAAGCAAGCAGGTCTCCTTCCCTGCGGTTTGCAGGGGGGTTCGGGGAACGCGAGAGCAAACCGCGGCGAAGCTGGTCTCCTTCCCCGGTTTGCTCTCGCGTTCCCCGAACCCCCCTTGAAGCCGCCCAACAGCGCTGCAGTGTGGCCACATCTAACACCACTTGCAGCGCTGGTTGCTGTAAGTGTGGCCACTCTGCAGCGCTGGCCCTATACAGCTGTACTAATACAGCTGTAACAACCAGCGCTGCAAAATTGTAGATGTAGACATACCCTAAACCTGGCCTTACATAAGATGTGGCTTACATTCTTGCCCTTACATCTTTTACCCATTTGGCTTGGGTAAAGGGTCAGAAAATGGTGGTGAATGGTTAAGAACCAGCAGGAATTTGTACAGGTGCTGAGCACTAATGAATCCTGTTGAAGTCACCTAGAATTGCAGGTGCTCAGCAGCTTTGTAGCAAGGATGACTTTTATTTAAGTGCTTAAACTTGAATTTAAGAGCCTAACTGCAGGCAGCCAGGTTTGCTGCAACTGTTAGCCTGTTTGATTTTGTTGGTTTCCACCACACCACCACCAGTGTAATTCTATCACCTAATAAAGGACAACATGACTGGAAGGAAGAATACTCTAATCCAGGGGTAGGCAACCTATGGCACGCATGCCAAAGGCGGCACATGAGCTCATTTTCAGTGGCACTCACACTGCCTGGGTCCTGGCGACCAGTCCGGGGGCTCTGCATTTTGAAGTAATTTTAAATGAAGCTTCTTAAACATTTTAAAAACCTTATTTACTTTACATCCAAAAATAGTTTAGCTATATATTATAGACTTATAGGAAGAGATCTTCTAAAAACGTTAAAATGTATTACTGGCACACAAAACCTTAAATCAGACTGAATAAATGAAGACTCCGCACACCACTTCTGAAAGGCTGCCGACGCCTGCTCTAATCTAAAACACGATGGCTAGCAATGAGCGATGCCCTCCCCAGAAATTTCCAGAAGTTCTTTCCTCCCCTTATCCTGATGTGAGCAGAGGAATGCTCTTCATTCCCAAAGACAGAACCAGCTGCTGCACAGCACTCTCAGGCTATTCAGCAGCAGTTACTGGGTCTTTCTTCACAACAGAAGCAGCACTAGAGAATTGCTTACAGTCACTTTTTTTTTTTTTGAGCAAAAATAATGGTATGTAGGAGGATTAAATGTACAAAGGCAAACAATATTGCTGTGTCATGTGTACCTCAGCATCTGTAATGACAGGCAAATAGCAAATCAGCAGCAACCAGCAGTGGAGGAATATTTTAAAATGACGTTGATTGAATCAAGTTACTTAAAAGCAAGTCTCCCCTCCCTACTTTTATAGCTCAGGATTGTAAACCCTGCTTCTGCCTCACCTTCACCCCGAATGCCTGAATAGCAATATATGATGTAGTCAAACAAGTTCACAAGTAATGCTAACACAGTCCTAAATCAACCCAGAAAAGCTAGAATCCTGGGTTTAAACTGCATGGAGTTGTATACACTTGTAATCTTTTGGAATGGTGTATAACCACACAGCCTTTCTAACTCTTAGCTGCTCTAGGGATTTCCACCCCTCCATGAAACAAGGTATTTCCATCTAAGTGTAATGAACAATTCCATAACAACAGAATTGTGAAAAATACAGCTCCTGGAATTCACTGGATTATAGGCAATTTTGTAAAAATTCTTCAGAACATTTGCCATAGAAAAAGAAGGATTTAATATTACCAGAATAAAGTAATATTTTGGATTACATACTGTACTGAGTCTCCTGAAGGCACAATACAGAATGTGCAGCAGATAAGGGAGAGGTAATGGGGAAAAGGTAGCTTTAAATGGCACTGGGTATACATTAGTGATACCAGGGGCTTTTCTAATTCACAGTAATCTCTTGATGATTAATCCCACAGCCCAGAATCACCCATATCACTCTGTGCTATGGCCTCTACTGCAGGGCTTACAAGAATGACAGCATAGGTTGTGTCTGCACAGAAGTAATTCTCCCTGGGGTCCCTTGCAGCACAGTTCTGTCCTCTGTATTACTACAGTGATAAATAGGCACTCGATCAAAAGGCATAATCTGTCCCTTTTTTATTTTCCAGAATTTAAGCCTAGTTCTCAGAATTAAATTACTAGACCAGATTGTGCATAATGTGATGTCTCATGATACATCTTTATATTATTAATACTTTAATATTATTACACAGATTGTCCTCTTTTTCCAGCATTGGTGAATCCACATCCAAGGTAGAGTGTATTTATACACCTCAAAACCAGAAAAATATTGACAGACTGGAGGGTATAGCAAGACAAGCAACTAAAAGGTGGAAGAAAAAGACTGAGGGGACTGATTTATGAATAAAGTAAAGATTACAAAAACAGGAGCAGAAAACAAGTTGGTAGGAATGAACTTTTAGCAAATACCTGAAAAAGCAAGCAAAGAGATAACTAAGAGTATTGGGATAAAATTAAACCCAGGAATACATAGTTTAAATATCAGGAAGGTGGTTCCAGCAGTAAGCTCTATTAAACTGTGAAATAATCACTCAAATAAAATAGTGGAATTAATCTAGTCACTTACAACTGGACAAACCACTAGAGACTATCTAGTAAAATATAATCCTATACTTCAAGGGTATTAGCAAGCTGATCTAATAGAATTTAAAGATGGAATCTGACATCCACCAACTTTGCAGAAAGCGATATCTTAAAAATATACTGCACTTAGTATGTGTTCTATGCATTTTCAAAATTATGGCCCTAATCTCATGCTTGGATATGCGCAGATGGATCCCTATACTCACAGGAAGACACCACTGATTTCAATCACACTCTGAATTATAAGGGCTTGACTGAATGGATCCAATAGTAGGATCAGGGTGTAAGATACAGAAGCATACAGAGATAGCATCAAAAACACTTAAATCTGCACATTTTTTCTATCTTGTTAAAAGTTAAGACATGGTATTAGAGAAATATTTTGCTATTTTCTCCCCTTTCTTTACTTTCCATATTTGACAACACTTTGTGTATAGGCAGTTTTCACTTTTTGTGGGTCTTTCACACACAGCAACAGAGAAGAGAGACTTTTTTAAAGGGTGACTGTAAAAACACCAAAATGCCAGGGAAACGAAGTAGGTGAGATAAGTTTATTTTGTTAACTGAATAAATTAGGTTGTCTGTGACATTTTAAGCTTCCTTTAAGAAAACCAAATCCAAGGGGAAAATGAGATCATACTGATTTTGGACATTTTTATCAAAATTAAATGGGGAGGGATAGTTTAGTGGTTTGAGCATTGGCCTGCTAAACCCAGGGTTGTGTGTTCAATCCTTGAGGGGGCCACTTAGGGATTTGAGGATTGGCCCTGCTTTGAGCAGGGGGTTGGACTAGATGACCTCCTGATGTCCCTTCCAACCCTGATAGTCTATGATTAAGCTGTTAAAAATTTTAATGTACTTCTTAAAAAATCTCATCACTTGTCCAATTTACTTAGTTAAGAGTTTCAATTCAAACATTCCAATTACTGTGAGAGAGAATATGAAACCAGCGATTAATAATAATAATAATAATTGGAGATATACCTATCTCCTAGAACTGAATGGGACCTTGAAAGGTCATTGAGTCCAGTCCCCTGCCTTCACTAGCAGGACCAAGTACTGATCCTAGACCCTAGTTTCTACCTGCAGTTAAATTGGATGTATATGTTTTTGAATGGCATAAAGCTGCATTATTTAAACATGGTTAATGAATATTCCAATATAAATACAAGTTTCCTTTTAGTGATCTTTCCTGATGCTACTATAAATTTGTTGAGCTTTGTTACTGAAACTGCAGCCCTTGGTGAGTAACAACTCAAATATGTCTTCTAATGTTTGCCATATAATCGCACGCTCGCTCTCTCTCGCTCTCTCTCACACACATACACACAACCAACAATCTACCAAACCTACATTAAAATGGAAATCAATTGAGATTACCTATCAGTAATTTAAGACTGAGAAATATTACAGGAATATCTCAATTTCTTCAAACAAACAATACAAATCCAGAAAATTCAAAGTTCTGGTTAAACTTAAAAGAAACCCAAACATGTTGTTGTATGGATATGTACAGTTAAGACCCACAAAATAATCCCAACTCTGCCCTGTAATCAACCTGCCACAACCATACAATGATGATCAATGCAATTTAGAGTTTGTGGCCCTGGACTATATTAAACTGATTTGTAGATTCCCTCCCCTACCATGTGGTTTGAGGTGTGCTTGAACTGCTCCCTCTGGCACTGCTGCCTCAGGACCATCATGCAGCAAGACAGCGCCATCAGAGGAGCTGAAAAACACATCTGCACACATAGACATCCGCACACGGACTGAGTGAGTCTCCACCCTTCACTTCCATCCCACCACTCTCCTCCTCTGCACACCTCCCCTTACACCCGGACACCTGAAAGCAGCACTTTGGGGCGAGAAGGAGAGAGAAGAATGGCAGTGGCTATAAACAGGAATGTCTCTGCACTTCTACCTCAGTTTCCCCAGCAGTGCTGCCCCCAGGGAATTAACACAGCAGTGCCATGAGAAGTCTTTCAAATACTGATGTGAAAGTTAGCATAACCATAGAAATTTAAAGGAGCAGTAACAGTTGGGACCAAGTAATCTATCTACAGTAATTCTTAACATGAGTTCAATCTCTTTTATGCCACTGTCTCATTGCACAAGCACAACTGTAGCATGCAAATTAGTTACAGAGGAAGGATGATTGGTTAAGTGACCTCAGCTGTCGGTCTGGCACTGTCTATAATCATAACAATTAGAAATAATAACTTAAGATATATTTGCAAGTTAATTTCTTTAAATGTAGCCTTTACACAAAATGTAGATTATTAACTATATGGAAAATCTGAAGAGTGCATATTCTGCTAAGGGTTGATCTACACTCGGAACTTATATCAGCATAGCTATGACTCTCAAGGGTGTGAAAAATCCACATCTCCTGAGGAACGTATCTATGCTGTCCTAACTCCCAGTGTAGACAGAGCTAGGTCGACGGAAGAATTCTTCCACTGACCGAGCTGCTGCCTTTTGGGGAAGTGGATTAACTACAATGAAAGGAGAACCCTTCCCATCACTATAGTGAGTATCTACACCAATGAGCTGTAGCCCACGAAAGCTTATGCTGAAATAAATTTGTAAGTCTCTAAGGTGCCACAAGTACTCCTGTTCTTCTATCTACACCAGTGGTTCTCAACCTATTTACCATTGTGGGCTGCATATGCGGCCCACAATGTGTTATGTGGGCCTCATCCAATACTATCTGTATAGCCTTGAGGATGTCACATGGGTTGCAGCTATGTGCTGATTGGGCCGCAAGCAGCCTATGGGCCACAGGTTGAAGATCACTGGTCTACACTGAAGCATTACAGCAGTGTCAGTGTAACATTTTAAGTGTAAACATACCCTAAGTGCTAAACTTCTTCAAGGGCTCAGTTAATTTGAACTCTAAAATAAATCTTAGTTTAATTCGCAGAAATCATTTTATGGAGAGGGTTTATCTGCATTTCTTAAAGAGGTTGAATACATGCTTTAAGGGAAAACAACTCAATTTTGACTACAGAGCTGTAACCACACTTCCACAATTTTATTATGAAATACGTAATAAGAAACAAAGAACCTCATTAGTGAATTGCTTAAGAGAAACTAAACATTTTATAAAAGAATTATGAAAGCTAAAGCAGATATCTTTTGCTTTAACTCATAATTTGCTTTCAGTTTATCAAATATAAATGTATATTTTCTTGTGTAATTGCTTTACTAAAAAAAGATCTATTAAAAAATTAATGACTACTTGTACTTATTCTCCAACAATCTTCCAGAAAAATTTAAGACTTCTAGCCAAGCAAAACAAATTATTTCATGACTACTATGAAGCTTCCACATGATCTATACAATCTAAAGACATGCTTATTAATATGAACCAACAGTAATACACCTCTACCCCGATATAACGCTGCCCTTGGGAGCCAAAACAATCTTATCGTGTTATAGGTGAAACTGCGTTATATCGAACTTGCTTTGATCCGCCAGAGTGCGCAGCGCCCCTCCCCCACCTCCCCGGAGCACTGCTTTACTGCGTTATATCCAAATTCGTGTTATATCGGGCCATGGTATATCGGGATAGAGGTATACCATGCTTCAACTCTCCAGAACACATAGTGCTGTACAACTACTTCTGGGCTATAACTCCCTAAGAAGCAGGGAGGCATGGTAGGTGGCACATTTTTACTGGGAGGATATGTACGTGATTTGGGGCAACACTGGTGGAAACATATTTGACAGCTAGAAAAGAGGTTTTGAGGCAGGTTAGCGGAAAAGATGCAGACTGGTAACTGGAAGTCTGGTGGTGACACTTTGCCAGATGGAAGTGAAGTGTTTACAGCTCCCATCCCCCTCACCCAGGCAGAGTGTGATCTGCTCTGCACCAGTGTTTGCATCCCAGAATCATGGAAGCCCAATTTAATTTTGAAACCAAAAATAATGGAATCACAGGAGCTCAACTAGGAGCTTCCCAGCTTAAAGCTCCAGCAACTTTGGCAGCTTTGATGATTTTTGGCAACTTTGGTGTTTTGTTTTGTAGTAATTAACTAACCATAGGCAGAGACTACACAGTAGTTTGTTTCTGGCAGAGGAGGAAACAGTTTAGGGTGAGAAGGCTGGGGTGCATAGGTGGGTCGAGTTGTTTCAAAATCTCTCCTCTTCCTCTCTCAAACAGCAGCATATTATTTCTGCCCTCTAATTACTCCTGGGTGAGAGAAGATTTATCAGATTTATATAATGCAATAATAACATTTAGATTTCAACCTTCTCCTGAGCATCTGAGGCAAAGGCCAAAGGGGGTGACCACAGCACGAGCACCAGCACTGGGCACCTGGCCTGCAGGGAACTTGGTCGGAGAGCGACTCTGCCAGCTCCCTCGTATTTCTGAGAGCGGGAAGAGGGGCTACACAGGGGGAAAATCCTGCTGCCCTCAGCACTAGGATTTGGAGAGGGAGGTGGGCAGAAGGAGACACCTTCCTGCACCAGCCTTTGTGGGGTTGGGTTGTTTGTTTTGGTCAAACTCAGATCCAGTTCCCCTCGTGCGCCTGGATTTTGGGGGGGTCACGGAGAGACCCAGCCCCCTTCCTGCTCTGGGATTTGGGGGCGGGGGTATCTCTGCGGCCCTGTCCCGGGCGCTGCTCGCTCCCCCCGCAGGCCGCACCGCGGCCCCGGTCTCTCCGCGAGGCCTGGCGCCGCGGGGAGCGGAGCGGAGCGAACAAAGGCAGAGCGGGGCCCGGGCCGCAGCCCGCAGTGGCCGGGGCGGAGGTGCCCGCTGCCAGGGAGCTCACCCAACCAAGGCCGCCGCGTCCCGTCGCTCCAGGCCGCTGCCGGCACCGCGACCCAGCCTCGCGGGCTGCACCGGAGCCGGGCCGAGCCGACCCCCCACCACCGCCGCGGCTGCTCCCCGACCGGGCCGCGCAGCGGAACTCACCGAGAAGGAGCCGCCGTCGCTGCGGGCCCGGCTCCGACTCCACCAGGCTCCCTCGCCGCCGCCTCCCTGCTCCTGGTGCCGCCGCTTCCTCCGCCTCCTCCTTCCTCCTCCCCCCGGGCCTCGGAGGGGCGCAAGGGGGCAGCCAGCCCGCAGCACCCGCCACCAGCAGCCAGAGGGACGGGACCGGCGGGCTCGGCCACACGCACGGCTCGGCCGCCGCCTCCCGCTCAGCCCTGCCAGCCCCTCATCTCAGCCCTGCCTCCGCCCGGCTGCCCTGCCCTCGCCGCCCTGCGGGGGAGGAGGCCGTCAAACCCCTTCCCCGGCCCGCCTGGCCCCCTGTCTGCGCTCGGCTCACTCACTCCGTTCCACTTCTGCCATGCCCCTTGCCCGCAGGCTGCTCTCTGCCCTGGGGTTTCCTTCCTCCCTCCGCAGCTCCAGCTGCAGGAGAAACCGCCGCAGCCTAGCCAAATCGCCCCTCACGGAGCACGATGCCAGAGCAGCGACAGAAGGGGCCAGGGCTGGCCGAGGATGCACATGGCTGCGTTGGAAATATTTACGGGGGGGACCGAAAGTGAACAGCAGAAGTGCAGCTTGTATCCCCCACTAGGAGAGTCTTCATTTGTACTTGTTTATTAAGGGAAGTCCTTTTGTGATCCAGTAACCTCCTTTCCTCCTAAATGGTCCACTTTTGGAACCCTTGCCTTGGTATGTTTATAAATAAGGCGTATGCAAGTGCAGTGTGCACGTTTATTATGCTGTCAGAATCCCAAAATGGGTACAGTTCACAGTTTACCTTCAGATGAATGCCTCGCTCACACTCCCATCCTTGCAAGATGCTCAGTTCTCTCAACTCGTACTGAATTGAACGGAAGCTGCAAAATACTCAGTAGCAACCCTCCTGTCTCTGCTCTGTTTATGCCAGATCCTACACGGTGCTGCTGAGAACTTCCTGTGAGGTCAATAATTTCTACTGGAGTTATATATGCTCAACACTTTACAATATTGTGTCCCCGAGGATTTGTATCTTCATTTCTATTCTCCTCTCTTATAGCCTTGGCCTTGAAATTGGCATTTTTTAAAAGGCCATTTTTATCTTTAAATTTTGCTTCAAAGAGTGAGTGCCTGTGGTTGTGTGCAACCACAACAGCTGTTAAGTTTTTTTAATGTAAATGAAATGCTAGTCAAGAATAATAAATAAATAAATAATCCTTGATTTAGCCTTTTTGGCAAAAAGTGACCAGAAAGAACAAAGCTGATTGAAATCTGTGGGCAGCAAGCAGCCTGAAACTTATAAAAATATTTACCCAGTGATGAAACCTTTGACCTTTTGAGTAATATCAGTGCCATGAAATATGGCTTTCCTCACTTCCTGTTTTGATTTATATAGTTAATAACTAATACAAATCAAGAACTCAATCCTGTAAATACTTTCACACTTACATAATTTTACTCTTATGAGTAGTTTCGTAGGAATCAATGAGACAATTCAGATGACGGAAGTTATGTATTTGCTTAACTGTTTGCAAGATAAGGGCTTAAGTTGCAATTGTTTTGGGCCATAGTCCTTTAATTATTTAAACACATGCTTAACTTATAAGCATCCAAACAGTTCTAGTGAATTCATGGAGATTTCACTCTTTTAATTCTTCTATGGCCTGGGGATTCTATGGATAGGGCATTATTGCATGAATACATTTAAGTTTTTATAGCCCAATCGTGAGATTCAATGAGAAATGAGGACTATCAGTATCTCTCAAGTTTTAGCTTTCAGCTTGGAAACATATGCTTTATTTTTCTTTAGAGAATGTCCATTTCCATTTAATCTTTTATAGCTCTTAATGTGTTTGGTACATTTCAATGGATAGTGGACCAAATTCATCCCAGAAGACACTGACTCCAGTTACAACAGGAATGATATTTTTTAAAGAAAAGTTTAAAATGAAAATGGTCTTTTTCAGGCATGGTGCACCTAACATCAGAATAAGCATATATTTTAATGGATCTATAATATTGTTATTATGGTATGAACAGTGGTACAACAAAGAAGACTTGGATATGGTACACAGTTCATGATACAAGGATGGTCATATGCAGATAAGTAACATCAAAGAAAGTATATTGAGGAGGTTGTAAATATTTAAGTAACCCTCTGGGAATGGTAAAAACTGCTCCATTTGATGAGAGATGTTGGTCCAGATTGATCAGAGTCTAGTCCCTCTCATCTTTCCATATTTACAGTTTCTAAAAATAATTGGATCTATGATCCAATCCCGAAACCTACTGATGTGATTGGTCCTATTGAAGTCATTGAGACTATTTGACAAAAAGACTATATGTCTAAGGCCGTGGAAGAATGAGACCATATTATTGGTAATGGGGTTTGTGTAGAGTGCAGAGATATTCATATCATAGAAGCTGTTTTAAAACAATATTAAACTGAGTGTTTTGTTCAAAGGTAAAGTTAAAATGGAAAGTCTAATTCCAAGGCAAATCAGTAAGGGGTGCTATTCAGTATGCCTCTTTTTTGGGAGACCTGTGCACCACTTTGAGAAGTATGAAAGTAGGTTTTGGGGAGGAACAGGAAAGCTAAACTGGACAGTAAAAGGGAGTAGTGAGTGGCAAGGACTAGTGAGGGTGCGGGGAAATGTCTGAACCCCTTAATATAGCTGTCAAGTATCAGAGGGGTAGCCGTGTTAGTCTGGATCTGTAAAAGCAGCAAAGAATCCTGTGGCACCTTATAGACTAACAGACGTTTTGGAGCATGAGCTTTCGTGGGTGAATACATGCATCTGAAGAAGTGGGTATTCACCCACGAAAGCTCATGCTCCAAAACGTCTGTTAGTCTATAAGGTGCCACAGGATTCTTTGCTGCTTTTAATATAGCTGGTGGACTTTCCCCTTTACTGGGTAACTTGTTGAGCATTCAGCAATGTAATCCAAAGGGCGCTCGGCAAATCAAGGTTTGAAAGAGATCTATGCAGAAAGAGGGGTTAAGGCAGTGTTTCTCAAACTGGGGTCACCGCTTGTGTAGGGTCAGTTTGTTTACCTGCCCTGTCCGCATGTCCGGCAGATTGCGGCTCCCACTGACTGTGGTTCGCTGCTCCAGGCCAATGGTGAGCTGCTGGAAGTGGCACGGGCCGGGGGACTTTCTGTCTGCCGCTTCCAGCAGCCCCCATTGGCCTGCAGAGGCGAACCACGGCCCGTGGGACCACGATCAGCCGGACGTGCAGACAGGGCAGGTAAACAAACCGGCCAGACTGCCAGGGGCTTTCCCTACACAAGCGGCAACCCCAGTTTGAGAAACGCTGGATTAAGGAAAGTTAAGGAAAACCAGGAGAAATTGCAGTAAATGACTGTTTCAGTCATATTACAATAAAGTCAGTTTCTCAAGTGAGTGTTTTTGAGTCTGTATATTTTTCACAGCCTCCATTCTGTTCAGAGTGCAGCACTTGAATGAGTAAGGATTTTCAGAATTAGATTGTTGAATTAATGGAGATATTTTGGTGTAAACATTCTACACTACTTGATGGACAAAGCATCTCCAAACTGCTTATCTGACAGAACTAGTTAAACTAGATCCTGTACAAGTTACAGTTGAAATCAGTGGAAATTTTGACACTGTCTTTGATGAAAGAAGGTTCAGATCTATAATTAAGAACAGAATAGTTAAAATGTAGACACTTTTTGAGGCTCTTCATTTGTTGCTCACACAATGAATATTGCATAAATCTTTATCATATGAGGAAAATGTTCAGTTCTGTTTTTACCAGACTTTCATTTTTGGCCCGTCCACATCAATTCTGATGCCTGGTCCACACTACAGCGTTAAATCGATTTAAACAGCGTTAAATTGATTTAACGCTGTACCCGTCCACACTACAAGGCACTTTAAATCGATTTTAAGGGCTCTTAAAATCGATTTCTGTACTCCTCCCCAACGAGAGGAGTAACCCTAAAATCGATATTACTATATCGATTTAGGGTTAGTGTGGACGGAAATCGAAGTTATTGGTCTCATTCTTTTATTGAGCTACCCAGAGTGCACCGCTCCGGAAATCGATGGTAGCCTAGGACCATGGACGCACACCACCGAATTAATGTGCCCTTGTGTGGACGCATAAAATCGATTTTATAAAACCAGTTTTATAAAACCGGTTTTAATAATTTCGATTTTATGCTGTAGTGTAGACGTGGCCTGAGTTAGCAAATAATAGAAAGTGAAGTTAAGACTATTTAACTGTATCCAGAAATAACTGCAGGAGCAAAATAGAGGCCATCTTTTAAAATCCTGGCCCATTATCAGGAATAAAATTAGGGCATTGAAATCTGATTCAAGAGGTCCGAGGGAAAATTTCACAGACTTTAAAACACTCTTTTTTAATGAGTAGGATATTTTTCCTGCCCAGGAAATAGCATTTGCCATACATATTATTTCAACTTTATTCTGAATTAATATAGGCCCCAATTCATCAAATACTTAAGCATGTATTTAGTCTCACCCACATCATTCCCTCTGATTTTTCTGACAGTATTTCTGCTAACCTCTGAAGGAAGCCTGTTGCACAAAACAGCTGTTCCCTGGTACCACCACTAGTTTATATTTTATCACAGCGTGCATAGTAAAGTTGATTGACACTAACTAATCTCTGGTTTTAGTCAATTTAACTTTCTTATTCCTTCACAATCCTGTTCAATGTGGATTTTCAACATTACAGGGGAGTATTAAAATTAGAAAAGAAACCGATGTAATGCCTTTTAAAATGTAAACTACTTTCTTTAATGAAACATTTCTATACTTCCTAAATTTTTTAAGACCACCCTTATAAATGTAAGGCTTATGCTATTTGAAAGTGTCTAGTTAAGACGCAAGGTGAGTGAGGTAATATATTTTATTGGACTGTCTTCTGTTGGTGAGGGAAAAAAGCGTTCATGCTACACAGAGCTCTTCTTCAGATCTGGGAAAGGTACAAGAAGTTTCACAACAAAATACAAGATCAAACAGACAGTTTATCATGAGTATTTAGCACATATTCTAAGACAGCATTCAAGGTGAAGTGGCCAGTTAACACCCCTATAATCATAGGACAAAAAGGGGGGTTACTGGGTTACAGATTGTTATAATAACCCATAAATCCAGTGTCTTTATTAAAACCATGATTTTTAGTATCTACCAAAGTTATTAATTTAAGCTCCCAGGCTCGTCTTTTAAAAGTTGTGCAGGTTTCCTTTGAGGATGAGGACTGAAAGGTCAGATATAGAGTGATCGCTTTATGAAAAGTGTTCACCCCGTCGTGATATCATGTTTTTATCTTATCATTTTCCTGTGTGAGTTCATTGGACAGTGTAGTGACTGTCTGGTTTCACCCACATAGTTGTTGCTGGGGTATTTAGTGTACTGGATAATGTACATATGTTTGATATCATCACACCTACCTTCATAGAACCAGTAACCATTCCAAACACACTAAGAAATCTGTTATCTACAGCCACTCAGGCACTCAGATACTACAGAATATGCTCTGAGAAGAAAGTCCAGTATATACACCTTAACACACTCAAAACCGCCTTCGCCAAACAAGGACAGTCCACCAGAGAAGTAGATCACGTCATGGAACATGCCACACAAATATCCTGCGAGAACCTGCTTCAGTACAGAAATAAACCCACCTCTCATTGCACACCCCTGGTTTGTCACCTACTACCCCACACTAGAACCCATATAAGGTGTCATCAAATAACTACAACCAATACTTGATGGGGACTCCATCCTATAAGAAATCTTTCCTGAATCCCCTCTTCTGGCCATCAAACAACCCTCCCAACCTGTCCAAGCTCATCATCAGAAGCAAGCTTCCCACAGACTAGGACACACCAACTCAAAGCAGAACCTGACCCTGCCAGAACAATAGATGCAAAACCGGCAGACATATCTCCATTGCTACAAAGATCAACACCTCCTCCAATACACCTCTCAAGATCCCTGAGTCCTACACATGCCTATCACAATATATGGTGTACCTTTCAAAGGATGATCCTGGAAGCTTAAATTCATAGCTTTGCTAGATACTAAAAATCATGGTTTTAATAAAGACACTGGATTTATGGCTTATTGCAACAATCTGTAACCCACTAACCCCCCATTTTGTCCTATGACTATAAGGGTGTTAACAGGCCACTTCACCTTGAATGGTCTCTTAGAATATGTGCTAAACACTTATGATAAACTGGCTGTTTGATCTTGTGTTCTGCTGTGACACTGACTCCTAATACCTTTTCCAGACTTAAAGATCTCTGTAGCATGAAAGCTTGTCTCTCTCACCAACAGAAGCTGGTCCAATAAGTGATATTCTTCTCTCAGGATTACTAGCTGTGAGGCAAGCAGAACACATATGAGCACTAATCTACAGCTGACTTCCAAATATTAAAAAAATCCAGGAAGCCATTCAGTCTTTAGAAGTGTGAATTATTCCAATATAGGAGTGTCCAATTGTGATCATTTGCCAACTGACATAATGATGTCTTTCTGAGCAGAAACAAAAATTAGGTTAGATTGCTCACAAGCTCTGCGTGAGCAGCAATATGAAACTGTGCAGCCACAGGAGCAGATCAGACACCAGGTTGAGTGTTTTTGAGTCAAACTCAGCTGTGCTTTCTGATGTGCAGAACCAGTGCTGATCTTCAAGTCCACCCGCTCATTGTACACCCACCGGTGTGAGAAGGAGTATAATAGTCTTGTGGAGGTTGCTTCCACTCAGCATTATGATCTGCAGTATGAGTAAACCCAACAGCAGATTAAGGAGGTTCTTTACATCCCCTTTTACCCTGTGTGGGTATGCAGCTCCCTAGTTATGATTGTGCCCAAAGGAAGTATAGACATGTATACTTCCAGCTATTTAGATGACTGCATATTGTGGAGACTTTAGCTTTATGGGATTCTATCTGACGAAGTGGGTATTCACCCATGAAAGCTCATGCTCCAAAACGTCTGTTAGTCTATAAGGTGCCACAGTACTCTTTACTGCTTTTAGTATCTTTAAGACATTTCAGACCCAACTATATATATTTTTTCCTACATAGCAATAGTAAATGTACTTTGATTAATTTTGTCTTAAATTGATCTATTGGCGGGGGGAATGTTAATTCAGTTGAACATGGATTACTTAGTAAAGCATCATGTTCTTAAGTACAATACATGTTTTTCTTTATCACTTCTGGAGAGTGTAAATTAGAAACTGAATCTGTCATACTTGATCACTGAATCAGGTTTATGTTTTCTGTCTCATTTTTAAATAATTAGACTATTTGTTATATTACATCAAACAATTGAAGAATATTGGACAAGAATATTAACAACTCTGTAATGATATCATCTTATGGGAATGTTTTGTATAATTTAGCAGACATTTAGTTCCAAATTACCAATATTTTTGTATACTTAAGTTTGTGCATACCAAGATTTTCAGGGTCAAAAATGTGAGGAATATTATCCATTTTATGTAATCAATATAGCAGTATTTGCTAGTTGAAATGATAAATTGAGTCAATCCCTAATTTCCATAAACAAAGTATGTAACATACCATAAGTAAAACCTAGAGTTTCAAAATGACTTTGAGTGTCTGTATTTTTGGATGCCTAACTTGAGACATTTACAGGGACCTGGTTTTCAGAGAATGTATGTTCAGCAGTTTCTGAAAAGCAGAACCTTTAAGGAAACACAAATGTACACACTAGTGTGCCAATATCATTGGCTATTTTTGAAAATTATGACCCAAGTTTTAATTTTCTAGGTCTTGTAATATTTTCCTACAACCAAGATTTTTACTGGCATAAGTAATTATCTTCCTAAATAATGTATTGATGCAAGCGGCTGATGGTTCTACTTTATTTTTCCTAGGTTTTCTTTTTCTGTATTCTGTAAATAAATTCCATTTTAAAAGAATATGTGAAATGACTGACAGATGTACATATTTTTCAGAGCACAGTTTATTCCTTACTTGGAGAGTCCCCCATCATCACTTGATCTCATTGGGAAGGAAAACAAACACAAAGTATGTGTGACTTTTTTCACTTCTGTCTGATATTGGCATTAAATATGCAGTTCTTACTGTGGATGTTCATCCCCTGGTGATTCCTGATCTCACTAATGTCTATGGCAAAATTCCCATTTACTTAAAGGGGACCAGAAATTCACCCTAGCTGCTAAATATAAAAGGACCATAAGACAAAATGTGGGAAGCATAAGCAGCAGGACTGGGAACTACCAACCCTAGTTTGGGACAGGCCAAGTCATTCCTAGAGCTGCTGCTTATACTTCTTTTTCTATTATGTTGTGACATCTCACATCTTCTTATTTAGTTTTTTTTAGAACTAACAAAGTAAGATTATAATTTTGTCAGGGTACCTGTGATGATCAAGACTATTATCCTCTCCTTCTGTATTGGTCAGTGAGTATACAAACTGGACTACAACATGGTTTTCTAGGCAAAGTTTATCTTTGGGTCAGCTCTGAAACAATTCACTCTTCATAAAAAGTCTTTGCTGGGCAGAGGTCAGCCATATGAAATAATAAACAACTGTTAACAGGACAATGAATAAAACTAGTTTGTCTGGGACTTTACAACATCCTCTGTCAAATACTGACAGAAAATGGTATGTTTTTCTAAATGAAGATCTAAACAAAATTTTAGTTTTCAATTAAAATAAAAAACCAAAAACCTTGAATTAATGTTTGTAACAAAAAAATTCCTGCTAAAACATTTTTAACTACTTCTAGTTATAATGCTTAACAATTTCATTCTATGTCAAGAGGAATCATTTAAAAAAAAGAATATCTTTGAAAGTAAAGTACATATGTCCAAAGCAAACATATTTAAAGTTTCTGGCAAAGATAATGTTGCTTAATTTCTGGCAAGAACAAAGAAAAGTGGTTTCTTAGATCAAATTGCTCTAATAATTACACTTACGGTAGACATTAAAGGCAGAACAGCAAGATAAAATGTAATACAATTACTTCTGATGAATGCACAGAAAGACTGCCTACTGAAAAAAAAATAGCAGTTTTCACTGTCTATAGGCCAAAACCTGGGCAAAGCCAGAGTAAACTGGGCTTTGCAAACAGGATCCTTGCAAAGAGATGTCAGGTGAATAGTGTAGTATTCTCGTTTCCTTTCAAGACACACAGTAAGTCATCAGAGTAGCTGCTACAGCCTAGCATCCAGTCCCACTGTTTGACTCTACCCTTCAACCATAAGCCAAAGTATCTACATACTTCTGGAACTATTGGTCACATCCTGGCTTCTCTCATCATCTGCCACAGTCTACCCCTCCAAGATGCTACAGAAACAGCTATTGCAAAGCACTATGTGGAAGAGAGGAAATGCAGAACCCCCATAAAGGCTTTTCTGCAGCCTCCTCCCTTCCTCAATAAAAAGATATCCCCAGTAGAACATTTTATGGTCATTGGTATCAGAATTGTGGGGGTGGAGCAATAGTTTTTAAACAGATATTTCTCTTTCATTAGAAAACTATTTATTTCTCTGTAGTCAAGTTTATTCTATTCAGATGCTTATATCACCCTCATCACTGTGGTATCCGATCCCTGCTCTGCAACCCTTGCAAAAGTAGTCACACTGAAGCAATTGCCACAAGAATTATAGAACTGGGACATTCATTTTTATAAAATTCAACTTTTTTTTAATCCAAGTGCAAAAAAGCGACTGAAATACTCCAGATGCCACTTTATGTTGTTTCAAAGCAGGCAATTCTAAGCCTCTGGCCACACAGAGGCTATAGTTTTGGGGGGATAATTACAATTAATGTAGCAAGTAAGAAACCTCCATGTGTGATTTGACTGTTGCCATAAACAGTTGCTTGTGACAGTTGCCAGTGAAAGGTGTTTCCTAATGAATGGTTCCATTTTTGAGGGAAGGCGCAGACTGAGAAAGTCTTATACTTTGACCTTTCAGGCTAGAGCTGGTCAAAACTGCTTGAACAAAAATGTTTTTCATTTAAAAATGGCCTTGTTTCAAAAACAAATTTTCGTGAACATTTTCCACTTTTTCAGGATGATTTTTGACAACCCTCTTTTTTGTTCTTTTCACCCTCTTCCTCTCTTCAAGAGGGAGAAGGAGAGTGAGAAGAGTGGAAGGAATAGAAATGGTGTTTTTTATTTTTTGCAAGTGTTCAAATAAACCAAAAATCATTCCTTTTGAAAACTTAAACATTATTTCTACATTAATTTTGTCATGAAAAATCTCTCATTTTTCAATCAATTCCAGTCCAGACTTTGTAAAACAAAAAGACAAGCAATTATATATAGCACCTTTTTGTTAAACTAACTGAAAATAAAGTTGGTAATACATCACACTCAGTTCACTAGAGCTTGGAAAAGTGAGCAATTTAGAGCAGTAGATACAGAATCAAAATGTTAGTTCACTCCTCAGGTTTATAGTCAATTCAAAAACAGTGCATAAAAATCAAATGGTATCAGGTATGATTGTGATCTGATGTTCTTCTACTTGCTGTACAGCAAGTAGGTGTCCCATTGGCTGCCAGAGTTGCAACCACTCACTCCAAACATGAAAAGGCCAGATGGGACATTCCTAATCTTTTTCTTACAGCATATATTTAAAAAATAGAGTCCCAGGAGCCATAGAATATATTCAAATGTATGGGTATAAGTGCTTATAAACTTTTAAAATATATCCGCAGTCTCATGAAGCCTGCAGACTTCACAATTCTGACTGAGCTGTTGTTCTAGGGCTTGATTCTGCTTCCACTCAATTTAGTGAAAAAACCTCAAATTAATGGGTAGACCCAAGCGCCTCAGATCACATGCCACTCCTTTTGAATTCAATGGCAAAACTCCCACTGACTTCAATAAGTAACAGAGCCAGCCTCCATCATGATAGAGGGTCAGCTAGGCAAAATCTGAGTGAAAGGCAATGCAATATCATATATGGGGTTGTGGCACTACAAAACCCCATGTACCATGTTGCAGTGCCCAAAGTGGGAGCAATGCCCAGCCCTGAAGGACAAGAGCTGCTGCTGTCAGATAAGTGAAGCACAGGTTCACTCTCCAGATCCGTGTGAAAAATTATTTTATACCTCTTTTGTCAATTGCATAATATGCTTGAAAAGGAGTCATACATACAGCTAAAGGCCACCATAGGCAGTCACATTCTCCTATCCCCATCAGCTCCACCCAGTGACTCCAGTGCTGCTTGTAATGGGCTTGTCATGACACAAAGTACCTGCAGCTGCTACTTTTAATTGAAGGCAGATTGTATAAAAGAAAAGCTTCCCAGTTTCAAAACTTCTTGTGTATATAAAACTCAAAGTCATAAAATGGTTGGATTTAAAGTAATTGCAAGTTATTTTTCAATCAAGCGATTAGTTCCACTGGCTTCTGGAATAAAAATACCTATTGCAGAAGAAATCAAATTTAACGGTAGGTAGCTCAGGGTATTGGGGGGATGTGGACCTATTCATATCTAGGTCACAAATTCAAATGTGGTCCTCATTAGCAGGAAGAAAGTTCAGTAACAAAGACATCAGTTCTTTAGCCAATGTGCAAAGAGTTGGGAACCTCATGCTCTTCACTGTATATAATAAACAGCAATGACAGCAGGCTGAACTTTTTCACAAGAGAAAATTGCGTTGAAAAGTGACCTTTCTTTAAAAAATGAAACTTTAAAAAAATTGTCAAAATTCAGTTTTTCATAGGCTCTTCATGTTAAGTTTTATTGAAACTCAAAATTGGTATGACATTTTTAGTTTACTTCGAATTGTGTCTTCTTACTGGCAATGGAGTTTTGAGTAAATTAAAAAACTATTCAAAAATATCATGGAAAATTGTTGCAGAAGATGGGGAAAAGCAACTTGGTAAATTTTTGTTAAATTGTTTTCCCTTTGTTATATTTTGACTAGCTCTAATAGTACTGCTGATAGTCTCAGCAATAACATATTGCTGGTGGCCATTGAAAGTCACAGCAGGGATGAATTTGGCCTGAGGATTAAAAGGGGGATATAAACTGAACTACAAACATTCACCTAAGTGTTTCTCTCTCCATGTCCAGGATACAGCAGATTGCCTCGCCAATGTGGAAAATCTTGCCCTACTGATCATCATCCTGTACTAGTTCTACAGACTTTGGTTTCCAGAATATGAGATCTTTAAACAGTATTATGTTTATTTGAAAATCTTCCATTCAGTACAAAATATCCCAGTTGTTTTTATGAAGATACCTGTTTAGTAATGGAATTAACATCTAAACTAAAATGTAGTAAATGTGTATTTTTCAATTTTACAGTCAGTTCTTATGTTAGAAACAAGATCGTTTGTCAGTTATATCAGGTTATTTTGAAGGCATATTATAAAATTCACATATGGTGGGTTAACACTAACAATTGGACAGTTTCAGGGGAAAAAACAATAAAAAGAGCTTCAGCTCATAAATAATTTCTTAGGTTATTCTTAAAATTCAGAATGTCCAGGAAACTTGCCTGCCCACATTCCCTTAGCAGACTTTCTCCCACAGCCTCTTTTGAGATTAATATCATCTCCAAAGGGGCAATGGCAAAGACAGTAATCTTCTGAACAAGACAGTCCTTCACCAAGCTTTACAGCTATCTAAAATATTTTGTCATTATTCGGTATTAAAGAGGTAGTTGATATCCTCACTGTTGTTACAGGGATTCACTTGGTGCTACAGTGTCATAACAATGGCTTTTATCACCCTTGCCATGCATTCTTTGGTATTTTCAACACTCTTTGGTAATGTTGCTGATCCTGGGCCGAACAGTATAATCCTGGTCACACTGAAAACAATGTTAAAACTCCCACTGACCTCAGTGGGGTGGGATTTCAGCCAGGAAATCCATCAAAGCACAGCATATAATACTGAACGTGATGTTCCATAGCTGCAAATGATTATCTGGCAGCGCAGCATCGTTTTCCACTGCACAGCAGTAAATGCAGTGGGCTTGAAGCTACTTCTCAATATGCAGCCTAAATCAAAACCTCTAAACCCAGAATTGAGAACGTTATAACCCTAAATTCAGAGCTGCAAATGCTTTCAGCTCAGCCTGATAGACAAAGGCAAACTTTCATAAACTGGAGGCTGATATGTCTGCAAAAGGAGCACATATAACACAATTACTTTGCATCCACAAATCCAGGCGTATATATAATTTTTTGGGTGTAAATCCATCTCTAGTTTTGTTGAAAATGTTGCCCTGTAAAATAGATAATGCTTTCCTTCAATAGAAGCTAAAATATGCAGCAATGGTAAGCCACTAAATGTCAAGAATTAACAGGTAAATATTCAAAGTCACAAAAGGCAGCAGGTGCCTGACTCCCTTTAAGACAATGGATGTCTGACTGCCATTTATGCCTTTGAATATTTTCCCCCGAAATGTGTTAGGGTTACATGAACTCAACATTTCTTTGCTTTTGTGCTCATCTGTATAATCATTTTGCTATAAATAAAATACTTTTTATAAATATATTGATATGAGACAGGGCAGAACATATTTCTCACTGTAAAGTTGAAGGCTACTTAGCAAAATTGAAGAGAATAAATAGAGTAAATCTGAATGGAGGAGCATTCAATAGCTACAAGAACCTCTGCTTACTTTGATTATGATGAGAAGAGAAAGAATATTTTATCATAGATGAAAAAAAGGAAAATCTTATGTGCCTACTTTGCAACAGTAAAAATAGAACATTATTCAGAAAGATATTATATAACACTATATATACCCCATCTTGAAAAACTTTATCAAATATAGCCATAACATGTTAACTTTTTATTATGAATAACCAACCATAGATCAAAAATAAGGAATAGATCAGGATATTCATATTTATCAAGGATATGCAATGTGGGATCAATTTTTAAACTTGGCACCTAGACACCCATTCCAGCCACTTTTAAATGCCTGAATCAACACTCTTGTTCCTAAAATGGGTATGTAGGGGTCAAATCCTGGCCCCATTGACATCCATGGCAAAGCACCCACTGACCCATTAATAGGACTGGGATTTCACCCTAGGTGGCTAAATACAGACTTAGATGACTGACTTTAGGTGCCCGCACTTGAAAATTGCATTCTTCATGCAATAATTTAGAGCCTATGTCAATGGAACTCATTATCTTTATAGGATCATAGTGTCCTGCTGCTTGATAAATATTCAGATGAAAGTAAGCTTTTCCTTTAAAAAAATTAAATTGGTTTGTAACAGTGCTTCTTTGAACTGGTTTGTACTGAAGCACTAACTTAGGATGCTTAACATTTTGTCTAATGGATGTCTGGATATTACAGTGACGGTTGCTCACTGTCCCATAAATAAATGGAGAACAGACTGTGTATGATTTACCCAACCCAAAGGAGGCCTATCTATAAAACTATCAGTGGGACATAATGTAAAAATTACCACAAAGAAAAAAAGCTTCAGGACAGTTTACTATTAAAATTTCAGAGTTGACCAAGACACGGATTTAGCATTCTATATAATTAAAAACAAGAAATAACTTTATAAATTTAGCACAGTACAGATGCCTCAGTAATTGAGTCTGGTTGTATTGTTTGTCTCAGTCTTGCAGCTGACTTCTGTCTCTTGATGATACTATGAAAAAATCAGCAGGAAATATGGCACTGTATAGTGTCTTGCAGGATACGTGGTAGCTTTTAACTTCTGCTGAATCTTAACTCTGCACCATGTGGCCAACACTACAGCTAGGGTTGTCATTTTGGAGCCAGCTGGGCCACAGTGACTTCAGCTACTTATAAGTCACATAGCTCCTGTGTTTTTCTGACATCACAACTAGAACTGGTTAAAATTTTGTCAAAAAACGGGTTTCAACAATAACAGAAATTTGTGGAAAAACTTATTTTTGTCAGTATCTGAGAAAATTAACATGAAAAACATTGACAATTTTTTTGAAATTTCTTTTAAAAAAGATGATTATTTCCCCCTCCACAAAAAAAGCTAAAAAAATAAAAAAACAAAAAAAATGTGAAAAAATTTAAGGAAATTCAAAAATTTTTATTTTTCCCTCAATTTTTTAATGAAATATACACTTTTTTAGTCAGTTCTATACACCATTGTGGCGGAGTGCTTTCCATCCACGCTTAGCAGGACATTTCAGGTGGGGTCCCACAGAGTTGTGTCATGGGTCCATTACTACTTAACTGTTGGATGATGGAGTATGCTTGTAAAATTTTTAGATGACACCAAGCAGGGAGAGTTTCCAAGCACTTTAGAGGACAAGATAAGAATTCAAAATGATCTTGATAAATTGGAGAACTAGTCTGAAAACAAAATAAAATGAAATAAAGACAAGTGTAAATTATTGCACTTAAGGAAAGAAATAGTAAATGCACAAATACACGAAGTAATACAAGCATTATACAGACTTCGCAGGAGAGAGCTTGATTTTACTGGTTATGATAACAGGGTGAGGAATGTCATTCACACAGTAAATACTTTTCCTAAGTACTGTGACACAGATCCTGAGACACCGGAGTGTAGCATGAATAAGTTTCACCATTTAACAGTGTGTGTGTGTGTATGTGCGTGCGCAGACCCAATAACTGGCTAGACAGTGGTATTGCGGAAAAGGATCTGAGGGTTATAGTAGATCACAAATTGAATATGAGAGAAAAATGTGATGAAGTGGCAAGGTAAATATCATTTTGGGGAGTGTTAACAGAAGTTATGTAACACACAGGAGGTAACTGTCCTGCTCTCTTTAGAGCTGGTGAGGCCTCAGCTGGAGTACTGTGTCCAGTTTTGGGCGCCACATGTTCAGGAAGATGTGGAAAAATACAAGAGAGGGGAAAAAAATGAAAATAGATTTAGAAAACCTAACCTATACGGAAAGGTTTTTAAAAGGGGCATGTTTAGTCTAGAGGAGAGAAGATTGGGTAGGGCTTTATAACAAAAGGTTGTGATAAAAAGGACAGTGATCAATTGTTCTCCATATCTACCAAAGGTAGGACAAATAGAAATCAGCTTTTTTTGCAGCATGGAAGATTTAGGTTAGAGATTAGGAAAATCTTTCTAACTATAAGCATACTTAAGCACTGGAACAAGTTACCTAAGGAGGTTGTGGAATCCCCATCATTAATGGCTTTTAAGAACAGGTTAGACAAACATCTACCAGGGTAGACTAGGTATATGTAATCCTCCCTCAATGCTGGCTGATAGATTAGATGACTTCTCAAGGTTCCTTTCAGCCCTACATTTCTGTGATTCTATGATTCACTTTGCTTAACTGTGCTTGTAGAACTGAATTCTGGGAGATTCTGAGTAATTATTGCATATTGGCCTGGGCACTATTCCTAGCAAAATGAGTCATGGCCACGTCTAACTTGCCCAAGGCTTCCTCAAATTATTGACTATCAATCTTTGCCTTTCCTCCTACATATGTTTTATCATTTGCATTACAGTAATACCTAGAGCAGTGGTTCTCAACCAGGGGTACCTGTATCCCTGGGGATACGCAGAGGTCTTCCAGTGAGTACAGCAACTCATCTAGATATTTGCATAGTTTTACAACAGGCTACATAAAAAGCACTAGCAAAGTCAGTACAAACTAAACTTTCATACAGACAAAATGAGAAAGTAAGCAATTGTTCAGTAACAGTGTGCTGTGACACTTTTGTATTTTTATGTATGATTTTGTAAGTATGTAGTTTTTAAGTTTTAAGGTGGAATTTAGGGGATGCAAGATAAATTAGACTCTGAAAGAGGTACAGTAGTCTGGAAATGTTGAGAACCATTGGCCTAAAGGACTTACTCTCAGTTGGAGCCTCATTGCACGAGGCCAGTGGATCTCAAACTTTTTTACTAGCAGCCCCTTTCACACAGCAAGCCTCTGAGTGCAACCCCCCTAATAAATTAAACACACTTTTTAATATATTTAACACCATGATAAATACTGGAGGCAAGCGGGGTTTGGGGTGGAGGTTGACAGCTCGCGACCTCTCCAAGTAATAACTTCATGACCCCCTGAGTGGTCCCAACCCCCAGTTTGAGAACCCCTGCACTAGGCTTTGTACATAGTAAGAGACCATACCAGATCCAAAGCGCTTACAGTCTAAATAGACAAGACATATAAAGTGTAAGGGAAGAAACAGGTGAAATGACTTCACCAAGGTCACAGGGTGGATCAGTGGCAAAGTCAGGAATAGAACCAGCTCACCTGAGTGCTCTATCCACTGGACCATGATGCTTCTCAGTGCTGTTTTTTTCCTGACTCCTCCTTTCTTAGCTTTCTTTCAGCCTGGTAAAATCTATGCGAAAACCCTAGGCCTGCAGGACAAAGTCTGCTTATATAGGGGCACCTTCAACACATGGGGGGAAAGCATTGTAGAGTGTTTGCAGGAGAGAGCTTGATTTTACTGGTTACGATAGGAGGGTGAGGGATATCTCTTCACACAGCAAAAAAATTTGCCTAACTACTGTGACACAGATCCTTTAATGGGGGTGTTCCATGATTGAGATTCACCAATTAACAGTGTGTGTGTACAGACCATGCTAAGGGGCTTATCCTCATCTGATGGCAATTGATTTACTTCAATGAAGTTGCATTGTTTTATACCAACGATACTCAGGCCACAGTGGTCCAGGAGCTACATTAGTGATCAACATTACCCAAAAGACTCATAGTAGGGTGAATTCATTGTTTCATTTACTATAGTACTATATATCCATATTTAAATAGTATGACAGGGAAAATATTTTATATCTATTAGGGCTGTTGATTAATCACAGTTTACTCACGCAATTAACTCAAAAAAATTAACTGCGATTAAAAAATTAATCAAGATTAATCGCACTCTTATACAATAGAATACCAACTGAAATTTATTAAATATTTTGGATGTTTTTCCACATTTTTAAATATATTGATTTCCATTACATCACAGAATGCAAAGTGTACAGTGCTCACTTTACATTATTGTTTTATTACAAATATTTGCACTGTAAAAATTATAAACAAAAGAAATAATATTTTTCAATTCACCTCATACAATGTAGTGCAATCTCTATTGTTAAAGTGTAACTTACAAATGTAGACTTCTTTTGTTACATAACTGCACTCAAAAACAAAACAATGTAAAACTTTAGAGCCTATAAGTCCACTCAGTTCTGCTACTTGTTCTGCCAGTTGCTAAGACAAACAAGTTTGTTTACATTTATGGGAGATACTGCTGCCTGCTTCTTATTTACAATGTCACCTGAAAGTGAGAACAGCGTTGACATGACACTTTTGTAGCCAGCGTTGCAAGGTATTTACGTGCCAGATGTGCTAAGATTCGTATGCCCCTTCATGGTTCAGCCACCATTCTGGAGCAATTAATTAAATCATACAGTACTGCAAAGAGCTGTAGGAGACACATTAAAAAGCCACTTGTGGCTCTCCAGCCTCAGTCTGAGCATCATTGATTTACACCATCTGAGCATCTCCCCATGTTTTTAAGCCAACCATCCCCCCAGTCAGTCAATGGACAGTAGAAAAGTTGGTGTGACCTTGAACTGAAAGCTTATAAGGTAATAGCATGCCAACCAGTGTGAATTACTATAAGAAAATGAAGTCACTAGACTCATCAGTACCATATTTTGACTGTTTTAATGCGAGTGATTTTTACTGGTTCTCTAAGATCTCTTTTGTATCAAAGCTTAATTTGTATATGATAATTTATTGCAACATTTCTTACTGTGATACCTCTAAGCAGATAGGCAATGCATTTGAAATGTCCGTTTTTATCTAAGAAAGTAACTTCATAAAGCATTACTTGCAATTGTTTAGCATTCCTGTGTCAATCAAAACATAGTTCATCCATGTCACTTTTGGATGGCATTAATTCACAGAGGAAACTTAGATGTTACTCTCCAGTCTGTGACTCTCCTACACAGATTCAAAAGACAAAGGCTGAATTGTCTGCTTCTAAGGAAAAACTGCTGGAGGCACTTCTTTTGTGTTCCTAATGAACACCATATGAAAACAGTCATAGAACAACTCTACTCATATGCACTGGTTTATTAAGTCATGATATATAGGCTGCCCTTTTTGGCATGCCTGGGTACATATGACAGTAGTGAGATAACAGTGGCCAATTTAATTACAGGATATTTTTTGTCATGAAGCTACTGATATATTGCTTTGATTGAAATTTTTAACATGGAGTGTGTGAGAGCATGTACATCTAGCTTAAAAGATCTATCAACCAGTGCAGAAATGTGCAAAGGGAATAATGTTTAATTACTCTAAATGCTATTAAATCAGTGCCATTCCTTCATTAAACTGGAAAGTTAGATTTTTTTAAACAACAAATATTGTTCCTTTGAATTTAAAGTTTCTTCTATGCACGGTATGATAGGCTGTTTAGAGGGCCAGGGAGCCTACCAGTTAGTGCACCTCACCACCAGCCCCTTTTCTTTCTGTCAGGGCAGTAGAGTGCCTGTTTCTTGACCCTAAGCCAGGCGAGTTTTGGCATCCACCCATGTCTGGGCCTTCACCCTTAAGGTTGTGAGGGGAGACACAAGCCTCCATCTCCACCACATACCAGCCCAGGGTCCTGCAGGAAGCAACACCAGAAGGGTCCTCCGTGCAGAGAGACTAAGTCCACTATGCTGAGCTACTTCCTACCTCCTCCAGATTGAGGTATGGCCCGTATTGTCCAAGCAGAAGAGTCCAAATGAGCAGAGTCCTGTTCAAATGGGGTGGTGGTTGGAAAAAACACTGCCTGTGGGCCTTACACACTCTGTTGTCCCCTCTAAGGTTCATCCTTCTGCATGGCTTCCTGAAGGAAGACTCACCAATTCAACACCTTTGACTGGGATTCTGAGCTCCTTTTAACCTGCTCCTCTACCTGGAGTATGCTTGGCAGAACTGGAGAGGCGGGGCTACATGGGCCCAGTATTGCCTTTTAACTCCTTCAGGCCCAGTGTGAGGTTTATATAGCCTATCTCACAGGAGTAGGAAGAATGGTCTAGTACAGTGTTTCCCAAACTTGGGATGCCGCTTGTTTAGGGAAAGCCCCTGATGGGCTGGACTGGTTTCTTTACCTGCCTCATCTGCAGGTCCGGCCAATCGCAGATCCTGCTGGCTGAGGTTTGCTGCTCCAGGCCAATGGGAGCTGCTGGAAGCAGCACAGGTTGCGGGATGTGCTGGCTGCCACTTCCAGCAGCTCCCATTAGCCTGTAGCAGAGAACTGTGGCCAGTGGGAGACGCAATCAGCCAGACCTGCGGACGCAGCAGGTAAAGAAACCGGCCCAGCCCACCAGGGGCTTTCGCTAAACAAGTGGAGTCCCAAGTTTGAGAAACACTGGTCTAGTAGACAGGGTACTGGGCTAGACTCTGGAGACCCTGGTTCACTTCCTGGTTCTTCCAGAGACTTCCTCCATGATCTGGTGCAAATCATACTTCCTCAGTTCACCATCTATGAAATGGGGATAATGTTTCCCATTTCATAGGAGCGCTGGCAGGGTAAAGTCAGTTAATGACTGTGATGCCCTGAGATACTTGCAGTGAGGAGGGTTATATAATAATACATAGGTGCTCTGTAGCACATTTTCTCCACAGACCTCAAAGATTTTACAAAGGAAGTTGGTATTGTTATCTCTATATTATAGGTGGGGAAACTGAGGAACAGAAAGGATAGTGACTTGCCAAAGATCATCCAGCAGGCCAGTGGAAAAGTTAGGAATTGAATTCAGATTTCTTGAGTCCCCCATCCACTAGGTATAAGTACCTAGAAAGACATGCTTGATAATAAAGATACGTGTAAAAGGAAATTTGGGCCCTAATACAAAATAGATAAAACCCTTACATGAACTATTATGATATAATGTCAATATAGAAGTGAATCTACTATTTACTATGTAATCTAGTCTAAGGACATTTTTTCTAGCTATATATAAACTCTGGGCTAGATAATCAGTTTGCAATTTAGTCTAGGGTAAGGAGCAGTGCATTACTGCGTGGTCTCTGGAGCAGGCCAAGAGAGAGATTGTGATTTCTTGAGCCACAATCTCCCTCCTGGTCTCCTGCTACTCTGGAGAGGTAATAAACTCTGGCAGGTCTATATCTGTAAGAGTATCCAGTCCCCAATGCATTGGCATAATTATATAACTGAACGTGTTGGATAAGTCAAGTCAAAGTTCTGTTGCGAAAGGGGTGTTGGACACAGTGGCTGCCCTAGAGGAGATCACTTATCTTTTATAAGTAGAATACAAGTATCAGAGGGGTAGCCGTGTT
Organism: Gopherus flavomarginatus; assembly: GCF_025201925.1. Taxonomy (NCBI): domain Eukaryota; kingdom Metazoa; phylum Chordata; order Testudines; family Testudinidae; genus Gopherus; species Gopherus flavomarginatus. The sequence goes on from NC_066618.1 coordinate 200,719,717, forward strand.
AGTCTGGATCTGTAAAAGCAGCAAAGAGTCCTGTGGCACCTTACAGACTAACAGACATTTTGGAGCATGAGCTTTCGTAGGTAAATACCCACTTCGTCGGATGCATGTATTAAGTAGAATACAATTACAGATAGGATGTGTTTCCATATATGATTTTTTTTTAATTCCTAATTAATTTTTATTTCTTCCAAAGATGCTAGTCTTCCTGTGAAGGTAACTCAAGTTTAATCCATGTGTTCTAATGACAGAAACTATGTTTCATAATAAAACCCTTTTCTGGAGGAATGGGGTAAACCATAGAGGCTTTCGATCCAGTAAAAATGTCTCCCTACTAAATCTTGGTATAGAAAGAACAACTGACAACACCAGAGTGACAGCTTGGACAAAAGTAATAGTATAGAAGATGACTTTCTGAACATCAATTTGCCAGCATGTGTCTGAAAGTTTCAGAAGGACTAACCACCACCAGACTGACATTACCATGCTTGCTGTTAAAGATAGCTTTCAATCAGTGAAGAATGGGCTGCAGGAAACTAGCATCAAAAGCCAGTGAAGTGAAGTAATGATTTATTTATGTGCAACCTGTGATATGACTATGACATATGAGAATATGACTTGCACAGTTGAGAGGGGTGTTCTGAAGAAATATTGCAACAGTTTGAAAAAAAATGAGTGCTTGCTACTGAAAACATTATATTAAAGTGAAAGAGATAATAAATATCTCTAAAGGTGACAGTTCAACAGTTCAGCTCCACGAGGTCACAGGTTAGTGACAGCTTTCAATGTCATAATGGATTTTTCCTATAAAAGGCTTGATAATTAAACAAAGCACCGCTGAAATAGTTAATGTTATGTTAACTTGACAGTACTTTACGTTTAAATATTTAAGCTTTCACAGTCAGATTCTCTTTGCTTCAACGTGAAGCAAGAATATAATCTATTTATGTTGTCAGAGGAACATTAGCAAAAGAACTGTTACATGAACAGTTATTTAAAGTTGTGCTTCTTCCAACTTAAATCTTACCCTATTCTGTCTGTTTAATATGGTCACTAATAGCATGACATCCTGCACCCATACCACTTCCGGCTGTTACATTATCAGATCTTGTCAGATATGTGGAAAAAGCTTAGCAGCATCAGCTTCAAGTCTGAAATACCTTAACTCTTTGGAACTACAGGGTCAAATACAGGATATGGTCCACTCAGCCTTTCATCCTTTTTGGGTAGATAAAGACTAGAATCTGCATTCCAGGGCCAAATTCCTTTATACTATAAAGTTTATAGGCAGGGCTGGCTCCACAAGCGGCGAAAAACAACAAACAAACAAAAAACAGATCAGCCGCACTTTGGCAGTGGGTCCTTCATTCTCTCTCTTTCTCTTCGGCAGCACTTCAGCGGCAGCTCAAACAGGAAGAGAGGGACTGAGGGACCCACCACCGAATCCCGCAGAAGACGCAGATGTGCTACCCCTTTCTATTGGCCACTCCAAGCACCTGCTTCCTTAGCTGGTTCCTGGAGCCAGCCCTGTTTACATGCTACAGAAGGATATAGCTTGTGCTGTCCTATGCAGGGATTCTTGGGAACTGGTTCAGCCCTAAGGGTTGCCCTAAGTGCAAGAGCCCTGGTGTTAATATATTCTACATTTTAGTGCAGAAACTGCTTCTGACTCACCCCAGCTCCACTCCTGGATTGGGGCCTTCTGCAACGATGGTATGTACATTCAGCAGAGTAGACTCCCCTGATCCTGCATGGGGCCTTCTGCTCCAGGCATATTCCCCAGAATGGGGACCTCATGCATTAGTGACATTTCGCAGAAGGGGCTTCAGTAGAGGAGTGAATTCCCCTGCTTGTGCAATGAAAAACTTTCACTGAAGTTAGTGGGAGTTCTGAGTGCACAGGGAATGCAAGATTGGCCCCCAAATGAGTCATGCCATGCAGTTCACTGTGTGGAAGGTCTTTTGGGAGAGAACCTTGACTCCAAGGTCCCCTTCAACTTGTGTGGACATGGAAATCTCACAGCACTTTTAGTATAAGTAGAGGTTTGCCATGGTACCTTGGTCAACATTTATTCTTTCATCTCACTGTATTACAGAGGCTCGTAAGTTGCTGCCCTCCGTGGCAGAGGTGGAAACATTTCAGCGGTGTTTTACATATATAGTTGAGAAGTGCTATACACATGTAGAATGTTATTCTTGATAAATCAATACTTGGATGGGATTCAGCTGAGAAGAACCCTAATGTTATAGGAAGCTATGTTAGTGATTATAAGGGGCTGATCCTGGGGGGTGTAAGTTCAACAGGAGTTGTAAGTGCTTAAAATCAAGCCCTTAGCTGGTAGCACTCTTCCTCCTTATGAGTGAGATCCTTAGGATAGGGCCAGATCCTCTGTTACGAGCCAGATGCACACATAGCCCAAGTTTATGGGGGGGTTGTAGGGGACAGCCTCAGAAAGTTCATCTTTTCACTTTGTGCTGGTCCAGTTCCCATAGGAAAGATAGACAAACCTCCAGTCCCTTACTTCTCCTGTCTATTCTTATGGTAGTGAGGACCTTAAAAAAGTACTAGGGCTCACTGATGGACCATGGATCATAATTTGAGAACCACTCATTTAATCTAGTTATTTTTAAATTAGCATTTTATAATTAAAATGTTCACTATTTCTGGGTTAACACTCTTATCTCCTATGAGCATTACACCACAGTTAATTATGCATCTGATGAAATTGGTATTCACCCACGAAAGCTCATGCTCCAAAACGTCTGTTAGTCTATAGGTGCCAAAGGATTCTTTACTGCTTTTACAGATCCAGACTAACACAGCTACCCCTCTGATACTTGACACAGTTAATTATGTTAACCTATAGTAAAATGCTAATTTAAAAATAACTAGATTATATGAGTAAATTAACAAATACCTTTTTATCTATAGGCACTCCCAACAGCTTCAGCTCTGGACTAGAATACCAGGAATTATTATCAAAAGATAGCAATTAACCATTAGAGGTCATAGATACGATTGTGGCTTTCAGGTGCTACCGTTAGATGCATATTAAATAATAATTTATTTTTGTACCAAAGATTTTCAGTGACCTTTGTGCTTTACAATGGTATCTGGCATTAACATTTAGGGGCAAATCCTAATCCTAGTTTGTAGCCCACAAAATTGGGCTGTGTGTTGATGAGTTGCAAAGGGAAGGAATCCTCCTCACTAAGTCCTGGAATAGCATCTCTGTGCAGACACGCAGTAAGAGTTTCCATAGCTCTTATAAACTGTGCCTTGAATGGCTAGTAGATCCATGTAGTCATGAATCCACCAGATCCACTCACAAAGCTCCCTGAGTGCTGTGAACTAGGGACCAAGATACCGCCCCCCCCACACACACACACAAAATCACATCACCACAAAGCACGAGAGATGCAATGGGGTGCCAGCACATTGCTGTCCTTCATGAAGTGGTTCTGATATCATTAGGGGCCTTCTTTACAGCCATGAGATGAGGAAAGGGAGAGACAGGATTTGTCCTTAAAGAAAAGTCACATAAAATAGAAAACAAAAATAAAATCCCTGCAGAAATTCCATGGCTTTTTTGAGGGAAACCCTTCTGATTTTCCTTTCTAATTTGTTTGTTTTAGAGGTGACTAGCAGTGGCCCTGATTCAGTAAAGAACGTAAGTATATGCTTAACTTGGGGGGCATGCTTAAGAGCTTTGCTGAATTGGAGGCATTTTCATAGAAATCAGTTGGGTGCATTTTTAAAATTATAACAGGCAGTTTGCTATGCTCTTAACTTGTTTCTAAACAAAATATTGAGAGTTATTGTGGTCATGACTTGAGTCCCAGCTTGAGTAGACATACTGATGCGCTCATTGAGCTAGCGTGCTAAAAATTGTAATGCAGCCATGTTACCATGGGCACTGCAAGCAGCATCACAGGGTAGCTACCCTAAGTTGAAACCAGCCCACACCATGTGGATACATACCTGGGTGGTTAGTCCCTGCCACTGCCCACGTTACTGCAGCTATACTATTGAGTATGTCTACTCGAGCTGGGAACACCTCGGCATAGAAATAGCCTCAAAGTGCTATTGAGCATGCAAACAGCATAGGAAGAGAGCTAGGCTTTTGGTCAACCAGATGGAAATGAAAAACTATAACAAAGACTAGTGTCAAATCATGAGACATTTTCTTTAGATTCCAGCTAGGGCTGGGTAGGAAATGGCTGTCCCATTCCATAAATATCTTTGAGAAGTTCCTCCCAAATCAGGATGAAAAAAATCAATCTTGAAAATGTTTGTGACTCAAAATTTCAAAACAAAATCCACTTCAAGTCAATCAGAACATTTTGTATTGATTTTGACCATTAAAAACAATCACTATAATTATCTTCAATTTCTAAACAGAAAAGTTGTTTAGAGACAGAAAAATGTTTGAAACTTTTCAAATTTTGTTTCAATCAAAAAATTTCACAAAAAATTACCCTTTCCCATTAGAGTTTTGGTTTCAGAAAATTGGCATTTTCCAACTGTCCACTGTCTGGAGTGGCTCACAATTGTAATTGCCTATTTCAGGGAAGACTGACAAAAAGCAAGGGCAGACACCCCAAACTAATGGTATATTCTATTATTAGATTTCACTAAGCCAGTAACAAATGTGAACTCCTGAATCATTATAGCAGTCTTACCATGCAGTCACAGACAGTCCCCTTAGGCCTTGGCTACACTCACACTTTACAGCGCTGCAACTGGGGTATGAAAAAACACCCCCCTGAGCGCTGCAAGATACAGCGCTGTAAAGCGTCAGTGTAATCAGGGCAGCGGCGCTGGGAGCGCGGCTCCCAGCACTGCACGCTACACCCGTAAGGGATGTGGTTTACATGCAGCGCTGGGAGAGCTCTCTCCCAGCGCTGCCGCTCTGACTACACTCACACTTCAAAGCGCTGCCGGGGCAGCGCTTTGAAATTCCAAATGTAGCCATTCTCCAGCCTCTCTTATCACCCAGACGAAGTGAACTTTCTGATAAAAGGTTATTTAAACCTAAAATCACACCACATCAGGTTTCTCCCAGTCCCATGAGACCAGTCACTTACCCCAAATCAATTGGTATTCCAGATCTTACCCAAAAGACAACACTGGCTGCCAATTCTATAGCAAACGAACTATAGGTTTAGTAGCTTTAAAAAAAAAAAAGAAAAAAAGAATGAGAGTTATTAAGAGGTTAAAGCAGATAAAATATAACAGGTGAGTTTGTAAGTCCAAAATGGTGGTAGTTTCCCAAAAGTCTTTTCAGAGCTACCCAAAATAACTCTGGGCATGTCCATCTTCTTATTCAGTGATTCTACCTTGTTAGATTCCAAACAGTCCAGACATAAAGGATCTTCCTTTGAATCAGTACTTACCAGTATATCTTTTTTTCCAGACAACTAAGTGTTTGTATCCACACAATGGCCAATTGCTTTGAATTTAGCACCCTTCTTCATTTGCATTTGATTAGTTATTTAGTCATTGGGATATACATAATGTAAATGCTTGCCATTACATTATAATAGGAATAGATAAGCGAAAACAATACAAGTACATTCCAATAGATTTCATGACGTTCTAACACCTGAATACACTGTTACATTAACACACTTTGATCTAGAGTTATTTAATTATCAGGAATGCATAATATAAATGTAATGTAATAGTAAACAACAGGATATTGATAGGCAAAAACAATAGAATTAATATCTCCTTTGATCTCTATCAACACACAAGTGAATTGGCCTGAATATATATTAATACATATAACTCCTTTGACAGTCGCACACAAGTGAATTCTTAGCCAACTTTAGAGAGAACCTGTGCTGATTTATAATTTGGTGTGGAAATAGTGTGAAATTAATTGCCCCCCCCAGTTTCTGACAGTTTTTTTTATCATAATAATTCTTTTTCTGATTACAATGTTCCCTGCTGATCACCAGAATAGTCCCTCTACCTTCAAATATATGAATCTAAACTTTAGTTGGTCTCCCAAGGTTTGCTTTGAATTTCAGGGTTCGAAAGCAAAATTAAAAAAGGGCAAACTCACCATGAAATAAAAATCTTTTCATAAAACCTGTGAATCAAAAACAACAAGTTCTACATAGCTATAGTCCAGTCTCATTTCATGCTTCTCCTGGTGTGCAATCCAGATCTTAACCCAACAATAAAATAAAAATTGTATCCACCCAGTAAACCAACACTGAATTACATTTCCCCATGACATAAAATATATGAAAAGGGCTAGATTCTCATTCTCTTTGGTGTGTTGGTTTTAGTTTTATCCTGTAGCTGATCAGACTTCTATAGTTTGTAGAAGTTGCATTCTTAACGTTCAGTCTCTGGAAAAAAATCACAGGAATTTCCTAGGATAGTTTGGTTAGTTTTCATCTTCACTGGGAGGGACAGCGTCAAGCTGGGTATTGCTCTGCATAGAGCTGATCTTGGTCATAATTTGCACAAATATAATCAAGCTTTGAGAAAATTAGTCATAGAATAAACAAAGCAATAATGCATCAAGTGTTCTCCATGCCACGGTAGTTTAACGATAGTCTCACTTTATGTGTGGGTCTTTTGTTTCTGGATCTGGGAACAGCATATGGGCAATTCCCCTAACCCTCAGAGGTCAGATTCCTTTATATCTGACCTCCACATTACAAACAGCAAACAAGGCCACTTGTGAGCTTTCTCTATTTATTATTGTTATTCATGCAAATCCTTGAATGGTACTATTTAGGACAGTTATTGTTTTAACCTAAGTTACAGTTCATGGCAAATGTATGCAAATAGACAATATATTGAGAGACGAACAAACAAAATATAAAGTTAACAGCAACATAATATGTAATAGAACTTTATTATGAATTTCTCCATGATATATTTAGTTATGGTAAGCAAAGAAAGGTTATAAATATTATACCAAAATGTATTATGTTCCCTCATTTTCATTTCTTTTTGTGTTTTCTCTTTCTTTCTTTGCTATTTTTGAAGGGGAAAAAAATCACACTACAAATATAATAGTGAATATATATGGTATATGGAACAGGTATTACAGACAATGTAATAATGACAATGCTTTTGTACATCAGAATGTAACTTACAAAGAAGGCTAAGGTTAGCTCAAATTGTTACAAGAGGAAAAATAAAGAATAGCCATTATTGTCAATAAGAATCAAAGGACAATACATTCTGAGGTCCAATAACATTAATGTTTGATGCAGTGTAAAAAATGAGTGGTGCCCAAAATTACAGACAATTGTACGATTTTGTCTTGGTTTATCAGTGGGGAAAGGGGATCAGTGTAGTGAGTTTCTCCACAGCAAGAATATCTCAGAAGTTGTTGAACCAAGTATCTGTGGCGGGAACATGAGGGTCATACTACTCAGAAGCTATGGAAAGGTAAGCCGCAAAGAAAAGCAAATAAAGGAGGGGATCCAATTTATTAGTGTAACCAGAGTTACCAAGCCCCAGAAAGGCAATGGGCATACTAAATTGTACAGAAAACTCCAGAAACCAAGTGTGTGTTGTGTTGTGTGTGTGTGTATTTGTAAACGTTTCCAGAAAGATTTGGTCTAGTTTGCAGTCCCACCAGAGACGTTTAAAGGATCCTATGGAATGATTGCATTGCGAGCATAGGTCTGATTCAGTGTGGTACATTCTATAATATGATTGTGTGGTATCTAATGCAAAGTTTGTCATGTCAGGAGTCTTTGGAAGGATCATGATGTACTGAGCATTGTTGTTATGGTAATGTTATAGGTTGTAATTTCATGTATACAATTATGAGGCTGAAAATGTGTCAGAGACTCCTCTTGGGATAACAAACCTGGTGCATATCAATTTCTTTGTTAAATTGATGAACACATACAAGCTTCAAAGAATCCTGTGGCACTTTATAGACTAACAGACATTTTGGAGCATGAGCTTTCGTGGGTGAATACCCACTTCATCAGATGCACATAAGCTTGCAGTGTCCAGCAGGCATTACTGGACACTGTAAGATGGAGGTTCCTAGGGTTGTGTCTGGGACTAGAAATATTGGCTAATGGCATTTGGTTGCACAATCCAAGGAGCAGCTTACATGCCAAAGGCTGTTTGTGAACAGCCCAGGAGAGGGGATTCTCACAGCAGAACAGGGTAAAGCTGGCTCCCAGAGTAAAGGATTGGAGTGACCTAGCAGATCATCGGTCCATATAACACCAGAGGAGAATGTCACAGTCCCCTGAAAATTGGCCCCCTTCAAGTTGTATCAAGTTGGGCCCCCCAAAATGGAGGCACTCAAAACACTAGTCACTTTTGAAAATGTAGTCCTAAAACAGTAACATATTTAAACACACCATGTTGATACAGTTAAAGGCAAAATCAAGAGTACTGGGAATTTAGGATTCAGTATTCTTTCTTGTTGATGATAAAGTGGACTGCACAAATTGGAAGTAGAGAATGTGAAAAACAGTATCCTACAGTAGCCAAGAGATGGACTACATGCTCTGATAAGTTTGTAACATAAATGATTCTATATGACTCATCGCTTGTTTACAAAATGGGTTTGACTTGTGTAAATCTGACGTTAGGTGATATAACTGCTTTAGGTTCTTTTCAAATAATGGTATTTATGCCAGGCTTATTTATAATAACAATTGTCCTCTGGAACTTGATCTTCTTGGAAGGGCACTTACTTTCTGTAAAAGAATAATATTCTGTATTTCATGAATAGGGAGTGGGGGAAATCCAGCAATTAATGATAAACTACTATGTATGCGGAGAATGCAGAACACACAAGTGACAAAATATCTAGGTAGGAATTATTATTCATTGTTATGGCTAAGACAATGAGTTTATGAATTTATTCATAAATTCAGGTTAATCTTAGTATCTCAATGTTGAGCTTATATTTAGAATGGGACACAAACTCTATTAAATGTCTGCAAATTAAATTTAAAAAATAAGAAGATGGCTTCGTCAAATTTGGCTAGAAAGTTTGCTTCCATCCATTCTTCCATGTAGAGATTGCCCTATAGAGCAATCCTATCTTAAAAGTGGTGTAAAAACCTTGATGTGGAGAGATTGGATGGAAAGAGGAATCTTGACTGTGTTACAGCTAATTGACAATGATAAATTTAAACCATTTGTAGATCTTCATAACAATTTGGCTTGCCCTGCTCCAGATCATGGAAATATCTTCAGACAAAGCATTTACTTATGAATGTATTTAGACCAGATGCATTTGGAGCTTTTATTATTTTGGAGGAAACTTCTTGGATTTACTCAGCCAGCAGTATCCTTTTATGACTTTCTGGCCCCAAAACTCTGCCAAAGATTGATAATTTGAAAGTTGCTTGGAGCAGAGATTTAGATACATACGGTAACTGTCTCCATTTCAATGAAATACAATTGTCTCTAATGTTGAAAGGCAACTATAGACTGAGACTATGGCTTATTCACCAAAAGACACTGGTCCCCACATAGACTAATGGTAATGTCATAAATGCTGAGCACGGTTAGATATGTAACTCCCTTGGTGCTACATTAGCTCATATGTTTTGAGAATGCCCCGGTATCAAGAATTTCTGGTCTGAGGTGGGTCAAAGTACCAATTTATATTGGATGTTAAGTTGGAGCCCTCCCCCTTAAGTTTCTTTTTTGGATATATTCCTGATACCTGGAGGTTACCTGATAACAAGGCAGTGTGTTTCCAATGCACAGCTTTGGTAGCTAAACAATTACTTCTGCAAAAGTGGAAAAGTTGATCCCCAGTAAATATTGATGTTTGGCTCAGTGACATGGCTGACCTTACAGCTAACAAACAAGTGGCATTCCACAGAAAGGCAATGCCCGAAAAATTCAAAACAAGTTGGGATGACTTTTTCAAGGTCCTCTCCTCCCTTTATCCTAACTTTATTTAAGTTGAGTATTATGATGAATCTGGTATTTTGGTATATTTGTTGTGTTTGGAAAAATTAATACAACATTATAAATAATCAAAAAGGAGATGGATAGGAAGTAGTGCGTGGAAATCCCTACTCTATAACATAATGAAGAGAAACTTCTCTCTTTCCCCCTTTTTTCTGCTTCTCAGCTTTATTTCCTTTTTGGGAAAGGCATAAGGGAATTACCATATTTAATATATATGAATAGAAGTAATAGGCTCATCACTGTTAAGGGTACAACTAAGTTACATTATAAGTCCTGCTTTTAGCTCCTCTGTACCTTTGACTTGGAAAATTTATTTGGACTGAAAATGGCCAGGTTTATCCTTAAGGCAAAAGAACATTCTGCTATATAATGTAAATAAGCAAGGTCAAACTCTTTCTGAGTTACAGTTCACTAGGAATTTTATCATTTATCTATTGTGTCTTTGTTGTTGTTCTAGTCCCAAAACAGCTATAGCTATTTGAGAGATTGTATAAATTCTGAGTGTATCTAAATATAGATCTACATTCTCTTAGCTCCATTTCCTTACTTGCAAATGTTTACTTTGGGCCAGATACTTGGCTGGTGTAAATTAGCTAGTTCCATTGACTTCAATGATGAATGAGGATGGACTTAAGTACTTGCTTAAAGTTATGCACGTTTTAATGCTTTGCTGAATTGGAGTCTAAATCTATAAAACATTCTGACCCTATTAACTTCAACAGAGCTATGTCACTTTGCCCCAGCTAAAGATTTGGCCCTTTTATTTAAAACTGTAGTGCTCCTTGGTATGTAAATACAGTTGCAACCGTAATTTGAAATCAGAAATTTTCTGTCTCTTTTATCTGATATTTTATGTGAATATTTTGGATTACATTATACTTTACTGTTTTATGCCTGGAATGCTATAGCCAACCTAAAACCTTATAGAACCTACAAAAGCTCTCATATCCAGCAACCTTATGTTATCTTTCCATGTCTGCAAAATCTTACAAGGAATTCTTCCCATGCCATCTGCCAGCACTAAGCACTGAAGTGTACTCTACCACTTTGAGACACTGCATTAGTCACTGAAACTCTTCTGACTCACTGTTGAGCCAAATTAGTTGAAATATCAATACCTTTTCTTCCCAATACTAGTTTTATCCAAGGCTTTAATAGTGTTTACTTTATCTAGGACAGAGACTCTTTTTGAAGTTCTGAACATTTTCTTTCACAAGGAAGCTTTATTAATAAAAGTTTACAGGCAAAATGCTGTGCCTACATTTTTGTCTGACTCATCTATTATCACATAGACTGAGAGACTTTTTTACATCTAGAATCTACTAAAACTTCAAAATGGTTTAGAATCTTTCAAAGCAAGAATTTTGCATTCCTAGCAGCTCATCTTAATGGGAAAAAAATTACAGCTACATTAGCATTCTGTGTCATGAAAAACTGCTAAGATAAGATTTATCATACCAGATCAAAGCACTGGTTCAACATCCTGTCCAAGTTAAGTCATCTGCTTCCAGCCGTAGCCAATATGTGATGTTTCATATGAAAGTGAACCCTTCTACTCCCTAAGACAGAGTTCATTGTGAGGTACTGTACATAGTGTTGACAGTTTGGGAGACACAACTGCATCCTAACCTGTACAAGTCATCATCTGAGTCCCTATGCTGCTCTAACCCATGTGAGGCTGGGTTGGAGCATAATCAGGGATCTGTAACAGTATCTCTGATATCCTCATTTACCTCCTTACACTAAGCCCTATTAAACCAATGAGTTCAATTAAAATAGCTCCCCAAGTCTTAGAAGTGGACAGAGCTTTTGACAAGGCACTTATGTGTGTGCCTGTGCATCCGCACACACATAGTAGCCCAAGGCCTTTATTTTGTTTATTTGCAAATTGAAAAAATGCCTTTTGTTTTCTCTTTGTATAACCACCTACACCCCCTCCTCCCAAAAATAACCTTGGAAACAAAGCCTGGGAACAAAATCTCTTGAGGAAAGGACTTTATTGCTGTTAGACTGGGTTAGCCCACTATTCTAGCTTAGAAGATAATATTGCATTTTATTAACAATGAATAATTCCTGATAAATATTAAAGTGACAGTGCATTCTTGGAGTTCCATTGACTTCATTCATAAACTACTCGAGCTCTACTTTCATGGCTTATGGTGTCAGTGGAATTTCTTTAGTAGTGAATTATCTCTCTGGTATTCTGAAAGGCCTTTATGTATTACTGTATATTTCACTGTAAATATCATAGTATCCCCCTAGTGTAATTAAGGTTGTCTTGGTGTTTTCTTAGTAAGTTCCATTTTCTGAAACAAGTAATTTGCCCAAAACCAAAATGTAACACAATCAGGTTTATCATACAAGTTCTCAGACCTGGAGACCATTTAAAATAAATTGCACAATAATGCTTAGGTCATTTTTGACTTGGTCTGTTTAAGTAAAATATAAAATGGAAATGTATAGGGATTAGATAGTATGAAAGACTTGATTAACATTTTCTCACCATATTTTGAGTCTTTACATCTTTTGAAGGACAATTCACTCTTTAGATGAAATTCATCCCTATGCAAACAGCCAGGACAAAGCCTATATGCCACTTGGGTCCAGCCTAGGTTCTCAAAATAGGGTTTCAATGGGACTAAAGCAATATATAGATCTTATGTTGGCTTTATGCTTCAGGGTGAATTTAATCACTGGGATGAAATCCTGGCCCTATTGAAGTCAAGGGCAAAACTCTCATTGACTTTAAAAGGGACAAGTTTTCATGTTTTCATTCTTTATATGTAATTGGTAACTGGGCAATCAGGTGTAATTTTATGTGTTCCAGTTTAAAAAATATACTGATAAAATTAAGACAGTTCACAGAAGGGTTACTAGGAAGATAAACAGCTTGAAGGAATTGATGTATGAGGGAAGATTAATAGAAATGAATATGTATAGCTTGCATTAGGAAAAGGAGTATGAGATGGATGACATGTTATCAGTCTATAAATATGTGAAGGTTGTTAAAATCAAGGAGGGGGAGGAATTGTTCATAAGGATGTCAGGAGAAAAAATGTAGGCATATGAAATGATATACATAAAAAAAGATTAATCATCAGAAAAAAAAGTTTCAAGTAAAAACATTTAGAATATAGAATAATTGCATGAGGTCCAAAGTGAGCGATCATCAGAAACAGTAAAATAGGCTAAATAAAACCTTATAAATATTCAGTGGGGACATTATGATCCCTGTAGTAAAAGTGAACTAGAAGATTTTCCCAGTCTTTTACACCTCTACTATTTAGCCTGAGATTTTTAAAAACTAATCTTAATGGCAACTAGGCATCCAGATCCTTTAGGTGGTTATGAAAAGTTTCATCCCTAATCCGTGATTCTGCATACAATAGATCTCACAAAAAGATATGCTGAAAGTGTTCTGATGATCTAAAGGATGGTCTTTATCTTCCCTTTCCTTAGTCATACAGTTCCAGCATTGTTTGTTCTATTTTCTCTTAGGCCATGGCTACACTTACAGTTCTGCAGCGCTGGTAGTTACAGCTGTGTTCGTACAGCTGTGTAGGGCCAGCGCTGCAGTGTGGCCACACTGACAGCTGCCAGCGCTGCAGTGTGGCCACATTTGCAGCATTTGCAGTGCTGTTGGGAGTAGTGCATTGTGGGCAGCTATCCCAGCATTCAAGTGGCTGCAACGTGCTTTTCAAAAGAGGGGGGTGGGGTGGAATGTGACAGGGAGCGTGGGGGAGACAGAGAGAGTGGATTTTTGGAGTTGACACTGTTCTCAGCTCCCTGCCTTGCAAGTTCTAAGGACTGGAAGACACACAGTGCCTACCTTCAATCATTTTAAAAGTTCTGACCCCTTCCCCCACCCCTCTCTCATTCACTAAATGCAAATTATGTAATTCTAAATACCCGTCAGACCAGATAAGCATCTGCTCAAAATGGACTTCCCCCTCCCCCTCTGCCGTGTGAGCATGCTGTTTCTCTCTTCAAGCAAACAGCTGTGAACATTCCAAAGTAATTCCCCTGCCTGCTTCCGCTCGCTCAGCAAACAGGAGCTGTGTTTGTTTTTTAAATAAGCAGTTTGGCTGAACTCCGAGCTCTCCCTTTCTTCTGGTTTGTTGTGGACAGGAATTCTGGGATACCTCCTTATACCCCGGAGGTCAATAAAAGCGCTGGTGAGGTCCACACTTGCTGATCCAGCGCTGGAATCGCTACACCCGAGGCTCGACCGGGTGTACAGCCAGCGCTGCAACCAGGGAGTTGCAGCGCTGGCCGTGCTTTGCAAGTGTGGCCACATCCTAAGTTGCAGCGCTGTAACCCCCTCACCAGCGCTGCAACTCTCTAGTGTAGCCATGGCCTCAGATAGCAGGTTTAGCAATTCAGGCAGGTCCATTAAGCTTTCTTTTACACATTTCTGTAAGGGACAGGCAGGATATCAATACTATTCCATCTGACTGCCCATTGGATTGTGTAAACAGTGCCTATATTTGTAGGTGTGAGCAGGGTGCTTTTACAGCTAGGGCCATGGCTACACTTACAGTTCTGCAGCGCTGGTAGTTACAGCTGTGTTTGTACAGCTGTGTAGGGCCAGCGCTGCAGTGTGGCCACATTTGCAGCACTTGCAGCGCTGTTGGGAGTGGTGCATTGTGGGCAGCTATCCCACAGAGCACCTCGTCCCATTTTGGCGCTGTGGCTTGTGGGAAGGGGAAGGAAGTGTGCGGGTCTTTCCGCTTCCTGTTCCAACTCCCCGTGGTGCTTTGCTACACATTCTGAGCAGTTTGGCGGCATTGTGAGTCTGCAGCGCGATTTCTGAGATTTCTGTTACAAAAGGAGCCTGAGCTGCTGAGGACCTTGCTGATGAATGTTGCCAGCACATCACGCATGGCAGTGGAGCTATTCCTTCAGCTGCAAAGTGACAGTGAGGAGTCAGAGGATGATATTGAAACGCCTGACGCTCAAGACACTCAATTGCTTGTGGCAGTAACAGACGTGCTCAGCACCGTGGAACGGCGCCTTTGGGCTCGGGAAACCAGCACTGAATGGTGGGATCACATCGTCCTGCAAGTCTGGGATGACGAGCAGTGGCTGCAGAACTTTCGGATGAGAAAAGCCACTTTCATGGGACTGTGTGCTGAGCTCACCCCTACCCTGCGGCGCAGGGACATGAGATTGAGAGCTGCCCTGCCAGTGGAGAAGCGGGTGGCTATTGCAATCTGGAAGCTGGCAACTCCAGACAGCTACCGATCGGTAGCGAACCAGTTTGGAGTGGGAAAGTCCACCGTTGGAATGGTACTGATGCAAGTTTGCACAGCCATTAATCGCACCCTGCTAAGAAGAACCATGACTCTGGGGAACGTGCAGGACATTGTGGATGGCTTTGCACAAATGGGTTTCCCTAACTGCGGAGTGGCAATAGATGGGAGGCATATTCCTATTCTGTCACCACCCCATCTGGCATCAGAGTACGTTAATTGCAAGGGGTATTTCTCCGTGGTTCTGCAAGCGCTTGTGGATCACCGTGGGCGTTTCACTGACATTTACTCAGGATGGCCTGGAAAGGTGCATGATGCACGCATCTTTCGGAACAGTGCCCTGTTCAGGAAGCTGAGGGCCGGGACTTTTTTCCCAGACCGCAAGATCACAGTAGGGGACGTCGAAATGCCCACTGTGATCCTTGGAGACCCCGCTTACCCCTTAATGCCTTGGCTCATGAAACCGTATACAGGGAAGCTTGACAGGAGCAAGGACCGGTTCAACTAAAGGCTGAGCCAGTGCAGAATGACTGTGGAGTGTGCTTTTGGCCATTTGAAAGCCCGCTGGAGGTGTCTTTATGGGAAGCTAGATTTGGGGGAAAGCAGCATCTCCGCTGTTATATCCGTGTGCTGTACCCTCCATAATATTTGTGAAGGGAAGGGTGAAAGATTCAGTGAGGAATGGACCTCCGAGGTTCGATGCCTAGAGGCTGAATTTGCACAGCCAGAGAGCAGGGCTACTAGAGAGGCCCAGGAAAGGGCTTCAAGGATTAGGGATGCCTTAAGGGAGCAATTTGATGCTGAGAGCCAACAGTAATGTTTGGTGCCTTTGCTGTGCTCCTTTCTACCTTGGGGTACAGTATTTACCACTTTCTGCAATAATAAAAAGTATTGTAAAAGCCATAAAATCCTTTATTCAAAGTACAGTACATAAAAGGCCAGGGGGGTTAGGGTGGTAGACTGTACATTCAGAGGTTTGAATATGTCCTGTTTGGATTGCTGTTCAATGTCTGCTGCACTTCAGGATTACTATGCTGCAGAGTAATGGGGGTGGAGTGCACAGGGTAAGGATTGTAGTTATCAGGGCTGGTAGGTGATCGTACAGGTGTTGGGGGCAGCTGGGGGTAATAAGAAACTGGCTGCTGGAGAAAGGTGTTTTGTGCAAATACTGGGGAACAAGAAAGAGAGCTTTGGGAGGGTTGTGGGTTACCATGGTACAGATCTGCCTGCATGGCTATGAGAGACTTGAAAAAGTCAGTTTGGCGAGCCAGGAGGCTCATCAGGTGCTTTGAGGTTTCTTTGGTAGCCAATTCCTTTCTCCTGCTTTCTGTTTGCCTCCACCATACATTTTCTCTCTCCATTCCTGTGTCTTCCTACTTTCTCTGTTGTAGTGATTCATAACTGCTTTGATCAATTCTTCTTTTGATTTTCGCGGATTTTTTCTCAAGTTCTGCAACCGACGTGAGGCCGGTGATCCGGCTGCATTAGTCAAGGTCACTAAAAAAAACATAGATAGAAACATGTAATCCACAGAGGCTACATTGTTTATTATCACACCGTGAAGGAGCTTTTAGACTTTTTGTAGCATCATTCCCACATACCTAACATAACACAGAGAGGCCAGGGAAGCGAAGGCATGGCGAGCAATGGGGTGAGTGTTTCTGCCCCGACTTCACCTGGGAGGGGGAACTGATTGATGGCTCACTGGGGTTTATCTGCACTGGGTAGAGGAGGTAGCTGGTGGCCTGCACAGGGGACAGTAGGGAACATGAAGCTGGTGACCTGCTTGCGGGGGGGGGTGGTCCGCGGAACTGCCGGCCTGCTGGGGGGGGGGGGGGGGGGGGGGGCTGGAACGCACAGCGGTGCTGGCTACCTGCTGGCGGGGGGGGGGGCGGGAGGAGGAGACCGGAACACACCAGGGAGTTGCAGCGCTGGCTGTGCTTTGCAAGTGTGGCCACATCCTGAGTTGCAGCACTGTAACCCCCTCACCAGCGCTGCAACTCTCCAGTGTAGCCATGGCCTAAGGCTATGTTGACACTGGCATGCATACTCAAGTACTGGATTGTGTACATGCTCACACGTGCTCATCATATTTCTGCCGAGAGTCCACATATGCTGTGCAGGAAACAGGTATAGTGCCAGTGTAAGCTCAACCCCTGCAGCACCTCCTGCTGGTCTCTGTCAGGAATTAGTTCGTCTAGCTTCTGATGCGCCCTCTGCAGGCCGGTGATCCGCCTTACCGCTGCCACTTGGCATCTGTGTCCCTCCCTGGACTCCAGTGCCCCTTTATCTGGGGTGCTGCCCCCTGACAGTACACCCCCCCAGTCTCAGGGTCTCTCCGCCCAGGGGAACCCCCATCCCATATCCCCACCTTGCCTCAGTGTAAGGCTACTGCCGGTCAACAACTAGCCCCCACTCCTTGGGGCAGACTGCAGTGTATGCCGCTCATCACTGGCAAGAGGGGGTTGGACCCGCTGCTTTTCTCTGCAACTCAGTACCTCTATGGGGCCTTGGACAAGGCTCTGCAGCCTGGGGAGTTGTCAGCCTGGAGTCCCCCAGTCCCTCTGGCCTTTCCCCAGCCCTGCTTCACTCTAGGCACCCTGAGCTTCTCAGCAGTCAGGCCCCTCTCTCTCTGAAGGCGTGGCTGCAGCTCTGCCTACTTCCTCCAATCAGCCCAGTGGCTGCTTTCTCCTGCCACAGCCCTTTCCTAGGGCTGTTTTAAGCCCCTCAGGGCAGGAGTGGGTGTCCACCCCGCTACAGCCAGGTACACATATATACCCACATATATCTACCCATATACCCGCTGTTGTTATACAACATTAGCGCAGGGGTGGTATCCCACAGTTCTGTGCATCGCAGGGAGATACTCTAGGAACCACTTTGCTGTGTGTTGTTGGTACTGTCCCCTGCCTTCACACATTTACCAGTGGTAGTTCCTGTCACGTCATCCCTCACTGCTATTCCCTGCAAAATGGGATGGAAGATATGGAGCAATGGTATGATGATCTGATTCTGTTTCTGCTTCTTATTGCAGGACAAATGGTTATGCAGTGGAATAGGGGATTTGTGAGATGCTGAATGGAATTTGGGCAGAATTTTCTGAGATGTAGAAGACATCTGACCTTGAGGATCAAAAACAATTCATTCAGCTACCATCGTACAGGTATCGTGAATGCTGGTATTGCCATGGTATGGCCTTGGATGGACCATCGCTTTTGGTGCAGATGAACCAGCATTGTGTGATGGGACCACATTGTTTTGGAAACCTGGGATGACCAGCAGTGACTTCAGAACTTCCAAATGAAGAAACAGACCTTCATGGAGCTGTGTGAGGAGCTTGCATCAATTCTCCAGTGCCAGAACACTTAACTCAGGGGAGCCACACTAGTTCAGAAGTTGCTATTGCCATGTGGCAGCTGGCTACATCGGACAGTTTTAGGTCTGTTACAAATCACTTTGGTGTTGGAAAGTCCACTGTCGGGGTTGTGGTTGTGCCAGTTTGTGAAGCAATTAACAGCGTGCTTTATACATAGGTGGCTGCCATATGAAAAGTTTCAGGAATAATAGCTGGATTTCAGAGGATGGGGTTTCAAAACTGTGCAGGGGTCACTGATGGTACCTGTGATAAATGAAGGGGAGGGTAGCTTCCTTTTGTGGACACCCAGCCAGCTAGTTACCTATAAAGTCCCTCTTGATGGCTGTCCTCTACTTGCTTTACCTGTAAAGGGTTAACAGAGTTCCCCAGGCAAAGGAAAAGAAGTGGGTACCTGACCAAAAGACCTAATGGGAGGGTTAAAACTTTTTAAAATGGGGGGGCGGGAACTTCCCTTTGTGTGTTGTGTCTCTCCAGGAAAGAGGGGGACAGAGGGCAGCAGGAATGCTGTGCAAGGCTTGAACCAGGTATAAAAATTCATCTTCCATATCTAGAAGAAATGATTGGAAAGGCATATTTAAATAGACACGATTAGGTTTATTTTTTTTTCATGTCAAGGCTGAATCCCCACTGTCGCTTTGAGGGCAGAAGGTGGGAGCCTGCAAGGATTCTAAAAATTAATACTTGCCACTCCAGGCTTGTATTACACTCCCAAGGTTACAGCTTTTCTCTGACCTTGGCTTGGTAAACACTGCGAACACTCAAATGCAAAAAAAAAAACCCTTTGAATCTGGGAAGGTGCACTTGGGAATTCCTTCATGTGGGGTACCCTCAAGCCCTTTCACCACCACCCGCCTCCCCTGGGAAGAGCTGAGAAAGAAAATGAAGGAAATGAGCTGTGGCTATCAGCTAATCAACCAACATGCACAAACCTCTTAGGACACCAAAAATCCAAAACTGTTCTTAAAAAAGGTACATTTTATTAAAAACAAAAAGGAAAAAAATAAATCTGGAACTCAGGCTTTTTGCTAGATCTTAAAAGAAACAATTACAAAAATTGAACATCCAAAATAGATCTCTTGAGGGTTCAGCTTAAAAGTTACAAGCAAACAAAAGCATCTGGGGTTAGCACAGAGAAGATCCACAAACCAAAATTAAAAAAAATAAACCTAATCATGTCTATTTAAACATGCCCTGTCCAATAATTTCTAGATGCTGAGAGGGATGGGCCTGGCTGCTGGGAGCTGAGTGGGGTACCTAAAGTGGAGCGAGGCTGGGGAAAGGCCAGAGGAGCTGAGGAGCTCCGGCCCAGAAAACCCCCAGGCTGCAGGCCTTGTTAAAGGCCAAGAAGGGTACTGGGGTTGCAACGGGGCAGCCCAAGGGTAGGCAGAGGTAGCAGGTCCAAACCCTCCTTGCCAATGATGAGTGGCAATTATACTGCAGTCTGCCCCAGTGAGTGGGGGCAAGATGGTGACTGGCAGTAGCCCAAGACTGAGGCAAGGTAGAGATAGGTGGCCGGTGGTTCCCCGGGGAGGGGGAGACCCAGCGAGACTGTGGGGTACTGCAGGTAAGGGTGTGGGGCACTGGGAGGGGCACTGGGAGGGACAAGGGTAAGTGGGACACCGGCCTGCAGAGGGTGCTCCTGAGTGGAAAGAGGTAATTCCCTAGATGACTATCAGGAGGTGCCGCAGGGTGAGTCATCTCCCTGTTACACCCAATATAAGCTTTATACAGAGTAAAACAGATTTATTTGGAGTTTGAACCACATTGGGAATTGGGCATCTGAGTGTTAAAGACAGGAAAACTTCTGTAAGCTGCTTTCAGGTTAAGTCTGCAGCTTTGGGGCATGTGGTTCAGACCCTGGGTCTGCGTTGGAGCAGACGGATGTGAGTCTGGCTCAACAAGATAAGGTGCTGGAGTCCCAAGTTGGCAGGGAAAGCGGGGGCAGAAGTATTCTTGGCACATCAGATGGCAGTTCCCAAGGGGGTTTCTGTGATCCAACCCATCACACCCATATCCCAGTACTTTGCCCATCACATGGGGCAAGTGAGTGTGTGAATCAAAAAGGTTAGTATACATTCATTCTACAAGGCTTAGTGGACCACAGAGGCAGATTCATGCAATATTGTTCTGTACAGTGAGCCTGTGCCAACTGTTATTTTGGGGGACCCCAAATAACCATTCCTGCCTTGGCTCATGAAACTATACCCTGACAGCAATAACCCTGGAAAAAGGGAATTCAGCTACAATCTCAGGAGCTGTAGAATTGTCATGGTATGCTGAAACCTCATAGGCTCTGCCTATGCACTCATCTGGATGCCAATCTGGCATCACCTGCTGTTGCATAATATTTGTGAGGCTAAAAGGAGAGTATTTCTGTCCCAGGTAGGCTCAAGACAAGTCCGGTTTATAAACTCTGAACAGGCAGCCAGATCCCATCCAGGTGCAAATTGGTCTTAGTTCTCAGTAGGCGAGGGAGATCAGGGATGCCATACATGCATATATCTTGGCACAGCAGGGAGATAGAAAATTACATCCGTCAGTGTGGCTGGACACCTTCATATCTTGTACAGCTGCTGGAATGCATGCGAGGAATCATTGGTACATGGAGCTATACATTTTGTGAGGGTTTTGTTCCCCTGTAGCAAAAGGTTGTTAGCCTTTCTGTGACACAGTGACATTGCACACATTCAAGACAATCACCACAATATATGTTCCTTGGTTTATCACTTGGGGTTGGGCTTGTCAAGTGGACGGTGGAGACAGAGCTGCACAGTGTTCAGTGATTTTATCTTGACTATTCACACTTGCTTACAAACCTCTGTTATCAGGAGCACTCAATCTCTCTTAATGACCTTATGTGCCCAGTTCTGAGCCTCAAAATATTTTCAGTTCACCATACTTAAGAAAGAGGGGCCACACACAAGTCAAGGAAAATATAACATTTATCAAAAGTATTAGATGGAATGTTTAACTGAAATTTTTTTAACAAGAAAGGTCAGCAACAAATCTTTGAAAAATAAAGGGAATGCAAGTAGGAACACTGCCCAAATGTTAATGTCTCTGCACCCATCTCCTTGCTCTGCTCCTGAGAAAAGGGGATAACAGGGAAAAGTGACTCAGGAAAAACCTGGGATATCTCCTGAGAGGGATTTGGGGGCAGGCACTTGGTGGGATTCAGAGACTCACACAGGGTCATTGTTCACCTCCTGGACTCTCAGGTGGATTCCCCTGTGAGGGGTTTCAGATGCCGATGGAGGATGAGGTCCTGGGAATCCTGCAGTCTCCATGTTCTCTTCCAGATCACTTGGGGGGGTTCTTGAATCAGGATTCCATGGCTCAGCAGCACCCTGGGCAACAGTTGGAGGAGGTGGCAGTTTCTGGTTCTGTGGCCTCAGCAGAACCCAAACTTGTTCCATTACCAGTTCAATGAGCCTCTCTATTAAGGAATACTCCCATTCCCTATATGTGCCTTCTACTCCATGAACCAGTTCATCAGTGTCTCTTCTTGCTGAATATCCCACTCCTCCCGCATCCTGAGGAATTCAAACTGCTCCTGGTTTCTCCTGTCCATCCTTGTGAGCTGCTCTTCCAGGGTCCTTCTCTATCTGCCTCCGCTGTTTGTGGAGTACTGCTCCTGCCCTCCTGGTGGCATGGTTTCACTTTTGGGAGCTGAAGATCCTGTCAGTTCAAACAGAAGGGTAGCATTATACTTTTGGCCTTTGGAACAAGCTGAAAAATCCCCTTTATATCACATGACTTTTCTGTAGAAGGCCACAATTTTGATACTTTTCAGTATTCCAGGAATACCACTGTTGGATTATCCTTGTCTCAAGTTGGTGGGTGGGGGGAAGGAGCTGTCTCTTCCAGGAGCCATGTTTATGTCCAGTGTACAATTTCTTCTTTAAGGGCTAACCAACATTTGGAGAACATAGTATTTTTCAAGGTACCAGAATGGAAAAGACAAGTGATTTTCCAGTCTCATGGACAAGATCTGGCAGTCTGAGCCAGAGAAATGGTTCTACTAATGGTCACCCCTCTACATATTGTTGAATGGAGTGGTTTGATCAGCTATAATGGTAGACCAAACAAATTTTCACTGTAATTGAACCTTAAGACCCAGCTGCTACACCAGAAATTTGCTGAAATATGCTTACAGGAGTGGTAGACAATTGTGAGAATAGAGGTAGAGAACAATTGAAACTTGAGACCTAATACCCCCATAGTGCTCCTTATCCACACTGAAAACTGGTACAGGCATGGAGCGGTGCCACAGTCTGAGGCATGTACTTACCCACACCCCTCGGGCATGCTATCTTACTTGCCTTCTACTTGCCTTCAGACATGTGCTCCTGGGGTTTAAATGTGGACAATAAGTGGGTTATGGCACAACCACGCATATAGATGTGTACAATTGCTAGTGTAGATGTACATTAATAGTGATATGTATAGATAACTGCATAAGAAAATCCCCAAATGTCTACCTAGATCCCCTTCCTCTCTTCCACTTATGACCAATATTTGACTGACAAACACATTTCCACTGTTATGGTGCTACTTTTGATCAGAATGTGGTGATCTGGGTTTTCAAGTTCAGGGTGAAGAAAGAGAGAGAATTTAGTATAAGAAATCATATGAGTCTTCTAATGACCTCATCACGGCAAAGGCTGATTGGAGGCAATCCTGGCTTAATATAGCCATTTTCCTTTAAGGGAACATGTCCACCCTTCAGCTGTAGTCTCCTTTCTCTCCCAACAAAGGCCCTGTGTTGTGGCGACATACTAAGCAGACAAATATAACTGGATGTGTTTCTCTCTGCAACTTTATTGACACTCCTGTGTCAGTCGTAATCCATAATTTTATCTGAAGTATATCTCAAAGAGCTCACTCTCCCTCTAGGAGCTGTGTCCATTGCACTTCAGTCCTGGGAACAACCAACCAAGCTCATCCTTGATCTCTGGTCCCCTGTGCAATGGCACAAGTTGCCCTTTGGGGTAGCCCAGTTATTTATCACTTTCATTTTATCTCATCTTTTTTTAAAAAGGTCTAATTAACCCCCTTTTGATTAGTACAGATGCAGTTTAAACAGCATGTCAGATGGTGGGTGTCTAAAAACACAGGAGTTCTGAACTTGCAGCTGGTCTTTCTCTATCCTTATTCTATTGCACTTTAAGCACTGTGGGATCTTTTCATTTGATGGTGCACAAACACTCGCACATAATTTTGGGCTAGATTGTGGCTTCAAACCCACATTGGCAGATGGGAGGGATAGAGAAGGATGAGCTATGCACTAATAGCAGTTCCCAGAGATGCTCCCTGTTGTGTTGGGGAAACACAAGCAGCAGCAGCTGATTCTATACCCTTTAATAGGGAGTAGTGTGTACTTCCCCCATGCCAATTCAGCTTTGCTTGTATATGTTCATGCATGCATGAGAACAATATCATAACCTCTCTTTTGCTCTTTATAAGGTTTCTACAGTTATTCTGGATACTGGAGTCCCCTGGTCCTGGCGTACAACACTTGAGTGTGGCTGAACCTTGCACAGAAGAGCAAGTTGAGGGAAGAGAGAAAGCACCTTCAATTGTCTCCCCAGGCCTGCACAAACATTCATAACAAGGCACTATCAGCAATTTGTCCTGAATATTTCACTGTGAGATCTCTGCAGGGATAGAGCCTGCAAGGGTGGTTTGGAGCTAAAAACTTAAAATCTAAAATGCCGCTGGCATTGAAACATCACCATCTAAATGTTGCTTAAGCTGTGCACAGTGTGAACCCTCCAGTTGTGCTTTTATTAAACAGGCAGCCAGCGACTGGCCTCTAGTATTTAAAACTTAAGTAGTGGTTGAATGAAAAGCTTTAGGTCTAACAAAGTGCTGCATGCTGCACATCAGGCAAATGGTTATATATTATTAGCCATACAGAACCCCGCCAGCCTGCTTTCTCAAATGGACTGTTAATGTAATTAGTTGTTTTATAATTATATAGCTAATTACATTATGGGGAAGAGATCTGCTGGTAGCAGAACCAGAAAAAGAGCAATTTTGCTACCTTAAGGCAGCAGGATCTGTATTATATCTGTCTAACCCAGGCTTCATTCAATATCAGGTCAGTAAATTTTCTTAATGCCCACGGGAGAAAAGTTTTATGGATACAGAATATTTCTATAATAAATCACTTTCTTACAGATAACTATAAATCTGCTTCCTTCAGGCGCTGAGCACAGCAGCAACAGACACTGGATTGCTCTTTCCTCTGTCCTTGAAATTCAGAGTTGGAAAGTACCCTGGGCAGTTAATTGGCCTTCTTAGCCAGAGACCTATGTTCAATACATGCAATTTAGATTGCTGTATGCTAAATTTTAAAAAGTATCATTTTGTGGTTGGAAACAGATTCCTCTCCTGTAAGCATTACCCAACTAAGGGCTTGGCTACACTTGCAAGTTAGAGCGCATTAAAGCAGCCCCAGGCACCCTTACTCATGACCCGTCCACATTGGCAAGGCACTTAGAGTGCC
Source organism: Gopherus flavomarginatus (assembly GCF_025201925.1). NCBI lineage: Eukaryota > Metazoa > Chordata > Testudines > Testudinidae > Gopherus > Gopherus flavomarginatus. The sequence continues at coordinate 200,744,786 of NC_066618.1, forward strand.
TGGACTCTGCAGCTAGAGCACTCCTGGTAATCCACATCCTCAAGAAGCATAACGTTTGTTGCACCTCGGCTGAAACGCCCCTGAACAAGGTGTTGCATTACTGCATTTTGATGGGCCTCCAGAAACATCCCATAATCCCCTTAAATCAAGCGGCCATCTTGTCATTGTTTTGAACTTGGCTGTAGGAATGTGGATATGCCCTTTCAAAGCTCTGTTTCTGACAATTGGCATGCTTATCTGCTCTGGGTCAAAGCAAGCCATTAGTGTGGAATGTTGCTTGCTGTGAGTGTGAGAGAGAGAGAGGTGAAGGGGAGAGAGGTCTGCTGCTGTCTGAACTTACAAGACGGCATGCTAACATGCTTTCAGCCCCACAAAAACCCACTCTCTCTCCACCCACATACACACAACACACTCCTGTCACACTCCACCCCACCCACCCCCAATTGAAAAGAACGTTGCAGCCACATGCATGCTGGGATAGTTACCACAACGCACTGCTCTCTGTGGCATTGCAAGAGCTGCTAGTGTGACCAAGCCAGCGCGCTTGAATCTGACAGTGTGGACACACTGCAGCACTTTCCCTACTGTGCTCTCCCAGGGCTGGTTTAACTCACAGCGCTCTACATCTCCAAGTGTAGCAATGCCCTTAGTCACGATAGTTATGCTAACAGCCACCAGTGCCTTCATAATATCACTACTGTACATTTTTTTGGCACTGAATGTCAGCCACTCCATGATGTCAAAACATCATCTGTAAGTAGTACTAGAAGGATTGTGGAAATCCTTCCTGTAACAGGATGGCTTGCCCAGTGGGCTGGAGAACCTGGGCTAAGTCAACCTAATTACAGAATCAGCCCCACCTCAGGAGAATAAGGGCTTGTCTACACTTACAGAGCTGCAGTGGCACAGTAGTGCTTAGTGAAGCTGCTACCTATGCTGACAGGAGAGCTTCTCCTGGTAATGTAGATACTCCACGTCCCTGAGAGGCAGTAGCTGTGTCAAAAGGAAAAGTCCTCCCATGAATATAACGCTGTCTGCACCAGGAGTTCACTCAGTATAACTGCTTCTCTCAAGGGAGTGGATTTCCCAAACCCTTGTGCAACATAGTTATACAGACCTAAGTTGGTAATGTAAAGCACGCCTCAAGCAAATACCCCATAAAGAACAAAAGGTAGCTGTAGTGATGGAAATGAGCAACAGGCTTAAGTGGTAATAAAAGACCAGCTGGGGAAAGGTGTGTGTGTGTGTGTGTGTGTGTGAGGCAAGACAAGGCCAAACAAGCTAGCTCGCTGTCCAGGCAGAGCAGCCTCAGAGAGACCCCATTAAGGGGGAAAGAGACAGACCTAGAGGAGAACTTAAGAGGCTGGGTAGCAAGTGACACAGGGAAAACTACAACACAGATTGAAAAGCTGTGTTGCTTGCTCTGTTAGGGGCCCTGGATCCAGAGTGGATGATCAGGCTTGGTTCCTCTACTGATTCCACTTTAAGGGTTTTGATCCCAGCAAGTGGGCTACAGGCTGAGGAAAAGTCTCAGAGAAGAGGAAGTATTTTTGTTTGTGTTAAGGACACTTTTGGGACTTTCAGTTGGGACAATTGTGACCCTTAAGTGGACTTAAGATGGTGACCCAGTTGGAGGGCCAAGTCACTAGAAGAGGAACTGCTGGAGCAATGTCAGCAAGGGGTGCTAGCACAGTCAGAGCTGCTACACCACTCCTGGCAGGGGTGAAAGTAACTTAGACGACTTACGGGTATGCCGGACTGCTGAGCAGGGGGTGTGGCCTCAACCGGAAGAGGCAGGACCTTTAAATACCCGGGCCCTTTAAATCACCCCAGGAGCTACCAGCTGCAGAGCTGTTCAGGGGTGATTTAAAGGGCCCTTTAAATCACCGCCGGAGCCCTGCTGCTGCTACCCAAGGGCTCCAGCAGCTGGGCTCGGGCAGTGATTTAAAGGGCCCAGGGATCTGGCCGCTTCAGGGAGCCCTGGCTCCTTCAAATCACCAGCCTGGGGAAGCTGGTCTGGTCTGGCACGGCGTACTGGCTCTTGCCGGTACACCGGACTGGACCAGCTTACTTTCACCTCTGACTCCTGGTCACAAGGGGTGCTGACTCTATTATACTACCAAGCAAGTAAATTTGCTTCTATAAAAAATACAAATATTTCCACATTTGTCACAACTAACAACCCACAAGCTTTATATGAGCATGTTTAGTCCTACAATTAATTCAAATGTGGGTTGTTTGGGGAAGGGGACGGGGATTGGGAGCCAGGATTTTAAGGAATTCAGTGCTGTACAAGACACAAATATCAAATGTTTGTTGGCACACTAAGTATTTACCACAGGATGTCTTTAGGCTGCCATTCGTAAAGTTTTCCTATATCAATCTCGCATTAAAAGTCATTGCATAACTATAATGTTTTGATGTGAAACCTGATTATGTGACTTGCTGTTTCTATTGGTCTGTTGTGCTGCCTTTACAAGTGTTTAACTTCTACTAGTTCTAATGGCAGTTATACATCAGCACATGCTAGCAGCTACAAATAGCAGAGTGGTTGCAGTGTGAGAAGTGGTACAGGTGGGATCAGGTTGAGTTGTATTTGGGTGGCTAGCCAGAGCTGCTGCCTGTGTAGCCATGACAACACTGCTAATTTTAGCATACTAACTTAAGCAGAGCTAGCAGGTGCAAGTCTACCTGAGTTAGGAATTACACCTCCTAGCTGCTATGTAGACATAATTTTAATGATTAGATGGTAAATTCTAGTCTGATGGCTGCAACACAAGGCCTAAATGGTGGAGGAGACAAAGAAACTGAGAGCTTCTCAGTTTTATAAGGGGGATACAAGAAATTCTTGTTTTGGGGGGAAATTGCCTAGGCCTCAGAATTCTTAAATTGTCGTCTACCTTCTGTAGACTACACTTTGAAAAAAGAGGCTCAGTTTCAACTTAAGTCGCAGTGTTTAAACACATACCCTCTTTACTGAGTGTGACTGCAGCTTCTGTGTTTTACAATTAGCATATTAACTGAATAAGATCATGGTCAGAAAACAACTTTGTAACAGTGACATCTTGGCAGCCATAATTAGTATCTCTCCATGACTTTGATATCCAATTTCTCAGTTTACACAAGGCAGTTTATGCAAGTACTGCAACCAATGTCTGAAAACAAAGCAGTATTCTTTCTCCTTCGTGTGTTACTCACTATTCATCATCACTGATTGAGAATATGGAGTCAGAAATCAGCAGGCTGGCAGTTCTGTTATGCATTTAATTCCTGAGGCAGAATAGAATAGATCCAGCTCATTCTTTGGCAGCTATTCTGACTCAGCAGCTGTGGCAATAGCAAAGACTTATTTTTGTTAACTAACTAAGCAAATTTGACTTGGGTGAAGACACACTTATGGCTAAATTTTCAAAGCAACTTCTTAAAAATGTTCCCACAATATTTGGAAAAGTACCCATTGTCACAGGAAAATCTCTGTACTTGCATATGTAAAGCAGGCTTTTGCCCATATAATCATATGTACTTGCAAACGTTACAGATGTACTTTTGTAGGCCCTTTCTGAAAATATGGTCCAAAAGGGATCAAATAAGAATTGCTGTTCCAGAACACAACCCAAGGGCCTTCCAGTCTCTCTCCAGTAGTATCTAATTCTTAATGTTTCAGAGGAAGATATAAAACCTCACTGGGGCCAATAACATGCAGTTCCAAAGTACCATTTTTAAAAAACAGTTTTTCTTATAATTAGTGAAGAGCTCATCAGCCAATCCCTTCTTATACGCTTATAGACATATGGTCAAAAAGAACTCTTATGTAGTCACATAACATCTTTGTATCTCTTGAAGTGTTGTCTTATTTCAGTGATCTTAGCTTTAAGCACAAGAGAGGCCTCTAAATAGCTTGTACTGGGTATTAAAAATTCACATATTAATAATCTGTTTCAAAAAGGATACAATGCGATCCTCAGATATCAAGCTGTGGTGGATATGAAGTTGGTCTGTATTAAATTATGACTGATGTATGTAGACCTGGTTATTGGGATGTTCACTGCCTGACTATATTGGTTTAATTTAATAGCAGATTGTAAGAAAAACAAGCAGAAAGCGAAACCATGTCTTAAGATAGGGCACTCCGCATGTACCCTTGAGGGTTGTTATGGGACAATGGGAGTGCCAATGACTCTGATGAATCCACTTCAATCTCTTGCTGAACCTGCTGATCTGGGTTTAAGAAGCAAGGCTGAAGCCTGGCAACTAACAGGAATAAAGGACCTCAGGATGGATTACAAGAGACTCTTTTTATGGGGGAGTCCGTTTGTTGGGGGCTAATTAAAGTCAGACTGACACAGGCACCCTCTGGCATGTCTGAGGAAACTAAGCTTGCCTATACTATCATCAGGAGATGATAAGCTTTAAATAAGATAGACATGCCTATAGACTGTTGTTTTTAAAATCCTCTTTCTCTAAGTGCTTTCTTCCTACTGCTGAAATTAATAAGCAAAGTAATTAAAGTGTCTGGTTACTCTATTCATTACTGCTCACAGACTCCCAAAGGAAAGAGCTGCAGGTGCTGAACCTAGTCAGACCTGCTGGGTCAGCATGGTTGATACAGAGAACTTACTGCAGTCTAGGGTCCAGCCTTCAGAGTGGGAGAAATGCATGATTCCATTCCAGGAGAGATGAACGTACAAAGCCTGAGACCTGATGGAGTGCACTTAGAGACAAGAAGGGAAACAGAGGTTAGGCAGCTGGCCCTGTAATCTTGACACAAATATGGCTCTGATTACACCCCATAAAACCCACTGACTTGACTTGAGCACCAGTATGTAATTTCATGAGTACTGTTGTAATTCTCTGAATTATAAATGTAAGCAAGAATTTTCTTGAACACAGCCTACAGGGTTTATCACCATTTAGGGCAAATACTAATACCATTATAGATTACCTTAATACTTAATAAGTTTTAAATGCCATTATGGCTGCTATTCAAAAAGACATGAATCAGTTGTCATTTTCAAAGCTGCTTCTATAACCATATTACCACTATAGATCAAGGGTGGCTTCAAATTTTAGACAAATTCTATATCTAGAGTAACTCCACTGATTTTTATTGAAGTTACAAAGCACTCAGACAACTGAGAGCCTAATTTGACTCATTGTATTTGGCTGTCATTTGAGAATTAATATAACTAAATATGGATTGGAACAAATATGTGGACACTGGTATGCCTCCTTGCACTATCCCTGGGGTAGCTGATGTTGCCATTTTTTCCTTGTCCATCCTGGAAGTAAAACACTAAGTTGTATTCAAAGCTAACGGCAAAGCAATGTAATACAGTAGTCTGCAAATGCAAGGAATTTGCATACCAGTGTGTGAAGAACACACAGCAGATTCCTCTTCATATATGTTAGGCATAAGGTACCTTAAAATAAAATGTAATGTTTATTTTAGCACAACCTTCTTCTTTTTTTCCTTCTTTTTTTTGTAATACTTAAAAATAACATTCAGAGCCACCAAGCTGTTGCTTGCATATTGGGGAAACAATTATCAAGTGTTACTGGGTATTCGTTATGAAAGGAATAGCCTATATGGGAAATATAGACTTTTAAATATGAAATTTTCAAGTTTTATATTTTAAATGGATTTCATCTTGAAAGGTTTTAGGATACTTTTCCTCTATCAAGACAAGGATTCCAGAAGACAAGTGGGCGATTTATAATCCAGTTCCAAAAAAGAAAGATTACTGTAAATTTTCTTCTTTGAAAAAAGAATGTCAACTGATCATAAACTAGTTTCAAGCTTATTTTTAATTTTGCTGATGGATGAATGTTGAGTGACTGGCTTTTGCTAGGGTTCTTCCCCCTCCTCATGCCAAATAGCCATTTTAATAGGAGTTTTATGTTGAATTTTCTGTAAATTGGTGTTACAGTGTCATCTTAAGTCCTTTTCAAACAGGCCATGCCAACTTCCTCAAAAGTAGTCTTATGTAACTGGATTTATATTATTTTGGGGTTGTAGTCTCTGTGCTATGAAAAACAGAATATTTTTTTAATTGCTTATTTAAATTAGACTTTTCCAAGTTGATCCTTACTAGCAATGACCTAATTACTTGAATCAGATTGGACCAAGGTAGGCCTTGCAGCTGATTTATCTGAAAACCTTGCAGTGCTCCCCTCCAAGGCCAAGTAAGCAAAGCTGCAAACTATGAGAATCAAGATTAAAGCAGAGAAGCCTCATCTTTTTGGGTCATGAAGCCACCTCAGGGAAAAATAATGTTCTAGACTCTCCAAGACCAGCCCTCTTGGAAAGAAGAAGTCACAACATCAACATACAGGCTACATCAGCCTTTGACCAATCTCTCCCTCCTCCTGAAGAAGGTCCATGAGCAAGAAACATCATGACGTGCCAGCAGAATATCACTGTCTTGTCTCTTTGACTACACTTCCAAATCCTACCCTATAAAAGTCCAGAAGTCTGTGCAATCTGAAGATTTCACAAACTCCGTTATATTAAGTATCATACTTTTCATTTTCATTTTTTTTATTTGCTTGGAGATGTCCTAGCCTTTTTATAGCTTTCTTATTTTAGAATATGAGTGTCTGTATGTCTGAGCACCCAAAAAGTCCACATGGAGAAGGTAAGAGAAAAAAAATGCCCCAGATTAAAACATTCCTAGATATTATCCCATAAAATTGCTTATTAGACTGCAGTGTGATTTTGTTTAAAAGTTTTGAATAAGTTTTGAGATTATCTGTCTGTAATTTCCGGTGAACATGACTTGTCAAACTTCTGTTTACCAAGAGTGTTCTGTTAAAGTATTATAACATCTCAGGAATGGGAGGAGGGAAGGGTTAGTCAACACAAAAGAACTGAACTCTGAGATGAAAACTTGATAATTGTCTGTAAAATTATAGCTAGACATTAGATATAATCTGGTAGTACTAAACTGCTTGACCAGCTTTAAATCATAGATTCAAATGACTTTGATAAAAAATAATCCTTGGGATTTACAATCAAACAGCCAGTTACCTTATTAATATATATAAGGATTGATTATTTTTATATTAATTTGGTGATATAACTAATTTTGGTAATCAAACCCTAATTTAATACTAAGACTAACTTGATGATTTGATATTGATATAATCTTGATTTGATAGCAGTGATGTTTTGTGTTTAGTTTAATATTAATGATAGCTTAGATTTGATATGTTTTCTTGATTTTATTTTTGTTTTTAAGTGTCTTTAATAAAATTTGTTAAAAGATAGTCATAGTTCTTTCAATAAGCAATGGGGTGCAGAACCTTTGAGGACCTGAGTGGATATCATCCAGTCAGCCTAAAGCCTACTCAGCTCCCCCAGTGGAACACACTTAAAATGACCTTTTCGAAAACACTATGAATAGGACAAGCAATATATTTATGCTTTATGCAACCTGTGGTGAGCTTGTAGAGTTCCCAATAAGGTCAATGTTGATCCAAGGTTGTCTATGTCCTTCCCTCCCACCCCCAAAGTCTGTAAGGATTATTCTAGTTCAAATCTTTTGTTTGGGGTGGGGGGAGAGAGAAATGAAGGGAAGGATATTCAGTGGAAGGTGTTAAGACCAATTAAGGAATAAAATTGCTAAAAGGGAACTGAATGATAAACTTTATAAAACAGTTCAGCAACATGATTTGCAGATCAGATTAATAGAAACTTGTGCTCCTAGGACCCACAGTTGTCAAAAGATAAAAAATAATAATGTTAATCCAAGACTTTAATTGTTTTAACAAGCTCAGAGACCTTGACAAATTTTGACAGAACCCTGTACTGTTCAGAGACTGATTACTATCCAGGGACATTTGGATAATTATACTTCTTGCAGATATCATGGTGTCAGGTTTGTGGGTAATGCTGAGTAAAATGCTATTTTGGATTTTTGACAAATAGCAACTGAAAAATGTGCATTTATAGTGCCAGTCACAACTATTGTGCCTATGAAGCAGTAACAGAAATAATTATTTGGACAAAAAATGATATCATGAGAAGTTGTTTGGTTTCTAAGGACCAGATCAAAAGCCTAGGTAAGTCAATGGGAGTCTTTCCGTTGACTTCCATCGGTTTTGAGTCACACCTTAAACTGAGATAATTCATTTGGAAAAATCAGTACAGAGCCCTCAGATATATGAAGTCTTCACTGAATCTAGATCTGCAAAGTTTGCTCAAGACAAGAATTTTTTTTCTGATGATTTTACTTGTCTTGAGAGAAACACCACAATGTTTACCCAAGAGCTCTGAAGGAACTCATATATGAAATTGCTGAACTATTAACTGTAGTATGTAACTTATCACTTAAATCAGCTTCTGTATCAGATGACTGGCGGATAGCTAATATGAAGCCAATTTTTAAAAAAGGATCCAGAGGTGATCTTGGTAATTACAGGCCTGTAAGCCTAACTTCAGCACCAGGCAAATTGGTTGACAATATAGTAAAGAACAGAACAGACACATAGATGAACAAGATCTATGTGTCAACATGGCTTTTATTAAGAGTCAACATAGAAGAGTCAACATTGCTTTTATAAAGGGAAATCAGGGCTCATCAATCCATTAGGGATCTTGCAATGAAATTAATAGGCAGTGAGTTTAAAGCAAACAAAAGAAAGTACTTCACACAACACACAGTCAATCTGTGGAACTCATTGCCAGGAGACATTGTGAAGGCCAAAACTATACCTTGATTCAAAAAAATAATTAGAGAAGTTCATAGAGGATAGAACTATCAATGGCTATTAGCCATGATGGTCAGGGATGCAACCCCATGGTCTGGGTGTCCCTAAGACTCTGACTGCAAAATGCTGGGACTGGATGCCAGCAGATGGATCACTTGATGATTGCCCTGTTCTGTTAATTCTGTTTGAAGTATCTGCCATTGGCCACTGATGGAAGACAGGATACTGGGCTGGATGGACCATTGACTTGACTCAGTATGGCTTTCTTATGTTCATAGTAATATTTCTTCTGTGTTAATATGAAAATAAAGAATATCCATTGATATCATCGATTATTTCTACATTATTAACTATAATTTCAACATTTTTAATAAGCTAACATGGCTGCATATACAAAGATGCATTTCCTACCCCATCTTCAGTTACGATCATCAAAGGCCCTCCCTTCCTTTAAATATTTGTCTACCCTCCCCAAGTCAGAATGCAGTTTAAGACAGAATATTTGGCTTTGTGGCTTGCCCCTTCTTGTTCTTTCTCCTTAATTGACCCTATAATTGACTCTTTATTTGACACCAATGGATTTACAGAGTGCACCAGGTCAATCAGATACACCATGGTGTTATCTCCATCAAGTTAAATATTTTGGCAATCATTATTGATTTAGATACAAGCAATCTGTTTAAAATGTTTCACATAAACTGTATCGCAAATTCTTTGAAAAGTTAAATGAAAATAGGAGGGAGGAGCTGGAAAAATTACAAGGTATGGGCAAGGAAGAGAAGATGTGTTTTAACTATGATTATAAATGAGGTGAAAGGAAAATTCTCCATAGCTGCATCCAAACTGTACCTGCAATGTTGCACATGGAAACAATTTGTAACAGATTGGATAATTAGGTACTTGTATAGCAAGCAGAATTCTAGGTAAAAATCTAGAGTCCAAATTAAGACACATTTTGACATATGGCTCAGATTTTAGTAAGAAAAAATATAGAAAAGCTGTTCCTGATGGTAGAAACTATAGAGGAAAAGGCTCTTACTCCAAAAGTAGCCAGGTTTTGTAAAGGGACCAAAAGGAAATCATTGCTAAGGGAGCAGAATAGGAGGAGAATTCCTGAGAGATACTGAAGCAGAATTATGTATGGTTTTAAGAACAGAAAGGGCACTTTTTAAGTAGATGTTTAACTGGAGGAGGAGGCTATTATGGTTATGTCACTTTGTATGAGTGAAATGGCAGTATGCAGCATTCCACTTTTGCTGGAATATGGACAGCCAGGACTCATGGAAACTGTAGAGAAGGAGTTGCAACAGTTAAGATGAGGAAAGGCATGATGAGGATTTGGTCAAAGGTGAAGTCAAGATAGTGTCTTGTACAGCCATTGTTTTAGAGGTGATCATAGGAATAATAATAATATAATATTAATTGGAGATATATCATTTTCAGAATAGGAATACTGGGAAGAGAGAACTCAAGTGGAGTGAACAATGGAAGCAAATGGATTGAGAAGTGAAACAGAAGAGACTAAGCCATGTTTGAGAATGCTCTTCAGAAAATAAACATATTTCTCTTTGAGACATTTAGCTGAAGGACAACTACAAGGTCAGATTAGACTGGACAGTACGCCTTACAAGAACTATGGAAAGATCTGAATATTTGAGTATCATATACAGATAATATGACAAATAGAGAGAAGGTAAATAGAGCAAACAGTCAAGATCTGAACATTTTAGGATACTGGAAAGGAAGACAACACAAAAGGGGAGTTTGAGATTAAATATGATTGATGAAAAAGAGATTGAAAGGAGCTGTTTGAAAGGTAGAAACAAACCATGACAGGAGGTAACAGAAGACAGAGCACTACTGTACATCCTGTGACTGTGTAGAGCCCTATAAGGAGATAAACTGTTAACCAATGTGGGCACACTTTAAATGAAACTCGGTGAATAATCCCCCCAGTGTCATTACTCCTAGTTCTATTAGAGATCAATAGGAATGTATACAGTAGAAACTCAATTATGTAAAAGTGAGCTAATAAGTAGAAATGTGTTCAGCAAGGGAGCCTGCTGACTGAAGGCAAGGAGAGGAGCTGCTTATACAACCATTTCCCTTCGGCCGAACAAAGATAATATGAGAAGGGAAAGAAGAGCTATGCTGAACACATAAAGACTTCTGTAGAGAAATAGATTCTTCAAAAAAAAAAAAAAAAAGAAACGTCTATATCTGAAGGTCAGGATTTGCCTTGGAGGTTTTCTGCACACATAGCTAAAGAGGAAGACATGGAGAGATGTTGCCTGAGCTACTGGCTTCCCCAAAACCAGCAGACTGAACAGGAGGTGACAAGAAGAGAAGCTACATTATGCTTTTTCTGTTTAGTATTCTTCATGTGTATGACACTGATAGTTCCTCTCTTTCTTTGCTGAATTAAATAAAGTATGTTAGTGCAGGCTTGGGTTTTCAATGTGTCCACATAAGAAGGCAAATAAGAGGTATGAAATAATAGGTCTTGTATCTTTATAAATGAGCTCAGAGGTTGTGATTCTTTGTTTTTGGCTTAGTCCTAACATCTCTTGATTGGATTGTCTCAAGGTTTGAGATGCTCCAAATACTGGTCTTGAACATATCAAAATTTGGAGCATTTGGTTTAAGGCATACAGCAGAGTACAACAATTTAATGGAGAGGCATCATTAGGGATTGCTTAGATGCAAGTGGACAGCAAGAAAAACTTACACAAAGGAATGCCAAAGGGGAAGAAGAAATCAGAGTTGATTGGGAAATAGTTTTGGGAGTCTGAAGGCTGATGAAGAGCAGCAGACAGGGCAGATGGCTGAGAGATGCAAAGCAGAAGGAGAGTCTATATCCCTGGGATAGACACAATAACTGGGACCCAGATTCTCTTCTTAACTGCTAAAGTGCTTAACCACACCCCATACAAACTGCCAAACCTTCCTTCACTTCCAATAACAAATGAAAAGTGTTGTTCCCAGCATCACCTCACAGATACACCAAGCCTCATGACATCTTTTTTCCCTTTGGTGTAGCATTTGAAAATATTAAGCAAAAATTGGTCATCTTGATTACCTTTGATTTGCATAGCTCAAAGACAATGGCCTGTGAATGAGACAGTTTTCTGGACCCTTCTCTCATGTAAATATCCATACAATTCAGGTATCCAACATGGAGCAAAAATATGTCCTTACTTCCTTAGTGCTTAAGCTGACTGACCATAGTCAGACAGAGAAAGAACTTTCATTAGTCTCCTACAGATCCATTTAGCTTTGCATTTTCTTCTGAAATGTTATTGAACCTATTTTAGGGAGTGTAACACTCTGTACCTCGGGGGAACACACAGCACCCCCACGTTCATCCTTGTAAAATGATTGTATGGTATCCAATGCAAAATTTGTCATGCCGAGTGTCTTTGGAAGGTTTGTGATGCCCTGAGCATTGTTGTTACAGTAATGTTATAGGTTATAATTTTGTGTATATTATGAGGCTGAAAATGTATCCTCATGGCTTAAAATAAACCCAGGCAAAAACTCTCCAAGAGCAGAGAGGCAGTTCACACCTCATCAGGGCATGTATGGGACGAACCTTGCCCAACCTCACAGGAACAAAGGATGCTGGCCAAGGCAGCAACAAAAGAATCTGTTGGACTCTAGAGGGAGTCAGTTTGGAACTGCAATGAGGTAGTGCTCACCTGACTCTGAAGGAGGGAGGGGCAAAGCCAAGAGGGAAGAACGGACGTGTTAAAAGGGAGAGACGTTTTCCATGCTCTTCCTCTCTCTTCCACCTACATCTACAGACACAACACTAAGCGACTGAAGCACTGATCAAAGAGGAGAACCTGGCTGAAGAGCAGCCAGCCAGCCTGTGGTGAGAAGCATCTAAATTTGTAAAGGCACTGAAAGTATTAAGATCAGCTTAGAATGAGTTTTGTTTTTAGTTCATTTGACCAAATCTGACTTGTTATATTTTGACTTATAATCACTTAAAATCTATTTTTATAATTAATAAATTTGTTTGTTTATTCTACGTGAAGCAGTTTGTTTGATTTGAAGTGTGTCAGAGGCTCCCCTTGGGATACAAACCTGGTACATGTCAATTTCTTTGTTAAATTGACAAACTCATATAAAGTTGCAGCATCCAGTGGGCATAACTGGGCACTGCAAGATGGAGGTTCCTAGGGTTGTGTCTGGGACTGGAGAGATTGGCTAGTGTCATTCGGTTGCACAATCCAAGGAGCAGCTTACATGCCAGAGGCTGTACTTGAACGGCCCAGAAGCGGGGGTTCACACAGCAGAGCAGGGTAAGGCTGGCTCCCAGAGTCAAGGATTGGAGTGACCTAGCAGATCACCAGTCCAGATAATACCAAAGGGGAATGTCATAGGGAGTGACTGTGTTAGCTAAGCAATTCCTTCTTTTCACTTCACAACTGAGGTACAATGTCATTCCACTAAAGAGTGAAACACTCCCATGGAACTCACGAGTTTCCCGCAAATCTCATTGTGGAAACCTGAGAGTCCCTGTTCCTGTCTGATGGGAGCACTTTACTTTTCATTGTATGAGGTTGTAACTTATAGCCAAAAGGATGCTGCCAGAGATGCTGTTTCTGTAGTTGCTCATGAAAAATTTCTTTCCACTGTTAGACTTGTGTGATTCTAGCCTCTGTGGAAAAACTAATTGCAGCAATGATTGCAGGTTTATTATTACTTTAATAAAGCCCCTTTGTTTTATTACTCCATTGACACAAATACTATCCTGCAAAATGATGGACAACTCTGATTACTGACTGAGAAGAAAAATTAACACTCGGAGGCAGGGCCGGATTAAATTTTTGTGGGCCAAGTACCAAACATATTTGTGAGCCCCAGGAAGCAAGGTGCAGGGGGGCGGGATGATCAGTCTCCACAGTCAAGGGCAGGCTGGGGGCAATGATGCACAGCGCGGCAGGAGCAGCCCCGCTCTGCGCAGCGCAGCAGGAGGGCACTGTTTACAAACCTGCAGCTGCCAGACACACACTGGCCTGCCCAGTCCTGTGCTGCCAGCATGCCCCTTTCCCTTGAGGCCGGCGTGCACCACACCGCTTCCCTGCCCAGAGTCCCACCCTTATGCCCAGCACCCCCTTGCCCAGAGATCTCCATCACAGATCTCTATGCCCAGCCCCCACACATCCCAGAGACCTCCCCTGCTGGCCTCCCACAACTGCAAAGCACCCTGCACACCACATCACTCACCCAGCACCCTCATAGACCTCCCCACTGCCCACCACCTTCCTCATAGTTCCACAATCACAGCTACACAGCATTCCATATTCCTGAGAGGATTCTGCACCAAAAATTTAAAAAATTCTGCTCACACTATTAAATATTATGCAAATTTTATTTGTCAATTAAAAAATGTGGAGGCTCCAACATGGCAGTGGGGAGCACAGGCCACTGATTGCACGAAGGTGGGAGATTACCCTGCAGCCTCTCCCCACCCCACCCACCCCGAGACAGGGACTCAGCAGTGCAAGGGCTAGGCCTGCCCCAGAAACACCTTGGGGCCCTACCACCCTGTGCCAGGTGCACCAGGTGTGAGTGAGCAGGCTCAGCCTGGCAGCAGGATCCAAGTGTGAGGGGATCCAGGTGGAGGTAAGAAAGTTCTCTGTGGTGCAATCTGGGTGAGGGCAGCTCAGTGGGAGATCTCGATGCACAAAAGCTCATTGGGGGGGTTCCAGGTGCAGGGGCAATAAGACTGCAGGGGATCCAGGTGAAGATGTTTGGGGGAGGTGGGGTTCATTTGGGCGGGGGTCCAGGTGGAGATGGTTGGGGCTCATCGGGGTGGTACGCAGGGGAGGTGGGGCTTCTCAGGGTGAGGGTTTGATGGGCCTGCTTAAAAGGGGAGCCCCAGCTTCTGCCAAGGGGATGCCGCATGATGGGCTCCAGCTTCACCCCATTCCTGCTTTCCCCATTCCATGCCCCTTCATCTCCTCCTCATCCCACCCCCTTCCTGCCTCTTTCCCCCTGCCCCTGCTTCCCCAACCCTCTTCTCTTCCCCATCTCATGCCCCTTCCCCACCGCTCCATCTTCTCCCATCCCACCCCCTTCCTTCCCACTGCCTCTTTTCCCCCCTGCCCCGGCTTCCCCCATCCCCTTCTCTTCCCTATCCCACGCCCCTTCTCCACTGCCCATCTGTTCCCCATCCCATCCCCTTCGTCCCACTGCCTCTTTCCCCTGCCCCCTTCTCTTCCTCAACTGACCTCACGGTGCGGGGGGGTGTTGGGGCAAAGTATCCAATTCAACTTTGCTTAAGGGAAGGAGATCAAAGCCCAATAGTTTCACCTTACAGCACACACATTGTAAAGGTACTGAAAGAGTAAGGCTGAAACCTATGCTTTAGTTAATTTCACTCCACTGCACGCTGGCACTGCTATGAGGAGCAACCCCTGTGTGGCTGGTCTGCAGCGGGAGAAATGACACAGCATTGGTGCAAGCAGATGAGCTGGGTCCCTTCACTCGTGTTGTGTATTTGGTTGTCATGGTTTTTGCTCCTATGGCAACCGAGTTAGATTATTAGGGGATAGCCCAGACAGCTTCCGCGGGTTAGGCGAGCTCTGTGTCTGTAAATAAATGGTAGTTTTGTTAGCTGTCTGCTGTCTGCTCTCAAGTGATTTCTTCCTAAACCGGCTGCCCCTAAGGATATAACAAGTGGCAACAGAGGTTGGGATTCCAGTGCTGCTCCAGTAACAGAAGGAAGTAGAAGTCAAGGTAAAGAACAAACAAACAAAAAAACTGCTTGTTTGCACTGACTGTGAAAATGAAATTAAAAATCATGGCTACTCTGACCGGGCCACTGGAACCTTTTGATGAAAATATAGTGCAGTGGCATGTGTATACTGAGCGTTTTGAGCTTTTTGTTATTGCAAATGACATTACAGAAGCGAAGAAGGTGCCAATATTCTTAAGTGTTGTAAGGGTTAAAACCTACTCCCTGCTACACAGCTTACTACACCCTGTTAAGCCTGAAACTAAATCTTACAGTGACATCGTGGAAATCCTGGGGTCCCATTTTTCCCCAGAACCACTGGTAATTGCTGAAAGATATCGGTTCCACAAAAGAGACCAAAAAGAAGATGAAACAGTTGTACAATTTGTAGCAATTTAAAAAAAGCTAGCAGAACACTGTGAATTTAAAGACATGTTAAATGATGCCCTGTGTGACAGGTTAGTGTGTGGCCTCTACAGTGAAGCTATACGGAAGCCCCTACTGACAGAGGCTCAGCTTACATTACAGAAGGCTGTTGATATTGCTGTCTCCATGGAACTGGCTACAAGGGAGGTGCAGTACATTGGTGCATCCCCTAGGGTGCAAAAAGTGTCACAAGAACCTACCCACAAAACTGTGCAGAGTCAAGAATGTTACCGCTGTGGTAAGCCAGGTCACCAGGTATCAGAATGCTGGCATAAGGACCTGGTGTGTCGACACTGTGGCAAAAAGGGACACATTGAGTGTGCCCGTAAACAAAAGAAAAAGAGGCCTGTGGTCTGACTGACAAAAAGAGGAACCCTGCATACCCTAGAGCAGACCCAGGATGATCAAGGTGACACCTCATTGCAAGAGGAAGTGCCACTGCATGTTTTGTCTTTGGCGGTGGGCTCACATGAATACTGGGTAACCCCGCTGTTGGATGGCAAACCTATACAGATGGAACTGGACACCAGTGCAGCCGTCTTGCTGGTCTCCGAGACTGTGTATAAAGAAAAGCTACAGCATCTTCCGCATAAGGCAACAAAAACTGTTCTGAAGACGTATACGGGAGAAGCTGTGCTCATGTTGGGCACTATTGATGTTAAAGTGGAGCTCAATGGACAGGCTGCTAAATGGCCACTGTTTGTGGTGAGAGGTAACTACCCAGCCTTAACAGGTAGGTCTTGGCTTGGGAAGATTCAGCTGAACTGAGCAGAAGTGCACCGGATGACTAAAGAAGAAACCAGTCTAACCCCTATACTAAGGAAACATGCTACTGTTTTTGGAGATGATTTGGGAAGTATGAAGGGAATCACTGTGACATTGAACATTAAACCTGACAGTCCACCAAAATATCTGAAAGCCCGAACTGTGTCATATGCCATCAGGTCAAAAGTTGAAGCAGACCTGGAGCGCCTGGTCACCAATGGAGTCCTAATACCAGTTACCCATAGCTCATGGGCCACTCCTATCGTTCCAATAGTGAAGAAAGATGGCTCTCTCCTGATCTGCGGAGATTTTAAAGTCATTGTCAACCCAGTGTTGTGTGCAGAGGAATACCCGCTTCCCCACATTGATGACCTCTTTGCAAGCCTGGCTGGGGGACAACAGTTCAGTAAGATTGATCTGAGTCAAGCATATTTAAAGATGCACGTCGATGAAAAGTCCCAAGAGCTGTTGACTGTTGTGACTCATAAGGGGCTTCCCTGTTCCAGAGGGCTATGGACCAGATCTTGTGTGGCTTGTCAAGAGTTCAGTGCTATCTGGATAATATCCTGGTCACTGGAAGGAATGAAGAGGATCACTTAAAGAATTTAGAGGCTACCCTACAAAGACTGGAAGAGTATGGCCAACGAGTTCGTGAAGACAAGTGTGAATTCTTCAAGCCCTCTGTTGAATATTTGGGACACCTCATTGATTTTGCAGGTCTTCATAAGGCCCCTGCAAAAGTTAAAGCTATTGTGGAGGCTCCCCCACCTCGAAATGTAAGCCATCTGCACTCGTTTCTAGGACTACTGAACTATTATGGAAAGTTCATCTCACAGTTAGCCATGCTGCTAAAACCACTTCATGAGCTCCTGGGGCAGAACAAGGCCTGGAAGTGGACTGAAGCCTGTGATGTTGCATTTAACAAAGCTAAGGATGCATTGCTAAATTCTGAAGTTCTAACGCACTTTGATCCATTCTTACCCCTAAAATTGGCCTGCGATGCCTCCCATTATGAAGTGGGAGCAGTCGTGTCACACATTATGCCTTCGAGAGAAGAGAGACCTATTGATTTTGCTTCACGCACTCTAAGCAAAGCAGAAACTAACTACGCCCAAATCGAATGTGAGGCAAAAGGAATTGTTTTTGGAATTCGGAAGTTTCATCAGTACCTGTTTGGGAGAAAGTTTACTCTTCTCACAGACCATCGACCTCAGACGTCAATTTTTGGACCCTACACAGGCATTCCCCCATTAGCTGCTAGTCGTATGCAACGTTGGGCATTGTTACTTTCAGCACACACATATGAAATCAAGTATCGGAAATCCACTCTGCACGGCATTGCAGATGGCCTCTCAAGGTTGCCTTTGCCGGTCAAACATCAAGATAGTGCCCAAAAGGAAATCTTCTACTTTGAACAGGTAGAGAATACACCCACCACTGCTACTCAGATAAAGAAGGCAACTCGCGTTGACCCAGTATTGTCCCAAGTTATGGACCTGGTGATGCATGCAAAATCTCGACAAACCTCTCTGGTCTCACCCGACCTTGTTACCTACATGTCCAGGAGGACGGAGTTATCAGTCCAATCTGGTTGTTTGTTGTGGGGGAGACGTGTCACTATTCCACCACCACTGAGATCACAGATGTTAGAACAGCTACATTCCGGTCACTGTGGAATAGTGCGCATGAAGGAAATTGCACGAAGCTATTTTTGGTGGCCTGGATTGGACAGTGCTATTGAAGAGAAGGCAAAAGCTTGTATGTCATGTCAGGGTGTGAGGAATGCACCCCAGTGGGCACCCCTACACCCATGGGACTGGCCTGAAAACCTGTGGCAATGTATTCACATTGACTTCGCTGGCCCCCTTGAAGGAAGCATGTTCTTGATGGCAGTAGATGCCCATTCTAAATGGCCAGAAGTCTCTATAATGCAGTCCACTACTGCAGAGAGTACTATCCAAAAACTACGGGGACTCTTTAGTCGTTTCGGTCTGCCAGAACAACTTGTGAGTGACAACGGACTGCAGTTCGTCTCTCAGGAGTTTCAAAATTTTAAGAAGGCAAATGGGATACACCACATCACGTCAGCACCATATCATCCATCCACCAACGGATTAGCTTAAAGATTTGTGCAGACAATGAAACACGCTTTGAAATCAGCAAAGGGACAATACTCCATTCAAAAGCGTCTGGATACCTTCTTACTTTCCTACAGAAACACACCTCATGCTACGACACAGGCATCCCCGGCCTTTCTAATGATGGGACGACAGCTGCGCACTTGCTTTGATCTGGTGAAACCTTCCGAACCCCGACAAATTGTGCAACATCAGCAGCAATATCAAATCATCAGACGGGCACCCAAAGCAAAAGACCGAACCTTTAGACCGGGACAGCCAGTTTTGGCTCGGAATTATACTTCCAGAGCTAAATGGGTCCTTGCCACAATCATCACTCAAACAGGACCTGTTTCCTACACAGTCTGGACTGCAGAGAATCTTACCTGGCGGCGACATGTAGATCAGCTGTTGCCAGGTCATGCCAGTCCTCAGGACACATCTGCAGTTGAGTGGTCTGACTTCACCTCTTCTGGTGAGACACTGAATCACGAATCACCGGTTCCTGACTGTTCTCTTCAGTTACTGCCGGCAGCTGAGATACCCCTTTGCCCAGCACGAGTTGATACCACCTCCTCACCTGTTCGTGCTGCGGACCCTGAGCCCATGGTACTTTCGGGTGCAACAACACCAGAAGTTCGCCGTAATCCACCCAGAGACAGAAGGCCTCCTCATCGGCTGGATCTTTAGCTAGGGCGAACCCATGGTTATGGGGCAAAATAATCCCCAGGGTTTAGCCGGGAATGGAGGCAGTCTACCCTCCTTCTCTAGTCTAGTGTGTGTTTTATTTAGGGGATGTTCTGATTTGGGGGGGGCGGAATATGTTGTGTATTTGGTTGACATGATTTTTGTTCCTATGGCACCTGAGTTAGATTATTAGGGGATAGCCCAGCCAGCTTCGGCCGGTTAGGCGAGCTCTGTGTTCGTAAATAAATGGTAGTTTTGTTAGCTGTCGGCTCTCAAGTGATTATTTCCTAAACCGGCTGCCCCCAAGGATATAACAACTCGCTGGGGGGGACTTCATGTCCCGCAGCAAGCTCCATGAAGCCCAGCGCCCGTGAGGAGTCCCAACGGCTGTGGGCACCATGTGGGTTTCCCTGCACGGTTGGGGCCCTTTGCAGCCTGCCCCATCCTCGCTAATCCCCAGCTCGGGGCTCTTCCCTGGGGGAGCCCGTGGTACCAGCCCGCGCCTCCTGCTGCCCCGTTCCAGGCGCGCGGCATCATGGGAATTGCAGGCCGCTCCGGGAAGAGCGGTGGAAGAACTGCATCTCCCAGGGTCCTTTGCGGGAGTGAACTACACCTCCCAGGAAGCTTGCTGCGCCCACCCCCAGCAACGGTCTGTCTCCGCTTGCTCCGTGCCGGTCAAGGCGGAGCGGATTCACTGCGGGACGCGGCGGTTGGATTCCCGGCGGGAAGCGCAGCGCCGGGAGGATGGAGCTGGCCCCGCTCATCAGGAAACTCGGTAACGGTCCCGGGAACGGCCGTGGGCATGTGGGGCTGCGGGGGCTGAGCTAGGTCTGTGCTGGGGGGCGAGAGTGGTTCCTGACTGTTTGATAGGTGCGGGTGTGTGTGTGCGTGCACACGCGTGTACAGTGGGTTTGTGCATGACACCGGCATAGCCCCGCGTGCAGCTCCGCGCGCGTTATTTATCCCCAGTGCTCAATGCAAGGCACCCGTGTCAGGCACGAAGTGCGCGTCAGGTCTTCCTGCCATCCCTGTGCATGTTTTAGGCTGGTATTTTGCTAAACTTGGTTTCTTTCATGGTGGTGGGAATGAATATAGCTTGTCAAGGTTCCTCCCTCACTCTGAACTTTAGGGTACAGATGTGGGGACCTGCATGGACACTTCTAAGCTTAATTACCAGCTTAGATCTGGTATCACTGCCACTATCCAGAAATTTCAGTGTCTGGAACACTTCCTCTCCCCCCCAAAACCTTCCCCTCCCTGGGCAGCCTTGAGAGGCTTTTTCACCAAGTTCCTGGTAAACACTGATCCAACCGCTTGGATCTTAACACAAGGAGAATTTAACCATCCTCCCTCCTTTCCCCCACCAATTCCTGGTGAGTCCAGATCCAATCCCGCTGGATCTTAAAACAAGGAAAAATCAATCAGGTTCTTACAAAGAAAGCTTTTAATTAAAGAAAGAAAGGTAAAAATCATCTCTGTAAAATTAGGATGGAAAATACTTTACAGGATCATCAGATTCATATAGACTAGAGGAACCCCCGCTAGCCATAGGTTCAAAGTTACGGCAAACAGAGGTAAAATCCTCTCAGCAAAAAGGAACATTTACAAGTTGAGAAAACAAAAATAAGACTAACACGCCTTGCTTGGCTGTTGCTTACAAGTTTGAAACATGAGAGACTGATTCAGAAAGATTTGGAGAGCCTGGTTTGAACATCTGGTCCCTCTTAGTCTCAAGAGAAAACAGCCCCCCAAAACAAAGAGCACAAACAAACGACTTCCCTCCATCAAGATTCGAAAGTATCTTGTCCCCCCATTGGTCCTCTGGTCAGGTGTCAGCCAGGTTTACTGAGCTTCTTAACCCTTTACAGGTAAAAGAGACATTAGCCCTTAACTATCTGTTTATGACAAGCTTATTGTTGTTCTCTGTTTGTTGTTGTTTGTTGTTCTCTTTAAGAGAAACAACTCCAAATAGGGGGCTAACCCCCTGGGCTCAGAAGGGGAAATAAGAGTAAGTAATTCTGTCCCCCATCCCCTTCTCTTCCCTATCCCATGCCCCTTCTCCACTGCCCATCTCCTCCCCTCCCCACTCCCTCTTAAGGAGGCGAAGTTGATTATGGCAGTCAAGTGTTTTTTTTGTTTTATTTTTTAATGCAGTGCTGTTTATTTATAAAGAATGTACACAACGTCCTTTTTCTCTGAACACAGTAGAACCAAATTAGATCAGGTTTATGAATACAGCCTTTTATTTAAAAGTGAATTTAGAACGTTAGAAGATGCGCTGTTGACTTAGGGATGGAGAAAGACGTACCATTTGTCCCTGTGACAAGCAGCAACACAAGGTTTCCTAAATCTTAGATGTCCCTGCTGAGACACCAAACAAAACTAAGAATTGGGATGGTATTGTAGATATGTTTCTGGACCACTTTAATTCCTTAAAACTCCATCACTATCCTCTTCTTTTTTTTGCACAGGTCATCAACTTGCAGAGATAAGAGAACGAGCTCTCAAGAGTATATTGTGTAAATTAGATCATAATTTGATTTCATATGCTGATCTTGTCCAAGAACAGTTGCTTTTTCTCCATTTGCTGGAATGGTTCAATTTTCCTATAGTACCGATGAAAGAGGAGATACTAAATTTGGTGAACAACTTGGTAAAGGTATGACATTTTGTTCTTAAAGAGTATGCATTTACAATATTAGACATAAATGGAATTTACTCACACACTACACAGTGCTCTTTTTTTTTATGAGTGCTTTGCAACTAACTGAGATGAATTTATAAATGAGGATAAGTATCATTAAAACCATTATATAGATGAGGAAACAGACACACAAGTGAAATAACATGTGCAAGATGACATGGCAGGTCAGTGGGAGAGCTGGAAAAATAACGCTGGTCACTTGATTCCCAATACAGGGACCAGTCTCCACTTTTGCCACGTAGACTGAAATAATCAGAAAAAAGGAGAGCAGGGATTTGCTTAGAACAGGGTTAGAGAAAACAGTGATGAAAATGCCTTTCCTCCATTTATGGTAAAGTTTCCAGCACTGGTAATATCTGCATAGAAGCATTATTGTTGAAAAATAGGGGGATAATTGCCTGGTTTGGATGAATGTAAAGAGTTTAATGGCTTGCCTTAAGTGTTACAGCTAGTCATTGGCAGAGATGGGCATGGAATAGGATCCCCTGACTCCCACCCTGCACTAATCACCATACAACAATGTGGAAAAACATTTGATATTGAGTTGAAAAACTTTAATTTTCTGTAAGATAACAAAAAGCTGAATTTAAGTTTGATAGCTCTGTCTTTTTGATGTAGTATAGAAACTTTAAGAAATTGCCAGCATGTCTTAACTGATTGTCCTCTTTCTGATCTAGCATCCGTCTGCTGTCCGGCAATTGGTTGGGATTGGTGCAGTGGAATTCTTTTCTCAACTTCGTCATCATATGGATCCACATCTGCAGACTGTAATTGATGGGATCCTAGATGGTCTCTTCCTACTTCCTTCAGAAATTCCTGCCAATTATCCAGCAGTGTCTTACCAAGGACAGCCCTTACCATCAGAAGACAAACCAGGTAATTTATATTTTTGAAAAGTTTACTTGCTTGGTATTTTAAAAATAACCTAGTTTCCACCCTGTTTGCTTTCCCTTCATGTTCTCTGAGCACAAGTCTCTTTGGGAGAAGGCACTACACAGTTTTGTTTTGTGGGGCTCCTTATCTAGTCTCTTGATGTTTGTGGGAAAGGATGATGGTGATGTATCATTTATGTTGCTCACTGGCCTAACCCCCTTGTGTGTGGGTAAAGGTAGTGTCAGCAGCTATTCTAGCTTTGAGGTTGCAATGTATGAGAGTGGAACAATTCTTTTTTTTTGGGCTCTTGCAGCCTTTCTGACTCTTGCACAATTTCTCTGTGCAGAACTTGTTTACTGGGCCTCTGTGAGGAATCAAGGTTAGGCCATTAACTAGTGTTAGAGAACCCAGCTGATTTTATTGGTTCTTTTTTGACAGTTCAGGCAGATTTTTCCTTCTCCAGTTTTGATTGTGTGTATGAAATGTGGTGAGCCCCTCACAGCTACTAAGCTACAGTCCCTCTCCTCTGTCTGCCCTAAATATCACAATGCTACTACCTTACAGTAACTTCTAGTTCCAGTGTAAACTTTATGTGAGAAGCATGTGCTGGTTTTACTAAATTCTTTAAATCAGAAGCCATAATTGTCTCTTCTATAAATAGTTAGCCTTTTTTATTGTAGGGAAAATTTAAAAATCAGGCTAACATCATGGATGTCGTTAGACCAAATGAGATTCCTAAATTGGTTTTCTGAAGCTTACTTTTGAGAATCCATATTGCTACTGATGTTCCAAGGGGATATTAGAATAATACGGGTGCGTGTGTATTTCATGTTTTTTTTATTATTTATATGTAGCCAAAAGCCCAGTAAACTACTGAGCTGACCTGCCACTTACTTTAAGGTTGACTATGTATCTCTAAACTATTATTCTCTTTGAAAACTTTACCTGCTTTGTTACAAAAATAATACTTCAGATTAAAGGAAAACATTTTCTCTATCTTTCAGTTTTGTTTACTTTGTTCATTTGGTAGCACTTTGTATATAGTCAGTTCCCCTGATTATGTAGGACACAAGAAGGAGACAGAGAAACTGCTTAAAAATTGGAGAATGTAACTGCAAAATTACAAATTGAGAGGACTCGGGCAAAGTGTAATATCTGAAAGGACTTTTAACTCCATTTTTCTGATAGATAAGATTTATAATTTAGGGATAAAGTAGTAAACAATTCAACCACAAAATACAGAAAAATATTGTATTTGTATACAATGAAAACATGCTTTTTTTTAAAATTTACTGCCATGTTTTGTTTGATTTAGTTTTACACCAAGAAGAAATATTCACTGGATATTTTCACCAAGGCAGAAGTAATTTGCAACAGATGGAAATCCCTCCCAAAAGATCAGTTGGTATGCAATTGAAATAATTCTGTCATATACATATATTCAATAGAGGATTCTGTGGAAAATGAAATTTCCAATATCTTTTAAATTACAACTGGCATTGTTATGCCTTGTGCTTCTTGCTGCCATTTTGTGAATACTGGCCTCATAGAAACGTTAGTGGTAGAGATGATAAACCTAGTTTTCATCTAGTAATTCTAGTGGAGTAACAATTAAAAGTAGACATTTAGAACATTTTTAATTTTTTTTTAATATTTTAAAATTTAAAGCACCTAAGTCCCACTGGAAAAAGTGACTTAGAGAATTAGGCGCCTAAATACCATTAACTTGCAATGAAATATAAACTCTTATATGCCTAAGTCTTTTTTGAGAATGGGACCTAGGTGCTTTTGAAAACATTATCCTGTATCTAAATAGTAAATGGCACTAATGCTTTTTTATTTATCTAGTATTACTGAGATAACTATAGCACAAACATAGCAGAAGTACCTCTGTCACACATGGCCCTGGTCAAACTTCCCCTGACTGGACAATCGCCTTATTGCTGTATTTGGATCTCATAGCTGGACATGTGTGCTCTTAAGCTTCTTGTGGTCTGAGTAGGCTTCAGAACTGTCTGTTCCCTTGGCTTCTTTGGTATATTTCCTGTCCATGGTCTCTGTCTGTTACCCCTTTAAGGAAATGGGGCCCTGGGGCCCCATTGCCAGTGACTCCTAGCCCCAGATGCCTCAGTAGTTCATGCACACCCTTTTCCAGAGTTCCACCTTGTGAATTTATAGTTCACCTTTTCAGGGACATGGACATGTGATAGTTGAGGGACGCAGACCCAAAGTCTTTTTGCAAATGTTTCTAAACAAGTCATTCTTTACTTGAGAAACCATAAAAGATGTACAGATCCAGAGACATCCCCCTCTCCCCCCCCCCCCCCGGCTTCCCCCAAAAAACTCAAAGCCTGCTCACATTTCCCTGCCTGAATTTTCTCACCACTGGGGGCCATGCCTGCAGACAGTCAACATCAGCAAAATGTCTTGCAGCCTGCAATCAGATTATCCTGATGGGACGCAGGTTGCCCAACACTGCTCTATATCCAGTGAATCAGAGTAGCATGCTGGAAAGCAATCCATAATGTTTAATATTCTTTTAATTGTGTTCTTATCAGTAGAGTGACAAGATGAAAACTGGGTTTTACAAGTTGACATTGGTGTTACCATACTTCTTTCACCAATTCACTTTTCAGCAACATATTGGCTATCATTAGGAATACAAAATTACTTAAATGCAATTTTTAATTAAAAGGTTAATTTAACAAGATATTGTCACAAAAAGTGCAGAAATTACACAAATTACAGTTAGGTATAGAAATTGGAAATAGAATTCTTTAAGTTCAAATTTTGGGAAAGTGTGTTTTTGCAGCAGAACAGAAAAAGATTACAGATTGATGCATTTAAGGTAGGGGAAATATTGCTGCTACGTCTCCTTACTGAATCTTTTTATGTAATATCAATGAGTTACTGCAACTTGTTCATTCTCTGATTACTCTGCTGAAAACTCAATGCATTGGCAGCTCTTCAAATAGATTTAGTTCAATCAGGTTTTATAACTAAAAATTCACTGTACACATGCTACAAATATTGACTCTCCTAAAGAAGTACATTAACATTTTTGGAATATGCTTTTTAAAATACTTTTGCTATTTTTAACAGTAAATCAGACAGTGAAGTGTTTGAAGTTTTCCACATTTCCTTGGTTAACACTGACCACAACAGATAGACATGTTCTTTCATCAAATGAAAGGTACAGTAATGAAGATTTATAGTTTCTATTTTTTACTTCATTGGATTTCAACCACTCAAATTTTGTTTTTCAGCACTAACTACTCCTGTTGGGAATATTTTTTAAATGAGTCGAGTGATTATGAAAGCTATTCTGAAGACTGGTAGCAGTCACGCTACCCACTGCAGTGTCTTAACTTTGTCCTGTACCTTTGTCTTTAGCATAAATTGCTTGGGTCAGCCAACAATGCCAATTTGGTGGGTTTTGGGATGTGGACAAATTGTTGGTACTAACTGGAATGAGATCATGAACTTACTTTCCAAGGGCCCCCAAATCATTATTAGTAACTAACATAGATATGAATCCAGACAGCTGTAGCTATTTTATCTCAATTCCAGTTCCTTGAGCCAAACACTCCTCCTTCCTGGTGTAAAAGGCTTTAAACCTTGATGTTACTCCCTTGTTGAAAACTAGATCATTTTATAATGGTGGAATTTTAGACTATAAAAGCCTTTAAAATGTTGTGGTAAAAACTTCTGTTGCTTGAATCACTTAAGAATAGGCAAAACAGAAGATAGCGTATGTCTAGTACAGAGGAAAATGGAGGAAGATGGACTAGATTACTTAACAGACCTATTCCATCTCCAACTGATTCTTATCACTGTTTGCAGAAGAAACAGATTTGTCTACTTTTCCTGTGTGATAAATTGTAAAATCTGGAAAATCTATTTAATGCTTTTAATTTTCCCTTTAAATCTGACAGATCTCTGGTTCATAAAAAGGACAAGGTTGCTACTTCGGCTTGAGTATTTAAAAACTATTTGTAATGAAAGAAGAGGCACAGTGGGGAAGAGAGGGTGGAGTGAAAGAAAATTGAAAAAGGAAAGGAGAAGGACTTGAAAAAGGGAAATTAGTGGAGAAAAGAACTTTTTTTTAGAAGGACAACAGTAAAGCTAGAGTAAATGCCATTTGTTCTAAATTGGCTTCCTTTATGTAAATTCTTACCTCTGACTGAAATTCTTCATTTTGCTAATTTGGGTAGTGGTAGAATTTTGTTACTGATGACATGAGTCAATGTGTTGTTTACCATAGCGAATGACTAAGTTCACAGGGAATTTCTGATTTTCTTATCTCTATTTAAAATTCCAAAGGGGTTAAGGAAGTAGCTTCTCCTTGAGAAATCTAGGTTGAAACTTGGTGTGATCCAAATGGAATTGAGTTTGGGTGTAACATTTTGCTTGTATTGATCTTCACTGTTAAGGATGTGAGGGAGATTTCCAAACCTGATCCATTCTTTTAGGTGACAGATATGAGGAACTGTCCCAAACTGAGGTGTCATTAGAGGAGATTTCAGAACAAATTGATAAACTAAACAGTAATATGTCTTCAGGACCTGATGTTATTCACCCAAGAGTTCTGAAGGAACTGAAATGTGAAATTGCAGGACTACTAACTATCATTTGTAACCTATCATTTAAATCAGCTTCTGTACTAAATGACTAGAGGATAGCTAATGTGACACCAGTTTTTAAAAAGGGCTCCAGAGGTGACCCTGGCAATTTATAGGCCAGTAAGCCTCACTTCAGTACCTTCAGTACCTCACTTCAGGGCAAATTGATTGAAACTATCATAAAGAACAAAATTGTCAGACACATAGATGAAAATAATTTGTTGGGAAAAAGTCAACATGATTTTTGTAAAGGGAAATCATGCCTCACCAATTTACTAGAATTCTTTAGGGGGTCAACAAGCATGTGGACAAGGGGTATCCAGTGGATATAGTGTACTTAGATTTTCAGAAAGCCTTTGACAAGATTCCTCACCAAAGGCCCGTAAGCAGAATAAGTAGTCATGGGATAAGAGGGAAGGTTCTCTCATGGATTGGTAACTGGTTAAAAGATAGGAAACAAAAGCTAGGAATAAATTATTAGTTTTCAGAATGAAGAGAGGTAAATAGTGGTGTCCCCCAGGGATCTGTACTGAGCCCAGTCCTATTTAACATATTCATAAATGATCTGGAAAAAGGGGTAAACAGTAAGGTGGGAAAATTTGCAGATGATACAAAACTACTCAAGATAGTTAAGTCCCAGGCAGACAGCGAAGAGCTACAAAAGGATCTCACAAAACTGGGTGACTGGGCAACAAAATGGTAGATGAAATTTAATGTGGTTAAATGCAAAGTAATGCACATTGGAAAACATAATCCTAACTATATATATACAGTGATGCGGTCTAAATTAGCTGTTACCACTCAAGAAAGAGATCTTGGCGTCATTGTGGATAATTCTCTGAAATCATCCACTCAATGTGCAGCGGCAGTCATTAAAGCAAACAGAATATTGGGAATCATCAAGAAAGGGATAGATAATAAGACAGAAAATATCATATTGCCTCTATATAAATCCATGGTACACCCAGACC
The DNA here is from genome assembly GCF_025201925.1 of Gopherus flavomarginatus. Taxonomy (NCBI): domain Eukaryota; kingdom Metazoa; phylum Chordata; order Testudines; family Testudinidae; genus Gopherus; species Gopherus flavomarginatus. Next base: position 200,773,408 of record NC_066618.1, read on the forward strand.
TTGAATACTGCTTGCAGATATGGTCACCTCGTCTCAAAAAAGATCTATTGGAATTGGAAAAGGTTCAGAAAAGGGCAACAAAAATGATTATGGGGATAGAACGGCTTCCGTATGAGGAGAGATTAATAAGACTGGGACTTTTCAGCTTGGAAAAGAGGCGACTAAGGGGGGAGTATGATAGAGGTCTATGGGTGGTACAGAGAAAGTAAATAAGGAAGTGTTATTTACTCCTTCTCATAATACAAGACCAATGGCCACCAAGTGAAATTAATAGGTAGCAGGTTTAAAACAAACACAAGAAAGTATTTTTTCACGCAGTGCACTGTCAACCTGTAGAACTCCTTGCCAGAGGGTGTTGTGAAGGTCAGTATTATAACGGGGTTCAAAAGGGAGCTAGTTAGATTCATAGAAGATAGGTCCATCAATGGCTATCAGCCAAGATGGGCAGGAATGGTGACCCTCGCCTCTGTTTGCCAGAAGCTGGGATTGGGTGACGGGGCAGGGATCACTTGATAACCTCTCTGTTCATTCCCTTTGGGGCACCTGCCATTGGCTACTGTAAGAGGACAGGATACATGGCTTGATGGACCTTTCATCTGACACAGTGTGGCCGTTCTTATGTTGTTTGTCCACAACAATAACTCAACCAGGAACCTTTACTTGGAAAAGGCTTTCAATTTCACTGATACGTTTGTAAGGAAATGTCTACCTCTGACTTCCACTGTTCTAGTGTTTCTGACATTAACTGAATTTCAACTTGATTTTTAGCTCTTTGAGAAGTAATAACCACAGTTTAATTTGGAGCACATGTGAGCTTCTACAGGATGTTATTATGCAAGATTTCCCTGCTGAGATTTTCCTTCAAAGACCAAAGATTGTTCAGGTTAGAACTGCCATCAGCTAAACCTTTCCATTGGGTTACAAAACAAGTCTTGTAAAGTGGGAGCTCAAATAAATTTTCCTGATAATCCATCTGGAGCCGATGCTTCTGTATTTAGATAGAGTGGGCACTATTTAAATGAATGTTTGGCTAAATGGAAGGAGAAAAGGGAATTTACTATATGGCACACTTAAGAGAGGAAACCTGCATTTTATTTTTTTTTATAGTCTCCTTCTTAGCTGTTCACAACATCTAATCTATATATACTGTGAATTGGCTTTTTTCCCCATATTACTCTGGTTAAAGTGAATGGCAAGTATCTCCCATAAAAGTTGTTTCTAGGATGGTGACAAAGGCTCATTTGAAACTAGCGTGAAGTACATGCTTCTCCTTGGTCTAATAAAGTTGCCTTCAATGAACAAAGAACTTTTAACTGTGCCTTCAGTATGATTTTGCTTACACTCATTCAGAAGTTATTTTATTTCTGTTTACAAATTTCTGTTAATCCTTGTGTTTTTAGAGCCTTCTGTCTCTATTAAAGTTGGCTTTTGGAAAAGATGGAAAACACCGCTTAGCCTTGCAGGCGGTGTCATGCCTGCAACAGTTATGTGTCTTCTTAAGAAATAGGCTTAATTTTCACAGAGATCCAGGCTTTTTCTCCACTGACCAAGGTGTGTATATGTAAATGTTGTGGTGTGTGATTGTGGAATTGATTTTCCTGAAGATACTTTGCATGTTTGAAAATTCCATCCTGTAGCAATGCGAGTTTGGGATGGCTGCCATGCTCAAAAGTGATGATGAATCTCTTCTATACATGTAGGCTGTGCATGCTACATGTGTTAAATAAACAATATTTTATAAATGTTTTTGGATTCTAAAAATATTAATTGGAATTCTTTCTTATGCTTCTCCATCTGTAAAATTAGGTGTATTAGTTACTGAGAGTCCAAATGTACAAGCCTCAAATGGAGAGGAGAACTCAAATAAATTAAATTTAAAATTAAAACATCAACCGCAGCATTTGAACCTGGGACTTCTGGATCTAGAAGCAAAGCCTCATGACCCAGCAAAATCATGACTGACTTTCACTAAAGACTGAAGGACGCCCTCTCCTTCCATGGCCTATTACTCTGCCAAATTTCATCTCTTTACCTCTACCTGCTTAGATTTTAGAGCTGTTCATAAAACATTGCAAGCATGTTGTTACAGAAACGCTGCTTGTGATTCTGTAGTTAAGACTGAACTGAATATTGCACTTATAGCAAGATTCAGACTTTTTTTTGCATGACGAATGGAGCACTTACTTTTTGAGTAAGAGCACCCAAATCTTTAACCAAAAGCTGACCCCAAACTTCTTTGAGTCTTAAATAACTTAAAAAAAATCTTTACTGGGCTCTGCACTTCTAGAACTTGAAGCAGAAGTACCAAACTACCACACAATATTCATGTGAGACTTCTATTAGAATTTTACAGACCCAAGGATTATGTTTACATTGGTTTTTTTTTCAATGTTAGTCTGCAATGAATCTCTGAACTTTTTGAGATTCATATGGACTAAAGTATCAGAGGGGTAGCCGTGTTAGTCTGGATCTGTAAAAGCAGCAAAGAATCTGTGGCACCTTATGGACTAACAGACGTTTTGGAGCATGAGCTTTCGTGGGTGAATATCCACTTCGTCAGATGCGTGTAGTGGAAATTTCCAGGGGCACGTATATATATGCAAGCAAGCTAGAGATAATGAGGTTAGTTCAATCAGGGAGGCTGAGGCCCTGTTCTAGCAGTTTGGCTGCTAGAACAGGGCCTCAGCCTCCCTGATTGAACTAACTTCATTATCTCTAGCTTGCTTGCATATATATACCTGCCCCTGGAAATTTCCACTACACGCATCTGACGAAGTGGGTATTCACCCACGAAAGCTCATGCTCCAAAACGTCTGTTAGTCCATAAGGTGCCACAGGATTCTTTGCTGCTTTTATATGGAGTAAAGTAGTTTTGTGCCAATCTCCTGTACTTTTCTCCTTATTTTTTTTACTCTGCTTTAATGAATAGTGTTAAAATTTTTTGCCATTTGTTACCCCGCTTGGACTTTTCATACTTCACTGAGTGGTTTGTAAGACTGAGAGGTGTGTGGTAAATTTATTTTTCTGCTTTTGTTGCATAAGGTACAGCTTCCCAGAATTCTTCTATGTCCTATGGCCAAGAAGTAAGAGGACCTCACCATTCCCAGAATCCATCGCTTGGAAGTAGTAGCCCTCGACCATCTGTGATTGGACATACTGGTCAGCGTCCCAGAGGTGATGGCCAAGACTGGGATGCAGCATCTTCCAGGTGAACAAAGTGGGAGCTTAAGTTAATCCTATTGCTTATTACCAGAATTACCTATTTTGCTCCTAGCCAGCTTGTGGGAAAACATGTACAGTAAAACCTCAGAATTGTGAACACCTCAGGAATGAAGATTGTTTGTAACTCCTGAAGTGTTCTAACTCTGAACAAAACTTTTTCTTTCAAAGTTTACAGCTGAGCATAGACTTAATACAGCTTTGGAACATTACTATGCAGAAGAAAAATGCTGCTTTCCCTTTAATTTTTAGTAGTTTTCGTTTAACACAGTACTGTACTGTATTTACTTTTTTTGGTCTCTGCTACTGCCTGATTGCATATTTCCAGTTCCAAATGAGGTTTGTGGTTGACCGGTCTGTTTGTAACTCAGATGTTCATAACTTTGAGATTCTACTGTAAGTCTAATTGTTGAAATTAGAATTCTAACTGGAAAAAGTCTTTAAAATAAAGAAACTTAAATTTAAAATGGTATTCACAATTTGTAATATCCTTCTGATCTCTCACATTCTGCTGTTGAGAGAGAAGACTGGTATTTTACAGGTGAACTACAAATACCTGACACTCTTTCAAATGGCTTAAGATAAGAAATCAGCAATTCACTGTGTGTGGACTTGGTTTGCAGTGAGATTTGAAAACCACTTCTTCTGCTGTTTACTTGACAAGTATTGAGATCGGGATTTTTTGTTTCCCTTCAACAGTTGGGAACATAGAAAAAACTTAAGAGTGAGTGTAATTTAATCTGTTTGTTGTGATTATACACACTTACATAAAAAGTTTCTAAGGATTTTTGGCATACAAGCTTGACCACATAAAATTTCAATTGTGCATGATTTAGCCACACAGCTCAAACTTTATGACTAATTTACTGGAGACTCTTAAAATGTAAAGGTCAGTGTGTATATGTGGTACTCATCTTGGTCCAAGATTTGTAATCACTCTGCAAGAATCAATGCCCTTTTATTATGTCATTACTTGAAGATTTAAAAAGACTGAATTCTTATTTACTCAATGGTGATACCTTTTTGAGTCATAATAGTTAGTGGATCTAACCAATATACAATAAAGTGTTCTCACATTATAGATATAGGAGCTCAGATGATTTTAACTGTCTTGAGAGCTATTATTACTATGTAAAAAAGTTATTGAATCTAGTACATAGAGTTTTTATTAAGCAGTTATATAGCACTATAAATAAACCCTGTGCTTTTCAGCACATAGACTAAGACCCTTCCCTCTGCCCTGAAGTGTTTACAGTCTAATACTGGAAAGACTTAGCACAGATCAACCCATCTAGAAATGGCAGGGGTGGCTATCTCATTGACTAGGAAATCAACATAGGATGATTTGAACTTTTAGCAAGTGAGAGAGAGGACATGTAGAGAACAAATGATAACTTGTTGCAAATGAAGTGCCATATTGTGACCTGTTTAACCCTGTCTGCATGCCCGTGCTCCCTTCGTCTCCTGATCTTGCTGTTCCTATGACAGGTAATAGCACAGACGTGAGAGCAGCCTCTGCTAGGCTACTGCTGTCATCCTATGCAGAAGGGTGGGGAATTCATGGAGCTTTGGGTCTGGTTTTAACGCATATGCTCATACTGCAGTGAAAGTAACCTATGCAGTGCTCAGGGAACAAAAGGGAGCCAAGAACTTGGACTATGTCTGAGTCAGTGCAACTACTCGCTGCTTCTTGCATGAGGCTTGTGGGAAAACCACAAATAACCCAGAGGCAACATGATGGAAAACCTGAAGCTCAGCAAGAGAATGAGATGAAGTAAACAATAGAGATGAAAGAATTAAGGGAGAGGAAAAATGTTGGTTCAAAATTCTCATCCTTATGTCTAATACTATTGAACAAGAATCCTTTCTAGCCACCAACTCTTGTTCAAGTTCTCATAATCTGATTTATTTTTCTATTTCTGTTTCTAAATATCACACTTTTTCTTCTTGCCTAAAATCTCTGAAGCTCTGCTATCATCTCTTTTTCTGTGTTTTAACTTCTGTTTGGAAACCTATCCTTTTCCCTTTTCTTAATACTTCTACTTTTAATGATTTGATGCATGGTCTCTTCCTCATCTCATAATCATACGTATTACAATCAGAGCCATCCATTGTTGATTCATCTGTATTTTTGTTTACATTGCTGTATCGTCTTTTTATTCTCCTTCAACTCTTAAGTTCAAAGGATCTATAGAAATACGCTGCTATCCTTTCAAAGTGCATTGGAAAGAGGGATCCATTTAAAGACAATATAACAAAATGCAGCCGTACCAGAGATTGCTTTCTTCAAATTCTTCATAAGGGAAAATGAATAAAGCTATTGTATGTTGAATTGCTTTATAAAGCCTTTCAAATATTTAGTCAAAATAATGACTTGCAGAGATGAAAACAACTATAAGAAAAACCTTATGTCTTTGAGCTATCTTCAGTTCAACACATCCAGTGAATCTAGGAACCTTTAAAGGTAGCTGGAAAAGGATAAAAATCAAAATGTACTGTTGATGCATATGCTTGATTGTATTGAAGATGTCTTTTGAAGAGGATGGGAGAATTTAGGAAATATTTATCCACTTTAATGTATAAAAAAGGCCTGTAAAGGATTTTATGTTCCACTTGTTTTTTACATTAGAAAATCAGGTCTTTTGGGGACTGTTCTTTCCTGGAAGATTCTATGGGCAGCCAGAGAGGTAGCAGGGAAATGACATAGATGATACCAAGAATTTATTTATTGAATGAGACTTTAATTCAGACCACTCCACTTTGGGTTATTTTGTTATTACGTAGCACTTGTCTCCAATTACCATGGATCGATGCTGTGGTGATCGAGCCACCGAGAGTTGATTTAGCTGGTCTAGTTAAGACCTGCTAAATCAACCACCGATCGCTTTCCTGTCGACTCCAGTACTTCACAGGAATGAGAAGCATAAGGTAAGTCGATGGGAGAGTTTCTCCCATCGACCCAACCCAGTGTAGACATCGCAATGAGTTAACCTAACGTATGTCGATTCTAGCTACGTTATTCACGTAGCTGGAGTTGCGTAACTTAGGTCAACTTAACCCCTTAGTGTAGACCTGCCCTTAGTTTTAGTACAAACATCTAACACAGAAGGAAAAGCTCTTTTTTTGTCAAAGATTCAACACTCCATTCATTCCTGATCCACAGTTCTAGGTCCATCTTTGAAGATCTCTACTAAAACAGGCAACATCAGATTTAACATACTGTATATTTCTAAGGAAAAAAATGTTGTCGTCCCCCACCCCCTTTTTTTTTTGTGGGAGTAAAAGCTAGACTGCCTTTATAAATCATAAAGAAATGAAAAAAACGTTACAGTCCTATTTTTTACATCTTCAGGTCACTCTTTTTTTAAAAGACTATTTAAGTTTGTCTTGTTTGACAGTGTTTAATTCCTATACTGTATTTGCTTTGTAGTGGAAGCAGTACTCAAGCTAATGCAAACTCCAGAATAAATCTACAGTCACCGCTGGATGTAGGGCACATTGACTTGCCAGACCTGGAAAGTGAGGATACTTTAGAGTTACAGTTCCAACAGCTCAGCCTTCCTCAGTTCTGTGTGTCCATCCTGGAATACGCTGTACCTCTTCTAAGAACAGGTGAATGGATATTAGATGGTTTTTATGTGTGCAGGAATACTTCTTTTCCCTCATTTTGTATCCCATCCGAGTAGGAGACTCCCATAATATTTTCAAAATGGGTGCTTTGTAAAGAATTATTATTTTTTTTAAAGCAGCCATTCTTAAGCACATTAATCACATTATTGTGGTTATTTTGTTGTGGGGTATTTGGTCAGGCCCTGTAAAGTTGGATCAGCTAATAGATCTCTGGCTCTGTTTTGCCCTAGAAAAAGGTGACAGGAAGAGATTGAATGCATGGGGAAGGAGACAGAGGAATGTAGTATGTTTGAAAGGGAGAAGAAATAGTGAGTTTGGCTGAGACAAAGTAAAGTGGGACAAGGGTATGTGGACTGACAAGCAGGAAAGAAACCCTCTCTCAACTAAACCTTGTTTTTCTTCTGCCACCAGCATAGAATCGTAGAATATCAGGATTCGAAGGGACCTCAGGAGATTATCTAGTCCAACCCCCTGCTCAAAGCAGGACCAATCCCCAACTAAATCCCCATGAACATGCAGCTCTTTTTCTCTTTACTAGTATCCTTTACAAGCTATATTCACCCTCCATAAGCTTATGCAATTCACATTTTTAAAATAAAAATTCATTTTAATGAAAAATTATTTCTATATAATAACTATGAAGAAAAAGATCTCTCTCTAACTAGAGCAGGTATGTCATCTCTGGGGCTAGCTCTGTAGCTTCCTGTCATGCAGCCCTGGTGTACCCAAAATGTTTCTTGACCTTGTCCATGTAAGAAAATATTCATGGGAAAAACATTTAGATTGTTTTCTATATTGTTCAGGCCTTTTCTTTTTTGATAGACCTAGAACCTTAGGGTCCATTTGCTTTGCCTCGTGGTCCTTTTTATTTTATTTTATTTTATTTTTTACTTGGGGCGGCAGAAAATTCAGAGCCGGCCTTGTCTTCTTGCATTTCATTAATGACTTTACTAAAAGAAAGTGGTTATCAGATGAGTTGCAGAAAGGAAGGGGGGTGCCTTTCCTGTAAGAATAGCCTGTCAGTTGTATTAGTTAGTCAGTTGAAAAATCCAGGTCACTTTTGACATGTGTTATAGGTTTTGTTTTGGTAAATGGAATATCCAGATAACTTTATCAGGAAAAGTATTTTAATGGGCAATTTATCTAAATTTATTTAGGATATATTTTATATTTTCTATTATCTGCCAGAACAGCAGAAGAAGTCTGCATTTTCATAGATTCATAGTGTTAAATTCTGGCACCATTGAAGGCAATGGCAAAATTCCCCTTGAGTTCAAACGGGCCAGGGTTTCACTCATAGACTTTAATGCCAGAATGGATTATGATTATATAGTGTGACATGTAAGACTATTTAATTTATACAGAACAGATACATTTCAAGCTAGTCTTTGGTTTTTGCATGCGGCCTTTCATTTGAGTCTGTCACAGAAAGCCCCAGATTCACAGTACAGTGTTCTCTTCAACCGACGAAACAGCTATGCTTTGGCAGTAGGAGGAAGATTAGTTCCCTTGGATGATGCATAAGCATACATCTGTGCAGCAGTGTGATGGGGGAGGGTTCCAGAGCCCAGCCTGAACCGGAATGTCTTCCCAGTAATTTTTAGCCTCCTGGGACAGCCACAGGTCTTGTATGCCAGTATAGATGTACCCTGTGTGTCTAGATCTGGGGTGATGTGATTTCTCCCTGCTTTTCTCACCTAGGGGTGATGTAATTTCTCCTTACCAGCCAGCCTAGAGTTGAAATCCTTTATATGGCTTTGTAAGTGGGTTAGTTGTATCTTCCTCTGTCGCCCATAGGGTAATAATGGAACATAAGTAGAAAACAATTTACTATATTTTCAACCTATCTCAGGACGTGTGAAACCGCATGATCTTGGGACAACCCTTATTTTCCCCCGTCCTCCCTTTCACAACTCTCTACCCTCTGAGTTGCTAGTTTAGCAACAGTGTCTGAATTGGTCTTGGAACATAATTGTCGGCACAGTTAGTGGTACTATTAATCTAAGATGACATTTATATGCTCTTTATTTTTCTCAACTGGTTAAATTAGTAAGGATTAAATTAAGACCAAATGTGAAAAGTTATCTCATCCAAATTTTACACTGTAGTATATTTTGGCCTGCCTTGGGTAATGTAAAGATTATTGGACTTGTAAAGATTTTTATTGGACTTATTAATGTTCCACTTTATACTATCTTGATAGTGACACTATTTGTGTGAAAATATTGAATCTTTAAGTGGCTTTTTATGTTTTTGGAATATGTTTTTAATCAATAACAAAGTTCTTAAATGGTTCTTTTTTTATGGTCTCTAATTTACTGAATATATAATCCAGTATTTAACTGTCCAGAAGCAAGTATCAATTTTGGACCTCCCTGAATCAAAGATCTTAACAGCCACAAAGCATTCTTATGGATCAGTGGAGCAACTACTTGGCCTTTGTTTTGTAGCATGTTTGTAGAATTATGCAGTTCATTAATTGCATTATTTATCAACCTATTTGGAGCTCTCTTGGTTTGAGGAGTTGGCAGGTGATCAGCTGTTTTATTTGAATACCGTTTTGAACTACATTGTGGTGTGGGGATGTGGGAAGCTCTTGTTCACTGTACTGAACTTCTTTGGACTAATTGTCAGTAGTTACCAAGTGGACACTAGTATTTCACAGGAAGTAAGGATGTAAAAGATTAACCAGTAAGCATTAGGCTTACCGTAAACTGACCTTAACCGTTAATCCCCTGCATGCCGACCAGAGAAGACCCAGACTCGGTGGTCCTGCTTATGGCTCTAGTATTTGAGAATGATAGTCAGTTTTGTCTACAATCCCAGAGAAAAGGCTGGTACACTAACTTTGCTATGCTGTTCCTCTTTCATACTGAGCAATACATTTTCCATTTGCAAATAGCGACAGAGATTCCAAACTTTGGTAGCACAACTACTACATTTTCCTTAATCGGTATTACAGCAATATACATATTGCTATTCTAAACCCCATTTTACACGGAAGGGAAATTAGGTGTATCATACTTTGCTTCTAAACTTTTTTCTTAATTTTTTGTGGAAGTCAGTTGATGATTGCAGTTATTTCTGCATACATTAATTTACCAAATTTCCCCTTGCCCTTTTAGTAGTGAAGTTTTACATGCTTTCTAACAGCAGTTGGCTCACAGTGAAGAGGTCTGTAAAAGGACTGCACATTTCCACGTCCAGTTAGTTGAAGTAATTTAAAACCTAAAGAAATCAACCTGTACTTGTGACTCCTTAAGTGAACGAGGTAGGGTTACTACTTAGTTTTTCTTGTTTAATTTAAAATTCTCATCACACAAGGTTGAGGAAATGCTTGTCTGCATTAATTTCAGACTTTTAAGAACTTCCCAATATCTAGTCAGTTTAAATGTAATAAATGACTGATAATAAATCTAATACTGTGTAGACATCTTAAATGCTTTAAAACCTTATTTTGCTCTTTAAAATGCAAAGGATAGTAATTCAGAGTAAGTCCATACTTCAAGCTAGAGTGTGAGTCTCAGCTTGAGGAGGCATATGGTAGCTTTAATTGATCTTGTTCACTAAAACTAGAATGTAGCCAGGGCAGCATTACTGTGGGAAGATAAAATATTATCTAGCATTTCTGATCTCTGATGGCAATGCTTGATTAGAGCTAGTGTGAGTATGTCTTCGTGAGCTGCGAATCTCACCCCCAGCTTGTAGCATAGACATACCCTAACTTACTATCCTTTGCCTTAAACCTAAAGAGAAAAATAAGTATTAAAACATTTGATATTTATATATTATTAGATTCATTATCAGTCATTTATCTCTTGTACAACTTTAAACTGAAGTGTAGATGTACCCTCAGTGAAAGGTTCATTTTGCTTTTAACAGTGAGTAGGAGATATTTTTATTTTAAATTATATAAAATATAAATACTTCTAGATTGGAAAATTCACTAAGATAAAAGTTAGTTATAAATAAATATATATTATTATAATCTTGATTTATAAAAAGTCAAAGTAAAAATTCAAAGTTCCACAACTGACATGAACATATTTCTGGACTCATTTTTCAGCTGCCCCCCACCCCTTTAAAGAGGTGGTCCCGGTATGTAGCCCAATCTTAATAAGTTTATTTTAAATAACCAATTTAGCTTCATTTAGGGCCTTCTCCTAATAATCCGGGGCTGGCAGTAGCATAGATGCATTTCTAATGCACCAGTCACTAGTATTAAGGAGCCACATGCATATATCCAAACTTAGACTGAGCTCTTATCCCTATTTTAAGTTTCTTTAGGGGAGAGGAGTTAATCTCTTTGGCCTTCCTTCAGAAACATTATGGGGTCGTTATGCTACTTTATTTGAGAAAGTCCTATCTGAAGAAATTCTATTCATATGTTTGCCATCAGTGATATCACACAGCAAAGGTCCTCTACTCTGTACCAGTTCTCGAAAGTTTCACACTTATGGCTGATTGAAGGTGCTAAAACTGTGAGAGAGTGGGGAAAGAGTTCATATTAAGAGAGCTTGGCTCTTTTCCATTGATGGTAATACGTTTTAAGGTCTTGGTCCTTTATTTGGTATTGGACTGGATGCTAATATGGAATATTGTGTGATACTCTCACCATTCTACTTTGTTTAGCAAGAGGACCAGAATATGTTGAATCAGCTGCAGTGTGCATGTGGGCTGCATAGTCATCTCCAGGTAGGGTGCATTGAAATTATCTAGCTTGGAAGTCACAAAAGTGTGGATCACGTTAGCTAAGTCTTTATCTGTGAGAGGTGGGTGCAGTCTCCAGCTAGAAGATGCTCTGGTTGCTGTTGCTATTATCAGTATTCATGAGGTTGTGCTGAACCTTGAGACTTCATTCCACCTTGATGATTGATAATGGAGATGTTTCCTTCGCTAGGTAGTGAAATTGTTGCTTTTGCCAGTTCTTAAATGTTTCTCTTTCCTTTTCCCACACTCTCTCTTCTGTCTTACCTGGGTAGTGTGAACTGACTACTTCTTGATCAGAATTCATACACATCTAGACTCCAGATCAAGTATCAACCCTCAAGGGGCTTACTGTGGAAATGTAGCATTTCACTACTAAATAAACATATGTTTGAAACCATAACTAAGATCAGGAACACTGCAGTGACTCTCCTGAGCTATAATGGGAAACTTAAAATTTAGTGTGTGGACTTCAGGTTTTCTTCCTGAAATACCCTCAAACAAGTATATCACAAAGGAGTGGAAGCATAAGAAAGAAAATGTACCCAGTGAGTCAGTTGCAAGAAGACCTTAAACACTGAGAATGCCAAACCTAACTTAGCCCTACTAAAGTTTTGCCCATGCTGGGAGGCAGAGCCTAACTTGTCTTGTTGAGAAAACTGCATGATGTTGAGTCCACTCCCTATAAATATGCAACAGATAAAGCAGCAGCTGTCACTTTGAAAGCTGCCAGCCTTCCATCTATGCTGCTTTTGTGGCCACTAATGGCTTAGTGGCAACTCTCATGTACAGCACATCTGCAGGCTTGCTATTCCAAGTTTCTTTTGCTCCCAGATTCTCAGCTGTAAGAATGAAGCCCTACCTCAAGGAGTCACCAATAGGCCATCCACATTAAGCAGAATGTAACCTTCTGGTTAATGGGGACAAAGAAAAGGGACTTACAAAATAAAAGAGTAAAAAAGAAGGCCAAAAAAGGAGTGGGAGGTGCGGGGAATGGAGTAACAAAGCGAAAGGTCCCAGGTTGAAGAACAGGAGAGAGAAAATGGACCAAAAAAATAAAGAAGTCTGTGACAGTAGCTTGGGATGGTGGGAAAGAGCATAGCAGAATCATCCCTCTCCCAGCCTTTGACAAAAAATAGGGAGCTGCTATCCTAGTACATAGGCTAGTGTGGAAACGTATTCTATGTTGAAAACAAAACCATCAAGAATGGGGAGATAACTTTCTCTCCTACTTTTTCAGGTGGGACGTTTCAGGCAGATTTATCCTTGAGCGAAAAAGATCAATCAAATAATATCTCATCCACAGCAATGGTAAAATGTGTCTGCAATACTATAAAACTTTATATGTAAACATTCTCATCCTGTCCTTCCTCATATAGCCAACTGACTTTATTTGGCAAAATTCCTATCCATGGTAAATATACATTAGCCTTTTTTTCCAGGAGTGTCTTCTCTGAGCAACTGTTCCCTAGTTGTCATCTCAGCTGCGATTTAAGCAGGCCACGCGAGGTTAGCAATGTCTCTTCACTTACATAAATACTAACAGCAAGCACAATGATACAGTAGAAATGTCATTGGTGGTAGCTTTTCTAGTATAGGCTATATGTATTAAAACAATCTGGAAAATACACCTCTATCGCGATATAACGCTGTCCTCGGGAGCCAAAAAATCTTACTGCGTTATAGGTGAAATCGCGTTATATCGAACTTGCTTTGATCCCCCCGGAGTGCTGCTTTACCGTGTTATATCCAAATTTGTGTTATATCGGGCCATGTTATATCAGGGTAGAGGTGTATATTAAAGTTTAGCAGCTTCAGCACAAATTCTATTTCCCTGCTTTTTAATTACTGTAGTGCTTAATAATAAGAACTAATATCTTCTGTGTTTTTGGAGGGTGAAGGGGAAGAAGCGAAAAATATCCCTGTAACTCTTCCTTATTAAACATGGTGCTGCTGTATTTAGAGGAAGGAATTTATCATTTCAGTAAGCTGACCATTGTGAATTCAGGGTAATTAAAGAATCCAGGGTAGAATGTGACTTTTTCCTCACAAGAAGTGTGATTGGCTGGCTTAAGTAGTCAGAATCATCAACTAGCATAGGCATGGCCAACCTGAGCCTGAGAAGGAGCCAGAATTTACTAGTGTACATTGCCAAAGAGCCACAGTAATATGTCAGCAGCCCCACATCAGCTCTCCCCCTGCCCAACCCTACTCCCAGCGACTCCCACCCACCAGCAGCCCTGCCAATCAGCACCTCTACCTCCCAATCAGCTGTTTTGTAGCATGCAGGAGGCTCAGGTGCGGGGGTGGGAAGGAGCTAGGGCATGGCAGGCTCGGGGGAGGGGACAAGAAGGGGTGGAGTGGGGGCAGGGCCTGCAGCAGAGCCAGAGATTGAGCAGTGAGCATCCCTCGGCACATTGGAAAGTTGGTGCCTGTAGCTCCAGCCCCGGAGTCGGTGCCTATACAAGGAGCCGCATATTAACTTCTGAAGAGCTGCATGTGGTTCCGGAGCCACAGGTTGGCCGCTCCTGGACTAGCATATGAAGAGCTGTCTGTAGTACAAAGAATGAAACCATGTTAAGATCTGAACTGGGGGGGAGGAGGGTGCCTAGTACTTTTGGTGAATAGTGAGTTCTCTAGTGAATTAACTCTCAAAATGTTCTTTCCAGAAAGCAAAGAAAAAGTAGACGTGATTCAAAGCTATTGCTGAATGTTGCAATGGTGACAATCGATGCTAACTGAGTAGCATGAATGCACAAGAAAATTAAATTTACAGATTTTCAGAGTTAAAGTATTCCCTGTCTGAAAAGGGGCTGCACTACTAATATTAAATCATTTATACGCTGTCTACAATTGAACTGCTGTAACATATTTCACATTTTCATTCATAGGCAGTAGTAGAGTGACAATGCAAGTTCTTGAATTACTTTCTGAAGATGTGCTTCTTATTGGTGATGCAGTATCTGAAGATGTTTGGGAGGACCACAGCCTCTTTGGGTTAGAGTTGGTGAGTCTGGAAAATTTCTTATCTTTAGACTTTGGTTAATGGTATTTAGCAGTTTGCCTTTGCTGTAGACATCAGACATTTTCTGTACTGGAGGATAAACAATTTTACTGAACTACCCTTTTTCAAACATTTAAACAGTCCAGTAATTACAAAAAGTTGATATTGCTGGCATGTTCCTCTTATTTTAAACTTTGATATGTATACTCCTCCTCCTCCTACTAGAAGTATTGAAGTCATGAGAGTTTAAGGCCATAAGAGACCACTAGATCATTTAGTTTGACCTCCTATATGTCACAGGCTGTCAGCACATTAAACCCAACAACAGAAATGAGACTGAAATAAATGAGCCCCACAGGGAGAGCATAGGAGGGATCAACATGCACCAGTGCTAGAGGCCTTGCAATGGTGGGGAAATGATTAAATGAGATATACACAGACAGTCCTGGCAAGGGACCCACTCTCTTATCTGCAGAGGAAGGGAACAACCCCCCAAAGTCACTGCTAATCTGATCTGGGGAAAAAATTCATCCTGACCCTGTATATGGGGATCAATTAGACCCAGAGTGTGTGAACGAGAACCAGCCAGCTGAGCATCTGAGGGAGAGACTCCTCGGTGCTAGGACACTGAAGTTTCATCTTTTATAAATACTCAACATAAATTTTGACTTACAACAAAGGGTTACTGAATATCTATTGACAGACAAATATGTTTAGGAATAGGTTGCAGAAGATATACATGGATAGTGAACAGAAGAAGACGGTCTTGCTTGAGTGGCGAGATTTCATTTCCCTGACTTAGCCTTTAGTAGGCAGGGCCGGCTCCAGCTTTTTTGCCACCGCAAGCGGTGGGGAGAAAAAAAGGGAAAAAGAAAAACCCGATTGAGCTGCTGCCAAAGTGCCGCTGAGGAGGAGGACAGGGAGTGAAGGACCTGCCGCCGAAGGCTGAGGCGGGCCGGTTGAGCTGCCACTGAAGTACCGCTGCCGCCGACCTGGACGTGCCGCCCCAACAACGGATGGAATGCCACCCCTTTCTATTGGCCGCCCCAGGCACCTGTTCCTTCACTGGTGCCTGGAGCTTTACCTGTTAGTAGGGCTCAGTTCATTTCCCTGACTCCCTCAAGGAGTTAACAATGTCGGGTACACTACAGCCTTATTCATCCAAAGGGCTCAGCAGATACTCAGAGCTTTTAGATGAAAGGCTGCTGGTTGATCAGTTGAAAACGCCACACTCCAGGTAAATGATTCCAGACTTGCGTCAGGATTTGCTGCCCACATTTGCAGATGTCCCTTGGTCCCCTGGAAGGTGGAGATGGGGAGGCTTAAGGTTGACCAGACTTTATAATAGGGCCCTACCAAATTCACGGCTGTGATAAACATGTAATGAACTGTGAAATCAGACCTCACCCGTGAAATCTAGTATATTGGAAGGGAAGAGGCAGGACTGGGGGTGCCCCAGCTAAGGGCTCCTACCGTACCCTGGGCTCCAGCTGCTAGTCCCCTCTGGGATGGGGAGCAACAAGACTTACTCTTCCCCTGCACAGCAGCTCTCAGTGGGAAGATCAGACCCATCTCCACCCTCAGCTGCAGGAAGCTCTGGGGTTGGGGAGTAACCCCAAAGCTTCTTGCAGCTGCAGGAAGTTCCCGGAAGTGGAGGTGGGTCTTCTCCTCCACCATGCTGATGGGAGCGCCCCAGCTGGGGGCTCCTAGCTGCTAGTCCCAGCCAGATTGGGGCGGGACTTGTTCTTCCCCTGCATGACCGCTCTTGGGGGGAGATCATACTCACCTACAGGCAGTGATGAGCTGCCAAAATATTAACAACTGGTTCCCTCTTCCTCACCCCATGAGGGGGTTGTGTCCCCCCCGGGACTCCTGCTCCATCCAACCCCCCACCTTCCTTAACATCCCCCCCCGGGACCCCTGCCCCATCCACCCCTTTCCCTGTCCCCTGACTGCCCCCTGCCACCCCATCCAACCCCTCCTCTCATTCCTGATGGCCCCCCCGGGACCCCTGCCACATCCAACCACCCCTTCTCTTTGTCCCCTGACTGTCCCTGGAATCCCTACCCCTGACTGCCCCCCACCGCTCCATCCAACCCCTGCTCTTTCCTGACTGCCCCTATTCAATCCCCCTGCCCTCTGACTGCCTCGACACTAATCCATCCCCCCAACTCTCCTGCCCTCTATCCAACACCCCCTCCGTACTCCCTGCCCCCTTACTGCGCTGCCTGGAGGTTAGGGCTGGGCCAGGCTGGGGCTGGGACCGGAGCCGCTCGGCCAGAGCCAGGGCGCTCTGCCGGGGCCGGACCTGGGGGCCAGGCCGGAGCTGTGCGGCGCCTGGAACCCTCCTCCCGCTCATGCCCCTGCCCCAGCTCACCTGCGGGAAGCTGCTGCTTCCTTCTCAGCGCTCCCAGGCTTCCCGTGTGAACAGCTGATTCGCAGGAAGCTGGGGAGGGGAAGGAGAAGCTGGAGGAGCATTCAGAGGAGGAGGCAGAGGCGCAGTGAGGTGAGCTGGGGCTGAGGGAAGGGCAAGGAGCTGCTAGAGCTTTTGTTAATTTTAAAAGCCCTTTTCGAACCAGTTGTCACTCATGGGACAACCGGTGCTAAAAAGGCTTCTAAATTTAACAACCGGTTCCCGCGAACCGGTGGGAACTGGCTCCAGCTCACCACTGCCTACGGGAACCTCCCCCAGCTGCAGGAAACTTCACCCCCAATCACTTCCTGCCCCCATCGCTCTGCAAGGGATCACTGTACAGGGAGCTGCACCCCTTCTAGATGCAATTATTAGCTTGTTTAAATAAAAATATGAAGAAAGGTCAAGAACTTGACAGGATATTTTCATTGACACATTACAGCAGCAAATGACATTCAGGATTCAACTCACTGATTGATAGATATGGAGATGGGGGGGTGGGGGTTGTAGCATAGTGTTCTCAATTGGTAGCCTACGGGAAGACAAGTGAAATTACTTGAAAATGAGTGTTCAAAGTAAATCAAAAACTTCTTTAATCATTACTGCAGTGGATCCTGGGAAAGAATTTGGAAGCCAAATTCTACATGCCAATGGTGTATTTTGTACAAGCTGCAGTGTTTTTCCTTGGATCACGCATCTGTGACAATGATACAGTTCCACTTAGACTCGGAAACCCATAGAAGCAGAAAGAGGGCTGCATTGCTGGGAAACAAAGTTAAAAATCAAAATCCAATTTCATCTCTTTTTAAGAAGACGACAGAGAGTTCTGAGATTCGTCATTTAGCTAGAATGGAACCTGTGGATGCATTTTCAAGTGCTAATATACCTCTGGAGAAACTTGATCATCCAAAGCTGTGTGAATTCACAAAATGCTGGTTGCTTACCAAGTGTGAATAAGCTCCAACAGGACTACCTTCCAAAGGTTTTTGCTACACATTTTGCGGAGATGAAGCCTCAAATTAACTCATGAAATCTTTTTGGCTGAGTCCACAGATGAGCAAGACAACTACGTACTGAATGTTCTATTTGATTTTATTGCTGACAAGACCAAAGATGTACAGACAGGAAAGCTAGCAGTGCTCGCTGACTGCGTTTACTTGGATGCTCTTGCTATACTACAGTTTCTCAAGTGGTAATTAAAACCATTTCAAAATACGGTATGGATTTGTCGAAGTATCTGTTTTCATAAGTAACAATGCAACTTGCATCAAATTTTTCAAATCTGTTTTCCAAGGTCTAATGCCAAATGCTGTCCATATTACATGTAACTCGCATATAATTTTTCTCATCAGTAAGCTGTGGAGTAGCAAGTTTGGTAAAGATGATAAACTGGTCAGCTACATTAAAAAGATCTTTAAACACTGCATAAGCTGCAAACTTTGATACAGGCAGCACATTGCAAAGATGACTGAAATCGAGGAACAAAATATTGTACTCCTCCCAGGGCCAGTAATTACTCACTGGAATTCCTGGTTTTTGGCTGCTGTACCATACAGCTCACCTGAAGTACTACTGAGTTTGTCTCAGAAGAGCTTATACTGACGTGGAAAATGCAGATTTTAACAGAATTTTCAAGCCTTCTGAACAATGTTCAGCTGAATGAGCAAGTTCAGTTTGTTGGCAAGAATGCCACAGGACTGATGAACTTAATCACTTGGTTCGAATCTTGGCATGTCACAATCCACCAAGCTTACAACAAAGTAATGCATGTACTATTTTGGGCTGGAAGCACAGTCAAATGACATCAGTCTGACAATATTGAATTAAATGCCAGTGTTCAGCAGGAGTTTTCTTCAGTAGCGTAGCTTCAGGCAGGGGGGGAGCAGGGGGAGCGGCTGCTCTCCCACTGCGCACAAGTGGCGCCTTTTAAATTTTTTGGTTCCTTTTTAATTTTTACTCTGAACGGGGAGCCAGACATAAAAAAAAAAGGCACCACCTGCTGCTCCTGCTTGAACTCACTGAGCGGCACTCCGGGTCTTCGGGAGCATTTCGGCTGCGGGTCCTTCAGTGCCACCGAAGACCCAGAGTGTGTGAAGGAGCCGCCACCGAAGTGCTCGCCGAAGACCAAGAGTGCCGCAGCGGGTGGTGCCTTTTTTAATGTCCGCCTCCTTTGTTTGCTCCACCTGGCTACGCCACCGGTTTTCTTTCATGGCAAAGAAGCTCAGACAATACTGCTGCTACAGGGAAGAGTCAAGCGATGTAGCAGAAACAGCTCAAAAGTTTCAACAGCCTGCAGCAGGGCTCCTGAAAGCTCTATGTATTTTTGACACTGCACAAAGATACTTGATGATGATTGATTTAACCTCCCTTAATGTAATTCTTGGCTTTGACAAGAATTGTAGGTTGGAGATTCCTGCTTATAAAAATATAGCGAAAGAAGCAGATTGTGGTTTGCCTGCGTTACAATTTTGGAACTCTGTTGATGGCAGAATTTCCCACCTCTCAAGGCTAGATCAGTATTTTCAGGCAGTTCCAATGAACTTCATGGATGCAGAGAGCGCTGTGTCTAAATATGGACAGGTGTTTTCAGTGCAGAGACGGAATGAAGAAAGACAGTTGCTGGATGCTCCATTCTGACATTCAGTTAATGATATTTGAAACAAGAACTTTCTTTTCACTTGCTTTTGTTAACTTAAGGCAGTGGCTCTCAAGTTTGAGGCTACCGATGGAGATCACTGCTCTACAGAACAGACTCACATGCCCATATCTTCCAATCAGGGAGTGTTATTTGCTGCTGTAAAGTGTCAATCAGTAAAACCTGTCAAGTTCACATGACCTTGCTTTATTTTATTGAAATAAGCTGCTAATTGCATCTGGAAGTATACATCTCCCTGTACACTTGCGTCCCTCCCATGGCTGCGGAGCGATGGGGCAGGAAGCAAATGAGTGTGTGTGTGTGGTGCTTTTTGCAATGGTTGTGCAGGGGAAGAGGAAGTCCTGTCCTTCCCGAGCCTGGCTGGAACTAGCAGCTAGGAGCCCCTGACTGGAGCTCCCCCAGCAGCATGAGGGAAATTAGACTCACCTCTGGGAACCTACCCTTGGCTTCAGGAAGCTTCACAGTTGCTGCAGCACAGAAGTGAGGGTGTACCAGCCTTACTTCTGCTCTGCCTCTGGAGGTGGGTCCGATTTCCCCCCAAGACCTGCTGTGCAAGGGAAAGCAAATCTTGGCCCTCCCTACTCCAGCGGGGACTAGCAGCTAAGAGCCCTCTGCTGGTGCACTCCGAGCAGCATGGGGGAGATTGGACCCACCTCCACCTTTGGAAGCCTTCTCTAACTACAGGAAGCTCCGCGGTTGCTACCTTCAGAGCACAGCTATGAAAGCGCAGAAGTGAGGGTGGCAATCCTGTGACCTCTCCTTCCCCCCACAACCCCTTTTTTGGTCGGCATCCCCACAGTTACAATACCATGACATTTCAGATGTAAACATCTCAAAACATGAAATAGACTAATTTTCAGATCCTGTGGCCATGAAATTGACCAGAATAGACTGAGTTTGGTAGGGTCTGTTTATAAAGGTTATATTGGTGTTCTTGGTCATAGAATGTGTCAAGTAATATACCTACTGATCAGATGTGACAATCCCCAAGGGAAACATAATTTATTTAACCTGGAGTATGGCAGGGTGCTGCTAGAGAGGCATTAATCCAGGGATGGGCAAACTTTTTGGCCTGAGGGCCACATCTGGATATAGAAATTGTATGGCAGGCCATAAATCCTTATGAAATTGTATGGCAGACTCTGCGAAGAGGCTGGGGATGAGGGATTAGGGGTGCAGGAGAGTGCTCCAGGCTGGGACTGAGGGGTTCAGAGGGTAGGAGTGGGATCGGGCTGGGGAAGGGGGCTTGGACACGAAGGGTTGAGGGCTCTGGCTGGGGGTGCAGGCTCTGGGGTGGAGATGAGGGTTTTGGGGTGCAGGAGGGTGCTCTGGGCTGGGATTGAGGGGTTCAGAGGGTGGGAGGGGGGTCAGGGCTAGGGGAGTGGGGGATGGGGGCATGGGGTCAGACATGCAGGCTCCGGGTGGCACTTACCTCAAGCAGCTCCTGGAAGCAGTGGCATGTCCCACCCCTGGCTGCTAGGCGGAGGCACAGCCAGGCAGCTCTTTGTGGTGCCCCTGCAGATCCCGGAAGCAGCAGCAGTAGCATGCCCCCCTCCGCCTCGTATGCGGAGGCATGGTGCCAGCCTGGCAGCTCTGTGTGCTGCCCTGTCCATAGGCGCTGCCCTGCAGCTCCCATTGGCTGCAGTTCCAGGTCAATGGAAGCTGCGGGGGGGAGGGTGATAGTGCTTCGGATGGGAGCAGTGTGCAGACCCCCTGACTGCCCCTACGCATTGGAGCCAGAGAGAGGACATGCAGCTGATTCTGGGAGTGGGGTGGAAAGCCCCTGAGCCTGCTCACCAAAGGGAGCTTGAGGGTTGGATTAAAAATTCTGACAGGCTGGACATGGCCCACGGGCCATAGTTTGCCCACCCTTGCCTTAATCAGCTCCTGTCACCCCAGCCCCAATCAGGGGGATTGGACTGGGGCTGGGTAGGTAGCCTGATGCTTGTCTGGTAACTGATCACAGCTGCCAGACTTGTTACCAGGAGCTATAAGACTGGGAGGAAGTGAGACCAAGG
This sequence comes from Gopherus flavomarginatus, assembly GCF_025201925.1. NCBI lineage: Eukaryota > Metazoa > Chordata > Testudines > Testudinidae > Gopherus > Gopherus flavomarginatus. The sequence goes on from NC_066618.1 coordinate 200,795,055, forward strand.
GGGTGGGATGGGGACAGCGACAGGAGTTGAAGGTCAGGTCTAGACTCAGAGGGAGGTGAGAGTCTTCTAGTCTGTTGCTGGCCAGGCCTGTGGTAGGCCAAGCTGTTGTAAAAAGCCTGAATATAGTTGGAAACAGGTTGGGAACAGGGGACTTGATCACAAATAAAGAGCATGGGCGTTGCACCAACCTGAAGTGTCTCTGAGTCTCTGAGAAGAGGGAGAGAAGGACCAAACCGGAGGGGCAAGGCATGTGCCCCGTTACATGGAGTTTAATCAGTATTTGATTAAACAAAAGTGTGGTGTGTGGTTTTATAAATATATAATTCACCACGTTAGTCATAAAACACACAGTTGAAAAGTATTTTTTTCAGTGAAAAACATATAATATGCCAGTGTTCAAAAACATTTTTTTGATTTGCTGAAATGTTTATACCCCTCCATGCATGGCAAAATGGTGGATCACAATGAGCTGTTGACCTCTACCCAAAATGCTTTACTGTCTAAAAGAAAACAATAGATGTTTCAACTAGGAAAATTTTGCTATGATTGCTGTGATTATCAGACTGATCAATTAAATGAAGTAGTTTCAGGAAGTTAATTGTTACATAATTTTAAGTACTATCCTCTTAGAATATAACAAATTGATTTTGTTACTTTAAAGGTTAAAGCATTTATTTAAGATCTGGTCAATGCCAGTAATTTTGCTTTTAATGTTTAAATAGATCAAGATGTTCAAACACTTCTGCTGTTTTGTTGAACTATATAGGAAAGTGTAAAGATCCTTCTAGGAGAGGCATGGCTTCATCTGGTGTATGTAAATAGATTAAGGACTTGAAAGATTAATTAGAAACAGTTAAATTGCCATGTGCATAGTATTAGCAAACTGCCATATAGGTGAATGAAATTGAACTAAATTTAAATGTCTAAAACCATACTAAAAGCGGCAAAGAGTTCTGTGGCACCTTATAGACTAACAAACGTATTGGAGCATGAGCTTTCGTGGGTGAATACCCACTTGGTCGGATGCCCACATCCCTCAGCCGCGCCCCTTCCTGCCACCCCCATTGGCCTGGGACGGCAAACTGTGGCCAGTGGGATCCGTGGTCTGCCGAACCTGCTGATGCAGCAGGTAAACAAACTGGCCCGGCCTGCCAGGGTGCTTACACTGGCGAGCCGCGTGCCAGAGGTTGCTGACCCCTTGCCTAGAGCAAAGGGTGCATTAATAATGTTTTACATGCTGGAAACATGCATGTTGTCATTTTATATAAAATTGGCTATGATTTGTATATCCTTTTGCTTCAGAGTTGTTTTCCAAAGTCTAAACTTTCTTCTTTTTTAAATTCTTAAAAGAGAACTGTCCAAATGTGACCCCAGGGCAATACTTTTCCTGAATAGGTTAACAGCATGAAGGAACAGCTCTGAGATGTGTGAAGTAGCTTACTCACCCCTGAGTTCATTCTGAAAGCTAATGATGTTGAAATTGTTATCTAGATAATCAGCATTTAAATAGTTATTTCTATTAATATTATGTGCTTGTCCCACCACCCCAAATGCCCTTGGATATCAAAACTCCTAGCTGTTTGCTAATAGGATGATGAATCATCTTTCTCTGACCACTTTTATAATATGATTTATGACAAAAATGTGCAGCACACTAAAAACTTGCAGCAGAATAAAATTTAAAATTAACATCCAAATATGGAATAGTGTACTGATTGTTATTTTCATATCTGACCCAGTAACACCTTTTTAAAAAAAAAATTACTCAAAGTTGATTTAATCAGTTGATTCTCAAAATATTGCAGAAATCAGGGCCTTGTCATAGAGTTTGAATTTAGTTTTCAATTGAGTGCACAGAGCTTTGCCTTTAACTGTAAAAATGTCAACAGTTGTGAAATGTTGCTAATGTAGCATTCACCTCTTAATAATTTTAATTTTACAAAATTTAAAACATCTGACACTAAGTGATGGTAACATGGCTGTAAATAATTATTTACAGGATCAAGTCAGTGAATGGCAGATTTCCCATTGCTTTAACCTCCTGGAAGCTAATGTTTTCAGTCTTTCGAGCACAGTTATAATTGAGCAATATTAAGTCTATTCTGAAGTCTCTTTATTGGAGATTTGATATCCAAATAGTTTTAATCCTTTGACTAGATATTATTTGACTTGGATGAATTTGCTCATGTGAGAGAAACAGATAATACAGTAGGAAGAAATATTTCTTTACACACATCCACAAGAGCACTTCTGTTCTGAACTGCCAGCGTCAAGTCCTGAATCTTTGCTGACTAAAAAGAGCCAGGCATGTTAAATTTCATGTTGGAGTTTTGATTTGGTTTAAGTTCCAGTAGGGGTTTCCTAATTAGGAAATATGAAACTGAACATGCAGAATAGGGGAACAAAAAGATTATTCCTGTCTTTGTTGTTGGACCTGAGATGATGATTTTTGGAGACCAACTGTTCAGCTTGATTTTCTATTTTAGTGCTACATCAAATGAAACATCTTTGTCTTTCACCAGGATTTTTTTTTAATAGTGTATGCTAAATAAATCTATTAGGCTTCGCTTCTTGAAAAGTAAATGGCGACTTGAAGTCTTTTATAAATCAAGTTTTGAGGACTTCAGTAACTCAACCAGAGGTTATGGACCTACTAGAAGATTGGATGGTGAGGTTCTGTGGACTGCAATGTGTCGGATGTCAGGCTAGGTGAATTATGATGGTCCCTCCTGGCTTTACAAGTGTATACCACTCTATAAGAGTCTTTGTTTTGGATTAGTTCTGGGGGAGTGTCTCTTGTGACCCAGAAATGCTTATAAATTTCCTGGGCACTTGGTCTTTTGTATTTTCCTTGTTTTAGTCACAGCTTGACAGCTCTGTGAAAAGAGATCCTATTTTTTTTTCTTATTTCAGATTCTCTAGAAGAGAAAATTGATTTTGGTAATCCCTTCAAGAACTAGTAGTGGATGCCTCAGTGCCTACTTTTGTCCTCTACCCATGTTTCTCTTCTCTCAGTCTTTTTTTGTTGTTGTGTTTCTGGTTCTCATTGGTGTTTGGAATGCTTCCCAATTGTTTGTAATGTAGATTTAATTAGTGTGCTGTTTTCCTCTTCCAAGTCAGTAATGTGAATCTAATTTATTGGAAAATTGGGGGCCTGATACTATAAATTGTCACAGGCTCAACTATTTGTATCACTAGCAGGGATGTGACTGTTTTTTAGGATTAATAATTCTTGATTCTACCACTGAGTTAAAATACTCTTCTTATGTTCCTAAACCAGGAAGTCAAGCTACTGTATTAGTGAGGCAAGGAGAAATACATTTTCTGTATTTTTTCAGATGAGTATGAATCCTTTTCATCTGACTATATAAGAACTCTGGACAGTGTTTACTTTGGAAGAATTATTGTTCTGTTCAGTTATATAGCTAGGTATCAGATACTGTTCCCACCTTCCAGATTCTAGCAAACCAAGCTTTACTAACGGTTCACAGTTCAATCCATTTCTCTCTCTCTCTTAACATCCAAAGAACTGATTTCATTTGGTAGTGATCTCCATTCACCAGTGATTCTATCCATTCCTCTTCTGCGCTAGACTTCTAAGCAGTTCTAGAAATTGCTTATTGTTTCCTGGTAGGGCTAGCAGACATAACAGAAACTTCTGATGTTCTCAAGACTCCCTTTTTTACTTACTAGGATAAAACAGACATTCACAGATTTAAATTAGATCCTAATGTTTCTAGTACTGAAACAGACTTCAAAATGTGTTTATGCAAATATTACAGAGTGATAGAAGATCAAAACAGGATGTATGAAATACTAATTAGATTATTTTTCTTTAAAAAATAAAACAAAAACAAAAAACCCCCATCAAATCCCCAAACTAGTGTACAGAATCTCTAAGATTTGTTCTAGAACTTTTCAGCACATTTCTGTTTAAATGCCAAAATACAGTTCAACTTGTGTTATATTTCTGAATAATATAAAGAATAATAATAGAATGTTGACACTTTGCTTAGTTGTGGTACTTATATAAATATTTCACTTTTGTTCTTGTAAAGGTACTGCTATAGTAGAGAATGATTGGTGATGATGCTTTCTGTTGATAGGAATTTATATTGTATCTTTTCGTTTTCCTTGCAGAAAGATAAGCTGCTTATGGTCCTGGGTTCACTTGGAGAAACCATATCCTACCACAAAAGTAACATTAACTCAGAGCAGCCTGAGCTGATGTTAGTGCACCACAGAATGGCGTTTATTAGCATTTCACTTTTCACCGTGCGACTATTACAAACACTTCTCCCTGTAGAAAAGGTGAGGAGGAAACAAAGTTAGTAATGAACTGAATATTGTTAATGCTCTGGCAGTTGGCCATTGGAATGTAGGGTGGAGCAGCATTATCACGTAAATAGTACTTACTCTTGAAGATTGTTTATTTCATCGTGACTGCCACTAGCACTGTGCATTGATTATAAATGCATCATTTCCAAATACCGTTACCTGGAATCATATTAGATCAGTAGATTAGGTTATGCAGGAAAAAGATTTTAAATGACCTAATTGTGTGATTGGCTTACAAAAGGTTTATTTGCTTAATTGATTAACTGGTAAGTCTGTTAAAAGGATACTTATACAAAAGCATAATTTTATCAAGGCCATGTTTTTCAAGCTATTCCAAGAGTTGTGTGGTTTGCGAGACTATGCTGCCCTCTGCTGGTTAATAGGAAATTGAATACTGTTCAGATAGAATTATTTTTGCTTCACTTGCTGTATAAAGATAATTGAACTTTTGCTGATGCTTAGACCATTATATGCCATGATGATACCTTATATTTTGCAGTAACCTTAAAGTTTTACTGTTTGCAAAGAATAATTACATCATGATAAACAGCTCTGCAATTATCTATAAATTGTAGACAGTCTAACAAATTGGAGCTCTATTTAGGAGTGGAGTCTTTAGAAACCTGGGAAGTTTTTGGTTTATATTTAATAACTTGTCTCTACTTAAACAATTTTTCACTGCTTTGTCCTGCAGCGTAACTTTGGTTTTTTTCAGAAGTTTTGCAACTTAACATTCATTGTCTAGGAGGATCATTTAACTGATACAAATATGAATTACCATGAATTATATTGTACTATTTAATGTATATGCCTTCTCTCTAGTCCCTAAAAAATGTGCATTTATATCAGTTTTTGTATAAACGCTATTTTCATTATTATCATTTTGTGTTCTGCAAATGGTTTTTTGTTTATTTTTTATCTTGTGTATTGACAGGAGTTGAGCAATATAGCTTTCAGACTCTGAATTACTAACTGCAGCTGAGTTACCAATTATTGCAATCAGAGCAAGTTCTCATCTGGTAATATGTTGCAACATCATGCAAATGTAAAGCTGCAAGTATTTTAGGGATTATAAAGATACCTGTAATGATAACATTATAAAGGGCAAGAGGCTCCAGAACTAATTGAGTCTATGTTACCATCTGGTAGTTACTCATTAGACAAAATTTAACAAATTAGTGGAGGATCCAATCCCATGGCTGGACTATATATATAGTCCTTTTAGGAAAAACCGAGGGGAACCTATAGGTGTAAGGATCCAATCCCATGGCTGGACTATATATATAGACCTTTTAGGAAAAACCGAGGGGAACCTATAGGTGTAAGTCTGTGCTGAAGTTTATATATGTATAATATATAATAAACTTCAGCACAGACTTACACCTATAGGTTCCCCTCACTTTTTCCTAAAAGGTCTCCATCTGCAGGAGTTGATTTGCTCAAAGTTGTGTAATTTGGAAGTCACTTTTCAGATCTTCTGTTTTTAAAAAAATGCTAAATAGCAGCACTGAGGATTGCACTGGTTAAATAATTCAAAAGTTAAATTTAATAGCTAATGTTTATACTAATTTTTCCCTTTTTTCCCCCCGATCAACTTTTCTCAAGGCCAACAAAGTGTTACCAGAGAGCTTGGTGACTGCTTTATTTCTTCTTTCCTTGGACATGCCATTCTCCTTGGAATATCCAAGTATTCATGAGTCGGTGGCAGCCTATTTGGAGCAGATGAATTCTGAGAACTACAGTATTTATAAACAAGCTGCAGAGGCTGTTCATTCAATTGAGTGCACCTGTAACTTTATGATGGATGTCCATAAGGAGGTATTGAATTTTGGTATACAAACTATTTTGAAAAGCCTTTTGAAAATTAAAAACAAACAAAAAACTAGAGAGCAAAATATTTAGGTGTGAGAATATTGATCTGTGTTGATATGTGTACTTATCTGACATGAGGGTAACAATCAGTTTCACTTAATATTAACCACAAAGTTGAGAAAATCTTGCAAATGCAGGAGGAAAAACTAAGGGGGTATTGCTGTGTGAATTTATAAGCAGAAAAGTATGAAAGTAAGAGTAGCATATTTTAAAGGAAGAATGCTGTAAAGTAATTGTGCACTATTTGAAATAACTTAGAACATTTTATATTCCAAGCAGTCCAGATAAGATGGCACTAACAACTAGGTAAAGACCTTGGAACTCTCATTATGCTGCTAATTTTTAGAGAGAGATCATTGTTGTCTTCATGTGTTTTATGGACATTTGCTCCATTAGGTACTCTATTCCTTGTCTCCTTGTTAAGGACATAAATGTGTTTTATAGAATTAAATGATTCCAGTGTGGTACTAACATGTCCTTTTCCATGACCCAGTGTAAAGTTGTTCCTGTTTGTACAGACTACTACATTCTTTGTTCTATTAATAAAGCCAATAGAGAGAGGTTACATCAGGCACAGTACCAAAGAAGTCTAATCTTATTTCTGGACAGAAGTATCATGTGGTTAGATTGCTGAGTTCATTCATCAGTTACATACACAGATTCAGAAACTGAATTTATGTCCTTGTACTTAACATCCAGCTTAACTAGCTCTTAAAATTTAAAGTTTTAAATGATTCATATTTAATACCTAACTCGAAAGGGTTAGCCTTAACAAATGTACAGAAATATAATATTTTGTGTTTTGATGAGATTAATAAAGTTAGTTCTAGTACAGATAATCTGGATTAACAGTGTAATACTTTATACACCCCCAGTTAAGAAAACACATTGATCTTTACTGTCGTCTTGAAGGGCATATTTCATAATTAAAATAGCTTAAATATTAAGGGCTCAGGAACATTTTGAAATGCTCTGATGTGTTATGGTCTTAATGCTGCAAAATGCTGGGAGCCCGCTGTTCGTATTGACATTAATGGGAATTGAGGAAGTTCAGCACCTGTGAGGTATTTAGCAGCCCACAAGATCAAGCCCTAAATATGGGCATTTGTACTCGCTAACATGGACAATTGATCACATAGTTGTAATTTGTTTTTAAAAGTATTTAATAGTAACTGTAACTTGTTATCCTGGTTAACCACGTGGAATAGTGTTATTTTCATTGCAGAGAGAGATTGAGCCTGGTAATTGGTGGATTCCACAGAATTTTCTAGTACTCAGAATGTATAGAAGTAGCTTATTTTTTAAATTAACATTAATAATTGCCTTTTTTTATTTTTTTATTTTTTTTTTAGGGAGAAAAAAATTTCTTTGAACTAGTGGAATTGGCAGATCAGGCCCTAAATAGTCTTCCTTATCATCAGCACTTTCCCATGCTTCAGGAAATCATCTACATTTGCTTGAATATGTAAATAAATTATTATTTTAAATTATTACTGTTTGAGGAAGTACACTGTTTTCTTTGTATAGAAGAACTGTGTCCCATATGTTGCAGGTGAAGTGTGGGATGTTTACTTGTTCTAGATTACGGTCTTGTTCCCATCATTAATTTATCCAGCCATATCTTAAAAGAAAAGAGCTGTGCAAAGTTTTGTCACTAAACTAATTACAAAAAGGGGTAGAGCATTTGGATTTTTTTTTAAAGGCATTTCAAATGTGTTTTTGAAGGTCGAAGCCACTATTTTAACACTGACATTATTTGAAAACAGATTAGAAAGTAACTTTAAGGAGACTTGTTTAAGGACAACCTGGCATAATTTTGCATTTGAAGCTTAAATATGATAATGAGGAATTTGGGGAGTAACCCTTAAAACTTTTCTGGTAAACCTTCTCACTCCTGGGTTGTTGTCCCTCCTTCCCCTTTTGACTGACTTCTGCTCTGATTGCCATTTTGGATATTTTCCAGAGATGATTTTTTTTTTTTAACTGCAGTTATTCTAGCATAATTTCTAAAGGAAACTCTTTCTTGTGTTGTAAATTCCAATGGGAGCTTATTTACCAAATATCTCTTTTAAATGTACAATAGGTAAATATTTCTGCTAGTTTGTGGTTCCCAAAAAGAAGATTCTGCATTGTAGTCTTGGTATGAAATTCAAATCTCAGGTGGCTAATTATACTTCAAAATTCTTTTCATGGCCAGCGGGTATCAAAGACTGGGGGATGCTGTGCCTCCCCAAACAGCCTTGTGTGGTCCTGCTCATGCTCTGCCCCACAGACCACCTCCTGCTTCCTGTTGGCGTTCTGCGGCTCTACTCCATGGCTGGAGCCCCGGGTTGGGTCTGGTGCTCGCCAGGGACTCTGGGCAACAGGAGCTGGTGCTTGTGCTGCCTGCGCGCCTACCAGCCCAGCGTTCCGGGTCTTGGGCTGGGGAGGCCTCTGGCTGCTCGCCTAGCGCTCTAGGGCTTGTAGAGGGGCTGCTCGCTTAGCACTCCGAGGCTTGTGGGTGAGGGGGCATACCACCCACCTGTCGCTCGGGGCCTGGAAGAGTGCCATGCACCTGGGGCTTGGGGCACTGAAGCAGTCCGGGGATGGGGATGGGGTTGGGGTTCTGGTGGCAGGTAGGGTGGGATGGGTGGGAACTTGAGCAGAAAGGGGTGGACCAGCCTGGAGACTAGCCTCCCTGAGCCCAAGATTCACCCTCTGCCCATGATTCTTTTCATTTTCACATATGTAGTTCATTTGGAAAGCTGTGGTTTCTGACAGTTGTGGCAGGCAGGAAACAACACATTTCATAGTCCAGAGAGACATTTCTCTTCATGCTGCCTGACAGAAAATGTGAATTCCAGTCCTCTGTTTTCTGCTGCTAATTAGGTTTATATCTGATAAATGTTTATTACTGCTAGTGGATTTGCTACTACCTATTACTGTTAAGGAATCATTTTAAAAAGTTGTGATCCTTTTTTCAGTATCCACTGCAATTTTGAGAAGTATAGACTGCCAGATTCACTTTTGTTTCTGGTCATTTTCACTTCTTGGTCCTTATGTATTAGTGCAATGTCATTTCAGCTGTTAGCTCTTTTAGGAAAGGTTCACTTATAGAAAAAGTTTACTGAAAGTATTAATAAAGGCACAAACATATTTTTCAATCTGTATTCAAGTAATCGATTTAAATGTTTATTACTGCAAGTGGATTTGCCCTACCTCTTAGTGCTAAGCAATCACTTAAAGTTGTGCTCCTTTTTTCAGTATATATTGCAATCTTGACATCGACTTTGTGGTTTTAGTTATGTTGGCTCACTTATATGTACATTGTTTTGATCACGTGCCAGATTTATACAACTTAAACATAACTAAAATGTGAAAAATATCACAATATTTATATATTTTTCAAATTCCCCAACCAGGATTGCTAGTCTGATCATCTGTAGTGCCACATTATATCAAGGTAAACTTAAGTGAAATGTTCACAAATGTGAATATCAGTATAATAAGTTGCAGTTTTACAATGTTGGAGGAAAATTCAGAATGACCTCTGAACTCTCTGTCTATTGAGTCATTTCCTCTTCAAGATGATGACCAACTGTACTTTAGAAGGAACGTTGCCTGTGTGCCCTGCAGTACACTGGATGTCATGATAAATTTTGTAGAAGTCCTCCATGTCTTACTCTGTAAAACAAGCATGTTTATCAATATGGTACAACAAACCGTATAGCAGCTAATTTATCTTGGATATTTAACTGTTTCCACTTGTAGCTGGAAGTCTGCCCAGGCTAACCCATTGCTACAGGCAGAGAGTCAGAAGGTGCTTCTCCATCTGTTGTCCCATCCTCTGCTGAGTATAAAAGCTGAAGCTTACCATTGCTGTCTGGAAATTGTTAAGGTTAGAGCTACATATGGGTTTTGTAATGTTTTCTTTGAAGAAAATGTGGATTTTTTTTTTTTGTGGTCATTTATCAGTGGTTTTACAGCTTAGTCTGTTTCCAGTCTGCTATATATTGGTCTGTATTTGAAGATTGATGTTTTACTTGTAAAAGAGTAAAGTTTAACTGGTTTGGCTATAAATCATACTACATATAGTGGCTGGGATTCATATTGTTTGAAAAATCGAAATAATGTGTTCAGGTTTTTTCCAAAAACCCTCTCAATAGCCTGCATCTCATTAATTTTACCTCCCTTATAACAGATTAAAATGTGATATTTAAATTAATTTTAGATCACAAATGAGTTATGCAGTCTAATTAGCTTGGACACTGAAGCTAGACTAGCGAAGTTCACTTTTGTTTCTGATCACTTTCCCTTCTTGATCCTTGTGCATTAGTGCAATGTCATTTGAATTGACAGCTCTTCTAGGAAAGGTTTATATATAAAAAGTTTACTGAAAGTATTAATAAAGACACAAACATATTTTGTGAATCTATATTCAAGTAATTGATGAAGGATCTCTTTAGACTTATAGATGACCTGAAAAAACAACATAAATTCGTTTGTGTTCTTTTTCTTTTTTATGACTGAAATATCCTGTTTAAAGAGTTTAATTTAAGACAAGGCAACCTTTTTGTTTACATGTTTGTACCTAATTTTGCCTTTAAAAATATCAGGAATATTAAATCTTATCTCTTCATTTTTCTGTGGATATGTTTTATGGTTGACTCGTACATATGGCTTGATAAGGAGTTTCTTGTCCTTTAGCCAAAGGGGTAGAGTTGCGACTTCCTTAAAATGTAGCTGTAGTCTGAAAAGTGACTAAGTAGACTTCGCAACTTCTTACCTAAAAGCTTACTTCCTGCTTGTTGTTGAGTTGTATGTTCACTTTAGTGACAAATATATTTTTACTACTTTTTACAATTCTGTCTAAATGTTAACTCTTCCAAAACAACACAATAACAGGCACAGAGAATTATGGATTTTTTTTTCCTCTATGAACAGAACTGTTTCCTAAATTTCAGTCATTTATATTAGTGCAATCCAACTGAAGGTTGTACATGTGTGTCACTGAGTGGTTCATTTAACTTATAATATCTGCGTTACTGGGGCTGATGCATAAAATAGACAGAACACTAGTTGAGTTTCACAGACAAAAGTTAAAAATCAAACATCCACTGTACTTGTAAACAGATAGAAATCCTTTAGACTCAAACAAAAAGCCCCTCAGTTCCTGCCTCAGAGAGATCTCTTTGTCTTCCGTTTGCACAGTGCTTGGCCTGTGGACCTTGTATGTGACTTAGGTATCTAGGCAGTACCACAATACAAATAATATTCAAACTATTATTTTTAATCACTTTTCACAGTCCAGAACCTGTCCCAAATGTTTGCATTAAATATATATTCACAAAAAACAAAAGTTTAAGGAGTTTGAATAAAATCAGGTAACTTCTCAATTGTTTTTTATTTTCACTTTCATAGTATCTGTGATGTCATAATCCTACTAATTCTCCACTTATCAATCATCTAGGGTAGACAAATCTAATTTTTGATGCAAACAACAAAAGGACAAAAACTTTTCTCCAGGTCATGATATATATTTTAAAGAATAGTATTCAATCTTTTCATTTGTAGGGTACCTTTAAGGAATTTTGGTGAAATTCTGTGCCTATTGTAGTTGATGGTAGTAGTCCATTGACTTCAGAAGAGCCAGAATTTCTTCCTTGGCCTTTCTTCTCTCTCTCTCCCCCTCCCAATCCGCCCCCAAATGTTTTCTAATACATGAATTATATTTGTCTAATCTAGCTTCTGCAGCGTTTGGGAAAATACCTGCATACTGGATGAGATGCATATTGTATATTTAGTTTATCTGATTCTTTTTACTAAATCTTCTTTTAGTAACCCTCCCCTCCCCCCGTTTTATATTTAGAATTTTCACATAGACTATTTCAGAAAGTTTGAAATGACATTCAACCTTTAAAAAAAGTTCATGAAGGATCAGCATCTACAGCCTACTTTGCTTGGGATTCTCAGTGAGGAGGCAAATGTGTCTACTTCCGTAGCGCTCCGCTTTCAGGACTGTGGTCCTCTGAAATGCTCAGGAAATGCCCAATTAACCTCAAATGAGAATTGAGATACCAAGTTGTCACAGCAGAAAAGGGGGAAAGCAACAACCTGTAGAAAATAAAATAATTGTAATGACATATAAATGTATGAAGCAACAGTAGCACCAACATTTATTCTGTAGCTCCTGAATGCTTATACTTTGCATGGTAATTGGGGCCATTTTAGCATAATATGCTCAAATCCTTATCCCTGGAGTGAGAAATAGCATCTGCAAGATAAGGTATAGAAATGGGAACTAACTTGAATTTTGGAATTAACCATTTACTTTTTTTCTAGGAATGTTTGGGTATCCATAATGTCACAACACCTGTATCTTCAGTTTGTCATGGAGTTCACTTTCTTCTCCATCCAAAAGTTTTATATGAAATCTCTGCATTTGGCCTCCAGGAGTCCAAAAATGAGGTACAATATTTAAAAAAATCTTATGGGTTGGCATTTATGCATGAAGGAATGGTCCATCTTAATATCATTAATGGTGTTTTCAGTCTTGGGAGATGGAAAGATAATTTTAATTTCTCTTCAGGAATTGTAACAAAAGAGTTTAAAGTACTTTTTACTGAGAAAGTAATAATAAACCGAGAAATAAAGTTAATAATTTCACTGCTTAGTTTCTTGCATACTGAAAGCTGTATATACAGAGAAGCTGTGCAAAGGATTCTTTCCTGTACATGTATTAACATACAGATGAAATTAATCTGGTTTATATCACTAGATAAAAATCTTCTCTAATGCATTGATTTTATTGGGAAGATACAGTAAAGAGGAATATGTTTTGTTTTGTTTTTAATCTTATTATCCTGACTAGCAAAATAATACTCTAAGTACTAGCTTAACAAAGTCTTTGAAGTGCATATAAAGTTTAGTGAAGTAGTAAATGGATATCCTCTGAGGAATAAAAACAATATTTTTTAAAATTTTGGGTACCCTTTGAACTTGCGTTAATAGCAAATAATCTTAGGTCCTGATTCATCAAACACTCTTAAGTTTGCTTAAATTTAAGCACGTGAATAGTTCTGTTAAAAGAAAAGGGACTACCCATGTGCTTATTGTTCAACTTCATGTATAAATGTTTGAAGGATTGGGTTCATAATTTATATTCATTCCATCGATTTAATTTAGAATTGGTGTAAATTGAAATAATTTGAAATGTAGTTGAAATAAGTGTAGTTGTACTTACTTTCTAATAGATTTGGATTTGTACTGTTGTCTGTTGATGGTTAAGGATTCCTTTAAAGCTATATGTAAGCAACATTTAACAGCTTTCTTTAGCTGCAAATTTGCTGAAAAGCATTCTTTCAAAGATTAATATCTTTAAGAGGCTTAAGTAAAATTTTGTTCGAATATTTACATTTTGTGCATGGGTTTTCTAATACTGTAAAAGAGCAAGTACAGTAAAAGCTGTGTTATCTGGCGCTTTACCAGCCAGAAAGCTCTAGAAACTGGCATTTGATATCCATTAAAAGTCCGGTTGGCACGGGTCTGGCAGGCTCCCTACCTGGCTCCATGTGGGTCCCTGGAAGCGGCGACATATCCTTGCTGCTCCTAGGCAGAGAGACAACCACAAGGGCTTTGAGCATTGCCAATGCCGTTCCCTGAGCACTGGCTCTGCAGCTCCCATTGGCCAGAAACCACACCAATGAGAGCAGCAGGGGTGGTGCCTCTGGGCGGAGGCAGTGTGCAGAGCTGCCTGGCTGAGCCTCTGCCTCAGAGCAGCAGATACATGTTGCTGCTTCCAGGGAGCCACCTGACATGAGTGCCAGCCGGATCCGGCACCTCGAAACCTCTCCTGTGTCCCAATCCCCTGCACTTAGCCCCTTCGTGCACTTAAACTCCCTCCCACATCCTGCACCCCAAACCTCATCTCACTCACCAATGCCCAGCCCCCTCCCACACCCAAACTCCCTACCTTCATTAGTATAACTCTTTGTTAATGGGAATTTTTGACTAACTGGCACACCCCATTTCCCCAACATGCCGGATAACAAAGCCTTTTACTTTTACTGTGATTTCTCTTATTTAGATATTTCTTTAAAAATGACTCCAGTTCATTTTACATAATGACATGAGAATCACATGGCAATTTGAATTTTACTTTTGGAAATATAATTTAAATTGTGCTGAACTAAGGGGGGAAATTATTGGACTTGGAACACACACATATATACATATGTGTGTGTGTGTGTGTGTGTGTGTATATGTGTGTATATATATATATATACACACATACACATACACACTCTCTTGATTTGATGCTGTTCTTTTTACCTTTAAACAAGTAGCATTCTGACACCCTTCCTAAGCATCCTTCTAATAAAATATATACATTTAGATAAGATCTGGACTTACACTTTTCCTGGGGTTTGGGTATATTGATTCACTTCGTTATTTAAGTTTCAGCTTAAGCTTTCAAGCACTTAACATCAGGGTGACTTAACAGAAGATCCCTGGATTCCCATGTAGAGTCTAAGAATTTCCTAGGCTGAACCTCAGTCTGTGAAGGATAAGTTAGTGAGTTATGGTTATCCACTAAATGTTTTTGTTGTTGTTTGGAGGGAGTGGGCATTTACCTTTTGCTACATAAACCTTGTTACCATAGAGCAAAAATAGCATTCAGCTCTTAAACTCTTTGAAACATGTATAGTTATTGGTGATTGTTGCAAGTGTTATCTGGGTCTTAGGCCATGTGTGTACTTTACTGGTGTAGAATTACTGATAAACTATGCCAGCAAAACATGCCTACTGGGGAAGTTGCATGTATAGTAAAACCACCCCACAGAAACAAAACAAGCTGTACCAGTAAAAATGCAGCTTTGTCAGTTTAGCTGTGTCTGCACTAAGGACTTCTGCCTGCACAGCTGTGTTGATAAGCGATCACACTCATCACACCCCTGACTGATGTAGGGCAGACATAGCCTTAGCTTGCTTTGTTTCAAAAACACAAACAACTTGCTATCTTTTGTAGTGTATGAAGAGTAATTTTGACTGTTTTCTTGAAGAAAGATAAGTGATCATGCAAATAGCTTTAAATCACTCTGAGGAAAAAACAGTATGTCACGGCAGATTGAGAATTAAATGTTCCAGAGAAGTACAATCAAATAAGAAGGGAGAGAGAACTTGTTGTTATATAAAGCCAGAGACTGAAGGAAACTAAGAAAGAGGCCAATAAGTGTCTGAGTTCATAGTGACTAATTTCTCTTAATGAATAATACTTTCAGTGCTTGGAAAGATTCATTAGTCTTTGAAAAGAATATGAAGTGCATTAAAACTTAGAGTCTAATTGTGGCATTTAACCACTAGTATAAATAGGAGATGGTACAGAGTTGTGTTGCCACATGTACTGGTTGCAGAGGAGTTGTTTCAGAAAGAGCAATACCTCCCCTCATGGCTATGTGTACAAGTTGACTCAATTTTGAATCATCATTTGGAATGGTTGAGCCTGCTACCTTTGGTGCAACCAACCTGCTCTGTGGAATGAACAATGGCCTCACCCCTCCCACTCTTGCCCTTTTGGGATGAATGGAGGGAATTATACCCTCTGAGCTCAGAGACTAAGGATTGTAAGTCCTTGCACGAACTGTATAAGGGAGAAGAAACTCCTTTGCTTGTTCCCTCTCTGTGGTCTCCTGTAAGGGTCTTTTGCAATCTAAGCTCAAATGTGGAAGACAATACTAAACTAGCAAATAATAGAGTCTAGTCCATTACATTTAATTACAGGTGTTTTCTCCTTCAAAACCTAATTTAGAAAACACAGCTTAATTTCGTACTGTGGGATCAACAAATTGATCTAGTCACTTTCTTCTTTCTTTATTATGTTATTTTGTTCTTTGTTGTTGAACAGGTGAACTCTGCTGCCAAGGCTATTCTACTGTATCTCCTGCAGGGGCGATTGATGATGACAGCACTGACCTGGAACAAGTTTATTGAGGCCCTCTATCCCATCATTCCAATTTTACAGGTACCTGCAGCTTTTTTTAAAGCACAGTTTATCTTGAGCTGAGGTTGATTACCATAAGAACACTTATACTGCAACATTGTTATGTTACACAAGGAGAAGAAAATTCAACAAGGTAGAGGGTGGAATAGATGAGCAAGTAATATTCATTTGAGCAGGCCAAAATATATGGGTGTTAAATAGGGGACAGTTTTGTATGTATGCTAAGCAAATATGGGAAGTTCATTGCAACTGAAGAACCTGGTACGCCTGTAGAGATAAGACAAAATGGCAGACCATTCTTTCCTGTGTCAGTTCAGAACCCAACTCTTTCCATCAGCCCAAATTCTTGCCTCCAGGTTCAGGAAAACTGAAACTTTGAGATATATGTTAGAAATACATTAAAGTATTTTTTTACGAGTTTTTCTGCCTTCAAACCTCCCAGACCAGAGGAACACTAAAACAAAACAAAAAACACCAAACTGTAAATGGAAAAAGCCCAAGAAGCTTTCCCTTAGGAAATCTTTTTAGGATCAGAGTCTCGTATACTACAGTTTGGAGCTTTAGTCTCTGTTTTTTATTCTATTATGTCTACTTTTTTTTTGCCTGAGAGATCTTAATACAAAGGAAAATACAACAATTTTTATTGCAGTTATACAACATTCTCATCTTTCAGAATGGAAAAATACTAAGTGTCTGTCTGTCTTGTGAGTGATTTGATGTCAAGATTAGAGACCAAAAAGTTGTGCAGTAGCTAACCACATGATCTTATTTGTTTCCCTTATGCTTCTTCCTCCTTTTGCTTGTCATAGGATTTATTTAGATTTGAATTTTATAGTTAATTGACAATATATTAACTAACACAACTATATTTGAAAATAAACACAACTGGGAACAAATGTTCATGTCCTGAAACAAATGGTCATGAAGTGTCTATGGTAGAAATTACAATTGTGTTAGTTAATATGTAGTTATCAACACTTGTTAGAGCATGACTGAAAATTCCAGTGTAGATGAACACACACTCACTTATGGCATACTGCTCAAATGAGATTGCAAGCTTTTTGAGGGAGGAACTGTATTTTACTGTTTATGTAACATCTAGTATAATGGACTCCAATATAGATTGGTGCCTGTCGGCGCTACTACAACATAGATTGTAAAAATAATAAGGATCTGACCACTTTTGCTTTATTTTCCCTCATTGTTTTTTGCGTCACCTAAGTTTGGACATCTGTGGGAGGTCCCTGATTATTCAAATTTCGTGTAACTTAGTGCAGTACAGACCTAAATATTCTTACTATGTTTTGGCAGGAATTGACTGTCCTCCATTAGGGTAGCTTGTCTTTTTGAAACTCTTCTGTTGTCTTGATTAAACATAATTAATGACCCTTACTGCCCTGAGACCTTCAGCCAGTCTCCATTCCCTGCTTTTTAAGTCAGGGTTTGTCTACACTAGCTGTGGGTATGATTTGCTGCTTGTGTAGATGTACCCACACTAGCTGTGCTCTAGCTAACTTGCTAAAACCAGAAGTGATGATGCAGCAGCATGGATTTCAACATGATGTGTCCAAGCTTCCTCTTCTTCACCCCCACACCTCCCTATGGATGTACTTGCTGATGCAGCCTGTGCTACCTCATCCTCAGTGCTGTTTTTAGCAAACTAGCTAGAGTACAACTGGTGTGGGTATGTCTACACCAGCTATAGCTTGTATCCCTGCTGCAATGTGGACATGCTCTTAGAGCAAAAGGTATCCGTTTATCTTTACTCCCTGTTCAGTCTGACGAGAACTCTTGCCCTTCTCTTTTCTCCCGTATCCTACTTGCTCCATCCCATCCTTCATATCTGTGTCTGGTGCTAAATCTCCCTTCTACTACGTGCTTCTACTCCTACAAGCTTGTACGTCATGTTATGTCTGACTCTTCTTGATTCCTTCCTTTTGCCTAACCTTTAAGCACACACGGTCATCTGTCTTCCCCCATTTTCCTTTAAATTTCTTACTTCTGGGCCTACTTTTCTTCCTACATCTCCCTTTTCCTGAACAGTGATTCCATATTTTTTCTATTTTAGGCATTGATCCTTTCAGTGAGCTGTGTAAGAATAGACTCTTTCATGGAACCTAATCCAAGCACTGGGGCCTCAGATTACAATCTCTTGAGTGCAAATAATGTCCTGTTTGTGATTTGCTATGTAAACGTACAGTGCAGTGATTTTTGTTAAATAACTAATGGTGGGTTGTTTTATCATGGAAATGAACACTTTTGTGAGTGCTTTGAATATATTCTCTCCCCCAAAATGTCTAGAATTATTTTAAAACAATTTTTTCCAAGCTATTAAATTTTTAGGGGTCTGCAAATAAAAAATAAAGTTAAAAACCACTGCTGTAGCCCCCCAGGCTAGAGGATCCAATGTTCGCGGGCTCAGAGGGTACTGTACCCTATGTCCTCTAAGTGATGGATAACTAAAATGTCTTTTTGCTCTTATAGTACCCAGAGTCCATTGTCTCAGCCTCAAGAGTCGCGAAGGATTTCTAAGGAGCTTGCAAAGCTGCTGCTTGTTAGCTTGATTGCTTTGTTTACCTTTTATGTAAATATTCTTTCCTTGTCCTCTGCCTGTAATCAAGCCAGTCAGACAGGTGAATCCACATATCTTTGTCTAAGGCAGACTGGATTTATGCTCTGTCTCCAAAACACATATTAAGAACATATTTCCAGCGTGCGCACGCACACATATCTTTGTACACAAACTGTACATATATCAAGTGGTGATATTTGGGACCAGCTTGTCACCAGTTTATGCATGATACTTTATGGCATACCTTTTAGATACACGCTATGACAACAGTGTTTGTGGAGGGGATAGTGAATATGTCAGGCCTAATCTGAGTTACAATATGGTTGGCCTTCTGCTAGTAGGCATTGAGGAACTCTTACTGTCACACCTGGTTTTTGTGGAAGCATTTTATTTTGCAGAATTAAAATGATTTACTTCATGAAACAAAGTGACAATTGCTTAAATAGTCCATCTTCTATTGTCTTAAGATAGGTGGCGACCTATTTTTAAACTTACTGGGTTGTAAGAAATCAACTTCGGTGTGTTCTGGAAAGGTAATCCTTGTCTAAACTTGAATTAGAAAGTGTGAGAGGCAATTCCTTACCCGGATGTTCTTAGGGGGAAGAAGCATAGACTTATGAGCTGCTTGCTTTACGTGCACTTCCAAGACTATTTCATATGAAGTAGTTAGTACAACTTAATATAATCTTGCCTAGAAAACATAGTTTCCATTCATTTGATTTTGTTTTTTGTCAAAAGTAGATATGCTTGTTTCTTATTTAAAAACCTATTCACCAGTTTGTCTAATTATTTTTAGGGTTATGCAGACACAGAAGAGACACTGGGTAACTGCATCCTCAGTCTAAGCGAAACAGCTTCTGACAAAGGAGAAGGGATTCTCCCTAGAACTACTAGATTAAGGGCTGCTCTACGACTTCTCTTCTCAAAAAAGCAGTTGTGAGTAGTAGTGTCCTGTAATAATTTCAGCTTGTGATTGATGCGTGATATTAGCAAGTCTAACCTAAACTATTAAGACTGATTTAATTGATTTACAGTGAGGGCTGATTTGAAATGTTGTGGATAAATGATAAATAGAAGTAAGTCTTAAGCATTATCAGTGTGTTTTTCTGACATTTTCTAACTCTGTATGTATATCTGAAGAGCTAAAATGCCCCACTGACAAGAATCTTGATCCTTAGTAATTTGTTTCCTTAGAGTCCGTTCTGTGGCACTGAAACATCTAACATTCCATCTCATGAATGAAGAAGGGGCCAGCCTGAAGCGCCCTCTTTTGCATGGTAGTGTTTTCTCCAGTGTTCCTAACTTGTTTGTTGTGGAAAGATCTATTGAGCTGAAATTGGATGATACAAAAGAGTCAATTTTTAAGGTGACCAAAATATCCTTTTAACATAATTTTGTAATTCTGTCCTTTTTGAACTGCTTATTAACATCATGTGGGAAGGCTGCTGCATGTCAATTATTTCACCTTCTGCAGGTTGCAGTAATCTTTTTCCCTTGAATTGTCTTGCACCTTATAAAGAAGTCTGCCAGAGAACCTCTACCCTACAAACTTTAAGAGTAGCTTTTATGTTTTAAGAATGTAATAGGGTCGCCTCTCGCAAGTGCCCCCTTCTGGTCCAGTGTGAGCCTTCCATTCCCCTGGAGACACTGGCCTCTATAACAGTCCAACAGGGCCCATCGCAATACCCTCCATTGAGGTGTCCTTTTCAGCAGCCCTCCCTAGGCTCAGACCTTAACTAGACCAATAGGGCCCTTGTGGTACCCTTGCTTGGTCTGGCTAGGTTCTGGGCTCAGTCCTTGCTTGGTCCCGGCAGCCAGCCAGGACTTCTTTCTTAGCTTCTCCGATCTTCGGCAGTCCTACCTGGTCTCAGCCCTGCGCGCACTGAGCTGTCTGTAGTCGTGTTGCTCTTCCAGCCAGCCAGGAACCCAGTCCTCTGTCTTCCAGCTCCAGGCAGCAACTGACTGCTCTGTCTCTGCTGCTTTTCATATGGCCTTGTGGCCTTTGCTCGGCCCTCCAGCAGCCCCTCTGATTGACTGCTTCCCCTGCAGCCACTCTAGGGTGCCTGGAGTACTTCTCTGCTCCTTTGTGGGGCATGGTGAGACAGGGCCGTGAGACCTCCAGCAGAGGGCCTCTGGACCTAGACCACTCCGTCACAAGGTGCAACAGTGAATGAGACATGGATTCACTTACTACTCAGCTTCACTAGATTTTACCCTGTGCAGATAAGTTAGCTCCACAAATGCAAACTGGATGTACTTAGCTGCACACTGTAATAGCTTATCATACTTGTTCAAATTCTATTGTGCATGAGTAGAACATTTTTTCAAATGGTCATAGTTCTGTTAAATCAAAACTACCTTTTACTAGAACACTCAAAGGCACTTTTCAGTGTGAAATATTTCCAGGCCAAATGTCAAGTTTCTGCCTCTGGTCACTTGTGCTGCTGGGAAACAAAAGATCACAAGGCTTTTCTAATAACGGGAAAAGCGTACCTTTTAAAAAAATTTTCCTTTCACTCAAAGAGCTGAAATCTTTTTTGCTCAGTTTCCAAAAAATATTCGTATTGAGTAGTCTGTCTAGAAAATCTCAGCCCAAAAGATGAAAATTTTTTATGATGCAGATATGAACAACTGAAATGGGATTAGCAGAGAAACAACTACGTAACCTTTGGTGGTAGTGGTAGGTAGTTCCTACTATAATTTTTAATAATACAGGCTGACATCAAAGCAAATATCAGAGGTCTCTTCATACTGTTATCTTGTCTTTAGCTGTGTTTTTTTGCTTCAGGTTGAACAAAATTCAACCTGATCCAAACAGATCCATGTTCTCATAGTCAGTCTCACAATCATGGAAGGAATTCCCATAGAAAGTAACTTTGGCATAGAAGAATGCATGATTATCATATACAATAGCGCCCACTATGTGCTGGTTTCTTTTGAGACACTCAAGGAGTCTCTGCTTGGTAGAGCTAATAATGGAAGGATAGAGAGACAAGTAAACAGGTTAAGGGAAGGGGGAAAAACAGCAGGCCCTTAGGTAGGTGTAATATCTGCTGCAGAAGATATAGATAGGTGAATATCACACACTTTCTGGAGGCCAACAGGTAAATATATACCTTTTTGGTCATGTTACTATATGTTGAAACTTGTTGAAAACAGTTTATTGTTCCAGCTGCCTATGTTGTGCAGCCTCAGCCCCCAATAACAGATGCTTGTAATTCAGGATATGATAAGTGCAAGACAATTCCTTACCATACAAGCAAATCCTACATCTATAATATAAGACAAAATCCAAGACCTGCTTGTGGCTGTGGGGCTCTAGATTAGAAGTTCATGGTCTGCAGGAAATAGATGGAAACAAACAGCAGCCAGTAAAATAAATCAAAATGTTAAACGAGTTCTGAAAGATGACATTCTTTCTCTAGCATAAAAATAATCTAGCCCCTCAGTTTACCATAGATTTTAGATGTTACTTTTTTTTTAAAATCAATCTGTATATGTTGAACTTAATTAACAGCCGACCTAAACACAAGCCATTTTACAGATAGTCTTTTGGATTTAGCTACAACTATACTGCAATGAAATGTCAAGCATTTACAGTTAGTGAACATAGGGTATAGGACTATTGACCCTAGTTCCCTGCTATTGTAGGTTACTACGTCACATAATCATGAATATATGCACATAATAATAATGTACATTACTGCACTTGTTAATTACACAAGAAAAATGAGTCTGTATATAAAGACTTTTTTGAAATTTCTGCATTTGCATACTTTAAAAACCAATGGGCATGATATGTTATTCTTTCCAATTGCTACATTCTGGAAATTGTTAATTTTTTATTCCCCAAGAAATGCTTTAGAAGCTCAGTAAATCATACCACGGTCAGTTCTGAGTGAATATATATATATGCTGCTTGTAAGGATTTTTAGAATGTATCCTAGTCACATTTATTTATATCTTTTTTTTTTTTAATATTTCCTACACTTTGAGGGAATAAGAAGGCTACTTTTCCTGTTTAACTAAGAGACATATATTATGTATATTTCTAAATATAGTTTTGTTTTAATAGGAGGAGACAGTGGAAAAACTATATTGTATTCTTACTTCTGACACCATTGATCTAGTTTTGAGAAAGTCTGCAGCAGAGCAACTAGCTATAATTATGCAAGGTAAAGTGTTCTGGTAATATTGATTCATGTGCTGGTGAGCTGATTTTCTGCTTGGAATGCTATTTTCAAATTTTAAATACATAACTTACCCTTATATTACCAGACCAATATTGCAAAACTGTCATGAAAATTTCATAGCCCAAGTTCAAAATTTACTTGCTTGCTCTTGTTATGCGTGAGAATGAGAGATGCAGATTTTATTCTCTTATCTGGGAAAAAAAGAAGGGCTCAGCCTGGGTGAGAGGGCAAGTATAATTCTGCAAAGTTAAGGTAAACCTAATGACTGATCTTTAAATTAGGCCTTTTTAGATTGTCCCAGTCAACATATCTTTTCCTTCCTTTTTTTTTCCCTTGAACTTTATCACCTAATTTATTCTTGTTTATTAGAGATGATACTGCAAAATTCCTGCATTTCCATGCTAGTTATTTCTGCTTGTGTGGAAGAGACCATTCTCCTTAGCAGAGAGTAGGTGGGTTTTTTTTCCAGTGTCATTCTTGGCTTATACTTCATAATCTAAGAAGTGACAGTCTATTTTGTAGACTGCAGTATTTTCTTCAAGTGGGTAAGGTCAGTCTTTAAATTGATTTGATTAAGTTACACTTGAAAACATGAGCAGTCACGGAAACAGTAGAGTCTTCTCTTATCCAAATGGTCTTGTATTCGGAGTGTTTAATAAAATAATTCCAGGGGCTAGTATATGGAAGAGATTGGCAATGCGATACAGGATTTCACTTGAGGAATAATGGTAAAAATCATTCTCCGATGTCTTCTATGTATTGAGAGAAAATGAGTTCATGGTCTCTCTTATGCTTAGTAGGCAGGCATCTGTATCTCCACAACTGCCATTTGACTGGCATAGTTATCGGCAGCCTCATTCCTGAGGCTAAGTATTGAATGAGTGTGTAAACCAAACTTCCTTGTGACCCCTTGAGAATAGGTGTAAGACATGTTGACAAGGCTTTGAGGAGGCTTGCATTGCTATTGCTTGTGCTATACCTGTTCAGTGGATAGAGGGCTTTGGCATTCAGTGATGTAAAATTGGTACATCTCACCAGCATTAAAATGGTGTGTGCTCCCACACAGTAAGTTAAATATAAAATTGATGTGGAACTAATGGCTTTTGCTAATATTTTTTTCTCTTGCAGATACCAAAATGCATGCTGTTGTGAAAAAACTGGGTCTGATAGATAAGTTATTTGTTTACTTTGCTGAATGTGTACACCGGGATGGCAAGGTAAAAATATTACCATGAGGTTTTTTTGTAAATGTTGTTGTGGTAAAAGCAGTAGAACTTGGTTTCTACCACTTTTTTTAAGCACAGTCTTTCAGTACATTAATTCCACTAATAACATGACAATCTAAGAACACAAGTGTGTAATCTTTCTGTATCTTTGCTTTATTCACTTGGCTTTTGCTCATGATAGGTTCACTATTAACTTAATCCATATATGTAGTTAATATAGTTATCTAAATTGCGATGGAAGAATCCTCTATCACCATTAACACAGAAACATAGAAATGGTCTAGGAGAGATTACAAGAGGTCATCAAGTCCAGTCTTCTTTGGTGAGGCAGGACCAAGTAAGTCTAGACCATTCCTGACAGATTTTTGCCCAGTCTGTTCTTAAAAACCTCCAGCAGTGGAGTCCACAAGCTACCTTGGAATCCTGTTGTTCAATTGAGTTACCCTTCTAGTTAGTTTCTCCTAATACTTAAACTAAATTTCCCTTGCTACACATTAGCCCATTGCTTCTTATCCTACATGGAGGACATGAAGAACAGTTGATCTTGGTCCTCTTTATAATAGCCCTTAACATATCTGAAGACTGTTATCAGGTTTCCCTTCATTCATCTTTTCTCAAGACTGAACATGTCCAGTTTTTTTAACCTTTTCTCAAAGGTCAATTCTTCTAATACAGTAACTCCTCACTTAACATCCTAGTTATGTTCTTGAAAAATACAACTTTAAGCGAAACAATGTTAAGCAAATCCAATTTCCCCATAAGAATTAATGTAAATAGGGAGTGGGGTTGAAAAAAATTCAACAGACAAAAGACATTAGATACATATACAGTATAAGTTTTAAATAATTTTAAACAAACAATTTAATACTGTACTCACCAGTGATGATTGCGAAGCTTGGTAGAGGCAGGGTTGTAGCGGGTTTGGGCTGCGGGGGCTTGCCCCGCTCTGCCTGCCAGGCGCTCCTGCCGGGGAGCGGGAGGAGGGAAGGGGGCTTACAAATGGAACATTTCAGGACTTGAAAGGAGTTTGTTCTCTAATAGGTCAGCAACTTAATAACAAAACAATGTTAACTGGGAAAACGTTAAGTGAGGAGTTACTGTACTTGCTATATTTTTTGTTGCTCTCTGGACTCTCTTCAGTTTATCCACTTCTTTTCTGAAGTGTGACACCCAGAACTGGACGCAGTACTCCATCTGAGGACTCACCAGTGCTGAGTAGAGTGGGACAATTAACTCCTATGTCTTACAAACAATGCTCTTCTTGATGCACCCTAGAACGTTAGCCTTTTTCACAGCTGCATCACATTGCTGACTGTCATTCAATTCGTGATTCACTGTAGCCCTCAGATCTTTTCAGCAGTACTACCACCTAGCTAGTTAGTCTCCATTTTTGTAGTTGTATATTTTATTTTTCCTTCTGAAGTGTAATATTTGCACTAGTCTTTATTGAATTTCATTTTGTTGATTTCAGACCAGTTCTCTAATTTGATTTCAGTTCTCTAATTTGGTTAGGTTGTTTTTAATTCTAATCATATCCTCCAAAGTGCTTGCAATCCCTCCCAACTTGGTCTCATCTGCAGATTTTATAATCCTGTTCCCAGTCCGCCATCCAAGTCATTAATGAAAATATTAAAATCTCGAATCTCTCGCTTGTTGAAGACTAAAAAGTGATATTAAAGGGTTCATAAAGACAGACATTATGTCTTTAAAGGTTACATCCTAGACTCCTAAAGTCCAGTGTCAAACAGGTCATAATCTATAATAT
This sequence comes from Gopherus flavomarginatus, assembly GCF_025201925.1. Taxonomy (NCBI): domain Eukaryota; kingdom Metazoa; phylum Chordata; order Testudines; family Testudinidae; genus Gopherus; species Gopherus flavomarginatus. The sequence goes on from NC_066618.1 coordinate 200,821,000, forward strand.
GCATTGTAAAACATCCAAAGCTTATTGAGGAACATACAAATAGAAATAAAACAGCTTCCTGAATGATTGAAAACTGGTGTCTTACAGAGCATTCACCAGGGAAATCTCAGCAGACAAGGTCACCCATAGAATTGAACGAGTTTGTAGCAAACAATCAGACATGCCATAGCCTTTTTGTGTTTGTGATTTATCAGAAAACACTTAATTTCATGATTGTTCATTATTTCAAAGTGTTGGAGTGTTTTATGTAAATACATCTTGGGCAATAAGCTGTTCACAGGCTATTTGCTTGGATTAACTTTGACTGCTGGTTCTAATAGACTTCAAGGTCAGGTTATAAATCCATGGTATGCCCACATCTTGAAAACTGTGTGCAGATGTGGTTGCCCCATCTGAAAAGAGATATATTGGAATTGGAAAAGGTTCAGAAAAGAGCAACAAAAATAATTACGGGTATGGAATGGCTTCCGTATGAGGAGTGATTAATAAGACTGGGACATTTCAGCTTGGAAAAGAGCTGGGATATGATAGAGGTCTATAAAATCATGATTGATGTGTAGAAAGTAAATAAGGAAGTGTTATTTACTCCTTCTCATAACACAAGAACTAAGGGTCACCAAATGAAATTAATGGTCAGCAGGTTTAAAACAAAAGGAAGTATTTTTTCAGAAAACGCATAGTCAACCTATGGAACACCTTGCCAGAGGATGTTGTGAAGGCCAAGACTATAACCGGGTTCTAAAAAGAACTAGATATACTCATGGAGGATAGGTCCATCAGTGGCTATTGGCCAGGATGGGCAGGTATGATGTCCCTAGCCTCTGTTTGCCAGAAGCTGGGAATAGACAAATTTTGCAGAATTTTTAATTTTTTGGTGCAGAATTCCCTCAGGAACCAGAAGATCACATAACGCTTGTTAATTCTACTGAAGTTTTAATTTAAATTTATGAAGAAATGTTTTTAAATATTGACACTGGAAAAGGTATCTTATCTCAGTCACATTAAGAAGTTCTATAGCCAGACTCTGATAGCTTGAATGTGAGATCTACTCAAAGCTATTGCTGCCATAAATCAACAAAACAAGCAGAAGAGGTTTAATTCCCACAGTTCTATTTTACCAATTTTATTTTAGCATGATAACATGTTTTTGTTTAACATACATAATACTAAGATAGAAAAATCTTTTTGACTTCTAGTTTTGTCTATAGTTAGCACTACAGTACTGATGTTTTATAATATCAGAGTATAAACCCCTTAACAGGCATGACTGAGAAATAGTGCTGGTGGTGAATCTAGGGTAAAAATTTAGTGCTTAAATTAACGAAGAACCTAGGTCACATTAAAAGTCAAGTCTAAGTCAATATTAAGTCACTTAAACACTTCTGAAAATTTTACTTTTAATCTTAATGGAGGGAAGATTGTTTGTGTGTACAGGAAATTTGGAAATCACAGTAAGCTGTCACTAACTATGTTACCTCTGTTTTGGCTGGTGCGTTTTGTTTGTTTATCTATGGTGTGCTCAAAGTGGACAGGTGGGAGAGGAAGTTTTGATATAGAAAGGGGAAGTACCTGTCTTCATCTTCCTAAATAAACTTCTACATCACAAAAAGTCTGAATATCCCTCATAACTAAATAACTTGACTAAAATTCATGACTGGAATATTTGCTAGGTTAAGTCAGTCACTGATACTCTCAAAATGCTCATGAAATGTGACTGGACCAGGGGTCTGCAACCTTTCAGAAGTGGTGTGCCGAGTCTTCATTTATTCACTCTAATTTAAGGCTTCGCGTGCCAGTAATGCATTTTAATGTTTTTAGAAGTCTCTTTCTATAAGTCTATAATATATAACTAAACTATTGTTGTATGTAAAGTAAATTAAGTTTTTAAAATGTTTAAGAAGCTTCATGTAAAATTAAGTTAAAATGCAGAACTCCCTGGACCGGTGGCCAGGACCCGGGCGGTGTGAGTGCCACCGAAAATCAGCTCGCGTGCCGCCTTCAGCACCCGTGCCATAGGTTGTCTACCCCTGGACTAGACTGACAGTCCTGGAGAGTGAAGTTCTCTAACCACAGAACATTTATGAGCCACATCTGTGCAAGCTCCCCACTAGTATCTCTCTACCCTGATCTGAAGGGACCCTTTTATGGTGAAGAGATCATAGTTTAATTCCTATGTGCATTCAATTTTTTTTGTGTACTTAAATATTGACTGCATACAATATCAAGATAATTGAATGCACTAGTTTGAAAAAACATACATTGAAATATAAACTTTTCAATAATTGTTTAAATATGTACGGTAAGTATCCTTTTGGGGAGGGCTGCCAATAGAGTGCTGGGAAGAGCAGAGATCTAAATAAAGCCTCAGAAGCAGCCTCTAGTTATAGTGATGCAAACAGATTTCACAAAACAGATCTCAAGTATAGAAGCTAAGGAAAGCAAAGTAATGGAATAGTCTCTGAAATACTAATATCTCAAAGAGATATTGGCTTTAGTTCTTGATGTTCACTGACCAAATTGTCCATATTTATTCTGCTCTTTACATTCTGAATGAGGCCTTGGTTCTGTTTCTGGCTAGTCCACTGACACTCTAATGTTCGGCAAGTTACCTCACCTATCTCTTCTTCAGTTTTCCTGTCTGTAAATTTTTGATAACAAAGTGCAGCACAGCAGTGACTAAATTTTGAGATCTGCAGATGAAAAATGCCATAAAGTATAAAATATTTTTTATACCTTATTTAATCAGAGCTATTTGGAAATCTTTCAAATATAGACAGGACTTTAATATTGGTCTTTGAAATGAACATTCAAAGAGGGGTATGAGGTTAGAAGTCCAGAAAAATATCTGTTTACACCTGGGCGTAATTAAAATTTTCCCACTGAACTTGTTACAGCCGGTTAGGATGCACTCATTTCCAGATTCAATCTGATTTGGTTAACAGTTTTCTGGGTCTTGGTGCATTTGGTCTTTTGAGAGGATTAATAGTAGAAATGTCCACTAGTTGTAAATTAAGAGTTTTCTCATATACTTGACTATATAGTACTGCATATAGGGAGACATCTACATTACCATATTTTTTTTCTCCCCTTCAGATCATGGAATGTATTGTGTTGCCATGCCTTACACTTCTACGAAAACTTGTATATGCTGATCCAGTTACACGCCTGCCATTAGCGCAACAGCCTTCTATCCTGCTAACGTTATTGAGAGGTGACTTTAAAAGGCTTTGAAGTGTCTTTGATGTACTGTAAATGGAAAGAAAATGTCTGAAGTATGACTACATATTTACAAACTCTCCTCCCCGCCCCCCCCCCCCCCAAAAAAAACCGCCAAACTCTCCACTGACACAGGATCAATCAGTGGTTGCTTCAGATAGCATAACATTTTAAGAAAAAATGGCTTACTGATTCAAGTCATGAATCTGTTCCTGTTGAAGTTAGCACTCCTGTTGAGTTAAAAAGGCTATATCAGTGCTCTTGTATGTATGTATGACATGCGTCTGACGAAGTGGGTATTCACCCACGAAAGCTTATGCTCCAATACTTCTGTTAGTCTATAAGGTGCCACAGGACTCTTTGTCGCTTTTTACAGATCCAGACTAACACGGCTACCCCTCTGATACTTGTATGTATTGTTGACTACCAATGTTTTATTGAAAAATGTTTTAAATTTATCTTGTTTTGTTCAGTTTCCTTGATTTTCCGAGATGACCGTGCTGTTCTAACTGAAAATGCAGCATTGCTTTGCCTTCTGTTGTTTGATGAAGTAGCAAGAAAAGAAATCTGGTAAGCTAAACTATAGTAATTTAATTATACCTCTCTACATTATCCCTTTGTATCAGTATCTGGGATTTTCTAATGGCAGTAAGTGCATCAGCAACTCTGTTCAAAATTTCTACATTTCCAAATCTATAATTTTCCTGTTATGTTTTTGAGTTTGCACAAAATATTTATCCTACAATTAAAATAGAGCCTGATCTAAAGCCTATTGATATGAAGGGGTGTTTCTCTTTTGATGTCAGTGGACTTAGGTTTTAAAGGCCTCATCCAAAGGTCCTGTTCCAGCTGTCGGATCCTTGCACTTACAATGAATAACTCCTGTGGAGTGATTTACAAGATAGAGGCATAAGACATTTTTCTTTAACCTCAACGGATTTTCTTTGTACATTTATTTCTAATGCATTAATGAAATGTGTTTCATTTCTTACAATTTGATATATATGTTGTTAGTCATGTTTGTACACTGCTTAACATGATAGGGCCAGAATCTGGCTGAGGCTTCTGGATTCTACAGCAATATAAATATTTCATAATAATTCTGTTGGCCTTAAATTATAATATTATTGTAAAATCCCTTAGTGTTTGTTTACATACCTTTTATGTAAACGCATTCCTCAATTATTTACACAGTAAGCTCTGGGTCTACTTCATCTTTCTGTTCTCTTAAAATTTGAAAAAAGAATACTGCGATTCCAGTTAAAATATGTTTGTCTTTCCAAAATAAACAGTTGTATGTGCTTCATCACTCAAAAGAAATTTCAAGTCATTGGGAAAGAAAGTTAGTATTGTCTTCTTGCAGTTCATATGCTTGAAACTTATTGGAAAGAGTTGTTACTTTTATGTGAGGAAATACAGATTTAATTTGAACTGACCATATCACTTTAATATACTGCTGTAATGTTACCATACAGTAGGGACGTACAACAGATATTCTAGATGTAAATATCAAAATGTCTTAAATTTATAATATTATTGCAAAAGCCCTTATTTGTTTGCCTGGTCTACAAACAAGTCAGTATTAACAAAATATTATATGAATATACTGTTTGTTCAGAAATATCTGTGAAGAGCCAGAAAGGAGTAAGGAAATAAAAAAATAGCTATCAGAATTACGAAGTCATGGAGCCTTAGTAGAAAAAGTAGGGTTTAAGTCAGGAAATAGCAGCTAAAGATTAATTTCAGTCTAATACTACTGTGTAATGAATCTTTCTTTTTGCAGGTCCGATGCTGTATACAATAATTGTTCTAACCTACCTGCTTTCAGCTTGCCTGTAGCTATTGTCAGACGGTAAGCTTCTTTGCAATTAACATCTTTTTTGTCTATATGCTGCCAACTGTTGGGGACCAATACATTCCTGGGATAAAAAATATAGCTACAATAGAAACTCACTGATCTGTATATTTTGAAATTCATACAGAAGAATGGTGGTAACTGGGTCTTTCAAAACAAAATTCTCAAAGTAAATTAAAATATATTTTGTGATGCATTAGCCTTACTGTTCTGTTTTTTCCATTTACTTGTTAATTTGCAGTAAGTTTCCTAGTTAGTGTGACCAGATGTCCTGATTTTATAGAGACAGTCCTGATATTTGTGGCTTTGCTTATATAGGCATCTGTTACTCCCCACCTCCTGTCTTGGTTTTTCACACTTGATATTCGGTCACCCCTTCCTAGTCGTCTGTGTGGATTCTGAAAATTGTGTTATAAAGAGCAATGGTACTGTGTGTTTTTGCCCAAGTGCTTATTTTATAGGTAAATCAATATGAAGCTTTTATATCAATGAGATTTTACTTAGTAGACATGAAAATTCTATTTGTTTCACTGAATTGATTTGAAATTTCTGATTTATTTTTTATAACTTCAGCTCTACTCAAGCTGAACGAATATTGTTTGCCATTGTGACCTGCACATGACAGCAAACAAAAACTCTGATCCTGTAAACTCTTATGCAGGAGTTTAACCTACATGGGATAGTCAGTGGGATTATTTACAAGCGCAAAGATAAGCACGGACATAATTGCAAGCAGGATTGGATCCTCAGATGCTAAATTTGGAATTCCGAGTTATGTTAACTTTCTCCTCAGCTCTGTGTTTTACATTTCCTGTAAAGTTGTCAGCTGCAAATTCTGCAAAATACTGTTGGCTGCAGAAGGACTAGTGGCCCATTGTGGTAGGCACTATGCATTTAATGGATGCTTGTGAAAGAAACAACACCTGTACATCAAAGAACGTACAGTCTAAGCCGGGTGGCCAACCTGAGCCTGAGAAGGAGCCAGAATTTACCAATGTACATTACCAAAGAGCCACATTAATATGTCAGCAGCTCCGCCAATCAGTACCTCCCCATCCCTCCCTGCACCTCCCGATCAGCTGTTTCGTGGCGCGCAGGAGTCTGGGGGGAGGGGAGGAGGAGTGAAGGCACAGCAGGCTCAGGGAAGGGGGTGGGAAGTGGTGGAGTGGGGGCAGGGCCTGTGACAGAGCCAGGAGTTGAGCATTGAGCACCCTTGTCACATTGGAAAAGTTGGCACCTGTAGCTCCAGCCCCGGAGTTGGTGGCTATACAAGGAGCCGCATATTAACTTCTGAAGAGCTACAAGTGGCTCCGGAGCTACAGGTTGGTCCACCCCGATCTAAACATATGATGAGAGGCAATAGATGGAGAAAAGCAAACTAAGTGAGGGTTACAGTGATGTGGTTAAGTTTTTGTATAATAGTTAGCAGTCAGAGCAAATCAGTTGTTAGGCAATATCTTTAGCTTTGTTACTACTGTAATAATATATCACACTATTAAAACTAAAAGAATTGTAAAGATCTAACCTGTTTTTTCAATAAGGGCCAGATGCTAAAGGGAGCTGTAAACACGTGAAAGTCCCCCTGAAATCAGCACAAGGCTTTAACTATTCATAGATTTTGTTGTTTTCTCAGCCTGGATAATAAAAATATAGTGCTCAGTTTCACTTTGATTAATAATCACTTTCTAACCAATTTCAAGTTCTCATGCACCGGAGTATTATTAGCGTTTAGATTGCTAATGCTTAAAGGGATAGTTGTTTTAATAAAAAAAAAAAAACACCAACCAAAAATACTAACTTTATATTGGAATAACCCCCGCTCCCACCATGAGGTTGACAAAGTTGCCTTTGTTTACATAACCTAGATTTTGGGCTATGGTTGGCCTTTGCATCACTTTAAAAAGGAGTCTATCCGAAAAAGTGACTAAAATGACATTTTCGGTATTCCATACTTTTTGCCTTGCTCTGGTTTCCATATCAGATTTGCTCACCATAAAGGTTATAATTTTCTTCCCCCATTTAAACTTTTCAGTTCAGGCTAATAAGGTTTTGAAAGGTTTCAGAGTAGCACTGTGTTAGTCTGTATCCGCAAAAAGAACAGGAGTACTTGTGGCACCTTAGAGACTAACAAATTTATTTGAGCATAAGCTTTCGTGGGCTACAACCCAGTTCATCGGATGCATAGAATGGAACATATAGTGAGGAGATATATGTTCCATTCTATGCGTCCGACGAAGTGGGCTGTAGCCCACAAAAGCTTATGCTCAAATAAATTTGTTAGTCTCTAAGGTGCCACAAGTACTCCTGTTCTTTTTAAGGTTTAGAAAGTATCAGTGAGCTCTGAAGTTAATGGAGTTGTGACTCAGGGATTAGTTTGAACTACAGATCTGTTGTTGATGAAGCTGTGTGAGATTGAGAAACTCCAGCTTGGCTATCACAAGTCAGGGTGAATATTGGGGCTATCAGTTTTAAAACAACAAAACAAAACAAAAAACCTTCCAAACTGAGTACATTTACATGGAAATCAATAAGTAATATGAAACCTCACAATACATGTGTAGTCCTTGCATGCTTTAAGTGTGTTCATTCTGAGCATCTTCGAGTGGTTTTCTTTTTTGGGTGTGGGGAGGGGCTTGGATTGTGATTGAAGTGTTTTCCCTTCAGTTATTCTTTTGTTTCTACTCAGAGGCTCCAGTTTTGAGTGTTGCATTGTTTTATATTTTGACCATGTTGATAGTGTCTTGTTGACTGTCATGCTGGTACAAAATGTTCAGAAACAGACATACTGAAAAAGAGGTTACAGATGGAAATAAAACATCTGCCTTTTAATGAACTTGCATTTCTGTAGTGGCAGGAGTAGTAGTAAATGAGAAGCTAAATTTCTAATTGTTTTAGCAACCTAATTCTATGATGTTCCTATATGCCAGCCCAGACAGTAGTCTATATTTCCCAGCCGAAGGAGATGGAAACGAAGTGTAGTTCTTCACTTGTTTATCTCTTACACATAGGTGGTGGTGGTAAGAAAATCCTTTTTAAGCTCTGTATTCAGTGTTTTGGAAGGAAAAAAATGGGCTGCTTCATAGCTGAGTAATCTTTCTTCACACACAGAATCCTTCAGTCTAGGAACTTGTATCTTCCAGATAGAGGATGCTTTTGTGAAGGGAAGGACATATTTATGTTCTGTGTTCTTAAGTTGTAAATGTGACTTTTTTTTTCTCCCCCCCGCAGACTTTCAAAAAACCTTGGTTGAAAGATTGAATGTCATGTTATAACTGAATATTTCAATACAATTTCTCTAAAGGTATCACCTCCCAATCAGAGTCACTGCTCATCATGCAGTTAGTCCTAACTCTGTTGTTTTGCTGTTATCTTCTGACTGCTTGACCTCGAAACCTGTGTCTGACATGCTTAAGATGGCTTGGAATCTGTCATGGTATCATGGGATTGATAAACTATTGCAACTGGTGAACTATGAAACAGAAGCACAAGCGTAAGTCATGATATCTTTATATTGAATCATCATATAATTGAACTAGCCTTCCTTCAAGGTTAAATATCCTTTGACTTTATGTTGCATTGTAATCCAAACTGTTCGTGGTTCAAAATTGCTATCATTTTAAGTGGTAAACGATCACAAGCAGCTGGTTGTGAAAAATGCTGTCAGGGGCTGCTCGTTCATCTGAATTGCAGCTCTGACAAATCTAGAGCCTGCTTCTACTCCCATTTATATAGACTGAAAAACAAACTCCCTTTGATTACAATGGGAGCAGGGTTAAGCCATAAATATAAGTGTTGCTGAACATGAGGCAGCTCATCTTGGTTTTAGGGAGTGCTATATCCTGCTGAAGTAAACACTTGACTTAAATTCTTCATCTACTCGTTGTTTTGTTTGGGATGGAATTTTCTTAAAACTGTTAATTTTATATACGTGAAGGACCATACTAGTCGGACAAGAAATTAGCCTTCATATCTCTAATTATATTTAGTATAATTTTTAAAAGTGCTTAAATTTGCTATATTTTGGAGTATTTTGCAGAGCTTAAATATTCTACAAAGTTGCTCTGCTCAAAGGGCATTTGATTTATTTAGTAGGACTGAATTATCTGCTTATGTATCTGTGGTGCTTCCTAGGGTTACCCAAGGCTGTGAGGCATCTTGCTACCACCTGCCCTTAACATGAGGCAGCCTTGTCTGTACCTGCTGTGGATCAGTTCCTTGGCTGCGCCAGCCTTTGGCAAAACAAACACTACCTTCTCAGGCCTTGCTTTCACTGTACAGGTTAGCAATAGGCACACACCAACCCGCAAGTCTTTCAAGCGTCTGTCTGGAGTGCCCAGCCCATGATCTGTTGAACACTTTGAGGACTCTGATACTTTAGTCACAAATTGCTAGTACGTACCAGCTTACTAGTTTTAATTCAGGATCACCAGTCTGCTTAACACGCTGCACTGAGATATATTTTTATACTGAAAACAAGAATAAGTTTATTATCAAAGAACAGAGATTTAGATGATAAATAAGAACTTTGGGAACAAATGGTTACATATAAAATAAAATCATAACATGCTTTCTACAACCCAAATTTAACTAATACATTATCTTCCTGTGTAAAGAAGTTTCTTACTCAAAGTTCTTCTCAGCATTTTCACCAAGCTTGCCTGAGATCCATTTTTCCATGAAGCAAACTCACTGTCATCTTAATTCCTTGGTGAAGGGTGAAATCTCATCTCCTCTCTGCTGCTTTTATGCAGTTCCTGAATATGGTCCCTTACTGCAGGAGGTCCCCTGTTCAGATGCTCATCTTGGGGTTTCTTTGTTTTTGTAAATCCTTGAGCCTTCACCTGACCCAGACAGCAAACAGAGCCTATCTCCAAGTATGTACATTTATTTTATGGTGATTAAGTTGGCCCAGAAGCATAAAATACGCAAAGATTTGCCAGAGAGAGAAGTGTTTGCTACCCCCTTCCTGCCTAGAATCTGTTAATCACCTTCCGATGACCTGTCTTATCTTGCACCTTTTCAGTATACATACCTAGTTCCTTATGCGTTATCTACACATACATCACAGGGTGTGGTTATATATTTTAAATAGTTCTTCCAGTTCCTGTTCATCTCAATAATGACTTAACAATGAAGTAACTTGTCTAGGATAAGATACTTTTCTGTCTTATTATCTATCTATCTATGAACATTGTAGAATTTTTTTAACTGAAGGAGAGGGGGGAAAGGAAGGAACAGAGCTGACCAAACTGAGGCTTTTCCAAAGGTGCATTTATATTGAAACTCGTTAGAGGGGGCATAATGAAGTGGCATGTTGATAATGCCAGATGTCATTGCTATTGAATGTCTTGAGTAGTAGATGGTATGTGAGAAGGTTTTGGTTTCAGTTCATCTCTCAGATGTCCATGTCATGAAAATCACTACCAAAAATAGAATTAATTTAATACTTCTATATGCAAATTCAGCAGAGAAGCCAGTGATTTTCATGAGGGGTGAAACTGGGGTATTGTATAAAGCTACCTCAACTCAGTAGATTGTCTGGACAAGCAGAGGAACTGATGATGAGTTGTGGACTTCATTAGAATGGAGACGGAGCTATCCTTTGGAAGTTTCATCTATTTTAGGACTTTTGAAGGCACGGAGCCACTAACAACATCATCTTTATGGCAGGACAGTCATATTTATGGTGACTTTCCATAGGCAAATGCACACTGATCTACTATACTCTTTCTAGTATACTTTGAAAATAAAAGAGTATTCTCATAGAAGTGACTGCCCACATTAGTATTGTGAAGACGTAAGTATCATAATTATGCGCAATAGCTTCCTAATACAACCTAACCTTTAAAAACAAGCCAGCTCAGGATTTTTTTTTTTAAGACAATTGATCAAAACAAATACCTAAGAGGTTCACAGTTAATTTTCTCATTAGAACAAGAAAAATGGAGAAATCAGTGGCTGTTAAAATCATTTTAAAAGATGCAGGCTATTAACTGTCATTCTATGCCTTTATTTCTTTTTCAGATTTTTAGACACATTAAAGTTATCCTCAGAGGACTTTCTTACGTTGAAGATAACACACACAACCACTGGACTGCAGGATTGTCTTAATGCAGTAGTTCAGGCCGTGTCCCACAGGGAAGTTAGAGCTGCTGTGACTAGGATGAGTTTTTATATTCTAAATGACAAGCTGGCTTTAAAATTTAGCACTGGCTCTTGCAGGACCACTTCGAAGGGCGTGGCTTGGCAAACAGCATTCAACAGGTAAGCATAAGTGAAAAGTGTAGTCACTAGTTACAAAGCAGTGTATCAAGGTATATAAGTATATTACATTAACAATTCTGACATTGAAATAATGTTATTTTGTTTGCAAAGTCAAGCACTTGCAAACTAGGACACTCCAGATTTATAGTTGTCCAGACAGCTTTAATTTCGTCCCCTTTTGTGCCTAGTATGTGCACTGAATGAAGGTTTAGGGATGTCTCGTTATTGTTTTAGGGTATGGAGACAAATTAATAGGAAATTCACATTGCTACTACCATGGCCAACAGCCACCACTCTCAATACCATACCATGCCATCCATACTTCTGGGCTGCTGCTGGCGGCAGCTCTGCCTTCAGAGCTGGGCGGCTGGAGAGTGGCGGCTGTTGGCCAGGTGTCCAGCTGTGAAGGCAGTGCCCTGCCAGCACCAGCACATAAGTAAGGGTAGCAACACCCTACCATGCCTTACTTCAGTACTGCTGCTTGCAGAGGTGGGCCCTCAGTCAGCAACCTCCACTCTCTGGCCACCCAGCTGTGAAGACAGCACCATAGAAGTAAGGGTGGCATGGTATGGTATTGCTACCCTTACTTCTGCACTGCTGCTGGCGGGGCTCTGCCTTCACAGCTGGGTGCCTGGCCAACAGCCACCACTCTCCAGCTGCCCAGTTCTGAAGGCAGCACATAAGTAAGGGTGGCAATACAATGACCCTTCTAAAATAATCCCTGCAACTCCCTTAAGGGTCAAGACCCCCAATTTGAGAAACACTGGTCTCCGCCATGAAATCTATATAGTATAAGATAATAAGACAATACTGCTGCAATGTGGGTAGTGCCAGATCTTCGGCTCTTTGTCAAGAAGTTCTCCGTCTTTGGGATTTTTGTGTGTGGCATGCCATTCTTCTGATAGCTGTGCACCTGACCAGAACAAGGAATGTCTCAGCAGATCACCTCAGCAGGACTTTCTCATCTTGCCACAAGTGGTAGCTCCATCCAGACGTGGTCAGCATAATCTTCCAGAAGTGGGGGACTCCCCAGGTGGATCGTTTTCACAGCCAGGCAGAACAGAAAATGCCACATGTTCTGTTTGATCCTGGGGATCGACAGGGGCTTCCTATCAGATGCCTTTTTATTCTGTGGTGGAGGGCGCTGATGTATGCCTTCCCGCTAGTGCCATTGATTAACAAGGTCCTTGTGAAGATCAACCAAAACAGAGTGAGAATTATCCTAATAGCCCCTGCATGGCCTCATCAGCACTGGTTCAACATGTTGCTGAGCCTTTCAGTAGCCGCCCTGCTGTAACTGCCCCTCTGTTACAAGTGGAGCCCAGCTCAGTAATTGCTCTCCTTGGGAGTTGAGGAGGAAGGGAGTGGCTCCAGGGAAAGCTTGGCTTATCTCTCTTTCTTGGCTCCTTGTATGCAGGAGTTGAAGAAGCTCTTGTCCTGTGTGCTTTGGGCATGGTGGAGAGATGGGATGAGACTCTGGTGCTGAGAATGGACGAAGCAGGCAGGAAGGATTGTGCGGGGAAGCCTGGCTTTCCCCCTTCTCTTCCCCGATCCCCTTCCACATAGCAACTCTGGCAGCTCACAGGTTTGTGATGTTGCTAATGCTACTGTGGCAGATTTAGCCAGTCTTGGAATCTTCATTAATTTTGACACACTGCCAAAAATTTCTGATGACGGCAAGTGAGATGGAAAATCATGATTTGAACACTTTAGAACTGAGCTAAATCTGAATGGAATTGTCTGGAACAAAGAAAAAGCACTTGTCCTGGTATAATTCCCCACTCTGAACCTTAGCGTCCAAAAGATGGGGCACCAGCATGAATTCCTCTGAGCTCAATTACCAGCTTACTACTTGTAGCACTGCCACCAACCAGGAATTCCAATGCCTGGTACACTCTGGTCCCCCCAAAACCTTACCTGGGGACCCCAAGACCCAGACCCTCTGGATCTTAACACAAAGAAAGTAAACTCTTTCCCCCCGTTGCCTCTCCCAGGCTTCCCCTCCCTGGGTTACCCTGGAAGATTACTGTGATTCAAACTCCTTGAATCTTAAAACAGAGAAGAAAATTCACCTTCCCCCCTCCTTCTCTTTCCCCCTCCCAGACTCTTCCTGAGAAAGTAATCCTAACACAGAGAGAAATTTAACCTTTCTCTCCCCCTTCCCTCCTTTCTCCCCATCAATTCCCTGGTGAATCCAGACCCCATCCCCAGGGATCTCACACCAGAATTAAAAAAAACAATCAGGTTCTTAAACAAGAAAAGCTTTTAATTAAAGAAAGAAAAAAAGTAAAAATTATGTGTCTTTCAGCTATAGACACTGGGAATACCCTCCCAGCCTAAGTATACAAGTAAAATTAAAATCCTTTCAGCAAAATACACATTTGAACTCCTTCCAGCCAAATACACATTTGAACTCCTCCCAGCCAAATACACATTTGCAAATAAAGAAAACAAACATAAGCCTAACTCGCTTTATCTACCTAGTACTTACTATTCTGGACATATAAGAGACTGTATCAGAGAGATTGGAGAGAAACCTGGTTGCATGTCTGGTCACTCTCAGAACCCAGAGAGAACAACAACCAAAAACTAACAGCACACACAAAAACTTCCCTCCCTCAAGATTTGAAAGTATCCTGTCCCCTGATTGGTCCTCTGGTCAGGTGACAGCCAGGCTCACTGGACTTGTTAACCCTTTACAGGCAAAAGAGACATGAAGTACTCCTGTTCTATTAACCCTTAACTATCTGTTTATGACAACACTTCTCTGTGAGAAGATTTCCCTTGTTGAATAGCAAAGGCCTGCTACAAATGGAAATGTGATAGCTTCTTATGGAAAAGGTCAAAAATCTTACATAATGGAAAATGTTAAGCAACCTAAATAGAGGTTGTTACCAGCTGCCCCTATAATATTGAGTATCTAAGCTTAAAGATGTATAGAATACTTGGAATTTTCCTAATAAACTTTTCTCTACAGAATAAAGTGATAAGAAAAGATCCTCTGTTTTCAGTATTTTAAAAAAAGATATGTTAAAAAGGAATTTACTTTTTAGTTTCCAAGTATATATAACTTAAACTTAGAAAAGGAGCAAAATCTGAAAAATATGATTAAAACATCTGAATTTAAAAGGTGAATTGTAAAAAAGAAGGCAGCTAATTCAGCTCTTTTCCCTTGTAGTTAGTTTTGGTAGTATATTTAAGTGTTAATAGCTCTTTCCCTGTCTTTACTTCTGTTCATATCTCTAAATTTAATCCTTACTATGGAGAAGTCCATAGCGTTGCTATATTAATGGATATGTTACATCATGTTGGAATTTCAGATCTCAAGTCATGTGCTTCAGATATGAAGGTGAAATCTATAGTTATACTGTATGTTTGTACCAAAGGTTTCTGCAAGTACTTCCAGCTTCTACAGAAGATGAGAAGCTTCTGGTTGATGTCTTAAGTTTTCTAAACAAGTTGCTTAGGGAACAGAAGAAGAGTTTGGAGGCAGAACATCTAAAGTGGATTCTGGAGGTACTGCTTAAACATGTAAGAATATACGTAGGGGAAAATATGTAAATGGCAGACTTCACAAAGTGATATAGCTGCAAACCATCCACAAATAAAGCCTTTAAAATGAATCTTGATTTTGTTGTTGTTTGCTTTTGGTTAAAGCATTCCTGGTAGAAAACAGCTAAGCAGTTTCTGCTGCTCTAAAGAAAATCAGATTGTTTTACAAAATCAAGAACTACAATTAAATTTGTCATTAGTAGTGATAGGTTACCTTGTAGTCTGTACCACAACTTCTTAATATTTTGATGATTTAACATCAAACAATTGTAAATGGTTTTGCTTTTTTGTTGTTGTGTGAATGACTTTTCCGATGGCAAGTGTTGCTTTTGCCAGATGATACTATTGAGTTTCTACTCATATACTTCTATGATTTCAGTGTTAAGCTTATGGCTACGTAGTAATGATACTACTTAAATGGTGGTAATACGTTCTCTATTTGGACTGGCTGCTGATTGTCTGTAGCTTGTAAATAAAACTTCTTTTGAAGTGATACTGTGAAAAACTGATAGTAAGATACTATTAATCAAGGATGAAGTCTGCAGTACGTTTAGGGGCTTGAGCTTATAAGGTAGTAGTTGCTTTATTTTCTAAACTACATGGGCCTAAAAGAAGGATAATTTATTTGCTTTTCTACCTTGGAAGAGATCCTGCATAGGGCATATCATCTGCTTTTTAAGGAGTACAAATGAAGTGTAATCTGAGCATAAAAGTAAGTATTCAGCATCCAGCAGCTCCCATTACTCTCACTTATTATGAAAATCTGACTACTTATGGAAATCAGATCACTCCATCTTCTTTAAATGGGAGCTTAAGCACTGTTGAAAAGATAGCCCATTAAATATAAAATATATTAACAACTAAAAGCCATCAGATTGAGTCTTTCAGGAAACGTAGTCAAACAGGAGGATGTAATTTGAACTAATATGCTTTTTGGAATCTCAGGGAAAGAATTCATCTGACATTTGCATTATCTTGAATACCACCGTTTCATAATGCAGTTTACTGTGACTTAATGATCAGAATTTTTCTTATGTACTGCTTAGTAGACTGGCAGACCTAATAGAAAATTATACATTTCAGGTTTTTAAAAGTAGTGTTCATTAGTGAAATTATTAAACTACATTTTAACTTATAACAAGTGGACCAAAAAAAAAATTTCTCAGTAGACAGGGTATTAGGATAGGAATTGAAGATTTTAATATTATTTCCCTCTTTAGAATTCAAGCTCACTGTTAGACCTTCTGGTACGACCTGAATCCCAGGAGCAGGATGAAACGGATGACATACAGACTGCTGTCAGGCAACAACTGCAGAAAGAACTGATTGGTCTCTTTAACATGTTGCTACTCTGCTTCACACCAGTTATTCACAGGTACAGTATAAGAGAATCTGTCCACATGATTCAGGGTTCAAGTATATGGTTGCTGAAATATTGTGCCTCAGTAATATAAGTCCTTGGTGGCAAATAGAAGAAGATTGTAACTACATAATTCTCATATTTTTTTAAAATACCCTCTCCCCGCTGTATACATGATCGTGTATACTGTATGAACATGAACAAACTTATTTAGTCACTTCAGTTTTTATTTGGATCCGAAAGATCAGACTATGGCCATGCTATAAATAAACTGCTTAGATCTGGTTTTTTGCTAAGTGTGAGCCTCTGAAAGAATTGATGATACAATTGCACATATTAGTTCACAACAGTCTGGCTTTTGGACAGATGTGATTATCGGCAGAGTCACCTATGAGTTCAGATTGATAAAAGCCATGACATTTAGTTTAATTATTTTAAAATAAAATAACAGCAGTTGTTCCCGCCCCGACCAAGCAGCAAGCCAGCCCAGCACAAAGGACCTTGCAAGTGGAAGAGATTACATTGCCTTCGGATACCCTGGATACCTTCGAGGCTGCCAGAGGGCTTATTGAAATGACAGCCCTGCTACCCCTGGCCCTGGCCCATGTGCCAGTACCATCCAAGGGCAAATCAGCAATGTTTGGACAGTCAGCTCCCAGACCAGCATCTCTGTGCTGCACAGAGTCCAAGCATCATTCCAAGTTCCGGCACCGTCCTAGGTACCAGTCAGACTTGCAGCACTGGTCCTACAGTCCCAACCCTCAGAGCTATTCCCACTCGAGGTCACTGTTGACTGCTGGAACATTCCCACTCGAGGTCCAGATCACGCTCAGCGTCCTCGTGGCACCGTTCCGACGACGCCGTATGGAACACCAACCCCCGCATTGACTGTCGCTACGGCACCGGCTCACAGCTTGACACCGATCCGCTTCGTGGCACTGCTCTCCAGTGGGCCACCAGTCACCGGAGTGGCACTGCTCTACCATACGTCACCATCCCTCATTGTTGCACCAGTCTCCACTGCGGCACCATTCTTCACTATGGCACCAGTCATGGTCGCGATCAGCCTCATGACGCCGATCTCCGCATGACCTGCGGCTGCCAAAGGACTCGGTGCCCCCTTCGCTCCATTCTTGCACTGCTCCTCCTTCGCTGTTGTGATCTCAGTCCCCTTTTGGCAGGTCAAGGAGAGCTTCAGGGATTTCGGACATTCCCTGGTTGGGCTCAGGAAGCCTCGGTCAAGACCCCCCAGCACCCAACTGGCATCCCCAGTGGCAATTTTGGACTCCCTGGGCATATTACCAGGCCCAGGACACCCCCCCCCCCCGGTTGCCCGACCATTGTCACGCTCGGACATCCGACCTCTCAAGGCAACCCTCAGCCATCCCCCTCCGGTCCTGGAGCAACCCGCTGAGTCAGCACCCGTGACTTCCAGTAGAGTCGTCTTCATCCTCTCCTGATGAGGCTGTGGCTGGCACATTCAAGTCTGGCCCACCTCCGATGGACTTTTGGGGTCCTACAAGAATTGCTTAGGCGCATGGCCCTTAATATGAACCTCCAAATTGAGGAGGTTGTGGAGGACGAAGATCCTATGGTGGACATTTTAGGCCTGGAAGGGCCTTCCAGGGTGGCCCTTCCCATGAATAAGACCATTCAAACTAATGTCAACGCTCTCTGGAAAACCCTGACTTTCATCCCTCCCACAGCCGAAGGGGTGGAAAGAAAATACTTTGTCCCCACGAGCGGCTATGAACATCTTTTCACTCACCCCGCTCCATGCTCCCTTGTGGTGAACACCAGAGAAAGGCAGAGCCAACAAGGACCTGCTTCCAAGTCAAAGGACGCTAAATGGCTGGTCCTTTTTGGGAGAAAGGTTTATTCTACTGGGAGTCTCTCACTACAGATCGCTAACCAGCTGGCGATCCTCAGTAGATACAATTTTAACTCTTTGGTCTGCGGTCCTCAAATTCCAAGATCATCTCCCAGCAGAGACTCATACAGAACTGGGGGCCATTGCTGAGGAGGGTAAATTGGTCGCTCGGACCTCCCTTCAGGGTTCCCTCGATGCTGTGGACGCGACTGCACACACTCTAGCATCAGGCATCGCCATGCGGCGAAATGCCTGGCTCCAGTCTTCGGGACTCCCGCAGGAGATTCAGCACACTATCCAAGATTTCCCCTTTGATGGTCAGGGCCTGTTTGCGAAGGAAACTGATTTCTGCCTACATACCTTAAAGGACACAAGAAACACCATTAAATGCTTGGGTATGCATACCCCGGCTAATCAAAGAGAGCCATTCAAACCCCAAACCACCCAATGCCCCATCCCACCTAGATCCAGGCAGGACTTTTCTCGTTGCAGAAGCAGATACTCTTGATGTAGACCGTCTCATCCCCCCTCTGGACAGGGTCAAGGGCAATCCAAGGCTTCCCTAGGTCCTAAGCGCCTTTTTTGAAGGTGTGCCCAAGGACGGACTACCAGCTCTCACCCTGGACAATTACCCCTTTCTGAACTGTCTCCATCCCGTTTCTACCATGCCTGGTCCCATATTACATCAGACCACTTGGTCCTCCGCATGGTGCAGATGCGATATTCTATTCATTTCCGCTTCATCCCATCCTCCCACCCTCCTTCCCCATCCCTCTTCAGCAACTCCTCATCCAGGAGGTAGAATACCTCCTTGCCCTAGGGGCAGTGCAGGAAATGTCTCAGGGGCAAGGGTTTCTACTCCCGCTATTTCCTTGTCCCCAAGGCAAAGGGACGCCTAAGACCCATTCTGGATCTCAGGGAGCTCAGCAAGCACATAGTCAACCTGAAGTTCCGTATGGTCTCCTTAGCCGCTATCATTTCCTCTCTGGATCCGGGAAACTGGTATGCCGCCCTCAATATGAAAGATGCATACTTTCACGTTTCAATTACCCCATCTCGCAGACGTTTCCTCCATTTCGTGGTGAGCAAGACGCACTGTCAATTCACAGCCCTCCCGTTCAGTTTGTGCACAGCTCCTCACGTCTTTACCAAGTGCATGGCTGTCCTGGCAGCTTTCCTTTGCCGGCACCATGTGCACGTCTTCCCGTACTTCAACGACTGGCTCATACGGGGCCAGTCTCACCAATAAATCCAGTCTCAAGTTCAAGTGGTCACTGACACGTTTAGTCGCTTGGGCATCATGCTGAACGTAAGCAAGTCTGTCCTCTCCTCTACTCAAACAATAGAGTTCATTGGGGCAGTCCTGGATGCAAACCAAGTGAGGGCTTTCCTCCCGAAGGCCCGACACCTGGCTATAGCAAGCATAATTACCAGCCTCTGCAAGTTTCCCACCACCACAGTAAGGCAGTGTCTCAGGTTGCTGAGTCACATGCCATCTTGTACTGATATGGTGCAACATGCCAGGCTAAGACTCAGACCTCTGCAGACGTGGTTGGCGTAAGCCTATCGACCGGGACGCGACAGCCTGAAAATGGTTCTCACGGTCCCAAAGCGCACACTCAACTCCCTGCGCTGGTGGCTGGATCCTTGTATGGTGAATGCCGGGGTCCCGTTCCATCCCCCTCAACCCACCTTGACTCTGGTTACAGACGTGTCTGCCCTGAGATGGGGAGGCCTCTTCGGGAGCTTGACAACGCAGGGCTTATGGCATGAAAGCGAGCTGTCATTTCATATCAGTATCAAAGAGCTCAGGGTGATTCGCCTTGCGTGCCCTCCCTCCCAGGATTCTGGAATTTTCTTTCCCTCTCTTTGGTGTGTTCCTTAGTATATTACAGGATTCTTTCTGTATTCATCCATTTTTTATTTGAGTGAGTGTTCCTAAATTTTTCAAAATGAAATCTGGGGCTTTCAGAACTGAAAAACACTTGAAGCTGCAAATGTCAAACTTTGTCCTGCTTTATCATATACAAGAGATTTGGATACCTAGACTTATAGAACTACAGGTACAATAAGATGCCATTGGTATCCAATAAAATAATACTGATTACGTTAATTTTTATACTTCCATCTAATACATTTGCCTTTTGTATTTGGAACAGAAAAGGCTTGGCACTTACTGATTGTTTCCGAACACAGCTGGCTCTGAAACTGCTACAGTGTTTACGGGTCACGGATGCGCCCCACTTTTATGGATTGCCTTCTTTGGAGAGAACGTTACGAGGAATGGTCCATGTCACTGCACACCCAGGCTGGAGTTCATACTCAGCAACAGCTGAGCCATTCACAATTTGTATGAAATATTTGACAGGTCTTCTTGAGGTAAGTAACTTATGTTATCATTTGTATTTTGGTGGTTGCAATCATAAAACAAGGTACATATTACTCTTGGCTGTTTTGTTAAATGAAATATGATTATTGGGAAATTTTACTTGGTAGTCTTGTAGCACAGTGATTTCAATGAAAACAGAACGGTAAATGAATTCTGGGTGTGTATCCATCATGCAAGTTGCAGGGAAGGAGTATCGAATAAACAAATATTTAATGTCACCAGTTAGAAATTAAAAAGAATAACTTATGAGTGATGGAGTGAAGCAGATCCATTTTGACCAGTTGGAAATTGTATATTTAATGTCTTTGTGTTTGCTTAGTTTGCCATGTTTGATCCTCTACTGGACCTTTTAAGAAGACCTTATGAGGTGTACATGTTGAATATCACCACTGCATTGTTAAATGAGATGCTATGTTATTCGTGCATGAAGGTGCAGTGTGGTCTTCCCCTTTTGTGCACTTTGGTCTTTACTCTGTTCCAAATGAAATTAATGTCAAAATTCCTTTGGCATAATTATATAGGATTGATTCCTTTGTGAGCTTAGTAAAAGTCTATGCAAAATATAATGTGCATATATAATTTTCAAAGAATCTAATTGGTGAACTCAAAATTAATTTAATCCCAAACAACTCAAGTCTATGCCAAATGAGGACTATTTTCATGCCAAGTACACCTCTACCTCGATATAACACGGGTTCTCATATAGCGCTGTAACTGCTCTCACAGCAGCTGGTACCCTGGGCCCTTTAAAATGTCACCCGAGCGCTGCTGCTGCTACCCACAGGGCTCTCGCAGCGAGAATCGGGCGGCAATTTAAAGGGCCCGGGATTCTGGCTGCTGTGGGGAGCCCTGGGCCCTATAAATCACCGCTGGAGCCCTGCTACCGCTACCCCAGAGCTGCGGCAGCGGGCCTTGGCCGACGATTTGAAGGGCTCAGACTCCCCACAGAAGCAAGATAGCCATAAATAGTATCTTCATAATATTGGAAAACTGGCTATCCAACGGATAATTATGAAGAACTACAAAATATTTTAATAGACTGCCATAACGGAAAAGTATGTGTGTCTTTATCAGCCATGCAAAAGATGCTTTGTTTTTAAGTTATCCAAAGGGGGTGTTTTAATACAAAATAGTAACTTGGGACATAGGGTTTGTGTCAAGCTGGATATGTGTCAAGGCTAAAAATTGAACATGTTTAGCTAAACAATTCATTGTAATCCCAGACATACTAATACAAGACTCTGAACAAAAACACCTGATCATGAATAACTGTCACAACCACATAAAAGATCCATTAGGTCTCTGGCCCATAGACAAATGAAGGACACTGTAAACCTGAATGAGAGCCAAGAGAAGAGCAGGACATTGAACACTGCTGTACAGCCTTATCATAAATGAACCTCTGACCAAGTAGCTTGTTATACTAGAAATGTAAGATATTCCTAAAATTGCAGGTAAAGGCTGCTATTTACACTTAATCATGAT
Organism: Gopherus flavomarginatus; assembly: GCF_025201925.1. Classification (NCBI taxonomy): domain Eukaryota; kingdom Metazoa; phylum Chordata; order Testudines; family Testudinidae; genus Gopherus; species Gopherus flavomarginatus. Next base: position 200,842,991 of record NC_066618.1, read on the forward strand.
TTATATTAACTGAAGTCTGCAGGACTATTTGTATTTATCTATGTATTCCTCATAGTAAAGCCACCATGAAATTATGTTTTGTTTTTACTTTTTATTTTATTACAGGTCATCTCATCTTTTTATGTTGAATGGGGAGGAAATGCTATGTCCTTCATGGGCAAAGGTGTCACAAAGAACACAGTACTTTGCTTGCTTCACTTATCCCATGAAATGATGGCTCAAGCCAAAAATATGGTGAGAGCACTAAAAGATGCCCTTAGTTTTTCATCTGTGTGATTTAAGCATTGACACATTGTTACTGACAGAGTTCAAACCGACAATCTAGTTTTGCTTGACTTTAGAGAGCAGAAAATTGAATTTTAATTGATGTTTTCCTTGGAAATGTGATGCTTTAATTTACTGAATTTGAATACTAGAGAATGCTAATATCACTATTATAAGTGTACCACATATACTATCTAAGGTCCAATTCTGCTAACCTTACTTGCTGAGCAGTATCACTCTGCAAGTAGTCCTTCTGATTTAAGAGGAATTACTTGCACAATGAGGTACTACTCAAAGGCAAGGATGGAAAATCAGGGCTAATAGTATGGTATTTACTTCTAAAATAATTTTGTAATAAGTATAGTTTCTTCAAGAATATTTTAAATGAAGTTACTTCTGGTACTTGGAAACAGTACAGTTGAATAAAAATACCTTGATGTGCCCGACAGTTCTGGAAATGAAGGTTCTTTTAACAGAATGCTGCACAATATTAAAACTTGCTTATGGTAGTGTTGATGTACAAGATGCTGATTCAAGAAAGTCAAAACATGTTCTTAACGTTAAATGTATGAGTGAGTCCCATTAAATTTAAGACTGTGCTTAAGCTTTGTGGTGTTCTGGACCATTGAGGTTCTGGACTCTTCTATTAAATGTCTTAAGTCTTTGTGCAGATGTAGATAATCTATAAAGTTGTTAGGTGCTTATGTGCAAAATTAAACTGGCTAAAATACCTACTAATGAGTATGGTTTGATTTTGTTTAATTAAATCCTCATAATGTAGTCCCCAAATGTGCTTGTGACCATATTCTGTAAATTGCATTTTTGTAGGGTTAAGAGTAAGGTGGAAGTCATGGTCCTGAGCTTAAACTGGCTAAAAGCAAAGCCAGAATTTTACTATAATTAATTTTGGAAGATTAAAATCCAGAATAGGAATGCTCTCTGTTACGAATGAAAAAAAATTAGTTCAGGAAGTTCACACTGGGTCCAGATAGCAGATATTTTAATTCTGCTACCCTTACTCATGTTGCACAGTATTTTTCTCTGGAAGTAGCCCCAATAAAATAAAGGGCCTCCTGGTGAAGTAAAGTACTACACAGTTCAAGGGTAGTAAAGTTAGTGTCTTGGATAGCATTTCTCACTTGTGCAGGTAATAGACAGATTTAAGTATTTATTTCTCAGCATTTATTTTTCTTTGCTAATTTAGAAACCATTATACCATATTAAGACAATAGACTTGTCTTACGGACAAGTACATTTTTCATTTTAATTTTGTTGTAATTTTGTATAATGCAAAAAGTGTTTTATATCACACAGTAATATTGTTAAGCTTTACATTTTGCTTCCAGAATCTTTGCCAAACAGTATTAGTCCTTTGTACTGAAATAAAGAAAAAATAGTTTATATAGTTGGAGGGCAGAGTTTATTTGAACAGTTACTGTCTGAAACACATCCTTTTCATTTTTTTTTTTTTTTTTTTTTTTTGATCAGGACTGGGTGTCTCTCTGGTTCTTGCCTTACGATAAAAGTGAAGAACAAGTTCCTTCTCGGCTTGGTCTGGCATGGCTAGTTCCATTATGGGTAGATAGAGATCCTGAGGTTAGTGTACTCTGGCATAAAACTGATGCTCTAAGTTGAAGAAACAAATGTATTACAAATCTAAAAATTATGTTTAATATTGAGACTTGTCATAATTTTAAATGTGTGTTTTTAAAAAAGTATTCTAAAGAGTAATCACTGTTAGAATTTTTCCGTCAACGCATCTTAAAATGAATCCCTATCCTCTAGCGCTGTCAAGCGATTAAAAAATACTAATCACGATTTAAAAAATTAATCATGTGATTAATCCCACTATTGTTAATAGAATACTATTTATTTAAATATTTTTGGATATTTTCTGCATTTTCAAATATATTGATTTCAATTACAACACAGAATACAAAGTGTACAGTGCTCACTTTATATTTATTTTTCATTACAAATATTTGCACTGTAAAAACCAAAAGAAATAGTATATTTCAATTTACCTAATACAAGTACTGTACTGCAATCTCTTTATAATTACAATTGAACTTACAAATGTAGAATTATGTGCAAAAAAAACTGCATTCAAAAATAAAACAATGTAAAACTTTAGAACCTACAAGTCCACTCAGTCCTACTTCAGCCAATCACTCAGACAGACAGGTTTGGTTACAATTTGCAGGAGATAATGCTGCCCACATCTTGTTTATAATGTCACGTGAAAGTGAGAACAGGCATTTGCCTGGCACTGTTGTAGCCAGCACTGCAAGATATTTGTGCCAGATACACTAAAGATTCGTATGTCCCTTCATGCTTCAGCCACCATTCCAGAAGATGTGCGTCCATGCTGATGATGGGTTCTGCTCGATAATGATCCAAAGCAGAGTGGACCGACGCATGTTTATTTTCATCATCTGAGTCAGATGCCACCAGCAGAAGGTTGATTTTCTTTTATGGTGGTTCGGGTTCTGTAGTTTCTGCATTGGAGTGTTGTTCTTTTAAGACTTCTGAAAGCATTCTCCACACCTCTTCCCTCTCAGATTTTGGAAGGCACTTCAGATTCTTAACCTCTGGGTCGAGTGCTGTATCTATCCTTAGAAATCTAACATTGGTACCTTCTTTGCGTTTTGTCAAATCTGCTGTGACTGTGTTCTTAAAACGAACATGTGCTGGATCATAATCCAAGACTGCTATAACATGAATTATATGGCAGAATGCAGGCAAAAAAGAAAAGGACACGTACAGTTCTCCCCCAGGGAGTTCAGTCACAAATTTAATTAACACATGATTTTTTTTTATGAGCATCATCAGCATGGAAGCATGTTCTCTGGAATGATGGCCAAAGCACGAAGGGACATACGAATGTTTAGCATCTCTGGCACGTAAATACCTTGCAATGCTGGCTACAAAAGTGTCAAGTGGATGCCTGTTCTCATTTTCAGGTGATATTGTACATAAGAAGCAGTCAGCAGTATCTCCTGTAAATATAAACAAACTTGTTTGTCTTAACAATTGGCTGATAAAGAAATAGGACTGAATGAACTTGTGGGCTCTAAAGTTTTACATTGTTGTGTTTTTGAGTGCAGTTATGTAACAAAAAAAATCTACATATGTAAGTTGCACTTTCACGATAAAGAGATTGCACTAAAGTACTTGTATAAGGTGAATTGAAAAAATATTATTTCTTATTTTTACAGTGCAAATATTTGTAATAAAAATAATATAAAGTGAGCACTGTACACTTTGTATTCTGTGTTTTAATAGAAATCAATATATTGAAAATATGGAAAAACATCCAAAAATATTTAATAAATTGTTATTGGTATTCTATTTTTTAACAGTGCGATTAACTGAGATTAATCGACAGCCCTACTATCCTCATTTCCCTGTCTCCCCTCACCTTCTGTTCTTTTCTTGATAATCCAGGATAGTTGTTCCTGGGGCCTTAACATGGAAGAGATTTGTTTGCATTAGTTTAACTAGGCAGAAACATTTTGAAATGCTCTTTTAAAAAGTTGTTTGCAGTGCTGTGGTAGTGTTTTGGTTCCAGGATATTAGAGAGACAAGGTGGATGAGGTAATATCTTCTATTGGACCATCTTCTGCTCGTGAAAGAGACAATCTGTCAAGCTTACACAGAGCTCTGCTTCAAGTCTGGGAATGGTACTCAAGGCATGGATACACTTGCAGATGTAGAGCGCAGTAGGGAAAGCACTGCAGTCTGTCCATACTGACAGCTTCAAGCGCACTAATGTGGCCACATTTGCGGCCCTTGCATTGGTATTGGGAGCGATGCATTATGGGCAGCTATCCCAGCTTGCAAGTGACTGCAAAGTGCTTTTCAAATGAGAAGGGTAGGGTGGTATGTGGCAGGGAATGTGTTGTGTGTATGTGGAGGGAAAGAGTGAGTTTTTTGGGGGTCTGAGAGCATGTCAGCATGCTGTCTTGTAAGTTCAGACAGCAGCAGACCCCCACCTCTCTCTCTCTCACACAGCATTCCATACTAATGGTTGCTTTGTCTCAGGGAAGATAAGCAGCTGGATGTCAGAAATGGAGCTTTCAAAGGGCCTATCCGCATTCCTGCTGAGATTCAGAACAAAGACAAGAATGGCCACTTGACTTAAGGCAATTGTGAGACGTTCCCGGAGGCTGATCAGAGCACAGTAGTGCAACACCCAATTCACACTGGTGCCGCAGCACTCCAGTGGGGGCACAGCAAACGTTATTCCACTCGTCGAGGTGGAGTACCAGCAGTGTTGTAGCCGCGGAGTCAGAGAACTCTACATGCCTTGCCAGTGTGGACTGGTAGTGCGCCTGAGGCTCCTGGGTTGCGCTGTAACTCGCAAGTGTAGACCGTCCCTCAATGTCACAGCTAAATACAAGAGTGGAATCAATAAGGAATTAACATATGTTGCAAGAGACCATTTGAAGTGGTCAATTAACTTCTGCAATCGTAGGACAGAGGTGGATGAGTGAGTTGCAGATGGTTGCAATGCGCTATAAATCCAGTCTTTATTAAGTCCATGATATTTGGTGTCTATGTTTTTGGAGTTATGAATTTAAGTTCCCAGGCTTTTGTTTTTGAAGGTATGCAGGTTTCCTTTGAGAACAAGGACTAAGAGGTCAGATATGGAGTGGAAAGTGTTCTTCCCAGGTGATACTGTGTATTTGTCTTTTATCATTTTCCTGTGTGAGTGCATTCAAGAGCGTAGTGTCTTGTTTCACCCACATAGTTGTTGGGCCAGTTAGTGCACTGGATGAGGTACACCACATGTTGTGATAGGCATGTGTAGGACTCAAGGATCTTGAAAGGTGTGTTGGAGGCATATTGATCATTGTAGCATGAGAGATATGTCTGCAAGTTTTGCGTCTGTTTTTATGGCAGGGACTGATGCCACCTTGAGTTGGTGAATCCTGAGCTGCACGGATCTTGCTTTTGGTGTTAAGTTTGGAGAGAGTGTTTGAAGGCCAGAAGAGAGGATTGAGAAAGATTTCTTTCATAATGTGGTATCCATCAAGTATGGGTTGTAATTTTTTAATGATAAGCCATGTGGGCTTCAGGGTGGGATGTTCAGTCAGAAGCTTTTTGTTTTGTCTTTTGTTTTTCCTGTGTTGAAATAGGTTCTCTCAGGGTTTTAGAACTGTGTTCCTGCTCCGCTCCATTTCCAGGCAAAACTCTGCAGCTCTACTGCTCCGCACTCCAGCTTCGGGCCCTGCTCCAAAGCCCTGGGTTATCTCAGAGTATTTGGATGGCCCGTTCCATGATGGTGTCCTTGTTTAGTGAAGGCAGTTTTAAGTGTGTTAAGTTGTATATCCTGGGTTTTTTTCTTGGAGCATATTTCTGTGGTATCTGAGTGCCTGACTGTAGATAACTAATTTCTTGAGGTGGTTACTAAATCTGTTAAGGTAAGAGGGGTGATGCATGAGTTTCTTGATATACTTCCATTGTTGAAGCTGATCATGGTGTCCAGGAAGTTCATGTTGGTGTGGGACTATTCTAGAGAGAGTTTGATGGATGAGTGTGGTGGTTGAAGTTGTGGTGGAAATCTGTGAGGGAGTTTAGGATGTCTTCCCAGAGGATACCAATATCTTTGATGTGTCTCCGGTATATCACTGGTTTTGTGGTGCATTTGACCAGATATTCTTCCTCACGTTGGCCCATTGGGAAGTGATCCTAGTATCCGGGGCTGATTTAAAACAAAACAAAACACTGTGTCCCCTGTGGGCAAACACTTCTTACAAAATAATCACTACATATTGGTCTTTGTTTTCAAAGGAAACCTGCACTACACCTTCATAAGACAAGACTGGGAACTTAAACTGATAACTCTGCTAGACACCAAAAATCATGGACTTAATAAAGACTGGATTTCTGGCTTGTTACAACAGTCTGCAACCCACTGACCTTCCTTTGTCCAGCTACTGTAGAGGTGTTAGAGACCATTCAATAAGCAGTTACAATATGAGTTAACTTGTTATCGGTTCCACCTTTGTATTTAGCTATGACATTGATTACCTTCCCCAGACCTGAGGAAGAGCTCTCATAAGCTTGAAAGCTTGTCTCTTTCATCAACAGAAGTTGGTCCAATAAAAGATATTACCTCACCCACCTTGTCGCTACTTAAAAAAATGTTCCTATTAACATGACATTCATAAAAATTTAAAGCAAATTTGCTCAGACTCAAAACTATCAAGAACATTTTATTTAAAATTGGTTCTCTGGAACTTTACGTATACAATTCCAGAATAGGCTCACTCTGAAAAGTAACTAGATAATGCCATCTCCTTACTCATCATATCTGCTTTCTGTGTGTATTCAGTCCTATTGCCTTATTTTAGCAACTATCTTTGGTTTGATCTTTAGTGGCAGTTAGATGACACTATGATGGTGGGCACCAGAGATGAATATAAATAGAAAATTTTGGGCTTGCTGTCTTTTTTTTCACAAAATGTTATGACCACATTGACGAGAGGACTATCTGAGGGAGTATTTTTGTATTTTACAGTTTGGGTAACAAGGTGTTCATGAACAACTCACTATCCATATTTAGTCAGGGATACAGTCATAGTAACCTACTTACTAAAACAGTGTATAAACAGCTTTGATCACCCAGGATTCAAGACTAGTTTAAACACTGGTGCCATTTACAGTTAAAAAGAATATTCAGGTGTTCTTCTTTCATGACATCTTAAGATGTTTGTAGGCTCCATATAAGGTATCTGCATCCATTTTCCTACTGAGCAGTTAATATTAAATGGTGAATGCTGTACTATTTTGTTTATACTTGTTAATGAAAATATATATACAGTAAAATGCTCCTTTTATATAGTGCAGGGATAGGCAACCATTGGCAGACACCTTGCCAGGGTAAGGACCCTGGTGAGCCGGGCCAACTTGTTTATCTGCCACGTCTGCCGGTTCGGCCGATCGCAGCTCCCATTGGCTGCAGTTTGCCGTCCCAGGCCAATGGGGGCAGCGGGAAGCCGAGCAGGTCGAGGGATGTGCTGGCTGTCACTTCTTGCTGCCTCCATTGGCCTGGAGTGGTGAACCGCGACTGGTGGGAGCCATGATCGGCCGAACCTGCGGATGCGGCAGGTAAACAAACCAACCTGGCCCACCAGAGTGCTTACACTGGTGAGCCGTGTGCCGAAAGTTGCTGATCCCTGATATAGTGTTACAAAAATAGAGGTGTGCACAACCCTGAGACCACTTAAAGATGTTCACATATATTTTCAGTTTTCTAGACATTCCTGATCTGTTTGTTAAATGGAGAGAATTATCTCATCCAAATACCGAAAGCTATGTTGTTGGTCTTTTATATGCTCTTCTATGATAATACAAGTAATTCATTAGTAGCTGTTCAAGAGAATTTAGAGATAATGAAGACTGCATGCTTTATTATAAAGGTTTCAGAATGAACTATGAAATATTAACATTTCATACAATGAAATGCAGCTTCTTTCTTGCTAAAATGTTCCAGGTAAGGTTCACCTCCCTTGGAATCGGATCAGCTCTTACATCTCTTGAATTAGGATGCGTTGCTTTAGCGGACAGCTGTCAGAACATTTCAGGAGGGTTATGGGGAACAGTGATAAACATTCTTCTGGACCAATTGGAATGTAGCATGGTACGCAGAGAGGTATGTCTTTGTCCTATTGTCCATGAATGCACATTTCTTTTATGAATGTATCTTCAAGGGGAAAAACTAGTACACGATGCTTTCTTTGTAAGCTGTTACTGAGAGGAAAGCTTCCAAGACTTTATCTCAGGTGGCACACCATTCCTGCTGCCTTGTAAGTTAAATGCTACCTAATGAAAATGCATCTTTTTCTTTCTTGTTTTAGCATTTGCTTGAAAAGCACCAGAGACATGACTACTAATGTAAAACAGAAGTAATTTGTTTTAGTGATATACTAGTCTCAATGGGGTCATAAAAATAATGAGTTGCATACAAAGATATTGTCTGCGGTTACTTTCTTTAACCTTATAAGAACAATCTCTAGCCATTCTTGCTATACATTTTTATAGCATCTTGAAGTCTAGACTGCAAATGGTTTTAAGTTCATTTTGATGTGGTATGTAATGCAGAGGCTTTTCTTATCTGCTTTTCTCTGTGTTAAAAGAACTTAAAGGTTGGGTTCACTTTATGCTCATTACTTAACTTTGCACATTAAACTGTGTATTTTTCTTTTATTAAATAGAAAAGTGTATCAAAATATTTATTAGTAATAAGTGACACACGTGCTACAGATTATAAATTAGAATCTTAATCCTCTGCAGTTAGAGACCACTTTCACATTGGTAGCTAACACCACAGCACTGTGTAAAATAAGCTATTTCATTATACGTTCAATTTGTATTTATTATCCAGTAGCTGCTTACTTAATGTAAATAGTTTAAAAAAGTACTCTAGAGGTCTGTCTTTTCACATGTTATTCAATGGGTGGTTTGTAAGCAACAAAAACTGCAAGATGATGACTAGTAGTTTGTCTATTGCTAGCTAAGAACACCATGATACTCAAATATAAAGCACAAAGTGGTGCGCGCTTTCAAAAGCAGTGTATGGTACTGGTCTCTGTTGCAAGTTCTGTTAAATTCTGGAATAAGCTCAAATTTTATTTTTACGTTGATACTTTAAGGTTGATGCACAATTCATGGAGAAGCATCAGAGGTATATTTTGCCCAGTGTAACAAGTATATGTAATACAATAAGCAATGAAGCATCTCACCTTAAATAGAAAATTCTTGTTTCTTGTTTGTTGATAAACCATTCCCTGGATACCTCTCATGGACTGGGAGAAAGCCTTATGAACAGTTGAGCAATTGACCTCTCGGAGTGCATCCCTAGACAAGTGTTTGTCCAACCTGTTCGTAAAAACATCCATTGATGAGGATTCCACAGACTCCCTTGGAAGCCTATTCCAGGATTTAACTTTCTAATTATAAGGGTAGTTTTCCCTAATATTTAACCTAAATCTCCCTTGCTGCAGATTAAGCCCATTATTTTTTGTCCTGCCTTTTAATAGATATGGAGGACAATGGATCACCATCCTCTTAATAACAACCTTTAACATATTTGAAGACTGTTATAAGGTTCTCCTCCTCACCTTCTCCTTCAGTCTTCTTTTCTCAGGAATAAGCATGCCTAGTTTATTAACCTTTCCTCATAGGCCATGTTTTCTAAACCTCTTATAATTTTTTTTGCTCTCCCATGGACTCCATCTCCAAATTTTCCACATCATTTTTAAAGTTTAGAGCCCAAAACTGGACATGGTACTCCAGCTGAGTCCTCCCCAGTGCTAAGTAGAGAGGACAGTTACCTCCCAGATATTATGCTCAACACTGCTGTTAATATACTCCAGAATAATATTAGCCTCTTTCACTACTGTGTCACATTGTTGGCTGATATTCAATTTTTGATTCATTATCCCCCCCAGGTCTTTTTCTGCAGTATTACCGCCTAAGGCAGTTATTCCCCATTATGTGTAGTTGGGAATTTGATTTTCCCTTCCTAAGTGTCGCACTTGTCTTTATTGAATTTCATCTTGTTGATTTCAGATCAGTTCTCTAATTTGTCAAGGTCATTTTGAATTCTTATCCTATCCTCCAAAGTGCTTGCAACCCCTCTGAGCTTGGTGTCATCCACAAATTTGATAAGTCTACTCTCCACTCCATTATCCATTCATTAATGAAAATATTGAATAGTACTAGACCCAATACTAACCCCTGTGGGACACTACTAGATACACCCTCCATTTGGTAGTGAATTGTCCTACACCAATAATCTTACAATTTAAACAAAAATAGTCAATCACATAATGCACTGAGGGTCATTGTTGAAGGATTTTGCTGAAGTGCAGTGTCTTAAAAAGAGTCAACTTGAAATCTACCCATTTTAAAGTTTGAAGTAGTCTCGGTTACTACACCTGCCCCAGACTTAATCTGCCTTTTTTGATGTCTTTAAAATCATATTTCCCTGTTCTTTCAAAATATTTTTCTCTTGACTGCTGCTCTATAAAATCCACACCAACATTATACTGGGAAAACAATAAACTGCTGTATTAAATGCTTTCAGTTTCACAAAGTGAAGATTTTTTTTTCTCTGACTTTGTTATAGTTGTTGTAGGTGTTTGTGATTTTTAAGTTGACTCTGTCCCTTTTAAACTTTCTAGAAGCTTAAAATTTGAAACCGCCTCAGGAATAGTTAAGTCAGAAGGGTGACTTGCTGATTAACATATCAATTTGACCTATGCTTTTGCTTTTAAAGTGCTGTTGGATCTGGTTACTTTGCTTTGCTTTGTTTAGCTGCTGCAGCAAGATGGCAGTATCCATGCTTTCATTTCTTTTTTTAGGCTGCTTTTATTCTTCAGAATCTTCTTGTAATCCCAATGCCAACTGAAGAACTGAAAGATTGTGCTTGGCAGGTGAGTGACAACATTTTAGTAAGAAAAGTCCATGTGATAGAAGTAGATTAATTGAAATTAAAACAATTTTGCATCCTCAGATATTTATTGCATGTAAGTATAAGTGAAAGAAATCATTCTGTGTAGCTGTCAGAGCTGATTCAGGTATTTTTCAAATGAAAAATATGAATATTCCTATTCTTTTCATGTTTTCAGTTAGAGTTGGAGAGAAAAATATCTTTTTGTTTAACTATATGGAATGCAATATACAAAGTGCAGCTGATAGTCTCCATTTATATTAGTGATATTACACAACATGAGTAATTCAGATTTCTTGAGACATATTAGTAATTTGTTTTGACCAAACTCAGAATGTGATATTACTTAGGAAAAAAAAGCTCTTTGGGCATATATTTTAATCCATTATTAAACATGTTAAAAGTATCAATAGGTGAAAACAGTCATCAGCCCTCCTCCATCTCCCCCCCCTCCCAAAATGATGAGGATTATGCTGTATAAATAACCTTGATCACTTTTTTAAAATTTAAAATTTCAAGAGCCCCTGTGCATGGGTATGGTATGCCTGGTGTTGAGATGTGGAACTGCGTTGAAAAGCCATGTTCATTAGTGGGTGCACAAGAGGCCTTGCATGAGGGTGATGACCTTTCCCTACTTTGTGTGAGGGAGTGAAGCCTTCAACCACCGCAGTTCTTCCACATCAGCACAGAGAGTGAGCAGATCTCACCTTTGTGTTCTCAGACTAGACCTTCCCTTATCCTAGGCTAAGATTTTCTTGTAAACATTTAGAGTGGCACAATGTAGAGTTCTTTCCCTGTCTCAGGGGTCTTTAGCCCCTTAACAGGACCATTTTTAGTCCAGAACCACAAAAGGACTTCAAGAGGTACATTTCCTACCTGGTGATCATATAAAAAAGACACTCACATTCAGTGCCTTCTGTGGCTGGGTGAGACCCTACTTGGAAAGTCAGTATGCAGTTTGTATGCCTTTGCTTTCTGTGCCATGAGAGATAGAGAGAGATGCTTGAGGCTTCAGTCCCATCTAGTTCTCAATGTATATATAGCGTGGTACTCTGATGGGCTCACTGAGGGTGCAGGGACCAGCTTCTGTGCCAGCATCTTGTTACACACGACCCAAGATACACTTCGCACGTTGGCTTCAGTGCTGCCTTCTGTCACTGGCTTGAAACCAGAATCTCTTTGGCCTTATATTTGGAGCAAAGCCCTTACACGACTAAATCTAAAGCAGAATCAAACAACAAACCAGGATTGCCTATGAAGTTCTCAGTAGCCTTGGTGATACTGGAGAAGTGCCCATCTGAGCACCTACTCCTTATTTTGAACCGTTAGCCTTTAGTACCAGTTCTGTATCTGTCTGGCACTGACTTCTCTGTCGCAGCACCACAAGCCTACTCAGGACCCATTTGGACAAAAAGAAGAGGAAGCATATGGCCCCACAAGAGAGGCAAAAGCAGAAGACAGAAGAGGAAGTGCCATTTCTCTCTTCTATACTCTGACCCACAAGTGCTTTGTAGATGTAGACAGTAGTGTTCTTGCCTCTTCTCCACACTCCTCCAGAGCAGGATGTCATAACACCAATTTAACTTGGACCTCTCAAAAGTTTTTAGATTCTGCTAACACCTTTGATTTCTCTGTTTTTGAGAATCCCCTGACTGAAACACAGGACACCAAACCTCTTCCTTTGCCTCAAATCCACACATCATCATACGGAGGCCCTCTTCAATTACTCATGTAGCCATATGTGCCCTTCTCTTTTGGAAGGTGCGAGAAAAACATCAGCACTGGTGCTAATAACTGGTACACTCTTGTGGCACCAATGCCCTCATCAGTACCTGTCTCTCATTCTGCATAACCAGAGCCTTCCTTGTCTGCACCAGTCCCCCAGATCTGCAGGATATTCTGCCTGTATCTCAGGAATGGAGTTGAAACTCCATCAGAGGGACCCTACAAGACTCCTTTGGAGGTACATACAGATGGCACCTCACAAGAGGGTCAACAAGCATTGAGGAGAACATTCCTCTCTCTTATCTGTGGAGGCCAGAATACTATCATTATAGTGTATCCAAAACCAAATCCATTTCATTTCACTACAGCTTGTAGGGGAGGAGAACATGAAGGTAGACTCTCAGATCTGGCCCTTGTTTTAGTGTTTGTACAGGACAGTTAAATTTAGCTGATGTACTTTTAGGCCTAGTCTAGACTGAAAAGTTAGGTTCACCCAGCTACATCACTCAGGGTTGTGAAAAAATCTACATTCCTGGGCAACATAATTAAGCTGATCTAACCCCCAGTGTAAGCAGATCTAGCTTCATGGAAGAAATCTTCTGTCTACCTAGTTACCTCCTCTCAAGGAGGTGGATTACCTATGCCAATGGAAGCATCCCTCTCATTGGCATAGATAGCGTCTACTACACTGAAGAGCTACAGCTGCAGCATTTCAAGTATAGACAAGCCCTTAGAGAGTTGCGAATTATAATATAAAGCCATTTGCAAGAGGTAGCCATTGTAACATTTTAATATTGGTTACAAAAGATTTTCATGAAGTTGCTTTGTCTTCTTTTATAAAAAGTTTCAAAGGCTTAAAAATAAGATGTGAAAGAATCAAATCACAGTTTTCCAAGTGAGGTGTAACAAATTTGTAACTGCTACTGGTACTGATTTGAGTCAATGTAACTTTTATTAAGAAATGCAATTTGTCACTTAAGTATTCATGCTGAAAGATAGTATCAAACAAGATTTCAAGGTAACTGGTTGATTTAATACAATAGAGAATCAAGTCACCAATTTAAAATGTAAAATTACTACCAGGATTAAACTTTGTACTGGGAAAAAAATATCGTTTTCTCCCCTCCTTGGTGTCAAGTGTAAGGTGATTTATTTATAAACCATCTAACACAAGAAAGTTCAAAAGAAAAACTGACAGAATATGGAGGATAATAAGGAAGAGTGTCATAGGCATGCAGCACATTAAGATTTTTATCCCTGAGGCAAACAGTTAAAAGGTTGTTAATAGAGAGCACAGCCCAGATTTTGGATGTTAATCTTTATTGCATAGTTAGTGTCATTATTGTTCTTGATGGCAGCAAGTTCTCTGTCTCCCACATCTTTAAAATGGCATAGCAAATTTTTGCCATCGGTAAAAATCAACCCATATAATTTGATGTTATTGGATCACACACAGTATGTTATCTCAAGGTTGTTGAAATCAGAGCATGCTGTGAACATAATTGGTGAAAGACTTCAGTGCTTTTTAGCACACCCCTGTGGCCATGAAGTGCTTGGCACAGGATTTTTAAATTGGCATAGGCATCTCTGGATATCAAAACTTGAACTCAGTGTCATCACATTTATTGTCTGTAAAATTCCCTGATTATACAGAAATTGTGGTTGATGTAATCAGTGCATAGTGCTGATAGCTCTGTGCATATGGAGTGCAACTCTGTAACTCATTAACAATTTACACAAAACACAGATGTATTTGTCTAACTGTTGTATTATTATTGTGTTTCAGTTGGTGCAAAAAGCAAATGTTGATTATTTGCACTATTATGTATTGATGCTACATTATGCACACTAAAAAGAAAAAAAGATACTGCTGGATTATCACTCAGAATAACTTTATAACCCAGAGTACACTTTGTCCTTCTAGTTTGTTACCCACTTGTTTTTCTTCCAGCTAAGTTTAAATTCTGCAGAAATTGATGTGTTAGGGCCTGATTTGAGGCCCATAGATGGTGACAGGAGTCTGTCCATTGACTTTAATGGGCTATGGATCAACTTCCATGCCCTTCATATGCCAAAGAAAGCTACCACGAATGACAAGTTGTTTTCTTTCAAGGAATTTTTACAATAGTTTCTCTTAAATCAGTGTGAACTGCTATTAGGACTTCTTTTCAGAGTAAGCTTTTCTTGTAACGTGCTTTGTTTGAACGTTACTCAGTGTGAGTTCCATTGTCAAGTAATTCTTAATTATTGTTTACAGTCAATTCAAATTGGGTCTAGTGAAACCTAGCTGAAAGAATGTTAAATTCATTGCATATCATGTTGGGAAAATATTTTTAATCTAAGAAGTCATTATAATAGTCTTAGATTGGAAACAGTCCTGTTAAGCCTTTCTCTAAAGGTGCAACACAAGTCTTCAGATTTATTTGTTTCTAAATTCACTGCCTAAAAATAAGTGTTTTAGAAACTTCTTGTCTTTAAAATTATTCCCAATCTCCCTCCTCACTTGTATTCTTGTAATTATTTAGCTGTGTCAGATATTCTCTTACTGTTCAGTATATTTTATTTTCTAAATAGATTTATATTTCTTATGGGATTGGAATGAATGGATACATCTTAGTGTTTCTGTAGCTTCAAACTGTATCTAATTTGTTCAGGATACTTATGTTTAGGGGCAGATAAATTAAGTATATTAGAATGCTTTGAAGGTGCAATGTCCCCTAACTCTTAATATTATTTTTATTGTTGTTAAAAGTATGGAACTTTCTGGGCAAAGAGTATGATGTGCATTGTAGTATATACCCTCTCAGCACATGCTTTAGCAGCAACATCTATTGGCTTCTGAGCCAAGATTTCTAAGATTCCTTAAGTTATTTTAGTAACTTTAGCTTTGCTCAAAATCACTCCTTTTTCCCTTTTGAAATAAACTGTCAGTTGCTATTCATGAACAGAATTAAATGAGAAATTATAACAACTTTCTAGAGGCTAATTGTATAGCTTTCTTGATGATATACAGGAGCAAGCACAGATTGAAATCCATACTCTTATATTATAATTAGCCACCAGAAGTCTAGTTGTTTAACTGTTGTTATTTTAAAACAACCAAGTTTTTTTTTAATTGACTACTTGTGATTTACAAAAACTGCATTCATGTGTGATGAATGCTTACAAACCCATATAATGTGTGACTGAACATGTTGCCATGATACAGAACAAGTTTGCTTATTTTAGTTAAATATAATTTATATGGTGAGACTTTTCTTCATACAGACTGTATAGTAAAGTTTTGGGCTTTGTTTCCCCCACAGGGGAGTATGTTTTGTAATCTAGATTCCTGTAAATAAATACATTTTGTTTACCCTTGTTTCCTCAGGGGCCTTGTGTACATGATGAAGATTCTGGTCTGTCTCATATAGGAAAACCTGCCCTTCAGGCTCTGTTATATCATTGCCACTTCTATGAACATTTGAATCAGATGGTGAAGCACTGTTACTTGGGTCGATACACATTTGATTTGAATTGTTCCGCGGGAGACAGCCTGATGGCAGAAAAAAATGGCATAAATGGTAAGTGACATTATTTATAACTTCAATGGTATGTTTTTAAGCCAAATGCTCTTCTAGCTTGGAATTCACCTGTAGGTGTTTTTACAGAACATCATGTTTATTCATTGCAACTGCCATTTTAAATTGAATGTATACTTAAAGAATTAAGTTGTGTGTGTTAAAAAGTTAGAATTGTTGGTCTCTCAAAGATGTAAGAATGAAAATTTCAGTTCACCTACTCCAATATCCTAGAGACAATCATGTATTTTGTATATGTTCATGAAAGTTATAGATGGAAAATACCTCTTAGCTCATCCAGTCCGTTTTCCTGCAAAAGCTCAAGATGATGGGAAAATACTTAAATTAATTTAACTTTTAAGAGGTGTGACTTGGCAGTATAATAGCAATGAGAAAACTCAGGGAGGCATTGAATATGTGACCTGTTCTTAAAAGTGAAGTGGCCTTCATAGCCTCTTGAGAAGACACAACTTGTGTGTCTTAAGGAACTTCCACAGGGGCTCTTAACAGAATGGTGCTATTCAGATTTACTCTGATATATGACATAGGAAGGAATGTTGTGTGGTGAATATAAGATATTATTTGGCAACTATGGAAGTACATTCTCTTTGTCCTCAGTGGGTGAGTGAACTCATACTGATGCAAGACAGGAGAGGAGAGTAAGCTATGACTCCATATATAGGATGTCCAAAACCATTTTGTTATAGTATCTTTTTTACACAGCATTACACAGACTCAGAGAATGCATGTCTAGGATCTCAGCGGTGAAATGATTATACATCACCTTGAAATTACTACTCCTTGAGCTAATTTCCAGCAGGACAACACCCTTACTTGTGTCTTAATTTAATGTACTTTGAACTGTTCTATACCACAGAAAGGTGCTCTTCAATCAGAAACATAGTTTTGAAAAATCTGTCTGCAATCATTTTAGGGTCATAGTTGTCTTACACTTCCTCATATAACATTTCTTTGTCATTTCTCACAATAGGTTCTTCTTGGCTTATCCTATCTAGATTTCCTTAAGCTATTCTATTAATTTTTTAGTGTTTGATGTATTTTCCTTACTTACACTCTACAGTGCTTTGAAAGAAGTTCACCCAAGGTGCAAAATATCTATTTCTAAGGGAAGTAAACAAACCAAAACCTATCTTGGGACAGTTACTAGATTTTTATTGCTGCAATTTTTAGTATTTTGTAAATGTAATCATATAACCTTGTGCTGTGTAAAGCTAGGCAGAATTGGGTTTGGTAACTATTTTCATGGGAGACATCAAAGGAAAGCCTACTGTAGTACCATATGGTGTATTGTTGGTGACATAGTATGCAGTACTTTTCTTTCTCTGCCAACCTTTCCCTCTCTTTTCTGGAATCTTAACTGATGGGGATTTGGAGAAGTGGTAGAGGGAACTGAGGTGGTTGGAGCACCAGGCCCAGTTTTATAGCCTCACCCTTAGAATATTGGAATACACCAAGGGAAGGGGTTAAGAGGAGCTCATGTGCACTTCTGTGGCCATTGCTCATAAAAGTTCTACTGTCTGAGCTGCCCCCAGCTGGCACATCCCCTAAGTGGGAATATGCAGATCCTGTCTCAAAGAACTCCCGTTACAAGTAAGTAACATTCATTTGCTTAGTAACTTTATTTTCTTGGTTGATTATACGCACCTTTCTTTCCATGCTTTCTCTACTTTTTTGACCATAAAAATAAAATCTTAAAACAACTAATTTTTGAACTATTCTATTTCCTTTTTCTGCAGATTTTGATGACCATATTAATTTTTGGAGAGTTCCATCCAGTCAAAGCCAATCTCCAAGTTCTCAGTCAACATCTGATACTATGGTAAATGCCAAAGTATTACATGCATATTACATTTAATGTTGTTTATATAGTATTTTCAAGAAAACAGACAGTAATGTAAGTGCTTAAACTGTAAAAATTGAAAAACTAAGTTATGCAATCATCAAGCTTTACACTTGTTTAGTTTTAGTAAATTGAGTAAAACCTCTGCATTTAGTCACGTATGCAAGTTCAAAAACAGTGGCTTAATTTGCCCAGTTAAATATGCACGTAAACTTCAATTCTAGAGCTTCTAAATTTGATGTCATTTCCTAAATTCCTGTAATTTACTCTATTAATTAAATCCAAATGAACTTGTTCCTAGCTACTTTTTACTTTGTCCAAACTAATGCTTAATGGTTATACATCAGCATAACGTCACAGAATCATGACAATGTGTCAGAATATCATTGTGTGCAGGTGCAAAGTCACAACATCTTTTGGGCCCCAAAATGTTTTTAGAATATATGAAAATTCCGCAAGCAATGTTTGCAAGACATAGGAGTTAGCAAATCTCTTTCTGGCTAGAAGAATGATAGCTGCCATACAAGACTACAAGCATATATTATCCGTCAAGATATTAAATATAAAGCAAGAGAAAATTGAAATGAATCCTCAGGGCTCAAAGAAGGGAGTCATAGGAAAAAAAGGAAAAGGAAAAAAATATTGTACAACATTCATATCTTACCTGGTATAAGTTTTACATGTCTTGTTTATTCAGGGTTTCCCAAATGGTGTTGAGATATAGTACAAACATTTTAAGTTTAGTAAAATGTAATTCAGTAAACTTAAAATGATAAAAAATAAATACAACAGAAACCCTTTAATGGTATGTACCTTGAGGTTTCTGTATTGTTATAACCTGAGCACCTGAAGTGAAACTAACTGTATGAGGAACATAGATAGAACTTCCAGCTAAGGCTGCATTTCAGACAGCCACCAAAAAAAGTGCCCAAAAATGTTGGCAAGACCTGTCCAAAAAGATTCAGGTCTGTTTTGAAAGAGAGGACGTTTGTGGTATCGATGATAGAATTAAAGAGGCACTTGGTCCACCTTGTAAAAAGACCACAAATCTGAAAGTGAAAGATGATACCATATTGACTGACAGGCAAAACCAACTTGACTGATGGATTGAGCATTACAAAGCACTCTATTCAAAGGATTCCATTATCTGTGATACTGCCTTAGCTGCCATTCCCTAGCTTCCAATGATGTAGGAGCTGGACCAAACACCATCTCTTGAAGATCTAGAGAAGACTATCAAGGAGATTGTGCCTAGGAAAGCAGTGGGCAATGACCAGATACCTCCAGAGCTAAAGGCAGGGGTGAGAGAGCTTGCGAGTGACATTTATGCCCTTCTCTGCGCTTGTTGGGAAGAAAGCCATATACCCCAGGATCTGAAAGATTCAAAGATAATTACTATATATAAAAATAAAGAGGATAGGGAAGACTGCAACAACTATCAAGGGAAGTCTTTGCTCAGAGTGGTCAACTAGGTGCTTGCAAGAGTCCTGTTGAAAAGACTCCAAGTCCTTGCTGAAAGAGTCTAGCCTGACAGCCAGTGTGAGTTCAGAGCAGGATGCAACTGACATGTTCTTCACATTGCACTTGTTGCAAGAAAAAAGCTGTGAACAGGCACCTCTCTATCTAGCATTTGTTGACCAACAAAAGGCCTTTGTTACAGTTGGCAGGAATGGCATCAGTAAGATCTTGTTGAAAATTCGCTATCCACAAAAGATGCTCTCCCTATTCAAGGAGTTCCCTGAGGGAATGAAGGTAATCATCCAGTATGAAAATGAAACATCATCCAAGTTTAGTATTGATACTGGTATGAAGCAAGGCTGCATCTCAGTACCCACTGGCTTTGGTATCTTCTTCTCTGTTCTTCTTAAGTATGCCTTTGGAAATGATCAATCTGGCATATTACTTGAATTGAGGATGTAAGGCAGCTCATTTAACATCAGATCATTCCTGCATAGAAGGCATGGCACCCAACTTACTATTTGTGATGGTCTTTTGCATATGACACTGTATTCATCTGTAATTCACCTGATGAACTGCAGGTCATGATGAACAAGTTTTCTGATGCATGCACCAAGTTTGGTATGGTAATCGGTATTAAAAAAAAAACCACAATATTCCATCTAAAATCTATGTCGATAATGAGGCTCAGGACAACATGGATCACTTCTGCCATCTCAGCTCAATTCTTACCAGCTCACTTAACCTGGATAGGAAACTTGATGCTAGAATGGGCAAAGCTTCTGTTACTTTTGGCAAACTTACCTCACGTGTTGGGAATAACAGGTTGCTAACCCTGAACACAAAGGTGTCTATTTATCAGGCTTGTGTCCTTAGTAACATCCTTTATGGTTTTGAAAGCTGGGTTACATACTCCAAGCAGGAGCAGAGATTGAGCAGTTTCCACTTCCACTGCTTTAGAAAAATCCTTGGAGTTACCTGGGACCAAACAGATCACCAGTAACGAGATCCTTGAGAGAACCAACCTACAATCTATTCAAACTATGCTGGACTTTCATAGGCTTTACTGATCGGGACACATGGAGTACATGCCTCAAGATTGTCTGCAGAAGGCTGTGTTCTATGTACAAGTTAAGACCTGCCCACAGCACAGAGAAAGACCAGAACTCCGGTATAATGCCAAGGGGAAGTAAGACCTCAAGAAATTCAGCATTCCCACAGGCAGATAGGGAAAAAACTGCACAGAATCGTTCAGTTTGGAGAAGACAGGTTAAGTTTAGTGCAACCACTGCAGAGAGCCATCAGAGCGCCCAAGCTGAGGCCCACCGGTGAGCCAGGAAGCAGAGTATGCTTCAGCTTCCATCTGATGAGTGGACCTGTGGCCAGTGGGAAGGTTTGCCGCTTGCACATAGGGCTCTTTTCCCATACCATTGCTAAGCACCACTGACGGGCCAACTTTGTCACATCTCTTTTCATCTGTCAAGACACTGACAGCCATAACCAGATGTGTATCTTTAAATTTGACCTTTATCTAATTAAAGGTACCAAGAGAAGATTAGCCTAAGCCCAACAGATGTATGCTTTCCCTATCACACCTGAGAGAGAGCCTAGATGTTTTAATTGGTGAGAAACTGCAGGAGCATTTATGTTCAGTGCAGATTAAGTCTCACTGACCCTAAGTAACTGAGAGTTGCCAGCTAGTAAACAAAATCTCCAGCAGGAGCTGCTCTTTGATATTGTAATAGAAATTAAAAAATATATATCCAAATTCTTTGCCAGAGTGCTAATCTCTGTAAACTGAAGCTGCTCTTTGTGTCAACTGGTTGAACTTCAAGATTCTTTATGGAGGCAACTACTGCCTCTTTTCATCTTTATATCTGTAAGGTTATTTTTTGACATACTAAAACATAATGGTGGTCTTTTTCTTTTAATATATAATGATGGTTTTGAGTGTCACACAGTTCCTACTTTCATTAAGCTATCTTTTGCCAAAGACTTAATTAAAAATGGGTTCCTGATGGTCTTAAACAAGAGTGTTATTAAATTATTATCGTTATTTTTGGCTTCTCCTACTTTTGACCTACTTCTAATGTAGAAATCATAAGTGCTTTCACTCCAATAAATCATAGAAATTGTCTGTTGTTGAGAAAACTAATATAATACCTAGTTCTTGTATAGCAATTTTTCATCCATAGAGCTCAAAGTAGATAAGTATAGTTATCCCTATTTTACAGATGGAGAAACTGAGGCACAGAGGTGAAATAATTTGCTCATGGTCACACAGCAGGGCAGTAGCAGAGCTTGGAATAAAATTCAGGTCTCCAGGGTCTAGTCCTTTGACTATCTATTTGTTCACACTGCCTCCTGTTGCAGGATCATATATTGTAGGATCTCTCTAGATTGCTGATTTTATACTGTATCTGCATCTTTAGTTTTCTATCAGTTTATAGTATGGATAGTGGAAACATGTAATTTCTACTTCTCCAAGAAAATGTTTCCTTTCAGCAGATAGAGTATAGTAATCAGATATGGTGAAAGCACTCTTAAATAAGACGTTTCTTTTTAACTTTCCCTTTAATTAATAGTATCACTGAATACAAGTGACAATTATATTATGTTTATTTTGTTAGCTTTATATTATAGTATTAGGTGTCCAAACATCTCAAGCAGTACTGTGGCCCAAACATGCTCAGTCTTGTACAAAGAGATAGGAAGTTGTAGTCCCTGTCCAGGAGTGTTTATTGTGTCAGCATGACCAGTTTGCAGTAACTTTTACAGAAGGTGGCACAGATTGAAGAAACTAAAACCATCTCCGAAATGTGGCCATAACTTACAATGGTGACCGTCCTTCCCTAGGGAACCTTCTCATTATTTTATACGTGTGTGTTTATGCTCTGGATCCATGGCTATCAAAGTGTTAGAAAGTGAGGTGTTTAAACCTGGGATGGAGCTCTCACTAGAACTGATTATTCAAGGTCTATTAGGGCAATGCCAATAGTTTGTTTTGGGGGTGGGGTTAATACTAATGGTAAAGAAAAGAACTTTAATTTGTAAGTAATGGTAGATGAAGGACAAAAACTCAAATTTTTTTTGTAATTTTTGTTTACATTTATGCTTTCCATTTTATTAGCTAACTCAAATACCCCTTACTTCCCTGTCTTTTCCAATCTTCAAAATCTTTAGTTTTTATGCCATAAGAAAGTTTAAATTACTTCTGGTGAGAGGACATAGGTAGTGGTAAAAATATCCTTTTACTGGATATAATGTCTTGTACTCTAAGTTCATCACCAACAGAGGTGATTTATGAAGGTGATAAGATCTTTCCTTCCTAGAACAGCAGAACACTGTGAAAATGACATTGTTGTGTTGTATGTGTCCAGTTTAGATCGCAGAAAAATTCTGTTTTTAAGCTTTATCCTGCTGTGATGCTATGAAGCCATTACCAGCAAAAGCTTCACTGGTGCAGGAAGCTAACTAGGTACATTTTTATAACCCGTTTAAATTATTGTGGATTTTTACTTACTTAAGACCTTGTTTTTCTTTTCTTGGGCTGTAAGATTCAGGCAGTTTGACAACACAAAGTAGGGATAACGAAAGTGTTAAGTGTACATGTTTTACCTGTACTATATGCTGTGCTACTAATGGTTTCTTGAACTTTTGGATGACCATAATTGAGATTTCTTCTTCTTCTGTATTGAAGTACCCAGGCTGTATTGTTGTACCCAGGCCAGTTGGGTACAACAAAGTAGCAGAAGGCAGATACACTGGCCACTGGATTAGCAGTTTTCTGTTCCCTGACTGGCCAGAGCAGGTGCTGCTCCAGACTAATGAGAACATCTGACTCCAATCCCACATTGCTCGCTCCGTCACTATTGCTACTTCATTCTTAATGGCAGGAATGTCTCTTGAAAAAAGTTTCTGCTGGAAGATCACCCCACTGTTATGTCTGGATTCCAGGAGAAGGGGCCATGGAAAGGGCTTCTTTCCTTTCTCTTTCAGCTATTTACATTTGCAGCGGAGAAGCCCTAAAAGAGGCGGTGATGGAGATTGGCCACAGGCAGATTCTCCTCCAGTGCTAGGGCCTAAGCAAGCTAGCGCAGCCTCCTGCTCATCATCCCCAGCCACTCTGCTGCTCCTTTGCCCCCTCTCGCAGGGAGTCAGCCCATGGAATGGGCTGCCCGCCCGGCGCGGAATGGGGCTGGCCTGGCTGGGGCTGCTCAGGAGCTGGGCAGCCTCCAGGAGCAGAGGGGGTGGCTGGGCCCCGAGCTGTTTGCTGCTGCCCCAGCCACCTGCCGCGCTCGGTTCAGGCTGATCTGCTGCAGCTGCTCCTAGTTCCGCCAGCCTGCGCTTGCCTCTCGCACATACACAGGCTGGGGGAGCCACTGTCTGGCCTCAGTGATGCCTGCGGGGTTCTACCGCCCGCAGAATCAATCCTCTGCAGAGCTAGAGCTCTGACCTTGTCCCTGTGAGTCCGGCACTTCTAGGAGGTTTATGCTAGCCTCGGGCTCACTGCAACCTTCCACATAGCCCTTCTCTCTCTACGGCCACGGGTACAGTCTACTGAGCCCTTCTCATCATAAGCCAGCAAGGAGGTTGGTGAGAGAACTCGCACAGTCTCTGTTGTCCCTAGGGCTAAATTCAGAACAGTTTAGCCTCCTGTCCTGACAGGGACCTATCTTCCCTTCCCAGGAGGTGTTTCTGTAGTGGCAGGTTGGAGGGGAACCCGGGCCCGCCCTCTGCTCCGCGTTCAGGCCCAGGGACCCTAATGGTAGCAGCTGTTGGTAGCTGACCTTTCACTGCCAGAGTTGCTACATTTCCCTGGGCCACTTCCCCACAGCTCTCCTGCTTCTCCCTTCTTCACCCTTACCCTAGGGCTCCCTTACCTATGGCTTGAGGGTGTCTTCATTAACCAGCCCTTCAGCTGCACTTCCTCTCCTCTGCCTCCCTGGCTTTCCACAGCCTGACTGGAGTGAGCTCTTTTGTAGTATCAAAAGGGCCTTAATTAGAGTCAGGTGTTCACATTACCTTAATGGACTCACCTGACTCTTTGCAGGTTAATTGGAGTCAGGTGTTCTCATTAATCTGGAGCAGCACCCACTCTGGCCAGTCAGGGAACAGAAAACTGCTAATCCAGTGGCCAGTATGTCTGCCTTCTACTGCTTTTGTTGTACCCAACTGGCCTGGGTCTATCACAGTATGTAATAATGAACTCTTTCTTTCAACACTTGGGCACACTTACACCTTTGCTGGTTTATGTAATGTTATTTGCTAAAGGTTTTTCTATGACTGCTGGAGAGTTTCTTTAAAAAGAAACAGATTTAGGGCTTTAGCCAATCATTAAAAAGATTTTCAGAGTGAAGGTGCAATGCTGAATAAGTGCAGAGTTGCCCTAAGTGGGCATCTCTTCACTTTGCTGACCATTGTGACTACTGCTTTGTATTTGGGCCTGGGTTTTTTGTCAATGATTCTTCTGATTTTTATTTTTTTTTTTTTTTTTTTTAGTAGTTTGGGTTTATTTTATTTCTGGATCCTGACCTTTACCAAATTACAAGACAGCTGTGCTACACCTTTCTTTCTGCATGTACCAAGGCAGTTCAGACCTGTCCACGGGCCTGCAGGGATTGGCCAAACCACCTTGTGTCAGATTAGCCGCTTCTGGTGATGCAAACAGTGGCGATTCAACACTCCTGTCTTACTCATTAGCTTCATAACTTTTTAAGTTGATTTGAGGAGTCGCAAGCAAGGCTTTCACATTATCCACTTCTTAGGGGACTTTCTTTCTTTTACTTTTATTTCTTTCTCCCTGTGTTCCTCCCAACAAAGCTGAGCAAGTCTAAGACTAAGAGGTGAACCCAATCTGAGAAGAGACCCTCTCAGACCCTCAGATCTCCCAGAATCAGCAAACACTTGCTCCAAAAGTACTTCACAAGGACATCAATCCTCTTGAGTGCTTGGGATTCAGCAAACTGGTCTCTGCTTATTCAAGGATTTTTCTTCATGAGTAAGCCCAAAGTTACCCCTGAACAACCTGGTCTGGTCCACCTCTAAAGGAATAAGCGACAAACTCCTGACCCTGATGCTTAAATGGTCAGTTAAGACCACTTGACAAGGAATCTGACATCCATTTAGACTTTTTCCATCTGTGCAAAAGGAAGATCTGAGTTCTGTTAGGATGATTCCCTGCACTTTGTCTCCAGTTATTGGAGAATGAGGAGCATCATGTGTGATGTGGATAAGCTCAGGACACATCCACCAGCACGGGTTATGACCAAAAAGGAGAGAACAGACAAAAAAAGTAGTTGGTCCTCAGGGGGGACTACCATGTGCTCAAAAGGTAAAAGGAAATCAAAAGGACCAAATATATATATTGGATAAAGTCCCAAAGCTGTCCTGTTACTCATCTATTTCCACAACCTCTAGCATCTACCCCAAAGAAGGGAAGCTCCACTTTGGATCACAGTAACAATGAAGCTGAGAAGCATAAGAAAAATTTTCCATTCAACTTCATTCCTTTTTCAAGGAGAAATGGGAAACTCCTAACAAAGGGAAAAGGCTCTGTCAGGAAGCTTTGAAATTCTGTAGGATAATAGAAACTTTTTCCTTCATCCTCCCCAAAGCCAATATAGCAATTGTACTCCCCACGGAGAGCATACTTTCTGCAGACAAAAAGACAGAAGCCACTCTTAGAAAGTTTTTCAGAATCCCTGATAGCTTTATTTGCAGCCACATGCTTCACTAGAGCAACGAGCTAAAAAGACCCGATCATCATCATAAATTCAACTTGTATTATGGAAAATATTTGTAGCCTCTGCCTTTGTGATTCCCTGAAACTGGTAGCAAGAGTTGTGACATCCAGCCACTGAAATAGCTATTTAAAGCACATTCTTGGTGCCTCAAAACTATCTGGTGGACTCATGTTTGAGAACTATTGATAAGGTGGTCTCTGATGACCTGGACAAGCTAAAGCTTCTCACTCCAGCAAAGTCCTAGGCTGACTACAAACCCTTGGCAAGGGCAGAGATTCCTTTTTAGACAAATCCAAAACCCATTGAAGTCAGTGGTGTACCTTTCCATTGATTTTGGTGGGCTTTGGATGAGACCTTTTGTTCTTGCCTACAGAGAAAGCGAAGGGAATCTTCTTATGCCAGGGGTAAAATCTGGACATGGAACACCCACAGGAAACCCAGACCAGGTAACAAGTCCAACCCGTCCTTCAAGTCCAGTCACTGATTGTAATCAAATGTCTGCATCCAGAAATAAGTCCGGGGTCAGGGTATCCCACTGCTCGGATGCTTGGTTCCAGCTGACTTCAGATTGGTGGGCATTGGAGAATGTAGCATGGATACTTGTTCGACATTGCTTATTCATTACTTCTTTAAATTCAAGAGACACCAAGAAACATCAAAACATTTGTGAGGAATGTGGGAGCTATCTGTACTTTTTATGAACATTGTGGGAATCCCCATTTGATATTCAGTGGATGACAGATATAAGGAAGCCTTATGGTTAACTCAGTGCTATGGGGCTCTATAGGACTACAGGAAAAGCAGACAATGGATGTGGTTAACCCCAGTCCCTGGTATTCAACACATAGTACAGGTGCTAGTTCCATTGGAAGTTGACCCATGCTATGCTCTCATCAGCAAGCAGGCTGGTGGCCCGGAAGGGAATGGGAAAAACTTCAGGCAGGAGCTTCTAAACCAGGGGTCGGCCACCTTTCAGCAGTGGTGTGCCAAGTCTTCATTTATTCACTCTAAGATTTTGCGTGGCAGTAATACATTCTAACATTTTTAGAAGGTCTCTTTCTATAAGTCTATAATATACAACTAAACTATTGTTGTATGTAAAGTAAATAAGGTTTTTAAAATGTTTAATAAACTTAATGTACAATTAAATTAAAATACAGAGCTCCTGGACCGGTGGCCAGGACCCAGGCAGTGTGAGTGCCACTGAAAATCAGCTTGCGTGCTGCTTTTAGCACAAGTGCCATAGGTTGCCTACCCCTGTTCTAAACAAAGGGACTTGGCAAAAGCTAAAAGATATCCTAGGACCTGAGCAACACAAACTGAGGGGTATAGGGGGTGGGGAAAGAGATAAGGCTGTTTGAGAACCAGCATTTGTAGGGGACAACCTGTCTCTCCCAGTCACAATGGTTGCGGTGGTGCCTGGGTTAAGCAGAACACATTTAAACTGGAAAAGAAAGGCTACGTTTAGGTAAGACAATGCATGTAGGCATTTGATATTTTTGACCCTTCTTTCTGCTTGCAGTGTTCCTATGATTAAATAAATCATACTGCTTTGAATAAGCTATTTTCTGACCAGCTGGTCACAGCTTCTGGAGAAAAAAGAATGAGGAGTACTTATGGCTTAAGAAATTAGACTAAGAAATTTATTTGGGCATATTCTTTCGTGAGCTAAAATGAACACTGGCAATCATACTGTGGCCAGGCAGCATGAGAAACTGAAATCTAAATGCTTTAGTGATTCAGATTCTTTTCCAAGGGGGTGAAAAAAACCCATGACTTCCAGAATTAAAACAGAATGGGATTGGGAGGCTTCCAATGTATCAAACATCTACCAGTTAAGAAAACTGATGTGCCTCAGCAGGTCTGTACTCCTTCATTAGGGTTTGCAATGACAGACATTTTACAATGAAGTGTTTAAAGAGAAGACTTAGGTCCTGAACCTAAAGAAACTTACTCAGGCACTTACGTTTAAGAATATGAGTAGCCCCATTTTCAGTTCAGTGGGGCTACTCACATGCTTGAAGCTAAGCACCTACATGATACTTTCCAGGATCAGAGCTTAAGTGTTTTCAAAAAACTGTCCATTGAATGCATGTGTATTAATATAAACAGCTAATGTAATGTTCACAACCAACTGTTGTGTGTCTACAGCAGGGGTCGGCAACCTTTCAGAAGTGGTGTGCCGAGTCTTCATTTATTCACTCTAATGTAATGTTTCACGTGCCAGTAATGTTAATGTTTTTAGAAGGTCTCTTTAAGTCTATAATATATAACTAAGCGATTGTTGTATGTAAAATAAATAAGGTTTTTAAAACGTTTAAGAAGCTTCACTTAAAATTAAATTAAAATGCAGAGCCCCCCGGACCGGTGGCCAGGACCCGAGCAGTGTGAGTGCCACTGGAAATCAGCTTGCGTGCCGCCTGGTCTACAACAGTTGCTAAGGGAGGAGCTATTTGCTTACTGCTACTCTGGTTATCACATTAATCTGAATATTTAACTATATTCACTAGAGATGAAATCAAAAGGTGTGACAAAAAAGTTCTATTGTAGAAGGTTTTATTCCATTTTGCATAGTTGAAAACAGTTGTGGAAAAGGCTGAGGTGCACTAATGATCTGTCATGACCATTGAGCATGTGTCATTGGCACTGTGGAGCTTCAGGCGAGGCCAGGAACCAATTTTTTAACACTATTAAAACAAACTCACACACACCCAAACACTTTGCTCCTGAAAAATTATCTATCTTTGGACAATAAACATAATACTAACAAAGAGTAAATCAATTGCTTTGTTTTTATCGCTTCCTAGATCCTTTCTGCCTCACCGTCAATGGGGAGCGTTGATGAGCTGCAGGCCCCTGCCTCACTAACATTAGCTTGTTTTGTCCCTGAAACACCAGTTGACCGACTTATGGCTCAAGGTAAACCAGATTTCAATTTAATTTTTAAATGTATCCATGGACATAAATATTTTTTGATTGCTTTTGGGGTGAGAGGAGATTAGCAATATTGCATAAGATTTTCTGTGGAATTGAAAGTAAGAAATCCTTTATCCTTGTGAGAAGGAAGAGAATTACACATGAACATTAAATACAACAGCTACTTCTTAAAGTTGTAGCTGATTTTAAAAAATATCTTTCTGGAAGTTGATTGGTTTGGCGACCTGACCCACATTTTATACAAATAAAAGGTTCTATGTACTAACAAATTGGTAATAACCAAAAGTTGCATGTGGTGGCTTTTTTGTAGCCTGTCTGAAATACATTCATGGTCTGTCAGTTTCTAATGGACAGATGTCTGCATTGCAAAAACAATCACCACACTTGGCACTGATTGGTGGTCTTACTGGTGGTCTCAGCAGTGGGGCCATGTTATATGGGCACAGAGTCTGAGCTTTTCTGGCATAGCTCTGTAAGGAAGCCTTTAGAGATCTTTTTAGAGATACACATGTTTGATAGACTTTGGTTTTTATTGTTGCCAATCTGTTAGCTTTCCAGAACACTAGGCTTTCAGTAGAGAAATAAATGTCTCACATAAAGATATTCTGTTATGAATTTCATTGTCCCATTCTTTCCCCATCTCTCCTAATCTGTCCTCAATCTAAAAAAAAAAAAAGTATTTCACTCCCCTGTAGAAGAGTGATTGTTTTTTAAAGTGATAGTTATGTTACAATGAAAAACTGTATTTTTAACATTTTCAGGCAAATTAGCAAGTATTATGAATATGCTTCTTTGGATTTCTCAGTCATAGAATCTGGGCATCATCTTAATTTATATAATTTGTGATGATATATTTTATTATCACAAATGATTAAATAAAAACAATAATTAAGGGAAACACTGCATAAAAATATTTCATTTATTATTTTAAATTTTTCCTGCTTTTCTTTTTTCTGATCATTCAGGTTTCTTGTGCCACAGTTTGCCAAGCAGCTTTCCATATTTGACTTCTTATAGTTTGAGGTGTAACCATATGAAATTTCATATGTTTTGTTCCAAGAAGCTCTTGTTTTACTGTTTAAAAATCTATAGGGGAGTTGGATACACTGGGTAGCAAATAAAATGTATATTTCTTTGTATTATGTAATTACTGTGTCTTATCTTTGGATGAGTGTTTTTGTTTTGGTCACTGTGTTCTAGGTCAGAGTGACACTACCACAACAGCAACTCCACATGATTCTCCCCAGCCTGATGTTCTGTCTAATCAGTGTGCTCTAGTCACACCTCCTCTCCTGTCAGCTGTATGCAGCCTGCTGGGCAACCTGCTGGTGGTTGTTCCAAAGGACACTGGAATTGCTCTTCGACAAGCACACTTACTAACACCTCTCAGTAGGTAAGAGCTCAGTAAGTGCTGAGCTACAAACAGGTGCAGCAGTAGAGGAGAACTAGAATAGGATAAGCAATATCCATGTTTCTAACTAGAACTTTGTGACAGATATTGATTGGCTCTTGGGTACTCTGAAATGTTCACTAATGCTTTTTAAATGAAGCTAGCAGACGCATGTGTTCATTTTGTGCTTACGGAAAAGGTACCTGTTTCCAAACAGATGATTCTCATTATTTTCAATGAGTCTTTCTGGTACAGGTTTTCATCAGTGCAGGCATCTCCATTTTCCCTCTGGTAATGATTAACCTTTGTTTAGATGGATATTTATTTATTGTCCATTTTTGAATATGTGATCATCAGACATTGAGAGTTGTACATGATTATATTTCATTATGATTTTTTTTCATTGCACAAAGTGTATGTTTGTGTATATTGGAAAGTTGGGTTTGGAGGGGAAAGTGGAATTTGACAGCATGGGTCTTGTCCTTTTTCCCCTCTCCTATATCTCCAAGCGATATATGGCAGCTGTGAGAGGGCTTAGGTTTGAGTCTTTCACTATTTTTGTTTCTTTTTTTAAAGAACTCAAAGTAATTAAATGCAAAAACTGTTAATACTAAACACCATTAAAAGTGATACTCAGGTTAAAGTTAATATATATTTTTAGAATAAATGTACTTACAGTATGTCACAGTTTGAAAAACTAAACCTTTTTTGTAAGTGGTTGGTCCACCTGTGACATATGAAGCACTGGAATTACGTTTGGTCACATGAAGGAAGTATTTGACAGTGTTTTTAAACAGTGAAGCTTCCTGCTAGTTGTATCGTAGAGTATGTCTACACTATGGGATTATTCCAATTTTTACAGAAACTGATTTTTGGAAACAGATTGTATTAAGTCGAGTGCACGCGGTGTGCACATTAATTCGGTGGTGTGCGTCCATGTACTGAGGCTAGCATCGTCTTCCAGAGCGTTGCACTGTGAGTAGCTATCCCATAGTTCCCACAGTCTCCCCCGCCCATTGGAATTCTGGGTTGAGATCCCAATGCCTGATGGGGCCAAAAATTTGTCACGGGTGGTTTTGGGTAAATGTCATCAGTCAATCCTCTCTCCGTGAAAGCAACAGCAGACAATCATCTCGTGCCCTTTTCCCCGGATTGCCCGGGCAGACACCATAGCATGGCAACCATGGAGCCCGTTCAGCCTTTTTTCACTCTCTCACTATATGTCTACTGGACGTTGTTAATAGATGCGGTATTGCAGTGCTACACAGCAGCATCCCCTTGCCTTAGCACTTAGCAAAGATGGTTACCAGCCCTACTGTATCATCTGCTGCTTCAGGGGTGCTCCTGGCCGGCCTCGGTGAGGTTGGTTGGGGGCGCCTGGACAAAAATGGGAATGACTCCCCAGGTCATTCTCTTCTTTAAGTTTGTTTAATGGAGAGTCAGTCCTTCCTAGAATATCAGGCAAGCCTACTAAAAAACCAGAGAGGCAAACAGCCGCTCCAGGTCAGAGCCCCAGGCATCCCGCAGAAATGATGAGCTGCATGCCATTCTAGGGGGTGCCCCTGCAACAACGCCACCCATTGCTTCCCTCCCCTCCCACCCCTCCTAGGCTACTCTGACAGTTATCCCCCTCATTTATGTGATGAAGTAATAAAGAATGCATGAATAAGAAACAATACTGACTTTATTGCCTTTGCAAGCAGAGATCAAAGTGGGTAGGAGAGGGCAGCCTCCAGCTGCTGTGATATTCCAGGCAGGAGTGAATCTCCATTAGACAAAGCTTAAAGAAGAGAATGACTTGGAGTCATTCCCATGTTTGCCCAGGCGCTCCCGGCCGACCCCACTGAGGCCAGCCTGGAGCACTTGCAGGACGACAGTGATGGCTGTCAGTCCTACTGTACCGTCTGCTGTCCGCAAGGCAAGGGAAGGGAAGGGGATGCTGTTGTGTAGCGCTGCAACACCGCGTCTGCCAGCAGCATCCAGTAGACATACGGTGGCACTGAAAAAAGGAGAGAGAGGATTTTTTTTCCTTTGCTTTCACGGAGGGAGGGGTGCCAACGATATATACCCTGAACATCGCACAACAATGTTTTTGACCCTTCAGGCTTTGGGAGCTCAGCCAAGAATTCAAATGGTTTTCAGAGAGTGCGGGAACTGTGGGATAGCTGTAGTCGTCAGTCATCCCTCGCTCCATGACTGTCCATTTGATTCTTTGGCTTTCTGGTACGCTTGTCTCAGCTCCTTGTCTCAGCTCCTTAGTTTCATGCAGCACTGTGTTGAGTCCCTGTTGTGGCTTCTGTCCATCATAGCCTTAGGGATTTTTTCAAATGTTTTGGCATTTCATTGATTGGAACAGAGTTCTAATAGAACAGATTCATCTCCCCATACAGAAATCAGGTTCAGTAACTCCTGTACGGTCCATGCTGGAGCTCTTCTTTGATTCTGGGACTGCATGATCTCCTGTGCTGATCAGCTCTCCACGCTGGGCAAACAGGAAATGAAATTCAAAAGTTCACAGGACTTTTCTTGTCTACCTGGCCAGTGCATCCGAGTTCAGATTGCTGTCCAGAGCGGACACAGTGGTGACCTGTGGGATAGCTTCCGGAGGCCAATACCGTCAAATTGCGGCTTCATTAACCCTAATTCGAAATGGCAATACCGATTTGAGTGATACTCCCCTTGTCAGGGAGGAGTACAGATATCGATATTAAGAGCCCTTTATATCGAAATAAAGGGCTTCGTTGTGTGAATACGTGCAGGGTTAATTTGGTTTAACACTGCTAAATTCGAGATAAACTCGTAGTGTAGACCAGGCCTTAGTGCAGGACACTCTTTAGAATTTCAAAGACTTGTATTAGAGGCTTGTCTACACAATACATATTAGTGGAATTAAAGCATTAAAATCCTACTAGTGTGGATGCAGTTACACCAGTATTAAGGTGTTTATACCTGTATAGCTTATTCCTGTATGGGAAGGAGAATAAGCTATAATAGAATCAGGCACCTCCCTATTGATAGAACAACATCCACACTAGTGGTTGTACTGGTAAAACTATTTTGCTTTAAAAAAAATCACAAACACCTTTTATACCAGTATAGGTGCATCTGCACTAGGGTTTGAAATAATATAACTATTTGGGGATATTTGTAACATCCATGTAATGTATTTTACTCTAAGTTAATGATATGTACTGTTATCTTTAATAGCATATTTGTAAAGTTTCTTTTGTTTTGCATGTAAGTTGAAACATATTACTCTAACAAACTATTTATCCTATATTTTCCATTAGTCTTGTAAATGCTAGGTTGGTTGAAAGATGTATGTTGGAACTGAAAGCTCCTCTGCCTCATCCATGTCACACTGAACATACAAAAGTTCAGGTTAGTTTTATGTGATTATGAAATGCACTGTATGAATTTAAAAGCTTGAAGTTCATTAAACGTATACAACTATATCAGTTTGTTTAGACTGTATACCCAGTATCTTAGAACAGCTATCAAAGCTTTTCTAAACTGTCATGTAAATTATATTAAATCATAATTCAATCAAATTCTGTGTAAACTTGAGAGGAAAATATACTATGCACTATTCACAGTAGGCTATTCATTGTGTTTTAAAAAGAGTTGTACATAAAACTGTCAAACTATAAAACAGTTTTAACAATCTATTCTAAACCATAAAGAAAAAAATATTTTCTTTAAAACTTGATTAAAAACCTCCCAAACACTACCCTAATTCTGTATGTTAATTTTTGACCTAGTGTGATATGTAGAGATAAACTAGAAACTCTCCAGGTCATAATTAAGGCTACAATTCTATCAGAGAGGTCACGGAAATCATGAAATCTGTGACTTCCATTGACCTCCATGATATTTTCTGCCACGAGGTTGGCGGACCTCCCTGTAGCTGCCCTGCGCCACAGGCAGGGGGACTGCGGAGCTCCTATGTGCCCCAGCAGCAGTGGGTGCTGAACCTGCTTATCCATTTAGTCAGGGATATGTTTAGTGAAAGTTAGGGATAGGTCACAGGCTTCTGTGAATTTTTGTTTGTTGCCTGTGACCTGTCCATGACTTTTACTCAATATCTGTGACAAAAACTTAATCTTGGTCATATTGTATTTTAATAGTGATGATACAGCCATTGCTATTGTGGTAGTAATGGAATCACAATAGTTATATTGAAACACCATAATAGTCATTATGCCAAAGACATTATATTTTAAGTGTCAATTAGCTTAAAGTACGTGGTGGTGTGTCCACTTTTCAATGAAAAAAAAATGTTCTGAAATGTTTAAATGAAAGAGAGACTGTCAGCAAATTGCTAGGATACTGTTGTCCCACATGTTCTGTTGTAAAAATGTAGCCTTTTGTCTTCAGAATGAACTCTTTAGTTATACAAAAGCACATGACAGGCTGGGCATTATGATGTTTTATACTGAATAGTTTCAACCAGTTACTAACTCGTATATCTGTTGTTTTAAGTAGCTGTTTAGCATGCAAATCCTTGCATCTGGCTGCACTCGTATTTCTCCATCTAGTTGTCCACAACAAACATGGCCACTTCAGTTGAGGCCCTAGATCTTGCAGACATTAAAGCAGATGTGTAACTTTACATATGAGGAGTTGAATTGTTAGTGGGACAACTTGCATGTGTATAGTTATACACATACTTAAGAGTTTCCAGGATTGGGGCCCTAGTGCTAAATGATTTTTCTTTCATAGAGTAAATAATATTATATAGGAAAAAACATGGGCAGAACTTGTCACAGAAAACTTCAGAAAGAAATAAAAAAAATTTAATTACCTAAGTTTTGCAGGCAGATGTACTGAGAAGTCATTACCCACTCCTCAAATATTTTGTGAGGCTCACCGTTGATGTATGGGGTGAAAAATTGAAGCCAAGATCTTCCACAACATCTAAGTTATATCAAAAAGAACTTTCATAGTCTAACTGTATGAAGGGCTGCCATATTCTTTTATCAGTTTACTTAAACTACCAAAGAGACTACAAAGAGAGCCTATTTTGAGAGAGACTGGAAACACGCAAAAAGATGTAATTCACTGACCCTCCTTTAGTTCCTTTGGGAAAAATCGCTAACATTTTTTTAAATCTTCAGTTAAGTGGCCATTATGAGGATATATTCATATTCTCATCAGTGTCCCCATGCTGTATTTTTTCTGTTTGCTTCACAACTATTCCGAGGAATATCGTTTAGTCCTTTAGGTTTCTCCACAACTTCCTCCTAAGAAATTTCCTTATCTATCAGTGATACCTTGGATTTCACACCAGAGTCTTCAGAACGGGAATTTTCCATCATCTTGTATAATAAATATTTGTGGGGAAAAAAAAACTAACTTCAGTCCGCATCACCTTAATTGCCCATCTCTTTAACTGATATATATTTAGGCTTAACAGGATTAAATTTTAGTTGATAACTTTCAGTAATCGCTGAAATCAATGACAAAAAAATCAATGAGTATCTGTAGGTGTATCTGAGAGTCCATGCTGGGAGTCGTCTGCAGTCCTGCTGTCATGGAAGTAAGTGGGCCTGTGACAATGCAGCTATACAGGGCTCCTTGTGCAACCTCAGGTAACAAATTAGGGATGGGGGTGGGGGAAGAGTCTGTGGTCCTCATGGGGCAGAGCAGAGACCCCTGACTAAGGCTGTGAGAAGGAGTCCCCAGCTGTGGGAGAGGCCACCCCACTGCTGAAACTGCAGTCCTGCTGACACAGACCTGCTTTCTCATTCACTAGCTGGGCATGCTGGGGTTCTCTGCTCTGCCCCACCAGGACTACAGACTTTCCCACACCTTGTGCTAGCAAGGATCAGGTGTCACCAGCAGCTCCATTGTCACAAGAGTGAAGGGATAGGGCTGTGACAGCAGAGCTGCAGAGGATTCCTATATGTCTGCTGGGCTGGTTATACCTGATCCCTACAGACTCAAGGTGCAATGGAGGCTACAGTTGTCCTGGCCTTGCAGAGCAGAGACATCCCCCCTCCCCGCACAGTGACTAGGACTTCAAGGAGGAAGACGAGCCCCTGGTGGCAGGGAAGGCTACCCCACTGCTGAACAGTTGCTGCATGGGGGTGGCTCCCACACTCCTAGCTGATGAATGTGTGGGTGAGGCCAGTGACACCCAATTCCTGCAGGCACACAGTGCAGGGAAGGTTGCAATCCAGGCCCAGTAGAGCAAAGACCCGCTTAACCCAGCTGTGGGGGGCTTTAGGAACTAGTCAGCAGGAGGGTGGCCTCATCTGCAGCCGGGGATGACGACAACTCCTTATAGCCCTGGCTGGGAGTCTCTGCAATGCCCAGACAGGACCCTGAGCCTTCTCTGCACCTTATGCCAGCAGGGATCCAGTGTCAGCAGCTTCATGGCTGTGCAGGGAGCCCTCTGGAGCTCCCTAATCATGGCCCAGCTCGCCCACTCACCAGCCAGGAGTGTAGGAGCTGTATCTGACAGAAACTGTTCGGCAGTGGAGTGACTTCTGCAGCCACAGGATAATCCTCCTTGTGGCTGGGAATTTCTGTTCTGCAGGTCCAGGATGACTGCAGCTTCCCCTGCACCTTAGTCCCTGGGGCCACAGAGAGCGCCCCCCGTTGTCAGTACTGCCCTAACCCTAAGTACAACCTTATCCCCCACAACTTTAAAAATAAAAATAGTTAAAAATAAAAAAATCTTAAATAAAAATGGACAAAAAAGATCAAAATTTAAAAAAAGAATATCAAATTCTGCCAACTATATATATATTTTTTTTCTCAAAAAGGTGCATTATGTGGTATTGCCTAAAGTAGGTCTTAACATACTGTAAAAACAGGTTTCAAGGATCCAGCTTTTGTGTCCTTTTTACTATTTTAACAGGTTTTATTCCTACTTCAGTACTTGTCTTCAGTGTCCAGGCTTCTACAGTCATGTTTATTGGTAGACACTCACCTTGTGATCCAGGATGAGCTAATGAAACCTCTTTTGGGAAATACCTTAATGATCCTCTCCATTCGCTCTCTGGATGGCTTAGGTAATATGTAGATACTTCTCTTGTCAAGACAGACAGATGCACGTCTTATTCAGCAAAATCAGTACTATCTTTCCTGACATTGTATGTTAAACTGTAGAGTTACATGTTTCATTTGCTACATGCTAATATTTAGAAGTTTATATCTGCTAGCCATTTACTCACTAGTCTTCAAGCATAATTATGAAATAAAGGAAGAAACTGAGTTAAAATTGGTTTGGGGCTGAATTATTTGTGTATGGGATGGGGGTTGCATGTTTGTTTTTTTTTCATCACTTATTATTTTAAAGATAAGTTTCTGTGGTCAGGCTTAGATATCCAGTTTTCTGTTTATGGGTTAATAGCTTAAACTTCCTATGTTCTGTTTGCAGATACTGAGTTAACATCTGCGGTTCACCAAACATGGACAGATTTGTTTAGCCTTCTGGCTATGCTGTTAAGGAAAAGTGGCCAAATCGCTCTTCCATCTGTGACAGCAGCTCTTGGAAAACATTGGACTGCAATAATTGGTAATGCCTATTCTTAGATGGATTTAGGCCTTGCAGCTAATAATGAGGATGACCTCTTATTAGATGCTATCAAATACTTATAAAGGACATATCCATAACAATAAACAAAATGTGCCTGCTTTTTACTGAGAAGATACCCTTGTTTGTTTTTATAACTTTTTTCTTATAAAGTTCCGTAAAATCATTTCTCAGCTATTACACAGCTTTCCAATTTTTTTTTTTTTGTATAGACTTCAACAGTTTCTGGTTCTGAACTTTGGGATAAAGTAAATCAGCTTTGATTAGAGGCTGAACAGAGCCATAGCATACTGTTTTTTGTTTGGGTTTTTTTTTTCTTAAACTGATCATTTATGTAAAACGCACAAAAGCAAACAAAAACATACAAGCCTGAAAAATATTTTAAAGGTCACAAACTTTTCTTGCTGCATGAGTCATCATGTAGTCACTTGTTGTTATATAATGGTTTAAACTGTTACACAAATAATAAGTTAATTATTATAATTAAGACCCTGATTACTTTGCTTAATCTATCATGTGCCTACAATTAATCACCTAAGTAGTCCCATTGAAATCTATGCTTTTGGTTAGGCATGTGCTAAGTAACTTGTTGAGCCAGGGCCTAACTGCACTTCTGCCAACAGAGTGAGCTTCTAATGAAAAGCTTCTGATTGTTGCTGTCTTTAGTATAATGCAAGCTCTGGTTTAAAGTGAGGGGAAGGCTAAAATATTGAAGCAAGTGACTCGTCTAGCAAGTGAAGGTTGACTAAAGAGTTTCAGTGCTCATTTGTGGATTTGTTCTTTTAATTGCAAATGTGACATGGAATACTTAGTCATTCACACTTTCCATAAATTTAGAATACAAAAATGTATTTTTAAACTTAGGTGCAAATACTTAGGGCTCATTGGATGTCTCTTGCAAGCACTAGTGTGCTGTTCCATGACCCAGGCACATACCTTGGATTAGTTTGTTCCAGTTCTGAAATGTTTAACATGTCTTGAAGCTGAAATTAAAAAAAAAAAATCTCTTATGTATTTGATCTTTTAGATACAATTTGTGACTGTGTGCATCTGTCTACCACATGTCCCAGTTTATATATGGCCAGTTTGCAGTTCCTCTCCATTCTCTTGGCTGAAGAGGGGAAAAGACAGCTCCAAGATAAACAGAATATTTGCCCCAACCCAACAATTACTTTTCTTCTAGATGAAGCGGAAGGAGGTTTGGCATCTGGGGCCAAACTTAATGAATTAATAATTCAGGTATAAATTTATATATTCAATAAATTAATACCATGGTATTATGGTTTTGAGTATATGACTGAGATCATGTTTCTATTGTAATGCTGAATGTCTAATTAAAAGCTCGGCCAACCTATTTTGAGAACTAGTCTTAGTAAAGAATCCAGAGCACTTCAAACAAACTGGTTTATTAACTATATGTAAAAATCACTCTTCTCACCACTGTTATACAGCTTTTTAACACCACACAGCAACATTACATAATAGTTTAAGGTAGGAAGTGAATACAATATCTGATTTAAATGGCAGAGGAAGATTTTACATAATTAGAATATTATTATGCCAATTGAAATTGGCCAAAAGGATTCTTACTTTTCCAGATATGCCTTGGAATGTTTAAGGATTGAGACTTTGTTTTTCTTCCCATAAATGACAGCACCAGAGTGCTCTTTAACACCACACAATCATAGAAATTAGGGACTGATAAAACCCATTTGGCTATTTAGCCTATCTTTTGCCGGTATCTGATTATTGCATACAGGACTTCTATTAATGCATTGTACTATCTAGTTTTAAATCTGCCAAGCATTGAACTTTTATCTCTTCCATTGGGAGACTGTTTCTCAACATAATAGATCTCACTGACAGGACAATTTTCTTGATATTAGCCAAAATGTTTTCTCTTTCCTAATTTAATCTCATTATTCCTATTTATACTTCCTTGTACTACCCTAAATAATTCCTTTCCCTCCTTGATATTTACACCTTCGGTTGTAGACCATTAACATGTCTTACGTTACTTGTCACTTAGACAAGATATATTAGTTGCTATATATTTAACTTCTCTTTCCTCATAAGTCCTTCAGCTCCCTATCATTTTCATTGGCCTACTCTTAACTACCTGCACTTTATCATGGTTGTCATAAACAGATAAGAAGAGTTAATAGAACAGAAGTGCTTCATATCTCTTTGACTGGAAAGGGTTAACAAGAACAGTGAACCTGGCGGTCACCTGACCAGAGGACCAATCAGAGGACAGGATACTTTGAAATCTTGAGGGAGGGAAGTTTTTGTGTGTGCTGTTAGATTTTGGTTGTTGTTCACTCTGGGGACTCAGGGGGAGCAGATGTGCAACCAGGTTTCTCTCCAATCTCTACAATACAGGCTCTTATAAGTTCAGATTAGTGAGTACTAGGTAGATAAAGC
The DNA here is from genome assembly GCF_025201925.1 of Gopherus flavomarginatus. Lineage (NCBI taxonomy): Eukaryota > Metazoa > Chordata > Testudines > Testudinidae > Gopherus > Gopherus flavomarginatus. The sequence goes on from NC_066618.1 coordinate 200,883,361, forward strand.
GAGTTAGGCTTATGTTTGTTTTCTTTATTTGCAAATGTGTATTTGGTTGGAAGAAGTTCAAATGTGCATTTGGCTGAAAGGAGTTTAATTGTGTATTTGGCTGAAAGGAGTTCAAATTTGTATTTTTGCTGAAAGGATTTTAATTTGTACTTGTATACTTAGGTTGGGAGGGTGTTCCCAGTGTCTATAGCTGAAAGACCCTGTACCTATTCCATTTTTTAGAAATTTACAAAGATAATTTTTACTGTTTTTTCTTTCTTTAATTAAAAGCTTTTCTTGTTTAAGAACCTAATTGTTTTTTGATTCTGGTGAGACCCCAGGGGACTGGGTCTGGATTCACCAGGGAATTGGTGGGGAAAAAGGAGGGAAGAGGGGGAGAGAGAGGCTGATTTCTCTCTGTGCCAGGATTACTTTCTCTCAGGAAGAGTCTGGGAGGGGGAAAGAGAAGGAGGGAGGAAGGTGAATTGTCCTCTCTGTTTTGTGATTCAAGGAGTTTGAATCACACAGTGATCTTCCAGGGTAACCCAGGGAGGGGAAGCCTGGGAGAGGCAACGGTGGGGGAAAGGGTTTACTTTCCTTGTGTTGAGATCCAGAGGGTCTGGGTCTTGGGGGTCCCCGGGCAAGGTTTTGGGGGGACCAGAGTGTACCAGGCACTGGAATTCCTGGTTGGTGCCAGCGCTACAGGTTCTAAGCTGGGATTGAGCTTAGAGGAATTCATGCTGGTACCCCATCTTTTGGATGCTAAGGTTCAGAGTGGGGATTATACCATGACAATGGTATATTTGGTAATAATAGTAAGATTTCATGTGAAACTATAACAAACGATTTATTAAAGCTGAAATATCCACATCGGTCTGTTTTTCACCAGATTTAGTCAATAGAAGCTGTCAAGTTTGTCTGAATTTGTTCTTTATAATCAGATATGGCTAATTGCTCTTATTGTTCTGATACCTAGATGCCCAGTGATATTTCTCTTAATATTCCATTATTTTGCCACAATTGCTGGAACAATAGTTCTTTTTCAAGTATGTGTCGGGTGGATCTTACGATAGATGTGCTTTATTTACACACGTGAGACTTGAAAAACGTTGAGTAGCAGTGACTGTTGAGGCCTCTCATGCCCTGTGATACCTTAAGCTCTTGTGCATGGACATGAAGGGAGGTGTGAACGTCTTATGGCAATACTGGGTCAGACCAGTGGTCCATCTAGCCCAATATCCTATCTTCCGACAGCAGCCAGTGCCAGATGGCTCAGAGGGAATGAACAGAACAGGGCAATTATCAAGTGATGCCTCCCTTGTCATCCACTCTCAGCTTCTGGCAATCAGAGGTGTTGGGACACCCACAGCATGAGGTTGCATCCCTGAACATCTCGTTAATAGCCATTGATGGACCTGTCCTCCATGAGCTTATCTTTTGCTTCTTTGAAACCAGTTATACTTCTGGCCTTCACTAAATCCCCTAGCAACAATTCCATGGGTTGACTTTTCATTGTGTGAAGAAGGAAGAAAAAAGAAAGTTTTGTTTTAAACCTACTGCCTATTAATTTCATTGGGAGACCCTGGGTCTTGTGTTATGTGAAGACATGCCTAACACTACCTTATTCACTTTCTCCACACCATTCATGGTTTTTATAGACGTCTGTCGTATTCCCCACTTTAGCTGTGTTTCTTCCAAGATGAAAAGTCCCAGTCTTTTTAATCCCTCACCATGTAGAAGTTGTTCCATACCCTTAATCATTTTTATTTCCCTTCTCTGTACCTGTTCCTATTCTAATATATCTTTTTAGAGATGAGGTGACCAGAACAGCATGCTGTCTTAAAGGTGAAGGTGTACCATGGATTATGGCATTATAATATTTTCTGTCTTTATTATCTATCCCTTTCCTAATGGTTCCTAACATTCTATTAGCTTTTTTTGACTACTGCTGAAAATTGCTGTCTAATAGGAAACTGAACCTGCACTGTGGGTTTAGGCTCTTCAAGGCTTGATTTACCCCAACTGGTACCACTTTCCCTGGGATTTCCACTTAGGGAAGGAACCTTTACATTGCTTTCAGAGCTTGCTAAAAGCTTAATGTTGGAGATTGCTTGCATAATGACTCACCAGAGCTCCCAGCTGTTCTGGCTTTGTCCCTCCCTTCCTAGGACCAATCACATTTTGAGTTGGCTAATTACATACTCCTTTGTGAGTGTTGAGAGGTAGTATGTGCTGCCACAATTCTACACTCTCTCAAACCCTTCTGTTCTTTATTATACCCACCTAAGCTAGCATTCCTAAAGATAAATCAAGCCCAAAGTCAGTTTTCTGCTGTTGCGAGATTTCCCAGCTGGAAGGCTTAGTGAGAGATTTTCAGTGGCCCAAAGGGGAGTTAGACAACTAACTTGTATGGACTTTCAATGAGAGTTGAGTGCCTAAATTATTTTTGTACCTTTAAAAATTTTCCTCTTATTTCCAACCACCCAATACATATAATTCTTTGCATCCCAAACTAAGCTGTTCTTATTTAGCTTCCATTTCCCCTGACTTCTCGTTAGTATCTGAGATGCCTTCCAGTTCTACGCACTACTCATTTCTCCTAAGGTGATTTCCTTGAACTGCCATACTTCAGTCAAAAGGTGACCTACATATAAGAACTACAGCATCATATTTTTTCAAGTTATGTTAAATCTGTTAGTGGTTGATGAACTGTTCATAAACAGTACTTAATTCTAGATTTTCATTTGTTGCGGTCTTAGCAGAAGAGATTCCCCCTCCCATCTAATCCGCTTCACCTACATCAATATCCTTGCAGATCCCCTGTTCTTAGAGTATTTTACTCTTCTTCTCTTTTCTTGTAGAACTGTTTTCATTAGATATGACCTATTGCCATCTAAATCTTTATCTTAAACTTTGTGTTAGTAATATATACAGAGCCACTTTATGTCTTTGTGTTTTAATCTCTTCTCAGTTGCCCATATAGAGTATGTCTACACAGCAAATTAAAACCCGCGGCTGGCCCATACCAGCCAACTCAGGTTTCTGGGGCTTGCTGTGGGTCTGTTTCACTGCTCTGTAGACTAGGACCCTGAGGGCTTCAACTCGAGCCCAGAAGTTTACACAACAATGAAACAGCTCCATGAACCTGAGTTGGCCAGCTGCAGATTTTTCTTTGCTGTGCAGACATACCCATAATCAAAATGTTTGTTTTACTGTCCAAAAAACATTGCTCTTTTTTATTCCTATTTTGACTTTTTTTTTCAGGCCTGACTTACTGCCTTAAACTCTGCAGTAAATAACCCTAAAGCAAGCATCAATTTATTGCACATTTAGGGCTTGAAAAACATACTGGACAATGATGTATCTGGAGGACTAAAGCTAATAGCCTGAGAATGATATCTAAGATAGTGGCAGGTGGGGTACAATCTGTGAAGTCTAGGCACAATGTACTCAGGAGAATTTCTCTTGTAGGTGGTAGGATTTTACTAAGGTTCTATCTTCGTTGATAATTTAAGTTCCCTCTAGTGCATTCCAGCGGCTGGAAGGGAGGAGACCTTTCCCTACAACCCAGAACCTCCTTGCTGCTGTTGTGTGAGCATCCACTCTAGCCTTTCCACAGCCTTATGGGTTCCCTTTCTTTTTAGGGTTCTTCTCAAGTATACATCCGGGGTTCTGTTCGTAGCTTTACCAAATAGCAGCAGAGTGACTTTTACAATTCTGTAGAAATTGGTGTCTTATCTGCTACTCCCCACTTACTCCCTAGGGCAGGGGTCCCCAACGCAGTGCCTGCGGGTGCCAAGGGAACCGCCAGGGCCTCTTAAGTGCGCCCACATACTGGCTGGCGGACGAGCATCCGCCGAAATGCCGCCAAAATCCGGTGGCATTTTGACAGTGAATCCTCTAGATGACGCTGTTTGCTGCCAACAAACAGCGTCACCTAGAGGCATCGCCGCTTCTGGATGATGCCGCTTGCCGGCAGCATTTCAGCAGATACTCGTCGGCCGCCACGGTCCTCCGTGGCTCGTCGTCTGGCACCCGCCAGACTAAAAAGGTTGGGGACTATTGCCCTAGGGGAAGTTACAAATTGGTGAGTGGATTTTTGCAGCTCTCTTGGTATAGCAAGATCAGTACACATAGTATTTAGAAACTCAGGACTTTACACTAAACCTAGGGATTAACATAGTCACTTTCCCAATATCTAGCTAATCTTCCTGTACACTTTTCCCCAGCAAAAGGTAGCGCCCATATAGACACATTTATCACAGATTGACAGTTATGTAGGAGAAAAATTAATTGTTCTAACTTCAATACGTTTCTCTCCAATTAAAGTAGATAGACACCATGGTTTAGTGTTCGTAAAACAAAAATTTGCATAATCTCTGGCTCGTGGGAAATTCTGAAATGTTGAAATTTCCTGCAAAATGAAAATTTTGATTTTTGACGAGCTCTAATTTTGAATCACTGAGAATTCAAAATGATACATCACTTTTACAGGCATAAACATGATCATGAACGTTTTTCTCCAGTATATGTTTTACTTTTCCATTGTAGTGATAAAGTCTTTACTTATTTGCAGAGCTATGAAGGAAAATCCTCTAAAGATGTGCTGAAACGAGTTGCTACGGGTGCTTTACTGTCCCTGTTGGCTGTCAGTAAAAGTGCCCAGAAATGTGCTTTGGAAGGTAAGCCTGAAGAGAGACATGCTACAATATACTTAAAATACTCTGTAAATCAAATGCTTGCCAATAATATTTTTTCATGGTCTTCAGTCTAAAAATAAAGCTGTTGTTTTTAATATTGCTTTTAAGAAGCTGCTCTGTAAATAAAATGTTTGATTACTGAAGTTTACAATTATATATAAATGTCAGTACCCAGTGCAATCTAACACTTTTTTTGAATTAATTGTATCTTTATTATTAATAATAATATTTCAGGTTAGATTAACAGGTTACAACCTATAGCATTTCATTTAAGTGGATCTAACTCTTAGTACTAGACAGTAGTGACCATCTGATGACTATCATCTTTGGCCGGCTTGTCCTCATCCATGCCTCCACAAATGCAAGTCGAATCCACACCATGCTATTTTGTTCTGAGCACATTCTTTACATTTCTGGCCAAAGTTTTGTCATGAGATTGGCCCAGCAGTCATTTATGGTCTCTGGGGATCCAATCATTGATGCGGTTTGTCCACCTATCGTCTTGCCTGCGGAAACAAGCAATAACCACCCACCTTTGCTTTGCGTCATATATCGCCTGCACTGCATCGATCACCTCTGTATGCCTTCTGATCTCCTCATTCAGTGTATGATCATGGAGCAATATCTTACACATTCACCTTTCCATTGGTCTCTGAGTGACAGAATTTTTCTTCCTCCGCTTGTGTGGAGAAAGTAAATAAGGAAGTGTTAATTACTCCTCACAACACAAGATCTAGGGGATCACCAAATAAAATTAATAGGCAGCAGGTTGAATATTTCTTCGCCTAACGCACAGTCAACCTGTGGAACTCTTTGCCAGAGGATGTTTTGAAGGCCAAGATTATAACAGTTCAAAAAAGTACTAGATGTGTTCTTGGAGGATAAGTCCATCAATGGCTATTAGCCAGGATGGTATCCCTAGCCCCTGTTTGCCAGAAGCTGGGAGTGGGTGACAGGGAATGGATCACTTGATGATTAACTGTTCTGTTCATTCCCTCTGAAGCACCTGGCATTGGCCACTGTCGAAAGATAGGCTACTGGGCTAAATGGAGCTTTGGTCTGATCCAGTATGGCCATTCTTATGTTCTTATGCCATGTGATAAAACAAGGGGTTTATTTTTACCTTGTCTCTTTTAAGTAAGTATAATGTTTTAGAAATTTGTATTCCATTAAAAGTGTATGTTGGGGGAATCCTTCAAGGGTTTAAAGTTGTCGAAGTAATTAGAATAACCCTCATATGAACAGCATAAACTATAGCATCTTCATTCTTAAAACCCCTAAAATGTTAAAAATCTCTAACTGACAAGGGAATTTACATCAATATTAATCTACCATTGCAGTTTGTACATATGGTTAGTAAGAGTATAGATAAATGAGAGAAGGCAGCTTATTTCAATAACAACCTTAACTCTGACCACAAGCTTATGAAATTGCTTTCCCCTTCCAGACTTACAGACTTTGCAAAGATTGTCTCACCTAAGCTTCCCCTGCTGCTTCTGTCTCAGTAGTGATGTTATATTGCCAGTTTCTCATACTGCCTTACAAAGTGTGCAAGAGTCTCTATAAACCTTAGAATGTTGCAACAGCCCCTTTATGGGTAGATCAGTCGTCCACAGTTGTTCACCTCAAGAGATATACAATAGTGGGGTTTGCCTGCTCGATACCTTAGGACAGTGGTGGGCACCCAGCAGGCCGTACGCAGCCTTTTAGGGTAATCCGCTGGTGGGCCGCAAGATAGTGTTTATATTGACCATCCACAGCCATGGCCGCCCGCAGCTCCCAGTGACCGTGGTTTGCCGTTCCTGGCCAGTGTGAGCTGCAGGAAGCAGCGCAGGCCACAGGGGTGTGCTAGCCACCGCTCCCCGCAGCTCTCATTGGCCAGGAAGAGTTAAGGCACTCAAAAGGTTTATCACTGACAAATGAACTGGAGTCTCTGCTGTTTATGGGTAACAAGACCCACTCGATCAATCAGACTCTCATATGTCTCCGGTACCTTCGAATTCCTATTCATCACCTGTTTTGGTTGGAGCTCCTGCACTGGTAAGTGTTGAGGAAGATGATGAAGACTTCCCTTCACTCTCATCTGTCTCAGTGCAGAGCTCTCTTACCTATTTATACAAGAACTACTCTTTGACACCCACCGTGAGAGACAGAGGAATTTTGAGGAAGACATCACTGATGGTGCGAAAAACCTTGGATGTCACCACCTCTTCTTTATGGCCCCCTACAGTAGCCATGCTTGGGGTCCCTGGACAGCATACCAACAACAGTTTTCCAAGGCATTGAGTCTCATTCACTGGGACAGGAGAGGCACACAGTCCCCTCCACCCTAACCCGTTCCTCAGGAATAGACACTAGAGATACAGGAAGCCAGTGCAGATAAGGAGACTACCCCTCAAACTACCATTTCCTCATAGTCTCCAGATGAAGCAGTTACGCTTCCACCATCCTCTGTGGCTGATGATTTCTGGCAATTTCAGGACTTATAAAATGGATGATGGATGCTCTACCGATACCACTCGAAGAGGTGAAGGAATCACAACACAAGTTGTGGGATGCTCTGCAGTCAGCAGCACCAACCAGAGTTGCGCTATCTCAATGAGGTCCTTTTGGACCCAGAAAAAATGGTTTGGGAGACCCTAGCAACAGTACTGCAAACTTGCAGATGGGCAGATAAAAAATATTATGTCCTCTCCATGGACTCTGAATTTTTATTCTATCACCCACCATCACCACCTAATTCTCTGGGGGTGGATGCAGTTAGTGAATGAGAAAACAACACCACATTAAGTCAATTCAGTATGACAAAGGCCAGAAGTGTCTGGACCGTTTTGGAAAAAGTTCTACTCATCTGCAATCTTGCAGTTTTTCAAATAGTGAATTACCAGGCAATTATGGCAAAATATAATTACACAAACCACACAAAAATTACTTTTATGGAGCACCTTCCATTGGAGCAAAGAGAACAATTTCAGGCCATCATTGTTGAAGGACAGTTACTGGGCAGGATATCCCTTCATGTGTCTTTAGATGCAATAGACTTTGCAGTCTGTTCCATATCTATGGCAGTAGTTGTGCACAGGGCATCCTGGCTTCAGCTGTCCAGCTTTCCCAGAGAGGATCAACCTTTTGATGATTTAAAGTTGTTTTCAGAAACAATAGATGAATCCCTGCATGCTTTGAAAGACACCAAGGTCACTTTATGATATCTAGAAATTTACACTCCTACAAACAAAATAATTGTAATAGGTCACCCAAAGAACTTGTCCAATCCAATTCTCTGGGTTCCACTGACCTCCTCCCATACCCGAGTAAGATCAAATAGATGCCCGAGGGGGAAAAAACTCTCATCCACCGCAGCCGGCATCAAAACATCAGTTTTGACTTAACCTGTCCATGAAAATGGCCTTTTTGGTAGCCATCATATCATTCTGAAGAGTTGGAGAAATTGGGGCCTTTATGGCAGATCCCTTTCATAGTATTCTTGAAAGACAAGGTTTCTTTCCATCCGTAAATTCCTTATTCTTTACATTCCTATCTAAGACATCATCCTAGTTTCATCTTAATCCATTCATTCACCGCTTCCCCACCCCCTCCACCCCCGAAACCCTACAATTCTCAACTTGAGACTTCCTTTCATACTTTAGGTGTCACATGAGTTTTGGCCTTGTATATGGATAGGACCATACTATTTTGGAAGTCTCCTAGACTTTGTTTCCATTTCAAGCAGATTTAAAGGATCCACTGTCTCCACTCAGAGGTTATCAAGGTGAATCTTTTGGTGTATTTTTGCATGTTACAAAGCTACCAGCGTTCAGCCTCCTTTTTGGGTTGTTAGCACACTCTACAAAGTCATAATCAACATCTGTGGCATTACTTAAAGACATTGTAGTATATGAGATCTGCAGAGCCACTAGCTGATCTTCGGTACATACTTTCTCCTACCTTGGACCATGCCTCTAGATCTAATATAGTGGTTGGCAATGTGGTTTGTTCTTGAGTTCCTGCAATCTATTCCAAAGCTCCCTCCTCCCTGCGGGTGTGATGCTCAGGAGTTACCTGAAGTGAAGTGCACTCATGGGGCACTACTCAAGGAAGAAGAAAAGATTACTCACCCATGCAGTAGCTGTGGTTCTCTGAGATGTGTGTCCTTATGGGTGCTCCATTACCTGCCCTCCTTCCTTCTCTGCTTCAGTATTTCCTTTGTGAGGCTTTGCAGTAGAAGAGGAACGGAGAGTGGTTCATCCATGCAGCCCTATTCAGCCTCTGAGCAGGACATGAGGTTGAGCAGTGTGCACGTGTAGGCCAGACAGACACCGCTAACGAAAATCTCTGAAGGCATATGGGACATCTGTGCACCTGAAGTGGAGCACCCATAGGGGGACACATCTCAAAGAACCAACTACTGCGCATGTAAGTAACCTTTTCATCAGAGAATGGAGGCTTGTGTGTAGGTTTTTAATAATGTGATTTATTAGTAGAATATTATACGTTCTATATTTATTTTTAATCCTTACAACTGTTCTGTGTGATGTAATTATAGAATCTACTGCCTTAATGAATGTTAGAATACAGTTTGAATCACTACACTTGATACAGACAGACGAATATTTCATTTGCCTAAATTTCAAAAAAGAATATTTTTAAATCTGTTTATCTTATTTCTTTGAAACTATATATATCACTGAGCATTAAACTTGAAATTTAGAAAACACAAAGGCTCTATTTCTCAGTCTAAAGATATTGTCTGTATAAGATTCTCATTCCTGGTTCTTGGTTCCTTAGCATGAGATTGGTAGAATTCTGCTGGCTCTGAAGTATGTAGATGCATGAAGACAATGAATTGCATAGAGCATTAAGCCTTACTAGAAATCATCCACAGCCCTTGCCAAGTATATGTATTGCCCTCTGAATGTTGCTTCTTGACTATAGTTAGCAAAAGAACTCCCTACAAGCTACTGCTCAGATCACAGTGACTTGATGCTCATTAAGTATACTTCCTCCATCCCAGCTCTACCTGCTGGTCGGGTCCAGTACACCATTATACATTTCTGAAACTTGGGCACATCAGTGTACTTTTGTGGTGTTCCAACACATGTCTGTCTTAATGCTTTGACACCTATTTTCCTCAGCACTTAGAGTACTAAAAACATTCAAACACCGCTGGTGTCTAACACCAGTTTTTTTGTTTTGTTTTTTGTTTTCTCTTTACCAGTGTCTCAGTGCTTTTGTGGTGTTCTCTGTGAAGACGCTGTCTCTTTGTATATGTGGACAGTTGTAGCACATTGGGCACTCCAAGCATACAAATAATAATAATAATTATTATTATTAATATGCTGTCGTAAACTAGTTAAACTGTTACCTTTTTTCATCTCAGAAGGGCTGTATTTTGTAGGTGGATCCTTTTGTATAGTCTGCTTATTATTCTAAACTTGTGAAGCACTTTGGGGTCTTCTGGGATGAAGAACACTAGCTATAGTGTATATATAAGACATTACATCCCCCAGCTGTTGCTGTTAGGTCATGTTAACTTCCACTATGTGAAATTGCCTCACAGATCCCCACTTGCCTGACAAATCCCAGAGCTATTAAAAACCAATTTGCCTAGAAGGGGACACTATGCCTTGATGCATGCACACAGAAACAGAGAGAGTTTTAAAAGTGTACAACCCTAACTCCATTTGTTCCTGGCTTTTTTTTTTCAACTAGATTGATGGATCTCTGATCCTTTGTTCATAACTTCTTAATGTGAACTGGGTTTAGATATTGAAGATATCCTAACCACTTAATTATTTTGAGTAACCAGTTGGATTACTTGTTTTTACTCTTGCCTCATTTCCATCATATAGAGAGCCTTAATTGTGCTTTCCACATAAAGTTTAAGAGTTGATTAGGAAACAAAATTTCTTATACTTCAATTTACAGGTGAGGGGGTTTTGATACTTTTGAATATAAATAGGCTTCTGAATTGTATGGATTTTGTCTTTCAGCTAACCTTATAGACAGCTACATGGAACAGATGAAGCACATTCATGCACAGCTGAACTTAGAATCCCTAAGGCCTGGAAAAACAGCACAGAAAAAAAAGGTAACTGTAAAATCTACAAGGCGGACACAAAAAATTGTATCTGCTGTAGAAGATTTTTTTTTTCAGATATTTGATATTCTTTCTTGGAAGTGAGAGTGCATTTGGTTAGAGTATTGCCCAATTATTATGTTTTAATTAAATAATTAAATCTTTCTGTAGAGAGAAACAATTCAGACAGGGTCTCTGTTCCGCTAATCAGCAGTCCAGCTAATTTAATCTGCTTGGACTCTTCACCCTTTTGGAAGGGAATTATGAAGGGGAGGGTTGAACATGATTCTAGAAATATATGGAGCCACAATACTGTAAATACTGTGGATGAGTATCCTATTTGTATGTTTGCAACGTTCTAACATCCCAATGATTTCCATACTGTTAATGTTTAATTACAGGGCATTGGTTTTTTGGAAAGAGGATTGCAGTTAGGGTTTATTATTTAAATACAAAGATAACTAATAGTGCATATAGAAGCGCCTACAGCAACTTTTGATTGCATGTTATCTGTATTTTGTTAAAATGGGAAGAAACGTGTTACAAATGTCACTTATAAAAATGACTTGCATATTTCCTTCTATTTCATCCTCCCCTTCTCTCGTTCTCTCACATGGCCTCTTTGAGAGGCCTTTTACTTCATCACTTAGAGCCCCAGCCAGCATACATAAAGGGATTTAAAAACAAGTGTTACGTGTGTCACCTTACAGAGTTGAAGCATGCCCCCTATTTTATATCTCTGTTCTTTTATGCTTGATAGAACAGAAATAGATTTCTGTGGTGGATGAGCTTACTGAAATATCACTTTTCAGAAATGGTTAACATTCTACAAGTAAAGGTTCTGTGTAGGATGACCAGATAGGAAGTGTAAAAAATCGAGACGGAGATGGGAGGTAATAGATGCCTATGTAAGAAAAAGCCCCCAAAATCAGGACTGTCCCTATAAAATTAGGATATCTGGTCACTCTAGTTCTGTGGCATAAGTGGAGAGTTTGGGTATTACAATATAGCCATTAAGACAAACATGCTGCCTAAATAAAATGGATTCTGTTTTCAAATTGACACTCTTGAAACATATTTGTCCAAACAGGAGGATAATCTTATAAGGGAACTAAGGGTTGTTCTGCAGCTCCTAAGAAACTGCCTCTTTCGAAATGAAGAGTGCAAAGTAAGTAGTCATACTATTTGTATTATAATATTACCACATATGGCTAGTTTGGGATCTAAGAATAAAGACTACAGATATGTTCAATTTTAAACATTGTTCAGGTTGATCAGACCTCATCTTAATACTAATGGGTAGAATGCCTCATTGTTTCCTGCAGCAGAGAACATTACATGCATACATCAGACCTTTTAACTGACACTGAAACTTCAGCTCCAAGCAACTGAATACAAACTTCCGCCAACAGAGGTGGAATGGGATGCTATGCTAAAAATCTGTAGCTGGTGGCCAAAATATTGGGTAGGGGACAATGGATTCCAGAGACCTGCTCCAATAAACTTTCTTTTCTGTTTCCTACCCATTTCTTACTTCCCCCTGCTAGAAGACAAAATTTCCAAAGTGAAAAATGTAACACTTATTGGAAGGATGGGGGTGAGGAAAAACATAGGAAAGAGTTCTACGAGATGTGTCCCCCTATTGGTGCTCCACTACCAGCCTGCCTGCCTCCCCTCTGCTTTGGAGAGAAGGAACTGGGGAGCAGTTGGACCGTACAGTGCTATATATAGCTGCCGCTCACAGCACAAGACAGGGAGGTGTGCATGATCCAATGGGCACTGCTACCAAAGATCTCCAATCACAGGGATGGGGATGCTTGTCGCACCTACAGTGGACCATCCATAGGGACACACTTCTCGAGGAACCTCCGTTATTGCACAGATGACTTTTTTTTTTTTTTTTTTTTTTTTACTGCTTATGACTGAAGTTCTCTGAATGTATTCTCTGCAGAACTACAGGATCTCTGCAGCTCCTCCTTCCTTTGCTGCTTTTTCCAGAGTTTTAGTAACTAATTTAGTTGAGGTAGAGGAGAACAGTATGTGTAGGAGGGTGAGGCCTTGTAAAATCACAGTTGGAATTTTAGAACATTTTCAGTTTCATGTACATGCTCCCTAGTAATTAAAATTAAAAGTTCTGTTATTTGGCTCTGTACCAACCGGAAAGCTCTACAAACAGCATTTCTAATCTTCATAGAAAGTCCAGTTGGCATGGAATTGGCAGGCTCCCTACCTGGCTCCACGCGGCTCCCCGCAAGCAGCGATCTGTCCCTTCTGTTCCGAGGTGGAGGCGCAGTTAGGCGGCTCTGAACACATCCTCTGCGCACAGGCGCTGCCTCTGTAGCTCTCATTCACAGCTGTTCGCGTCCAATGGCAACTGCAGAGCAAGCGCTCAGAGGAGGGGGGCAGCGCATCGCTGCCTAGCCGCACCTCCGCCTCGGAACAGCAGGGACAGGTCTCCACTTGCGGGCAGCCACCTGTTGTCAGATGCTACCGGTGTGGTGCTCTGCTCTGTTCAATGTTGATATCACTCGGCTGCGTGCGTGTGTTCCCTCTTGTGTGCTGCCCCAGCTCTGCAGATAGCTGACACAGCAGACCCGAAGAGAACCCCCAGTGACCACAGAGTCTAGTAAGGTACGAAGGCATGTCGGCCAGGTTTATTGCCATATGAACACAATGGCAGTTCTCTGTAGATTTCTTAGTCTAATTCAGGGCATATTATGAGAAAGTGCCTCTTGGCAATGGACTCGGCTCAGTCAGTGGCGGGACTTTCCACTGCCCCCTCAGCCGGACAAAGACACCGCCCCAGGGATACATTTTTATACACAGGTACAAACAAGTTACACATCACTCCTGACGTATTGAGGTGCAACCCCTCTACGTAGCAAGGTACAACCCCTCTACGTAGTAAGGTGCCGCCTCTCACCTTGTACATGTTGGTTCGAACAAAACAACTTTATCCATCATATTACCCTTTTGTCCCTGTCATTGGGATGGGTCAGTCTGTTCCTTGTTATCTGTGTGGAGTGTACAAGTATGCAAATGTTCTGATATCTGATGTTCAGTACCTTTTAGGTACGTATCTTCTTGCGGCATCAGCCCTTTCCTTGCCAGCTTCTGTGAGCAGGGCCTGCCTCTGGCTCACAGCTTAACTTTGCTTTATGTTAGCAAAGTCTTGATCATTACTTTAGTTCAGGCCTTAGGCCTCATACCAGGCCTCTGATACCAAGGTTTATATCTCAGGGCCTCCTTTTACTACATTCTCCCACTTTTTGTCTTTTTATGGGGAGGATGTTTACCCATCGTCCCGGAAAAGCATAATGCATGGACTAAAGATAACCCAGTGGGCTAAACACTATTATGTGGTTACCTTATTTTACCATCCATACACTCATGCCCCATCTCCCCCCCATTATTGCTGTACTATTGTATGATCATTGTACTGCTGTATTATTGCTGTGCAACATGTACAATGTGTATAACCATCTTTTTAGTCTGCACATTCCCTCGTACGACTGTTAAGCAGATTTTATTATCCAATTATTTTTTAGTCCCTTATGGTGGGCCTGGGAATGTGAGGCCCGGGACCATGACTGAGCAATGTAATATTATGATTGAGCCTTAGAGGCACTTCCAAATAATTAATATATATGAATTATATGGATATGGCATAGATATTTGTAGTGTATATGGGCATATATGTGTAGTATGTATGTGTACCTATGACACCACCTTATATCCAAGCATAACCATGTTTTTCCAGTCTGCTGGTGTACTCTGGCACTTTTACTTTGGTGACACAGATAGAAACACACTCCTATTAGGGCAATTCCAGTTATTTGTCTCATCATTAGTAGTAGGCTGAGTGTTTTAAAATATTGGGATAGGGATTGTGATAGTGTGTCCCACAGTGTTATGTATATGAGAAATAAAACAGAAATTTCGAGTAGTGACACTACCACTGAGACCTTTATATATAAATATATTGTAATTAGTTACTACACAGTACTGTCCATTCATATTATAGGTTACCCTTGCTGCTGGTTGTCACTCTTTGGTCAGCTTTACTGGGCAGGAAACAGAAGTGAGTAGCTTCTCTGTTCCATTGCTTGATGTAGATCCAATTGTTTCTTATGGATGCTGTCTTCCAGATAACCTATTGAACAGACAGTAACCAATTTATCAAATATTGCTGTGTCAGGATTTAATATTGGTACCCTGACACTGAACAAGATTGTTTTGAATAACATGTGCCTCAGTTAGGATGCAGTGTCACTGACCCAAATTATGACTCGTACTAACAGGCAATTGGTTTACCCAATTTGTAGTTATTATGTAACATAGTTTCTTTACCAAGTTGTTTTTTGGCCTTCATGTTGTTTGCTGCCATTCATTTGTTGATTTTTACCTGTATGTTGGTTAAACAATTTAGCAAGATTATACACATTGTACATGTTGCACAGCAATAATACAGCAGTACATTGATAATACAATAGTACAGCAATAATACAGTTGTTTTTACACAGTAACCAAGTTGAAATTAAATGACAGTTTTCCTGGTCCAGCTAGTGGTTTTTAGCTGATTTGTTAACTTAATTGTCCATATATGGTAGATAGAGGTGTATTTGACCAGTCTCTTATTTATAAAACACTTCATTTTTCTTTTCTTGATGCTTGGAATTTTTTTCACTGTATATTGAGTCTTCAGGGTGTGATATTTTCTGGTGTTTGGTCTGTGGGATGCAACTTAAACAGCTTTTGTTAGTTAACAGTAAAGTTTTTGTTTGTTTGTTTGTTGGTTTTCAGTAACCCAAACTTAATACACAGTTTTAAAGTTTGTTTACAATGTAATAAGAACTATGTAATAGGGACCGTGTCTTTTACAACACAACCTATACTTTTACAATTCTTCTATAGACATTCATTTTCATTTGGAGTGCATTACAAATATTTCATACTAAATGTAATGCTTAACGACTAAAATAAATGCTCGTAATCTTCCATGAGAAGGTGTATTGTTTTCCCTTGCTGAACACTTTGTTTCAGCAAAAGAGTTAATAACATAATTTTAACCAACTTTTTAGAGTTAATTTGCTTGTGATACCAACTTCAGTCTTGTTAACTGTTTAGAAGCACAAACCTTAACAACCATTGCTTCCCATTAACATAACATAACAAAAGAAAAGCATATAAAATTAAACTAACTATAAAATTAAACCAAAATAAATTTTAAATACAGATACATGCAAATACTTTGAGGGTATTTGAGGGTATACTTTTATGATGCTTTGCTATGTTTGGAAGCCAAAGGTGGAAACCTGTTGAAATTGTTTGGTTAGCTTTATGCATAAATTGTTATTTTAAAACATTTTGGTTATGACATTCTTATAACTATAGCCCAAACAAGAAATTGACATTTCGTTAATATTATTTTTACCTTAATGTTGAGGTTTCCCCTTACATTTTTTCTTTGAATAGCAATTAAAAAAAAAAGTTAAAAAAACCCAAAACTGTGATTGATAAAAGAGAATTCTTTTTGTTTGCAATTGCATTATTTGTTGAGGCAGAAATATATGTACATATATTTGTAACTGAAACCTTTTTGAACTTTGCACAACAAAATGGTGTTAATAATACTATGATTATACCCCAACCATGATTTTAAAATAGTGTGGTACCACATATACTTTTTTAAAAAATAAAAAAGGGTATAAAATTGACTTTTGTTGCAACAAAAAAAATAAAAATAATTTTTAAAAAATAGTCATGTGATACACACAACATAGACACAACACACACACGACATACAGGACAAACTTACAATTAAAAACAAATGGTGCCAGAATTCTATTCATAACTATACAAAATAACACCACCAAAAATAAAAAGTAAAAGGGGTTAAACATTTGAATAAACAAGTTATTATCTTATTTAAAACTTGTAGCATGAATTTGATAAAAATATATTAATATTTGCCAAATGTACTATATTAATTTGGTAACAAGGAATTTTGCATTACTTTATATTTAACGTTATTTTAAAACTCTGCTATATGGAAATAAGAAAAGCCCATGTTTCAAATATTAGTTAGTGGTTAGGATTAGAAGCAGAGAGTGCATTTCTGTTGCTTGGCAACCATATCTTCAAGAAAGTTAGGAATAATTCCTGCTGTTGCATTCCTGAAGGGTTAAAATAATTAATTTACTGGATTTATTTAAAGTAAAGGTTTTACCTTGTTTTCTTTTTGTTTTGTTCTGTTTTCAATTGCTTTATTTTTCTGGAGGTTTCTGTAAAAACTATAACTTTTAACTCTTAAAACAAAGAGAGAGCAGAAGTGAGGAGAGGAGGGGGAAAGGAGGGTGTGAAGAACAACCTAGGAAGGTAGCAAGACCTGAGCCAAGAGAGATTAACTCCATCAAGGTATTTGAAAGTACAGGCAGCAGCAGCAAGTTTAGCAAACTGGGAAAACATATAAAGGACAAAACTTAACTAGTATGTAAAAATATTTGAGAAAGAAGGTTCTATTTTTAGATATGAGCATGGAGTGTGGTTCCGTGGGTCAAAGCAATTGGGAACCTGCACAGTTGGGAATTGCGCCCCTGGTTTTTATCCTGGCTCTGAGAGGAGATTGGGGGTAGTTACCTGCTCTTGTAAAACCTGAATTTGTTCCCCCAGTGTCTGTTGCTTTTGTTTGCATGCCAAATGGATAGTGGGAGTGCCCTTTTTTGCTGCAGTTAACTGTTTCTGGGCAGCTCCATGTGTTAATGCATCAATTCTAGGTGTTAACCTGCTTAATTTCAGTTTTTTACTTTGAAATTCTTTTTTATTCACTCCCCTGCGATCAAGTTGCAGCTCCTGTCTCCTAATGTGCTCTGTGAACTGTTCCATTTTTTCCTTCATTTGATTTACCAATTCAATGACAGTATTGTTTGCTACTCTTTCCTTCTGTGCACTTACTTGTCCCGTTCTGACAGGCACCAGTCTAGGTTCCGGTTTAAGTTTAACTGGAACCTGGCTTTTATCATAAGGTGATGGTTGCAATGCAGTGGACCCAGTTTCATCTTTTACTTTTACTAGGACCACCTTTTTCCACTTCTATCCCCATTCTTCAGGCACTGTAACAGCACTTGAAGTGCGTTGAACACCAGAGGACGGCACTTTTTGCTTCTGCAGGTTTTCTACAGCTGTCTCCAATTTTTTATTTTCCTGCTTTACTTGCTAAAGCATATCATGAGTCTGGACTGCCTGTTGCCCTGCTAAAAGAGCTTGGGCTTTCCAGTGCTCAACTGCCCGGGTTGCCTCTTCTACTTCTCCTGTTTTTTCTTTACTTGTTTGGCCAGCATGCTGTCTAAGCCATCTCACTGCCATAGACATTAGTTGCAAAATTCTTGCTTTTTTACTTTTATTACTATTTCTCAGAGCCTCGGTTTCTACCATTGCTCTACATATGCCAGTCCATGTTTCCCCACTCTCTTTTTTAAATTTATATGGACCCCCTTTACTGGCAATCCATCAGGTCCAAGAGTTATCAAACTCCTTGGGGATCATAAGGGAGGAGATCAGGGGGTTCCCTAGCTCGAGGTTTTCTGCCATGTTAGATTGTGATTCTTACATGGGCAGGTTCGCTTACTCACCAGATCAGTGGTTGGGGTCACCAGTGTTGTCAGATGCTACCAATGTGGTGCTCTGCTCTGTTCAATGTTGATATCACTCGGCTGCGTGCGTGTGTTCCCTCTTGTGTGCTGCCCCAGCTCTGCAGATAGCTGACACAGCAGACTCGAAGAGAACTCCCAATGACCACAGAGTCTAGTAAGGTACGAAGGCACGTCGGCCAGGTTTATTGCCGTATGGACACAATGGCAGTTCCCTGTAGATTTCTTAGTCTAATTCAGGGCATACTATGAGAAAGTGCCTCTTGGCAATGGACTCGGCTCAGTCAGTGGCGGGACTTTCCACTGCCCCCTCAGCCGGACAGAGACACCGCCCCAAGGATACATTTTTATACACAGGTACAAACAAGTTACACGTCACTCCTAACGTAGTGAGGTGCAACCCCTCTACGTAGCAAGGTACAACCCCTCTACGTAGTAAGGTGCCGCCTCTCACCTTGTACATGTTGGTTTGAACAAAACAACTCTATCCATCATATTACCCTTTTGTCCCTGTCATTGGGATGGGTCAGTCTGTTCCTTGTTATCTGTGTGGAATGTGCAAGTATGTGAATGTTCTGATATCTGGTGTTCAGTACTTTTTAGGAACGTATCTTCTTGCAGCATCAGCCCTTTCCTTGCCAGCTTCTGTGAGCAGGGCCTGCCTCTGGCTCACAGCTTAACTTTGCTTTATGTTAGCAAAGTCTTGATCATTACTTTAGTTCAGGCCTTAGGCCTCATACCAGGCCTCTGATACCAAGGTTTATATCTCAGGGCCTCCTCTTACTACACCGCCCAAGGTGAGTGCCTCCCTGGTCTGGCACCCAGAGCCCCCTCCTGCGCACCGAGCCCCACCCCACACCCAAACTCCCTCCCAGAGCCTGCACTCCACACCCCCTCCCGCAACCCAGCCCCACATCCCCTCCTGCACCCAAACTCCCTCCCTCTTAGTTAACTGGAAATTTTCACTTACTGGCACTCCCCATTTCCCCAACATGCCGGATAAACAAGCTTTTACTGTATTTAGTTGCTGGTAAATAACCTTCAGTTTATACAGTATGAGGATGAAAGAAAAAAAAAATCAGTGCACATCTATGAGAATTTAGTAACGAGTCAATGGAGTCTATTCCCGTATCAAGAAAATAGCAAAAAGTATTAGTGCATGTAAATAAAGACAATCTTATGGAGTCCAGATGGAACCAGCTCACTCAAGTCTGTGTTGACCTGAATTTAAATGTGCTTGAGGCAGCTTGTGGAGACAACATTCCAGTATTGAAATAAGACTATCTTCTGCCTCTATTACCATTTAAAGCAACCAAGTAAATTTGAACTAAAGGAATCTAAAGTACATTAAAGGGACCCTTCAAAGTAAAAAGATTTTTTAGAAGAACTCCATAGGATGTTAAAATTTTTAATTTCCTTTGTTTGCTTTCAATATTACACAAAATACTTCAAAACAATATTCATTATTGTACTGTACATTCCTCCTCATTCCTTGCTGTTAGGTGGCAGCACTCGAGGCTCATCTTGTCCCTGTCCTCCACTCTCTGTGGCCATGGTTTATAATGGATGACTCCTTAATGCAAATCGCTCTTCATTTGCTTTGTGTCTACACTGCAAATTATCCCACAGGTAAGAGACTCAAGTTTTGGTATAGTATGTCAAAACATTGTATCCAGAATAATTTCTATGTAAAGAGAAAAAAAGAGGCAAAAGAATGACTACTTCTAGTGCTCTTTATAAACAAGTATATAAAAAAAAAGGATGAAACGTGGCCTCATCAAAGTGGATGGGAGTTTTATCATTGCCTCTATAAGAGTCAAGAGTGTGCCTCAGGTCCCTGTTCCGAAGAGCATATTCTTTAAATCTGAAAGTCTCTTCATGTCTTTGGTGGTGGGGGAAAGGTTGAGTTTTAAAAGATCCTATATTAAATAGGTATTAAATTCCAGGCGAGCGTCAATGCTATTAAAATCCCCATAGACCCACACATTGTAATATATTCTGTGGAAATACCACCTTCAGGAATTACATGGTAGAGAAAAGTAAAACAATACTTCCTTTATTAAGAACACTTGTGGATGAGCCATTATTAAGAGGGCTGCATTCCTGCAAGAAAGTGGAATGTGGCATTATAAATCATAAATTCATAGAATTTAAGGCCTCAAGGGAGTATTAGATCTTCTAGTCTGACTTGTATATTGCAAGCTGTTAAATTTCACCCATTTATCCCTGTATTGAGACCACTAACTTGTGTTTGACTGAAGCATAACTTGTTTTCCAAAAAGGCATCCGGTATTGATCTGAAGGCATCAAGAAATGGAGAATCCATCACTTCCCTTGGTAGTGTGTTTCAGTGGCTAATCACCCCAACTATTAAATTCAAATTAGAAATAAGTCTTATCTAGCTTCCAGCTATTGGTTCTTGTTATGACTTTCTCTGCTAGATTAAAGATCCCTTCATATCCAGTATTTTCTCCCGATGAAGGTACTTATACATTGTGACCAAGTCACCTCTCAATCTTGTGATATGTTATCATAGCAATAGCAAGTACCTTTGTAAACACTTGATAAGCATTGTTTTAGAGGCATCTGTGTTTTTATTGTGCTTCCAACAACCTCTGTCATTATTCTCTTTCCATAATAAGTGTACCTCAGCATTCAGAGCATCAAGGTTAAATACAATGAAACAAACTTACGATTATCTGTTAATTGTGATCTGCTATCAGCCAATCAAATTTCTGTTCCAGTAAGATTTCCTGTCTTCTCCATATTAACTCACTGTGCAGTGCTGTTACCAGGTTCCCTAGTAAATAGAGAGGAATAAAACCCTCTCAAGGTGAGTCAGCTTCAAGCCTGCTCTTCTTTCAGGTAGGAGTCATTTGGCAGAGGTCATCCAAGGAGCTTCTGCTTCCGTCGACCCTTTCTCAGTAGCTAAGGAGTGAAAATCTGCTGTCTTCTTTGCACCACCCTCAGCTGAACTTGGTTTCTCCCTTTTAAGCTCTTCCATCCATTTTTGACATCTCTCACAAGTATGATGGGGTGGGGCAACCTGAGTCCATATTAGCTCATTAACCCTGTGTTACCCAATGTGTGATTTGTATACCCCATCACAAATTCTCTGAAATTTCCCTTGGGGTTGTCTACACAAAGGAGTTGCACCTGTGTAATTTAAATTGGTTTAAGCCAGTGCAAATACCCATGTGGACGTTCTTATATCAGGTTAAAATTGGTTATATCAGATTAGCTTGTGCCTAATATATCAATGCAGACTGAATCAAAGTAGGCCAGGTTTAGAGTGTCAACACGCACAAACTAAATACACCTTAGTTGAATGGTGAAAATTAACGTGTGGACCGTGCTTTAATGTATTTCCAGTAATGGACCTGTTCAACTGAATTATCTGTTGTATTCAGCCTACTGAGGAGAGGAATGGTCAGAAGCAAAAGACATATCAAGTTTAGGAACTTCCAATAATGAAAAACATTTGTTAAAATGAAGGTTTATATAGTAAAAAATGTATGGTTTACTTGCTCATTTTTATTTTTATTTTAGAATTTAACTTAGCATATACATGCAAGAATTATCTGAAAGGTGTTTTTTTTAGTAGTAGTGAAGGACTTAATATATTAACTTATATTGGAACAGCTTCATGGTGTGGCCCTGATCCTGTACCATGTGGACAGACTGCTGTATTTGCATGGAGTTCCATTGATTTCAGTAGGGATCTGCCCATACATTACAACTTACAGCGTAAGACCTACATCAGCCAAAAACACAGGCAGTTGTTAAGAAACTTCAGTGAACTTTCAAGAGTTACCTATATTGGTGAAACAACTGGAATACTGTGTGTGTTTTATCCACATTTAAAAAGGATGTTGAAAAACTTGAGGCTGAAAAAGAGCCACAACAATTATTTGAGGGCTGGAGAAAATGCGTTATAGTAAGAGACTTAAAGAGCTCAATCTGTTTAATTTATCAAAAAGAAGACAAAGGTGACTTGATCATAGTGTAGAATCTAGCAGAGAACCATGCTGGAAACTGAAGCTGGACAAATTCCTAGAATTCTTAAAAATAGGGCATACATTTTTAACAGTAACAGTGACTAACTAATAGAACAAACTATCAAAAGAAGTGGTTAATCCTCCTGACCCCTTCAAATCAAGACTGGATGCTTTCTGGAAGTTTATGCGTTAACCAAACACATTAATGGTGTCAGTGCAGAGACAACTGGGTGAACTTTACTGGTCTGTGAAATGTAGGAGGCAAGACTAGATGATTTAATGGTCCCTTCTGGCCTTAAACTGTTTGAATCTAGGTTAGAAGGAAGTTTCCATTTTTTTATTTTGCTGTACTTTGCCTATAAGGGGATGTGGTTTCAGTTTAATCATGTTCTTTCTTACTATTCAGGCTAGCTGCAAGCTGAGCCAACCCACTCACCTTGTCAGTTGATTAAACCACTTCCGTTAGCATCCTTGGAGTAAAGCATTGTTTGGTGATGTTCATCTATAAGCAACAGCTAGAGATGAACTACTTTGTTTTTGGTATTGTGGGGGTCCAGCTTGGTTGTGTATGTGTGTGCTGGCTGCTACTGCAATATAAAAGTTAAATACATGTAAGGTAGGGAGAAGGGGGGGTATTTGTAATGCAGAAAATATTTTGGGGGAGGGGTGTGTGGAGGAAAATTGAACCTGACCTTGCTGTTTAGCTGCATAGAGTAATGTGGCTCACACAGTCCAGCTTGCATGAAATGAAGGCTTTCAGAGCATTAGGTTTCTATTTCTAAAGAATAGTATTTCAGGAATCACTTTAAACATTCAAGGCAGTTCTGCTAATTTTTCCTGTGAGCAGTAACTGTGCACATTACCTTAGATGTAGAAACTGTGGGAAAAAAGGCCCTGATTTTTGTGATGTTCCTCTCAACTATAGCATGAGATTAGTTTAACAATTGCACCACGAAGGCCCTTATTTCTGCAAATTGTTCCTTTCAGGTAGGTCTGTGGACTTTTTTGGAACTTCACACAGAATAGCTTTCAGGATTGGGGTCCATCTTTGTATTCCAGAAAAATAAAATGGTTACTGATATGGCAGACAGAGGCCAGTTTATTACCACAAAGATACCTTGTATTTCACACATTGCATTTATATTATATTTTATAATCCAGAAATAGCTAACTTTGAGGTTAATTTTATACCTTTCTTTTCTTTTTTGAGGTTATAGTAGTTTTCCTCGCACCATTGTGGGAAGTGTAATAATGACATTGAGTCCAGACTGAGTATATGATGATAATTATTTAATAACAGCCATTCTATTAAGGTTTTGATATAAATAACTGAAAATAAAAAATAAATTCACTGAATAGCATAAATATTGCTATTTGTCATTGAATAAACGTAAAGGTAATTATTGACTTGATTGTTGGAGAATTACTTTTCCCCGTAAATTCAACCAAATGTAACCATATATTTAAAAACATTTTTTTCCCAAATGTTGAGTAGTTTTTTTTAGATGAGGCTCCCTGTTGCTGCTGTTTACCAAGTTTTATAAAACAATATGTTTTTGGAAGATAATGTGTTTTCCCATAATTTGCAATAGAACTACTAAATGCATCTCACCAGAATATCAGAATATTCTTTAATTAAAATATTTTTTTTTCCAACAGAATTAGCAACAATTGTACCAGTGGTCCACTGGTAAATTACAATTGGTGTAATATATTTAATTTGTTCACACAGTTGTTTCCAATTATTTTTTAGGGTGATACCTCTAAATTGTACATGAAATTCCTTTGTATCACACAGTCATCTTTTCTCTTGTCTTTTCTATTTTAGCCTTACTGATGTAAAGTAGTGCTGATAAGTAACATGTAATAATTTTCTTTTGTACCACAAGGTGCTATTCATTTTTTCCCTGTGACACTTTTTCATTTCTTCAGTAAAGGCAGAAGTTCTTCACTGTAAAACTTAAGATAGTTGTCATTCACTTATCTATAATAAACAGTGTTCCTGTTACGTATTCTTCGATTTTGTTAATATAGCAAATTTTAGGAATTGTATTTTCCTTTATCTGTTAATAATGTCAGTGACAGATGAACCCCTGCTTTCCCCCAATATTTGATAAAGTCCACCTTTGCTAAACTAGGATTAAAATCCTTATATTCATATATTGGCTGAAGAGACGATTGAGGCATTTAATTTCTTTGACATGGAATCTCATATTTTAGATGTATAATATAAAGTGGAAAAAAGACTTTACAGGAGCATCCAGAAGTCCCAAGTAATATCAGATTTCCTTTGTGCTGGGAGCTTTATAAACACAGTGAAAGACAAGGCTCTGCCTGGAAAAACTTATTATCTAAATAGATCAGACAGACAGAGGGACAGAGGTGAAATGTCTTGCCCAAAGTCACATAGCAGGTTAGCAGCAGATCTGGGATTAAAACCCAAGTCCTCTGACTCCCAGCCGCTTGCTCTATAGTCTAGCTGATGCTGTCTTTCTATAGATATAGTGTATGCTGATTTCCCCCATCCAGCCTGATCACTTCTTAATTTTGTAATAGTGAGGCAGTCTCATGTAAATATTAATGATAACAATGTTTCATTCTTTAAGGCTGTGGTTCTCTTTGCTGGGCAAGCAGTGGACTGTCTCCATTTCAGACTGCACAGAGAAGCGCAAGCAGCAACTCACTAATACACAGCATTATCAAGTTAGCTTCCCGAACACTAACTGAGAACAGCGCAATTCAGCGTATGGTCTTTACTCTTCTTTCCAACCTTGCTATTTCTCATGACTGCAAAGGTGTTATTCAAAAGGTAAGGTGGCAACATTATTTATTTCTATATTTTTTGAGCACTTAAAGAGTTGCAAGGTGCATCACAAAACTAAGACAAGACACGTTCTTGGCTCTTGAAGGCAAAAAATCTAAAGCCCAATCCAGCAACACTTGCCGATATGAGTTACTTTGTGTATGTGCAGAATCCCAAAAATGTGAATGGGACATGTTTAAATATTTGCAGAATCAGGTTCCTACACTCAACATGACCTAAATAAGAGAGACCTGTGAAAGTCTCTTATGAGAGACACAAAGTGGGTGAGGTAATATCTTTTATTGGATCAACTTCTGGTGGTGAAGGGGACAAGCTTTGTAGCATCATAGAGGTCTTCCTCAGGTCTGAAGATGGTAACCAGAGTGTCACAGCTAAATACAAGGTGGGACAGATTGTTAAACATAAGGGGTTCATACGTGTTGTAGGAGACCACTTAAAAATGAAGTGGGCACTTAACACCTCTGCAGTCTTAGGGCAAAGGAGGGTTTATAGGCAGCAGTGTGTTCCAAATTGTAGTTTGTGAGCCATAAAACCAGCTTCTGTTAAGTTCCTGATTTTTAGTGTCCAGCAGTGATGAGGGATGTTGCTGTATAGGAAGGTGGCATCCATGATGGCAAGGATGGTGTCTGAGGAAGGTTGTTGATGTTAGAGAGTTTCTAGAGGAAGTCAGATGTATCCTGGAGGAAACTGTCTCTTTCTGTTGGTGAGTGATTTGAGGGTGATTTCTAGGAGTCCTGATATTCATTTCAATAAGAGTGCTGCTGATATTCATTCAGTGAGAAGGGTCTGCCTGGGTTCCCTTGTTTGTGTCTTGAGAAGCATGTGGAAGATCCCTGGGGTGATTTTTGTAGGGGAGGAGGCTGTAGAGTTTATCTTTGAGTTGTTTAGGGAAGGATTTCATGATATCCTTAAATTATTGTGGTGTGGGTTCTTTATCGTAGGTGAGATCCAAGAGTTGCCAGCTGACCTCATTAATGTAGTCATCATAACTGCATACCCTTTGTCTGATGGTTTGATCACTATCTGGTGTTTGGATTTCAGGGACTGTATAGCTGTCCTCTTGATGGTAGAGAGATTATGGTGGATGTCATTTTTGTTAAAGATTTCACAGTTGATTATTTTTCCTGAAGCAATCAATATAATGATGATCAAGTGTGTGTTTTTGTCTGCTGAGGGGAGGTGTCCCGTCATGATATTTTTTTCTTGTAACAGAGAGAGGAGACATGGTTGTTGTGAGTGAATTATTTGAGGCAGAGTTAGTGAAAGAATTCTTCTAGTTCCACATGTTAGTATGGTATCAGGTTCTGTGGTGAGGCAGAAGTTCAATCCCTTAGAGAGTAAAGATAATTCATTTCATGTTAGGGGGAGTTCTGATCGGTTGATGTTGTTGAGGTGTCATTTGTTGTCAGTGTTATGGGTCCTGGTGTTGTGGTTCCTACCAGAAGGGTCAATCTGTTGGTTGTGGAGTTGCTGAAATTGGTTAAAGTGTGTGTGTATGTGTGTGTGTTTTGAATGGCTGTCATTAGGGGTTTTTTTCGGGGGGGGTGGGAGTGTTATAGTTGTTTTAGGTTTCCTACAGTACCACCATGATTTTTTTTAGGAATATAAGAATGACTTTACTGGATCAGACCAAGTCCATCTAGCCCAGTATCCTGTCTTCCAACAGCAGTTGGTGCAAGATGCTTCAGACTGAGTGAACAGAACAGGTCAATTTATCAAGTCATCCATCCGCTGTCATCCAGTCCCAACTTCTTGCGGTCAAAGGTTTAGTGCAGAGATCCCCAAACTTTTTACTTTATGTCCCCTTGCAACTCCTGGTGCGGGGAGTGAGGCCCCAGCTCTGTGAGGTGGGGACGCAGACAAGGGTAAAGGGGCCAAGGCTGGGGCCACAGCTGTAGGTGGGCACGGAGCCTGGACGCAGAGCCGAGAGCCCAGACAGAGGCCAGCAGCAGCGGAGCCCCAGCTGTGCCCCCACCAGCATTCCTCAGTGCCCCCTAGAGGGGTGCGCCCCATGATTGGGGACCTCGTTTAGGTCAATCAGTGGCTCTGGGTGTCCCTATCTTCCATTAACTTACCTAATTCCTTTTTAAATCCAGTTTTACTTGTGGCCTTCACTACATCCCCTGACAATGAGTTCCACAGGCTGACTGCATTATGTGGAGAAGTATTTCCTTATGTTTGTTTTAAGCCGGCTGCTTATTAATTTGAGTGACCCCTGGTTCTTGTGT
Organism: Gopherus flavomarginatus; assembly: GCF_025201925.1. Classification (NCBI taxonomy): domain Eukaryota; kingdom Metazoa; phylum Chordata; order Testudines; family Testudinidae; genus Gopherus; species Gopherus flavomarginatus. The sequence continues at coordinate 200,910,815 of NC_066618.1, forward strand.
GATGTGAAGGGGTAAATAACACTTCCTTATTAACCTTCTCTACACCATTCATGATTTTATAGACCTTATTATATCCTCCCTCAGCAGTCTCTTTTTCTGTCTGAGAAGTCCCTGTCTGTTTAATCTCTGATATTGAATCTGTTCCATACCCTTAATCATTTTTGTTGCCTTTTCTCTGTACTTTTTGCAGTTCTAAGTGTGTGTGTGTGTGTGTGTGTGTGTGTGTGTGTGTGTGTGTGTGTGAGAGAGAGAGAGAGAAATGGGGTGAATAGAAATGCATGCAGAATTCAAGGTGCTGGAGTGCCAGGAATTTATACAGTAGCATTATGATTTTTTTTTCTATCTTCTTATTTATCCCTTTCCTACTGGTTACTAGCATTGTTAACTGTTTTTGACTGCCGCTACACCTTGAGCCGATGTTTTCACAATGACTCCAAGATTTCTTTTTTAAATGGTAACTGCTAATTTTGTATTTAGAGCTGGAATTTTTTTCCAGTGTGCATTACTTTGCATTTGTCAACACTGAATTTCATCTACCATTTTATTACCCAGGCACCCAGTTTTGTGAGATCCCTTTGTAACTTTTTGCAGTCAAGTTTGGGTTTAATATATTGAGTAATTTTGTATCATCTGCAAACTTTGCCACTTAGGAAAAACTATTTCACTAGTAGGGTGCTGAAGCACTGGAATGGGTTACCTAGGGAGGTACTGGAATCTCCATCCTTAGTCGTTTTTAAGGCCCGGTTTGACAAAGTCCGGTCTGGGATGATTTAGTTGGGGTTGGACTAGATGACTTTCTGAGGTCTCTTCCAGCCCTAATCTTCCATTATTCTATGAGTTCACTATTCATTTCTTTTTTCCAGATCATTTATGTTCAACAGCACTGGTCCCAGCTGGGAGACACCATTGTTTACCGCTATCCATTCTGAAAACTGATAATTTATTCCTATCCTTTGTTTCCTGTTTTTTAACGAGTTACTTGTCCGTGGGAGGACCTTCTCTCTTATCCCATGACTCCTTACTTTGTTAAGAGCCTTTGGTGAGGGACCTTGACCAAGGCTCTCTGAAAGTCCAAATACACTGGATCACCCTTGTCCTCATGTTTGACACCTTCAAAAAATTCGAAGAAATTGGCGAGGCATGATTTCCCTTTACCAAAGCCGTGTTGACTCTTCACCAACATATGTTGATCTATGTGTCTGATAATTCTGTTCTTTACTATAGTTTCAACCAATTTGCCTGATACTGCAATTAGGCTTGCCAGCTTGTAATTTCCAGGATCACCTCTGAGCCCATTTTATAAAATGACATCACATTGGCTATCGGCCAGTCATCTGATACAGAGGCTAAATACATAGTTGTTAGTTCTGCAATTTCGTATCTGAGTTCTGTTAGAACTCTTGAGTGAATATTATCTGTAAGTCTGTAAGGTGCCACAAAACTCTTTTGCCACTTTTACAGATCCAGACTAACACGGCTACCCCTCTGATACTTTGTCATTCTGGAACAGTTTCTCAGATTGGTCACCTAAAAAGAATGGCCCTGGTGTGGGAATCTCCCTCATATCCTCTGCAGTGAAGACTGATGCAAAAAATTCATTTAGCTTCTCCACAAAGGCCTTATCTTCCTCGAGTGCTCATTTAGCACCTTAGTGGGCCAGTAGCCCCTTTGATTGTTGGGCAGGATTCCTGCTTCTGATGTACTTCATTTTGCTGTTAGTTTTTGTCTTTTGCTAGTCTTTTTTTGTCCTGTCTAATTATACTTGACTTGCCAGAGTTTATGGTCCCTTCTGCTTTCTAGGATTTGGCTTCCAGTTTTTACAGGAAATCTTTGTCTCTAACCACCTGTTTTGCTGGTTGTATTTTATTTAATGTCTTTGCAGAGTCCTTTCCAAATTAAGATTATATTATTACTGGTGCCCCTTTTTGATTAAGTTGCTGTGTTCTTAATCTCTCCTTTCTCCATGTGCTGTCAATGTACAGTACTGCACTTGAAGCTAATTTTTTGTTTGAAAATAAAATAATTAGTAGAATCTTGTATACAGCTCAGTATATTTAGAAATGAATTATATTGAAATGACTCGTATATCAGTGTTTCTTTTTTGGGAAAGTTTTCCTGTTGGAAGATATCTCTCTAGCCTTTCATTTTGTTTTCTTTTACTGTTAGAGCAGCTGTCTGTCTAGTGATAAGATTTGACTGTGGTTTTCTCTCCAGAGCTTATCCTTTGCTTTGGCTACAAAGGTTCACTAGTTGAATGATTTCTCCCTCCTCCCTACCATCTGAGTGCTCCTGTCACAGATCATGCAGGTCCTACTGGGGTTGAATTACATTCTCTTGTGAGAGAATTAACTGATCACTATTCTACTTCATGTGATCAAAGCCAAGAAGTGTCTATCAACAAGATAAAAGATGTTTTGTTTTGTTTTCTTGATTTAACAGCTACCATAATGTGTTACCACTTCAGATCTGAAAGGAGTGACACTCAGCTACAGACCCTCCTTAGAGTGGAGACCAACAAGCCAGACCCTCTCTCCCATGCAATGATAGAGTAGGGCTTCCATTTGCTCTAGAGCGCCTTAAAGTGGAAGTAGAGTTTTTTGATACCATGACCAATGCCAGGTCAAGCAAATCAAAGAGTCTCTGGGGTATCTCAAGCACTGAGGAAGCTATGTTCAGGAGAATGGAGGTTTCATGGCAGCTGCACAGAAAAGAAGGTCAACAAAGGATGGTTACTGACAATGGGAGGAGTGGGCAAGCTCTGTTACGCTTTGTTTCTAGAACATTGGAGTAGATGATGCACTTTCCTGTAATGGCCAAGAAGTTCATGCCCTTTCACCACACTTTATTTTCTTAAATGCTAATCTAACAGCTTTCTTGAAATGTAAGTAACATGTACATACTGTTTTGATTTTTATGTCTACAGATTGAGAGGGTCATGTGAGCCAATGAACTGAGAATGAGACAGTGTAACTCTTAAAACTGTTTAATCTGACAGATCACCAAGAAAAATGCCAGTAGTCATTGACACGATAAGAAGCACTTAGTTTTGAAACACTTTTTTTTTTTTTTTGCTATCGCAAAATATTGCAGAAAAAATGTTTTGAATAATATGGACGTAGGAGACTAACAGTGGGAACGTGGGGACAGGTACACCGGTACTCTGGCTACATGGAGGGTGTGTGTGAAAGCAATGTTACTTAGCAATGAAATAATACTGTGTATTTTCTCTCTTCTGACAGAGTAACTTCTTACAGAACTTTTTGTCTCTGTCATTGCCAAAAGGAGAAAATAAAAGCCTTAGTACATTGGCTAGCCATTGGCTAAAGCTGCTATTGAATATATCCTTTGGAGAAGATGGACAGCAGATGATCATGAAGCTAAATGGTGGTTTAGACCAGCTGTTGGAGATGAGCAAATACAAACACAAGAGTAGTCACCATATAGTCCTCCTTATTCTGCACAACATCTGCTTTAGTCCAACTAACAAGCCCAAGATACTTGCAAATGGTATATATCCAAATGACATCTAAACTCTCGTATTTTATTGTAATTTTGAGTACTGACAGAAAATCCAGTATATTATTTGCAAAAGCATTTTTTATTAAGTGAAGTGTTCAGTATTCTAACAAAATTTTGGGAAATTAATATATTTCTTCCAGTTTTTGTGGTTTATAAAGAATACTATATCAAATATATCAGACAGCTAAAATTATTTTTATTGGTTCTTCTTCAAGTGCCGATCCCAAAGGGTATCCACTCCGAGTGCACGTGTGCTCCAGGCACGCCAGAACCAGAAATCCTTCAGTAGCAATGTTCAGTGGTTCATGCCTACACCCTTCACCTCGTGCTTTCAGTTGAGGGAATAATGGGTGGCACAGGTCGACCTGCCTCTCCATTTCCTTTTCTACCACTCCTGGTCTGAGATAGAAACCTCTTGTGTCTATAGTCTTTAGTTTGCTCTAAGCTCTAACCTGTGAATACTGTAAATAGTTTAATTATTTTAAAAGATTTAGCATTTAATTTGTTAGTAGTTTTAGCAGGGAGCAGGGGATGTATACCCCCAGTTATTCCTCCAGTGCTTAGGACATTTTTATGTCCAAGGTCCTTGCTTTGTCTCACCTCTGGTCTTACCATTAAGCAGCCCACACAAGAGCTGCCTGTACTTGCTTGGGAATCACACATCCCATCAAAGTGTGAGATCATAAGCTTCTGAGTTAGTTATGAATGCTGTCTTTCAGTTATACAAACCTAGACTATGCATATTTCCTATACCCTCCAGAAATCTGTGCCTCTTAGGTCAAGTCATGCCACTTTTCTTCAGACATACCAGGGGTTCCTAAACTTGGTTCACGGCTTGTTCAGGGTAAGCCCCATGTGGGCCGTGAGATGCTTTGTTTACCTGAGCATCCGCAGGTATGACAGCTCGCAGCTCCCAGTGGCCACGGTTCACCATTCCTGGCCAATGGGACCTGCGGGAAGCAGCATGGGCCTGGCCACCACTTTCCGCAGCTTCCATTGGCTGGGAACGGTGAACCGTGGCCACTGGGAGCTGCGAGCTATCATACCTGCGGACGCTCAGGTAAACAAAGCATCCTGTGGCCCGCCAGGGGCTTACCCTGAACAAGCCGCAAACCAAGTTTGGGAACCCTGAGGTATACTGATCCACTCATGTACTATAGGAATGAGTATGGCATAAATGCTTACTGTAGCGAGATAGAAACTCTCTTTTGTAGTTTGTAGAGGCCAAGACTTCTTAGACAGGATGCTCCACTCTTCCCTAATGAAGTTCCCAGTAGCTTCCAACTGAAGCTGTTCTCAAATTTTTCCAGATCTTTGTTGAATGACTTTGATAAATAATCGTTACTCAACTCCATAGTCTACCCCAGGGGTTGGCAACCAGCACGTGAGCCGATTTTTGATGGCACGCAGCACGGGCTGATCTGCTCAGCCTGCTGACGCTCTGGGGTTCCCGCTGCTGGCCCCTTGCCAGCCAGTGTCCCGCCTCTGGTCTCACTCAGCGCCCGCTGCTGGCTTGGGTGAAGGAACCCCAGGCCGGCAGTAGGCTGAGACCCTGGCTGGCAGGAGCCAGCGGCCGAAACCCCAGAGCGGGGCGGGCTGAGCCACTCAGTCGCTGCTCTGGGGTTCCCACTGCTGGCCCCTTGCCAGCGGGATCCCCCATCGCAGGCCCACTCACCTTGCTTCTGGTTGGAGTTCCAGCGCAGGCCCCCTGCCAGACAGAGTCCAGGCCTCCGGCCCTGCTCAGCCCTACCAGCTCCACTCGCCTCAGCTGCCAATCTGGGGTTCCAGACGGTTAATGACTGATCACTCAGAAGCCTGTGTGCAGCTTAAAGTATCCAAATACATGCCAGACATTGGAAAACTCAGCAAGGAAAAACAAGAGCAAGGATCACACTAAACTGATAAGATCTGCATTTTAATTTAATTTTAAATTAAGCTTCTGAAACATTTTGAAAACCTTGTTTACATATAACAGTAGTTTGGTTATATATTATAGACTTAGAGAGAGACTTCTAAAAAATGTTAAAATGTATAACCGACACGCAAAGCCTTAAATTAAAGTGTATACATGAAGACTCGGCACACCACTGCTGAAAGGTTGCCGACCCCTGGTCTACCCAGTGCATTTGTATTGTGGAGTGAGCAGTCAGATGTGTTGAACAAGTAGACCAAATGGCTTTCATTCCACTTTAAGCCCAAAGGTAAACTTTGGAGATGAGAGAATCCGAGAAGGTTAAGGCAAAAAATGTGACAGTAGTGATATCAAGCAGGTGGTAACCACTTTAAAAATTGGCACAATGTCTTAATTCTAGCCCGTTGATACTGTATATATGCCTATCAAGTGTTTTAAAAACAGCTTAATATGTAGTATCTCTTATGTGGTTCAATATTTATGTGCAACAGTCAGCAATGCATGTTGTAGGGGCTATAATTTAAAACACCCGTTCTTTTATGGCTTAATCTTAATTTTTAGTATAGACTATATTTTGGTGCTTGTATTTATTAAGGTTATTTTATAGTGCTTACAAGTATGCTAGGTACTTATTCATATTAAACTATCTGATTTATATAACTTTGTATTTGTTGTGCCATAGCAATATTTATCATGGAAATAGAGACAAATTGCCAGAATAAGAACATTTCATAGGTGGAAATCTGTCATAATGTGTTTTGCTAGTCTTTGTGTATGCTTTTGTTTTCTTCATTAGATAAAGCTATTGCAGTGCTATCTGCTTGTTTAGAAAGTGACAGCCTCACTGCTCAGAGAATAGGAGCAGCTGCACTTTGGTCTTTGCTCCACAATTATCAGAAGGTGAGTATTTGGAAAACACTTCCAATTAAAAAAAAATTAATTAATTAAAAAAATCAAAGCACTTAAGCTGCAGTAATAATAGTTATATCCTTATAACATTTTTGCTATAATGTTGATCTACTACAAGTTAGATGTACTGTAAAATATATCCTCTATGTACAATTATAAAATTAGGCCCCAGTTCTGCAACTTTTTCAGCCTGGACAGATACCCATGCCTGGGCAGATCCCATTGACATGAATGAAGCTCCATGCAGATGTAGGGATCCACTTCCAAAGAACAAGTTGCAGGATTGGGGTCTTAATAAATAAAAACCTACTCACTGGAAGATTCACATCCTTTAAAAATATTTTTAATTAAAATTAAATCACTAGTTTTCCTTTAAGAAGAGATATATGAAGGCGGGACATATTATTTTTCACATCAACCTAAGTAACATGATAGTGTTCTTGTAAGTTATCATGTAACTTCTGAGATATGCTGATTACAATATGACATTGCTTTAGAAGTCACACAATATATGCCTTTTTGTACTGTGCTTTTTTTACCATGAAGTTTGCAAGAATATCATTTGTGTTTGCCAATTTAATATTCCAAGCAATACTTACTGACACACCAAGCCATGGCTTGGGAAATGGGTTCCATTATTGCTGCAATTCATTGCTCGCCTGTTTATTTTTCACAAATGCAGTATACATGATGATATAATCACTTGTGGAACTGTTAAATTCTTCAACGCTATATTTTGTTGGCTTGCTGCCAAAAAATAGCTACGGGTTGAAGACATAGCCTGATTTTAAGAGCATCAGCATGTGGGAATAAATGTAGTTATTGGATTATTCTTATTTGTGCTACAGGCAAAAGTGACTTTGAAGAATCCATCAACAAAGAGAAGAGTAGATGAGGCTTATTCTTTAGTAAAGAAAAGTAAGTTATTGGAGAATTTTGTTTCCATCTCAAAGGAGTAACAGCCAATTCTGTAATTTTTCTGTGAAAAGAAATCATTAATACACTATAGTGCTCTGCAGTACAAGAGAAAGGAAGCATTTTCTTGTGTTGTAAGCTTTTTCTAAAATGTGAGGTTCTGCTTGATGATCCTTTTAAATCCACATGTGCTTTGCTGTTCGGCATCTCCCCCCCCCCGCCCCCCCCCCCCCCCCCCAAAAAAAAAACCTTCTGGTGACAAATTGTAAATAAGATTTGTGCGGTGGTAATTGCTAAGGATTAGTCTTCAAGATACATTTGATTGTGCTGGCAGCAAAACGATTTTGTTGCCACAGGCTTTCTCTGTGCTAAAACCTTGTATTTTGGTGATAAGAACCACTGCCCAGTTACAACTGACTTCATTTAACCTTGCTGAATTCAGCTACACAGGAAATACCAGAATACTGTGCTATCCTGACAGTGCTGCTCTGTAAATTGGCTGGTTTTTACTTGGACTTTTTAAAAGCATGTTGACTGTTTTAGGAAATTGCAGTTAGCTATAATTTGGACGGCTTTTACATAATAGATAACTGTACTTGCAAGCAGTCCAAAAAAATCAAAGCATCTCTAATTGGACATTTCTCTGAGCAGCACTATGGAGTGGGGTTGTAGCTACAGTAGCTAATATGTGGGCACATTTGTTCTGCTCATTTTCATTGGGACCCTGCTCCTGCAAATATTTACGTGCATGCTTACCTTTAAGCACTCGAGCACTCCTAGTGAGTTCAGTCGGGCTGTACATGCTCTTCAGTGCACGTACACATCATTGCACAATTGGGGCTAAATTGCCATATGTTTACACATCATTGCACAATTGGGGCTAAATTGCCATATTTGTTTACTAGACAGAGCGGCCAGCAAATGGCTGCTAAATTCAGATGATATTTGTTTTATTTTGGAGTAGACTAGCTCTGGTTAGATGGATTTTTGTCAGCATATCTGATAACCATCCTGTGTTAGGAAATACATTTTAAGTTCTATATAATGAATGTACAGTGGGTTTTTTTCCACTCATTTCTATATTGTGTTCTGTTCATACTGTTCCAGCTTATTCATTCAGTAGGTTAAAAGTGCTTGCAATCGGAATGTGTTGTTTGCCTGGCAAAATCATTGTACCTTACAGTACTTTGTATGTCCATAGAGCTATATAAAAACAGCATATGCTGCTGGGAAAGCTTTCATGACTTTACAAGGCTGAGCAGGCTTCCAACTAGGAGAGTGAGTGGGAATATGCTGGTTGAGGCACCTTAGAAATCCTTTTAGAGTGCAGGTTGCTCAACTTCTGAAGTGCATTAGTAGCCTTGTTTTAGCCTTGTCCTTCCCCACTCTACCGTGTGCTCTGGAGGAGTTGTAGTAGAAGCATAGTCTCTCATTCATGCTGAGGCAACTGCCAAGGATACACTGGTTGGAGCCTGAGCAAAGGCTCGCTTGCCTTCCTTGTCCCACTTGATTGGAAATTTCCAAGGGTATTGTATTAGTAAATGTTTTGTAATGTCTTTTTTGTAGAAACAATGACAGCAATATGAAATGCTAGTACAGGATATTGCTGTAAAATATTTGAGGGAAACACCACTGCCAACTTGTTGTGCAGGTTATAAAATGTGTGCATTAGTAAGAGGCTCTTGAATCTGTGGGTTTGATGTAACCTGTGAAGTCCTAGTATGTGAAATATTGAAAGGTAGTAGAAAAGCTCTGAAGTCTTGTTTTTTTTTTTCTTTCCTCTTTAGCTCTTTCACAGCCAGAAGGAAACCAGCTAAAAGCCTATCACTTGAAATGTCTAGAGAATCTAGTGAGACTTCTCAATAGTTAATGACTGTTGGTGAGTTCTCATGTTGAACGTGGATTGCTTACTCCATGGAAGACTGGAATTTAAAGAAAAGATTTCTAATGCTGAGATTTGTGGAGGCATCGTGTCACAGAAAAAATGTACTACGTCTTTGGGAAGGGAGTTGATCACCTAACACCAAAGAAAGAATATAGATTATGGTTGAAACAGCATATACTGTATTCCCAATGGGAAATTTTGGTGATACTGCATCTGGGAAATGCAAAAGGAGAATGAGAACATGGGGGATGGGGGGAGAGGAGGAAAGAGTATAAGAAATTAATAATTTTATTAAATTATGTGTTGAAATTATTACTGGAAAATATTAGTGGTTGGTTTGAGCCCATATAAATAAAGTTTTTTATTAAAATAAATTTTAGTTGTGGATCATAATTTGTAGATGAGTGTAAAACATGAAAAAGGAAGGAATGCAACTCCTCACTTGAGAGGTGTGTGAATTTTTACATCTGCTGTGCTGAGATACCTTGGTATATCATAATGGTTAGGTGTCTAACAGCAAGAGTAAATCTTAATTCTTCTTCAAGTGCTTGTTCATATCTATTCCAATTAGGCATGTGTGTGCCACGTGCACAGTCGTCGAAATGTTTTTCCCCTAGCAGCACCCGTTGGGTCAGCTGTGGAGCCCCCTGGAGTGTCGCCTCAGTTCCTTCTTACCATCCATGAGAGTCGTTGGAACTTCGGCTTGCTTTCGCAAGCGCTCCCCTGGTTCTTCTATAGTTCAGTGTATATAGTTTTCATAGTTTATAGCTTTATAGTTAAGGCTACAATTTGGTCACGTAGGTGTAGAAGTCACACTGTGACTTCAGTCTGCAGCTACTGGGACCTGCAGGGTACCCCCACCTCCCATGGGGGCCTGGAGCTGCGGGGTACCTCCGCCACCACTGGTGATGGTGGGGAATCCCCTGGCTGTCCCTAGCTACCAGGGACGCAGGCGGTGTGGGGAAATTCCCTGGCATCTCCCCAGCCCCCACAGCTCCCTAGCCACTGCAAATGGTAGGGAATCCTCTGCAGCTCCTAGCAGCCACAAGTAGGGGTCTCTCCCAGCCACAGGGCAGGAGTGGCAGCTCCCAGCCACAGGAGGGCAGAGTGCTGGACCCTCCTCCCTCCCCGTTTCATCATGGACATTTTTAGTAAAGGTCAGGGATGGGTCACAGCTTCTGTGAATTTTCGTTAATTGCCTGTGACCTGTCCGTGACTATTACTAAAAACGTCCAAGACAAAATCATAGCCTTACTTATAGTTATTTTGTTAGTGTACATGGGAGGTTCTTCCCCACCCCAACTTTCCTGTTTCCCTTGGGATTCGGGACATGCCTCGATCCCAAGGATTTAAGCCCTGCAAGTCTTCCCACAAGTCCATGCCAACAGGCGACCCCCACGATTCTTGCCTCAAGTGTCTGTGGGAAGCACACCAGACTGACCGGTGCAAGATTTGCAGAGGGTTCTGTCCCAGAACTTAGAAGGAGCAGGACTTTAGTTAGTTTAAAACAGCGCCTCATGGAGGTGGCTTTGAAACCTCAGCCCGCCTCGGCACGGCAGGATCCGGCACCGAGTTCTGTGCGGAGTGCTCTGGCCTTTGTAAGAGAAGCAGTGCCGAGGAAGGACTCTGGGCATAGAGACCATCAGCACCGTCGCTCCCTGGCACCAAAGCAAGGTGAACTGGTCTCATTCCCCGGTGCCACAGAAGCAGCTCTGGAAACAGGACTGGGCTGACCCCCTACACCGAGATCTGCTGCCCTGGAAGCCACCATTGAGGTGCATCCTACAGAGGAGTAGGTTCATGAGCCGGCACTGTCAACTTTGACCCTGCAGAACAAACGAGAGAGGCAGGGCAGCAGGTTCCTACCCCCAAATCAAAGGAGTCTAAGTGACTGGACCTTTTCTGATGCAAGGTCTATTCAACCAGGGCTTTACAACTCAGTATTGCCTACCAACAGGCAATCCTGAGCAGGTACAGCTTCAGCTCCTGGAACTCCATGCTAAAATTCAGGGAGCTAGTACCCACTACTGTTAAAGAGGGCAGGGCAGTGTCACAGACCTCATTACAGGCTACACTGGATGCTGTGGACTCAGCAGCGCACACCTTGTCCTCAGGCATCGGCATGAGGCGTAGCTCATGGCTCCAGGTCTCAGGGCTGCTAGCCAAGGTGCAGCAGACCCTCCAGGACCTCCCATTTGATGAGGCGGCCGTATTTGTGGAGCAAACTGACTCCAGGCTGCATAGCCTTAAAGACTGTAGGGCTACGCTGAAGTAGGGCTACGCTGCATACCCCAGCCACTCTGCAAAAACACTTTAAACCTCAGCCCTCACAGTGCCCTACCAGCCATGCTCTAGATAGGTCTTCTCTAAGTAGCGTGGCAGGAACGGCGGGTGCAAGCTGTCTCAGCCCTCATCTAACCAGGGCCAAGCGTGCACTTCCTCAGGCTCTAAGCAGGTCTTTTGAAGGTGCTCCTGGGGATGACTTATCTGCCATTGGATCGGATCCTCATCCCTGCTTTCTGAACCATCTATCCCACTTCTACCATGCTTGGTCCCAAATAACATTGGATGCTGGGTTCTTTGCATGGTAGAAGTGGTATATTCTCCCCAATTCTGCTCCTCCCCTCCTTTCCACCCCACTTCTCTGTCTCTCTTCAGGGACCCTTGTCACGAGCACCTCCTTGCGCAGGCAGTGCAGACACTCCTCACCGCAGAGGCAGTGGAGGAGGTTCCTCAGGAGCTATGGGGCAAGGCATTCTACTCCTGTTATTTCCTAATCCCCAAAACCAAGGGGTTTTGAGGGGAGGTGTCTCAGACCCATTCTAGACCTGTGAGACCTCAACAGATTCATGAGGAAGTTGAAGTTCTGCATGGTCTGCCTGAACTCTATTATCCCTTCTCTTTATCCAGCAGATTGGTATGCCATCCTTGACCTCAAGGATGCGTACTTCCACATATCCATATGCCCTGCTCACAGACAGTTCCTCAGGTTTGTGGTCAACCACAACCATTACCAATTCATGGTCCTTCCCTTTGGCCTGTCGACAGCCTCCCAAGTATTCATCAAGTGCTTCTTGGTCATGGCAGCCTTCCTCCATCAAAGTCAGGTGCAGGTATACCCATACCTCGACAACTGGCTGCTTGGGGATCAGGGATCAGGTGGACTCACAGATCCACTTTGTGAGATCCACCTTTGACAGACTTGGCTTTCTCCTTAGCGAGAGCAAGTCAACCCTGGTGCCAACTCAAAGGATAGAGTTTATTGGGGCAGTGCTGGACTCAGGTCGGGTCAGCGCATCTCTGCTGAAGGCCCACTTTCAAGCAAAGTCAGAGATCATACAATGCCTCAGATGCTACCCCATCACCACGGCACTGGGCTGCCTCAGGCTTCTTGGTCATATGAACGTCCGTGGTTAAGCATGCAAGAATGTGCTTCAGACCTTCCATGCTTGGCTTGCAACAGTCTGGAAATAGTGGTGACCCTTCCAGCACAGGTCGTCCAGTCCCTGGGCTGGTCGCTAACCCTCAGGACATATACAAAGGAGTCCCCTTCCACAGGCCCCAATTCTCCTTCTCCCTGGTAACAGACACGTCAGCACTGGGGTATGGCGCACAACTGTGAGGACCTTCAGACACAGGGCCTCTGGTCCTAGGATGAGCTCTGGCTCCACATCAACATCAAGGAGTTGAAGGTTGTATGACTAGCATGCCAAACCTTCCAGGTTCACCTGTGGGGTCAGTGTGTGGGAGTTATGATGGACAGCACAACTGCAATGTTTTATGTAAACAAGCAAGGTGGGGCCTATTCCTCTTCCCTGTGTCAGGAAGCCCTCCAGCTGTGGGAGTTCTGCATAGTCCACTCCATTCACCTGGAGGCGACGTACCTCAGAGGTTCACAGAATGAGCTGGCGGAGTACCTCAGCAGATCCTTCTGCAACTACGAGTGGTCCAACCATCCAGATGTCTTTTACGCCATTTTCCAGAGGTAGGGAACTCCCCACATCAACCTCTTCACCACTTGGAGCAACAGGAAGTACCAGATAGTTAAGGGTTAATGTCTCTCTTACCTGTAAAGGGTTAACAAACAGGGAACCAAACACCTGACCAGGGGACCAATCAGGAGACGAGATACTTTCAAATCTCTGTGGAGGGAAGCCTTTGTTTGTGTTTTTGGGTTTGGCTTTGTTCTCTCTGGGATCTGAGAGGGACCAGACGTACTACAGGCTCTAATTTTCTATTCAAGTAGTAAGTGCAAGTAGAAAGGCGGTTTAGTCTTTTTAATTGGTTTTCTTTATTTGCAAATGTGTATCTGGCTGGTAGGGGTCTAATGTGTATTTGGCTGGAAGTATTTTAAATTGTATTTCTGCTGGAGGAGGCTTTTTCTCCAGTTTCTATAAGCTAACAGACCCTGTAACTTTTAACATCTAAATTACAGAGGTAACTTTTACCTTTTTCTTTCTTTTTTTATTAAAAGTTTTGTTTTTAAGACCTGTTTGATTTTTTCCCCCTTGTTACAGCAAAGGAATTGAGTCTGTACTTAACAGGGAGGGGAGAAGGGTGGAATCCCTTTGTTTTAGATTCATGGAGCTTGAATCTGTCTCTCTCTCTAGGAGTCCAGGGAGGAAAAACCTGGGTGGGGGGGAGAAGGGGGAGAAGAAACCCGATTTCTCTGTGTTGTGATTCAAGGAGTTTGAATCACGGTGATTTCCTAGTGTACCCAGGGCGGAAAAGATCTGGGAGGAATAAAGGAGAAGGGGAGGAAATGGTTTATTCCCCTTTGTTGTAAGACTCAAGGAATTTGGGTCTTGGGGTCCCCAGGGAAGGTTTTTGGGGGGACCAGAGTGCCCCAAAACACTATATTTTCGGGTGGTGGCAGTGTATCAGATCTAAGCAGGTAATTAAGCTTAGAGGAATTCATGCTGGTACCCCAACTTTTGGACTCTAAGGTTCAGATTGGGGAAAGATACTATGACATGGTGGCAGTGTGTGGGAAAGATGGAATCCAAAAGCCAGTAGGAATATTATTTTTCTTTTTCTGCTTTTCTCCTCCCCTGGTCAGATCATCTGCTGTACGTGTTCCCACCATTTTCGCTCATGCACAAGGTCCTGCTCAGAATCCTCCAGGACCAGGCAATTGTCATAACGGTGGCACTGCCATGGTCCCACCAGCATTGGTACACCATACTCCTGGAATGTTCGGGGATGCCCCGATCATGTAGCCGCTACTTCCGGACCCGATCACCCAAGACAATAGTCACCCTCATTACCCAGACCTCCAGTCTCTTCACCTCATGGCCTGGAAGCTTCATGGTTAAACTGCACAGAGCTCAGGTGCTCGGAGTTGGTTAAGGAAGTCCTGCTTGGTAGCAGGAAGCCCTCCACTAGGGCCACCTATCTGGCCAAGTGGAAAAGGTTTGCCATCTAGTGCTCCCAGGGCCGTACTCCGCCATTGCAGGCCTCCATTCCTCTCATCTTGGAGTACCTGTTACACCTTAAGCAGCTTCTTCCATCAAGGTGCACTTGGCAGCTGGCTCTGCATTCCACCTGGGAGTGGCAGGGCACTCTGTTTTTGCCATCCCCATGGTTGACCATTTCCTCAAAGGTCTCGAGCGTCTGTACCCACAGATTAGGCAGCCAATGCCTGCATGGGACCTCAACCTGCTTCTTTCCAAACTGATGGGGCCTCAGTTGAACCACCGGCGACTTGTTCGCTTCTGTACCTATCATGGAAGGTTGTCTTTTTAGTCACCATTACTCAGGCAAGGATGGTCTCAGAACTTAAGACTTGCACCTCCGACCCTCCCTACGTGGTTTTCTTTAAGGACAAGGTGCAGCTTAGACCTCACCCTGCTTTCCTTCCAAAGGTAGTGTCCCAATTTCACTCCAACCAGGACATTTTTCCCTAAACCTCATGTGAGCAGCTGGGAACAAAGACTCCACTCACTGGATGTACGACAGGTGCTCACCTTTTACATCAAGCGCACGAAGCCGTTCTGAAAATTGAACCAGCTGTTTGTGGCAGTGGCAGACCATATGAAAGGTATTCCAGACTTGTCATAGAGGATCTCCTCATCGTGGATCACCTCCTGCATCCGCACCTGCTACGAATTGGCCAACGTGCCAACCCTGGCACTCATGGCACATTCTGCAAGGGCACAGGCCTCCTCGATGGCATTCCTGGCTCAGGTAGCGATTCAAGAGATCTGCAGTGTGGCAATGTAGTCCTCAGTCCATACTTTTGCTGCTCACTATGTGATTACCCAGCACGCCAAAGACGATGTAGTATTCGGCAGAGCGTTGCTCCAGTCTGTGATTCTATAACTCCGACCCCACCGCCTAGATAACACTTGGGAGTTACCTCACTGGAATCGATATGAGCAAGCACTCAAAGAAAAAATGGTTACTCATCCTCTTGTAACGGTTCTTTGAGATGTGTTGCTCATGTCATTCCAAACCCACACACCTTCCCCTCTGTTGGAGTAGCCGGCAAGAAGGCACTGAGGAGGCGGCGGGTGCCACTCCAGGGGGCTCCATAACTGATCTGACAGGTGCTGCTAGGGGAAAAACTTTCTGACAACCGTGCACGTGGCACGCGCACACACTAATTGGAATGAATATGAGCAACACATCTCGAAGAACAACAGTTACGAGAAGGTGAGTAACCGTTTTTTCCCATGGATTTTTCAGTTTAAAGTTAGAACCTTTACTTTAAAATGTGTACAAGAGAAGTCTCTATTGATATTGCAGTGACAGTTATGTTAACATCAGCTTTTATGTCTGTGCATGTGTTTGAGGTTCTTCTGTTGGAAATCAGAAAGGAAAAGTTATAATTGCAACATTGTGAGAGACAGTTCCAGAAACTGTGTTTATTATTTGTAGAGTTCTGATGCCTTACAAAAACCACAGAGACAGAGTGCTACCTTGAAGAGATTAGACTGTTAAGCAGGTCTGTGTATCCCTAAACTGCTATCATGTCATTAATATCATCATGGTTTTCCTAATAAATTTTAGATACATTCAGGAACATCGGAGTTGTAAAAGTGTCACCATATAGTGCTTGGCTGAGACTCCATTGCAAGTACTTCTGAGATTCATGTCAGGGCTGCTTTGCTTCTCCGTAGGTACACATGTTTTCATGATTCCCCCAGGGAGAACTGACACACAATCATTTCAAAATGAGCAGAGAGCAGGATAAGCATGAACAAACCTCTAAGAAACACCTGAAGCAGAGACCTGAGTCTCCATTTTTAACTGTCCTACTTCTCCTCCAGACCAGACCACAAAAGACTATAGCACTTTTGAAAACTGATCTATCTTTGCTTATTTCTGAAATTAGATTCTGTCAATAATTATAAAACTGTGCAACTTTATAACATAATAATAGACATTGCCATGATGCAGATAACATTGGGATAGCTCACTATCAGGACAATGGTGATTTTCCTGAAAGGAGAAAAGAAGTCCTTTTGATCATCAAGGCCTGATTCTCCACTACTTTGCACATTGCATAGTCATTTATCCTGGTGAAGCTGCTGTGAAATGCTGCCATTCTGACCTAGTAGTGTTTTACACGCACTTTGAATAAGTGTAAATGACTGCACAAAATGCAAAAGCAGTGGGGAGTCAGGACTACAGTCTCTAATTGATTAAGTAGATTATGTAGAAAATCATCACGACAGTTCTAATGTATGTACTTTATGATTCCCTGAGGATTCCCTGCCATCCTTCAGAATGTATTGTTTAAAGATTTTTCTGAAAAGGCAACTAATGAACAGGCACATAAAATGTTAACTGTTCCACCTCATCTGACAGAGAGAGACAAGAAGCCAGGCCTTTCACTGCCAAATTCATTAATTTTAAATATAAGGAATTTATTATGCATTTAACAAGTGTGGCAAATTGCCGGTACTGTTATGCTGGGTCTCGCGCTTTCTCTTCTTTGGGGAAGGTTCAGGGCGCCATTGCTTGCCTCTGAACCGGTATTTTAATTACCCCAGTAGTGTCCTTGAGGAGGGGAGTGGAGAGGGAGGGACCTGGGCCTGCCCTCTTCTCCAGGTCCCAACCCAGGGGCCCTGAGGTTTGTGGTGAACCACTTGAACTAGCGGTTCCTTCCCCTGGGCTACTTCCCTCTCCTGCCCTTCAGCTTGTGAAGGGGCTTCTTGCCCTCCTTCTACACAAGCCAGTGCCCCTTACCTAGGGTTTCTTTTGGATTTCTCAGCCCACCGCAGCACTCCTCCAAACTTTCCTTTTGTCTCTCTTCAGACCTGTTCTCTTCTCCAACTCCCACACTGACTGAAGCAGGGGGTTTTTATCACATGACTGGCTTCAGGTGCTCTAATTGGCTTCAGGTGCTCTAGTTAAACTATAGTAAACCTTCCTCCCCTTGCAGGGAATAAGGCTCCCTGCTAACACTCTCCTGCTGCCCTCTTGCCATGCTGTATCACACAAGAGAGAGAAGAAAGCTGTTATAGCAATGTAAAAATATACTTTTCCCAAATTTACCACGTGGATCCAATAAGGCAGAGAAACAGAGGGGTAACTGTCTAGCTAACTCAAAAGCCAGTTGTATTTGGTTGATACAAAAAAAAAGTTTTTTTCTCTGTAGAGGTACAGAAATTGAAAAGCTCTTCACTATTGTGCGGAAAGAATCACACATAACACACTCAAGGAATAAAAGATTTCACAGCTCAAAGGAAGACCTACCTGGAAGATTACGAGCATGGTGACAAATGACCTGTCTACATTCTGAACTTTTAAATTCTGCACAGACAAGAGTTCTTTATGTCTAATTGGTATCTGATAATGATGTGTCTAACAGATACACCTCTACCTCGATATAACACTGTCCTTGGGAGCCAAAAAATCTTACCACTTTATAGCTGAAACAGTGTTATATTGAACTTGCTTTGATCCACCGGAATGCACAGCCCCCGCCCTCCCCTCCCCCCGCTCACTGCTTTACCTCGTTATATCTGAATTTGTGTTATATCGGGTCACATTATATCGAGCTAGAGGTGTAGTCTAAGAAAAATTTCACTCAAATCCAGGTGCAGTACAGATTTAATAGAATTGGATCTCCTTTTTAATTATATCATTTTGAATGTATTAAATTATTTGTGTTCCTTTACCCAGTTACTCCTATTGTAAAATGCAGGTAAATTCCTGTTATATTTTTTGCTACAGCAAATCTTACTCTATTATTTTGTACTTCTCAAATTCACATCCAGACAAATTGTTTATATTTCTCAACATTTTATTTATGAAGCAATAATGGGAGGCATTTTTAACTGTTCCCTATCATGATTAAGGTAAATATGTCTTAGGAAATTGGTCTACAAGCATAAATTTGTACTCAAGCTGGCTAAAATTCTTAATGTAGAATGTGTCAGAGACAGAAGACATTTTCGTGCAGTAGGAAAGGTTTTTTTTTTCTCTGCTCTACATAACGTTCATGCTCATGCTGTTGTTTTCAACCAGTGTATACTAATAATGCATGTTAAAAAGTTCCCCTTTGGTAACATACTAATACATTTCTCTCATGGAAGCTAAATATATAACAAAATCCGAGAACATATAACAGATGTAGTGTCACACCAAACATTCACCTTCATCTCTTCTAGGAAATGGTTGAAGAAACCACATATATTTCTCTGTCAGACTTCCTGTACGAGGGTCCTTAGAGCAACTCGTACAAACATAGACACCATTGTACAGACTTAAAGACTTAAGATGGAAAGTAACTGAAAATTCATAAGCAAAATGGCAAATAAGCAAAACCTGGTTTTCATCTGTGGATTTCAAAGCACTTTACAAAGCAGGTAAGTTTTATTATCCCTGCTTATCAAATAACTGATCTGATATTCTTACGCACATTTACCCTTAATCTAAAACCTAATAATCATCTAATTGATGGGAACATATGCATCATTTAACTGTGCAAACCTGTTGCGAGCTGTGATGGGGTGTTCACCTTATAAAAGCCCTGAAGGGGTTAAGGTAGCCAATTAAACATATAGGCCACACCTGGGTGGGGAAGTGGCACAGACTGGGAATTGGCATGAAGGACTGCCAGTGTACAGACAGGAGTTGGTCCAGGAGGGACTTTTATACCCAGGAAGGGAAAGGACTAGATAGTGACCTAGCTGGAGGGCAGAGCCACAAAGGCTGAGTTCTGTGAAGTATGAGACAAGAGGACACCACAGCTATAGAATGACTGACTGAAGTAGAGTGCCATGAGCTAATCCGCAGACCCAGCCACTTGGGGACACCCCAGCAGTGAGTGAACCCTGTCACAATTTGATGGAGAACGCAGGCATGAGTGTTGCCCCCATGACTCGCCCAAGGCGAGTGTGAGAGGCTGCAGTGGAAGAACAGGAAAAAGAATAATAGTCATGTATGGAAGCCTTTTTTTGCAGAAAGCAGGTACTCTCCCACTTAAGGGGGCTGACAACAACAAGAGGGGTTCCCAGCAGTACTTACACAGGTCCCTGGAGAACAACATAGACAGTGGGAAGCACAGTTATACTTGTAGAGCTGTTGGATGAGACTGGGGGAACAGCAGTATTTATATAGGCGCTTGTGAGAGAAAATTAGCAGAGACTTCAGAGGCTGGGAACAGAAAAGAGGTTCTTAGGTCAGCAGTGCAGCCAAGGAAGCTTTATGTCTGTGGGAACATGCAAAAAAAGAGTAACCCTACCTGTATGGGGATAAGAAGCCTTACACTGGAGGTGGGAATGCAGGAAAGCCCTAAGGCACCTAACCTGTTGGGAAAGTTGGAAGGGGATGCACCTTCTCTTCTGTGGGGAATTGTGACACATGAGGAGGCATTGTCCTCATAAGGAGCAGAAATGTGGCCAAGAGAAGTGCAGGGCCCTGACTTAGGGCCTGAAGGAAGTTGGTGAACTGCAGCATTGGCACAGGTATAGTAAAGAAAGCTGTGATGACAGAGGGTGAGAAGGAACTGAAAGGGAGAAACGTTCTTACAAAGACAAACCTGAACAAGGCAGGGATAAACATAGAGATTAGCCAGTATATGTTTGGATCCCCGATCCTGAGAGAGAGTCTACAGAGCAAGGGAAGGTGCTACAAGAGAAGGCAGAGCAGACCTTACAAGTAGCTGTACAAGACCTAGAATATCAGAACGAAAAGTAGTGGTACACCATGGAAGAAAGGGGAAAACTGCTTCTTTTGATGGGTGAATTAGAGCAGGAGCGAAATGACTTCCAGGCCCAGCTCTGGTAAATGCAGGGTTGGGGGCATTCATACCCAACGATTGCAGTCTTGATGGGAAGAGTGTGTGATGGGATGTTCACCCCACACCAGCCCTGAAGGAGTTAAGGTGGTTGAGATGGGGCCAGTTAACCTTATAGGTTGCACCTGGGGGAAAGTCAGGCTTGACTGACAAGCTCTAAGTGAAGATGAAGTCCAGCTGGGCAGGAGCAGATTGGGCTTGTATAAAACTAGGAAATTGAGAAAGGTGCTGGAGGGAGAGATTCAGCAGTCACTCTGGGCACAGGGAGGTGGGTATGAGGAAACCCTGGGATTCTCCTGTTCCTCATGGAAGGAGTATAGTCAGTAGAGTTGCAGGGAAGAAAGCCTGTGGAAGGCAGAGTAGGAAGAAGCCCAGGGAAAAAACAGCAAAATTTGACTGTACAGACTTTGGCTTCTGAGTATAGGGTCCCTGGGCTGAAACCTGGGAGTAGAGGAGGGATCACTGGGAAAGTGGCACAGACTGGGAACTGCCATAGAGGACTGCATGGGCCGGTGTACAGCCAGTCCAAAGGAACTTGTGACACCCCAGAGGGGGAAGACTAGATCAAGACCTAGTTGGAGAGCAGAGCTACAACGAGGGAGTGCTGTGAAGCATGTGAGAAGAGACTGCTGCAGCAACTGAATAACCAATGGCAGGGAGTGCAAAACCAAGCAAGAACTAATCTCCAGATCCAGCCAAAAGGAGATGCCACAGTGGTGAGTGAAACCGGCTGCATAAACATAATAAATCTAATAACATACCACCTTAAAATATTTTTAAATGTTCACAATGACAATAAATTGCACCCTGATACAGAAATCTTATGTTTTTCGAGAGTGCTGTAACAAACATATTATACCTATAAGTTACAAGCTTCTGAAAACATCAAATATAATAAAATCAGTTTTCCATACTGAACAGGGCTTAGTCAGCCAACTCAGATGCCAGTCACCTCCACAAAGTAAGTGGTTAGGGTGTGTAACTAAACTCTTGTTAGCAAGGTCACATCACCTTTCATGATGGAAGCAGTAAATATCTACATGATACTTACTGCATGTGTTTGTGTACATACCAATGCTGCTTCCTATCAGTCTGGTGTCTGAGCCTCTACCGTGTAAAATTGATAGCAATAGCAAAGTTCCTAGTGAACTCTGTGGCGTCTCTGAGTTTCCTCGGGGAGTAAAAAACTGATATTTTTTTGAGGATGGGGGGATTGATATTTTGGGTGTTTTTTTATTTTGTTTTTTGTATGTTAATTTTCTCATACTATGGGGGGTTATTTTTGAATGGGGGAGGTTAGGATAGAAGGTGTCAGTGATGTCATTCCAAATCCCATCCATGTCAGCCATCACAATTAGGCATTCCTGTGCCCATGACAACTGGAGGCAGACCAGATCTTTGCTTTGAGCCTGGGCTTCTGAGGAAGACATCCTCCGAATTCTCTGCCTCCAAGCAGCCCATGTGGCAGACCCCAGGTCTCCTACTAGAGCAGAACTTGCAGGGGATTTCTGAAGAAGATTTGTAATTAAATGTCTCTTGAGTTTGTTCATTGGCTTCATTTTTTTTCCTCCTCAAAATGGCTACACTTAAAAAAAAAAATTGACTTTCTGAGGAGGGTTTTCAGGGCTGTGGGCTCTCTTCCTTTCCCCCCTCAGAAATGGCAGTCAGGGATAGAGAAACCTGGCTCCAGTCACGGTCACCACTGAGACAGTGAAGTTTCCTTCACTGAGACCAAGCCAGAATTGGTGTCCCTGTTGCATTTAATAATGCAAGGATAAGAGTAAATCTAGCATGTCCCCTAGGCATGGAATTCCTATTCCCACAGATTGTAGGGCCAGGAGGAAAGTTTCACTGGAGTCTCCTGAATCTCTGGGAAGAGATCTCCCCTTAGCAACCAGGAAGGAATTCCTGCTCCCAGCCAGCATGCAAGCCAAATCTGCGCTGAGATGGTGGAGAAGATTACAAAGCATTCTAGCCCGTCTTCCTACAGGCAGTCAGACCTCGGCAAACATGAAAGGTGCCAGCCCTTGTGACCTCCCTGATACCAATGAGTCATTTGTCCAGCACTCATTTTGTGTGATCAGTTCCCACTCAGCCTGGCTCAAGCAACAGGGAGCATGGCATAAAGTGAATCAGATCCCCTTATTTGGGAGATGGACCTACCTCCTCTCCCCTCCCAGTCTCCAGGGGTTCTACAGGAGATTATAAAGTGGCTACTGGTTTCCTCAGGGTACATGCCTGCAGACTGTTTTCACCATCTTCTTGATAATGCATTCTGCCCCTCACAGAGCACATCCACATTTCTGTCAGGTGTTTGACCCAGTGACTGGTGAAGCATATTCCTCACAAGCAGCTCTTAAAGGGGCAGCACAAAGATGTAAACCTTCTTTTGAGGGATCCCTGCCCTCTATTCCTCTGAAGGGAAGGAGAAATCTCTCTAAAGCTGGAGCTTTGTGTGAGAACTCAGATTGTCAACTAAAATTCCCAGAATTATGTGAGAATGGGGATGTAACTTTACAGGTGTTTGTTTTCAGAAAACAAAATGCAAAAAACAAACACATCAACCCTGTAATTCGTCCTCACCTAGTTTATGATGGCATGATTAAGGTGGAGTAGAAATTCCCTGTAAATACCTGCTTGAAGTTAAGCCTTCTGTGGTCTCCTTAATAAAGGGCATAGTTCAAGGGTGGGTAAACTAGGCCCAGGGGCCGCATCCAGCCCTTTAGATGTTTTAATCTGGCCCTTGAGCTCCCGCTGGGAATCAGGGTCCAGGGTTTGCCCTACTCCAGCTGGGGAGTGGGGTCGGGGGCTTGCCTTGCTCCACACATGCCGTGGCACCACGTGGCATGTCCCTGCTCCAGCTCCTATGCATAGAGGCAGCCAGGGAGCTCTGCATGCTGCCCCCACCCCAAGCAGCTTCCATTGGCTGGGAACTGCAGCCAATGGGAGCTGCTGGGGCAGCACCCATGGATGGGGCAGCACACAGAGCCTCCTGGCTATGCCTCTGCATAAGAGTTGGAGAGAGGACATTCCACTACTTCCGGGAGCTGCTTGAGGTAAGTGCTGCCCGGAGCCTGCACCCCTGACCCCATCCCACGCCCCTGCCCCATCCCTGATCCCCTTCCCACCTTCTGAACCCCTCAGTCCCAGCATGGAGCACCCTCTTGCACTCCAAACCCGTAAACTCCAGCCCCAACCCCAGCTTGAGCCCTCACCCTCCTTCCTCCTGAGCCCAAAGCCCCCTCCTGCACCCTGAACTTGTATCTGGCCCCACCTCAGAGCCCGCAGCCCCCAGCTGGAGCCCTCACCCCTTCCCACACCCCAACTCCCAATTTTGTGAGCATTCATGATCTATCATACAATTTCCATACCCAGATGCCCTTGGGCCAAAAAGTTTGCCCAACCCTGGCATAGTTACACAGCTGAAGGAATATGCCATCAAATACACAGACAGAAGATCATCACTCAGGCAAAACTTCAGTACAGTATCTCGGCCTTGAAGTACTGAAATATGCCATTACAGCATTATTGTTCCAAAACTTCAAAATGTGAAAATAAACATCCTGGATGTCTACTGAAGATATGGAGAATCATCCAGAGAAACCTCTGCTACAAGAAGAAACATTTTCAATACAGAGCACTCTCTTTTTGGACTTGTAACTTGTACATAGGTATTCATAAATGCCATATCATCCCTCCCTCACAAGTCAAAGGAATGCATGTCTTTCCTTGCCTTGTTATGCTATTGTTAGAAATCTTCCAAAATACGGTTTTGAGCAAGCAAATAGAAGGGCCAATTGCAGCCTCTCACAAAACTCCACTATCGATTTTAAGTTGTTACCCAAGACCACATTTCTTTCAGAAGAGAGACGGAAATAGTATGGTAACAGAAGCTGGCTTTTTTTTGCAATTCTGTGGTTGCAGTTTTGCTGAGAACAATATATTTTGCAGCTGCACACCAGCCATACCACCAAGATTACAGTTTGCTTATGGACCTTAACTATACTTGCCACACATTAATGCTCTGAAATTACAAATTCTCTGACCCTGTGCAAACACAAATTAGAGGGAAGAGTAGAAACTTGAGACCGTTTAGTGATGTGGAGTCTACAAGCAAGTAGGAGCATTATCTCATCACATTTGAAACTTGCGGATCATTTGCCAGCTTGAGTACACACTTTTAAAGCACTGAGGCACTGGTTTTGAACACTAACACTCGTGTAGTCCCACTGCAAGAGAGAAGCCTACATATACTAGGATTGATAAATTGCCTTTTTTGTGCATTATTATTGCCTCTGCCCGAGGCCCGGAGCTGGGCCCCTGCTCCATAAGTATTTAATATTAACTTTCGCCCCTGCTTTGAGTTAATATTTGTGCTTTTTGAGTTCTTTAGCTGATTTTGAACCTCTGTTCCAACTGGAAAAAAATCTGTAATCATCTTAAATGTTCACTTCTGGGTCTATTCTTTTTACCAGAATGATATTCTGATGTTAATTTCAGTAGAGGGCAATAAGTAAGTCAATAAATAGTGGCTAGGTTGGGAGGCAGTTTGTCCTCTATGCCTATCATGTTAACTTTTTAATACCAAAAACTGTATACATGTAAAATATGGTAGAGCTTGTTGGGAAGTGATTTTTTTTTCTTCCTGCAAAACCACAACTTTTCATTATTGCTCCAGGAAAACCCTAAAGTTCATGTCAAGGTTCTTCTGCAAAAGGTTTCAGCTGACTAGCTCTTTAAAACTTGTATATAATTAACTTCCAATGCTGAAAAATACTGTAACTCTGGGGAGTTCTTCCTGAGAAGTGGTTCAAAGCATAGGCACAGAGCCAAAGATCTGATATGTCTGCAGTTGCCATGGTGACAGGAAAAACTTCCTGTTGCGAAGACTTACAAAGTTCCCAGGTAAGGCAGAATTTTCCCTTACTTGCTCTGATGGACAGGTGGTTTTGAAGGTTTACTGCATCTCAGAGGATGGTACAACTCTGGATTAACTTAATCTCTCCTGCAAATTCATTCCATAGCTGGATCTCCTCAGCTGTGACTGCTTTGTCCCCAGCTCTCACATGCTTAATTTTAGACTTTGTCATCTGCATTCTCAGAAGGGTGCAACTGTCTCAGCAGTTCTGCTATTTAAAATTCAGTCTTTAACATAATTGGGGCGTGGTCCATTAATTGCTTTGAAGATGAAGACTAAATTGGCCTCTGAAACAGACTAGAAGTTAGTAGAGAGATTTGAGATTTGGAGAGCCTATTTTGCTCATGGCAGCCGAAACCATGGAAGAGACAGGCATATGTGTTCTGTACCAGCTGGAAATTGTTTGACCAGCTCTGCTATTTGGTAGACATGGGAAATAATTTCTGCTTCCCCATCAGGCAAGGAAATGCAGTTTTCTTACCTTGCTCTCGCCTGACACACTGCAAAGTTAAACCTTTTTATTTCAATTCTATTACAGACCTTACTGGCAGAGGCGCCAACGGGAGGCAAAAAGGACAGCTGCCCCAGGGACAGCAACTTAAAAGGGCCCAGGGCTCCAGCCACTGCTGCAGTAGTGGTGGCCAGGAGCCCTGGGCCCTTTTAAATCGCCACCAGAGCCCCAGGCAGTGCAGACCAGGCACTGCAGATGGGCTGGCTGGGAGAGGCTGACCCCAGCCCCACCCCGTCTGTCTGAGGCCCAGAGCTGGGCCCCTGTTCCATAAGTATTTAACATTAACTTTCACCCCTGCTTTGAGTTAATATTTGTGCTTTTTAAGTTCTTTAGCTGATTTTGAACCTCCATTCCAATTGGAAAAAAAATCCATAATCTTCTTCAATTTTCACTTTTGGATCTATTCATTTTACCAGAATGGTATTCTGATGTTAATTTCAGTAGAGGGTAATAAGTAAATTAAGAATAACATGTAAGGGTCTTGTTTATGTGAGGAGGAAAAAAAGCTTTATAGTCTTACTGATGTAAGCAAAACCACTCAGGCCCTTAGAATACATGTATATATTGACCCTTTGGAAAAATTTCAGTCCTTGGTTCTCTGTTTTGTTTCTTGAAAAAAATTAGGTCAATCAAACATGACGACGGAACTAAAGTATTTTTAATATGGTCATTTGTATCTATTGGGGAAGATGGAAAGCAAATTTTTGTGATTTCTATAATGATAATATGTTTCTGTGATTTTATTTTACTCTAGTTCACTTTGGAGAGTTATAGGCCAAAATGCCAAATTAACAGTTTCTACTAACGAGATAGATAGATATCCAGCTTTGATATATATTAAAGCTATTTTGAGTAGCTCCTACTGCTATTTCTGATACTGATAGTCAAAAATCCATTTATAGATCTGATTGCTTCCTTCTGGGACAGTAATGAGAACACTACCCATTAATGCATAGAAGAGAGTAGGTCAGGTTTCACTGGCCTTCCTGATTTCACCTCTTATCTAATATAAAAAGGCCTAAGTCTTCTGCTTAGCTGGTCCAGTATTGTACTAAAATGGCTGACAGACCAATATGAAAAAAACATATTGGTTGTCTCAGGTAAACACCTGTGTGTAACTTAACTGTAACACTGCATATATAGAATTTTAAGTATTGGAGAGAGCATTTCTAAGAAATCTTGGCTAACAACCCTTATCCCACAAAGCCTTCATGGCAAACACCAAGCAATGGTTTGCTTTATCAGCAAACCCAGGAAATGCATGTCATTTAATTATGATTTTTCTTCTCTGATGAAGGTGGGACCTACACACACACACACAAGTGCAACCCTTTGGATACTGACAACCCAAAGCTTGCCCAGATGAAAGCTGCAGTGGCAGTCTTGGGCTACAACCTTTCTACTAACTAGCAATGGAAGTTTTGAGGATGCTGTTTATTCGCTCCACATTCTCATGTTTCATTTGTATCTACTTTCTTCCTTACATAGTCATAAAATATCCATCTAAATAAATAAACTGCTCATAATTTTATAAGTGATTTTTTTTTAGCAATAACACTAAATCTAGAATAGTTCTTCCACTTGGCAACGTGTAAAATCAAGACAAAGTATGCTATAAAATATTTCCCTGAACAAATAGTCCACTGTAAACCACCAGTAAGATTCCTGTGTAAGTGTAATAAATAACTCCACGTATTTATATGGATTAAATGGGATCAGAAAAGTATGGAAAATATTTGGTCTTTAGTTGTGAGGAGCATCAAGGTTTCTCACACTGGATGTCACTGTTTTAGAAAGGGAGGTTGCAAATGCTCTCAGCTTTTTGCAAATAAAAGTATATTCTTCAACTTGTAGAGTAAAACTCCAACAATGTAAGAAATAATGAAAGGGGTCTGTGCATCACCCATGCTACTGAAAAACCACAGATCAGCAGATAACCTGTCAGCCTCTTGAAAACTCTCAGTAGCAAAAGCCCCTGCTAGCTGCTCATGTGCAATAAAATGATGAGTGCTGCTCATATCAGGGGGAGGGGGAGGGAGAAGGAAAAATTTTACAACTAAAGGGTAACTTCAAACATATGGTGATAATACTCCATTCTTTTCAACAAAACAGCAAATAACCCAAGTATCTTGGGCTGTGTGGTTGTAGAAATATCAGCAAGCATTGCAGATCAGTTTCATACTGGCAGTTGACATTTTTAATATTTGTTTTGGAAATGTTCCAAGGCCCCAACTAGGATTAAGAACCTGTTGTGCAGAACAGCTGCTGTCCTTAAGAGTTTTCAGTCTTAGGCCCCAAACTTGCAATAAGATTCACCCCATCTGAGCTGTGCAGGATCAAGGCCCACGAAGACAAGTGGTGTATAACAATGGCCATAGTGGGTTAGACCTGTGATCCATCTTCCGACAGTGGCTTTCAGAGGGAATGAACAGAACACAGCAACTACTGAGTGATCTGTCCCCTGTCAACCAATCTCAGCATTTGGAAGTGATAGGTTTAGACTCGCCCAGAGGATGGGATTGCATCACTGACCACCCTGGCTAATAGCCATTGATGGACCTATCCTCCATGAACTTATCTTTTAATTCTTTTTTGAAGCCAGTAATATTTTTGGTCTTTTCAACATCCTCTTGTAATGAGATTCACAGGATGACTGTGTTGTGTGAAGAAATTATTCCTTATGTTTGTTTTAATCCTGCTGCCTATTAATTTCACTGCTTGAACCCTGGTCTGTGTGTTATATGGAGGGGCCCATAATGCTTTTTCTCCACAGCATGCATGATTTGATAGACCTCTGTCATATTCTCCCCTTGTCTCTCTCTCTAAACTGAACCATCCCTGTCTTTTTAATCTATCCTCAGATGGAAGTTCTATACCCCTAATCATTTTTGTTGCCCTTCTCTGTATTTTTTTCAAATTCTAATATATCCTTTTTGAGGTGAGGCAACCAGAACTGCACACAGTATTCAAGGTGTGGGCATGCCATGGATTTATATATAGCGGCATTATGATATTTTCTTTTTTTATTATCTATCTCTTTCCTAATGGTTCCTAACATTCTGTTTGCTTTTTGACTACTACTGCACATTGAGTAGATGTTTCCAGTGAACTATCCACCAGGACTCCAAGATCTCTTTGAGTGGTAACAGCTAATTTAGGCCCCATCATTTTGTATGTATAGTTGGGATTCTTTTTCAATGTGCATTACTTTGTGTTTATTAATATTCAATTTAAATTGCCATTTTGTTGCCCAGTTACCCGGTTTTGTGAGATCCCTTTGTAACTCTTTGTAGTCTGCTTTGGCCTTAATGATCTAGAATAATTTTGTATAATCTGAAAACTTTACCACCTCACTGTTCACTCCCTTTTCCAGATAATTTATGAATATGCTGAACACACAGATCCTTGGGGGACCCTGCTATTTATCTTCCTCCACTGTATAAAGGATGGAGGGAGAAGGATCAAGTCAAATATTAAAGCTGTCAACAAAATCCATAAAATATTGAGAGAAAAGGGCTTTTTAATGAACGGAAAATTTTAAGAAACTTGTTTTTGTCAAACTTTTATCAAAATGGTTTTCAACAAAAATTAAAACAGTTGGTTTAGAAAAATGTTTTTTTCAGGAAGAAAAATAATTATTCCCTGACCAGCTCTCTCAAACTGTGCTATTGAGTGTCCTCTATGCCCAACTCCTCTGAAATAATAGTGCACAAGTAGGGTTGCCAACTTGCTAATTTCTGAAAACAGGACACACACACCCTTTACCCCATCTCTCTCCACTGAGGCTCTGCTCTGCCTTTTCCCTCAAGGCCTTGCCCCCCTTGTTCTTCTCCCCTCCTCCTTTACAAAGTCTGCTAAGCCCTCTGCTGCTTTAATGCCTAAGCAGATTCCAGTCCCAGGAGCACCTCTCTAAACCCTGGGCAACTCCAGCATGAGCAGCCCCAAGGGACTTGCAAACTCCAGTTCCAGCAGGCCACCTGTGAGTGCAGGTCAGCTGAGTGCTGTGGTCTCACCAGAGCAGTCAGGCAAGCTAGGACTCGGCCCTCCTGCACTGTCTGCCAAGCAGCCCCCTTACCTGCCCATTCGAGCCCTCGCAAACCCCGGAGCTGCCTGACAGCACGGCCAGGGAAAACACTGAATGACACTGCAGCTCACATTCCTTCCCTCCTGGGGAACGTTCCATGCTCACTGGGAGCCCCTTGCCCCACTCGCCATGGGTCCCTGCACTCTGTCCTCCACCTCAGCCTTTAAAAGGGCCGTCCGAGTCGGTGCATGCATGCTGCCGCGGGAGCTGCCTCCTCAGGGCCGGGTGACAGGCTGCCACTTCCTCCCACTCCATCCCCTCACCTACAGTGACCAGACTTTTGGTTTCCAGTCAGTATATTTGATTGGACCCTGCAAGATCCCCTTTTTGACAGGAGAAGAGGTATTAATCCTTCCATACTTGGGCTTCTATCCTGCAATGGAACTATTCATGTATGTGCTGATCTCAAGATAAGGACCTCAGTGCTTTAAAAGTTTTGTGCTCAGGTTGGAAAATGATCCAGAAGTATGAAGCGTGATGAGAGAACGCTTGAATCAATAGATACAACATCAATAGAATCAACAGGTCTCGGAAGTTTCCACTCTGCTTTTTAATTTGTAGTTTGTGTAGGGTCATAGTACATGCTACTTTGTAACATCAGAGCATAAGACTGTAGCAAGGCAGTAAAAGTCTGTAGCAAACTTTTGTAGACCCTGTGGTCTGGCTGTTGTGCACCTGCAAAATGTATTGTTTTCAACAAAACTGCACAGAATTGCAGAATGGTGCCCTGCCTATGAGAATATACAACACATCCTTCAAGGGTCTGGCTCAGTTATAACAGAAATTAACATTTTAAATTATTTACATGCTTCATAAAAACTTTGACATAAAGTTGCTTTAGGGCCTTTGTAATTGAATTTCTTAATACGCTAAGAAAGTTTTTTTTTTATATTGTACTACTTCAAAAATCTGTACAACATAAAACTATGCAATATTCATATTTATTCATTTCCCCCCATTGAAATGACAAATCCTGCTGCTTCTCAGAAATTATCTCACACACCTGGTGGGTTACTGTAGTCTGCTGTTATAAATCAGGCAATCTGCAACCTTCTCTGCAAAAGCCAAATTAATATGAAAGAACAAGCAGAGTTGTTTAGTATTAACTCATTGCAGTATGAAAGGACCAGTCAGGAGTCCTTTCAGGACCAGTATTCTAGCCTTTAGTTTAAGACTGTTTGTCATTCTGAAGTTTGTGCTAAGCTAGAATGTATGACAGTGAATAGATTAAAAAGAACAATAATTTTAAGCAATTGTTGCTTTTAAAGGGACATCATCAACTTAAAATCACACTTTTGTCAGATGTCATGTACTAATAGACTTCAATGTTTATTACAGAAGAAAAACATTTCTTTTTTATGTTTACTTTGTCCATTTGAGCATTTTATATATAGTCAATTTGTTTCCTTGTGTAGTCTATTTCTCCACTTATTTGTGTGTGTCTTTCATACAGCAAGAGGGCAAAGACAAATGTTTTTTAAAAAAAAAATAGGAAAATGTTTTTGGAAACTGGCAGAGTGAGTGCAGTACAAGCAATTATGCTGAACTCATTTTTTGAAAATCTTACTATTTCTAATGACAGAAAAATCCTGCAAACTGTGTGAATGAAAAATAAGAGACTGAGTGTTTCATCCTTTAGTATTCTATCTTGTTCCTAGCTTGTATGCAATTGACAGTTTTACATTGTGGTTTTTATCAAGAAGAATCCTAAAAAATATTGCATGTCCTTGCATTCGGTACATTGAGCACTATGCATCCATGACACTAAGTAAAACAGCAACCAATTCAAAGTCCATTGAAGTCAATGGGCACTGGACCAGGTATTAACAGAATTAAATATTACTGTATAGATGACCATATCAATAGGAAGTACATAGGGAGTTAAGAGGAAAATGTAGTAACCGAGAACACAGGTCCCTATCAACTCAGTTTTATGCCACCTCTGAAAGGAGGCATATCGTAGCAGCAGAGAAGCCCCTAACCCTGTGCTGAGGGCATTGGTTCAATAACTAGAGAGAAGAATGTCACATACTGAATTGCCAATAGATTCCTTACAGTTCCTTGGATTTTCCTTCACTGTCTCCAGACACATACTGATCACGCCAGTTCTTGCTTAAATGCTAAAATCTGAGGTTACAGCCTGAAGTGGAAAAGATATGGCTGATAAGAAATGTGTGCACTTATCTGAAGGTTTGAAATAGAGCTTCAGGTATCAGGAACTGAAGAAGGGTGGGAAGGAATTAACAAAATAGTGTTGATACAAAGTGGCTGTTGGGATTATTGTGTTTACTTGTGATAGATATCTGAGATTCAAGTTTATACTACCAGTACTGGAAGGAACTTGGAAAAGATATTTAGTGTGTTATAGTTTGCATTAATTATTTTTTTGTTTGTACTTGGTTTCTTTAGCAAGCATACAAATAAAGATAATGACCTGCTGTATTCCATTGCTGCATTCTGGAATTTTTAGTTGAACCCATCGGTATGAATAACATTGCCTAGCACATGACAGTGATGTCATCCCAAGGACAGAGATCTGCTTGCTGGTTTAAACTAGATTAAACAGTTTCTCAAAATGACCTATTCTCATCATGACTGGCATGATTGAGACAAACCTGTTTCTGAGTAAGACATTAGTTATTTCTTTTTTATAGATTAATTTACTGTAACTTGTCTGCAACTTCCCAGAAGTGAATTCAAACAAAAAGTTTTAGGCCTGAACTACACATGCATTTTGTACTTATATAATAATTTCAACAATAACAATCTTTTTTTACCTATATAAATTATACTGGAGCAGTGTATAGATGTATAGAATGCAATGTATATTATAGATGCAGTTATACTAATGTAAGATGCCTTATATGAGTATAGCTTATTCCTCTTCCCACATGGGAAGGAGCCATAACTGAGCGCCTTCATGCCAATATAACTGCAATAATACTAGCAGGTTGTACTGCTTTAACTGCATTGGCATAAAGTGGTACAACTTTTGTGTGTAGATAACCCCTTAGTTTTCTCCATTGAGAATAAAGGGAATAGAAGTGTGTCTTGTTAGGCTGTTTTGTTTAGGTTTTTCTCCTGCTTAAATGCCCTCATTCCAACATCCTGCAAAGTTATAATGATGACTCATTTCTGGGGTTAGCCAGGAACTTTGCTATCTTTTCTTCTGATTTCTAAAGAAATATAACAATCTGATTTAGTGTGACAGATAATCAGTGTGACCAAGGTAGAGTGAAATGTTTCCTAGACTAGAATGTTTAGTAGAGCTACAGCCAGATTCTACCAACAGCCAGATTCTACCAATGAGTCACTTTGTGTAGAGTTTACCCATCTGTAAAATTGGGCTAACTACCTGCCTCACATTGGCATTATGAAGCTTAATTTGTTTGCTATGTGCTTTGAAATCCTCAGATAAAATGTTTGATGTACATGCAGAGTATTGTTGCTGTTCTATCATGTAGTCAATGATTTTTACCGCTGCTACATTTGAAGGAAGCTATTCTCTCAGTAGTCCATTCACTGAAAAAAGAAAATGTGTACTTGGGAGATACTGCAGATACTTTTGTTAACACAAGACAATACTAGCAGTAACACGTCTTTCACAAAATATTTGATGAGTATATTTAATTGGGGACAAATTAGACACATCTATACAACAAACTTGATATTGCCCCCCCTCAAACACAGCAGAAGGGAGTGATTGTGAAAATGAAACCTAAAGAGTCAGTGTTTCTCACTTCAAAATTAGTTACTTCTCACGTTGCTAAAATCATGCCCAAAAGATCCCATTGCTCCCATTTAACATGCTTGAGTGACTGTCTTATACAAAGAATAGATCATATCTGGCAGGATATCTGTATCTGTGTTCACATAAGTTACTGTTCACCAATTTAGTTCGCACATACAGTGAATAATTTTTAAATTGCTCCAGAAGCAGCAAAACTTCTTCTAATTAAATGACAATTGGCCATGTGTGTTTATCAGGCTTATAGAAAAATGCAATTGATGCAGTGGTGGAAAAAGTCTATAGCGCCTCAGACGTACTACCTATCAATCATCATCTGCCACCATGTGCAACATAAAAAAGACTAGCACAAAGGCTTCAGTCATGCTAGGAAACGAGGGAAGAAAAACAGTTATAACCATGCTACTGTAGTTGGAGCATGTGTTTTGTGTTTAGAGTAATATGCACATCATAAAACCTAGATGCTGGGCATCCAGTTATCTTGCTGAAAAATACATTGCAATAGATGCATCCAGCAATACAAGGAGGTTAAAGAATAAATACTTTTGACTGCAGCTATCCCAATTCAGGCTGGTAACTTGGCACAAGCTAAGAAAAGTTGAGCCAAGATAGAGCTTGGATGATTTCAGAGAAAACCCAGCTCTGCAGGGAAGTAGTAGGGAGGATTGGATAAGTGGCACATCTTGCCTTGTTTCTAGAACTTAACTAAAGGTCCAGCATTGTATTAGGGTTACTGTGCTGTTGGAGGTGTTACCTTTTGTCTGAGACACCAAACCAAAATCTGGACTATTTTTGATCATTAAAGATACCATGACACTTATTGTAAGAGTTTGGAATGTTAGTTCATTTTGGTAATCAAGGGGACTATTCATCTGGGCAAAGTTACACCTGTGTATCAGTGTTTCTAAGACAGATCCTTTGTCATTTCACCTAGTCGGTTGGGTAGATCTTTTGCACAGAGACAAGAAATCATTTTCAAAAATAGTAAAGCATAATTGTAAATGCAGAGATAATGGCTAGAGGTAGGTAGGGTGCCTGAAACTTTTAACTCAATTTTAAAAGTGACTATATTTCAAATTCATGGTGTGCTTAAGGTAAAATAACTTTTTGATGATTAGCTCCAATGTTCAAGGCAGTTTGCCTTATTTCTGAAAATTTTCTTTGTGCCAAATGTTGGCACATGATTTTTGGATAAGGTGGAATTAAAGCAAATTTTGAGAATAAAAGAAATAGTGAAGCTTTCTGGATGTATAATTGTACTAATAACTTAAACATTAGGGTATTTGAAAAATCATACTTGAGCTTGTACAATATTTTTTACAAGCATTTAGTTCCTCATGTGAATCAGCTTTGTTTTTAAAAACCTCTAAGAGATCAAGTTCTTTGAGGAATATTTTAATGTAGTAAATAGGCATGTGAAGTCAAAATAATTGAATTTTTAAAAACAAGTCTTAGTAGACTTGCACTGCTTCTATAATGGCTGCTGTAATTGTCTGCTGACTGTGAAGAGATAACATGAGTGAATAGAAAATAGTTGCAAAATGAATGCTAGATAAATGCCAATGCAAAGCCATGACATTCCTTTTCAAAGGATAAGATGTTAATCCAATGATGGGGACTGATTCATCACTGTTTTAGCATAAACACCACTGATTTCACTGGAGTTACACTAGCATAAAACAGAAGTAATGTGGTGGTGAATAAGGCATGAGTTTCTGGTACAATTACTCTTTCTATTAAATCGAATGATTGCTACAGATTCCCTCATTCTTGCTTTGATTCAGTTAGTTTACAGCTGCCATTCTTGAAAAGCTCCACTGCTATGACACTGTAGCTGGGACACCAGACGTCTGTAAAAATGACATCCTATTCTTCCACATTTATTCTTCCTTTGGCAAGGGCACGGCGAATCCTCTCTCCAGCACTCAAATGGAGATTCTGTGTATGGGAAGCTGGAATGTGAACGTACTGTGCACTGGTCTGCTGTGCACTAAATTGCCAAGTGGACCCTGCTGCCATGCACAAAAATTCCATTTCTGTTTCAAAGAGCAGTAAGTCAATGTGTTCTATGGAACTTTAAGTGCATGGTATCAGGGTCCATAATCAGGGATTTAGTGAATGGCAGGCTAGTGTGTCGTAAGCTCCAGCTTGCCATGCACTAAGTCTCTGTATGGACAAGCCCTGACTAACTTTGTTGGGATCTTTGCACAGAGAAGTAGAGGAGGAAACTGATCCCCCTTTCAGTCTACAGTCTAATGTTTTTGCATCTCTATGGCCAGCCTCTCCCTGTGAAGTTAGGGATGACTGGAGGATCTATGTAGCACTTTTGGAAGG
This sequence comes from Gopherus flavomarginatus, assembly GCF_025201925.1. Classification (NCBI taxonomy): domain Eukaryota; kingdom Metazoa; phylum Chordata; order Testudines; family Testudinidae; genus Gopherus; species Gopherus flavomarginatus. The sequence continues at coordinate 200,946,801 of NC_066618.1, forward strand.
TGTTTAGATACCATTGTACTGGGTGTGGTATAGTAAGCAGCCTACCAGAGACTCTAGCTCAGTGGTTTTCAAACTTTTTTTCTGGTGACCCATCTGAAGAAAATTGTTGATGCCCGTGACCCAACAGAGCTGGGGATGAGGGGGTTGGGGTGAGGGCTGTTGGGTGAGGCCAGAAATGTGGTGTGGGCGGGGGATCTGGGTAGGGGTTGAGGTGAGGGAGGAGATCAGGACTCTGGGACAGGGATGCAGGCTGTGGGGTGAGGCGAGGGATGAGTGGTTTGGGGTGCAGAAAGAGCTCTGGATTTGAGGGGGCTCAGGGCTGGGGCAGGGGATTGGAGTGTGGTGTTGGGACGCAGACTTACCTCGGCGGCTCCTGGTCAGTTGTGCAGCAGGGGTGCTAAGGCAGGCTTCCTGCCTGTCCTGGCACTGCGGACCACGCTGCAGCACAGAAGCAGCCAGCAGCAGGTCCAGCTCCTAGGCAGAGGTGTGCAAGCGGCTCCGCGTGGCTGGACCTGCTGCTGCCTGCTTCCGGGGCATAGCGCAAAGTCTGAACAGGTAGGGATTAGCCTGCCTTAGCCAGGCAGCACCCTTGATGGGAGTTTTAGTGACTCGGTCAGTGGTGCTGCCCAGAGCCACTGTGACCCAGTGCCTGACATTCTGCGACCCAGTACTGGGCTGTGACCTGTAGTTCGAAAATCACTGCTCTAGCTAGTAAGAACAGGAATTGTTGCGCTGGAGTGAAGAGGTAAAATGGGGCCCCCCTGGAGCCACCCCTCCCCCATTGTAGAGAAATAATAGGTAAAGAACATATAGTACAATCTGGAAAAAATATAGAGGGGTGTGGGGGGAACTGAGGAAAGAATGGCCATGTACCGAAAGCATTGGGGGGGGGGGCACAAGTTGGAAGAGGCTTTATTCCCAACTCTGATACAGATTTCCTTCAGATCTTCAAATCTTTCTGCATCAATGTTTCCTTTAGTAAAATGAAGACAACACTTTTTGTGTTAGAAGGTATGGTAAGCATTATCAATAGAAAACTAATGAAAAAGAGAACTGAATGGGGAAAAGGAGCTAAATTTAAAACAGTGTTACCAGATTCACTGTTGAAACATCAGTAAATGAATCTGACAAGGACTTAAATGCTACACAACAGCTGTCTTTGGGAGGTAATGTTTGTGGTTTGCTATAAATGTACTTCAAATACTTCCTCCATTATAAAATGCCAGTTATTCTCAAGTAGACATATGTAGGTGTCCTCTGATATCTATAATAGGCCTTACAACAGTCACCAACATCACACAGTTACTTCCTATTCTAAATATAGAGGAAAACTACACTCTTTCAGATAACCACTGTGAGGCAAACGCTGACTTTGTAATGGTGACCATTGTCTGATTAAAACAGGCTTAGATGAACAGTGGCTAGTGACATCTTATACCTGAGTCTCTAAATTATCACTTAGAATATGTTGTCTCTTTAAATATTTAATTTCTCTCGAGTCCTTGTCTGATTATTTTTTATGATTAATTATTTTTGAGTTTTCTCTGTCTCTTTTTAACTTCCTTCAGTTTGGTTTTGGAAAATATGATAAAGGAGAGGTCAAGACAATCTCCATTTTTATTTTAAGCTAATGTCCAGAAGAAATTACCCTCAATTTCTTTTCACAGTGACTATTCTTCCTGTTTCACAAACCTAAGTTAAAAAAAAAAAAAAACTAAGCTGTGCCCAACTTCACAGTTAATTACATCATGGACATAATTTTTCTTGCTACAAAACTGACATAAAATCAGTTCCACAATGTCTTTTAAAAAACCAAAATGAACAGCCGTCACTCTTTAGCAAGGTAGTCAGTAATGCTACCTCTGTGCCCAGTGCTTTGTTCAATGTAGTTTTAATGCTTTCTACAGGGGTGCTTCTACCACATCCCTGGTTAAAATTATTCCACAGACTGCTAAACCTCACTGTTAGGAAATTCATCCTGCTAATTTTTTTCCTTTGTTCAGCCACCATCAATTAATCAGAGTTAGTCCCTCTTAGAAAACCAATAAAATGAGCTTCCTGAATCTCAACATTTCAGTGACATCTGTGCACACATTGCTTTGCATCCTTCTGTCACCAGCAATCTGTAATTTCCTGACACATTTGGGTACCCAAGTGATGCTGGGAATCAGCATTTGCAGTTAATGTTGCCTAGCACCAGAAATGTAAAAATAAAATGTGTTATCTGTCTTTCTAAGAGTTATCACTAATGGCCTTTTCTCTAGCATGAGCATATGGTTTAAAAAAAATCTCGCCACACTCCACTGATTTGACACCACTTTTATTAAACTGATTTTTGTTCCCCATGGCTTGTTGAAATGCTAGAGAACTCCTGTGCAGTGGATCATTAAGTTGTCAGTATTGTAACTACAGTGTATTAATTCCATCAGTTGTTATGCACTGAGTTTTTATAGAAAGCCATGGATACATAATTCCCTTGCCAATAATATGTGTTCATATTTTTTGATCTAAGGCAAATTGGAAACTGTACAATAAATGTTTTCATTTCAAATGATGTTTTCATAGTGTTGCCTCTCAAAGAAATTATTGTGATTAAATGTATAGGACTAACCTGAAGATGTACAGTGCTCTCTAGATTTCATTCTCTCTCCTTTCTTGTTTATCGGCAAGGTCAAATTGGATTCCATTTCCTCCCCGTTGAGTCATCTTTCTCACTATGTCTCTAAAATATGATAGTATTTAATTCATAACTTTCTCCCCTCTCTGTTTAGAGTAATAGATAGTATTAACATATCCTTTCCTTTGAGGTTAATGAATACACGCTAAAGATTTCTATCCATTACGTCAGTGAGTCAGGCATGCTTGCTAGATTAATTCAATATTATTTTAGGCTTTATTGATTCAGTTGGATTAGGTATTGGAAAGGAAAACAGCAAATTAAATTATTGTATGTTTAGACTGCAGCAGTGAGACACCCTGCTTAACTGTGGAACAGTAATCAGCAGGAGGGATGATTTCCCTGGTGAGGGGTTCATTCACCACAGGACGCCTATCATTCATAAGGAAACAAGTGTATCTATTGGTTCTTAATTGACCCATTGTTTCCACTTCAGTGAGTTTGGTTTCCTTGGAAAGATTCAGGTAAATCAAGAAAAATGAAAAATATTTTTTTCTTGCTTGCCTCATAGTTTTTACTTAAGACTCAACAAAATTAACTGTTTGTAGTGCATATTATTGTCCCTTTTCAAAGCAAGCGGTTAGTCAAATTTCAGGGCTCCCGGGATGTTCCAGTTAGAAGTAGAAATTGACAGAATCTGATAGTTTCTTTGATACAGTTTTGTTTATTTACAAGGAATATACAAAGTCCTGTGTCTCTGAATGCAGGAGGAACCAAGAACAAAAAGAGCAGGTTTGTTAGCTTGTAGCCTCAAAGCTTCTTTAGCCAACTGGCCCAGAAGCTTTTGCTCTAGCCTTTTACAAGGTCATACTGTGCTCACAGGCTATAGCCTGGCTTTCTTGCCTCAGCCCCTCTCTGTTCTTGTTTTCTCTGTGTTCTTTCACCTTCTCCACACCACACCCCAGGTCACAATACCCAGTGGAATTCCCCTGCTCACATAGTGCTGGGTACCAGCCAGGCTTTTTTAGGCCTTGTTTCAGGTGTGACCCCTTAACTGGCTTACACCTATTTGAAATGAATGGCCTTGAATCACAGACTCGTAGGACTGGAAGGGACCTCAGTAATTCATCTAGTCCAGTCTGCTGCACTCAAGGCAGGATTATATAATAATTAGACCATCCCTGACAGGTGTTTGTCTAACCTGTTCTTAAAAACCTCCAGTGAGGGAGATTCCACAACCTCCCCTAGGTAAGTTGATCCAGTGTTTAACTAACCTGACAGGAAGTTTTTCCTAGTGTTCAACTTAAACTGCCCCTGCAGCAATTTAAGCCCATTGCTTCTTGTCCTATCCTCAGAGATTAAGGAGGACAATTTCTCTCACTCCTCCTTGTAACAACCTTTTATGTACTTGAAAACTGTTATCATATCCTCCCTCAGTCTTCTCTTCTCCAAACTAAACAAACCTAATTTTTTCAATCTTCTCTCAGAGGGCATGTTTTCTAGACTTTTAATTATTTTTGTTGCTCTTCTCTGGACTTTCTCCAATTTGTCCACATCTTTCCTGAAATGTGGTGCTCGGAACTGGACACCATACTCCAGATGAGGCCTTATCAGCATGGAGTAGGGTGGAAGAATTACTTCTCATGTCTTGCTTACAACACTTCTGTTAATATATCACAGATTATAATTATATATTTTGCAACAGAGTTACATTGTTGACTCATATTTAGCTTATGATCCACTATAACTCCTAGATACCTTTCTGCAGCACTCCTTCCTAGGCAGTCATTTCCCATTTTGTATGTGTGCAATTGATTGATCCTTCCTAAGTGGAGTACTTTGCATTTGTCCTTATTAAATTTCATCCTATTTACTTTAGACTCTTTCTCCAGTTCATCCACATCATTTTTAATTTTAATCCTATCCTCCAGAGCACTTGCAACCCCTATCAGCTTGGTATTGTTCACAAACTCTATAAGTGCATGTTCACAAATTAGTTTGAACAAGGTTTTAACTCAACCAGAATAAGGTTTTACCCATCTCATAACAATATTCCAGGGCCAGTTCTGTTTTATCCTATGTAGTAAGAAGCCTGAAAACGAAACACAATTCTTCACCTTTATATAGCAACTTCCATTTGGGGGAGGGATAGCTCAGTGGTTTGAGCATTGGCCTGCTAAACCCAAGGTTATGAGTTCAATCCTTGAGGGGGCCATTTGGGGATTGGTCCTGCTTTGAGCAGGAGGTTGGACTAGATGATCTCCTGAGGACCCTTCCAACCCTAATAATCTATGATTTCAGGTGCTTATAACATACTTTAATGCAACATACTTCAAAACATCTCTGTGCATTAGGGTATTCTCTGTATTTTGCAGGCTGAGAACAGATGCAGATGGACATGAAGTGACTTGCCCAAGGTCATGCAGGAAGTGCATCAGCCGAGAATAAAATCCAATGCATGTGTTCACTGCAAGATCTACTTCCTCCTTTTTTTTTAGTTAAAAATCTTCTAAGTACATTTAATGTTGGAGTTATCGTCTTGGGGTAAGAACTTTACAATACTATACATGTAACTCTGGTTACTTTGGTTACTCTTGAGTACAAGTGGTTACACTTGAGTATGAGTCTTCTATTCCCAGAGAACAAATAGGTAGCAGTTACAAAGTCCGGTCTTCCAAGAAACTGTTTCCCTCGTGATAAAGATACAATTATATATATGAAGGATCTGCATCCTTCTAACGAGAGGGAAAATAGCATACAATTAGGTAAGGTACAGTATCCTGACTCATGTCCTCATTATGTCACTTTCTAAATTTTTTTGAGACTCTGTATAACATAGCAACTCAGTGTTTTGTGAGTGATATGCAATATGTTTCAAAACAGATGAATTTTTAAAATATGTAAATAGAAAGCTCCTATAGAATTTATTTAAAAAATCCTTTCTGTGGAATTTGTAACCCAATTTATCCATTCTACAGAAATTGACAATATTCTGTAAGTTTTAGAGAAAAACATCTTTGTTTTCCTGAAGGGAGAGAAAATGGCAGAGCATAAAGATTGAAAAAATGTTTTTAACAGCTGGCTGTGATTGTATATTAAATATTAGGTGAAGGGGGGCTCCAGGAGCAATCTGTTTAATTGTATTTCCAAAATTTGCTGTAAAGTGCTCAGAGCAAAATATAGGAGCTCCTTTTTCATGGAACGAGTTTATAAATTGAAGGTAAATAATTTCTATTGAAACCTATTAGTCCTATCCCCAGGCATCTATAAAATTCTTCCTTAATGATTGATGTGATCCCACCTGTTACAATTGATTTATGAGACTAGTTAAATTAATATGCTCATCTTAGTTTTCCATAGTTTGTTATAAAAGTTTAATGTTAGTAAATGAGCAAAATCCCTCTTGAGGTAAAAGATTACTTAAACTTTTTGCTATCTCCACTTTGATAAAATGCAAATGAGCTCCATCCTCACCTTCCTCTGTGTTAGTGATAGAATTAATATAGATGAACTCTTAATGAAATACTGTTTTTCCATAAGGTCTCTGTCTTTGTAGGTTTTGGGATGTCACTCAACAGTGCAATATCGTCACAAAGTCTAGGTCTTCTATGCATTTGCCATGTACCTATGCTATGGCAGTCTTTGTGTTGCTAATACTTCATTATTCACTCTGTGGCAATGCCAAACAACAACAGACAGAGTGTAGCCCTGTTTCTCACCAGTGTCCATGCTGAACCACTCTGTTGTTGTTCAGTCTTACAGTGCACTCTGCATCTTTATGCATAACCATGATGTTCATGACTCTAGCTGGAATTCCATAAGACTGAAGAACATTCCACAATATATGTCTATGCAGGCTGTCAAATGCATTTTAAAAATAAATGAAATTGATAAGGGGGGCCTGCCGTTCTAGGCATTCTTCTGTGATGGTCCTTTAGTGAGATTATCTGATCTATACAGGCTGTTTTAGGCCTGAATCCAACCTCTTCTTCTGTAAGCTTTGCATCCACTGCTTCTTTCACCCTGTGTAGTATCACACTACAGAAAACTGTCCCTACAACAAGGAGAAATATGACTTTTCTCCAGTTGTTCAGTCAGTAAGATCACCCTTTTTGGGTATTCTGACAATTATTCCACTGGTCAGAAAGAGTCTCTTTCCCACCACCAGACTTCACTGAACAACTGGGACAATTTCATTAAGGTGGTAGTGTCAAGTGATTTGATCAGCTCTCCACACTTTATTGCTTTTTAGCTTCTTGACTGAGCTTGTACTTCTGATATCTCTATTGGATCGATGTTGTTGATATCAAGTTCATCAGGCTGGCATGTTTCATTGAACTCGGGGGCTGAAGTAAGGCTTGGTTTGTTGAGATCACCTTACTCTGCCCATCTATTCTCCATTTTTCTATCTTTATTTTTTATTGGCCTATTTTATGTGTTGAATTTTCCACACAGGGTTTTAATCCATTGGTAAATGACTCTGTGATTTCCCATCATAGCAGCAGCTTCAGTTGGCAGGTCTTCACCATATCTGTTTCTCTTTCCTTGCACTGCTTTTCACTGCTTTGTTTGCTTTCTTGTACTCCTCCATTGTTTTTTGTAATATTTCATTGGTCTTAGCATTTAGGAGGTTTTTTTCAGTGCTTTTCTTTCTTCAGTAAGACACCACATCTTTTGGCTTATCCAATTCTTGCTCTACTTATGCTGATATCCATGTTCATCTGCTGCAGCTTGATCCACATCGTCTCTAAGCACTGACCATTTTTTTTCTGGTCCAGTCAGTGTCTCACACTCCTCTACTTCTGGCAGTGCTCAGATCTTTCCCATAGTTCAAATTGGAATTTCTCACAGTACTCTGTTAGCCAGTGGAGACCTCAGGAAAGAGATGGCATCAGCATTCACTAAACTCAGCAACATGTGGAAATCAAAGATATACCATACCAAAACAAAACTGAGAATTTTCAGCTCAAATGTAATCTCTGTTAATGTATGGCTGCGAGAGCCAAAAATCTATTAAAATGCTAGAAAAGCAGATGCCTTTGAAAATAAGTACCTACAATAGATTCTGAGTATTGGCTGGAGAGACTTTATAACCAGCGAAGAGATGAGCAATCATCAACCAGTTGCTCATCTCCATTAGAATTAGAAGGAAGGGGTGGACATTTTGGGGGCATGTACTCTGGGCGCCAACACACAGATCCCCGACATGAAGCAGTCAAGTGGAATCAACTGGTGTGAGGAAATAAGGCCAGACAAGAGAAACCTTAAAAAGAACTCTCAGCACGGAGGGCACGAAAATCAATCTAAGAACATAAGAACGTCCATATGGGGTCAAACAAATGGTCCATCTAGCCCAGTGTCCTACTTTCCGACAGTGGCCAATGCCAGATGCTTCAGAAGGAATGAACAGAACAGACCTATCCTCCAGACCTTATCTAATTCTTTTTTTGTACCCCGTTGTAGTTTTGACCTTCACAACATCCCTTGGCAACTAAGTCCACATGTTGATTGTGTGTTTGTGTGAAGTAGTACTTCCTTATGTTTGTTTTAAACCTGCTGCCTATTAATCTCAACACAATGGAGCAGATAGAAGCAGGAGCAAACGGCAGAGAGGGATGGAAGAGGCTGGTTTCTGCTCTGTGCACCAATACTGGCACGAGATGATGTAATAATAACAATGGGAGCCTGGAGTCCTGAGAACAGTTTGCAGGGGATCCTGGAGAAGCCTTATCATTTATGCTTCTGCTTCTCATGCTTTCTGATCCCCATCATGCTAGCCTGTTTTCCTCCTTTAAGCCTCATTCTGTTCTACTAATTCCTCTGCTAACAAGGCCTTGAGGTGGCCTGCTGTCCCTCCTTCCCTGCTTTCTCCTCCCTGATGGCTCCATGATTGCTGGGCACTTATAGGAGAAACCTCCCTGTAGCTCTGCTGTATTTATCAGAGATCTAGCTGCTGCTGAAACACCTGCTCAGACACCTCAATATAAAATCCCATGCACCAATTAATTTTCAAGATTGTAGATAAAAAAAGCAAGACACATGTCAGGCTATACCCAGGCCCTGCCCAGTCCCCACCAATGCTGACAAGTCCCATGGTATAAGCCTGCTGTAAAATACCACAGAGTTGCAGAAGGTGGCAGTAGAGAGCTTGATCAGGCTCTTTCAGTGAGAGCTTTGTCCTTCTAATGGCTAGTCCACAGAGAGGATTAGGGAGTTAATACTAGTACTGCCAGACAGAGTTGCAATAAACGGAGTGACCCCCTTACATGTTCCCCTCACTCTGAGCAGGAGGGAAAGGATCTAGCCAGTGGGGTGCATTGTGTTGTACTGTTCAATATCCAGACACTAGAGCGCTCCATACGTTCAGTAAAAAGGTGTGACAGCCTGAGATCAAGGGTGACAAGGGCCAGGAAAGAGCCAGAAGCTGCATGTGCGCAGAAGCAGCAGGCTGGAGGCAGCTGCTAGAGAGCTGGCTGGGGAAGGAAGTCTGGGTAGCAGGCACACTGACAGCTGAGCAAGAAAGCAGCATGTTGCCAGTAAAGAATCTGTAGTAGTTGCAGCAGGAGGATACAGGGCAGTGACTGGTAAGCAGGGGACTACCTGCATGTGATGCCAGGAGATCAGTACAGATGGGCTCCAACAAGGCCATAGACAAGAGAACTGAATGGGGAAAAGGGCCACTGCTTTGTTGCATCCAGAAGATGGGTAGGCTGGAAGGGCGTATCCCTGGCACTAAACTGAGAGCCCCTAGGTACAGTTACCTTTTTACCCCTGCCTCAAAGAACTGACTTCTGTACTGTTGGGTTGATGAAAAGTCCTTGCACCTGGGTATCTGCACTTTTTATTTTCTGGCAGCCCTAGTGTAGTAATCCCGTTAGTTGAAATGTGTGCGTGTTAACAGGTTTGGTGTTCAGTGATCACTCTGTGCTTTAGGAGCTTGCTAGAGATTTGCTTTTTATTATGTCAGTTTCCAGCTAGCTGTGTGTAACAACAAGAGCTTCACAGCGCCCTGCCTAGACTCTGGCTGTAAAGCTGAGCCCTTAAATGCGCAGTCCACAAAACCACAATAGGAACTCCCTACCCAAAGACTACAGCCTGCAAAGAGCCTAGTGCTTGCAGCAGCTACGGGGTTTGTCTTCCTAGCTCCTGGTATACAAAGTATATGCGCCCAGATATCTCAAGTAGACTGGTGTATCACAGCACTCACAGGGAAACCCTGCAGTGGATTGGTTTAAAAAGTTCCCCTTTAGCAGAAGCGTCAGAGGATTGTGTTTCTGAAACTACATGTCCAGCATTGTAGTCCCTGCTCTCCCTGTGTGAATTATGTAGTAATTGTGCCTGGCATCTGCTGACATGTAGTTGTTACAACATATCACAACAAAAATAATTAGGCATCGTGTAGGGTTGGTTATTGATCTTAGTAAGTTCCATTTCTCTTTCAATGACAGCTGGAGAGAAATGAGCCCGGAATTCGGTTCAACAAAATAGTCATTTATATATAAACAGATGAGTAAAATTTACTTTCACTGAAAGGAATTTGTCATTTGTGAAGCTTCTTGAGTAGTTCAGCTCCGTTCCAATTAAGGATGACAGATGTGTAGGATGCTTCACTAGGAATAATAAAAACAAAATGTATTAGCACAATTTTACATTTCTCTCTCTATCCGGTGCCAAATCCTGCAAAATGCCATGCTCAGCTGTGGCATTATATAAATAATAATCTTCCAGTCTAGAAAGCCATCCCCCTGTGTACAGACATTATAGGTGGTTTGCAGGTTTTCCTGCTCCAGCAAGGACATGAAGAGTGTTTTGGTGGAAGTTTTCTAAAGTTGCAATTTCTTAAATAATAGATTTGGGCCTAGTTGACCATTGTTTCAGTCTTACATTAGTGTAACTCCACTGAAATCAGTGGAGCTATACAGATGGAAAATGGGAGTAATGCACTGGTGAATCAGGCTCCTTATTTTCCTTTTCCTCTGAGCATTATACTGTCTGATCTGGCTGTCTATTTCAGAATATAAACTCTTGGAGCAGAGACCTTGTCTCCATCTTTTAATGTAAAGCACTTAGTACGTTATAAAAATAAATATAACCCAGCACCTCTCCCTGTCAGTGATTATACCTCCCAATAACCAGGAACTGAGGGCAACTACAGCATCATAGGAGCATCCATACCTGAGTGCCCTTCATCTTCCAACAAGATAGCCTGAGGTATAAAAGAGTTCCATTCCCTTTTGCCCACTCAGTCCTTCCTAAATAGGTTATAACCATTGATTTTAATATTTCAGTCATGCAAACCTTCCCACCAAGTTTGTTATACTAACTTGGTCAAATTTATGCTCTTAAATGAGCAATTCCAATTCCTCTCATTTATTACCCAGACTATTAGCATTGTATATCGGCTATTAAATAATTTATTCTCTTTATGTTCCTTGGTGTCTTGATTAATTTTGTTCTCAACATCATCTTGATTTTTTTATATAAGTTCTCATTTATTCTCCCTTTTCACCCTCCTCTTTTGTTCTTCTCTAATGCGTTCCAGACTAGTCTAGCCAGCATGTCCCCTAGAAGATATGTTCCTCTCTTATTGAGATGAAGGCCATCAAATTGTACAGCCTCTTTGCCCATAGAAGGTGGATCAATGTTCCACAAAACTAAAACCCTGTATCTGACACCACTTACCAAGCAAGCATTTCACTTCCAGAATCTATTTTCTGTCTTCCTTCACTTCCAGATAGGAAGGATTTCCAAGAAGATCATGTGGACATTCTTCTCTTTCAGTGTCCTTCCAAATTCCCTGAAGTTGTCTATAATTTGTGCAGCAGTGTTATTATATTATGATTGATACACCATCATCAGTGGATTCTTGCCCACCAACTTCAGAACCTATCCAGTCTTACAGTCAAATCTCGTGACTGGGAAGATAACACATCTTCCTGTTGTCCACCTGTGCCTTGCAGAATGTTCTCTCCATTCTTATGAATATCAAATCCCCAACAGGGATAGGCTATCTTCCTGGGATGGCTGGAGATCTCTTCATGGGCAGCCTGCGTTGCCCTGCAGGTTGGGCTGTACAGCCATCCACAGTATGTCCTATGCAGCTCTCCATTCTGTTTGACCAGCTGGATCTTCAGAGATATCTTCTACAGTTTCCACACTGAGAACGTGATAACAGTTGGGTACTTCTGGCTGTGTGGAATTCCTACTGGGGCTCTTCTTTCTGTTGGTCACAATGTGCCCATCCTTCATCTGCCTCCTGCCACGTAGAAAGCCACCTGGCCCTCTTGCCTCTGGTGGTTATGAACTACCAAACCTCCTCTCCAGTTTCCATACTCTCTGGTTCCTTGGCAGCTAGTTCCTTTGTTTTTTGAATCTGGAGTGGTGAAGCTTTCTGAATCTAGTTGTCCAAGAATCCCTCAACTTCTCTGATGCTCCCTGAGTAGTATAAGGGCCCTACCATCAATCAAACCCTAACCCCGCCCCTTGACCCCTCTAGTCCCTCCCACCTGTCACCGGAAGTCCCACCCTATGGGGGTATTACTTCCGGGGTCAAGATGGCCACATGACCGGAAGCAAAGTGGGTCATGTGACCCCTCTAAGAACTCCTCCCACCACCCTCTACCAATCAGGAGGGGTTTCCTCCAGAAAGGACCACCCCAAGAGGAGATTTGACCAATCAGGGCAACTTCCGGGGGCGGGTGACCTATCTAGAAGTGGGTCATGTGACCCCTCTAAGAACTCCTCCCACCACCCTCTACCAATCAGGAGGGGTTTCCTCCAGAAAGGACCACCCCAAGAGGAGATTTGACCAATCAGGGCAACTTCCGGGGGCGGGTGACCTATCTAGAAGTGGGTCATGTGACCCCTCTAAGAACTCCTCCCACCACCCTCTACCAATCAGGAGGGGTTTCCTCCCGAACGGACCACCCCGAGAGGAGATTTGACCAATCAGGGTGACTTCCGGGGGTGGGTGACCCCGTCTAGAAGAGGGTCATGTGACCCCTCTAAGAACTCCTCCCACCACCCTCTACCAATCAGGACGGGTTTCCTCCCGAAAGGACCACCCCGAGAGGAGATTTTGACCAACCGGGGTGACCCCTCTAAGAACTCCTCCCAAGGCCCTCCACCAACCCGAGTGCAGCACCAATACCCCATAAGTACCAGCGCCGAACAGAGGAGGCCATTTTTCTTACCAAGGACACGTGTTTTAGAAAGCGTGGAAAGGCTGCTCAGAGGAAAACATGGACTCCTTTACCACCCCCGTTAGAACTTCGAACTTTGTTTTGGACCAAAGCACCATACTTATGTGGCGCAGGACCTACACCAGCGACAGTTCTGAGGAGGAGGGAATGACCGAGAGGAGCCCTTTGGCCGACCAGTTGATGGATACGTCGGAAACCGACCAGAAACCCCTCGTGAGGCGCCCTGAGGAGCCTGATGACCTCTCTTTGTCCACCCCCTCAGATCGCCACTTGGGAGAGTCACCGGTGGACAAGGCAAATGGAAAAGATGGCGCTCAGGTAAATGAACGATTAAGAAATGGCGGTAGAGGAGGGGGTGGGTAATGAAGCTAGGAACCGGGGGTTTGCGTAAATTAAAAAAAAAACCCAGCAGCTGGGGTACTTACTCTGTTTCTTTTTCTGAAAATCTTTCAGGAGCTCGATGATGCCTTTCTAGAGGCCTTTAAGAACTTGCGCGTCAGCTGTTTTTACTGCTATCCAAGAGACAGATCTGAAACCGAAAATCACAAAATGGAAGAATGAAACAGCTCAGACTCCCTTATGGTAGCAGTTATGGCGTCCATTTTACAGGCGGCTGTAAAAGATCATGTTAAACCAGGCAATTAATAAAATGTATTTAAATGTGTCAATATGAGCGTGTCCCCTTTCATACTTGTGGTAGTAAAAGATGGTACCAGTAACAGTCATGTCTACACCGACAGCTCTGTTAAAGAAAATATATTACAATCCCAGGGAAGTTGGGAGCTTTGGCGGGGTGAACTCTCTTTTTCAAGTGGCCAGAAAGCATAGTAAAACTTTAAATAGAAGACAGGTAACAGCTTGGCTTTCAGACCAGGATGCATACACTTTACACAAACCAGCTCGAATACATTTTAAAAGAAACAAGACTATTGTTTCAGATGTGGATGCACAGTGGCAGGCAGATTTGGTGGATATGCATCAGTTCTCCAAACACAACAGTGGCTTTAAGTACATCTTAACAGTGATAGACATTTTATCCAAATATGCCTGGGCCTTATGCCTAAAAGACAAGACAAGTGGTGAGGTATCCAAGGCCTTTAAAGCTATTTTCAGCGAAGGTCGCGTGCCTCAAAAATTACAAACCGATCGGGGGAAAGAATTTTTAAACAAACCTTTAAGTGGACTGTTAAAGCAGCATGGGGTTCACCATTTTCTTACTAATAATGAAGTCAAAGCAGGGGTTGTGGAGCGATTTAACAGAACTTTAAAAACTAGGATGTGGAGATATTTTACAGCCCATAACACCTTTCGCTACATTGACGTCTTACCTGACTTTATAAAGAGTTATAACCAGAGCTTTCACAGGACTATACGTACCAGACCCATAGATGTTAACCCTTCAAATTCTCTGAAGGTGTGGAAAACGGTTTATGGAGACAGTTTTAAAATAAAACAGGTTGTTCCCCCTTTTAGAAAAGGCGATCACGTGAGACTATCTAAAACCAAAGGCGCTTTTGAAAAAGGTTATGAACAGACGTTTACCGATGAGATATTCATAGTGGATGAAGCCTTAACCAGGGGCCGAAGACCTGTATACCGATTAAAAGATTACGAAGGTGAGGCAGTTACTGGATCTTTTTACCCTGAAGAGTTACAAAAAGTAAACCCCAAACGAGACAGGATTTACAGGATTGAAAAAATTCTAGCGGAGAAAGGAAAAGGGAGAAAAAAACACTTACTGGTAAAATGGTTGGGTTGGCCTGATAAGTTTAACAGCTGGGTGGAAGCTTCTCAACTCTGTGACATTTAGACACAAAACAAAGAGAAAAAAAAAAACAAAAAACCAATTCCTCCTGCAAAGACAGATAGAAGAAAAAATAATAATGAGCGACGGCAGGTTTTACATCACTTTGCCCAGCAATGCCAGCTCTGCAGTTTTTCCCCAAAACACCATCTCGAACTTTACAATACGGCTAATTAAGCCCTTGGATCTCCCGGGTGCCTGGGAGGTGGGGTTAGTGGAAATACAATACCCGCACAGCTGGAACACTATCAATGAAGACACCCCTTTTGAAATTACCTTTGAAGATATGAAGTGGAATTTCATCCTACGACGAGGTTATTACTCGACCATACCTGAATTACTGGAGCATATGAACAGCACCATGGCTCGTCACCAAGGACCGCCTGAGATGGTCATGAACTACGACCCTGTAGGTAGAAAAGTGAGACTTAAATCTACCAATTTTAACTACGGGTTTTCTACTGGCGGGGAACTAGCTAACATTTTGGGTTTGGGCCCAAAACGCAACGTCCAAAAATTTCCCTTCTCAGCAGACATTACAGGGGGTTTTAACTCCTTGTATCTGTACACAGATATTGTAGAACACCAGTTTGTGGGGGACTTTTCTGTTCCCCTGTTACGCTGCGTCCCTGTCCAAGGAAGGAACAATGAGTTTGTTACCATCACCTATGATAAACCTCATTACGTTCCTGTTAGTAAACACCACATCGACACCATTACCATTGAAATAAAGACAGATCAGAACAGACATGTCTCATTTCGCTTCGGCAAGGTGATCATCAAGCTGCATTTGCGACCGCGGAGAGAGCGAGGTTTCTAAAAAGCAAAAAAAAAAACATTATTATGGCGATCCTAAAAAATTATGGCGACCCCACCATCTACAGGAACTATTACAAAGCCCAGGCTGGATACGCCCTTCCTGGATATCATGGGGCCCCCGTGATGTACGGGGCTGGTGTGGGTGGAATATTTCGTAGCCTCTTTCGAAAAGCTGTACCGCTTTTGAGGAGGGGGCTAGAGATTATTAAGCCCCACGTAAAAACCGCCGCTCAAAACATTGCTAAAGATGTGGTAGGTCATGTCTCCCGTGCTGTTCTGGAGAAGGTGGGGAATACAGCTTCACAGGAAGGATCGGGGCTGATGTACATTAAAAGGAGGAAGAAAAGAAAGAGAAATACGTCATACCCGCGACGCACAGGTCCCCCAAAACCTTTTAAAAGAAGGGCTTTGACATGCAGAGCCGGCCATAAACGAAAGTCCAAGAAGCAGCCTGGGCAAAAGAGGAGACGCGCTCTGCTTGGTAAAAGAGACATATTTTAATCAATATGGCTTTTGTTCACTGCGGGTCTGAAGAGTGCACCAAATCCGAACTAGACTTGTTTCAAATAGCCCCTACGCAGACCAGCATCGAGAAAAGCATTTACATCGAGGTGCCACCTCTATCGGCCGTTACGGAGTCTGCCCCCATTGACTTTTTTATAGCAGGGAATGGCATAGATTATATGGATTTAAACAACACGCTGCTTTACCTGTGTTGCAAGATTGTAAAAGGAGACGGAACTGAACTTGCTGCGGACGCTGAAGTGGGCCTGGTGAATTACCCCGTGGCCTCTATTTTCAGTCAGTTGGATGTTACGCTGGGAGACCGCCTTGTAAGCCAAAGCAACAACTGTTACCCTTACAGGGCCTTTATAGAATCAGTGCTCAATTACAGCGATGACACCCTCGCCACGCAATTTTCTGCCGGCCTGTTTTACAAAGACACTGCTGGACAACATGAAAAAACAGAGTTGGATGGAGAGAATCTAGGGTTTGTGAAGCGTGCAAAGCTGACAGCCCAGAGCAGAACGGTAGAGCTGCTGGGCCATCTACACAGTGACCTGTTTTTTCAAGAAAAACTTTTGTTAAACGGAGTGGATGTGAAAATTAAACTGACACGCAGTAAAGACGCCTTCTGTTTAATGGGCAGTGCGGCTGAAGGCTTTAAACTGCGCATTGTATCAGCGTCCCTTTTTGTGAAGAAAGTACGGGTGGCCCCGGGTGTCCGTTTGGGGCATGCAGAGGCCCTGCTTGCCGCTAATGCTAAATACCCCGTGGACCGTGTGGGAATGAAAGTGTTTAGCATCCCTGCAGGCAGCAGGGTCAGTAACCAGGAAAACCTGTTCTTGGGACAGTTACCCAAAATGCTTGTCCTAGGATTTGTGGATAACGATGCCTTTAGCGGCAGTTACACTAAAAATCCCTTTCATTTTAAACATTACGATATTAATTTTGTGGCCCTGTATGTGGATGGTGAACAGGTACCGACCAAGCCTCTGCAACCGGACTTCGAGGCAGGACGCTGCGTGAGAGAATACATCAATCTGGTACAGACAGCTGGTAAACACATGAAAGATCGTTCTCTGTTAATCGACCGTGAGGAGTTTGCACAGGGTTACACCTTGTTTGCCTTTGACCTGTCTCCCGACCAGGAATGCGCAGATCACTATTCCCTGATTAAAACTGGGAACCTGAGAGCAGAAATACGGTTTGGAAAGGCTTTAACGGTTACCGTCAATATGATTGTGTATGGAGTTTTTGACAATGTCATAGAAATAAATCAGAGAAGAAACGTTCTGTTTGACTACATGTGAACATGGACACCGTGCAGCTCTCACGTGTCTTATCAACGGATCCTTACACAAAAAAGAATTTTTTAGATGTGTTCCCTTGTGATTGGCTCCCTGGAAGCAAGCTGTCTCAGAGGCCCGTAGGTTTGGTGGTGAACACGCATCCACACAACCAACCGGGTGAACACTGGCTCGCCCTGTATCTGGCGGAGCATAACCGTGGAGAGTTTTTTGACTCATATGGGCAACCCCCGAACAGCGTGTTGTTTCCTAAAAGCATTATGAAATTTTTAAACAAAAATGCCACAGACATGGTGTTTCACAATAGACAATTACAAGACCCCCGCTCCGTCGCCTGTGGCTATCACTGCGTGTTTTTTTTACATCATCGTAGCAAGGGTTTATCTTTTGACCGGATTTTAAAATTGTATTCTGACGACTTAGTGCAAAATGACCGGATGGTGATAAATTTTGTAAAAAATAAATTTAAATTTTTGGGCATGCCTAGCCTTGCTCAAAACATGTTTCAACAAGCCCAGACATGTGTATCTTGTAATGATTTTTATAGCCATGTTACCCAATAAAGCACCCCAGGTTAGGGGTTTAAAGAAATTGATGTTTGTCTGTTTTTTTAAATGACCAATTGAAAAAATTACACAGATTTTTTTAAAAAAAATCTAGAAATGTTTTATTTAAAGCAAAACATTACAAGTTTTAAAATTTTTAGAATGTGAAAAACGTTACACACTGAGCCATTGGGCTCTTTTAGCCAATCTTTTTTTTTTTTTATAGGGCAAAAAAGGGGTCACGGATTCCTGATCCACCCCGGTGTCAGCAGTCGAGGCCTTGAGGCGTTCCAAAAGGTCTCTGTTGGCTGCATTGCCCATGACAGAAGATGGTACGTTCAGTTCCGCCATGGCATTCATAAACACATCCCATCCTTTAGGTACACGTTTGCTAGGTACAGAGCGAGTTTGGGTGACAGCCCTGACTAAGTCAAGCATGTTAGAACCATTAACCACAGAGCCTTTGTACACAAAAGACCCTTTATCATTCCATGAAGAGAGATTTTTATCCTGCCCCAGTTTATTTAGCAATACTATTGCATTTTTTTTATAACGCTTATTCACATTATCCAGCACCTCCTGAGCAATAGAGTCTGAGTTCTTTGGTGTTTCTGGGGGTTTGGCAGTTACGCTTTGTTCCTGTTCCGGTAGAAACAGACTTATTTTCCCTTTATCCGCATCACTTTGCCTCACGTACGTTAGGTACCTTTGAAGCACGGCGCTGTAAAGTTTAGCCTTTTCGTATTCGGCCAGGTCAGTTCTTTGAAGAACAGACTTCATTTCAGCGTCCAGTAAGCGAGTTGCTGTTGTTCTGATATTTTCCTCTGCTGGAGGGGGAGCCCTTAATTGCTCCAACTGGTGGCTGGGCACCAGGTACATTTTTTCTGCATACTCCATTATCGATTAGTTAAAAGCCCTGTTATCAGAGGGATAGCAAAACTTAACAGAGGCCCAATAAACCCCCCAGACTGCTTTACCAGATGCTTTTTTCTTTTAAGTGAAACGCTCTTATTACACAAAGTTTTTATAAGCGTGCGTTTCTTTTTCAACACACGCACTTGATTTTGTGTTAAAGGTATGTTTCCTTTTAAGGTATTGAGCGCTATTTCTGAGATGGCCACTACTAGATCGTCAGAGGCCGAACACAGAATAGCCTTCCTTTGCTGCGGGGACGATTTGCTAAGTAATTTTAAAAGGCCCAGGTTTCTCTTCACGCAGCTAGACATGTTTTCAGTCAGCAGTCCCAGCTGTTAAAAAGGGACCTGCCGATAAGTCATTTCTTTTTATATCCAGCTGTTTTTTTTAAAGTATAAACCACTGGCCAGTCTGGAGGGAAAAGACCGGTTCTTAGTCTATAAGCTTCCGGTGTGGAAGCATTTAAATCCACCACCAGGTAGCCATAAGGTCTTTTGGTAGCATCCTCAAAAGCTTCTAGAAAGAATTGAGCTTTGCCAGGGTACATTTGCCGAGCGAGCGTAGCGATTTGTAATTTATCCCTGGGGTTTTTGAACAGAACCATGTACTTTGTGTTTAGGTTAATTGTGCGACTCTTTTTTCCCTGACAAAATACGTTCTGAACTATATACATAATGCTCAGGTTTCTGTGATGCACGTACTTGGTAAAAGCTTTCTCGATTTCATTGCTTTCACAAGCAGAGTTCATCAGATCGTCTATGATAACCATATTTACTTTATTAGTAGGAAACAAACTGTCATCATCCAAAGCATCAGGCAACCCCTCCATAAAATTGATAAAGGGATATTTACAGAGCAGTTCTTTATACAGAGGTTGCCAACAACTATAACACCACACGATATTCTCAGGCATAACAGATAGTGTTTGTTTGGCATTATTCAACACATTTTTTATAAAGTAACTTTTTCCGCAGTTGCTAGGCCCCGCAAGAATTGCGGAAAAGGGGTGTTTCCACCTCGTATCCATTTTTTTTCAAAAGCCGTAGGGCAGGGTTTTAAAACCTTTTCCTAGGACTCTCTTGTTATAAACCACTTTTTGTGTTTTTTTAAGGGTTTTTGTTTCTATTTGCCACTGGTTTTTGTTTCTTACGATAGAGGGCTGCTGCACCTCTATCTTTTTTGAGGTGTTTTCGTTATCTCGCAGGCCCGTGCAGTAGTCCAGGACTAGATCTTTTAAACTTTCAAAGTTGATTTTTTCACAGTTTGCTACGTTTAGGGTAATACCTTTGACTTTTATACAGGCCTTTCCTCCAGACAACTTATACCCATACGTTTTTGGGCCTGCCGACACAAACTCGGTGATGTGTTGATCTGGCGGGAGCTCACTTGTGAGCTCCCCTAAATAATCCCCCAGAGGGGGATTCCAGGCACCCTCCCTTTTCACAAATATCACCGAGTCAGTGTCGTGGTACAGGCACCGCTCTTGCAAACCGTCTAGCAGACTGTATAATTCTAAGCGGGCATAAGCGGTGGTGAAACAGGCTATGACAACATTGGTATTGCCAGAGACAGAGTACCGTTCTTTTGCGTGCTTCCAAGACACGCACGCTGTTTCATCATCGATAAACTCGCAGGATGAAACCTTGTAATTGGGGGAAAATAGGTACTGCAAGAGTTCGTCAGGGTCTCTCACGATGCTGGTGTTGGGTAGGTTGGTTCTTTGGCCGAATTTACCCCACAGAGAATTTAAAAACAGTTTAGCGATTTGGCGTTTAGCAGGGTTTGATCTGATCTCATGTTGGCGTAAACGAACGCCTTCTTTCTGGTAGAAATCGCTAATGTACTTATTTTGTTTTTCCTCGTTGGTGCACCAACTGGGATACCCTGAAGCCTCTTGTTTCTGGCGGAGGTGTAATTTTATGTACTCTGAAAAGAGTTTATTAGATTTTTCATTAAAATGCCAGATTTCATAGATTTCAGCCACCACGTACCCCTTCGCTATAGCCGCGTTCAATTCCACCGTGCACCAAGTCCCCAGGATGGCCCGCTCCTCGTCAGTATGGGTGCATATCTCCCGCTGCTCGGTTTCCGCACAGGTTTGGCATAGCGGGAACATAAGCTTGCCACCCACTCTGACGGGTAACAATGGAAAAAAGAGACCTCGTGGGGGGTAAACTTTAACTTTTGCAATTCCAAAATAATTTGCCAGGGGTCCAAATTTGTCATAAAGTATATCGGGGTGTCCGATAGGGTATTCTTTGGTTTTGTTTACGAAAGGGTACAGGCTGGTAAAATCATAATAGTGGATTTCTTCCCCGGGGTTAGGCTTGTAATACAGGCGGATAGCGTTTGTTCTCCCCCCAAAAAGAGCATCTCTAGGCACAAGAGGCTGGGGTAACTGGGCTCGGTTTAAAAAGTCTGCCAACTCCCTGTCTGTTTCTTTCATCACCTCCCACTCGTGCTCCCAAAGAGTCCTCACTACAAAACCAAGTCGTTTCAGATAGTCAGCCTTGAGCTGCGTCTTGTAATAAAGAAACCCAAAAGATGTCCCCGTCATAGGATTTTGTGCTTTTTCACAATAACAGGTGACACAGCCGTGGAAAAAACATCCATTAAACTCAAAGGCTGTGCGTACCCCATCAACATCGGCATAACCGTCTAAAAAGTAGGGTCCTACCTGTAGTTCCCCACCCTGTAAAGCATGCCGTATTTGTATATTTTCTTTGTAAGAGATATACAACAGCCACTGAATAGATGGAGTTGAATATCTTTTTTTCTGCCTGTGATAGTTGTCTGGAGGCAGAAGAGCTACTGTGTTAGGCTCCAAAAACATAAACCTGTACATAGCCATGCAAACAGATGCCAGTGTTATGTACTGGAATGGATCTATGCACAGTTTTACTTCGGTGAATTTACCAGGTTCTTTCTCTACTACATCTCCCTTCTCCGTCATTTTCATAATCTCTTTTCTGTATAGAGTACAAGCCTGTCTCAAAATTTTGAGATCCTGCTGACAGTAATACGCGAGCTCTTTCTGCAAGTCAAACACCTCAGAACTGTGGTCCTGATACCAGTCGAGAAACTCTGTTTTCTCCCTGGGCATCATGCTTTCTACACCATAGTGTGCCACACTGGGCATAGGTCCCACATAATTTTGATTTTTTACAGTGTTAAAAAAATGTGGAAAATAACCTTTGCACCCTTCAAATCCCAATGCCTGCGGTAGCTTGCTAAGCTTCATGGGCAAGAAGTTTAAAGAGTCTATAAAACGAATCCCCAGGGCCTTCACTTCCACACACATTAGTTTACTACCCTGAGTGATCAGTTCTATGCACATCTTTTCCTTCAGTAACTGCCTAACGATGAAGTACGCATCATAACCTTTGGAATTGTGCGCTAGGAACGTATAGTCGCGAAACTCTTTGCCGATAAAGGTCTTAACAAAGACAGACAGACACTCATCGCCCTTAAATTCCCAGGATTTTTCTGGATTTAAGGACATAGCAAAAATGTAATTGGGAGTGTGCAACCCAGTCTCCTGCATGCATTCAAAATCATAAAAAATATACTTTTCTGAGGATTCAGGCTTTCTAAGGCTATCCATAAAACAAAAGTGACTGTCTACATCACCAACAATCAAACCCTGACACTGCTTACATCGCCTCCCTTTACACTTATGCCGCTTGTTCACGTAAGACTGACACTTATCACACAAAGTTTTAGACAGGCATTCAACTTGGTTTTTTGATGCACAGTCGACATGTCTGTCTAAACATTCTTTGGATCGACAATACAGTCTACAGCTAGGACACCGCAGCTGCACGCCCACGCTGTCTGAGCACGTTACACTCAAGCAGAGGCGGCAACGATACCTACAAGAGTGGTCATGGCTGTACACCGTGTGGCAAAACTCACAATAATTTTTCGCTCCAAACAACTTTTTCACATCCAGAACTCCATAGTAATGCTCATCGTGCAACAGGATGAAATAAGTCTTGGGGTACGTGAGGCCTCCTGTTTTAAAAAAGCCCCAGCCACCTTTTTCCGTATACAGCACCACGTGTATGTTCACTCCTAAATGCTGTTCAAACTTTGCTACGTCACTGACCAGAATCTTTTTTTGATCTGACCACCCCAGTTTCTCATGCAACTTTCTCGCCTCCGCTAACAATTCCGTGTCCGTAGGTTTACGATCGGACATGACGGCCAAAAGGCCACCCGCAAAACACAGATTGGTACCGGTGTAAGTCAGGTCTACCAAACACTGTCTTTTTTTATGAATAATTTGACTACTAAGGATAGAATTTAAAACTCTACGAGCACCCCCACCCCTGTTTTTTACAACTGTCACAACAAGGCGCAATGTCCCATCGAGATGCAACTCTCTATTGCTCTGTAGCAGCTTTGAGGTCTGATTTAAGAAATCCTCAGCAGATAGCTCATCCCTAGTTCTTCTGACTGAAAACAAAGGGTTAGCTAAATTACGGCTCTCTAAACGTAACTGAACGTAATCATCAGGGCCTACCCTACCATTAACATCATCGAGTACCAACTGTATTCCCTGGTGTATGGCTTCAACAACCCGCTGAGCTGAATTTACTTGCTCAAGATTGACAAAACGAAATTCCTCACAATATACCGACCCCCCAAATCTAGGTAATTCACGTTGCCAACTTCTCACTCTTTCCATATACACCTCTGCATTTTCGGGGTTACTTGGGGGTTCCTCTATGGGATCATTAGCGGGATCTTCTACATCAGATGCTATTTGGGAGTCAAACTCTGAGAAGCCTCCATGAGGGTCATTGGAAGTAGAATGGGGCCTGTCTAGAGAGCCCTCTGGGGAATTTGCTAAACCAGAGTCTGATTCCATCTCCCCATTTTCAGAGAAGCCAGTCTGAGAGCCTCCAGTAGGAGGCATCTCTCTTTGTTTTTTTTTCCTCATTACCTCTTTAGCCCTTTTTAAGATTTTTACAGCCACCCTGGCCTGAAACTTTTTGGCAGCCATTCGTTTATCCCTCAAGCGCTGTCCCCCCTTTTGTTTACACATAAGCTGATGTGTACTCTGGAGGGTGCCCCTTTTACCCAGGCCCCTTTCCACGACTAGTCATGCCTGCTCAGAGACACCCTTTTCAGCCCTCTTGTCTTTTAACATTGCTCTGAACAAAGCATCATATTTTTCCCAAGTCTTTCTAGAAGGCCGTTCTTTTAGACTCCCCGAGGATACAGCATCCATCACTTTTCTGATGGAAGCATCAAACTCTTCCCAAACACTAGAACTTGGGGGAGCTGTGGCGAGCTTATGGTTTTGGGAGAATGTTTTGTCAGTGCTCGGTGTTTTATTCACAACCCCTAGAGTGCATGCTCCGGGTTTGTGAACGTGGGCATTTTCTTTCACAGTTTTCTCAGGGCTTGCTGTGGCGGTGGCCACTGAGGAACTGGAATTGTGTGTGTGTGGTTGCAACACCTTGGCATCGCAGAAGCTTCTAGACCGTGGTTTTTTATACGGAGCCCATACACCACATGCTCCAGGTTTGCGCACCTTCAGAACCCCTAGAGTGCGTGCTCTGGGTTTGTGAACGTGGGCATTTTCACTCACAGTTTTCTCAGGGCTTGGTGTGGCTGTAGCCGCTGAGCTACAGGAGTTGTGTTTGTGTGGTTGCTTTTTACCAGAGTCTTTTATTTTGTCCTTGGGTTTCACGTATATGAGGTCTGGGCTGCCCGGATGCTTCATCTGCACTTCAGTGCTGTTTTGCGTTGTTAAAGGTCTCAAAGCAGATTTTTGGTTCTTTGGTAGTTCTTCTGGAGGAGGTGTGCTTGTAGCGCTGACTACAGCATTTTCAGAAAGGTTGCCCATGCCTATGAGGGGAAAGAAACCATAACAACAGTTTACAAAAACTGAATTTTACCATCTCTCTCTCACCCACACCTGTGTATTTACTTAAAATACAAAACCTCATAGAACAACTAAACCAATAAGCAAAATATATTTACTGGGCTTCATCTGTCCATCAGTCACTGATGCTGGTAAATTTTCCTTTTCAGCTTTCTCCTCTCTTTTTCTTTTGAGTTTGTTTTCCCTCTGGTCATGTTTTGACAGTACTGTGGAGCAAACACATAAAGCCATCTTGTAAAACTTAAATTATATATATTCATTCAGCAGGGTGTTTTTCTATTTAAAAAATCATAGCTTTACAACAAAATAATCCATTTCTGGCCCTACAATAAACATCTTATTTCGCAAAATAAAAACCAAAAACTGCTTTTTAAAAATCCATTATGCACAGTAAAAACCAAATACTTTTAAAAAAAACCTATGCCTTCACAAATCCCCCTTGCCTCCCCCCCCCCATCCCAGCTTTATAACACACACAAACCAAATCATGCTTGCAGCCACACACACTTTTCAAAAACCCACATGCATTTTAAAAACCAGTTGCAGCCCCCCCCCTCCCCCTGCATTTAAAAGCCCATGTGTTTGGGCCTTTCCCCCTCAAAGCCCATTTTTAAACACACACCACATTATGTACAGTAACAAAAAAACCTGTTTAAAACAAACCAAATACTTTTTTAAAAAAACCTATGCCTTCACATATCCCCCTTGCCTCCCCCCCCCATCCCAGCTTTATAACACACACACACACACCAAATCATGCTTGCAGCCACACACACTTTTCAAAAGCCCACATGCATTTTAAAAACCAGTTGCAGCCCCCCCCCTCCCCCTGCATTTAAAAGCCCATGTGTTTGGGCCTTTCCCCCTCAAAGCCCATTTTTAAACACACACCACATTATGTACAGTAACAAAAAAACCTGTTTAAAACAAACCAAATACTTTTTAAAAAAACCTATGCCTTCACAAATCCCCCTTGCCTCCCTCCCCCCCCATCCCAAATCAAGCTTGCAGCCACACACATTTCTCAAAAACCCACATGCATTTTAAAAACCAGTTGCAGCCCCCCCCACCCCTCTGCATTTAAAAGCCCATGTGTTTGGGCCTTTTCCCCTCAAAGCCCATTTTTAAACACACACCATTATGTACAGTAACAAAAAAACCTGGTTAAAACAAACCAAATACTTTTTTTAAAAAACCTATGCCTTCACAAATCCCCCCCCCATCCCAAATCAAGCTTGCAGCCACACACTTTTCAAAAGCCCACATGCATTTTAAAAACCAGTTGCAGCCTGCCCCCCCCCCCTGCATTTAAAAGCCCATGTGTTTGGGCCTTTCCCCCTCAAAGCCCATTTTTAAACACACACCATTATGTACAGTAACAAAAAAACCTGGTTAAAACAAACCAAATACTTTTTTTAAAAAACCTATGCCTTCACAAATCCCCCCCCCCCCCCATCCCAAATCAAGCTTGCAGCCACACACTTTTCAAAAGCCCACATGCATTTTAAAAACCAGTTGCAGCCTGCCCCCCCCCCCTGCATTTAAAAGCCCATGTGTTTGGGCCTTTCCCCCTCAAAGCCCATTTTTAAACACACACCACATTATGTACAGTAACAAAAAACCTGTTTAAAACAAACCAAATACTTATGTAAAAAACCTATGCCTTCACAAATCCACCCCCCCCATCCCAAATCAAGCTTGCAGCCACACACTTTTCAAAAGCCCACATGCATTTAAAAAACCAGTTGCAGCCCCCCACCCCTCTGCATTTAAAAGCCCATGTGTTTGGGCCTTTCCCCCTCAAAGGCCATTTTTAAACACACACCATTATGTACAGTAACAAAAAAACCTGTTTAAAACAAACCAAATACTTTTTTTAAAAAACCTATGCCTTCACAAATCCCCCCCCTCCCAATCCCAAATCAAGCTTGCAGCCACACACTTTTCAAAAACCCCACATGCATTTTAAAAACCAGTTGTGTAAAAAAAAAAGTTACCTTTCACTATGGGATAAAGTGTTGCTGGAACATGATTGTTCTGTTCCCCCCCATGTGTGTGTGGGCCTTCAGGTTAAAAACAAGCAAACACGTTAGCATTACCACCAAATCCCTATACTTTTTTAAAATTAACAGTATTAAGCTAACTATAGTTAAAATGGTTTTTACCTTGGCCTGGTGGTAAAATGCAGTTTGAAGTTACTGGTTCCATGCTAAAACAGATCACACTGCAATAAGCATAGGCACCATTATTTACTGAAGACAGCATGGGCAAAAAGTGGCAGTAGTTTCAGAGTTAGAGACAGCAAGCTTACCTCTTTTTGCAGTGCAGCAGTTATGTAAAAAGATTTTCTGTTAAAAGGACAGACTGCAGCATACCTAAGGTTTTTATACCCTCTTAGCCCCATTGTTTCAACATAGTTGCTAACAGGTTAATTTAATCACCACAGCTCTCAAATAATAGATTCTGCAGAACACCCTTTTGTATCTCTGTTGTGGGAACCATGCTATATACACAATAGGGCTTCCTCCACCCCTGTAAGTTAAAATACATTTGTGGCTTTCTTACAGTATTAAACAGTACCCCATTTCCAAGTGCAGGGTCCCCTTTTGCAATATCAGTTAATGTCTTGGGGTTGGTTGTTTCTTTCATGCTTAAAGTTTGGGGGGGTGGGGTGTTTTTCTAGCAAGAATGACTCATAGCATTCCACCAACTCCTGGGTCCTTTAAACTGCCCAATAGTGCTCCACCTTTACCCCAGGGGGTTACATTTAAACTGTCCAATAGCATTCCACCAACTCCTGGGTCTTTTAAACTGCCCAATAGTGCTTCACCTTTACCCCAGGGGGTTACATTTAAACTGTCCAATAGCATTTCATATTAATCAGAACTCACCATCCAACTCACCAATCAATTGTAACCCTATAGGAACAAAGGTAAGTAATTGCAAACATTCTGGCTATTCAGTGAGGGTCGGGTGTGTGCTTAAACCTATTTATTTCAACAAGCAGGATAGCTCAGTGGCTTAAGTAATTGTTTGGTAAACCCAAGGTTGGGAGTTCAATCCCTGAGAGAGCCACTTAGGGACATGGGATGAAAAAAAAACAATATTTGGTCCTGCTGGTAAAAGCAGCTCTCCATAACAACTGTATTATACTCAAACATGTCTGAACTATCCTGTTTGTTTGGTTTTTAGGATTTTTTCCCTCCCACAACATGCATTTCAGCTTTTTGCTACAAATGAATGTCTTTTACACACACACACACACACACACACACAAAAACTAATTCTCACAAAAACTATTTATTTATTTTAAAAAGACATACAACTCCTTAAAAACAAACAAAGATGCTTCATTAAAACTTAAGGGCCAAAAGCCTTCTAACAAAACACAGTTAGTCACAAAAGCCCCCCGCCCCCTTTTTTTTTTAATTTACAGCTGCCAAGTTTTATATCGCATGTTTGCACCCTCACCATTCTCTAACTTAATCCTTTTAGATTTCTTACAAATAGTCTTTTTCTTAAGCAGGGTTCTGTAACTTCTTGTGCGAACTAGACGGTCAATATAACGTTGTAAGCAGGCATCTTCCGGCTTGGTCATTTTCTTTAAAACACGGTCAGGGTCTCCACTGAATTGCACAGCATTTATCAAAGTCACCCCTTGTGCTAAATGTTCTTGGGTTAGGCACAGACATTGCATAGCATAACCTATGGCAATAACAGTGTTTAGTAAGCTTTCCAAACACAGCTCAGCACACAGGGCCCGGAGCTTGCAGTTTATATCCACTGAAGTCCAAGTCACACAGTCATGGTGCCGTTGGGCTGGCGCATCTATGACACAGCCCTCACAATCTTCAAAAAGCTTTTCCCTAAGGCAGTGTTTAAGGACAGCATAAACAGCAACACGTACAATAATCCGCATAACTTTTTTACGCTCACGACGTGGCACTGGCTCGGACAGTTCTATGCCTAGCCTCCTCCTAAACTCTTCAAACCCATCATCCTCGGAGCCCTCTTCAACAATTTGTACTGGTGTTGAGCAAAAACATGGTGGGCCCGGTTCATCTTCGCTGCTTGATACAATGCTGTCCAGGGGCTCTGGGTCCTCTAGAAAGGCATCATTGAGCTGCTAAAAGATTTTTTCAAAAAAGAAACAGTGTAAGTACCTCAGCTTAGGGTTTTTTTTTTAAATTTACACAACCCCCCGGTTCCTAGTCTCATCACCCCCCCCACCGCCGTTTCTTAATCGTTCATTTACCTGAGAGCCATCTTTTCCATTTGCCTTGTCCACCGGTGACTCTCCCAAGTGGCGATCTGAGGGGTTGGACAAAGAGAGGCCATCAGGCTCTTTGGGATGTCTCACAAGAGTTTCGGGGTCGGATTCCGGCGTATCCAACAACGGCTGGGCCAAAGGGCTCCCCGTGGTCACAACCTCCTCCTCAGAACTGTCACTGATGTAACGTTTTCTCCGTGGACGGTCAAAGACTCTCGGGGGTAAAACAAAGTCTGAAGTTCTAACGGGGGTGGTAAAGGAGTCCATGTTTTCCTCTGAGCAGCCTTTCCACGCTTTCTAAAACACGTGTCCTTGGTAAGAAAAATGGCCTCCTCTGTTCGGCGCTGGTACTTATGGGGTATTGGTGCTGCACTCGGGTTGGTGGAGGGCCTTGGGAGGAGTTCTTAGAGGGGTCACCCCGGTTGGTCAAAATCTCCTCTCGGGGTGGTCCTTTCGGGAGGAAACCCGTCCTGATTGGTAGAGGGTGGTGGGAGGAGTTCTTAGAGGGGTCACATGACCCTCTTCTAGACGGGGTCACCCACCCCCGGAAGTCACCCTGATTGGTCAAATCTCCTCTCGGGGTGGTCCGTTCGGGAGGAAACCCCTCCTGATTGGTAGAGGGTGGTGGGAGGAGTTCTTAGAGGGGTCACATGACCCACTTCTAGATAGGTCACCCGCCCCCGGAAGTTGCCCTGATTGGTCAAATCTCCTCTTGGGGTGGTCCTTTCTGGAGGAAACCCCTCCTGATTGGTAGAGGGTGGTGGGAGGAGTTCTTAGAGGGGTCACATGACCCACTTTGCTTCCGGTCATGTGGCCATCTTGACCCCGGAAGTAATACCCCCATAGGGTGGGACTTCCGGTGACAGGTGGGAGGGACTAGAGGGGTCAAGGGGCGGGGTTAGGGGCGGGGTTAGGGTTTGATTGATGGTAGGGCCCTTATACTACTTCCCTGGTGTGTATACTTGTCCTTCCAGACTACAAATCTTTTCTTCCAGCACAGTTTCCAACTTGTACTTCATACAGAGGAAATCCCTTGTGGCTCCCAATAGGAAACAAAACATTGCACATGTATTGTTCATCACAATCACGGTTCTATTGCTGGACATCACAGCATTAAGTATAGAGTTATACTTAGAACAAAAGCTCCTGTTTGCTGTTCGTGTTCACTTGGTCACGAGTTTACTTGGCAAATGATTTTCACTCTTTACTTCAAGAAGCAAATAACTACTCACCAAGTTCATCTACCTCCAAGCACAGGATCAGCAGCTATGCACTCTGAAACTCCCATTTGCCACTCCTCTTTGCTGTTATGGTCAACATTTTGTGTCCCCTGTGGCAAGCTGGATCTAAATTAGACTTTGGCCTAAGAAGGATAAATTTGTAATGGCAATAGAACAAGTCCCAACTCAGATCCCAATTCTACATAGGTTCTCATATCACACCCATCATTATGATATCTGAATGTGAGGAAGCCACTTGCTAACTTATAGCCCATTGTACTAAAATCAAGTCTCAGTCCTTAAATGAGATACATAATGGGAATTTCAAATCCGGTGTTGCCCTTTCACTGGTCTTCCAAATAGTGTTGAGTAGGAAACAAGTGAAACAACTATGATTCAAGACCTATCAAGAAGATCAGTTCTGTGACAGTCACAGGACTACTTATGCTCGACGGTAGTCTGGGGGATTGCTTTCCTGTTTAAACTACTGTAGAATGAAACCATGCAACTAGTTTTCTTTGAATACAATAGGAATTTTATTGGCCTGCACAGATGAAAACTAAGGATCCCTCTATCAGTGGCTTTCAGCCAGGGGTATGTGAACCCCAGGGAGTACACAGAGGTCTTCTAAGTGGTACATCAACTCATCTAGTTATTTCCATAGTTTTACAACAGACTACATAAAAAGCACTAGTGAAGTCTTTATGTTTCTTTATACCGCTCTATACACTATACACTGAAATGTAAGCAGGGCCAGCTCCAGCATTTATGCCACCCCAAGCGGGGTGGGGGTGGGGGGGGAAGTGGGAGAGAGTGGAAAAAAAAGCCGTATAAGTGGCACTTAGGTGGCAGCTTTACTACCCTTGATTCATCCTTTGGTGGTAGGTCCTTCCCTCCTAGAGGGACTAAGGGACCTGCCGCCAAAAAGCCAGACGTGTTGCCCCTTTCTGTTGGCCGTCCCAAGCACTTGCTTGCTGCACTGGTGCTGTTACCCAGGGTTCTTCAACCCAAAGCTCTTGGTAACTTTACTCTGTGCTAGGAGGTGTCAGGAAATAAATCAGGGGAGACACGGCTGTCCAACTGATAGATGGCTGGTACAAACAGGACAACACAAGAGTGCTTTCACTTAAAGCTAAACTTTACTAGTCTCAAGCACTTACACACATCTGCAGCAAGATTAATAAAACACTCTCAACCCTTGATAATTACCAAAGCTGAGTGTGGCTTTCCAATGACACAGCGGCAGGTTTCTGGTGGCCAAATCTTCCGTCTGCCAGTGGGGACTGCAAGATGTATCCAGAGGGAGAGTCTAAAACAGTCCCCAAACGAGTCCAACTATCTCAAGCTTTTCCCCTTATTTATACATTAGTAATAGAATGACATGTGCCTTAAAGAAACCTTGTTAAGTAAGCAGTTTCAAGCAAGAGGTTCCTTCTGATTATTGATTAACCAGGTGTGGGTTTTTCCAGAGTCTGCAGCTCTGAAACCCCAATAGACATTCCTGCTCTTTTAAAATGCATGTATCAGCAACTTCAACACAATTCTTATCAGGAAGGATGCAGGGTCAAGTTGCCCTTTCCGTGGCACCTAAACCCCTCCTCCCCTCCTGCCTTGGTCAAGCTGAGATTGCCGAATGGCCAATTTATAGCTTGCTGACTTGGTTGCTTTTTAACAATAAGCCATAGTAGTTTTAGGCACTTTGCTGGTTTGCCAAGGTCTCCCCATACGGTGCTTGGAACCCGCCCTGAATATAAGTACAATATTTGTATTCTAATTGATTTATTTTATAACATGGTAAACATGAGAAAGTAAGCAATATTTCAGTAATAGTGTGCTATGGAACTTTTGTATTTTTATATCTGGTTTTGTAAGCAAGTAATTTTTAAGTGAAATGAAACTTGGGGGTACGCAAAAAAATCAGACTCCTGGGGGTACAGTAGTCTGGAAAAGTTGGGAGAAAGTGCCCTAGATCACCTCATCATCATCATCATCATCCATATTTCTCAAGTTCTCTTGGGGTTGGGAAATTTTTGTTTCAGTGAATTTTGATAGACATTTAGTCTGATGTGAATAGCTGAACTATACTGTGAACCTGATTGCCTATAGATGGGGCTATTGTTTATGTGAAAGTAAAAGCACATTGTTTCTTTCAGGTGTCTCATTTCAAAAGTAAAGACTTCAGTGATAACAGTTGATTAGGAAATAGCATGTTGTGAAGGGAGTCTGAATAAAGCTGTATGACACAGAAATCTACCCCAGCATTCTCAGAGATGGACTATCTTGCCTGCCTTATTGTTGTTCTCCAGTTAGCTGAAAGTAAGATTGCTTTCTTTTTCTTTAGCAATATATGTTCTTTTTTTCTTGCATGACAGATATAATCAGAATTCATCAGTATTTGTGTGTGGCTTAAATAATTTTGAAAGCATTCAGAAAAACTAACTGTTATAAGTTATAACACCCATAAGGATTTTGCTGGGCTTGTTCTTGTGCTGCCAGGCTTTTCAACCTCTAAAATATTTTGCTTGATCTTAGAATGTTAGCTAGCTAGTTGTGTTAAACTTTGAAACTATAGTTAGCGCTAACGCTGGGTATGTGTTTCAGCCACAGGGGAAGGAAGATTTGTGGATGCAACTGTAAAACTCACCAATAATATGAATCTGGAATGCGTCTATCCAAAGACAGATGGCATAACCCAGATGTCCTGGGTTAAGAGTATTGTAACTGGCAAAGAAGTCATTGCTGTCTCCCACCCATTGTACGGTGTGCATATTGAAGACAAATATAAGGACAGAGTTCGCTTTATAAATGCTTCCTCAAGAGACAAGTCCCTAAACTTCATGAAGACCACTGAAGCAGACACGGGCTTGTATTTATGCTCCATAACATTCCCAAATGGAGTCTGGGAAAAGGTGGTACAGGTAATCCAATTAGGTAAGTGAAACCTTTGCTATTTTATAAATTGGTGGTAAATGCAAATATATACAACGTTAAGAAAGATCTGGGCTCTCATTTTGGTAACAGAATTTGATGGATGATTCAGTTGCTCTGCTAATGGAGTCATTTGGAGATTGCTTGCTACCATTTCAGGAAATAATTACATTGCCAGGTATCCAAGGTAGGAGTGATCAACATATATCACAAAGGAGAAGAGCTGAATTTTTGAGGGAAGACATCACAGCAGTGATACAAATGTATTTAATTGCCATGACAAGGGTTTAGCAATGACAGAGTTTTAGAGAATATTGCACATTGCACCATCAGTGAGCCATTTCCATTGGGAAATAATATCTCATGACCTTGCAACCTCACTACCTGTATGAAATTAGCCCTTGTCACCACTGTAGATTGTACTGTTTTGGGGTACACGCTTTTGGGTCCACACTACCTAGTTATCAGTCCTTCTGGCCCAGAAGTTCTTCAGAAACAGAATGACAGAGTAAATAGCCATTTAGGAGTTAAGAGACTACAAAAGGGAGACAGTTAGGATAGGATGAAAAACAAACAAAAAACCCTTTCCCAAATGGGCACTGTTTAAAGCTGGGGAGAGGAGGAAGGCATGGCCATGTTAATAAAGTCTGTACAGGATAGGGAATGGGCCCATGTGGCTTCACCTATCTCTGTAGTTGCTGTTTGCTATTCTTTCTGTTTGCTTTCTCTTCTTCTCCCTGTGGAAGAGGAAAGCTGGAGGATCCTTTCTTTCTTGCTATCTCCTGGAGGTGGGAGCAGCAAGGTAGTTGTCTGTTTTGGCTCTTCTGTCAAGACAGCAGTAAGGCCAATTAGTGCCAATTATGATGTGAACATCTATCTACTAGGAGCTGGATTATAAACATGAATTCGTTTTGTGCAGGCTGTTAAACAGCTTTCAGAAGATAATACGTTTTGGTTACTCCTCAACCTTGGCTACGTTTAAACAGCTAACCATTGAAAGACTGTGTCCTATTCCAGGCTGCTAGAGCTACCGTGGTAAAATGTGACTACTCATATCTTCATTTTATTTATTTATTGGTATTTCCCTTTCAAGCAATGATGAGCTAAAGGAGAATTTAGCCTCTAACTGTTGAAGTCCAGTAGCTGCTAATGGGATACTTCCTTTTTAAATGCCATCTTCCTTCCTGCACTCTTTCCTCTACCTTTCATTTATTTCAGTATCATTATAAGTTAAAGTTGCAGTTGTAGTCAGTTGTCTGTTTAAAATGATATTTTGGGGATCTATATTCTCCCCAGATAATATTCTTTCACATTAATTCCAAGTCAAATAAGAGAGAAGACTTTTCTGACTGCCAGGCTCAGCCTGGGATCTAAAATCCAACCAGTGTTCTCTCTACCTCTCAGCTTTCCTCCAAAAATGAAGATTTTGCCCTTGGGTTTAATATGACACTTTTATTGAGATGGAACCTAGGTCATTCTTCCCTACCTAACTTAGCTTTGTCAACAGTAAAAAACTTCTCTTTGTCAGCATAGTGACCAGATGTGGGGAATGAGAAGATGCTGTTTTCACACAGTTACTTTCCTGACTAAACAACACTTTAAAAACTTGCTAATTCTGTTTCTTTTCCCCCTGCCCCAAAAGCTGTTTTATAAGAAATTCTGGGATGGAAATGACTATACCTGTTATGTAGCCATCAGTCATTCTACCAGTTGAGGGGAGCATTTTGTTTTCCTGAAACAAGTATGGGGATTGTGTTAGCAGTCTCCCTACAGCAGGGAAGGCTTAATTAGCTGCACCTTGCACCTGTATCAGTCAGTCATTGATAAATCCAGGGTGGAGCTCCATACTCACCCTCACCAATGGTTTCCTTCAATGACATCCCTGAATAGTTGCTTTCTTGTTCTATATCTCTGGTTATATTTAGGGTCTTTACTGATCTTCTAAAGAGACCAAAATGCAAACTTAAAAGGTTCTGGAAGGAAAGAAAGCTCTCCTTTGCTTGAAGAATAAGAGGGAAGTAGGAACCAAATGCTAATTTGAGCCTTTGAAAATTTTCCCCTAAAATCTTCCACAGAACTTTTAATATCACTCATCCCAGAGATTGTTTCTAAAGGCTAAACCAAGCTATTAGGTCTCATAAAAATAGTACATTTTTTGCAGTTTTAAAAGTGATTTTAAATAATGTCTGACTGGTACATTTGACTTTCCAAATCCTATTTTTTAATTAATTGAAACACAGGAGGTTTAAAGAGAATTGTAATGGAAACCCAACTGCAATGGAAGGAAAGTTTGTGGTCTTCACTCTTCCCTTTGGTGAAATGTCAATATGAAAATATCAGTGATGACACCAGCAAACACTTTAACAGTTTTTTTAATTAACTTTCTGTGATACTATTTGCAGAGTGTAGAAAGTGGTTTTCACATGCCATCTATTCTAGTATTTCATTTAGCAAGTTGTGAGGCACAGGTATGTAACCCTGACTCCAGCACATTAGCTAGCAGTGCCATTTACAGACAGACCAATGGACCAGTGGGCTATATCTGTATTCAGTTCTTGCATCCCACACACACTGACCAGCCATCTCTAACAAATTAAAAACCTAAACCAAACAGAAGTCTAGTTAAGACTTGTTGGACTTCAAGACATGATCACAGGTACCTTGGCTTGGCTCCCTCTCAGTGGTACTGAAATACACCCCTGGATAGTGCCAGATTGAATCATACCCAAAAATCTTGGTGTGCCTCAGGGACTGGCCCCACAAGCCTTGTGATGATGTCAAAATCTAAGTTTTCACTTGGGGAAAAAAATGGTTCTAGGCCTTAGGTTGTAAAGAGAAGTTTGAAAACTTTAAAAGATACAGTAATGTTTGCCTGTGTCTGCAGATGGGGTTCAGCAGAAGGAGGAGCAGCAGTTGTTAGAGTCAGAGAGAGAGCCACCTGGCCTCAGGCTCATACTCCTGACCAGGTTAGGCCCTCACTGCCCTGGGAAAGGGAAAAGGTGCATGAATAGGGTTGTCCTGCTGGGCTATGTGGGATCACCCCTTGATTGGGCTCAGATGTCCCACTAGCTTCCACTTCATAGCCATGAGAGTTCAAAGCTTACTTGAAAACAAAAAAGTAAAGAACAACATGGCTGTCTCAAGAAAAAAGGGACAAGGTTGGTGACCCTTTGTGACCCATTCTAATTTGAGCTCTGAGCAAGTCTACCCTTTATTTGCCATAAAATCTAAAAAGTTAGAAGTGAAAGAGACCTATGGGTCCTTCGCTCCATCACTCTGCCATTTCAGGATTGTGCCCAGATCCATATTTTTTGAGTGCTTTGGCCAGTCTACCTTAAAATTCCTCAAGAAACAAGGCTTCCACCTCATTCCAATTTCCTTTGGGAAATTAGTCAGCAGTGTAATATCTGCAAATGGCATCCCCTTCACATGTATCAGCAAACTATAAATCCCAGTTAAAATTGCTGCTATTGTCAGAGGTGACTATCTAACAATGATATCATGAGGTTCTGTATGCTCAGTTAGAGATTCCTGCCCCCCCACCCTCATTTTAGTGCTTTAAAAAAATTCTTCCGATGTTCTCTTTAATCTGCCGAGAGAGAATAAATGTTGCATAGACATAACATTTTTTTCATTTAGAAAAATTAAGCCTGGAAACAAGAACAATTTGTGAGAATTATTTGCTTCCCTAAAGGTGTATGTAAACATTGGTCTAAATCGAATGAGCTGCCTTACCAGATGATGCCTTATAACTTTATTCTACCACATGCATTAAACACTTAATTAAAAATAGGGCATGGAAAGATATCTATCACTGCAAGATCATAGCAGAACATTTTCTGCCAATTATATCTAATTTTACTGAGCCATTAATCAGTACAGTATCGCACATTCTATCAGTGAAATTCTGCTTCTTTGAAGTCAGTGGCAAAGCTCCTATTGATTTCCATGGAGCCAGGTTTTCACCATATGTATATACAGTCCTGGAGCCAATGAAAGCAGGATGATCTAGCAAATAGAGCACTTAACTATAATTCAGGAGACCTGAGTTTTATTCCCAGCTCTGCCACTGACCAACTGTATATGATCTTGAGCAAGTCACTTCTCTGCTCGCTTTTAGTTTCATAACGCTGTTACAGTTTTTCTACCTTTAACATGGAGAGAGTCAAATTTGACGTCTTTTCTAAAATGCTTTGAGATCTATGGATGAATAGTGCTATATGCGAGCTAAATATTATAATTCCCTCTGTTTTGCTTCATGTCCTGCAGGGTAAATTCCGTTATCAAGTAACATTCAGTACCTGTAAAAAGAGAGCTGTTTTTGAGGCAGTATTCTTTGTATACGCAAATCCGGTCAGTATATCAGAGAAGGGTCATTTTGGCAGACATATGAGACTGTTTTTGAGTAACAATGACTTCATGAGTTAAGGTTTTTTGTAAAAATTTGTACTTTACTGACTTTTAATGGACTTTTCCAAAAGGGCTGGTTTCTTTGTTTAATTGGGTATTTTGAAGTTATTTTATACATTGTCTGCAGACATTATGAACCTCACTTCTTCTATTTTTTGAAAATGGCATATCTGGAATTTTGCAGTAAGCTCCATCTTTATGAAATACAGTGAACTGAATGAGATCTAAAGTTTTACTCCAAAATATTTGAAATCCTTGTTTTTCTTGCAAAGTAGTTAGTTGTATTTTCTGTCGTTTTGTTAGGCGTGCTCTACATGCAAAGTTGCATCAGTTAAACTAAAGGTGTGATTTTTATACTAATTTGATTTAAACCACTATAACTTTTTCTGTGTGGGAGCTCTTAGATCAGTGTAAGCTTGGCTTATATCAGTTCAGCTTGCAGTGGTAAATTTACAGGCACAAGTTAAACTCTATAAAGCCAGTTTTAAACCAACAAAAGGGTGTTCACGGAGTTTTGTATTTTAACTAATTTATCTAAATCAGATTTTGAACTTCAATTAAACTTGCACAACTTCTGTGCACAGATAAGCCCTAAGTGTCTTGGATCATTCTTTATTATAAAAAAATATCAACAGTACTCCATTCAGACAATTCTCAGGCACTGTAGTGCATCACTTAATTTCGAGATTAGTTAGAGTGGAAGAGAAGTGTTCTACAGAAGGTGTAGACATAATTAGAATCACACATAGTCTAGACTATATTTGAAGATTGTGAAAAACTGTTGGGCTACTATTGAGCCAACATTACACTAACAGTATTGGATATGGATTCCTTTCCTTGCTGTTATCTCTGCCATTGTTGGTGGAGCTGGTTGGGAATTTTTTGGTAAAATATGTTTCTGTTGGGAAATGCCGATTAATTGAAACGGAAACTTTTCATGGAAACTTATCAGTACTGCCCAAAATTTAAAAAAAATTCATCAGGAAGGTTGTTCAGATTCAGGATTGGGAGGTATGGCATGGGGAGGCAGGGAGAAAGAGAGATCCACCGTAGAATAGCCCGTAGCTAGTTAGCATTAGGACACTCACCTGGAATGTGATAGCAATACTATTTCAGACTTGGTTTTGGTAAGTAGTGAGGCCATTAAGGAAGAGCAAGTTGTAGAAAACAACCTTAAATCACCAATTGATGTAGCTGTGAAAAAGGCAAGTGTGAGGTGAGGTACTTGCAGCAGAGAGAGAGAAGAAAGTAGTAATATCTTTGTACAAGGCACTGGTATACTGTGTATGGTTCTGGTCACTCATGTTCAAGAAAGAGGAATTCAAATGGGAACAGGTACAGAAAAAAGCTGTACCAGGATGATCAGGAGAATGGGGAGTCTGTCTTACAAGAGAAGACTAAAAGAGCTTGGCTTGTTTATTTTAGCAAAACTAAGGCTGAGATGGGGATATTATTGCTCTCTATAAATATATTGGGGAGGGAGGTAAAGGACAATCTAAAGAACAATTTTTGCACAATGACAAATTCATATAAATTTGCCATGAGTAACTTTTAGGTTGGAAAATAGAAGAAGGTTTCTAACCATGAAAGGAGTGAGGTTCTAGACTACCTCCCAATAGGGTTAGTGGGGGCAAACAACCTAGCTTGTTTTAAGATGGAGCTTGATAAATTTTATGACTGGGATGACATGATGAGGTAGCTTATGATAGCTGGGGATCTGGAATCGATGACTCAGGAAGTCCCATCCATGTCTGTGTGCCTATGGATGTGGGAGACTCTGGTTCAAGTCCCTAGTCTGCCAGATCTGGAATAAAAGAGCAAATATCAAAGCCTTATTTATTGTGTGTGATATAGAATCCTTGTTTTTCCAGTCAGCCCTATTTTATACTCCATAGAGGCCTTGAGCTGGATTATCTTCTACCGTGCACCTTGGATAGTACGTTAACACCCAAGCAAAGTGAGTACAAAGTCAGAGTGAATTGCTACCATTCTGATTTGGTAGCATTTTACATCCATTTTGCACTGGTATAAATGATTATGCAAGGTTCAAGGCAGGACCCCTGAAGTTTGTCACTGGGTAAATATGGCAACAAGTGGCTAATTTTTTGATTGTCCACATTCACTTTAGTTGTATTTGCTGAAATACTTAAGCACCAAATAAAACTATAGGTATTTTTAGTGTAAACACCAAGTATGTTGTTTAGATATGTGAGTGAAGCATCTATAAGTGGATGAAATAATGAACATCTAGAATATTACTGTAGAGATCCTGATGGTACATTCTGTCTTTATTTGATTTGATTAAACAGGGCATTTGAAAACTTTCGTGTCCACCAGGGAAACGTTTGCCAGCTCTGTCATTTTTATGATAGTGTGTTTTGCTGTGGTCTGAGCGTACACAAAGCTGTTTAGAGTTCTTTAAGGGCCTTCTTAGTAGTATTCCTATCTTGTGTGAACCGCAACCACTTCCTATTACCCTAAAAAACCACAGAGAAAGCTCCATTAAGATGCCACAAATTGAGCTGAATGTAGGGAGTTTGCCCATCCCATATAGCTATTGTTTCAGGCTTTCTTCCTGCAGCACACTCAGCACTATACATGTTTGCACTCTGTTCACGTTTGGGAGGTTTTCTTTAGGACCATAAAGGCTAGAAGCTGCCCCAACCATCCTAAAATGAAGCTTAAATTCCACAGATGCTGCTGAATTTCATTGGGAGAATGCACTTTGACCCCAGGTCTACGACCGATTGCTGGACTTTCTGAAGTCAGTTGTTGAGCTGATTAGGGATATGAAGTTTGGTATAGCTACACTTGTAAAATGTAACTCAAGAGGTCAGAGACTAATTTTTGCAAAACACAGGTTTTTTTAAATTATTATTTATTTAACGAACAAAATCCTCATCCAAAAGAATTAATTAAGCTGAAGTTTAGATTGTAAACACCTATGAGTTCTGGAAGGAAAGAAAAATTTAGACCATTAGAATAAAAAACAAAAACAAAATAAAGACAGGAAATTCTAAGACAATGATAAACTGAAAAAAATCAACAAAATCAAGCATCTGAAAGTATGGAAAATAGACAGTTAAGATACTACAAACAACCATTTATGTGTCACTATACCATTGCCCACCCGCCACTCAAAATGATGAGATAATCATGCCTATACTCTGCATCTTGCGCACAAAAGTGTGAGGCACTTACTCCCATTCTCTCACCTGGAACTTACCATCCTCGTGTTCACACCACAAAACTCCTACATTTGCATCGCCTACACAACTGCAGACTATCCTCTTATTCACCCCTTCTTGAGAAATGGCAACACCAACATCTTGCTTCTTGTGCTACGTGTACACACACAGACCTGTCCGATGTCAAACTGCTTTTCTCATACAGTTGTC
Organism: Gopherus flavomarginatus; assembly: GCF_025201925.1. NCBI lineage: Eukaryota > Metazoa > Chordata > Testudines > Testudinidae > Gopherus > Gopherus flavomarginatus. The sequence continues at coordinate 200,987,636 of NC_066618.1, forward strand.
AACCTGGAAATGTTACAGAGGCAGAATCCTCTAGATCTAATTTACCCATCTACATCTACCTAAGGTTTTTATACTGTACTTATCAGTATGGTATCTAAAATAGCACAAGAGCCTCCTCTCCCCTCAAAAAAAAAATTCCCTTCAGGCAAAAGGGCATGGATGCTTGATTATTTATTTTAAGGGCATTTATTTTTGTGGGCAGAAGTTATTGAGCAGTAGATTCTACCATCTGATCTGAATGACAGCTGGCTTGGACTCAGCCTGATCATTCCTGATAGCCTAGCACCAAGAATGTTATGTTCCCAGTGTAGTGTTATCCCTGTGGAGAGCAAGGCATTCATTGAGGTACTGTTTAAATAGGTTCCAGTGCAACATGTCTTTTGTAGATTAGGACCAAGCCTCTTAAAATACTTTTTGGAAGAGTCCTGGGAGCCTGTGGCATTTAGAAAGCACAGGTGCTCAATGCCTATGTCAGCCTTATGTCGCCAATGACATGAGCTGCTGTGAGGCGTACCCACTTCAGTTTTTTTGTGGTGATTGACTCTAAACTCAGGTAAGAGTGAGTTGATGAAAACAGGAATGACTGTGGCGACATTAG